>NC_090327.1:92933963-95333963 GCF_035084215.1 Heptranchias perlo
GACATAACAAGAACAATGAATCAATAGCACAAACAGAGATAAATGGGTTTGATCTAGTAGCCAGTACTGAGACGTGGTTGCAAGGTGACCAAGGTTGGGAACTAAATATTCCAGGGTACTTGTTTGTTCAAAAAGACAGACTAAATGGAAAAGGCCGGTGGGGGGGTGGTTAGCCCTAATAATAAAGGATGACATAAGCACAGGAATGAGAAAGGATTTTGGCTCGGAAGATCAGGAAGTAGAATCAGTATGGGTGGAAATAAGAAATAACAAGAGACAGAAAACAAATGGTGGGAGTAATTTATAGGCCCCCTAACAGTAGCTATACTGTTGGACAGAATATTAATCAAATAAGAGGAGCTTGTAACAAAGGTAATGCAACAATCATGGGGGACTTTAATCTTCATATAGACTGGGAAAATCAAATTCGCAAAAGTAATTTGGAAGACGAGTTCATAGAATACATTCAAGACAGTTTCCTAGAACAATACATCGTGGAACCAACCAGGGAACAGGCTATTTTAGATCTTGTCTTGTGTAATGAGACAGGGTTAATTAGTAATCTCATTAGTAAGGAATGCTGTGGGGAGGAGTGATCATAATATGACAGAATTTCATATTGAGTTCGAGAGTGACGTACTTAGGTCCAAAATTAGAGTCTTAAACTTAAACAAAGCCAATTACATCGGTATGAGGGGCGAGTTGGTTAAAGTAGACTGGGAAATTAGATTAACAATATGGCGGTATTTAAGCAATGGTAAACATTTAAAGAAATATTTCATTATTCTCAACGAAAATACATTCCATTGAGAAATAAAAACTTCATGGGAAAAGTGATCCACCTGTGGCTAACTAAAGAAGTTAAGGATAGTATTAGATTAAAAGAGGTTTATAATGTTGCCAAGAAGAGTAGTAAGCCTGAGGATTGGGAGGGTTTTAGAAACCAGCGAAGGATGACCAAAAAATTAATAAAGAGGGAGAAAACAGAATTCGAGAGTAAACTAGCAAGAAACATAAAAACACACTGTAAGAGCTTCTACAGGTATGTAAAAAGGGAGAGAGTAGCGAAAGTACACATGGGTCCCTTAGAGCCTGGGACAGCAGAAATTATAATGGGGAATAAGGAAACGGCAGAGATGTTGAACAAGTCTTGCTGCAATTGTACAGGGCTTTGGTGCAATTGTAAAGGGCATTGGTGAGACCACACCCGGAGTAATGTGTACAGTTTTGGTCTCCTTATCTAAAGAAGGATATACTTGTCTTAGAGGCAGTACAACAAAGGTTCATTGGATTGACTCCTGGGATGAGAGGATTGTCCTATGAGGAAAGATTGAGTAGAATGGGCCTATACTGTCTGGAGTTTAGAAGAATGATTCTAAGAGGGCGTGGCAGGCTAGATGCTGAAAGGCTGTTTCCCCTAGCTGGAGAGTCTAGAACTAGGGGACATAGTCTCAGAATAAGGGTGGGCCATTTAGGACTGAAATGAGGAGAAATTTCTTCACTTAGAGGGTTGTGAATCTTTGGAATTCTCTACCCCAGACGGCTGTGGCTGCTCAGTCATTGAATATATTCAAGGCTGAGATCGATAGATTTTTGGACTCTAGGGGAATCAAGGGATATGGGGATCGGACAGGAAAGTGGAGCTGAGGTCGAAGATCAGCCAGGATCTTATTGAATGGCGGAGCAGGCTCGAGGGGCCGTATGGCCTACGCCTGCTCCTATTTCTTATGTTGTCACTGGCTTCATGAAATGAGAGAAAGCAGGAAGCACTGGTGCCCATTTGGAATGGTAATGATACTAAGGGGACTAGACTGATTGGAAGGGAATGCTACAGAAGACATGTTTCTCTGACCATCATCATCTGCTTTTCTCTTCCTCTATTTATTGTACACTTAAGCGGGGGAGATTCTACGATCCAGCATATCCAGCTGGAGACATGTCTGTGATTCCCTGAGATGCCTGTTGGAAGAAACGAATCATGGAATCATCGCTTTAATAGAACGGGCCTCCCAAATAATTGCACGGTGGAAATTATAACATTTAAAAAAAGAAACTATATGCTTAAACAGGAAATAGTATTCTGCCAAACTTTTTTTTTTGAAAAAGAACTATGTTTCCCTCTTCTGCTCCCAAATATTCTGGGATGTGACTTTATGGGCACTGCCCCCTCTCTGATACCTCACCCTAGGTGGCCATTCTTCATGTATAAGCCTAGATATAGCATCAGCAGGTAATTTGAATGTAGGGGTATTACAGCAGAGTCGAGTCCAATTCAATCATGCCTACACATGTAGGAAGAGGACTTACGGGAATGTAATTACTGGTTTGTTTTCTCCTTCCTAGCCCAAGGACTCAGAGGCCAATTGCAACACCCAGCTTCTGCCCTGGTCAAGATGAGTAAAAGAAAGAAAGGACTTGCATTTATATAGTGCCTTTCACGACCTCAAGACGTCCCAAAGCACTTTACAGCCAATGAAGTACTTTTGAAATGTAGTCACCGTTGTAATGTAGGAAACGCAGCAGCCAATTTGCAAAACGCCAGGTCCCACAACCAGCAATGTGATTATGACCAGATAATCTGTTTTTTTAGTGATGTTGATTGAGGGATAAAAAGTGACCAGGACACTGGGGAAAACTTCCCTGCTCTTCTTCGAAATAGTGCCAACGGATCTTTTACGTCCATCTGAAAGGGCAGACGAGGCCTCGGTCTCATCCAAAAGACAGCACCTCCAACGGTGCAGCACTCTCTATTGCACTGGAGTGTCGGCCTGGATTTTGTGCTCTGGAGTGGGACTTGAAACCACAACCTTCTAACTCAGAAGCGAGAGTGCTATCACTGAGCCATGGCTGACACTGAGTAACTCAGCACTAGGGAGCAAACCTAGGAACCTCTAATCTGCATGGGCCCAATAACATATCACGTGGTTGCATTAACCTATTAAGCTATCAGGGGAAATTTGCTGACCACTTTGACTACATTTATTAATATGTTAACTTTTTCTTTTCTTTCATCGCGTTGGTTCTTGACGTTGTGGGGTGGAGAAGCAGAATTATTTTTTAATGAAATGCAGGGAGGTAGAAGGAAAGGAAAAGTTTGCATTTATATGGCACTTTCTAACATTTTTTCAAAGTCCTCAACATACAGTGAATTAGAGTGCAATGACTGCCAGGTAAGCAAATGCAGCAGGCACTCTGCACCAGCAAAATCCCACAAACACCAATAAGATGAATGGCCTGTTAATCTGCAAAGTTAGAACATGCATTGCTTTCATTTCCAGTAGTTTTACATGTAGCTTCATGCAATTTGGCATCAACGATAAACTGTAATTTAACATTGTGGCTCAGTGATGGTTCAGTGGAAGAGCACTTATTTCACACCTTTCTGCTCATACATTTGACTCTTGTCAGGGACAGGAATCAATCTGCAGTCACAAACATAAGCAGCCAGAGTTTCCAGCTAACTATTGTTCAGGAGCCCTATTGACAGTCCTAGCTTGGAACATGGCCATAATCCCAGCTGTTAAGGTGCAAGTGTAAGGTGTCTAAATGCTTGAAATACCACTCTTCAGATTGACCATGCCAAACAGTCCCACATCACAAAACAGACATTACTGCAGAGAGGAGTATAGATTTGATACAACATACATCTACTTAATAGAGCAACCCCATTAGTATTGAATATCACTTGTAAAAATGGTTTCTAGATGATCTAAACCTCGTAATTTGAGGCACAATGTGATATTTGCAAGACAATAACTATAGCCAGAAAGTTGTATGTTCATATTTAAGGTCTTTCATTTTCAGATTTAGTTCATTTTCACTAAAGTGTCCACATTATTAAATTAGATTTAGACAGTGGTTTGCAATTTTCAAACCCGAGTTAGGCCGCAGCTTGAGTACCGCGCACAGTTCTTGGTGGAAGGATTACAGGAAGGATGTAATTGCACTAGAGAGGGTGCAGAGGAGATTTACAAGGATGTTGCCAGGACTGGAGAATTTTAGCTACAATTACAGATTGGATAGGCTGGGGTTGTTTTCCTTGGAACAGAGGAGGCTGAGGGGTGATTTGATTGAGGCGTACAAAAGTATGAGGGGCCTAGAGAGAGCGGATAGGAAAGACCTATTTCCCTTAGCGGAGGGGTCAATAGCCAGGGGGCATAGATTTAAAGTGATTGGTGGAAGGATTAGAGCGGAAATGCGGAAATATTTTTTCACCCAGAGGGTGGTGGGGATCTGGAACTCACTGCCTGAGAGGGTGGTAGAGGCAGAAACCCTCAACTCATTTAAAAAATACCTGGATGTGCACCTGAAGAGCCGTGACCTACAGGGCTATGGATCTAAAGGGGAAAGTGGGATTAGGCTGGGTGGCTTGTTTCTCAGCCGGCGCGGACATGATGGGCCGAATGGCCTCTTTCTGTGCCGTAAAATTTCTATGATTCTATGATTTTCACCACAAAATTAACAATCCAAGTGATTTCCAAAATCTTGTCAGTCTCATTAGATTTTGTTCTGGATGCTTCCTTCAGCTACACATGGTGATACATCTGGTATGTTCTCTGTAGCATTTTCTCCCCATCTTTTTTCCAGTTCCCATCAAAAAATGTGTAATACAAATAAAATTAGAAATTAAAATCTATTTTTGCTAAAATCATAGTGTAAATTTTGGAACATGGAATTTTATCTCAGGAAACAATTATTCCCATCAGACTTTCACATTGATTTCCTTTTAAAAAAAATTCTGAAAATGTAAAAACTGATAATGAAGAGCTCTAATTTATTTGTATTATTTCAAGTGATGAAGCCCTTTAATATTCAGACAGTCAAACTAACTTTGTTAGTGTTGGATCAGACAGACTAGTGTGTGCTAGTAATAGATTTATTTTCTTTGGGTCACCCCATCTAATAATCTTGTTAAATAGGCACAAAAATCAGCATTTTAAATCTTGAACAACATGATGTAAGCCATGCTATGAACGTTTGAGATGCTGGACCACATTTACATATTTAGCACAACACAAGCCAGGCGCTAAAACAATTTCTGTCATTAATTAATTCTGTGCCAAAACAAAATGCAAAAATAATTGTGTTTTAAAAACATTTCATCACTGCTGGCCTCTAGTGTTCCACCACAATTTTGGAGGTGGGCAGGCTCTACAGTCTCCTCCATTTTGTACTTTCATCGTTAGAGAGAGAGAGAGTGTGTGTGTGTGTGTGTGTGTGTGTGTGTGAAAATACTAGCAAAACCAAAATGCTAGAAGTGTACACCCAGTACCACAAAACGATTTTCATTTAAACAAAAAATAGTTCCCATCTTAGAAAAAATAAGATCCCTTCAAATTAATAACAAGCTTCTTAAAAATCTGATAAAATGGCCATTTAAAAGGGCACTGTCTTCATGAAAAAGTGTTTGAATAACCTGCTTTTTCCTAAGAGAAGAACAATGAAGTACATTAATTTTCACCACAATGACATTGCACACAAGAGCTGATGCAGTATAATATGAATCATGTCAATAAACAAAAGCAGACTCAACAAATACGTTTTTTTTTTAAAAGGATCGTGCCCTTTAGCTTACTTTACATCTGATTAGCAACGTGTCCTCAAAATGGCAATTTCAAAGGTATCAAACCTCACATTTAAATACACAATTTAATAAGTTGCTGGTTGGCTTAGCACAAGTTTCTGCCACACAGCTCCGTAACACAAGAAACCTCGCTTCAGCAGGGAATTTTGCAGACACTCAAATCCTGCCAGATCCTTCTTGTAAAAACTTGCCATAACACTGTCTGTTGATCACAATGAAAGGCTCATTCTTTTAAACAATAGATAGTTATGATCAATGATGAAATCTTATCATGGCTCTTTTTAAGAAAAACACTACCCAGGTACTTTGTCTTGTATGATTAATTTACATTGTAAATGTTTCCAGGTGGAGAACACAAACAGCACTGATTACATCCCACCAACAGCTCTACAACAGCACAAGTTATGGATGTTATTTAATAGGAGTTTAGCTGAGTGCAGACACGTGGTTCTCTCTCAAGTTAGCTGCACTCGTACCTATCAAGTGTGTGAGCTGCGGGGAACGGGTGGCAGCATATGCCCAAGATATTATGAGTCTATGAATTTGCAATCAGATTAAGGCCGTCTGTTCCATGAAAATAAACGCTGAGAGTTGGTCCCTTTTGTTCGTAATCTGAGTCCCTATATTACACAGTGGAGACAAATATATAAAGTAGACTGGGATTCTGGTATAGAGAGGAAGTTAGTTCATGGAAGTCACTCTCCCAGATAGGACCTAGAAAACTCAGTAATACAAAAGCATCTTACAGTTTGTGTGCGTGTATACGAGAGAGAACAGATTTTCAAATTTTCAATGACTGCCTTCAGATCTGAAGTATTTCTGGACATAGCATTTGGGAATTAACCATTACTATAACTGTCTACCCAAAACCTAATTTTTATGGGCCATCAAACCATGCAAGTTAGGCACATCACCTCCTTTCAGGATTTGCAATTTCAGGCTGAAGGGATTCAGTTTACATATTTACAAATTTCATAGTAATATGGCTAATTATGAGAGTGAATAGATAATGGAAAAAATGCAGTCCTGTATTTATCCCATTACAGTGTGAATGCAGTAATCTTTAAAGCCAGCAGATAACAATTAGCACAATAAACAAATCTACATAATTGGTTCCTCTCTCACAAGACAATTACTTTTTAGCATATGGCTGAAAGCTAAGGAAAACAATGTCACAAATTGTACTCTCTTTACCTCAATGGAACAATGAGAGAAGTAAACCAATAAAAGTGTGTGCGTCGGAGGGGGGGGGGGGGGGGGGTCCAGGTGAAAATAATAGCAAGCTAAAGATAAGAAAAAGAGGGGATAAGAGCAAAGGCCAGAGTACAAAAAGTGATAAAAATAATGTATATACTCCAGGAACAGGAAAGTTAAAGGAAGTAATAATAAAATACCTGTTAAAAATAAAGCAGGAGTGATGAAAAATAAGAACATATTAAATTGCCTGTTTAACAATTTACAGAGCATCAGCAGCCAAAAGTGTGATGGGTCAAAAAGTGAGAGAGTACATCATCAGAGCATGTGGGCAGGATGGGGAGAGTTCTGTACACAAATGAATGTAGCACACAAAATAAAACAAATGAGTTAGAAGCATTAATTCAGCTTAAACATACGAATATACCTACGAACATACGAATTAAGAGCAGGCGTAGGCCATTCGGCCCCTCGAGCCTTCTCTGCCATTTGATAAGATCATGGCTGATCTGATTGTGACCTCAACCCTACTTTCCCATCTACCTACTATAGCCTTTGACTCCCTTGTTAATCAGGAATCTAAAGGGTATGATGTAGTAGCCTTTACAGAGACCTGGCTATGACTGGGAACTAAATATTCCAGGCTATAGGATCTTTAGAAAGGACAGGGAAATTGGGAAAGGAGGAGTAGCAATATTGATAAAAGAAACAATTACAGCAGTGAAAAGAAAGAATTTCAGTAAGGGTGAACAGGCAGTGAAAACACCATGGGTAAAATGAAGCAACATTAAAGTATGCAAGATTCTGGAGGGAGTTGTCTACAGACCTCCTGAGAGTAGTAATGAATAAGTACTTAGATCAGGGATACATGTAGCAGAAACAATGTGGTTATAATGGAAGATTTTAATTTTCACACAGAATGCGAGAAGCAGAACAACACAGGTTATAAAGGCAACAAATTTCTAAAATGTATTCGGGGCAGTTTTCTGGAACAGTATGTTTTAGAACCAACAAGGGATAAGGCAAAACTAGTTTTAGTGATGAGTAATGAACCAGAACAATCTGACGGCAAAGGAACATCTTGTGAATAGTGACCATAATAGACTGAATTTGATATTGGGATTGAGAGGGAGAGTCACAAACTAAGGTTTTAAATTTAAGCAAGGCAAACTTCGAAGGGATGAGAAATAGCCCACCGTAACTTGGGTTGAACTGTTAATGGGTAAACCTACAATAAAACAGTGGGAAGTATTCAGAAACATTTTTGCTACAACACAAAGCCAG
Source organism: Heptranchias perlo (assembly GCF_035084215.1). Taxonomy (NCBI): domain Eukaryota; kingdom Metazoa; phylum Chordata; class Chondrichthyes; order Hexanchiformes; family Hexanchidae; genus Heptranchias; species Heptranchias perlo. The sequence continues at coordinate 92,942,026 of NC_090327.1, forward strand.
TACAGACCCCTAAAAGACAAAAGCTCCACTTGTGCAGTTAAGCAATCATGATCAACAAATGAAGAGACAGTATCAAGCTAAAAGAAAAAGGGTCACACAAATGCAATAAAAACTGGGAGAGTTATAAAATTCAACAAAGAGATATGAAGGAAGTAATAAGAGGTGTAATAAGGGAATATGAAAATTGCAAGAGCTAACATTAAAAGTTTTTATCAATATATTGAGAGAGTGGTAAGTTGGAATGTGGGCCCATTAAAGACAGATGCAAGTGAGACTAAAATGGATAATAAGGAAATGGCAGACTTCTTAAATGAATACTTGGTATCCATTTTCACAGTAGAGGAAGAGGACAAAATACCAGCGGTACAAGGGAACCTAAAAATAACTCAAGGGAAGGAACTTACTGGATTTAGTATAAGTAATAAAATGGTAATGGAGAAAATAATGGGACTTAATGTAGAAAAATCTCCAGGACCTGATGATTTCCACCCTGGGGAATTAAAAGAAATAGGTGAGGATATTGCAGATGTGTCGGTCATAATTTTCCAAAGATGTCTAGGTTATTGGATAATTCAATAATTTTTTACTACATAAAACAACTAAATTATCAGGAGAACATTGTACCAGGAAAAAAACCTCTTGATTTAAAAAGTGGTAAGCGTTCAGAATAACCTACACCAAGCAAGATAAAGGCAAAAACATTGGGGCTATTCAGAAAACAATTGCATGCGATAATAGAAGTGTTAATGTTCTAGAGTATGAGCCATGATGTTGCAGATGGTCCTCTCCCTGCCTTTTTTTATACTCTTATAATCAACATGCTCAGTGAACTTATGAATTGAAATTTTACACAGACTTCATGCAGGACTAAATATCACATATGCCTTTGGTTGGAGGATGGGGGCAGAAAGCTGTACAAAGCCCACAGGACCTGTGCTATAGTTTCAACTGTTGCTGAATTTGTTTTCTGACACTAGGGGAAGTCCCATTATTTACATAGCTAACAGGGGCCTCTAGTGGTAAAAACTTACTATTAACAAACATTGCAAAACTAACTGCAACCCCTGTAAAATGCCCAAGGGCTAACATTCTGACACTGTCAGATTCCTTATTAGTAGGAACACATAATTCTTCCCACCCTGTTGGATGCTATTTCCAGTTGTATCTGAAAGGAGAATCACTGTCCAGTCAATTTGTTCCAAATCTTTCCCTATTGATTGACATTAAAGTTAATCTGTCATTCTTGTAAACAATTAAAAGGTATGCAGGTTTTGAAAACAAATACTGAAAGTAGATCACTGATTCAACAACTTAAAAAAAAATTCTGATAGCTAATAGCTTCTTGATTAAAACCTTGTGTTCAAGACATCCAGATTCTGAACAGACACTCTTTTTTTATATTAAAAGCAAAATACTGCAGATGCTGGAAATCTGAAACAAAAACAGAAAATGCCGGAAATACTCAGTAAGTCAGGCAGCATCTATGGAGAAAGAAACAGAGTTCATGTTTCAGGTCGACGACCTTTCGTCAGAACTGGAAGAAGTTGAAGATTAAACAGTTTTTAAAGGCTGGGGTGGGGGAGGGGGGAGAGGAAGAGGAGGAGAGGAAAGAATGAAAGGGAAGGTCGCTGATAGGGTGGAGGGCAGGAATGATTAAATGACAAAAGGGATGATAGTGCAAGGCAAGGAGGGTGGTAATGGGACCTTTTTTTATATTAATTGCTTATCCATGGGACACAATGATTTCTGTGCTAGGGGGCTTGGGCATGGAAGTAAGCGTGATCTACAGTGGATCACTGGCTAGCATCTGATTACCCTTTAAGGGTCAGAAAGTATTTACGCAGAGCATTCCCGGAGATTCAGGGTGGGATAGAGTCCATGATCTGTGAAGGAATAGACTTGTTGGGATTAGTTGCCTTTTCCAGTTCCATGGTTTATCTTCATACGAATGATGTTATAGGTTCAACAGATAATGTAAACAGCATGGCTGAAATTTAACTCATGGCGTCATCAGTGGAAAAATCTACTGAGACCAAGGGGAAGCAACTTAACCAAGACCACAAAGCTGGAAATATATATTAAGAACAAAGAATTTTTAGGTACAGGAAAAAGGCCTTATGGTACAACAAGCCCATCGCCTTTTGATACCCTCTATTTTAAACCACTCAGCACCAGAATTGTGTTACGATATCTATTAGTTATCAAAATTTCTTTTCCGTTACAAGTCATTGTGAAGACTTACTTTGAGGACACACCAAACGTGTAGAAAGTAATTTTTAATCCTGTGGGAAACATTGGGAAATTTCGCAGTTAAATCTAAAATGACAGAATAGTCTATTTGAAAATGCTAATTAATTTTTCCAACAAAAGCTAACGTATATATTGCTCCTTTACTCTCGACAATCTTTATCAGTTATTCATCTTGTAGTTCAATAACAGTAACAAATGTCAACTTTGCAGATCAGTGAGTCAGTCTTCTCACATTCTTCCTCACATAATGCCATGTAATAATAGGTATTGCTAGATATATTTTGAATATACATACATTATAGAAACTTGGGTGCACGAGAATAATGTATCTCAACTTCCCCAAATTCAGAGATTACAGCAATAGATTATTTTGCAAATTCCTTTAACTGAACTTTATATTTCAAATAAGGGAAGTATGCTCTGCCTCAAGCTCACATGCATTACAATTCTAATCAGGGTACATTTCATAATGTTATACTCAATACATTACATTATAATAAAAGTGGCCACATTATAACTTTCCTGTGAATCAGTTTCAGTTGTTAAACCTTTTTAATATTGCTCAACTATCATTAACCCACTAAGCAACAGCACAGCTGTAAGATATTAGATACTGATTTTTCAATTCAAAACCAGTTACAGTAAATCACTAAATGACCAAATAAATACGGATGAGGAAGCCCATTCAGCCCATCTTAGCTTATTGGTCCACAACACACCTACGGACCCATCACAGCATTAAATTGCTGCAAGAATTTTCAGACATTACTCCAAAGTTTACCTTTCACAGTTTGAATTTGTGCGCTCTTGTCCTACTGTTACGACTTAATTCAAAGTAAGGTCCTGAATGGACGCTGAGGAGTGTGGGTTAAATGTCTGTAAAATTAGGGTTGCCAATTCTGGTGGGAAACATGACCTCCACCACCCTGCCCCAGTCAAACAACCTGTTTTTTTTACTCCTTTCCTCCAATATTTTTATAACTAAGAAAAGCATTCAAAGAAAATTTAAAAAAACACTTTTTTGGGTTGCTCACAGCAGTGTCCAGGAGATTAATCTTTAATTCTTGGAGACTACAGGACAATCCTAGAGGGTTCACAACCCTACTTGTGGTTCACTGACACTCATACACTGCTCAGGCTGCATTCCCCCATGATGTCCTCGATGCTGTCCATTAAATTCCAGTCTAGTAACTTGTGTTTGTTTAATGTACCATTACATATACAGTAATACAGTCCATATATACAGTGAGGAAGGCTTCCACCTGAAACATCAATCTATCTTTTTCTTTTAGATTCGACACACATTCAGCATTTTCTGTTTTCATTTTCTATTTGTTTGATGTGATATTGTATCTTGTAATGTATTCACAAATGGCTTGCACCGAAATGTTCATTTCATTCCAAAACAAACTGCAAAACTACTTTATATGCATTACCTGGAGATGAGAATGAAATCTAAAGTCCATTGTTTGTTACAACTAAGGGCACATACATCAATATTCATAAATCAATAACCATAAATCAATTAAGAGTGCATTTCAAACTAAGTCGAAAAGGAGGGATGAAAGGAGAGACTTCCTCTGTTCACTATTTGTAGTGAAATTGTAAACACATTATACTCACATTTACGATTTCACTACAGACTGTGAACAGAGGAAGTATTCTCCCATGATCGCCATTAAATTGAATAGCATTTGGTTGGGGGGGAACGATAATTTCTTTCCGAATACAAGTATGGCTTATGCGGCCAAGCATTGTCACTTACTTGCGTTCAGAACCTTTGGTGCATCATTTTAAAAAATAAAAACAGCTGAAATTTAACATGTTGATATGTAATGTTTAAATATTAAACTAAATGTATGTGTTCCCTTTAAAATGACTTGAGTAACAATGCAGAAAGGATGTAATATTAAAATGACTACTCACGACTGTAGAGAAATCATATGTAAATTTCTTAATGTCACAAATGAGCCAGCAATTGCGGAGTTCAAAGATGAACAGGAAAATGGAAAAAAAAACCACAAAGAAAGCGGGGAAAAGAAGAAAAGTTTCAGATAGAGACTTCAAGTCTCAAACTAATCCAATGTTTTCATATTTACAACATCTTGAAGATCAAGGGCCCAATTTTCCATCTCTTGAGCAGATGGATTAATTCGGATGCAAATTCATGAACAAAGTATCATTCCAACAAGTGCTGGAGGCTAAAACCTTTTAACCAGCTACATAAATTAGATGTGCAAGAGAGATTCAAATTATGGTGCTGAACATGGTAATATTAATGCTGAATAGCACGGCATTTGGAAATCTTACTAAATTTATATCAGCAATATAGGAGTTAAAATGGAAATGGCTTCACGGGGTCAAACATTTCTTCCTTTGATCAAGCAGATGTCAGGAAACCATTATCTGTGTGATTAGTGGGCTTGTTACAAGCTTCAGAGACAGGCAGATGTACAGAAGATTCATCTGATCTAATACCTAATTGAGAATTAAAAGTAATGTTCGAATTATAAAGAGTAATGACTAAAAAGAGCACCAGTAAGGTCAAATGCCTCTCTTGCTCCATAACTTCAGGTGTCAGAAAGCTTATCAGTACACTAAGCAAGGTTGCTATAAGGTTTACAGAAAGTCAAAGGGAAAGAGTTATTCTTTCCAATATATTTTTAGTGGATGTCTTGGACTCAGAAAAGAAAAAGTTGTTAATTATTCATTTCCAGATGGCTCAGTATCTGATTACAAGTTGCAACTTCAGGTAATTAAATGAAAACTACGGAGCACCTCTTGATCACTTTTCTACTCAGCCCATTTTCTGTAGTCCACTGAACATGCTTTTTCATTCCTGCACGATGTTTAATGATGTGCTCTGACACACAACAGTCAGTATGCATCTATCTCTGCTCATTACATTCAGGGATAAAAGGGTGATTTTTCAGATGAGAATAGAGAGACATCACCTCCAATACTTACCAATCACAAAGATTGGTTGGCAACACATTGACCGGAAAAGGTTTCTTGTAAAAACATTGGTATTGAACAAATGGCAATTATTTTTATTCATTGAACTGTACCTGAATGGTTTCCACATATCATTTGCCTGTTGCAGCCTGAAAGGTCATATGTCGTTTTGCGGCATTAATTGTCGAAGTTAAGATTCCATTAAGGATTGCTAAAGTTAATATCTATACAATCATACCGTATTGCGACATCCTACATGTCAAACAAATTAGCTTTGTTCAGTGGTGCATAGCATGTCGCATCAAGCTAGCCCTTGATGTCTTTCACACCTCACTTACAGTATCAAACGGTAGAAGGATTAGCCTACAAATCAGCTGCTAGTTGCTACTATAAATGCGCATTTTTTTATATAATCTTACAATTCTAGTAGGTTTTGTTAGACGTGCAGGGGGAAAGACAAGTAGTTTACTTGTTAACCTCCCCCCCTCCACTTTCTGGGCTTCTCATATTGATGACGAAGTACTGTCCCAACAAATTCAGTGGCCAGTTTTGTTTGCCCATGCAGCTAGTAGACTTGCTGCACATATAAAGGGTGCTTTCCACCCCCTCCCCTCCACTGGTACCTTCTACTCCACCTGATAATGGCCATCGTTCTTTCATCTCTTCCGTGCTGGCTGCTGTTAACCATTTTGTGATGTAAACAGGGTGGTTTTAATGACAGTACTGCTTTCTACAGCAATTCTACAATATTAAGAGGCTTCAAGTGCAGATCAGCACTTTGTAACATTCTGAGTTGTGAGAAGAGTTCTATGTTTTCAACTTTCACCTATAAAGAATACTGAGTGAAATGTAAATTAGCTTTCATCCTGATCAGTTTGTAATGTTTCCTGGCCAGCCATTACTATTAAATGTCATGTGTAATAATACTTCAACTGTTGGTTTCTCATGTCAAATTGTTATGAGAAGCCTGAATGTTGTTTTGAATTCTCGATTGGACTACACTGTGCTGAGCAAATGTGTTAATTGCCTTTTACCTGTGTAACGAACAGCTGAGTGCCTGTGTAACAAACAGCTGAGTGACTGGTGCTTAAAGTTCAATATGACTTAGTGACAAAAGGCCCCTTTTTAACCCTGCCCGCCCAGCAGAAATGGGCAGGGAGTTAAAATGGCATTCGGGTGCTACCCACTGCATTTCCGATGGGTTCATGCCCGCCACCATTTTAACTCCCAGGTTTTCAACAGTGTCGAGGTCGCCCACTACAGACAGGCAGAGGCCTCGTTAACATTTAAATCAGCGTTTGATGATGTCATTCAGACCCTGACGTGACTTTAATTGCCGTTCGTGGTAGTGCCACCCAGTGATGGAGCCACCAGTGAAAGTTGCCAGGAAGTAGGAGCAGGGCCTGAAAAAGCTAACAAAAGTAGGTTTCTAAATTTTTTTTTAGGTTTCCTTGTGTGCCAGGAGAAGCAGAACTCCTCAAGGAAACTTTGGGCCTCCCCTGAACTGGCCTCTTTCCCCTTCCCCCAATCGCAATCACCTCCATACAACCCCCCCACCATCCCACCGTCAACTTACCTTATGCCAGGGACCGTTCCCTTGGGTCCCTGCCACCCGAAACCCCACTTCCGCTTGCTGGCCACCTGGTCGTTCCCGCCAGGTTTGGGCAGGAATCAGCCTGGCATCATTGAAATGAGGCATAGGAGTTAAAATGGCCCGGGCCACACGCCCACGCGCCCTCCTCTCCCCCCCCCCACAAAACACACTGCACTCTCGCCCCAAGTTAAAATCAGGGCTAAAGCTGGAGAGAGATGAAAATGGGTTGATGTAGGTCCTGAACAGGGACCAGACTGACAGGGTGAGACAGAAAGACTGCATGGAACTTTTGTTTGTATCTTTTGTTATTAATGACAGCCCTAGGAATATGGAGCAATTTCACTCTAAGCAACTCAAAATCATTGTTATGTTGCAGCTCATTTTCCAGGACTGCGGGGGCTCATTACAAAGTAGCTCTGAATGGTCAATCAGTAAACACCCAGCTTTTAGACTTTGTCCTGGGGGGTCTCTACTGATGGTTATGGTCCCTGTCAATATTTAAATATTTAGTTACATGGTTTTCTATTTTAGTTTCCCAGACTGCACAAAATTCTGCCTGCCTACCATCCACTTCAATGTCAAGTCCTGTCCCATCCTTCCTAGAGATTGTTTTCTTCATAGTCCTACTAGAATTAGGTGGCACAGGTACAAATTTAAACAAAAATGAATCTGCCTCATTCAGGTCATTAGGAGCAGGTGTTACTTACAGCCACTGTTGGAGATTAAAATGTAAAATACAGTCCAGCATCACACCATTGTTTCACTATTATTCTGAAAAACCTACTGGCTGAAATCTCTCAGCCCAATATGGGAGTAAGTCTTTTAATTCCATAAAATATGTACAGGCAAACAAATTGCATTCTCAGAATTTTCAAGGTGCATGTTGCCGTGATTTTGTTAGCCTTGTCATTAATTAAAGAGAAAAGCAGACATGTATTGATTGCTCACTCGTCAAGTGTGATGAGTGCTCACCCCAAGCGTGCATGGATAACAAAGGCAAACATAGTTGGGAACTGTAACTGTCCCTTTTGTTCAAGGCACTTGTCTACCTGGTTATCTGCAAAACCGGTTAAACATTGTGCCTAACAATATAAAACATCAATTCATCCAAACTCCTCCTATAAACCAGTTTGTCCATTATGAACAGATGCATTTTAAATCTATGTCCCTATTAACAGGAGTGCTGGGTGGGATGCTAATTTTAAAAAACCATATGTGTAACTACTTCTTCAAAATGTAACAACTTTGGAGCCACAATGGCGATTATTACACATTCTTTTGCGCACAAGTTTCATCCTCACCCCAAAGGTGAAATTTTGGCATGGACACCCATGTTGTCCTAAAACAGTGGAGGGTCAAGTCATTGGCAAGAAGCAGCAGCTGCAGCAAGGTGTTGACAAGAAACGAAATAAAATTTCTTCAGCTAGTGTTAACTGCAAGTACAGGCTCATCCAACGTTAATGCAGATTAGGCAGTGTGCACTTAAGAGTGCTGAAATCATGTTATTGATGTTACAGAGCAATGTATGGACTCTCCACTTAACAGAAAATGCTCCAATTATACTTCTAGATTGAACAATGCCTTATCGGCAGGAATACAAATACGGTGGCCTAAAAAACATGGCCATAATCAGCTCAACTGTTGGTGTCCCCCATTTCCCCACATACTAGTAGTGCACCAGTAGAATTTAACTCCTCCCTCCCAAATCTCCAAACTTTTGGCAGATAGCCACGAAGCACTGTACTGGTGAGTAAAACCACCACATTACTGGTAAAGGGGAAATGGGAGCACTTCTGCCAGTCGAGCAGACAGTGGTCACAGTAATAAAGCAAGATAAGTATTGAAAAACAGCACAAGCATCATGCTGCTCAATTCTAAGAATCTAACAGGTTTTGGCCCATAAAGCCATAGCAACCGAAATCACTACACTCCTGGGCAAAAACCTATTTTTAAAAAGTAAGACTGCTTTATTTAATGTCCTCCAACTTCAAATTTCCAACCGTATTATTAGGTACAGGAGGTAAGACTAGGAACTTTAATTTCTCGATTCACTGCATTTGGAAACCTAAAATCCAGACCTCTAAAAGCAGTCACACTGTCAATTAGCATCAGCCCATTTTCAAGGGAAGTCTCTCATGAGTTACTGCTTCCTGATTGATGTAATCTTAAGCAACGCATGTAGTGCCCTGCCCCCATAAAACGTGCATTGGAGAAAAAGCAGAGTTTGTTTTTACCAATATTCAGAAAGAAAAAAAAATTACCATTATTTCAGCCTTTTTTAAAAAAAAGATCTGTTGCTGCGTGAGTGGATTTTCACTTCCTCCGTTATGTGGTACCGTGTGGCCTTGCCTAATCACAGCCTGAAGCAGCAGAATGAGTGTGCATGGAAGTAAAGAAAGAAAGAAAGGCTTATTCTCTGCCCAGGAACTACATACATTTCAGGAAATGAATACATGTTTTTAAAAGTCTTTCCAGCTTCTGAATCAACTGGCCTTAACTGAAACCTCCCTTTTGTTCTAAGGCTTTACTGCCAGTAGCCCTGGTTATGAAACATGTTGGTACTGTTTTTTTTTTCCCTCTCCGACTTGAATTTACTTTTCAAATCTTTCTATAAAATTAAACTGCTACATTTTGCCATCTGAGAGTTATCAAAGTTCACATCTCAAATGAAACCATCTGAATTCTGGACTTGTTTTAATTTTCCAGCCAAATACCCCCCTCTCCCGCATTCTTCTGGCAGCTTGCCACAGTGAGTAATAAAGTGCTAAGCAGAAGACAGGAAATACTAGAGAAGTCAAACAATGTTATGACAATGTTTATAACTTTTACAGTCAGGCCTGGCTACACATCTGCACAACATTAGGCACTGGTCAGGCCCACAGAGAGGAAACCATTCTTTAGCTGGCAGTGATCCGCTTAAGCCAGATGTTATCACTTTGCCGGTATCTCTTCAGCAAACAAATTTTTTTTTTACATTTCAGAAGAGGAAATGGGAGTCTCTTGTTTTGAAGAAAAAGGAAGATAAATTAATTCTGTTGTGTAATTGATTTACCACAATAAGAACTGAAACATTGTCCATACAATAGCTGTTTTCTTTGCTGCGATAAACCCAGTTACTATTGCATTGAAAAAAAACCTTTAAGTGTATGGGACACAGAACAGCAGGCAGTGGGAGCTTCAAATACACTAGCCTTAGGAAGTATGGACTAGATTCAACAGTCTATAAAATTAGTCAATTGACATATTTACATGAGAAATATTCCAATAATAACTTGTTGGACAAAGACTAAAAATTCTACCAATCTTAAAGGAATTTATGATACTGATGTCTATCTTATCCCCAGAGTGTTATGTCAAATGTAATACAATCACTACCGGAGTCCAAAATACTATCCAATTTGTGTCTTGATTAAAAAAGCAGCTAGTCAAAAGCACTTGCATGCCAAGAAGGTAAAAGGTTCTTATAATGAACCTTGATATAACAAAACTCCCTTTAGAGTGAAAAATGTTCACAAGTCCTAATGCAGCTGTGGTAATTTGGACAGCACCTGATAAACTAAAAGTTTTAGTTTAGTATTTTGATGTGTCAACCATTTGAGTAAACAGTGACTTGCGAAACCCAATGTACTTGCAACACTCCTAAGGCTCCTTAAACAAAACCTACTGACTGTAGATAGCACCAAGGATAAAGGGTATTCATTGTTTTTCAAAAATAACGGATTATTTGATTTGCAAATTTTTTTTTTAATTCCCCCCTCATAAGAACAATACCCTTTTTTTTTCTCCTGCAAAACAACACTAATCAGATGAATGTGCCTTTTACAGGTCGATTCAAAACAGATGTTTCCAGAAAGGCAGAAAACTTCAGCCCTCATTGAGACATGCTTCGCCACTATGTGGTTAGTATATTACTTTTTCTACTCGGGCACTTTTGTACCATTGTGATACATGATGTGCCCTGCATCGTGTAACAAAATGCTACCTCAAATGGCAGGTTATGTTATATATTATTATTTCATGCCCCCTGGAATCATTTTTTTTACCTTTGAAGTTTTCCTTATAGCACAAATACCATCTCTATCACTTTATGCCAGAGACCCTTTCTATAAAGCTGCTTTTTTTTACAGGCATACAAGAAGCAAGTTACAGCATGAGAGCACACTTCATAGAGTTTCCAAGTTAGGGAGCTATGAACCACACAGAGATTGGTGAGTGAAGTTAAGGGGGGGGGAGGGGGGAATCCACAGCCAAAGTCAACCTGCAGAATGCTTGCACCTCCTAACAGCCAGTTCCAGAACTAGGTCATCCACTCGTCTTGTTAGTAAGGAAAATGGCACGACATTGGGATGTGGGGGCGGGGGCACGGGGGAAGAGAGAGGAAAGGGAGGAGACAGGCAACCCCTTTTTGAATGGCAATAAAATATTGCACAACCTTGCAAACTGCAGTCATTGAGATTGGCAAGAAAAGTTGCTCTGAATGGCAGGTTTTTAAAAAGAACACCTAAAATGGGTGGTGTGGTGACGTATTGTGTTGGACTTCCAACATGCAACGTCATGGCTTGGGGGGGATGGATGGATTGGGGGGGATGACCTCTGCCCACTTCCAAAAGTTAACAATCTGAGCCACACCACTGGACAGGTGCTTAGTGAAGGCCAAGCACCTCCCCACAGGAGTGAAGAGAAAACAAAAGGGAGAGCTTTCACTACACTACTCGCACATAGCTTCCTCAAGAGCAGCTTAGCTGGAGGATAGGAATGGGAAGCCTATCTGTAGCTGCCCCCAACTCCCAGGCTACAGTGGGTGGATGGCCAAAGGAACTGCAAAATAACAGGATTAGCCACCCCGAACCAAAAAACTCATAATGTAACTAATTTATGACCAAATGTTTTATTTTACATTACTTCATAGAACAAAATACAAATTATAAAAGCAAAGATAGTCATATAAATTTACTACCGTAAAAACTGCAGAACAGAAGCAGATGGTAACGTACCATAAGTTAACACACAGTTTGTTTTATTGCATATAGCAGGGGATGGTTACATCAATACTGACTAAAACAGGAATCATATATCTAAACTGAATTCTCATTCTAGTGGATTTAAACTGTACTTCTATTAGAAAGTTGCTGGAACGACAGGACAGAATTCACAAAAGACCACTGACAAGAATATTTGAAACACAAAACAGTATACAACAAAATATTTTTTTAAAACATACAGTATTAACCACAATTACCTGTCATTTTCAATGTTTATTTACTCCAAAAGTAAAAATGTTGTTTGCAATTTTATCAAAACTTCTGCTGGTTACTGGCCATGTAGTCTTTCCTGGGCAAAATACAGTGACAAAATCCCCAACACGAGGTTATGTCCCCGACTCCAGAGCAATTTCTGATTATAACAGCGCTGCTCTATGATTTATGTGTACACTGCTGCAGAGGAAGAGTATGAGGTCCTTTTCCTTACAAATTTGACCTGATACGAAGATATTAAAACACAATGAAAATTCAAACACCTCTTTCTCAACAGGAGTTTTATACTCAACTACGGTCAGTAAGTGGACCAGATTTTTTTAAAATCAAAAATGTTTCGCTGAGCTCCAAATTCATTAGAGGAAGGGGGTGGGAAGAGTGGGTAGTTTGCTTTGAATTTTTTTTGTAATTTCTTCCTTGACATTCACATATCTAAAAAGAGAAACAAGCATTTATTATTTTTCCAATCCAAACTGAAGTTGCCTGCAGTTGGAGTTGTAGGAAGTGATGCGACTTCAATCTGACACACAACAGTCAGCAGATGTTTAGCCTTACAACACTGTACAGGGGTTCTGCTTTCTCCCCATAGCATATTTCATTCTTTTGTGTTATTTATGTCCAAGAATGTTTAAAATGAGAGAGAGAGAAAGAAATGCAGACAGAGGGAATTGTAACAATCCTGAAGTGTGCGCTATAAAATATTAAGCATCTGTTACAAATGTTGATGTATTAAGCAGTAAAGGCATACTTTGAAATATTCCACATTTAAAAGCAAAAAAAAATTACATGCATTGTGACAGTTTCATTACAATTAAGTTTGCAGAGTTGCAAAATACCCTTTTCTCTTACCTTTCCTAGTACGTCTCAGTTGACAAAAATAAGAGCGTACATTAGTTTAATCAGGCAGCCAAGTCGTACTTTCAAGTATGGTTTATATCCTCTGTATATGGGAGAGCAATTTATAAAAGGATCTAACTTTACAATAAAGCATTAAATACCAAATCAATGGCATTATTCAGTAGAACTCATCATTATTTATTATAGAGTTTCATCTTTCAGACAAAATTTAATTAAAATTTTACATTCTTAATTAATTTAAAACAGGCTTTGGTGCTTTACTCTTCTGATACTGCAGTACCTGCATGTGTTCCGACCATCAAAATATGCCTTCTCAAATGTCTTATTTTTACAAACATTTTAATATGAAATGTTCTTTTGTATGAAATTTGACAGCAACAGTAAATTACAAGGGGTCAATCATTTGTAAAAATGGTTTGAATATATTCAGGACGGCGCTGACAGATAGCAACGCTTAGCTGTGGTTTAATAGTTTGTTTTAAAATTAACGTTTTACAGATGGATCACAGCAGCTCCTTCTGTTTGTTTCCAATCTTACAGACTGCAACTTACATTTCTGAATCATACAGAAATACTGCAAGCATCCTCTCCACTTTAAGAGGAAACTTTGTAATTTGATCATTTTGTACACGCAGATGAAAAGTTAGAAATGAATCAATGTTGGTGATAGAATAGCAACCAACAATCCCAGTATTAAATGCGGTAACTCAGCTTTTGTAAATCGGAGAATATGAATGGCAATAGGAAGGATATTAAAAAGAGTAAAAATAAGGACAAGGAAAAAGAATGGAAACAGACTGAGAATACAGAACTGAGAGAAAATGTAATAATTTCTTCAAAAAAAATACAAGTTGTGAAACGGATATCAAATATTTCACCTATTTGACCAGCAGTAAATCAGAAAGTAAGATCAATTTTAAAACAAAACAAAATAAACCAAGCAGGAGGAGAGGGGAGGGAAAGATACTGGTGAAGTTGTCTCTTCAGCCATCATTCTCAAAAAAATTATTTTCTGAGGTGATGTAGAATCGGACTAAAAAGGACAGATGGCGGGGTCAATGAATAACTGTTACTGAGCAAGTATAAGAACCTAAGGAGGAACATTTTTCATTGTAAAATATTGCTTTCCTGGAAAGAGTTTATGGTCTATAAATTAAATTAGCTGGAAATGTTGACTGAATGAATTTGCAGTTAATTACTTTAGTTTAATCTGACACAGTTCTCATTTCCAGAATGCTGGGACAAACTACCGTTACTAATTCCTCTACCCATAGCTGCAGAGTGCTGTACATGTGCGTTCACAACATTCTGTAATTCAGGCAAGAACAGATGTTCTTGCAAAAAATAAAGTAACAAGTTCAAATGCCACGATGGACCACTTTGCCACAACTTGTGCACTGCCCCTATGATTAGAATCTGTAACTTAAAATGGTTTAGACAATCAATTGAGGCACTTAATGTTTGTCCAACAGAAATCAACTAAACTCGCAGCAACTTGCTAAAATAAAACTATTACATAGACTGATATTTTCTACCAAGGGGATGAATGTATTATGGTAATCTAATAGGTGGTTTCTAAAAATGGAGTTTTCACAATAAACCTAATGTTCCTATAACTTGAGAACGTTTTTAAATCGTTTCTTTTATATCCTAATTTCTGAAACAGTCAGAACTGATCATTTGAACATTAATAGCCAAAAGAAGCCAAAATAGCACTGAACTGTGCTAAAGCTGTTAATGTGAGGGTGGTTTCAATGCAGCTGTCTCAAAAATTCTCAAAAAGTTATTTAAAACAAAAATGGAAGGGACGGAGTGGAGCCAGGGTGTTATATGACAGACCATGAAAGACAGGAGGTTTATATTTAGTGGCATAAACATTTAAATAGTTGAATGCAGTATATAATGTTCTTAAGGATTATAAGATGTATAAAGAGCAAGGGATGGCCCTGGACATTTTCAAGTACAACTTATTTTGTACAAAAATTTATACTTAGAACAGTGAGCAATAATCGTAGAATTAAGGACCTCAATGATTCACAACAGTAACAAACTTATAATATTTAGGTTTATTCCCCACTGAATTGCAAATAATGGAAATGTTTCAGGTTATTTTTGGACAATTTATCATTTGCGAATCTTTCTCTGAATAAAATATGTAACAAAAAATAAACAACGGTATTTTAAAAAATCATGAGAGTTATTCCAATTCTCCTTAAGTCTGCATGTCGGAGTAACTCTTCTCAACTCCAATCGATTCGTCCCACGTTTCACATAAAAATTACCTCACCAAATTTCAATTAAATTGGGAAGCATTCCAAACGGTTTATCTTTTGCCTCAATGACACATTTCCACCGTCCATTAGCACATTACTTAAATGCATCAGTCTTTGAACTAGTTTGTCTGCTGAATCAGTAAGTCCTTGATACATGCTGGGGACATGGACATCCTGGTCATGATTTACATCTGGTATATTCAAATCCAACTCAAGCAATGCCGTAAGAAGCAAAGACTTTTTTTTCTTAATTTTAACATTATTAGGTTTTGTTGACACTTCAAGGCTATGCATATCTATACTCTCACTCTCTAAATGAATTGTAAACAATTTTACAACACCAAGTTATAGTTCAACAAATTTATTTTAAATTCCACAAGCTTTCGGAGGCTTCCTCCTTCCTCAGGTGAACGGTATGGAAATGACATTTTCGAATCCTTCGCATTTGAAAATCACAGAACAATGCCTGGTGATTACTGCCCGTTGCCAAGGCAATCACAGTGAGCAGACAGAAAGGTGTCACCTAAAAAGGCCACTGAATATACAAACCCCCAAAAAAGAGAGAGAGAGAGAGAGAGAATGAAGACAGTCAATGACCCGTTATATTAAAAACAGATAACATTTGTTCGCTGGTGGGGTTACGTGTAGTGTGACATGAACCCAAGATCCCGGTTGAGGCCGTCCTCATGGGTGCGGAACTTGGCTATCAATTTCTGCTCGACGATTTTGCGTTGTCGTGTGTCTCGAAGGCCGCCTTGGAGTATGCTTACCCGAAGGTCGGTGGCTGAATGTCCATGACTGCTGAAGTGTTCCCCGACAGGGTCATTGACTGTCTTCCTTCTCTCTCTCTCTCTCTCTCTTTTTTGGGGGTTTGTATATTCAGTGGCCTTTTTAGGTGACACCTTTCTGTCTGCTCACTGTGATTGCCTTGGCAATGGGCAGTAATCACCAGGCATTGTTCTGTGATTTTCAAATGCGAAGGATTCGAAAATGTCATTTCCATACCGTTCACCTGAGGAAGGAGGAAGCCTCCGAAAGCTTGTGGAATTTAAAATAAATTCGTTGGACTATAACTTGGTGTTGTAAAATTGTTTACAATTGTCAACCCCAGTCCATCACCGGCATCTCCACATCATCTCTAAATGAATGCTAAGATGTCCGTAATGTATTTTCTATTGTGCAACATTCAGCATGTTCTGTGGGTTACTTCCGTAAAGTTTTAAACATGTTCTGAAAGCATCTCACAAACTAGACTATTACATGATAGCTCACTGGAAAAACATTTTCAAATTCCCTGCGCTGCAAATCATTCCACGGGGCAATAAAATACTCCCTCACAATAACAGAATAAATAAGAAATGATCATTTTTTTGGGGGGGGGGGGGGTTAGTTTGCCAGCAGAATTACCATAATAAATCATAAGCCAATTTTTTGTGTTTTGCAGTTAATTTACTGTATGCTCAGCTGTTCATTGCAATTATCCAGTTGGCAAGTATGGCTATTTTTTTCCCTAGTACTTTAACTCATTTTTTTTAATTAGCAAAACCCTTGACGGTAGGTTTTGATCAATACTAGCCAAAAACTGGCTGTATCATTCCCATTTTACATTTATTAACTGTTTGAAAGCTGTCTGATCTCATTTTTTTTCGTATTTAAAAAACTGATCCCCACAATAAGTAATCTAACAACAACAACAAAAATCACAATTGAAATCAAATTTAGAATGTTTAATTTGGAAAGCTTTCCATTTGATTTAAAAAGGAAGTTCATTTTATTTGTGTTATTTCTTTCAGGTCAACAACAACCTTTGCAATTCAACCTTATCCCAACCCTCTTTTTTTAAGCAAACTACAGAATTACTCAGAGTGCCAAGGTTGACAGTTTGGGCAGAAATAATTTTTTTTTACTGTGAATGAGTTTTAAAAGAAAATTGGGGTCATTTTACAAGAATATCTATGCGGTACTTTTAATATCTTTTTTAATGTTTAATAATGGTATTTGTGTGGGCTTATCCAGCTATAAAGAAAGAGTTTATATACAAGGTTGCCAAACCACTTGTTTGAAAATAAACTAAATAATAATTTCATGACATGTAAGTACATTCCAAAATAAATAAAACTCAATGTAAGTAACCATAATTAAAATCATTACCAATATACTCAAATGGATTTTTTGTTTTTTCTTTCCAGTTTCCTATTACTATGTGATAATTCTTTTGTCACAAATATATTTTCTTCATTCTTTCCTTAGTCCCTCCAAGGAACATCCTCAACACAGCTAGGTAACACAATGAACATATATTTTTATTCCACCGTAATGTTGAACCACGACAGTCTAGCATTTAGAAGACTGGTAGAAACTGAAAAAGTGCTTTCACTTATTACCCTGTACAAATTCTTGATTGCTTGAAATACAATTTCCCAAGGTGGCTGACACTGAATCATTAGGAATAAAAAGCCAATTTATCCTCAAGGGATACATTTAATGAAGACAGCAAGGCAGAGTCATCAGACAAGAGACAGAATGCAACAGACTCAGTCAAAAATAACTCATCACATGTTTACTTTATATTTTTCCTTACCTCACATTAACCGCTATTAACTGTCCTATCCAAAATCATCACATTGGATACACAACTACAAACTTTCAATTTGTAGGTGTTGTTGTAAGAATTTAATTGTATTCTTCACATAGATAGTCTCAATTTTACAATCTTCCATTTTCCTTTTTAGTGGAGCATTTCTTCCAAGCATTACAACGTACCTAAAAATTCTTAATACTCAAGGATATTCTCCATGTACCAAGATCTGTGAAAAACCCTGAATATTTATGGCAAAAATTTAATATGCCTCCTAAGGCACCTTTGTAATTAGTGAGTTATATTTCATGAATCTCTGATTTTACATGTCATTGTCCACTCCAAAAGAAAACAGAGATGCAACAGCTGATGCGTAATCCTCAATTAAATTAGCGGGTTGAGTGTGATGTCAACATGGCAAGTTCCTTAACTCAAAATGGCAAACCAAGTGAGGTCAGGTCAGGTAAGGGGAAAATGTCACAGCCCTCACAGTCCAAGAAACACATTGCTAATGAACTGTGATTGAGATTGGCTTCCTATAATAATGACTTTCAGTGTTCAGGAACCAAATTATGAAGATTGCCCCAAGGTATCCCTACCTCATTTTACTAGTCTGGCATAGCACGATTCTTAAAGTTACCCCAGCTCCTCATTAAATCACACTCTTATGTATCATATCTACCTGGCCTTAGATGGTAAAGAACATCGATTATGTTTCACTCCCACCCTCCTGTACACTGTACTATAAATTCTCATTATGTATTAGTATGAAAGATTTCATTGAATGGGGGTTTAAAATTTGATTTCTCTCCCCCCTTTCCTCCCAGAATTCTCAAGACCCCTCTACCTCTGCACCAAGGACTTGACTGTAATTTAAACATTTAAATAAATAGAAGTGTTATCATCTCCCTTGCCATTGCATCAATAAAGAACATACAACATATGGGAAGGAGGGTGGAAGTGAAACATAATCGATGTTCTTTACCATCTAAGGCCAGGTAGAGATGATACATAAGAGTGTGATTTAATGAGGAGCTGGGGTAACTTTAAGAATCGTGCTATGCCAGACTAGTAAAATGAGGTAGGGATAGCTTGGGGCAATCTTCATAATTTGGTTCCCAGACACTGAAAGTCATTATTATAGGAAGCCAATCTCAATCACAGTTCATTAGCAATGTGTTACTTGGACTGTGAGGGCTGTGACATTTTCCCCTTACCTGACCTCACTAGATTTGCCATTTTGAGTTAAGGAACTTGCCATGTTGACATCACACTCAACCCGCTAATTTAATTGAGGATTGCGCATCAGCTGTTGCATCTCTGTTTTCTTTTGGAGTGGACAATGAGATGCAAAATCAGAGATTCATGAAATATAACTCACTAATTACAAAGGTGCCTTAGGTGGGGAGAGAAAATGCTACTGATTTCTGAGGCTTTTTTCTTTCTTTAGCTTAAGGATTTCTACTTTGAAAGAGCAACATGAACAGCCCTCTAAATAGGTCAAGAACTATCCAGTCTGCTGGGTCACAAGTATATAGCTGCACGTTATCTAGTCCGCTGATGTTTGATGCAAAATGAGGGAAAAATTACCAAATTGTTGATAAACTATCTCCTCACACAGAGTAATGAGAAGCCTCTTAAATTCATAAAAAGTTATGTTGTAATTTACAAGGTCACAAGATAATCACGGATGAGGAAAGCCATTTGGCTCATAATTCATCCGTCCAGAGAGATCCTAATATCCCACCACTGTAGCATCCAATTGTTTCTTAGATTATCCCAGGGTTCTTGCCTCCACTGCTCTATCTGTAAATTTATTCCACAGGTTAATCATGCTATTTGTGAAGGAAAATTTCCTGATATCGCTCCTAAAATTATCTTTTACTAGTTCGAACCCATGTCGTACTTCTACTTCAAAAGCAAAATACTGCAGATGCTGGAGATCTGAAATAAAAACAGAAAATGCTGGGGAAGCTCAGCAAGTGAGGCAGCATCTGTGGAGAAAGAAACAGAGTCAAAGTTTCAGGTCGAGGACCTTTCGTCAAAACTGGAAGATGTTAAAGAGTTAAAGTTTTTAAGCAAGTACAGAGCCTGGGAAAGTCGGGGGGCAGGGGGGAAAGGAAAGGTCACTGATAGGGTGGAGAGCAGGAGTGATGAAATGACAAGAGGTTTGATGGTGCAAGGCAAGGAAGGTGGTAATGGGACAGGTTAAGAAACAAAAGATATGTCAGGAGTAGCTGTAAAAGGCAACAGCAGAACCATTACCAGCACTTGCTGTCCAAAAAAATGGGATCTGAAGTTATTGAAAACAATGTCGAATCCGGAAGGTTGTAAAGTGCCTAAACGAAAGATAAGCTGCTGTTCCTCGAGCTTCCGTTGAGCTTCATTGGAACATCGTAAGATGCCGAGGATGGATAGGTCAGAGTGGGTATGGGAAAGGGAATTAAAATGGCAAGCCACCAGCAGGTCAGGGTCACACTTGCGGACAGAGCGGAGGTGCTCAGCAAAGCGATCACCCAATCTGTGTTTGGTCTCCCCATTGTAGAGGAGACCACATTGTGAGCAGCGAATACAGTGTAGTAAATTGAAAGAAGTACAAGTAAACCGCTGTTTCACCTGGAAGGAGTGTTTGGGGCCCTAGACAGCGGGAAAGGAGAATGCGATGGGGCAAGTGTTGCATCTCCTGAGCTCACACCAAAAGGTGCTGTGGGGAGGAAAGCGGATGTTGGGGGTGATGGAAGAGTGGGCCAGGGTGTTGCAGAGGGAGCAGTTCCTTCGGAATGCTGAAAGGGGAGGAGAGGAGAAGATGTATTTATTTTATTCGTTCATGAGATGTGGGCGTTGCTGGCGAGGCTGGCATTTATTGCCCATCCTTAATTGCACTTGAGAAGGTGGTGGTGAGCCGCTTTCTTGAACCTCTGCAGTCCGCGTGGTGAAGGTTCTCCCACAGTGCTGTTAGGAAGGGAGTTCCAGGTTTTTGACCCAGCGACGATGAAGGAACGGCGATATATTTCCAAGTCGGGATGGTGTGTGACTTGGAGGGGAACGTGCAGGTGGTGTTGTTCCCATGTGCTTGCTGCTCTTGTCCTTCTAGGGGGTAGAGGTCACGGTCGCGGGTTTGGGAGGTGCTGTTGAAGAAGCCTTGGCGAGATGCTGCAGTGCATCCTGTGAATGGTACACACTGCAGCCACAGTGCGCTGGTGGTGAAGGGAGTGAATGTTTAGGGTGGTGGATGGTGTGCCAATCAAGCGGGCTGCTTTGTCCTGGATGGTGTTGAGCTTCTTGAGTGTTGTTGGAGCTGCACTCATCCAGGCAAGTGGAGAGTATTCCATCACACTCCTGACTTGTGCCTTGTAGATGGTGGAAAGGCTTTGGGGAGTCAGGAGGTCAGTCACTCGCCGCAGAATACCCAGCCTCTGACCACCTCTTGTAGCCACAGTATTTATGTGGCGGGTCCAGTTAAGTTTCTAGTCAATGGTGACCCCCAGGATATTGATGGTGGGGGATTCGGCGATGGTAATACCATTGAATGTCAAGGGGAGGTGGTTAGACTCTCTCTTGTTGGAGATGGCGCGAATATTACTTGCCACTTATCAGCCCAAGCCTGAATGTTGTCCAGGTCTTGCTGCATGCGGGCTCGGACTGCTTTATTATCTGAGGGGTTGCGAATGGAACTGAACACTGTGCAATCATCAGCGAACATCCCCATTTCTGACCTTATGATGGAGGGAAGGTCATTGATGAAGCAGCTGAAGATGGTTGGGCCTAGGACACTGCCCTGAGGAACTCCTGCAGCAATGTCCTGGGGCTGAGATGATTGGCCTCCAACAACCACTACCATCTTCCTTTGTGCAAGGTATGACTCCAGCCATTGGAGAGTTTACCCCCTGATTCCCATTGATTTCAATTTTACTGGGGCTCGTTGGTGCCACACTGGGTCAAATGCTGCCTTGATGTCAAGGGCAGTCACTCTCACCTCACCTCTGGAATTCAGCTCTTTTGTCCATGTTTGGACCAAGGCTGTAATGAGGTCTGGAGCCGAGTGGTCCTGGCGGAACCCAAACTGAGCATTGGTGAGCAGGTTATTGGTGAGTAAGTGCCGCTTGATAGCACTGTCAACGACAGCTTCCATCACTTTGCTGATGATCGAGAGTAGACTGATGGGGCGGTAATTGGCCGGATTGGATTTGTCCTGCTTTTTGTGAACAGGACATACCTGGGCAATTTTCCACATTGTCGGGTAGATGCCAGTGTTGTAGATGTACTGGAACAGCTTGGCTAGAGGCGCAGCTAGTTCTGGAGCACAAGTCTTCAGCACGACAGCCGGGATGTTGTCTGAGCCCATAGCCTTTGCTGTATCCAGTGCACTCAACCATTTCTTGATATCACGTGGAGTGAATCGAATTGGCTGAAGACTGGCTTCTGTGATGGTGGGGATATCAGGAGGAGGCCGAGATGGATCATCCACTCGGCGCTTCTGGCTGAAGATGGTTGCAAACACTTCAACCTTGTCTTTTGCACTCACGTGCTGGACTCCGCCATCATTGAGGATGGCGGAGTCCAGCATTTGGTGGTGGGATCACCCTGGAGGTGGTGGAAGTGGCGGAGGATGATGCATTGAATGTGGAGGCTGGTGGGCGGAAGGTGAGGACAAGGGGGATCCTATCATGGTTCTAAGAGGGAAGGGAAGGGGTGAGGGCAGAAGTGCGGGAAATAGGATGGGCATGGTCGAGGGCCCTGTCAAGTACAGCGGAGGGGAATCCTTGGTTGAGGAAAAACAAAGACATGTCAAAAGCATTGTGTGGAAAGTGGTATCGTCAGAACAGATGCGACGGAGACGGAGAAACTGGGAGGAGGGATTAGAGTCCTTACGGGAAGCAACGTGGGAGAAAGTGTAATCAAGGTAACTGTGGGAGTCAGTGGGCTTATAATAGATATTGGTTGACAGCCTATCCCCAGAAATGGAGATAGATAAGTCGAGGAAGGGAAGGGAAAAGTCGGAGATGTACCATGTGAAGATGAGGGAAGAGTGGGAATTGAAAGCAAAGTCGATGAAATTTTCCAGTTCGAGGCGAGAGCAGGAAATGACACCGATGCACAGTCATCAATGTACCGGAAAAAGAGGTGAGGGAGGGGACCAGAGTTGGATCGGAAGAAGGAATGTTCCACATATCCCACAAAAAGGCAGGCATAGCTGGGACCCATACGGGTTCCCATAGAGACATCTTTTATTTGGAGGAAGTAAGTGGAGTCAAAGGAGAAGTTGTTCATTATAAGAACAAGTTCAGCCAGACGGAGCAGGTTGTTGGTGGATAGAGATTGGTTAGGCCTCTGTTCAAGGAAGAAGCAGAGGGCCCGCAGGCCGTCCTGCTAGGGGATGGAGATGTAGCGGGACTGGATGTCCATGGTAAAAAGGAGACGGTTGGGGCCGGGGAACTGAAAACTGTTAAAGTGGCGGAGGGCATCAGAAGAGTCGCTGATGTAGGTCAGAAGAGACTGGACAAGGGGAGAAAAAGAGTTGAGACAGGAGGAAATAAGTTCCGTGGGGCAAGAACAGGCTGGAACGATGGGTCTCCCAGGGCAGTCCTGTTTGTGGATCTTGGGAAGGAGGTAGATGCGGGCTGTGCAGGGTTGGGGGACTAAGAGGTTGGAGGCCGTGGGGTGGGGGGTGGGGGGGGAAGATCTCCAGAGAGGTCAGTGATTGTCTGGAAAATGATGGCTTGGTAGAGGTAGGCAGGTAGAGGGCTGTTCATCACACTTCTCTCGCTTTCACATGGCCCATCTCCAACTCTTCCCTTCCGTATCCTAATTCTACTTCAACAGTTTAATTTAAGGTAATATTCCAAGTTAACTTTTTCTAAATCTTTAACAGTCTTTTATATCCTCTCTCAGATCACCTCAGATATTTCCTCTCTAAGCTGATGGGGCCAAGTCTCTGTAGTCTTACCTCATAACTCAGACCCCTACCACCAGGGGTCAGCCTCATAGCTCTTCTCCGCACTGCCTCCAGCATTTGAACGTCTCTCGTTTCTTGGCAACCAGACGCTAGATACAATATTCAAGTTGCAGTCTGACTATACCACTATAAAGTTTGATCCTTATCGCCTCTGAATTATATTCTATTGTTTTGGCTACGTAGTTCTACGTCCTATTACCTTTGTTGACTGCTGATCTGCATTGGTTGACCACGTGTAGCATCGAGTCTACTCGGACTCCTAGGCGTCTTTCAGCTTCATCGTTAGCCATTTCAGCACCATTCATGGAGTATGCCTGTCGTCTATTTATCCTTCCTACTTGTAACACTTTACACTCGTCTGCATTAAATTTCATCTGAGATTACTCTGCCCACTTGCACATCTTGTCCAACTCAATTCCTAATCATTGAGTCACCTTTTCTGATTTCACTGCCCCTCCTAGTCTGGTATCAACTGCAAACTTGATCACTGCATTGAGTTTCTGAATCCAAGCCATTTATATAAATTAGAAACAGTAGTGGTCCCAGCACCAAGCCCTGAGGCATCCCACTCAGCACTCCTCGAAACAAGTACTCATTGTTTCCTACCCTTCAGCCAGCTTCTTCTTCAGCTGGTGTCAGCCACCTACAGTAAATGATCCATTTTGCATTCCTTCTCCCGTTATTTTACCTGATTGTTGAAACTTTGCACTGTTCAGGAAACTTCGGTGAATTGAGCTCTCCCATTGGTGAAGTATTGCCCCCATTACAATTTGCCTTTCTTACCTATTTAGATAGCTTCCGATGGAGTCTATCAGCCACTGTATTTAGACAACCATAAAAAAAAGTAATCTGCACAGGAAGTAATGTTACTTGAATTTCATGTTCCTCCTCCTACTTAAAAACCAAAAATAACTCAGCAAAAAGCTATGAAAAGTAAAAAAATAAAATCAGTCAAAAATAAAGTTTGATTAGTATTTACTGCGCCCTCTACTCCAATTCCACGGACCCTTTCCAATCTATCATCATTGGTATCTCTTTTAGTCTTTTATTCATTTACCTTTCCCACAGAATATTAAATGAGAGGTCAGCAGAGATTATAATCAATACCAGCATGTACTGTGCAAGCATCTTTATGCTGTTGGTACATAGTTGGAGTTGCCATTGAAGATGGGATATCTGGTATACAGTGGATATGGAGTAACCCACAGAGATAAGCCTGTGACTGAAGCCAGAAGCTTGGAGACACAGAAAGTAATGCTCAGGGCATCTTCCATGGCAGCTGAACCTCAGCAGAGAACATTAAAGCACTTAGTCATTTTACTCCACCAGCTTGTAAATCAATTGATTTATGTGCAGGGCTAATCCATATAAATGCCCCCTCCCATGCCCCTTGCTCCAAAACAGCAGGGGGAGGCAGCATAGAAAACAAAGTTCAAGTGACCAATGGCCTCATCAAAAGTGACAGAAAATACAAACCAAAATGCCAGCAACTATATCAACTTACACAAATAAGGCGAGGCAAATAGTATCATAATATGTTACAGCACAGAAGGAGGCCATTCGGCCTATCACGCCTGTGCTGGCTCTTTGAAAGAGCTATCCAATTAGTCCCACTCCCCTCCCCATAGAAGACTGAAATAGGATTCATAGCAAATCAAGAGGGGTGAAAAAGGACTGGTAGAGAGGTTAGAAGAGAGGAGAGGGCGAGAGGAGAATGGAGAGAGAGGATAAGATAAGAGGACATGGTTGAGAGGGAGGGGAGTAGCGGGATAGAGGGAAGGGAAGGGAGAAAGAAATGGAGGAGGATGGAAAGGAGGAGGCATGGGATATTAAAATCACTCCCTCCCCTACCTCTTTCCCTTTGAACTACCTGCTCAACCCCAATATTCTCTCCTCTGCCCTCCCTCCTCCTCCACCTCACCCACTGAAAGGAGGGTGTAATCACAATGTGACAAATTTACATAGGCAGCTTCCATTATAAATAAGGACAGAATGCATGATTGTAAAATGAGGACTGAGGTAGTCTACACAGCCTGGTCCAATTTTCCCCACTGCCCACCCTCTAATCCCCTTTCCCCTGAAGACGTCACTTAGTCTTCACTCCCCATGTGCACCATCACAAGACAAGGCCTATATATAAATACACAAATAAAAATGTTTTACAGTCCAAAAGAGTACAATACTATAATCAGAGCACCATCCGGGTTATTTAAGGCTACACGCTATTCCTTTGCATTACAGATCAGTTTATGAGAACAAACTATATTCCATTCATAGTGTGTTACCACTAAACATCATTAATGTCACAATCCAGAGCATGAATGCTACTTATCAATATGCAAGTCACACATTTTAAAAAAAAATTCTCCCTCTCCCAAATTAGTGGTGGTATAGATTTTTTTTTAAAAGCGTCACTATGCAGGCCTAAGGCATCATTAATGCAGCACCAGAAGTGGCTAGAAAGTTCTAGAAAAGAAATTCCAGGGCATCCAAGCCCCATTTCAACACACTGGCAATATCAGTTTGGTGCTGCACTATCATTTGTTGTTGCAATTAGAAACATTTTAAACCTACAGGACAGGTTTCCAAAAACTCTTCTGTTGGTGTTGCATTCCCCAGAGCCTTGACCTGGAATAAAACAGACCTTTGAATTTCCAATACTAAATGTAGCTACTTCCTCTGTTCAAAAGTGCTGACATGAACAAGAAAGCACACTGGAAATTAAAATATATTACATGATTATTAATTTAGCACTGCAACGCTGCACTTAGCAGTGGCAAATAAAAGCTTTCCTTGCACATGGAATTTTTGATTTGTATCTGAATCAGTTCCAAGCACAAAGAAAACCTGATTTTTTTTTTCTAATCCCAACTATTTTTAAATGCAATTCAGCATGATAGCTGCTATGGAAACGGACAAACAGAAGCTCATCAGTTGGCACCATTTCCTTTTTAAAGGAGACAGCGAGAGACTGATTTTCTCAAGTCACATGGCTCACTGCATGACTCACAACCCAAAGATCAGGAGTTGGAGTCCCAGCTGGGCTGTCTTGTCACTTGCCTCATTTGGGTGAGCTTTACCCAACAAAGCTACTGGAAGGGGTATCTCATGGGGAAATGTGTTCCGTCTCACAGAACATCCTGCCCTCCCAAACACAAGTACACATGTGGGGGGGGGTTGGATTTCCGTGGGGGTCCTCCAGATCTCCCGCCGTAACTTCGGTGGAAGATTGGCGGAAACCCCTGGAGAAACGACACGAGCCATTTACGCTATTTCTCCGAGGTTTCTGCCGAACTTCCACCAAAGACATGGTGAGAGATCGGGGAAGCCTCACGGAAATTCAACCCAGCGATGCCCAAGTGGCTCTGAGCACCCGGCCTTCTGGTGGCACCAACTGTCCTGCCCTCCCAGCCGCAGATACTCTGTGACCCTAATTGTGGTAGCCTCTTGTGCACTACACTTACGCCCACAGGCTAGCCATTCAACCCGACAGAGGATGCATAGTGACAGCTGGCTTGCAAGGGGGGAAAATTGGAAGGGAAGGAGGGGAAAAAACACATATCTTTTAAAAGGAAGCATTCAGAGTCTTGGCCAGTTTTCTGGTCTTTGCTACTTTTTTTTAAATGAGTGACCACTGCTGGTCCAAAGGCTTTAAGGCTAGTTGGAGACAAGAGGCCTTTCTTTCACTGATCTACAGCATTTTAGGTCAAGCTTTTCAGCATGGCAAAGTCAACAAGGCTACTTCCAGAAGTCAAGTAGGCCAGGTGATATATATTAAAAAATACTTGCATTTGTACAGCTCCTTTCATGACCTTAGGGCATCCCAAAGCACTTTACAGCCAATTTAGAAGTGTGGTCACTGTTGTAATGCAGGAAACGCGGCAGCCAATTTGCGCACAGCAAGGTCCCACAGACAGAAGTGTGATAATGACCAGATAATCTGTTTTTTTGTTGTTGTGTTGGTTGAGGGATAAATATTGGCCAGGACACCAGGAAGAACTTCCCTGCTCAACTTCAAAATGGTGCCGTGGGATCTTTTACGTCCACCTGAGAGGGCAGGCGGGCCTCAGTTTGACGTCTCATCCGAAAGACAGCACTTCCGACAGTGCAGCACTCCCTCAGTAAATGCACTGGGAGTTTCAGCCTAGAATTTGTGCTCAAGACCCTGGAATGGGACTTGAACCCACAACCTACTGACTCAGAGGCGAGCATGGTACCCACTGAGCCACAGCTGACACAAATATATATATCTGTCCACTGCTGACCTGAAAGCCTCACTATGATGTAAAAGTCATCGGAAAAGGTTTTGCATCACCCACGGCAATGCAGCAGGGCAGTGTAGTCAGGAACTTTGCCTGCAACATCAGGGTTTACAATCAGCACAGGTGATCTGTACTTCTTGAAGACTTATAAAAGGTGTACGCACCCCACCTATACAGGCTAGCAAAGTGATTTTTGGCTCTCTGAACTGTATAGTCCGTCCCCAGCCACTGGGGAAGGTGTGGCTGCCAGCTCCATAGTTGCAAACCATAACTTCAAAACAAGCATTTGTTATTACTGTTAACAACTGCTATGGAATCCACCCAACAATATAAACAGGTTGGTTACTACAGCACTCGGGACTTTAGGAAGCATCTCTGCAATATAATGGAAACGTGGGAAAGTACAGGACCAGAAAAGGCTCTGAAGTCCATCCAGCCAGTCCCAAAAACTAACACCACTCAATCATGCCTATCTCTTTAAATATCTATCCCATTTTCCTTTCATTTTTCCACTTAAATTGCCACCCTGGACAATCCGTTCCACCCTCTGCATAAAATTAGATAAATCTAAATGCTCATTGCACCTTTTCCCTCTTCTATAATAAAAACAGAAAATGCTGGAAATACTCAGCAGGTCAGGCAGCATCAGTAGAGAAAGAAACAGAGTTAACATTTCAGGTCGATGATGCTAGGAAAGGGGGTGGAGGAAGAGAAGAGGAAGAAAAAAAATGGAAGGTCTCTGATAGGGTGGAGGGCAGGAGTGATTCAAAGACAAAAGGGATGATGGGGTGAGGCAAAGAGGGTGGTAATGGGACAGGTAAAGAAACAAAAGATGGGTCTAGAGGAGCTGTAAATAGCAACAGCAGAACCATTACCAGCACCTGCTGTCCGAAAAAATGGGAAGAGTGTTTATGATCTGAAGATTTTGAAATCAATGTTGAGTCTGGACGGTTGTAAAGTGCCTAATCGGAAGATGAGGTGCTGTTTCTTGAGCTTCCGTTGAGCTTCACTGGAACAATGGAGGAGGCCGAGGAGAGAGAGGTCAGAGTGGGAGTGGGACGGGGAGTTAAAATGGCAAGCGACCGGAAGGTCAGAGTCACGCTTGCAGACTGAGCGGAAGTGTTCAGCAAAGTGATCACCCAATCTGCGTTTGGTCTCCCCAGTGTAGAGGAGACCGCATTGTGAGCGGCGAATACAGTATATTGAACTGAAAGAAGTTCAAGTAGACCACTGTTTTACCTGGAAGGAATGTTTGAGGCCTTGGACAGTGCAAAGGAAGGAGGTGAGAGGGCAGGTGTTGCATCTCCTGTGCTTGCACGGGAAGATGCCTTGGGGAGGAAAGCAGGTGTTTGGGGTGATGGAAAAGTGGACCAAGGTGTCAAAGAGGGAACAGTCCCTTCGGAATGCAGAAAGGGGAGGGGAGGGGAGGGGAAAACGTGTTCGGTGGTGGCATCGCGCTGGAGTTGGCGGAAATGGTGGAGGATGGTGCGTTGAATGTGGAGGCTGGTGGGGTGGAGGGCCCCATCAACTACAGTGGAGGGGAATCCTCGGTTGAGGAAAAAGGAAGACATATTGGAAGCACTGGTGTGGAAGGTGGCATCATCAGAACAGATGCGACAGAGGTGGAGAAACTGGGAGAATTGAAAAGAGTCCTTACAGGAAGTGGGGTGAGAGGAAGTG
Source organism: Heptranchias perlo (assembly GCF_035084215.1). Lineage (NCBI taxonomy): Eukaryota > Metazoa > Chordata > Chondrichthyes > Hexanchiformes > Hexanchidae > Heptranchias > Heptranchias perlo. The sequence continues at coordinate 92,971,687 of NC_090327.1, forward strand.
TAATCAAGGTAGCTGCGGGAGTCTGTGGGCTTATAGTAGATATTGGTTGACAGCCTATCCCCAGAAATGGAGATAGAGAAGTCGTGGAAGGTGAGTAAAGAGTCAGAGATGGACCATGTGAAGGCGAGGGAGGGGTGGAAATTGGAAGCAAAGTTGATAAATTTTTCCAGTTCGGGGTGAGAGCAGAAAGCAGCATCGATACGGTCATCAATGTACCTGAGAAAGAGGTGAGGGAAGGTACCTGAGTAGGACTGGTACAAAGAATGTTCTACGTATCCCACAAAAAGGCAGTCACAGCTAGGACTCCTGCGGGTTCCCATAGCGACATCTTTTATTTGGAGGAAGTGAGTGGAGTCAAAAAGGAGAAGTTGTTCAACGTAAGAACAAGTTCAGCCAGACGGATCAGGGTGGTGGTGGAGGGGGACTGCATTCAAGTAGGCAGTGGAGGGCCCGCAGGCCATCCTGGTGGGGGTGGAGGTGTAAAGGGACTGCACGTCCATGGTGAAAAGGAGACGGCTAGGGCCGGGAAACTGGAAACTGTTAAAGTGGTGGAGGGCGTCGGGAGAGGGTCAGAAGAGACTGGACAAGGGAAGAAAAAATAGAATCGAGATAGGAAGAAATAAGTCCTGTGGAGCAAGAACAGGCTGAAACGATGGGTCTACCGGGACGGTCCTGTTTATAGATCTTGGGAGGGAGATAGAAGCGGGCTGTGTGGGGTTGGGGGACTATGAGATTGGAGGCCGTGGTGCGAAGGCAAGATCTCAAGAGAGGTCAGTGACTGTCTGGGGAACGATGGCTTGGGGCATGATTTTGACCCCGAGCCGGGAATGAGCCGGAGGGGTCAAATTGCGGATGGGAAACATGGAAGTATGGGAGTATGGGTTGCCCAGACGGCCTTACGAGTTCGACGTGAGGACAGGTCTTTTTTTTGTTGTCTGACTGACCAGTCTGATTGACAGGCTGGCCTCAGCTGAACGAGACAGCAGTCAGGGAGAGGACGTGTTCAGCTAAGTCTTTGTTTGCATGGATCGGGGGGGGGGGGGGGCACAGGGAAGGGGAAAGTATGTCACAGCGGGAGGGATCAGGGGTCAGTCACTTGGGGGGGGAGGTGTCGAGATCGGAAGTCATTGTGGGGGTTTGCAATCGTTGGCGGGGGGGGGCATCTGGGGTCATCACAGGGGTCCGATCAGTTGGGGGGGGGAAAATCGGGGGTCTGCGATTGTTGTGTGTGTGGGGAGGGGGGGTGAGGGAAAGGAGGGGGGTTGGTGCAGGTAGGCTTGTTGGGCCTGGGGGAAGCACTCCTGCTCCTCCGACCTCCGAGCCCACAACCTGTGCCAGAAACCTGTTAGTTTTGGGTTTTTGTGCCTACTTTCACGTGACATAAAAAAGATGGTCCGGGAATCTCGGCCCTCAGCAGTTGAAATTGGAAACTCTGGAAAAATGGAGGCTCGCAGCCTCCTTGAAAGGTTTTAATCACCAACCCACCTCTTGGGAGCAGGTTGGTCGCCAGTGAAAGCCGGAAGTGGGCGGGTTGGAGGCAGATCCAAAATGGTTGCGATTTTGAATGCCCCCACCTCCAACCCACCCGTTTTTCCCTTTTAAAATCGTGCCCTTGATGTTTGGCGGTGGGGTCATGGTCCAGGGGGAGGTAAGAGGACGTGTTGGAGAGTTGGCGTTCAGCCTCCGCAAGGTAAAGGTCTGTTCGCCACTCAACAACAGTGCCGCCCTTGTCAGCAGGTTTAATGACAATGTCAGGGTTGGATCTGAGAGAAAGGAGTACTGTAAGTTCAGAGGGAGGAAGGTTAGAATGAGTGAGGGGAGCAGAGAAATTGAGATGGCCAATGCCAAGCCAGAAGTTCACAATGAAAAGATCAAGAGAAGGTCTCCCCCTCTTCTATGCCTGCGCCTGTGTTCCTGGTCCCAGACTCTGTGGCATTCTCAAACATACTAATGGGGGTACAAATTACTCATTCCCTTGCAGATTTTGAACCTTGGTCTCCCCTCAGCCTGTTCTTTTCTAATGTAAGCAATCCCAGGCTCTTAAGCCTCTCTTCATAGTTCAGACTTGCACCATCAGTTTGATTGCTCTTTTCTGCATTGCCTCCAATGATTGGATATCCTTGCTATGGTTCAGTGACCAGAACTTTACACTCCAGTTGTGTAAATCTATGCTTTGTGCAGAATGATTATCGCCTCCTTGGATTTGTGCTCTTTCCCTCGAGCCATATATCCCAAAATCCTGTTAGCTCTCTTTACTGCTGCCACACTGTTGGTTTCAGTGAGCTATCCACCAATATTCCCGAATCCCTGTCATTGTGTCTTGTTACCTGGAGCCACTTAGTTTATATTCCCATTGTTTATTTCCCTTCCTAATATCATTACCTTGCATTTGTCCACATTATATTCCATTTGCCACTCATCAACCCATCTTCCCAACCTTTGTACTTGGTTTGACTCTTCCTTGTTGTTTGAAACAAAACCCATCCCCCAATTTAGTACTATCTGCAAACCTAGACAGCTTTATTTCTGTCCCTGGCATCATCAAGTCATTTGTATGCACTGTAAGCAGCAGTGTTGTACCATTTGATGCTTCTATTCAGAAGCACTGGGAACTGAGTGGATTCAGAGAGTTTGTAAAGCAGGGTGGCTATGAACAACAGAAACAAAATGTTGGTTGAACTTAAAATCTAAACAGGCATTTTATTTATTTCGGAGGGTGAGATCGTGGGCCAAGGAGGCCTCAAAACAAGGATGCATACTGCAAGCCGTTATGAGAAGCAAAGCAACAGTACACACAGTTGCCCCAATAGCTGTTTGAAACAGCTGGGCTGCAAATCAATTATGCAAAACTAACTTTTCGTAAGTGTGGAAATAAACTGGACAGGATTACTGGTTACAATTTGAATTTAAACTTGAAAAGTATTCGTTTTCTCACTTCTACCAAAAGTTCAGCAAATACACTCCATCGCATGACAGTATTAAATGTACATATAGAGCCCTATTCACTGCCTCCTTTCCTAACCCAGTTATGTTCAATGTGTGCAAGTATGACCTGCCTTATTTACATTGGGATCTGGAATGGAATTAGATGACTTAAAGGGCATTAACTAATATGTAAACATTCCTATTACTTGCCCAAAGAAGGCCCAACCCCAACTTAAAGGCAGCATATCATTGTGTTCAGTTTGCTGAAACAGCACTTCTTCCTGGCTGGATTAAAGGTGTGCTGACAACACCAACTATAAATTTATTCTCTATCACTCAGAATAATTTTACAACACGTATTTAAGTCAAAACAAAAACATATTGATGCAAATATTAAACGTAAGTTAAAGACAAGAACCAACCGTGTGAAGCAATATGTCAAAGTGTGAAACAATCATTTTCAATTAGTGAATTATATTTAAATGGATTCATAAAATTCACATTTTCAACATAAAGATGCAAAAATCCCGTGGAGGAACAGGTTATGAAGCCAATTAAATAATTTTCCAGAGCACAATTTCTAAACACAGGTAGAAGTGCTACTAACTTTGAGTTCAATTAAATATCAAAGGGCAGTGATATTTGTTGTGATTTTCCTGACCTGATTTGCATCTGGATCTAAATGCAATTTATCATCAGCTTTGGGACTCACAGCACATGTAATAGATATTTTCGTGATATATCGGTCTTGAATTTCCATAGGGGTGTACCAATCTCCCACCGTAACTTCAGCAGGAGATTATCGGAACCCCTGGAGAAAGAGCGTACGTGGACAGCTCCTTATACCGTTTCCATGGAGGCTCCGCCAATCTCTCTCTGAAGTTATGGCGGGAGATTGGACAGCCCCTCTGAAATTCGGGGCCATTATGCAGTGTACTTATGTTCTAATGCAGTGCATCATAGAATAATGGGATACTGGTTTGCATCTGAAAGTGAATTCCCATTCTGATCATACTGTTGGGAGATGCAGTGCACAGAAACTAGCTGCTTCACAATGATGGGGAAATTACAGCCAAATCATTCCCAAGCTAATTTTGTGTACGTCCTAGCAACCAGTAACTGGAATTGATATTGGTATGGGATCAGATGTCTGCTTGCTCTTTTGAGAAGGATATGGTTAACCATTTCTGCCTAATTCTTCCCTTCCCCCTCAGGTGATTGAAACCAGCCTAAGAGATTACATGGACCAAGTGATATCTATAAAGATACTTCTATATGATGCGATCTCTGCCCCAGTCAGGAGAACCGGTCCAGCTCCCTTTTGGAGGCATGCAGAGGGCCAGCACCCACCACACCAGCCGGCAATGTATTCCACAGGCTCACAATTCTCTGGGAAAAGAAGAACCGCCTAACATCCAGTCTATTCCTACCCTTCACTAGTTTAAACTCTTGACCCCTGGTCATCCCCAAGCTGTTAAACTGGAATAATCTATCAACAGGGACTCTATCCAGCCCTTTAATTATTTTATAGACCTCTATCAGGTTACCTCTAAGTCTACAATGCTCTAAAGTAAATAGACCAAGGTCTTTGAGCCTGAGTAGCTGAGGTTCTTTAAGCTAGGAATCATTCTTGTAGCTCTCCTCTGGGCCTTTTTCAATGCCACTATATCACTAAAATCTAAATCATGCCCAGTAGAGAAAGGGTCTGAGAGTACTTGGAAAAGAGTGTAAAGCAACATTTTTCTGATCTTTAGCATTCCAATTACCAACACTAAATTTACTAATATCTACTTGCAGGGAGGATTTTAGGAATACGAGAACATAAGAATAGCAGTAGGCCATTCAGCCCCTCGAGCCTGTTCTTCCATTCAATTAGATCATGACTGATCTGTACCTCAACTCCATTTACTCGTCTTTGCTCCATATCCCTTGAGACTTTACCTAACAAAGTCTATCAATCTCAGTCTTGAAATTTTCAATTTTCCAAGTAGGGACCCTGAAAATCATATTATGTATACCCATTTAATTAATCCAAAGAGTTCATATACTGTGTTTAAATATTTGCTTATAATTAAATTCCTCTGTTTTTTGCAAGTTGATATTCTTGTGGTCCCACAACTAATTCACACTATCCCATCCCTCATTTTAGACACTGTGCAATCAACCTCAAACACAGTCTCTGTTCAGAAACGGTTGCTAAGTTCCACCCAAAAGTGGTAGTTAGGAGAAGTGCACACACACCACCTGTCATCTTCCCAGCTGGTCTCTTGCTGAGATTTGGAGCTCAGAAGAGGCAGCATCATAGTCAAAATGATTTGCTCTAGCATTGGTAATCTTTTTTGGTTGATTTTTAAATTATTTTGTAAACATAAGAATTCACTGCACTCAGCTCTGCAAGGCAACACGGAAATTCTTATTGTTCCAAACTCATTAAGTGAACTTCAGGTTAGAATATGATTTTCCAAATAAAATATTAAATCGTTAAATAATTTAAAGTAATTTTAATTTGTAAACAATTTGCTTCCATACCTACTTTGGGTCTCAGTATTAGCTGTAGGTTTCTGATTAAAGGTACAGAGACAGACAGATACAAAAAGGAAAATGTTTGAAAATAAAACCATTAAAATGAATCAATTCCCTGTTACCTTTCTGTAATTACAAAATTAGTTAATTTCTTAGTGATTTCCTAAAGCTGGCTTCAGTACATCTTGCAACTTAAAAAAACAGTATAAAGTAAGGGGATGAGGGTATTTTTTCTAAAATATAATTTTAATCTTCTAATGAGTTTCATTATGATTTGATAGAATATTAAAAGGAAATCTGACATGAGATACTCCTTATTAATTTGTTCAGTGACCAATCTATAATCCTATGGATGTCAATTATAGCATCTCAAAGTACTGGTTGATGAAAGTAAATTCAGATTTTTTTTAAATGAAAATGTAAATAAATGACAATGGCTAATTATTTTGCAATAAGTACAAATAGGTCTATAAAAGGAGGTTATGCTGAATAAACTGATATACGTGTTATTTATATTTTATTTGAATCTTTGCAAATTGTAAAGTTAACAATTTTTTAAATGGCTGCATATTAGTTTGATATTGCCTTCTTCATTGCCTAGATCAATTGGATTGTACCTGCATGGAACTGATATTTGTTAAGCATTTCCTTTCCAAGTGGCTTTACAGGAGAAACAGGACAAAATGGTAAATAATTCATCATTCTCCTATACCACTTCCATATTCTCTCCTCTCTTGAAAACTACGGGTGTAAACTGCTGGCCAGCCTCCAGTACCTCACTCAGGTGACTATGTGTGAACCAGAGAGTCAGAGTGGGCAAACTATTTGACTATCGGGGTAACATCCTTAGGTTCTTTTATCCCTTTTACTCTAGATATTTTTAGCTTCTGTGTTTCAGATTACTCTCATAGGTGAGCCCTCGCTTCCTATGTCCTCAGGAGCACTTCCATCTACCCTTAGATTACTTCACTGACTGGTTCTATTCCGTATCTGCACAGGATACTTTGTCTTTGAAAGCGGCAAAGTAACATTCACACCAAACCTTACTTTAAGCTTTAAATGTTAAATAACTTTATTCAACAGTACATAAACAAGAGAACATCAACAACTTGCATTTATACAATGCCTTAAACGTAGAAAAATGTCCCAAGGCATTACACAGAGGCGTAATCAGACAAAAATGGACACTGAGGCAAAGGAGGTAACATTAAGAGGGGTGACCAAAAGCTTGGTCAAAGAGATGGGTTTTAAGAAGGGTCTTAAAGGTGGACCTTGGAACCTAGATGGCTGAAGGTGCGACCGCCAAATGTAGGATGAAGGGAACGGGGATGCACAAGAACCACAATCAGAGGAATGGAATCATAGAATCATAGAAAGGTTACAACACAGAAGGAGGCCATTTGGCCCATTGAGTCCGCGCCGGCTCTATGCAAGAGCAATCCATCTAGTCCCACTCCCCCGCCCTTGCCCCGTAGCCCTGCAAATTTTTTCCTTTCAAGTACTTATTCAGTTCCCTTATGAAGGCCATGATTGAATCTACCTCCACCACACCCTCAAGCAGTGCATTCCAGATCATGACCACTCGCTGTGTAAAAAAGTTTTTCCTCACGTCACCTTTGGTTCTTTTGCCAATCAACTCAAATCTATGTCCTCTAGTTCTTGAACCTTCCGCCAATGGGAACAGTTGCTCTCTATCTACTCTGTCTACACACTTCATGATTTTGAATACCTCTATCAAATCTCCTTGCAATGTCTCTGTTCCAAGGATAACAACCCCAGCTTCTCCAGTCTATCCACGTAACTAAAGTCCCTCATCTCTGGAATCATTCTAGTAAACTAGAGACTTGGGAGGTTGTAGGGCTGGAGGGGGTTAAAGATTTAGGGAGGAGCGAGCAGTGATAGTGCACCACGGTCACAGTCACAGAGGATGTAATTTGTGATTTTGATTAGAGCCGTTTCAATGCTGTGGCAGGGATAGAAACCCGATTGGAAAGATTGAAACATAGAGTTATGCGAAAGATAGTTACAGATTTGGAAGATGGCAACATGTTCACGGACTTGAGAGGAACGGGAGGTGGGAGATGGGATGGTAGTTTGCAAGGGCAGAGGGGTGACAGTGGGATTTTTCAAGGAGGGGTTGATGACTGCAGTTTTCAAAGGAAGGTGGACAGTACCTGAGGAGAGGGACTATCAGCTAGCATGGAGGGGCAGGGAGGGGAGTTGGGTGGCCAGCAGTTTAGTGGGAATGGAGCCAAGCAAGCAGGAGGTGGGTCTCATGGGCAAGATGAGTTTGGAGAAGGCTTGAGGGGAGATCAAAGAGAAACTAGAGAAAGATTCAGGTTCAGGGGTACGGCAGGGGTAAGCCTGGGGTACGGCAGGGGTAAGCCTGGGGTACGGCAGGGGTAAGCCTGGGGTACGGCAGGGGTAAGCCTGGGGTACGGCAGGGGTAAGCCTGGGGTACGGCAGGGGTAAGCCTGGGGTACGGCAGGGGTAAGCCTGGGGTACGGCAGGGGTAAGCCTGGGGTACGGCAGGGGTAAGCCTGGGGTACGGCAGGGGTAAGCCTGGGGTACGGCAGGGGTAAGCCTGGGGTACGGCAGGGGTAAACCTGGGGTAGGTTTGGCCTGGCTTGGCGGACAAGGGGAAAGGGGCGAAGCACCAGAGGCAGCTGAATGGATGGTCTCAATCTTAGTGACAAAGAAACATCACATATACAGTAGTGCTTAAGCTTTGCTCACTACTGGTAAGAGTAGAAAATAATTTGCAACTCCAGAGTTAAAACAGTGACTATAATTAATATCTTAAATAGTGATTCTTTTCCCCTTTTCTCAATCAACTCTGGGAATTATCTAACCTGACTAACTTTCTTCATAATTTGTGGGCAGACTGACTTCAAAATCTCCAGATAAAACTAACTGATTTGAAAAGTGCAGGCTAACAACAATTTACATTTTCATAACATCTTTAATCTTGGGGCACTTCACAAAAATGTATGGAAAATGGGCACTCTAAACTCACTCTCCCGCGAGCTCTTTGTGCCTTTCAATGTTCTTTTTTTTCAAGCAATTATCAAATCTCTTAGAAAAATTTATAGGCTCTGCTTCAAAAATGATTTTTAAAAAATTCTAACTTCCCCTTTGATTCTTTGTGATTATTTTAAATTTGTACTTTCTCAGAAGAAACAATCACTTGTTACCTCATCATAACCTTTTATAATCTTCAAGGCCTCTCTCAGATCACCTCATAATTCAACTCCAATGAAATAAAGCACTAACTTCTCAAGTCTCTCTTTTCATGAGTGTATCCTGGTAAGATCCTGATGAATCTATGCTGCACCTTTTCCACTGCTTTTATATTTGTCCTATAAAGGGGCACTTACAACATTACCTCCTTGCTTTTGTATTCTATGCTAGCTATAAAACCAGGGATTCAGTTTTCCTTTTTAAAAGCCTTATCTACTTGCACTTCCACCTTTAATAACCCGTGTATCTGCAAACCAAGGTCCCCCAGCTCCATTGAAAATTTGACCATTTAAGTTGTATTTCATACTTCCAAATGCATTGCTTCATATTTTTCTGCACTAAACTGCACCTACCACCTATCTATGTCCTCCTTCAGTCTCAATCATTACCATAATTTGCCATACTCCCAGTTTGCTGTCATCAGCAAATTTCAATATTGTTCCCTCAAAATTCCTAATGTCCAGACAATTTAAGTGGAACATCACACACACCTTTCCTGTTAGAGAAACATTGTTTTATCCCTAACCTTGTTTTCTGTCCTCCAACCTTCGCTTATTCATGTGACCACATTCTCTACCATAAGTCTCTTATGTGGTACTTTATGAAGTGTTTTTTGAGTATCAATATAAACACATCCACTGCATTTCCTTTATCTATCCTGTTTTATTTCTTCAAAAGAATTCCACAAGGTTGGTCAATTACAACTTATCTTTTAGAAATCCACGGTCATTGGTGCTGATGAGTTCTTGGTTCTCCAGTGCTTAGTAATTTCTTCCTAATATTATGGACTCTAGTAGGTGACTAACAAATGAAGACAGACTAACTTGCTCAGAATTTTCTGGCTTATCTCCATCTCCTATTTTGAACAGGCAAGTCACATCTGCCACCCTCCAGTGCTCTGGCACAATTTTTCTTTCTACTGAATTTTGTAAAATTAAAGTCAGAGCTCCACTATTTAGAACCCCATAGAACAGATACAGCACAGAAGGGGGCCATTCGGCCCATCGTGTCCGCGCCATTGGCCGCCATCTTCCCTAGCTTCCTTCAGGGTCCTCAGATGTAAAGGTCCAGGTGATTTATATACCTTAAATTATATTTCTCTCTGATTAATAAGCGCTGACTTCTATAATCTCAAAATTCACCTTCTCTCTGAAAAATTGAAAGAGTATTTATTTTGTATCTCTGCGATTCCCTTGCTTTCCACTATAAGCTATGCCTCCTTCATCTCTTAAGAGCCCTACATTTACCTTGACTTTCATTTTACTACTAAAATCATAGAATGATACAGCACAGAAGGTGGCCGTTCGGCCCATTGTGCCTGTGTCAGCTCTTTGAAAGAGCTACGCAATTAGTCCCACTCACCTGCCCTTTACCCATAGCCCTCCAAATTATTCCCCCTTCAAATATTTATCCAATGCCCTTTTGAAAGTCATTACTAAATCTGCTTCCACCACCCTTTCAGGCAGTGCATTCCAGATCATAACTCGCTGCGTAAAAAAAATTCTCTTCATCTCGCCTCTGGTTCTTTTGCCAATTACCTTAAATTACCTTTAGAAAGCCTTTTTATTTACCCTTCAATATATGCGTTTTGTCCTTGCTGGAATATACTTTACTTGTATCCTTTTCATCTCATATTTAAGTACGTTGTACTGCTGATTTATCATTCTACTTGCCAATTTTTCCTTCTATTTAATCTGAGCAAGGTCCCTTTTTTATCTTACTATAATTTTCCCCTCCCTCCCTTCCCCCACATTAAGTACTCTTGCCCTTGCCTTTTGCCCCCTTTTCTATCCTGACACTGATATTATGGTCAGTACTTCCCAAATGTTACCCAACTTGCTCTCCTTCATTCCAAGAACATTTTCACTATGTTTAGCAAATCGCTTTTTTTTAAAAATTCTTTCATGGGATGTGGGCATCGCTGGCAAGACCAGCATTTATTGCCCATCCCTAATTGCCCTTGAGAAGGTGGTGGTGAGCCGCTTCTTGACTGAGTGACTTGCTAGGCCATTTCAGAGGGCAATTAAGAATCAACCACATTGCTGTGGGTCTGGAGTCACATATAGGCCAGACCGGGTAAGGATGGCAGGTTTCCTTCCCTAAAGGACATTAGTGAACCAGATGGGTTTTTATGACAATCCGGTAGTTCCATGGCCACCATTACTGATACTAGTTTTTTTTTATTCCAGATTATTTAATTAATTGAATTTAAATTCCCCAGCTGCCGTGTTGAGATTTGAACTCATGACTCCGGATTATTAGTCCGGGCCTCCGGATTACTAGTCCAGAAACATAGCCACAATGCTACCGTACCCGGTAACCACCACTCATCACCAAAACGCAAACACTAACAGCAATTATTGTAGAAACTGAACAAAATTTTAAATAGCCATTGCAGTCTCCTTTCATGTAATGGTTAGTATTGGTTTTTTTGCTATATAAAAAAATGGCAATTGCTCAATTTGGATACCAGATTATGAAAGTTAAGTGCCTTATTTTGATGATAATTTGAGGGCATTGTGAAACCATAAATATCCGCCTAAAATAGATTCGAACAATGTTTTCATGTTATCTCTTGCCCTCAAATAAAACACTTTTCAAAGCTTAATGTCTTTGCAACTGCAATGTATGAAATCCAAACTTCTTTAATAAGTGCAGTTCAAGTTATCCGACAAGTTTGGCCCACTTCTCTTCAAACACATTGAACCTGATTTTCTGAACTAGGTTTTGCCCAAGCATGATCGTGCTGATGCAGTGCTTGTCTTTGCAAGATTTCGATTAAATTGAATTTTCAGAGTCCTCGTGCTATCAGTGTATAAACGAGAACATTTAAAAGCTAATTAGGGCACAATTGCACCATTTATGCCTTTCCTCGTGTTTTTCCAAATAAAACAAGAATATTTTCCCTAATAAGACCTGATATTTTCAGAGCGATAGGTATACTGTGAATTCCGGTACTTTCCGAGCTTTGGGGGTGGGGCCAAAACATGTACATACAAAACCGAAAGCTAGCCACTGGGCCACTTGGGAGGCAGCTGGGCTCTGGAGAACTTTTCCCGAAGTTATAAAGACACTTTTCTATCATGCCTTTCTGAGTGCTGAGTTAACACGGACATAAGCAAACAGTATATAATCACGAGTTTCAAGTCTGCCACCTTTCAAAATGGACCACGACATCATCATCTTGCGTGGGAGTACCTCCTCTGCTAAAGCCCCATGCAAGGGCTACGGAGATTAATAGCACAATAGTCTTCTTCAGGATACAAGGTTAGACTCCCACACAGCCATTTACACCGCCACAACATTACTAAACTAAAATAAAAAGTTCTCCTTTGGTGAAACTTCAGACATGACACTAGCAAGTGCTTTTTGAGATGAGCTCCTGCCTTTCCCTCTGTATTACATCTATCTTCTGGTTCTCGTCTACACTGCTTTCATTTAAAAATACCATTTGTGGTATGACAAAGACATGGGTTATGCAATTCACCCAAGTCTCAGCCTGTGCCAGCTCCTGAGAAACAGAATATTGAAAAACACAGAGACATTTCTCAATGCGATTATCTACAGCAGAATGTTTGGAGCACTATTAAACGATCTTACTGCTAAGTCCAAACCACTGATAACAGCTTACTACTAAAACAGGCTTCCACTCAGATGCTTTCTATGTGCGCGGAAAGAGATTTAAATAGTTGATCAAAGGAAATACAAAATACATAGGGGTATATGTGTAACTTCAGAACTCCCGACATGCAGATCAGAAAATTAGGCATGCTTATGATTTTCTGACCATTCATTTAGATGGGTGGGAAATTGTGGGCTATGTGCACCCGGGTCATTCGAGACCAAAATGTACCCCAAAGTCATAAGAACAGGTCACATCACAAAGAACAGGTTACATATAATTCACAAGAGCAGAAAAACTGATTTAAAAAATAAACTAGAAAAATCTCCCTGCAGAAGAGTGCTGATATTTTTTGGAAAGTATCCAAAACACAGACTAAATAGGAGAATAGACCCGACACACAATTAGAAAGGTAAATAGACAGTCTTCGCTTTTTAATTAATAGGTGTTGCACAATGTAGAGCAGTGTCGCATGGAAAAACCACGCCATGAATGGTACAAGAACAAGGGAGTTACAAGTCTGTGGTCACAAGGCAACATTGCAAATGAAGGAAGATTTTTTGAGTTGACTATAGTAGAGGTCACCATGCCAGAGTTAAAAGGGCAACGAGTCAGTCTCAAAAGTTGACATCCACAAGGTATGGGGTCATTCTTTAGTAGGAGCCTGAGGGGCCGACATGTGCATCTGGGAAGCCAAGATATTACTTAAATGTAGCACCCGCTTGTCCTTGTATTAAAGAAGCCAGATTAATGCAAGTATCAGGCTGGTACATGTGAAGTTGAGATGGATATGCACAAGTCAGAAGCTAGAATATTGGTAGCTGGTGTATCAGTTGTAGAGAAGTGCATGTTATACTGGGAATTTGAAGCATTGGATGCTGCAAGTCTTGGACGGTGGACTGAGAAAGGTCAACCGATAAAATAAAGACCAGTGTGCGTAGAATCCTGGATGGCAGATGTGACTTTTAGGAAGGGGAGGGAGTGGGGTGGTGATTATAAAGGGCAGACCAAAGTGAAGCAAGTTACAAACCTGGATGATGAAAATCATAGGTCAATTCATTCAAAGATTAAGGGCTGAAATGGTCACGGTAGTATAAACTGAGGCTGACATGTACAAGATCCAGGGGCAGCAGGAGGCACAAGCCGAGGGTGTTGGATGCTGCACTAAACCCTGACACAGAATTATCCTGTGTGGCCTGTGGGCTACTGAGACTCATACAAGAATGACTCAACTATTACCAGGGAGCAAGACACTGGCACTCCAGTCCACACCAGTGCTCCACTACAATGTTTTTAAGGATTTCAATGTTGAGATTTCTGTCAGCAACTGAATCAAAAAAAATCAGAATCATTAAATATTTGAGAATTCCAGCACTATATCTGCATCAAAAATAAAAATACAATGCAATCGTTTTGTTTAGCTCACGAATGAAAAGTTCCTTAGGCCTGTAACTTTTTCTAATGATTATCAGACTGCTCATCGCTGCACGAGGCTTCACAAGTCTCAATTCTGTTCTTAAGTAGATATTAATCTGGCCCTTCTTAAAAGGGGTTAAATAGACAGTATGAACTATGTTTAATGTGAGAGTCTATTCCATCAACCTACTACATTGGGGGAGGGGTGGAAACTCCTCTAGTTTAGCTATTTTTAACTTTCCAGTTCTGCAATCATAGTTTAAGCTAACTAACCTGCTTACACCTGTATTATCTATGCCTTTCAGCATTTTGAAAACTTGAATGATGTTCTCCTCAACCTTCTACAAACAATGATGTGGAGATGCCGGTGATGGACTGGGGTGGACAAATGTAAGGAATCTTACAACACCAGGTTAGAGTAGAACAATTTTATTTTAAAATCACAAGCTTTCGGAGATTATCCCCTTCGTCAGATTCACCTGACGAAGGGGATTAAACTGGATAGCTCTTTTTTGTCCGGCACGGACATGATGGGCCCAATGGCCTCCTTCTGGGCCGTAACTTTCTATGATTCTATGATAAATGTTGGTCAGTAAGTCAGGAGAACGCCCCTACTCTTCAAATAGTGCGATAGGATCTTTTTTACATTCATCTGACAGGGCAGACAGGGCCTCAGTTTAATGTTTCATCTGAAAGGCAGCAGCATCAACAGTGCAGTACTCCCTCGGTACTGCACTGAAGTGTCAGCCGAGATTATGTGCTCAAGTCTCTGGAGTGGGACTGGCACCCACAACCTTCTGACTCAGAGTTAAGAATGCTACCAACTGAGCCAAGGCTGATAATTCTAGACTAAGTAGCACATGTTTTAAGCTGCAGTTATACTGTGATTTTCATGTCAATCTGAAGCAATAGACATCAATGCATAAGCGATAACATAAATCAGGAACCAAGTCCTAATCTGACCTCTGAGTGCACAAAGTGAAACAGTGTAGAAGCCCTTCAGGAAGACTATCCAACACTGCTCGTGCTTCTTACTGGGTGGAGTATAACTCCAGTCTGGTGTAAAATCAGTTTTAAAAAGTGCTCAGTCTGCTGGATCTCCCAAAAATGTTGTAAACTTATTATGGAGTCTTTTTTTTAATGTTGTGAGAAAGCAGATGCTGCCACACACCATCTAACGTTAACATATAGCCACTGGCGAGCAAAGATCTGCACACAAGTAGAAGCACTCGTGCACAGAGCTCTCTCCTGGTGGGCAGTGTGCAAGGTGTAGCATAACTCGGGGCTTGCTGGCTGTGCCTCGCACTCCACAACCCCTAATCTCAGATCAGAACAGTACATATTGCAGCAGCCATAAACTTCCATTCCTTCTAAAAACCATTTTTAAAAAAAAACTTTAGAATTTCGGGAACGCTCAACTGGGGGTAGCAGTGGCGGCCCAAGGGGTAGGGAGCAGCAGCCATCGTTCTTTGAATAAGGGGTAAGGAGGAGCACTCCTGCTCCTCCTGGTTCCACATTCAGGTCAGTATATTTTAAAACATATCTTGCTGGCGCTGGCTGCCTCAGGGCAAACCATTCTTGCAGTAGGAACCTCAAACGGATGTTAGGCCCCTTATTTGCATATGCAAATAAGGGGCCTAACGCCTGTTTCAGCTGTGGACACTGCACGCCAATTTTTTGGTCTTTACTAACATGGCAGTCAGCGAACTTCCAACTTGTAAACCCGCCGTGTTGGAGGTTTAGGAGGCCGTTTAGCGCCCGAGAAACAGGCACTGCGCAGTCGAATTTCTAGGCCTGGGTCTGGAAGAGGCTCTGAAAAATTATTAAATGATAACTACTAAATGTTTATTTCGGCTAAAATACAAGGATAGCAGTTATCAGAAAGTGAAATCTGGTGACTTCAAAGCACCTCTTTTCTTTCAAAAAGGGAGAAAACACTTCTGGAAAAACTGGGCAATGCTTAGAGAATAAGCCATAAAGCATGAACAACAGTGTGTGTCTTGCTGGAAAAAGCTGTAAAAAATAATTTGCATCATCTCAGGTTGAGTCACATTAGAATGTGAAAAAAATGAAAAGTCACTGTGGTTAGAATAGAAAGTGAGGTTCCCAGAGAAGTCAGACTTGATTTGTGGTAAAATTTCAAACTGACTAATTTTCTTCCCCTTGTCAGGTACCTAATAGGGGATGATTCCTTACCACGGGTGTTCCCATGGAGAGGCTTCTGCTTTTATTTCCATATATGCTTAGTTTTACTGTGTGTTATACTAAACAGCACTAACAAGCCTGTGGAGTATTCATTCAAACATCTTTGCAATGTGCAGGAGAAATTGTTCCTTCATGTTAAACTATAGTTCCAGAGTATAACTATGTGATAATGATACTGCATGTTTAAGAGTTTTAGGTACAGCTTTTTTGAATGTTGCAACCTTTAATTCTGTTTTAATTTCATCTGTGCACTGAAGTCCATGTTAGAATTGTTTCTAATGGTCTGGTGTGGTGGTACAGATCATTGGAATCGCAATATTCAGGAGCACCAAGCAGGAATCCCCCACACCACCAGGCTCCTGTTCTAAGTGAAAGAGCATATTGCCACTGAGGAGAGAGTGAGGAAAACCACAACAGGCTTTGCTTTTGTCCACCTCCTAGCTCAGAGTGTTTTTGGAACATAGGAACAGGAGTAGGCAATTCAGCCTTCGAGCCTGTTACACCATTCAATTAGTTCATGGCTGATCTGTACCTTAACTCCATCTACTTGCCTTGGTTCCATGACCCTGAATACCCTTGCCGAACAAAAATCTATCAATCTCAGTTTTGAAATTTTCAATTGCCTAACCTCAACAGCTTTTTTTGGGGAAGAGAGTTTCAGATTTCCACCAACCTTTGTGCGAAGAAGTACTTCCTGACATCACCCTTGAACAGCACAGCTCTAATTTTAAGGTTATGCTCCCTTATTCTGGACTCTCCCACCAGAGGAAATGGATTCTCTCGATCTACTCCATCAAATCCTTTATTCATCTTAAATACCTCAATTAGTTCACCCCTTAATCTTCTATACTCAAGGGAATACAAGTCTAGTCTATGCAACCTGTCCTCATAATTTAATCCTGTTAGCCCTGCTATCATTCTGGTGAATCTGCATTGCACCCCCTCCAAGGCCAATATATCCTTCCTGAGGTGCGATGCCCAGAAATGAAGGCAGTCCTCCAGATGCAGTCTAATCAGAGCTTCATATAACTGCATAACTTCCACTCCTTTGTATTCCAGCCTCCTTGAGATAAAGGCTAACATTCCATTAGCCTTTATAAATATTTTTTGTACCTGTCCACTAGCTGTTAGTGATTTCTGTACATGGATCCCTAAATCTCTCTGCTCCTCCACAGTTCTCACCATTTAGAAAATACTCTTTCTTAGATCCAAAGTGGATGATCTCACACTTCCCCACATTGAACGCCATCTGCCACAGTTTTGCCCACTCACTTAATCTGTCAATATCCCTTTACAACTTTTTGCTCCCATCTACACTACTTACTGTGCCACCTAACTTAGTGTTGTCAGCAAACTTGGATACATGGCTCTCTATTCCTTCATCTACGTCATTGAGAAATATAGTGAAAATCTGAGGCCCCAGTACAGATCCCAAGGGGACACCATTAGTCACATCCTACCATTTGGGGTACATACCATTATCCCTACTCTCTGACTCCATAGGATCTAGTGTAGGCCTTTCAGCCCCTCAAGCCCAGTCGCCATTCAATGACATCATGGCTGATCTGTATCCATTTACCCGCCTTGGCTCCATATCCCTTAATACCCTTGGCTAGCAAAAATCTAGCGATCTCAGATATAAAATTATTAATTGAGCTAGCATCTACTGCTTTTTGTGGGAGAGAGTTTCACACACCTTCCACCACTCTTTGCATGAAGAAGTGTTTCCTAACTTCTCTCCTGAATGGCCTGGCTCTGATTTTAAGGTTACGTCCCCTTGTCCTAGACTCCCCCACCAGTGGAAAAAGTTTCTCTCTATCTACTCTATCAATTCCCTACTCATGTCAATAGGTTGCTCTAATTTCATGTGCTCTTGGAAGAGGACTGGGAGCAGGTCACCAGTCTGAAAACCATTCTTTTTAAACACGAAGTGCCATTTTTGTTCACGCAGTATCTGATTACTTGGATGCCTTTCGGTGCATTCACACTCCATTTTAGTGTCGGTCATGGCAGTTACGGTTTCGTATTGACGCTAAAGTTGAAGTAAAAAAATTAGACGTGAAGGCCTGAACTGACTCCAAAACAGAGGAGAATACCTCCTCCAGAGAGTTTCACTCCTCTTCAGCCCCCGACTGCATAATTCAGTTTGTACTTGCACTATAACTGCGGCACTGGTGTGAAGCAGCCCTGATTCACCCGGACACCACAGTTAATAGTATAAAGGCATCTTTAGAAATAAGACTGGTTTCAATGTAGGACGCAGTTTATTTCCATGACTCGTTAAAGTTGATGTACTTTGCACTGCCAATGATCCTCTATGACCCTCCCCCTCTCCAGCATCACCAGTAAAACACTGACTGCAGAAGTTCTAGCCATGCAGAGTGGTTAGTCCTTTAGATGTAAAAATGCTGAATATCATTTAATTTTGCTACAAGCAAAACTTGGCAACTGGTTGCAACAAATGAAACTTCTCTGCTGCAAATGTTTCCCACCCCTTACCTTGATCCCCCACCTTCATGACTATTTGTTCATTCAGAATTGGATCCCAGGTGTGTTGCAGAGGTAACGGGCAGTTTATTTTTAAGCCACTTATGTGACTTAATTCCAACAGCTTCATCATTACTGGCATATAAAATGGGAAGAAGGGAAATCCAAAGATTTGTCAGTAATTCTCATTCCCCTCCCCTGTACAAACACCGCCATTTAGAACCAGTGCTAATGCCAATGGTAAAATAGTTTTACCCAGATGAAACGATTAACCATATTACCTAGTGCAGGATGAACAAAAACACCAATAGCAATATCTAGCTTATAGCAGTATTTTTTAAAACATATATTTGAGTTACTCCTCAAGTAGCTCTGAGTAAAGTCAGCATGGGTGCGATACTGAACTATACACACCAGAAGGGTTCCTGGTTTAATCGCTGGTCAGTGTTGAGCTCATTGATCTCCATGTGGTCAGCAGCAGAGTCACTACAATTGGCATCAAACTCTCCGGGCTTGGGGGTAGGGATGTTGTAAAGAAAAAAGGAAATTAGCTAGGTTCCCCGTTTCCATAATGCTTGCTGATTAGCATGCATGTTACTTATATGAGGACAGGACGAGGCTGAACTGGGATGTCCCCACCAGCCATTAAATGACCTGCTGACCTTCATTATCTAGGCTCACACTCATGAAGAATGGCAACTCGGGTGAGGTAGTGGAATGCTGCTGCACCCCTGGGTGAGCCAGTGCGCCTACAGGATAGGAAGGAAAAAGATGAAAAAAAGGTAATTGAGGATGCAGGGTTTCAGTCTAGCTTCCAAAATGAAATGGACTGCCCGTTTAGTTAATCAAGGGTAACTGGCTTCTGTGGGCATTGAATCATCAATGAATTAGTACATATATTTCCTACAAACCAACCATATATTCAGATCAAACTCAATTCCATCAGATCTCAACTGATACAATTTTGAGAACTGTTAGTCCTTTAGGTTGATAGATGCTTAACGTCATTTAATTTTCTTACAAATGAAACTGTTTTTTGGTAGAATTCTGACAAGAGCTCTGTAGCAATTACAATACAGATTCACGCACAAAGCCTTGACCCATACTGCGGCACCTCAGTCAAGAGTGCCTCGGTTTACAATACTTCTTCCAACAGGAGTAACCATAGCAACTCGAGCTAACTCTTCTTTCAAACTATTGCAGTACTTCTCTCCCACGGTTTGAGCTGGTTGCAAAGCAACATACTCCAAAAACCTTTTGTGAGCCAATGGTCACACTGATAATCTGGTAATAGGAAATAATCTAAGGCTAATGCACACATTCCAGGGCAACAGTGTGTTTTCTTATGTGACCTTTCAATACTACATTCCAAGGGCAGTCTTCCAAAGAAAGCAGTATACAGAACAAAAAGAAGAATTCTTTAAAACTCTTTTCTGAGGGTACTTACAGCTACCTGTTCATTGTTAATAGAAACAAACTAGCCTGAACTTGTAAGATTGTTAAATAATTTGTTGTGAAGACTCCAATAACGAATCACCGTCCCCTTCCAACGATGATTTTCAACTAAAACTTTTTGGAAATTCTCTAATTGTCATTTTAAACAAATGTTCTCTGTCCTGTACTTGGTTTGTACTCTGTGCAGTGAGAGTGTACACAATTTATGTAACCATTTGAGCTATGCTTTCTCTTACATTCGTTACTCCGAATGGTGCATCATAACTCCCTCATACTTAAAATGCATCATCTTAAAATGGAGTTTGAGTCGAATTGGAAAATCAAGAGTCGATGTTCAAACATCGAAAGTCAGAACATTATCACCATAGGAATAAAACTTTCTACTTTTCTTAATCAAGGGCTGAATTTTGAAAATATTTTACTTCTGAACTCCCTGTATTTTAAAGCCTATTAAAAAATACAGAAGTTACCCATAAATACAGAAGATAAAAAGGAGATCGCTAGGCTGTAACAAACAAGAATCAAAGTTTCTCTGATTTGGAAAACAATCTTACACAAATCATCAAATTCCATCAGGAAGTTGGATATTGTTAAAGTAATTCAGCTTACAATAATGCACAATAATGTCTAGGGACTACTAGAATGTGGAACCTTTTTAAAAAAGGGTTTTTGAGAATGCCACCGTCAATTACAAGGACTAAGTTTTGTAAAAGTAATGTTGACCTTTAAGAGGCTGGGATGGCATTTAAAAAAAACTTCCACATAAGTTTGATATTTTGAAGCCCTGCAATCTTCCTCATGGGGCGAGTTTCTGATTAGAGATGAGGCAATGCCCCACAGGAAGGCAGGGAGGAAGGAAGAAAAAGACTAATTCCAAGTGAGTCACTCTAGACCGGCCTACGTATCTCCCATCCAGTGCTCTACCACCTCCCTGCACTTAGATTGTTTCCTGGCCGAGGTGCAGGTAGACAAAGAGTGACAAGTTGTTGTCTGGTGGTGAGGGGTGGAATAAATAAACAGAAAGCTCTGTAATTAATACTGGTAAATATAAACAGCAATAATACTATATTTCTAAATTCTTCCTGAACTTCAGAATGTCAAATCAACCCACCGACAATCTCAGCAGCAATATAATTTTCCTCACTTCTCCCATTTTCTTTCCCACTAAGCAGAGAGACCAGAGTGTCAATAATTTGTTCAAGGTAGGGTATTCAACTCGGCAGCTCGGCTACAAATTGAACCCATTCATCAGACTCACATACTGTAACTGAGTAAGTTACACAATCCTTTACTAGCTTTTGATACTTAGCTGTAAGCAGGTCTATGCATAATACATTGAAGACGTTATGCAAAATATCATGGAAAAGAGACTCATTAACACCAAAAAATTATAGAAGTAACCCGTCGGACAAGAAATGGGGTGTGAGTTGACACCATGCCTTTAGGTCAAACAAAAATGAATTTTTCCCTGAAACGGTCATCTTTCTCAGTCAAAAGATATTCTTTCTTAAGTTAAATAAATGAATGCCCACACAAACAGGTGTAGAGTCCAAAGTGGTGGTTTTACACTTTCCACAAGTGATTATCCAAACCCTTTCTAAAGATGTATTCCCATCATGTGGCAATGTGCACAGCCTCAAAAATATTAAAAACAGCTCTAGCAGTGTATCACATGGCAGGATACTGACAAGGTCCCAGGATTCCTACATTGCAACAGTGACTACACTTTAAAAGTACTTCATTGGCTGTAAAGTGCTTTGGGACATCCTGAGGATGTGAAAGGTGTTATATAAATGCAATTCTTTCTTTCTTTCTTTGATACTTAATCTGTGCTAAGTTAGCTGACTGCTACCAGGTCTGTGGTGGAGTTGGCATGATTAACCTTAATGCCCCTGAGCTGAGAAGAGGGAAAGAAAAAGATTACTATTGAGTGACCCCTCCCAGAAACATGCATTAACTTTGAAACCTAACAGGATCAGGCTTGGCATAGTGCCTCCTCCACATCAAAAACAATCCCAGGCCCATTGTCCAGAGTCAAAGAATGCCCACTTGATCATGATCCAGAAGAGTTGCCAGTACCCATAGAACCATACCCCAACATGAGAGGAAGAGATAAAATCAAAAGGGAAAAAAAAACAACGGTAACATTAATCAAGTCACAAACATGATGATGCAAAATGAGACTTTACCATACATAGGCATTCAATACCTGAACAGCCAGTTCACCCAAACAAAAGCGATAAAAATCATTTAAAAATTACATTAAAAATTATTTATTGCGCATTTCTGTAGTATAAATAGAATTGATGCAGGTGATTAATGTTTTACCAAAAGCAAACTACTTATGCTGCTCTCGGTGTCACTCGCAACATCAGGGTGACGCTCAGCAATTTATGTTCTGTAACCACTGGCTAAGATGTGACTCCTTCATGATTACAGTTCCGTTTGCTGTCAGCGTATACATTTATGGGACTGAATAGTGACATTGGATCATGCAATATTCCAAATCAGAATAATAGTGTAAATGTAAAAAAAGTATAGCATTTTAATGTCCAAACGAACACTGGGGAATTTGCACTTTTGCACTTAGAAAAAAGTCTTTTCTTTGGCAAAACATATGCATTAAAGGAGTAGTGTGGACCCCACACATCTCGTCAAGATAGGTTACAAGCCACTTCCACTGAGACTGATCACAAAGCACTCAGTCAAATTCCAGCAACATATCAGCTCATGCTTCAGAATATGTAATTACTCAACTGAACTACTGTTTACAACCACAGGAATCTTCACAATTAATTCTGCTTCTCTTTTGTCAGTCAGCATCTGTACAATTGCCCAGCCAGAAACAGGTCTCTTCAATAAAATTGTTCCAAGGCTAAGCTCAGGAAAAACTGCATGGAACAAAGAAGTCATGCCTTCCTGCATAAAAGCAAGTAGGCCACAAGCTCGGTTGTTTGTCTAATACAATTATAGTCTGCAAGAAAAGGCAATT
Source organism: Heptranchias perlo (assembly GCF_035084215.1). Taxonomy (NCBI): domain Eukaryota; kingdom Metazoa; phylum Chordata; class Chondrichthyes; order Hexanchiformes; family Hexanchidae; genus Heptranchias; species Heptranchias perlo. Next base: position 92,994,552 of record NC_090327.1, read on the forward strand.
TGATAAATGCGTTGCAGGCATATTAAAGAAAACGTGTGTGGGGAGGGGGTTAGAATTAATGAACAGTCAAGGGACAAACAGGGACTAAATTTAGTCAAATGCTGTCAAATCATAAAAGGTGCTGCCAATTTGGGTTGTCTAACAAATCAGAACCATTTCACTTTACTCAGGCACTGCAGCCTGATTGATTCTACTCATTATTTGGTCTGATCTCATTTTCGCACATGGAAGTAATATGAAATCCAGATGTTCATTTGTAGCTGGGCACAGAGAACAACTACTCATCTACACGCAATCCTGTAATGTAGGATAACAGACTCCTCTTTTTCAAATTATACATTGCCTCATTTTATACACATAGAGGATTCTGTACCCAATTTGAGAATTTAAAAGGACAATCAGCTACTACAAGCCATGTTTAAAGTATGTCACGTTCTCTCCAAGCCATTTTCTATGTATTGTACTACTGAGGGTAGGGTGCCATTTATGCTGTGCTCAACTACCCAAAAGCAGCCCTGTTCTGATTTCAAATGACCTCAAAAAGTTATTCATCACAGCTCCTTTCCACTACAAATTTTGCGTTGATGCAAAATAGTTTGGACTTTGCATCAGTTCAAAATGTGTAATAAAACAAGAATTAAGTTTGCAAACTTGACACAGCTTAACATTTTAGTGCATGGCAGGAGATCAACTTTAGGAGTATAACTGTATCATAGTATCAGACAGCACGGAAGGAGGCCATTCGGCCCATAATGCCTGTGCCGGCTCTTTGAAAGTGCTATCCTATTAGTCCCATTCCCCTGCTCTTTCCTCATAGCCCTGTAAATTTTTTCTCCTTGACGTATTTACCCAATTCCCTTTTGAAAGTTCCTATTGAATCTGTTTCCACCACCCTTTCAGGCAGTGCATTCCAGTGCGTAAAAAAATGCTTCCTCGTGTCGTCTCTGGTTCTTTTGCCAATCACCTTAAATCAGTGTCCTCTGTTTACCGACCCTTCTGCCACAGGAAACAGGTCTTCCTTATTAACTTTATCAAAACCGTTCATGATTTTGAATACCTCTATCAAATCTCCTCGCAACCTTCTCTTCCATGGAGAACAACCCCAGCTTCTCCAGTCTCTCCACATAACTGAAATCCCTCATCCCTGATAGCATTCTAGTAAATCTCTTCTCCACCCTCTCAAAGGCCTTGACATCCTTCCTAAAGTGTGGTGCCCAGAATTGAACACAATACTCCAGCTGAGGCCTAACCAGTGTTTTATAAAGGTCTAACATAACTTCCTTGCTTTTGTACTCTATGCCTCCATTAATAAAGCCTGGGATCCCATATGTTCTTTTTAAAACAGCCTTCTCAATCTGTCCTTCAAAGATTTGTGTATATGCACCCCCAGGCCTCTCTGCTCTTGCACTCCCTTTAGAATTGTATCATTTAGTTTATATTGCCTCTCTCCATTCTTCCTACCAAAATGAATCACTTCACACTTCTCTGCATTAAATTTCATGTGCCATGCGTCTGCCCATTTCACCAGTCTGTCATGTCCTCCTAAAGTCTGTTACTATCCTCCACATTGTTTACAACATTTCCAAGTTTCGTGTCATCTGCAAACTTTGAAATTATACCCTGTAAATCCAAGTCCAGGTCATTAATATATATCAAAACTGTAACTAGTGCAAATAAACATTAAACTGTTTTAATGTTAGTAGAGAGACAGACATTGTCCCATCGGCTGTTAACTATTAGAATTTAACCAATATTTTGATACTGGTGAGTGAAGCTTTGCACACATGCATGCTACTCCACTTTGACGCTGAAGCAAAACAGTACTATAGCTACACCTCTATTGACCACACACTGATATCCCCTTCGGAAAGGTTTATAACCAAGAAATGGCAATTCAGCAACTTAATACATAGGTGTCACATGCTCATGATACACAAGTACCAGAATGAGCTCTGTAATGTCAGTGTTTATTTTAAAATGCTTCCCAGTTGCAAAGTTTTAAATGTCACTTGTTCTGCTTTTCCATTCCTTATTAAAATCTAGTGATGTTTGAAACTATAGGAAGAGAAAGGAGCAAGAAAAGGAACATGCAATGCCAAAAATATAAGTACCATATTTACAGATCAAAGTGACTTGTGCGTCAGAGATTACAATTTCTTTTTATTTCACATTTTGTGAACTGGGAGTTAACTTTATTAACGCCCACTATTTCAGGTCTCAACCTTTAAACATCCTACTGAGAGTTCTGTATATTGTCGCAGATAAAATCCATCACTTTTAAAACTGCACCCAGCTTTTGTGACGAGTGCCATACGAAGCTTTGTCAAAGTCTTTTACCTTCTAACATTCTTTCCGTGGCAGTGGCATTGAGAGTAAATTTTACGCTTCAGTGCGTTATGAAAATCTCAATAGAAGCCAGTGTCTGCTTGCTGAGGCTCAGATCCCATTCTTGGGATCATCCAGATAACTTTCCCAATGACGGAGAGAGCTTTCACAACACATTTAAGAAATGATAAGCACACAAAGCAAGAATGTTTTAAATAGTTTTAAAAAAAGTAGCTACTTTCCCAGTCTTAAGAGTACAATGCCCAGATTAGGATTTTCTTGGAGGTGGATCTTTTTAAAAGATATTTTAGTGATAGTTACATGAAATAACAGCCGATTCTTGGAGGGAGGTTCTGTGGGGAGGGGGCAAATGCACTATTTTCCAGGGTTCTGTACATGACGATGCAATTAGACATATGCATAGCATCACCGTATGCGGTGATTAAATTATAGGCTGTTTTGTTGATGGAGAAGTCCAGGACAAGAGAGCAATAACCCTAAAATTAGAGCTAGGCCGTTCAGGGATGATGTCAGGAAGCACTTCTTCACACAAAGTGTGTGGAAATCTGGAACTAGGACTCAAAGAAGTGTTGAACTGTCTCCTCCAAAAAGCTATTGAGGCTGGGTCAATTGAAAATTTCAAAACTGAGAGATAGATTTTTGTTAGGCAAGCGTACTATGTGCTATGGAACAAAGGCAGGTAAATGGGGTTGAGGTACAGATCAGCCATGATCTAACTGAATGGTGGAACAGGCTCGAGGGGCTGACTGGCCTACAACTGATCCTGTGTTAAATGCTTGGCAAATATTCTGAGTTGCAGAGATACAACTTCTGATGTTGCTCGTGTCTGAGTTTCTATGAGTGACCAACATGGGACAGAATCTTAGCACAGGCTGTTCCAGAAACACTCACAATCTCCAGAAACTCCCCAACCAGACAGCAATAGGTCAAACAATGTTTACAGCAACCGTTGAGGGTGGTTTTAACAGCCTCATTGTTATTCATTACCAATGATCAAACCACCAAACCACAAGAGAAACCGTCAAACTAGAGCCAAAACACTTTTAAGAACATTTTCTTAGCACAGGTTGCACCCAAATTATTTGTTATCAGCAGGAATGAGTAGTAATAATGAAAAAAAGACTGAAGATACCATCTCACAGTGTTGTCTCTGGTCACCAGTACTAATAAAGGAATGTCTAGGAGTATTTGCATAATAAACCCTTCATTCTATTCTGATTTGCTAATTCAAGCCTCTCTCAACGCAAATGCAATATAAAAATGAATAAAAGTACATATTTAAATTTACATAAATGCATTTACATGGACAAAAGAGCTGAATTCCAGAGGTCAGGTGAGTGTGACTCTCCTTGACATCAAGGCAGCATTTCACCGAGTGTGGCATCAAGGAGCCCTGGTGAAACTGAAGTCAATGGGAATTAGTGGGAAAACTCTCCAGTGGCTGGAGTCATACCTAGCACAAAGGAAGATGGTAGTGGTCGGAGGAGGTCAATCATCTCAGCCCGAGGACATCGCTGCAGGAGTTCCTCAGGGCAGTGTCCTGGGCCCAACCATCTTCAGCTGCTTCATCAATGACCTTCCCTCTGTCATAAGGTCAGAAGTGGGAATGCTCGCTGATGATTGCACAGTGTTCAGTTCCATTTACAACCCCTCAGATAATGAAGCAGTCTGTGCCCGCATGCAGCAAGACCTGGACAACATCCAGGCTTGGGCTCATAAGTGGCAAGTAACATTCGCACCAGATAAGTGCCAGGCAATGACCATCCCCAACGAGAGAGAGTCTAACCACCTCCCCTTGACATTCAATGGCATTACCATCGCCGAAGTCCCAACATTAACATCCTGGGGCGTCACCCTTAACCAGAAACTTAACTGGACCAGCCACATAAATACTGTGGCTACAAGAGCAGGTCAGAGGCTGGGTATTCTGCAGCGAGTGACTCACCTCCTGACTCCCCAAAGCCTTTCCACCATCTATAAGGCACAAGTCAGGAGTGTGATGGAATACTCTCCACTTGCCTGGATGAGTGCAGCTCCAACAACACTCAAGAAGCTCGACACCATCCAGGACAAAACAGCCCGCTTGATTGTCACCCCATCCACCACCCTAAACATTCACTCCCTTCACCACCGGCGCACTGTGGCTGCAGTGTGTACCATCTACAAGGTGTATTGCAGCAACTCGCCAAGGCTTCTTCGACAGCACCTCCCAAACTCGCGACCTCTACCACCTAGAAGGACAAGGGCAGCAGGCACATGGGAACAACACCACTTGCACGTTCCCCTCCAAGTCACACACCGTCCTGACTTGGAAATATATTGCCGTTCCTTCATTGTCGCTGGGTCAAAATCCTGGAACTCCCTACCTAACAGCACTGTGGGAGAACCTTCACCACACGGACTGCAGTTGTTCAAGAAGGCGGCTCACCACCACCTTCTCAAGAGCAATTAGGGATGAGCAATAAATGCTGGCCTTGCCAGCGATGCCCACATCCCATGAATGAATAAAAAAAACCATTTTTAACTTCTTTGGTCAGACTTACGGCACTTTGAAAATTAGGTCAAAGAGCAAAAAAATTGCAGATGCTGGAAACCTGAAGGAAAAGCAGAAAACGCTGGAAACACCCAGCGGGTCGGTCAGGATCTGGGAGAGAGAACAGACAAGTTAACATTTCAGGTGTAGACTCTTCCTCAGAACTATTCTGATGAAGGGTTAGACCTGAAACATTAACTTGTGCGTAGTCTCCACGGGTCCTAACTCACCCGCTGAGTGTTTCCAGCATTTTTTGTGTTTTTTTGAAAATAAAGATTCTGGCTGGAAATACAAAAAGACTTTTAACACAGCTCTAACATTGCCATGTTACAAGTATTGGATACTGAAACTGCCTTTGTAGTGGGAATTGGGCTCTAACAACATTTGTTCCAGCTAGCACAGCAGCAATACCAGTAAAAACAGGTTAGAGTGTTATTACAAGTGGTCATTTTGACAGGATTCTCAATCAATACCCCTCTGCCAAGATCTCATATATATGCATAAAACCCACACAAGTTGTTTAACTTTAAATTCAGCAGAGAAAGGTCACCATGAAATAATATTTGAAAAAGAAAATTCATTGTTGCTCAAAGATGTAAATGCAATATGCATTCATCTAATCTCCCAAAAGTATTACAGACCGTCATCGCCATATTGTCTGCATCAGAAGTGTGTGCAAAAAATACCGCAACATCTACATGGTTTACACACTTTAAAACCCAGAGTCGAACTTATTATATAACAAGTACTTGAACTAACTCACTATAAAACATCAGCTTTAGCCCAATAAAGAAAACCTTCTGCATTAATACAGTTTATAATTTGTGTTATTATTTTTCCAAAATATTTACACAGGATATAAAATCTCCTTCAGCCAATGGATTGTTTACAAAGAGGCTTGGTCAATGGCTGATTGTGACAAGGTTGTAACTAGAACTTAAGAGGTACATAAAATCCATCCAGATTAGAGAGTTAGTGACATTGGCGTAGTTATCAGGCGTAGCACCAACTGGAGGCCAGATATCTTGTTGGTGGGAGATAGGGGGGAGAAAAAAATTCAGCAAGATCACACTTCAGAATTCTCTGCAGGCCATAGGGATTAGCAGAGGCTGTGCTCTCCTTTCTACTCGCTTTCTTTCTACTCACTTTTTTTCCTTCTCCTCACTCCTTTGCAAATGCTCCTCCTCTTCCCCCCGCCCACTTTCCCCTCCTTACTCCTCTTTTTCCCCCCTTCCTTTTTGGGGGAGGAGAGGGAAATTCTTTTTCTCACTGTGCAAAAGCTTTTTTAAAAGCGACATGAGGAAAAACTTTTTTTTATAAACATAGCGAGTGGTTATAATCTGGAATCCACTGCCAGACGTGGTGGTGGAGGCAGATTCAATCATGGCTTTCAAAAGGGAATTAGATAAGTACTTGAAGGGAAACAATTTGCAGGGCGACGGGGAAAAGACGGCAGGGTAGGACTAGCTGGATTGCTCTTGCAGAGAGCCAACATGGACTAGACGGGCCGAATGGCCTCCTTCCGTGCTGTAACCTTTCTATGATTCTAAAACAAAGTGTTTTTCTTTCCACGCATGTACGGCCAGCCCCTTCCTGCCAATCTGAATTCATCTGTTGCCCCATCATTGGCATGGCAGTTGCACTTTTGACCAAGAGTCTAGGAATGGGTTTTATAATGTCTAGTTAGAAGTTGGAAAAGACTTAATTTTTTTTTAAATTAAGCTAGCTGTCAGCAGATGCACTAATGGCAATATTACAGGGGTTTTTGTCATTTTTAATGAGATCCATTACTTTTTATTGCCCTTCCTCTTTCCTTATGTATATCCTCCCCTCCTCACAAATGCATTCATTCTTTGCTGGGGCACAGGTCCACAGGCAAATAGCACCCTCCAGTACCTTAGCCAAATGACCAATATTTATGTGTGAGCCTTGACAGTGAGTGTCAGCAAGCTATTTGACATGAATGGCATCATGGCCAAGCCCAATCCTATCCTCTCTCAATGTCTACATTCCAGCCAGGGTTGCTGGATGGCTATCAGAAGCAAGAGTGCTTAACTGAATTTCCTAAGAAGGAAGGAGAAAAAAGTGGAGTAAGGAGGGAAAAGTGGGGGAGGAGGGGGGGGGGGAGAGGAGGAGCATTTGCAGAGGAGTGAGGAGAAGGAAAAAAAGCGAGTAGAAAAGAAGTAAAATGAAGGGTAAAGGAGGAGGAGGAAAAATGGAGAAGGGAGGAGGAAAAAGATGGGAAAGAGGAGGTAGAAAGAGGGGGAAGGGGAGGGGAGAGAGGAAATGAGAGGACTCTGGTCTCTACAATAGGAAAATAAATACAAAAGGCTCCTCCTGGCAGAAAGAATTGGCCACAAAGAAATGGCCAACGATCACACGCATGGAATAGAGGGAGTATTGCTCAGGAAAATGGCTGAGTGACCGATGGGATGAGCAGTAAGGGCCAAGAATGGCCTGCAATCAACAAGGGTGCAGCAGTGGCTGAGAATGGGACAACCAGTCGGGGCCTACAATGGGGGACTGTCCAGCAACCAAGGACTGGCTAAACAGTGGATGAGGACAGTACCAGTAACACAGAATGGGCCGACCGGTTGGAGGCAAACAGTGGCAAGTTCAGCAATGGGCGAGTGAAAGACGTGGCACTGATGTTTTGGAGCATGCAGCAAAGGCAGCTTGGCACCCCCACAGCGGGAACCACTACCCGACAGATACACTACTGGGGTGAAAGAAAACCTGCAGGCAAGAAGTAAAATATTAATTTATATTGAATTACAACACGAAAGGTCAAATTTTTGTTTTAAAATTGAATTATCATTAGCCTGAATTAAGACTCTCGCTTCCCCAACCCCCCCATCACCCCGGTCTCAATATCTCTCCGCTTAATACACTTTTTGAATTTTTTAGAACACAAAACAAAAGCTACAGTAGACATATAATTAATACAGCGTCATTTATCCCCACACTCTCACAGTCTCTTTGTTTAAAAAAAAATACAAATTTTACCTCAGTAAAAATTTAAAATTTATCCTTGATTTTCAAAATTATATTAAGAAAAACTACTGGGAAGAAAGCGCTAGAAGCTAAAAGAAAAATATTCCATTGATACTGCTAACTGAATGATTCTTTCTGGGAAATTACATACACTGCACATGGTCAGAGTGCACAAATTTAGCACAAAGCATCACAGTTCGGGGCAAAAATATCAAGTCTCGCCCAAGCTGCAGCTTTCAATTAAAAACTTAATTGAAGGTATTACAATATACAAATGACAATTCAATGGATAAATTTGATTGCCTCACTGTGAAATATGTAAACTCTAAACCCTTATTTTGGTCATTAGAAATTTCAGTTACTAAGGGAAAAAAAATTGGTCGGTGAAAAAAATTCCAAAAAAAGTGATTACTGGCAACCTAGTTTTCCAGATTCAACAAGCACACCAATGAGTTTACATAAGCAAAGCCCATCATAAAAATGGAATCAGGAATTTATAATGGAAAAAGTTGACATACTCTATACATAAAAAAGCGTGACAAAGACGTTGACAAAAGGAAGTTAAGTTGTACAGACAGGAAGTGCCTGCAGACACCAGATTTTTTTAATATGTTATAGATATACTTTGACATATATTCTACACACACACCTCTGTCAAAAAATGTCAAATCAATGATATTCACGTATACACTGCGAGTAGTATTTTATTCCCAATAAAAGGTTTCACACACAAAACAAAACTCACTTTGATGACCATAGTTCTCTCTGAACTATTCAGTTAAATATTTGGCATCAAAATATACATTTCACATGATATTAATTTTGTTGTTCTATTGTTCTTTTTATGTTGGTTGTAAATTTAGTCTGAATAACCACGACTCTGCAGCACATCTTTTGTTATCTGTATCGAATGATTGAGAAGACAAACAGTGGGTGCAACCAGTTCCACCCAGAATTATGAGACTGAGTTTACAGAATCCAGTAATGAGGTTATGAAAAATTTACACACAATCCCATTATGCAGCAATAAAGGCAGCTTCAAATACATATTTGTGGTCAGTAATTGTCAAGGAACATTTCACAAATGTCTGGTAAATCAGTACTCTGTTTTTTAAGCTGCCATTCCAGGTTGTACTCTATTGTGCCATAAGGTTTAGGACACACCTAACATAACATCATAAAGTTTCAACTGCTGATATTAGTGGCAATTTTACAGCATTCCAGAAGTACATCCTTTTTGAGCTGAAGCACTTTCCTTTATGAAAAACAGGAGAGGTGCCGAGAGTGGTAGCCAAGCATTGAGAAACTGTGTTGTTTTCATTGGCCCACTCTATCGGACACAGCAGTTGGACAAAACAGTTCTTTTTCATGAATGACGCTTCTATAGATGACGGTGGTGAAGTTTAATCCTCTGTTTCAGCAGTTAAAGATTTTAATTCTCCCTTGCATGAGGAACTCAAGAGTTGTGCAAGTCACACACAACACAATCTGTTTCTTTGGCATCTCAGGTTATGGTTTTAATTTTTAAATTCCAATAATCCTATAAATCTGATTCCAATAGTGACAGCAAAGAGCAACCGAAAATCATAAAGAAACAGCACAGAAGAAATAGGTTGAGCAATTACATACAGCACTGCAAAGTTACTTAAACCTTATTTGCATATGAATGTGGCTATTAGCAAGTTATTTGATTACATCTGTAAAATATAAGAACATATCTAAAAATGCATTACAATGCATCGCACACAAACATCTTTTTTTTAAAAAAAATCTTAGATCATAAAACATGCGGTTCAGAACAGATATATCAGGTCTTTGAATCAGACTGCATTATATCCAAACTTATATTCAAGATGCTTTTTTAAAAATAAATTTCAAAAATCCTTTTAAAATACTCAAAACCTTTAATCAACAACTTTATGATAAATGTTTCTGAATAATCTAGGTGTATGACAAGTTACTTTGAAAGAACTGAATTATTTTATTCAGGGAGATTAATCAAAATCAACTATAAATACAACTTGGTAAAAGTAAGCTTTGTTTTACAAGTTTAGCTATCAGGCTTTCTGTGCTCCAGAGCCTCTGAAGGTCCAAGCACTGCAGGACTTACCAAACTAGTAGCAACTGCATTGAATTATTACCAACAGGAGGAGTTGCTGGGTCAGAGTAAACCTCACAGCACCAAACTATAATTGACAATGAAACATAATACACCTTCTATGTTCATAACCATCAGCTGGAGTTCTGTTGGAAAAAATAATGGCAAAAGCATTGTGGGGGTGGGGGGGGGGGTGAAGAAAGAACAGAAATGCACTGTATGGAACCTGAGCCAATAATCCATCTGTAATTTGTCATAGAACAGAGTAACACTAAAGCACAAAAAGGAAAGATTTGGCAGAGATACAATTCTTGCATACCCTGCCAAATTTTACTTCAAATACTTTTTATACACATTTAGGGCAATGCTCCGCAGATACATCAGTCAGCTTGACAAAGAATGTGCTGTCACAGCGTTTGAAAAAGTGTACATTTTCTTCACAATGACAGATTTAACCATTTGCATAATGTACCGGATTCAGGAACATGATGAAGGTAATCAATTAAAAAAAGTGACAGTACATTTAAAAAAACACTACAGCTCACTAGATAAGAAAACAAAGGGAACCGTCATAGTGAAAACAGATTTCACAGATACAGGATTAGGGAGAGCACTTTGATAGTTTGATCAGATAGTACGTCAAGTATGACCAGACTAAAACACCAAGCAATTTCCATATTTTTTCTTCATGATGAAATGAAGTATTTAATTCCTGTACTATTGCACCCTGCATAGTGCAATCAATACCAGATACGGTGCATGGATTAGGTACCAAAATAATTTAAACCATCCACCCAACACGTCTGGCCCAGCTGTTTACATTATCCAGCGAGAAGCAGCAAAGTCCATTTTTTATTTTCAAACCCTTTACATTTTCAATTATTTATTTTCAAACAATGTTTGAATTTCATTTTCCATTCACCTTCATGCATTTTAAATGCATTGTTACATTTCATCCAAAGAGAGCATGTTGCCTCTGCAGTATGTGTATTTTATTTATGCTAATTTCATACCATCTCTGGGAACCACATATAAATATATATATAAAAAACAAAATAGCATGGGATATGTTATAAAGAGGTTTTTATATGGTGTCTCCATTAATGAGGGAGCCATAGACAAATCACATTGGGTTGCTGTACATTTACAGTATTACTGTGAAGGACTACTACACAGTACTGGAGATCTTGAATGGTCAGTTTCCAAAAATTCAGCTGTCCCCTTGTCTATTATTAATAAAACTATTGCACCCCTATTGACGAAGCAGCATAAGTGTGTGCTTATTAATGTAACAGTTGTCCCTGCACAATCCCCCGTGGAACACCACTTCCCACCAGTCTTTAACTCCTTCTCTATGTTTTCTGATTAGTAGCCAGTTTGCTATCCGTTCTGCTACTCGTCCCCTGATTTCACATGCTCTGACCTTAGTCATGAGATTTCTCAATTAAACCTTCAGCAATGCCATCACAATAGTTAGCCCTACTGAAAAGAAGGAGCTTGCATTTCTATATTCCCTTATTACACCCTTAGGATGTCTCAAAAGAGCTTCACATACAATGAATTACTTTTAAAGTAGTCGCTGTTGTTATGCAGCCAAACGTGGTAATCAACTTGCATACCATTAAATCTCACAAACAGCAAATGAGGTGTGTGGCCAGTTATTCTATTTTTTTGGTGGTGTTAGCCAGGACACCGAATAGTGGCATGGGATGTATTCACCTGAACCGCAGACTGGTCTCTTCAAAACAACAACTTGCATTTACATGGCACCTTTAACGTAGGAAAAATCTTCCACCCGCCCAAGGCACCTCACGGGAGCGTAATCAGGCAAAAATTGACACTGAGCCAAAGGAGGAGATATTAGGACAGGGGACTAAAAGCTTGGTCAAAGGGGTAAGTTTTAAGGATGGTCTTGAAGGACGAGAGAGGTGGAGAGATTGAGAGGTTTAGGGAGGGAATTAGAGAGCTTTACGGCCTAGATGGCTGAAGGCACGGCCGCCAATAGTGGGGCGAAGGGAGTGGCTGCACCTCTGACAATACACCAAGAGGTACGGCAGTAGTGTAGTGGTTGTGTTGCTGGACTATTAATCCAGAGGCCTCACCATGGCAGTTTGAGATTTGAATTCAGTTTAAAAAAAAATCTGGAAATAAAAAGCTGGTATCAGTAAAAGTGACCATGAAGCTGTTGGATTGTCGCAAAAATGCAACTGGTTCACTAGTGTCCTTTAGGGAAGGAAACCTGCTGTCCTTACCCGGTCTGGCCTACATGTGGTTGACTCTTGACTGCCCTCTGAAATGGCCTTGCAAACCACTCAGTTGTATCGAACAGTTACCAGTGGTTCAAGTGGAAGGCCTTATCAGGGCAACTAGAGATGAGCAATGAATGCTGGTCTTGCTAGCGATGCCTACATCCCGAGAATAAATAAATAAAAAAAAACCTTCATGAACCTAGATTGCGCGTTCAAGTGCTGGCGCGGGACTTAAACCCACGAGCTGCAGAAAGAGTGATACCAACTGAGCCAAACTGACACATTGCAAGAGCGTCACTACATATCACAAGTACACAAACAGTTGCTGCTGACCAAAAACTGCATGCCACCCACACCCCTCACATTATAATGTATATGGTTTTCATTTTAAAGATTTCAAGACTGTGATCTAATCTCACTCATTTACTATAGGATGCCATCTAAACTGCACAATTAGATTACTGCCTTGTAATCACTCCCAGCTATCCATAATTCTACAGTTGATGAATGGTTTGATAAGACTCTCCACAAGTGAAAAAAAACAAAGTAAAAGTTGAACATTTTTGAAACTAACAACTGGGCGACGAGCCAGATTGCTGTAAAATTCTGAAATATATTCGCAACACAAAAAAAATTACAAAAAGTAAGTTCTTGGGCCATTTGCAGCATTCTTATTTCAGGTTGGATTCATGAAAGTAGCACCAGATGGACAATCGCCGGCCCAAACTACGACTTTTCAAATGAGAATTTTTTTTTTTAAAACTGTTGTGCAGGTTTGCCCCTTGGGCTCAAAGCTGGCAAAAGAGCCTGCCAGACCCACAGTAAAACAAGTTTTAAAAAAATATGTAGGTTCACAAGGCAGAAAAGTCTTTTGCACAGAGAGAAAAAAAAATACTGCATTTGCCACATAGAATTTTCGAAAATTGATACCAACTGACACTGCAGGATTTTTATTGCTTTTGCTTTGTTAGTAACTTCACTCAATTCCAAAGTTGACACCACAGGGAAAAATATTTTTTAAAAAGACCACAACACAGTGATACAAATGGATTAATTGTCAGACCGCACTCATCGTCACACAAAGTATTGTGCGACCATTTTAAATTCCACCCAAACAATGGCCACAGAAACTGTGTCCTCATTGTTCACGAGTTAGACAGAGGATATCATGTGTCTTTCCATGTCATACAGTTTTTATTGCCACAGGCAAGGCTGAGTGTACAAACTCAAGAGCAACTAAGTTCTGGGTGAGTTATAGCCAGCTTCACCAATACAAACAAAAGCCTGTATTATACAGGGAGCATTCAGTATTATATTCGTAACACTTGTAAAACGTGAGGGGACATCAATGAATTACTGTGGAATCACTAATACAGAAGTAAGGATTTTTCAGTTCCAGACGCTTCACAAATTTTATAATCGGCCTTCCACACACATTGAAGTAAGAGGAATGAACTGTCGCCAGAGCAGCATCCTATACGTTATATAGGAAAAAGTACTGAAGCATGAAGTATCAGTAAAATCTGAGCAGAGGTTCCTCACTAGAACACTCTCCAATAGCACTCTGATACAATAGCTCCCTCACAAATACAGAAATCTTAAAATAGTATCCGTAACAAACTTTTCATTTTTTTTTAAAAAGCAAGTCCCCGAGAACACACTGTAGAAAGAATCCACTGTACATTCCTTTTCAAACATGTTACAAATCACTAATGCGCTCACTCCAGATACATAAACTAAATATATTTTCTGGGCAGTGACTTTTAAATGAAAAAAAAATCTATATTAAAATCACAATCATGTTGATCCAAATTAAGTAAAGAGCCATAATTAATCTCTTAGCAAACCCTGCAGTGCAGTGGTGTTTATTCAGCATTAGCAGAAAAGTTGAATTAATGCTGAGTGTACACTGTACTGTACCACGACCTGAAAAAGCATGTAAATTTTGTATATCTCAATAAAGGCAAAAAACTTTAAAACTCTACGCTGATTAATGAAAGAGAACGTGCTCACTGAGTACTGCTGTCAAAGTGATGAGAAGACACAATCAAGTCAAAAAGAAAGCTGAGTCCATACCATTGCCAAACAAAGGGGAAATACAGTATCAGTGCAGCTGAAAATTAATATCTTACACTGTTCTGTAAGAGGTGAGATAATGAAAACACTTTCTCAAGGGGTTTTAGTCCTTAACAGGTTACAATACCTGCTGGGAACCATGACATAGCGAACAAACATATGTGGCTGGGTCAGGTTGCCTACCTTTTCAAAAATAATTTCAGCTCTAAATCCAAGTTGTATGACCAGATCTTAATATTAATATCAAAGCAACATTCACCCAAGAGGCAACGTGTATAATGTGCACCTTCTATGTAATTCTCCCTCATTGCAACATTACTTGGCTGGATCCCAAATAGTGCATTACAGTCTGCTGTATTTCGGCAGAAGTTCAAATGTCTCGTTGCAGCGGTACAGTAAGTGGTGGCATCATTTTAGATCAATTCAAGTCAGAAATTCTAAATGGTGGCATCATTTTAGATCAGAGTCAGCAGAGATTGTTCAACAGGCTCTGCCATCCCCAATGTGATATTTTAACATCTGCACATTTGTTATTCATCACATAAAACATCCAAATAAACTTCCAAGTAAGAGAAATAGATCGTTAAGTCTGAAAATTCTCACCTTCAAATGCATCAATGCATATTAAACAAAAATTACCTCTTCATACTAGCCTCTCAAGCAAACTAATGTATTTCAGAGCAGAAATGTTTTTATGATTACCTTTTACCATTCCAGATGCATTATTCTGTACCAGTGCTGCATTTTATTCATTACAATTGTTCCCCATGGTTCTGTATTTCTAAGTCACTTTGAATAGAAATGCCCAACTTTTTAGGTCTTGATTGCTAACTTTATTTCCACCTAGTAATGATGTCCATTTGGCAATTTTTTAAAAAAAGTTGTTTAAAATCAGCTTTACCTTCTACTAACCTAAAACAATCATAAAGTGCCAGACCAGCAAGTTTAGAAAATTAAAAAGGTTCTTCTGCTAATCTGTATTAACATATCTTACTAAAGGCGTGTAAATGGTACAATTTAATTTCAACATGAATTGAAATTGAATTAACTGCCTTCATGTCAGCAAGTCTGCTGAGACCACTGGTTGACTTTCCAATGTAAAAGCACAAATCAATAACCCTTAGAGGCCTGTGAAAGTATTATGACTTAGCTGAAGCTCTGTCAGTATAATGATGCACAGAGAAGCTGTTTTACTACTCTGCCAATATTCTAGTTAACACTGATTATCTTTTACACTAACAAGGGGCTTTAGCTGTAATACAAATTGCAATGTAAAATACACAGCATTCTGTTGAAAGCTATTTCCCAAGCAAACTAATGTATTTCAGAGCAGAAATGTTTTTATTAGCTTTTACCATTCCAGATGCATTATTCTGTATCAGTGCTCCAGTTCATTCATTACAATTTTTCCCCACGGTCCTGCATTTCTAAGTCACCTTGAATAGAAAAGCACAACCTTTTAGGTCTTGATTGCTAACTTTATTTCCACCTAGTAATTATGTCCATTTGGCTCAGTGGAATAGCCTGCAGAATTTCTCTTCATTATTCAGATCTGGGATCTGTTCCACACATACTAAGTCGTGCACTTGGGTAATTCTGTGCATCACTTAAAATGAACTAGACCAGCGTCTTCGAAAACAGTGTTACAATTGCATTCGGGGAAGCTTTAGAAGGATTGGGCACTGGATGGATTGTTGTACTTGGCAAACCCCTGAAAAACTGATGGATTGCACCCTCAATCCCACCTTTTGGGAACAGACCAGAATGAACGGGAATGAAAATAAGAAAACCTTATCTCTCACTTTTGCATACAGAGCTATTGTTGTGGTCACATTCTATTTGTCGCACATGTTGCTTCCAGAGTTTTATGAAAAACAAACAAAACTTATTTCATTATTGCTTCATTTCTATGCCAGACTCACGTTCACTGGAAAATTGGATTTTTATAAAGGAAGTAAATCTAGATCAGTTTCACAAAATGTGGAATCTATTTAAAAAAGAGCACTTAGTATTGCTTCAAATCACTGCTAATCTAACAAATATTGTAAATGTAGACTATTTATAGCTGTTCTACTTAATAGCTTATAAACTTAGTTATGGTACAGCTGTATTGTATTTACACTAAGTACAAAGTTTAATTTATAGCTATGAAAAACTACATTCGGAAAAATGTCAGAAAAATTGGTCTCATTTTAGAAGCTGAGGAAGAAATTACAAGTGCATATGGTAATCTTCAAGGACTGATTCAAGTTTCAGATCCTTTAACCTTTTCAAAGACACTATGGCCTGGAACTTACTAGGACCAATATTACTGTATGAATGTTTAACACATCTGTATCAAATTCTATTTTAATAAAGCCATCAACCTGCTTATTTGAAATGAGTTGATGCCTCTGTTAAAGCGGAAAGTGCATTTTGAAACTAGCACGCTAAGCATTCGTACCATAACATCCTCACAATAATTACCAAACTTATGCTACAAATAGGCTAGATCAATTGAAAATTTCAAAACTGAGATTTATAGGTTTTTGTTAGGCAATGGTATTAAAAGTTACAGAACCAAGGCAGGTAGATTTTTGCGATTTTTGTTTAACGAATTTATGTCTAGAATTCTGGAAACCATTTTGTGACTGTAGAGACATTCTATTACATTATATTGCAGAGCTAGTTATATGCTTGTCTTCATACATGGGCTTAGACAATCAGAAGTCTTGTGTCTTAACATAGGTCAAAAATTCTGTTTTTTTTTTCCATATTACACTACGCACACTTGTCAATTTAATGCTTTTAACAAAATTTACCATGTGATCTTGTTGGAATCTTGTTTTGAAAAATGGTATTATAAACCAGGTAGTATTCATAGTTGTTTCTATTTAGAAAGATTGGCTCAAGGAGAAATCTCTGAGAATATGCTAACTATGAGAAATTATATTTGAAGGCAAAATAGTAGCACCTATGGAAATATTAGTTCTGCATAAGCATAAAATTATTAAAAGGCAGCATTGACAATCTTTGGGTTTAATTGTATTGAGGTCTACAGTTACAAGCAACTAGCAACCAATTGAAATGTGCAAGAAACAATAGTCTGAATAGCTTCCCAAATGTGACTTTGTAATACATTTTCACTTTACATATTTTTAAAAAGGTTCTCATATGGAATGATAGGGTTAGATGAAGTAGGGAGGGAGGAGGCTCATGTGCAGCATAAACACCGGCATGGACCTGTTGGGCCAAATGGCCTCTTTTTGTGCTGTACATTCTATGTAAGATGGAGTTATGATACAGATCAGCTATAATCTAACTGAATGGCAGAACAGGCTCAAAGGGCTAAATGGGGTACTCTTGTTCCTAAATACTGATTTTTAAGCACAGAAACAAATGTGGATTATCTAAAGCAGCTTTTACGAGTAAGGGGTTATTATTGAGTTTAAAATCCATGTTATAAAATATCAAGAACTGTTGCCATTCCTGAAAACAAAAGTTACTTTTTCAGTAAAATTCTCCTCCTGCCAGATGATAATGTAGTCCCAGTCTAGTGTTATCTCAAAAACTCTGTCATGCCATAAAAAATTGACAGTAGCTTGAAATGGACGATTGCTGCATGCAAAATTAATTCTCTCACAAGACTGCTAGTGCATTAGAACGGACAGATTCCCTCCCCATCTCCTCCACCACATCCTCTCTAAATCCCACCGTGGCAAGTTGTGAAATTGATTCAATAAATCTGGAAATCTGGAAATCTGTGGGCTAGCAACTGAAAAATTACCATGAAAGCTGCCGGATTGTCATGAAGACCCAACTAGTTCACGAATATCCTTCAGGAAAGGGAACCTGCCATTTCTGCTGGGTCTAGCTTACACATAACTAGTCCACACTATGTGATTGGCTCTTTGAAACGTCCTCGCAAGCCGCTCAGTTGTTCAAAAAATAACACTACAAAATCAGCTATAACAGGAAAAATAATTCCCAAACTAAGACCATCATGGGAGCACCCTCACCACAAGGACTGCAACAGTTCTAGAAGACCACTACCACCTTCTCCCGGCAACAAGGGATGGGCAATAAATGTGGTTTTGCCAATATTCCATGAACAAATAAAAAAAAGCATAAAACTAACCAAAACAGAATCTAAAATAGCAAAGAAAAAGTAACCCATCAAAATATTCAAAATGTGTACGTATATAATAAATGTAATTATTTTAATTGTTGCGAGTGTACTCAAACTGGCATGTTACAGTCTTACAACATACACAGGAGCAGTATGTCTCCGCAAATAAAAATGTATACTTGTTCACTCAGATTCTGTCTTCCTGTCACTCCATTGTAACGTTGGCCTAATGTCATAGAACCATCCCCTTCCTGTCATGTGGCACAGGGCCATATGGAAAACATTCAATGGACAAAATGACGCTGAAGATATTGCAGAAAAGCTTCAGAAAGGTAAAGAAAACATGATAGCCCAATCTCCTGATGCTCCACCATTGGGATAGAGTCTCACCGTCAGTGTGCGAAGCTTGTAAAATCACAGCAGGCTGGGTTTTGCAACCAGCACTTTTGATGAGAGAGGACACTGGACTCCTGGCAAACGCAAGCCTAGTTTTCACTGAATAATTATGTAGAAATAAAAACGGAAAATGCTGGAAATACAGCAGTTAGTCAAAATCGATAAATAGAAAAGACAGTTTAGAACATTTGAGTGCGTAGCCTTCACCAGGTATGTATATATTTTGATAAAGGACTCACACCGAATTTCACATGTGCTCCAAGCTCCACCCAGTGTTCACCTTACCTTTATAAAGTGGGTGCATCATTTATCCACAGGCCTTAACAGATTTAGCTGCCGTCACAAAGAAAGGTAATTATTTGCATAATAGAGCTTGAAAAAAGTATTTTTGTGACTTAACATCTCTGTATTGCTGCTTTTTGTACTTAGCAATTACTTGTGCCTTTTGCCATTTTTGCAAACAAATTTGCTTTGCACACAAGATTTTCCTGCAGTTTTCTCCCCATTGTTAACAAGTTATAAAGCAGCAGCAAAGTGCTAGGAATAGGATTGTTTCTGGGTTTTCCCAATACACTGAACGATTTAGAGGGGGTGGACAATTTCATGAGTGCATCACCTAATGCACAATCACATCTCAAGACATAGGTGTGCACTCATCAATATCCCCATAGTGGTATTTATAAACTCCCAGCAATTGTATCGGGACATGCTGACTCAGACCTATCTTCACTGCTTCCATCTCACTAAAGAGGTTCTGACAGAGCTACGCCATTTGCTTCAGGCGGGCCTGCAGGCACCTTCAAGAACTGGGATTACTCTTCCCATAAAAGGTCACCACTACATTAAGTTTTTATGCTCCAAGATGTTTCCAGACAACTTTTTTTTTTAATTCATTCACGGGATGTGAACGTCATTGGAAAGTCCTGCATTTATTGTCCATCCCTAATTGTCCGAGAAGGTGACGGTGAGCCGCCTTCTTTAAACGCTGCAGTCCGTGTGGTGAAGGTTCTCCCACAGTGCTGTTGGGTAGGGAGTTCCAGGATTTTGACCCAGCGACAATGAAGGAACGGCGACATATTTTCAAGTCAGGATAGTGTATGACTTGGAGGGGAAGGTGCAGGTGATGGTGTTCCCATGCGCCTGCTGCCTTTGTCCTTCTAGGTGGTAGAAGTTGTGGTTTTGGGAGGTGCTGTTGAAGAAGCCTTGGCGAGTTGCTGCAGTGCATCCTGTGGATGGTACACACTGCAGCCACTGTACGCCAGTGGTGAAGGGAGTGAATGTTTAGGGTGGTGGATGGGGTGACATTCAAGCGGGCTGCTTTGTCCTGGATGGTGTCGAGCTTCTTGAGTGTTGTTGGAACTGCACTCATCCAGGCAAGTGGAGAGTATTCCATCACACTCCTGACTTGTGCCTTGTAGATGGTGGAAAGGCTTTGGGGAGTCAGGAGGTGAGTCACTCGCCGCAGAATACCCAGCCTCTGACCTGCTCTTGTAGCCACAGTATTTATGTGGCTGGTCCAGTTAAGTTTCTGGTCAACGGTGACCCCCAGGATGTTGATGGTGGGGGATTCGGCAATGGTAATGCCGATGAATGTCAAGGAGAGGTGGTTAGACTCTCTCTTGTTGGGGATGGTCATTGCCTGGCACTTATCTGGCGCAAATGTTACTTGCCATTTATCAGCCCAAGCCTGGATGACTGCTTCATTATCTGAGGGATTGTGAATGGACCAGGTTTCTTCTATGGTATCCACATTATTTTTTATTATAGAGCTAGAGTCAGAAAACAGTGCATTTATAAATGTAAGGTTCCTATTTCAGTGCTGCTGGTCCTGTTGGATTGCAAAACCACAAACAAAGTGGTCATGGCAGTTACCTCCGCATGTACCCGTCAGACACTGCCTTGGAAACTCAGACTAACAATGGCACTGGACCAGACCTGGTAATGGAGTGATGCAGCAGTTTGCAAATATCCTGACCTTCCACTTGCGTCATGACAAACATGAGAAACCAGCAATTCTTCTCTGCTGTTGCGTTGCTACCTTTTGAGCTCCTCCTGAGTCACTGACTAATCTCCATGCTTTAGGCTCCATATAACTTATGAGCAATGTCTTGGGAGATGACTGGTGTATCGTTATAAGCAATGACTACCTTTTAAAGGTAATAATTTAGAAATTAATCAGAGAGATACTGATGCGACTGAATGTATAATGTGTTATGGTTGAGGGACAATTGTTCACCTGGAAAGCTCCAAAACTACAAAATTGGTGGCTCCCTCTTAAATACCAGAGGTAAGCAGTGTGATAAGTTTTGCATAAGGTTGACTGATGAACTTGTGAATAAAGCAGTCATGCTCAATTAACAAGATTGTAGTGGGTTTTCAGCTAAAAGCATTCTATTCTAATTAGTTTTTTTAAATAGTTCTTGTAGCCAAAGCAAATCAGTTTGAAACTATGATATTTGTCTCTGTGATGTTGTATCAGTGGACAGATCTATCATTTCTCCAAGCGAATGCTTATGTGGGATAACTCAACATTTGACTTTGTAACGCACTCTAACAATACATCGAGAGGCTGAAATGATGGCATCAAATGTGAGAGCAAAGCTTGAGTGGCTTATCAATGTCATCTCAACCCTGAGATATGTTATTGCCTTGGGAATGCACTCTAGAATGTGCTACTCTTGTGTAGGAATTTAGCTACTTCTTCCCATTCTCGCTATTCCATTGACTGATCTTCATTTTCTTTAACCAGTAGGGTTGTCATGGCATGTAGTGATCGCTAGAAGTCTTCTGTTACATACCATATTATTAGGCCAGACATTTTTTTTTATTCATTCTTGGGATGTGGGCGCACTGGCAAGGCCAGCATTTATTGCCCATCCCTAATTGCCCTCGAGAAGGTGGTGGTGAGCCGCCTTCTTGAACCACTGCAATCCGTGTGGTGAAGGTTCTCCCACAGTGCTGTTAGGAAGGGAGTTCCAGGATTTTGATCCAGTGACGATGAAGGAACGGCGATATATTTCCAAGTCGGGATGATGTGTGACTTGGAGGGGAATGTGCAGGTGGTGGTGTTCCCATGTGCCTGCTGCCCTTGTCCTACTAGGTGGCAGAGGTCGCAGGTTTGGGAGGTGCTGCAGTGCATCATTTGGATGGTACACACTGCAGCCACAGTGCGCCGGTGGTGTAGGGAGTGAATGTTTAGGGTGGTGGATGGGGTGACAATCAAGCGGACTGCTTTGTCCTGGATGGTGTCGAGCTTCTTGAGTGTTGTTGGAGCTGCACTCATCCAGGCAAGTGGAGAGTATTCCATCACACTCCTGACTTGTGCCTTGTAGATGGTGGAAAGGCTTTGGGGAGTCAGGAGGTGAGTCACTCGCCGCAGAATACCCAACGCCTCTGACCTGCTCTTGTATCCACAGTATTTATGTGGCTGGTCCAGTTAAGTTTCTAGTCAATGGTGGGGGATTCGGCAATGGTAATGCTGTTGAATGTCAAGGGGAAGTGGTTAGACTCTCTCTTGTTGGAGATGATGTGGAGATGCCAGGGATGGACTGGGGTTGACAAATGTAAGGAATCTTACAACACCAGGTTATAGTCCAACTGTTTTATTTGAAAATCACAAGCTTTCGGAGGCTTTCTCCTTCGTCAGGTGAGTGAGTGTGGGATTCCATGGAAGGTTACCGCTTGTGATTTTCAAATAAAACAGTTGGACTATAACCTGGTGTTGTAAGATTCCTTACATTTGTTGGAGATGGTCATTGCCTGGCACTTGTCTGGTGCAAGTGTTACTTGCCACTCATCAACCCAAGCTTGGATGTTGTCCAGGTCTTGCTGCATGCGGGCACGGACTGCTTCATTATCTGAGGGGTTGTGAATGGAACTGAACACTGTGCAATCATCAGCGAACATCCCTATTTCTGACCTTATGATGGAGGGAAGGTCATTGATGAAGCAGCTGAAGATGGTTGGGCCTAGGACACTGCCCTGGGAAACTCCTGCAGCAATGCCCTGGGCTGAGGTGATTGGCCTCCAACAACCACTGCCATCTTCCTTTGTGCTAGGTGTGACTCCAGCCACTGGAGAGTTTTCCCCCTGATTTCCATTGACTTCAATTTTACTAGTGCTCCTTGGTGCCACACTCGGTCAAATGCTGCCTTGATGTCAAGGGCAGTCACTCTCACCTCACCTCTGGAATTCAGCCCTTTTGTCCATGTTTGGACCAAGGCTGTAATGAGGTCTGGAGCCCAGTGGTCCTGGCGGAATCCAAACTGAGCATCGGTGAGCAGGTTATTGGTGAGTAAATGTCGCTTGATAGCACTGTCGACGACACCTTCCATCACTTTGCTGATGATTGAGAGCAGACTGATAGGGCGGTAATTGGCCGGATTGGATTTGTCCTGGATATGGTAATGTACAATGAAAGTCAGTTGTGATGTCAGTATTTATTTTACTGGCTGATGCAGGGAGTGTTATAGCTTCTGAAATATTTATATTGGTGTGGTCCAATCCAGTAGATAATTTTTTGAAATTCCAGTTTATTTAAATAACCTGTTTTCTTAGGATGTATGCCACAATAGCCTTTGTTTGATACTGTAAAGAAGCTTAGTTGCTTTTAACGTGTGTCCACCTGATTAAAAAAACTACTTTAGACACTTTTACATCGAGAAAGTGTGAAGACAAGAAAAAGACTTGCATTTATTTAGGCCCTTCTTATGTCTCTCTGAAATACAATTATTTTGAAGTTACTGTTAAGTAGGCAAAGTGCCACAAAGACCAGTGAGATGAATGACCAGTTGATCTGTTTTTGGTTGTGTTGGTTAAGAGAGCAATGTTGGACAGGACACCAGGTGAACTTCCTGCTCTTTTTCGAAATGTCCAATGAGATCTTTAACATCCAGGTTAAGCTCTGGAACAGGCCGACAGGACTTCAGTTTCACATCTCATTTAAAGGTTAGCATCTCCTAAAATGCAGCACTCCCTCAATACTTCACTGGAGGGTTGGCCTGAGCCCACAGCACTGATTTGGAGGCAAGTTTGCTACCAAATGAACAATCCTAACTTTTGAGTACCACTGAAATTCTTGAGCAAGGCAGCACCATTTGATTTAAAAACAGGCGATGGCAGTGCAAGGAGTTCATGGGTCTCAGTTTGAATGCCATTTTTTCTGGACCGCAAATTAAAAACAAAAATGTATTTTAAGTTTATAATTTTCTAACTTATAATATAATCAAACTACTGAAGCTATCTTTAATGTTATTCCATGGACAATTTTGTTTTGACTTCTCCCTCTTTTCACATCAGAGAAAATTCTACCATACGGAGGATAACTTCTTTTCAATCCAATTAAGCCAACCTACATAGATATTTCTAGGAAGCACAACTGTAAACATGCAATTTCAAATAAATTATTTATATTACTGTAAGCTATTCTAACATTGTAGTAAATGGGATGGAGGGATTAAGAAAAGGTGGGAGTTGGATGGCTGAAGGGTGTGAAAGGGAATATAAGGCTGGAGAAGTTTGCAGAAGTCGTGGTGCGAGGACGTGACGGCTGTTGAAGTTGGGGACAAGAATTTTAAATTCAGTGCACTGGGGGGGTCAGGGAACTATTGCAGATCAGTGAGGATGGGGAACAAGATACAAGCAACTGAGTTTTGGATAAGTTGGAATGCTAAAACTAGAATCAACTACCATGCATACTTCTCTTGAGCGTTGGATGGCTACAAACCATTTGAGTTTGTGAACTGACGAATCTATAGGCCCTGGGTGCAAAGGCATCACCTCGCCAAGGCTTCTTCGACAGCACCTCCCAAACCAGCGACATCAAGGCAGCATTTGACCGAGTGTGGCACCAAGGAGCCCTAGTAAAATTGAAGTCAATGGGAATCGGGGGGAAAACTCTCCAGTGGCTGGAGTCATACCTAGCGCAAAGGAAGATGGTAGTGGTTGTTGGAGGCCAATCATCTCAGCCCCAGGACATTGCTGCAGGAGTTCCTCAAGGCAGTGTCCTAGGTCCAACCATCTTCAGCTGCTTCATCAATGACCTTCTCTCAGTCATAAGGTCAAAAAATGGGGATGTTCGCTGATGATTGCACAGTGTTCAGTTCCATTCGCAACCCTTCAAATAATGAAGCAGTCCGAGCCCGCATGCAGCAAGACCTGGACAACATCCAAGCTTGGGCTCATAAGTGGCAAGTAACATTCGCACCAGATAAGTGCCAGGCAATGACCATCTCCAACAAGAGAGAGTCTAACCACCTCCCCTTGACATTCAACGGCATTACCATCGCCGAATCCCCCACCATCAACATCCTGGGGGTCACCACTGACCAGAAACTTAACTGGACCAGCCATATAAATACTGTGGCTACAAGAGCAGGTCAGAGGCTGGGTATTCTGCGGCGAGTGACTCACCTCCTGACTCCCCAGGGCCTTTCCACCTTCCACAAGGCACAAGTCAGGAGTGTGATGGAATACTCTCCACTTGCTTGGATGAGTGCAACTCCAACAACACTCAAGAAGCTCGACACCGTCCAGGACAAAGTAGCCCGCTTGATTGGCACCCCATCCACCACCCTTAACATTCACTCCCTTCACCACCGGCACACTGTGGCTGCACTGTGTACCATCCACAGGATGCACTGCAGCAACTCGCCAAGGCTTCTTCGACAGCACCTCCCAAACCCGCGACCTCTACCACCTAGAAGGACAAGAGCAGCAGGCACGTGGGAACACCACCACCTGCACGTTCCCCTCCAAGTCACACACCATCCCGACTTGGAAATATATCGCCGTTCCTTCATCGTCGCTGGGTCAAAATCCTGGAACTCCCTTCCTAACAGCACTGTGGGAGAACCGTCATCACACGGACTGCAGCGGTTCAAGAAGGCGGCTCACCACCACCTTCTCAAGGGCAATTAGGGATGGGCAATAAATGCTGGCCTCGCCAGCGACGCTCACATCCCATGAACGAATATAATAAAAAATGAGGAAGAAGTTTGCTGGTATCAGGAGGTGGGCCAAGTTAAATGTCCCCACTTTTGCTACATCACTACTATTGTGGCAAAGAAGGCATGGCATAAATGTATATAATGAGCTGCTGCACTCTCGGCAAGATAACATGAAAAGCACAGAGATGAGCGTTTCTCCTTTGTTTTTCAGCACTTATGTTGCGCTAAAGGTGTAGGGCACATTTATTATGAGGTATACTGATAGCTTGCACTGAAACACCAAAGTATTCAAAATTGTGCTCTCAGCCAGTATTTGCAATACAGCATGAATGCTTTTGGTGCCATGTCCTTTTACAAGGAGGGATAGGGAGTGGTCATGTGCATGCAATCTGTAATGGATGCTTGGCAAGCCTGCCACATGAATGAAGCTCAGTGCTCTCTTCAGTTGCTAGCTCCTTTTCGTAGAGAAAGTTATGGAGATAGTGAGCCCGATTTTAGCAGGGCTGCGGGTTCTCGGCGGATGGGCTAGCGGGCGCGTGGGTAACGCGCCCGGTGAAATTAGTGGGTTTCCCGCGCGATCGTAGCAGGCAAACCACTAATTGGATCCACTTACCTGCTCCTCCGGGTTCCCCGCTGCTGATCTGCGCGTCGGGCGGGCTGCACATGCGCAGTAAGATCTGTCAGCTGGAGGCGCTCTATTTAAAAGGGGCAGTCCTCCACTGACAGATGCTGCAACCAATAGCAAAGATGACTGCATGGAGCAGCCCAGGGGGAAGGCTGCTCCCAGTTTAATGATGCCTCACCCCAGGTATCAATACATGGGGTGAGGAGGAGGGGGAGGACAGAGATCTTCCACCCGGTGGGCGGGAGGAAGCGGCCTGCCTCCGCCACCAGGAAGGCCTGGCTCGAGGTGGCAGAGGGGGGTCACCTGCGCCACCAACATATCGCCCACCTGCACACAGTGCAGGAGGCGGTCCAATGACCTCAGTAGGTCAGCCACAGTGAGTACACGTAGTCCTTCCCCTACATTCCGTCTGCCACATCACTGCCCCCACCCCACATCTCCTTCGGCACAGCTAACACTACTCTGTCACATCACCACTCATACCCACTCAAACCCCATCCTCATCTTACCTGCACCTACTCACCTCGCCAGTACTCACCCCGCCACTAACACGCAACCCAATCCTCATACAATCTCATGGCTCTATCTCATACTCACCCTCTCGTGCATCTCTCTCACGGCCAGCCTCACTCAACCTGCCACCACCTGTGCTGCAGCCACAGGGCATGCATCACATATGTGCAGTAGGCAGCGTAAGGCAAACGTGTCGTGAGCATGAAGGGGATGCACAAGGGTGTCTGAGGGTTTGTCATGGTTGTTACTTATATTGAATTTCAGAACAACTCACATCACACATTATATTGGCACCACTACTGCCATGTCTTCGCGAATCCTGTCCGGTTTGTGCAATAATGCCCGCTCCTGGGTATCACTATGGGGACCCACCACTGATGACACCCATTGTGTCACTGCAGAGTGGGTGTAGGTGTATTTGCAGGGCTCTTCTGCGCAGACGACTGAGAGACATCGGCGATGTCCCCGGTTGCACCCTGGAAGGCTGCGGAGGAGAAGTTCGGGAGGACAGTGGTTACTTTGACAGCGACAAGTAGGAAGATGGTGCACGGGCCAGCCAGGAGCAGCTCGGCATGAAAGAGGCTGCAGATGTCCACGGCTACATGTCGAGTGACTCTGAGCCTCCGTGTGCACTGCTGCTCGGAGAGGTCCGGGGAGCTGTGCCTCGGTTTGTGGACCCTGTGGCGAGGGTAGTGCCCTCTGCGACGCATCTCTCTCTGCGGTAGCCCTCCCTCCTGCTGTGCAGGTGGATGTGTCACAGCACTCTGTTGTGGAGCTCCACGTGTCAGAGGTGGACGGTGTGGATGGCAAGGCTGGTGAGGCTGGTGATGCTGTTCGCCCTCCGAGGAGGTCATGACTGCAGCTACGGCGGCCCCCATCCGCAAGATGTACATCTGAGGGGGTCCGCAAGGTAGGTACATGTCTCCGGACCCCGGGGTAAGTGTGCAGGATGGTGACTTTGACCGTCAGGAGGAGGGTGGTGGAGGCCAAACTTTGTCCCAAGTGACAGAGTGGCCTCCTGCAATGGGTGAGGGTCTTCCCCCCCCCACCCCCCACCTGTCAAATGGACCTTTGCAGCTGCCACAGGCTGACAGCTGCAACACGTCCATTCGAGCTGGGAGTGTTTCCCCCAGTGTGGCAAACAGTCCCATGTTGTTCAAAAATCCCACATAGTCCCTTAATCAGGTCAGTTAATGACCTGAAATACCTAACTAAATATTGTCAAGTGGCATCCCGCTGGCTTTAATTGCCTGCGGGATTCCCACCAGCGGGGGCTGCGTGTGCACGCCGCGCGTCAGCGGGGAACCCGGAAGTGGGCGGGATCGAGGCGGGATCCGGTCCCGCTCCTGGATTTCCCGATTTTCGGGGGCCCCCCGCCGAGAACGCACCCGATAGCGGGTGGTAAAATCGAGCCCAGTGTCTCAGCAAACATGGCATCTGTCGATGGCTATATGCATCAATGCACAGCAGACTGGCTGAGTTGGTAAATGCCCCCTGTGGACAAAATGGAAGATTGCCCAGGTATGTCCTGTCCACAAAAGGCAGAACAAATCCAATCCGGCCAATTACCGCCCCATCAGTCTACACTCAATCATCAGCAAAGTGATGGAAGGTGTCATCAACAGTGCTATCAAGCGGCACTTACTCACCAATAACCTGCTCACAGATGCTCAGCTTGGGTTCCACCAGGACCACTCGGCTCCAGACCTCATTACAGCCTTGGTCCAAACATGGACAAAAGAGCTGAATTCCAGAGGTGAGGTGAGAGTAACTGCCCTTGACATCAAGGCAGCATTTGACCGAGTGTGGCATCAAGGAGCCCTAGTAAAATTGAAGTTAATGTGGATCAGGGGGAAAACTTTCCAGTGGCTGGAGTCATACCTAGCACAAAGGAACGTGGTAGTGGTTGTTGGAGGACAATCATCTCAGCCCCAGGACATTGCTGCAGGAGTTCCTCAGGGCAGTGTCCTAGGCCCAACCATTTTCAGTTGCTTCATCAATGACCTTCCCTCCGTCATAAGGTCAGAAGTGGAGATGTTCGCTGATGATTGCACAATGTTCTGGTCCATTTGCAACCCTTCAGATAATGAAGCAGTCCATGCCCGCATGCAGCAAGACTTGGACAACATCCAGGCTTGGGCTCATAAGTGGCAAGTAACATTTGTGCCAGATAAGTGCCAGGCAACGACCATCCCCAACAAGAGAGAGTCTAACCACCTCCCCTTCACATTCAACTGCATTAGCATCGCCGAATCCCACACCATCAACATCCTGGGGGTCACCATTGACCAGAAACTTAACTGGACCAGCCACATAAATACTGTGGCTACAAGAGCAGGTCAGAGGCTGGGTATTCTGCGGCGAGTGACTCACTTCCTGACTCCCCAAAGCCTTTCCACCTTCCACAAGGCACAGGTCAGGAGTGTGATGAAATACTCTCCACTTGCCTGGACGAGTGCAGCTCCAACAACACTCAAGAAGCTCGACACCATCCAGGACAAAGCAGCCCGCTTGATTGGCACCCCATCCACCACCCTAAACATTCACTCCCTTCACCACGAAACTCCC
This sequence comes from Heptranchias perlo, assembly GCF_035084215.1. Classification (NCBI taxonomy): domain Eukaryota; kingdom Metazoa; phylum Chordata; class Chondrichthyes; order Hexanchiformes; family Hexanchidae; genus Heptranchias; species Heptranchias perlo. Next base: position 93,024,005 of record NC_090327.1, read on the forward strand.
TTCCCAAACCCGCGACCTCTACCACCTAGAAGGACAAGGGCAGCAGGCACATGGGAACAACACCACCTCCACATTCCCTTCCAAGTCACACACCATCCCGACTTGGAAATATATCGCCGTTCCTTCATCGTCGCTGGGTCAAAATCCTGGAACTCCTTACCTATCAGCACTGTGGGAGAACCTTCACCACACGGACTGCAGCGGTTCAAGGCGGCGGCTCACCACCACCTTCTCGGGCAATTTGGGATGGGTAATAAATGCCGGCCTCGCCAGCGACGCCCACATGCCATGAACGAATAAAAAAAGACATTTCTAGTTTGTATTGTATTTACATAGCAACATCTAGCCAAAGGAAATATGCCACAAGAGCAAATTTATGCCGAACTACACAAACCCAACTGTAGGTAACAAAGTTGCTTAAATAGGTTTCAGTAACTAAGTTGTAGTTATAAGTTTACACAACAAAAATATATACCAAATGTATGTCTGACTTCTTGAACATTGTGTGTTAGTTGATGCAGTCTTCAACAAAACCTTAAGTATGAAAGAGTGTATGCTCAGCTCATTTCAAGTGTTGGCCTAAGTTTTTCTTACACGTCCCCACATTGTGGGAGGGAGCCAGCAACATTAAAGTGGTACCAGGCACTGAATAAATTAGTTTACTCTGGGAGCTCTTTTTTTCAGTGCCTGGTGACCCGATCACTCACTGTAGCAAATCATAAAAATGGTCTGCACTGTGATAGCAATCCAGAATGATTTTCAAACTTGATATCAACAACCAGAGAATTCACACTAGTGTTCTTTCCATCATCAGATAGACTTCAACTCACCACACACCTGGGAGGCACATGTGGTAATAGATCTTTCACAAAAGAAAAGGTAGCAAGCGTATCCTTCATACAAATGTTAGATTTTGTTCAGATTTGGAAGCATGCCACATGGATTTTGAATACAGGGCAGTTTTTGGTTAGAACACAAATGCAATATATGCCCAATCATTTCATCTTAAAAGTTAAAACGGTGTGTAAAATATGCAGGCTATACAGAATAGTCCTTAAAATGTCATCTGATGCAATTAAAACACGACTGCAACTGTTTGGAAAAAGTGAGTATTTTTAAGTATTAGATCTCCTCTTGATTGATATTGAGAGAACGAGAGGGGGAAAGATAGAATAAAAAGAAGAGAGAAACCATATCCCAGCAAGAGACAAGGCCTTCAGGAGAAAGGAAAAAGGGGAAATGAGAAGAAAAAAAGACAAAGAGAAGAGATGGAAGAAACTGGAGAAAGAGGGTAACTTAATTTTGATTAGGAAATGGGCAATTGAAGGAGAGGGCAGAACAGCTTAACCGATTACAATTCTGTGACTACCTTTTCAATAATAGTACTTTCAAAGTTTAAACAATGCTCGCTTCATGTAGAATTTTTTTTTTTACACGGAGGGTTGTGATGCTGTGGAATACATTACTATAGTTAGAGACTTAAGTGGAAGTGCAGCAGAAATCCCATTTACATGTGCAAAAGGGCTTTCTACCGAACCTCCAGTGAAGTTCTGGCAGGGGAGCAGGAGCAGCTCCGAGGAGGTTCCTGGCCCATGTCAACATGTAAGAAACAGTTAGATAGGTAGTTGAAGGAAATGGGAATAAGGGGGGCTATGTAACAGAGAGGGCACATGGGATTAGGACTACTACTCATGTAAAGGATAAAAACCAATAGACGATTTAGGCCAAGCACCCTGATTCCATATTGTAATTTTTATGTAATTAATTTTACAAGGGATGCAAGCTAAAGATCCTGACAATGTCCCTTTACCAAATTCTGAAACTAATGTCCAGTTACATTGCAAATTTGGCATTTGTACTGAGATACTTACATTGTACAATAACAAACATGCAGGATCACTGACAATTAATGAGAAATTAACAGTTTGGCATCGGATGAAAAGAATACCTTGAAGAGGTAATCTTGCACTGGTACTATTGTGTATCAGCTGTAGTGAGATTTTCTAAAAACTCAGGAGTCTGCTGAAGCACCTTTACATTTCTAATGGTTGAAAAGACCCAATTATCAGCCCTTTTCCAACTTCAGAAATGTGATGAGGTGTCGGAAATCAATGAGTTCAAATATTCCAGCTTCCTCCAATTCAAGGGCAATGCACAGAGGCAGCATAACAACAGCTGCCCTCTTTCACCAATGTCAATAAATGTTCCAGATGCTACAGTAAAACTGGGGTATTAGTGAATTTGGGGGGGGGGGGGGGGGGGGGGAGTAAGGGTGGCAGAGGAGTAAGTTGTTTTTTTCCATTTCATCTAGATATCACTGGTTTCGTTAACAGCTGTACAGTTGAAAAACAAACAGCTGTGTTTATAACACACCTGGCCCAGCTCAATTACATGAATTAATCCTCAACGGGCACCTCAGAGTTACTTGTCAATGTTCAATCATCTCCAGTTGTCTGGTTGCCACTTCCCAACAGTTATTTTTTAAATTTATTATTAATGTTGCATCATAAATGAGACAATAGTGATCAATTCAATGTACAAATTATGTTGTATAATTTCATCTGTTCAACAGTTTTGCTCACGTGGTGCAGGACCATTCTTTGTCACATTATTGCCCTTATTCAGTGTTGGAACAGGTACAGGCACTATCCAAATTCCTCAGAATCCCTGCATTTAATTTTATCATGCACAGAAAACAGGGGTAATCTTCAATTAAAGTCTGATAATGGCATTCAAATACACATACTGCGAAAACATATTGTCTTACACTGTGAAAAAATACTGGCTTTCAATATTAAGTCCGTAGAATTTTTAAATGGCATTTGAAAACAAACAGAAAAAAAAACATTCTTTCCATGAAGCCTTCTCATATACTAACACACAGCAAACAAGGTTGCATATTCTTTCTCGTAAATGGTTGTAGTCCTAGCCAGGTGTGCCTCATTTTCTCACACCCCAAGTCATTTTCAAAATCACTAATGAGTTCTTCTCTCAGTTCTAATTATTATTCACTAATGGCTTAGCATAACAGCCTTAACATCAACCAAATAAAATCTCTTGGGATATATCCAGTTACTTGTGTAGTATTCCATACAATTACACCACATATGAAATGTGTGCACACGCACTGGCTTCATAACCAACTTAGCATCTAGTAGATATTTAAAATTTGACATAGCTGTGTGCAAGACAGATAATATCTGAGCTTAAAGTTATTTTTGGATTCTAAATCCTCATCTTGTACGTCAAATTACTCAATGGGAATTCTAACCAAACATGCTGACATTGCAGGCCTGTGAAGTAAATCATTACAGAACTCTGCAAGTTACTATCATAAGCAGGATCCATTCAGCTTTGTAAATGATTTCCTTCTTACCCAGCTCATTTAGTACAGCAAAGTACTTGTGAATTCAAATATATTTAGAGATGCCATGAATATTGAAACTCTGCAGGACAATCGGCACACGTTTTCATCACTTGTCGCAATCCATTTCCATTTTACTTATTCCAGTTACACAATTTTCACCTTTAATTGCCTCTTTCAAGAATAGTCAAATGAAACGATTTTTAGGAAAATAAAAATTATAAACGAGAGCAGTTATCCTGATTTTCATTGTGCATGTGATTTGTTAGATCCCAAAGTGCCCAAGAAATAATCAACCAATCGCTAACTAGCTTCAATTATGTGCTTATTGTTTTCACATGCCTTTAGAAACCCTTAAATCAATAGTAGTGACGGTATGTTAACTCCCAAGGCTTAAGCTTATCAGCTGAACTAGTAACCAGCTGCTTGAGAGTTGAGTCAGGTGCTTACCCTATTTCAGGCTAGTGTATCGCGATCTTTGCTTAGATAGGCAGCTCAGCTAAGTCATCTTATCCTTACCTACTCCAGAGTAGTAATGCCAGTGGACTATGTTTCAGAGAAACCTACAGCTCTCGAATGTTATGTCATGTCACTAGAAACTGCTTTGTTGCAACTTCCAGCAAGGTCTGCCCTGATACATCAAGCACATTGTGTGTAATTACACAACCAAATCTATAAATGAGACCCTGCATATGTTTTGATTTAGTTAGCAGCTTTGCTAAAGCATTAACTTAATATAAATATACCCTCATAACTCATGAAAATATTTTTGTTTTAAAAAAATCCCTCCAGTCCTGAAAATTCCAGTGAAATGATATGACAGGATGTTTCAAAATTATTCCCATTAAGATCATTAATTGTTACAATTTTTATGCTAATCTGGTCACAAAATGCACCAACTTGTGCACAAAATTGAGTTCTGTCCTTGACTCTGGTCACCATGAATAATATCTCTATGCACTAATGTACCTTGCATTTACAGAACATTTCAGATGGCAACAATAGGAGAAACAGGATTCTGAAAGTTAGATGTTTAGGCACTGATTGGGTAAAAAAGTTCCACCATGACAATCTCCAGGAAAGGAACTAGATTACAAACTTCAATCCTTTCATTTCCACATTAAAAAAAGCTTGCAATTTTACAATGAAATCTAAAATTTGAGAAACCTTTAAACTTTGTGCTATTATCATTGATCTTTCAACTGTCGTCTATTTTTAATATTCACTGGAATAATGACCATCCATGTACTCTAACTTGAATTTTTTTTTTTAAAAATTGTCCTTTCTATTGTCAAAGCTGTAAAGCCAGCAGTTTTCAGAAGCTCAACTTTGTTAAGTGTGAATACGCTAACATTAAAAGCAGCACATATTATTCCTAACATGATAGAAACAAAATGCCTACAATGGAAACTATTTCATTTACCACTTAAGGTGCCAAGAAACAGGTAAATTAATTGAAATGACCCTTGCCAAAGTCTACATTTAAAAGAAAGAGGAATGGACAATAAAACTATTCATATAGTAATGCTTGCTTGAAAATAACCAATATACTGGGGATTTAAGAGCTTTGTGTACAATTCGTAGGGAAATCCTCTGATCACAGGACTCCTTTATCCGTATACGAGAGGTTCTTTGGCATTAGTATTTTTAATAAGATTTGTTATTTGCTACTCATTTCTAAATGCACCAGACTCTGACTGGAACAGTTTCTAACTTGGTCAAATTCGCTTTAAATCAACCGTATGTCTTAATTGGGCATTGTTAGTGGTAGCATTCCTAATACTGGACCCTATCAAACAATTTGCCATTCTTTTAAATTCAAATTAATTTTAGTGCAGCTACCCTATCAGGGTTGGATTTGGTAGGTGAGTTGACTGAAGCTGCACTTTTCCCTCCCATCCCCAGCAGCCTCACCTCTCAAGCAGCATGTGGTACAGTAACAAGGCATGATTGGTTCACTATCGTGCCCATCATTTCAGATGGCCCAAAGGTGGTGGGAGATAGACAGGGGAATGATTCCTTCTTTATAAATATATAAAATCTAATTACATTTTACAAAAAGAATTATTCTCACAGGGTATAAAGTTCAATTTTATTCAAACTCCCCTTATAGCTCAGTAGATAAATGCACCACATGGAGTATGCTGAGTCGTAAGGACTAGGAAGGTTCCAACTGCACCTCCCTAATCTGCACAGGCTTAGCTTGTCTCAGCCAGTGCAGTTGTGACGTGCCACAATTATCCTCACCTTCCCCAGATTAAGAAGGGGAAAAATACTTCAGCTGGAGTTCTCACCACTGATTGCTATCCAGGGACCAGTGCTGGAAAGTAAGTGTGTAGGCTACAAGGGATTAACTTTGATGGTCTTCTCCCCACCTCCTCCCAGCTTGAAAAAGACACTGATACACACAGTCAACGACAACAATTTGCATTTAAACAGTACCTTTAACATTAAAAAAAAATCTCAGGCGTTATTGTAAACGGACATCAAGCTGGGAAAGACAAGATTTGGAAGGAGTGACCAAAAGTTTGGTTGAAGAGGTGACTTTTTAAAAAGGAGATGGACAAGCAAAAGGGTTTAAGGAAGGAATTCCAAAGAGTAGGAGCAAATTACTCCTCTCTTGGAAATTATAGGTGCAAATTACATTTTTGATCCTTTCAAACCTATCCACAAGATTCTGCTGTTTTTCTTTAAATTCCAGCACCAACTCATCTTCCATTTCCTGGGAATTTTGTTTGCTACAAGCATGTCCCCAATTACTTAAATTACTGCTAAAATCACTTTTTTTTGTCAGTTTCTCTTGCATTTCAAGGAGATTTCAGATAAGACAGATTCCAGCAACAGGCTCTGCAAGTTTCTCTAGAGGTACTCAAATAGATTCTCTACAGCCACGGGTGATGTGACAGTCATTTTTCCTCATATTCCACTGCCACGTGTTAGTCAGTCAGACTCCAATTGGACTCTATTCAGATCCAGCACTTCCGCTCCTTTCCATGCAAAAACAGATATGAACTTTTATTCAGATACAGTTTTCAGTAACGTACAATCTCAGGCTTTCCACATTTTAGGTAGGGCGTAAGGCTATCTTGTGACTTAAAAACACAATTTCAAACTACAAATAATTTGTTAAATTGCTTTCATGACTAAAACCAAGTGCAAGTCTCGACCTTCAGTTAGAACGTATTTAAGTCACATTTTGAAGAACACCAAGGCACACAGCTAGAATTTTGAAAAACACTAACATACATCAACTTTCAAACAGCTAGACTGTCTTCCCTCCCCCACCAAAATGCTTTTAGCCAAAATTATTTTGATTAGTATCCACTTTCCCTTATTGTTAATCACTTTCTGTGTCCATAGCTATTTGCTTTGAAGCAAAGTAATCTGTAAAATACAGTACATTATTATAAAAAAGAAACAAACAACAAAGGAAACTGTTCAAAACCACATAAGGAAAATCCTATAGCCATAACCATATGTGTTATTGAAGTAAGATGTCACAACAGCTTATTAAAACATTATGAGGCTTTTTGCTAAATGCCTTAGGAACGTTAATGGATAATAACAGGGCCAGCTACAGGACAGAAGTGGTCCAAGGCCACCTTAGATCACGGGATAATAATGGCCAACAACTCAAAAAAATGAAACCATTTGTTCTGATCAGAAGTTGAGAAAGAAGGAAATGAGAAAAATCTGTACATGGATGGAACTTGCTCTTATGAAACTTGTTTGTAAGTGGTACAGTCGCTATACCATGACCTCTGATATAACACACATGGCAAACAGTTCCCTCACTAATAGAGAAGTTGTATAAAACAACAAGCCTGCACTATAGCATACTCTTAAAAACACCATTGCAGTGGTTCCACTGTGTTATGCATATCTCTCATAATACTTGCTTCCTGAAAAGTTATCCAAAAGCTTAAAGTTAAGTGAGGGTGAGGGAAAAATGTAACTTTAAATCCAGCCTAACGTAATAAGCTTCCAAAAATAATCTAGAACGAAAACTAGCCCCAGAAAGTTAGCCAGAGGTCGAGCCGATTCAGGAAAAACTGGGAAAAAATGACAATGTATCACTAGTCTTCACAGAAAACTGAAGAGAAAAAAAGTCAAAACATACTAACGTTAATTATGTTGTTCACATACCATTAGATTCATTAAAAAATGTGGAGAAACTGCTCCAATAAAAAAATTCCAAACTTCAACGCATTTTAAATTGTTTTGGTAACTCTAGCTGCAAAGCATTGGACACTAATTCAAATCCCAGTCTCCAATTATTTCTTTGTATATTAGGTGACATAACAACAAGGTCCAGCTGGAAAGAGCAATAATGAGTCATCATCTCATGAATTGGCCCGTACTGGCAATTCCAATAACCCTAATTCAGCAGCACTTTGGACTTGATTGACTCTTTCTATCTCTCAGCTCGCATGCTAGTTGGAGCACTTCATTGCAGCAGTCAACTCCATCATGAGGGAAAAGAAAAATAAAAATTAGTGGAACCACCCTAATGATGCACACCACCTCCTCAACTGAAAGAGGAGGGGCAACAACAACAACTTGCATTTAAATAGCATCTTTAACGTAGTAAAACGTCCCAAGATGCTTCACAGGAGCGATTTATCAAACAAAATTTGACACCGAGCCACATAAGGAGGCATTAGGACAGGTGACCAAAAGCCTGGTCAAAGAGGTCGGTTTTAAGGAGTGCCTTAAAAGGAGGAGAGGTAGAGGGGTTTAGGAAGGGAATTCCAGAGCTTAGGGCCTAGGCAGCTGAAGGCGCAGCTGAAGGCACAGCTGCCAATGGTGCAGCAATTAAAATCAGGGATGTGCAAGAGGCAAGAATTGGAGGAGCGCAGAGATCTCGGAGGGTTGTAGGGCTGAAGGAGGTTACAGAGATAGGGAGGGGCGAGGCCATGGAGGGAGTTGAAAAGAAAGGTGAGAATTTTTAAAAATCGAGGCATTCCCGGACCGGGAGTCAATGTAGGTCAGTGAGCACAGGGGTGATGGGAGAACAGGACTTAATGCGAGTTAGGACACGGGCAGCAGAGTTTTGGATGAGCTCAAGTTTATGGAGGGTGGAAGATGGGAGGACAGCCAAGAGAGCATTGGAATAGTCCAGTCTGGAGGTAACAAAGGCACAGATGAGAGTTTCAGAAGCAGATGAGCTGAGGCGGGGGCGGAGACGGCAGTTGTCGTCATCTGGGCTAACAGTGGCATAAAGTTTAAAATAATACACCATGTATTAAGCTTTGAAAATGTATATATACACATACATACATAATTCATACATATACACAACCCAATCTTGCATAGCCCTAGGGTGTGTCATCTGATGCTCCATCATGTTCTCTGGTTACATCACAACCCTTCCAAGATTTAATTTGTTAATGTTTTTCACAAACCCAGTTCCATGATTCCATGTAATTTTTAAAATGATTAAAAAGAAAAACAGAAATGGTATATATTATGTAAAATAAAGCTGGAATAAAGTTGAAGGCTAGAAGGATTATGACTATATTTAGAAGCACTCAAAGTTTTGCTGTATATTATCTGATCCTTTTTACTTTGTTGCTGCACGATAACTTTCTTTCGGTTACTATAGTCTGGATTTCAGTTTGACTTCTTTTTCAGAACTTCCACTATAGTAATAAATAAACAAACACAGAAAATGCTGGAGAAGCTCAACAAGTCAGGCAGCATATGTGGAGAAAGAAACCGAGTTAACGTTTCAGGTCAAAGACCTTTCGTCAGGTCTTTGACCTGAAACGTTAGCTCAGGTCAACGTGACTTGCTGAGCTTCTCCAGCATTTTGTGTGTTTATTTCAGATCTCCAGCGTCCGCGGTATTTTGCTTTTGATGTAGTAATGAATAAAATGGGCAGAAATGTATGTTTTGCTTTTAAATGTTATTTCATATAGTTTTTAAACTGTAACCATAAAACATATAAGTTCACAAACAACATACGAACATATGGATTAAGAGCAGGAGTAGGCCATTCGGGCCCTCAAGCCTGCTCTGCCATTTGATTAGATCATGACTGATTACATTTACATGAACTTCTGCTGTGCAGCTACAGTCATTGTCAGGAATCAGGGACAGGCAGGGAATGGCTACACAAGACAACAGTACCACAAAATGACACTATCTCTGAGCTACACCCCTCTTCCTCTCCCAATATTAAATGGATTTGAATATCTTAAAATTGTAAGATGCAAAAACTTTACAAACTCACATCCCATAAACACCACTAAAAAAATTCTTATACAGGTCATTGGGCCAAAGCCCGCACCGTTATTTGATTAAACAATGCGTTATTAAAACAGCTGTTTGCTACAATGTTTATGATTTCAATGTACAGCCATCTCCCACCCCAAAGCAGCCAAAACCAACTTCTAAACCTGTATGCAGTTACAGAAAGAAATATATACTGCTACATCCAACATGATAACAATGAACTACTTCTGAAGCACAAAAATCTATAAATAATGGCTGTGCTCTATATACATGCTGTTCAATTAACCAAGCACTTTGTCATAATACACAGCTGCTCAGAACTCTCATATCAGTCTGCTCCTAATCTAACAAACTGAATTCAGGACTGCAATAGGACACCTTTCAACTAGCAAATGCTGGCCAGTCAGTCTAAGCTGCCAGCCAAAAATAAGTCAGATGGTTAAAAATCTGTTTAATCACACTATAGGAAGAGTTGGGCTCGATGAAGGCGAGTGAAAAAACAATGACAGAATATAAAAATAGAAGGTTTTCTGCTCAGAATCCAGCAACAACTCTCAATGTTCTCGGGTTTGATGGAATATTCAGCTTTCTGCATAGTTTATACTGCATTTCAACCCAAAGCTCAGAACAGTGTCATGTCCCCCAGCACTAAGCCCACTCCATCAGCGGCAGCCCCGGCTCAGTGGTAGTACTCCAGAGATATAAGCACAAAATCTAGGCTGACACTCCAGTGCAGTACTGAGGGTGTGCTGCACCGGCGAAGGTGCCATCTTTCAGATGAGTCGTTAAACAGAGGCCCTATCTGCCTTCTCAGGTGGATGTAAAAGATCCCACAGCACTTTTTCGAAGAAGAGCAGGGGAGTTATCCCTGGAGTCCTGGCCAATATTTATTCCTCAACCATCATTACTAAGAAGCAGATTATCTCGTCATTATCACATTGCTGTTTGTGGGACCTTGCTGCGCACAAATTGGCTGCTGCGTTTCTTGCATTACAACAGTGACTTCAAAAGTACTTCATTGGCTGTAAAGCGCTTTAGGGCATCCTGAGGTTGTGAAATGCACTATATAAATGCAAGGCTTTCTTTCTTTCTTCATTCCATGGCCAATTATGGGACTACCAGAACAAATTCTAAATTCAAGATGGTTCAATGTTACAAATGCATTGTCTACATTCCTCCTTGGCAGCTGACTGATGAATATGGCCTGTACTAGTCTAATGATTTAAGGTTAAAATTCAATTGGCAGCAATACAATAAAGATGATTTTGAAAAGCATTTCAAAACATACAATTATATGATGGAGGGGCTGGACAGGACAATAAGTTAGAATGCTCTTCTTTCCGCTCTGAGGCTTGGATCTGAATCCAGTTTGGCCAGACAGGATGAAAATCTACTCTATCTTACAGCTGTTAAGGTACTAAGCGAAATGATTTCATGCAGAGATCTCAAAAGCAGTTCCCAGTAGATCTGACTCCACATATCAAAGTTTCCTCTACAATACAGAACTAGTACATAATATATAAATGAATAAAACAAATGTTACATGATTCGCTTTTGCGTATGTCTGTTACACTGCAATTTAAATGGATACACATTAAAGCGATATAATATGATGGTGGATTTTTGCAAGCAGGCTCCATTCTTTGAACAACCTACACCAAAACTTTTCCGTTTTAACCACTAGAGTACAACTTGCACTACAAAAGACGCTCAGTTCAAACTTCTCCTGGGCAGTTTGCTTTTTAAAGAACTTTAATTTTGCTTTAAGTTTTGAAAATATACTGTGACGTACACTATTGTGCTTTAACTGTCTCGTAGCATATATCTCGATTAGAAAAATATACTACAACATTCTACCTGAAGGACAATGTCTGTGTAAAGTATAAAACGAGAAAGGAGACTATGTTGTGTACATATTTATAGAAAACAAATAAACATGTAATAACATTTTTAAAATTCAAATAATTAATTACTTTTGGAATACAGTAACTGCAGTTATGTAGGCAATGGAGCAGTCATTCTGCCCAGCAACATCCCATAAACATTAGTGTGTTGAATGACCAGATAATCTGTTTATTGGTGATGCTGTATGAGGGAAGAATATTGGTCAGGAGACCAGGAGAATTCCATGCTCATCTTTGAATAGTACCATAGGATCTTCAACGTCCACCTGACAGAAAGAAGAATGGCACTTGCAACAGTGCAGCATTCCTTCAGTGCTGCACTGGGGCGTCGGCCTAGATTATACATTCAAGTCTTATGTAGAATTAAAACCCAAAGCCTTCCAATCCAGCAGCAAGAGCACAAACAATTGAGTCAAAGCTGAAACACAAAAATGCACTTTAAAAAAAGCCATAATCCAAACTCCCCTGATGGCTCAGTGGTAAATACAAAGTGTGTGGTGTGATACTGAGCCATGCAGATAAGGAACGTCCCTAAGTTCAATCCCTCATATATACTGAGATAGCCAATTGGTTTTAATTATGAGGAGAAACTTATGAGGAGAGGATATAGAAATTAGAGCTCTTTTCATTAGAGCAGAGAAGATTAAGAGGCAGCCTGATAGAGATGTTCACAATTATAAAGGTAAATAGGGAAAAACTATTTCCAATGGTTGGTAAACTGGTAACTAGATCATCACCAAAAGAATAAAGGGAGAGGTTAGGATTTTTTTTTAAAACAAAGTTTTTATCCTGCCTGAAACAATGCTGGAATCAAAATCCACAATTAGTTTTTATAAAGGAAAAAAAGTTGGTAAATATTTGAAAAAGAAAAAATTAAAATGGCATGAGGAAACGGCAGGGGAATGGGTCTGAGTGGATAGCTCTTTCAGAGAACTGGCGCAGGCATGATGGACCAAATGGCTGTAATCATTTACGACTATATGTCAGCCAAGATAGCAGTCAGAACACGAAATGAAAATCAGCTATGGTCCTCTCCCCTAGTCACTCACAGGAGTGTAAGTGGATGTCAGGCAAGTGCGATAGATGTGCACTAGATGCAAGGCATTATAATGTATTTGAACAGGGAAGGAAAAAATGTTCTGAGGATCAGATCTTAAAAATTGTTTTGTTTTTGTACAGTTGTTTCTTTTGATAAAGACAGAAAAGCAGAGAAAATGGTTGCAAAATAGTCAGGTGGCACCACCAAGTCACTATATTTAGTAATTGTCTAAATATGGTAATTATTTCCATAGCTATCAATGTTCACAAATGTGTTCATCACGATACGTGTGCTGTGAAGCTGGTTTTCCCGACAGTGAGGTACACAGAATTTGGCACAGATCAGTTAATGAAACATCAATCTCCAATTGGTCAAGTAAATGTTTGGGTTTACCACACTTTCAAGTGCAGTCCGCTCTTAATTCAAAGTCGCTTCATTTGAATTATTTGATAATTCAATTATTTTTAGTACTAAATTCCTACTCTCCTGTGTTATTTACATTGCTTAATTCAAATTACTGGATCATTTATATTTTTTAATGCAAATCAACAATTTTGAATCGTCAGGAGTAGATTGCAGTATGTGTCTCATCACTGGAAACACAACTTCCTCCAATTTACTAAAATATTGGAAGCAACATATTCACAAGCATCCTCCCAGTATGTAGGGAGGTTGTAAATCCCATAAAATGTCCCATTACCGTGCACAGCTGCAGCCCCGTGGTTTTAGTAAGCAAAAAACCCTCAAACCTCCTCTGTGTTGAACGCAGAAGGCAAATTAGTACTTAAAAAATTATTCTTCTGCTCCATTTTGTAGTTATTCGCACATTGGAAGAGGGAGTTCCTCTCACCCCTCAACCAACACCACCGAAAAAAACAGATCATCTGGTCATTTATCACATTGCTGTTTGTGGGACCTTGCTGTGTGCAAATTGACTGCCATATATTTTATATATATATATATAATATATATGTCAAAAATATAGAACCTTGGTTAATCCACACTTCAGAGTTCTGGTTTCCATATTACAAAAAGGATATAGAAACACTGGAGAAAGTGCAAAAAAGATTTACAAGGATACCACTAGAACTGAGCACGTATAACCATCAGGCAAGACTGAACAAGCTGGGGCTCTCTTCCCTAGAAACGAGAAGATTGAGACGTGACCTGATAGAGGTCTTTAAAATTCTGAAGGGGTTCGATAGGGCAGATATGTAAAAGATGTTTCCACTTGTGGGGGAATCCAAAACTAGGGCCATAAATACAAAATAGTCACTCATATATCCATTAAGGAATTCAGGAGAAACTTCTTTAGTCAGAGAGTGGTGAGAATATGGAACTCGCTACCATGTGGAGTGGTTGATGCGAATAACATATACATTTAAGGGGAAGCTAGATATTAGATAAGTACATGAGGGAGAAAGGAATAGAAGGATATGTTGATAAGGTGAGATGAAGTAAGGTGGGAGGAGACTCGTTTGGAACATAAACACCGGCATGGACCTGTTGGGCTAAAGGGTGGCAGATTTGAATGGACACTGATGGCTTTGTGACCCTCTTAAGCTAAGGGAAACTGAGCAGGTCTCAGCAAATATCTAAATATTGGTGAAATTTTAATGTAAATTAAGAACTGATCAAACACTTGTCTACTGGTTAAGGTTTTAAAAAAAATTAAAATTAAGTTTGAAAATTTTCCAGTGGGCACCCTGGGAACTTTTAAACTTTGCTTTGCAACACTTGCAGTTATACTGCCGCCAATGCAAACCCGAAACTTTGCATCTCTTGTCGACATTTGATTTGGGTGACTTTATGTTCTGATATTACATAGCTTGATGCAAAGCTGAGGTTGGTTTGCAACAACGCAAAATATGTTGTTTTTTAAATTATTCTTCGGGATGCAGGTATTGCTGGCAAGGCCATCATTTATTGCCATTTATTTCTTGAAATCTGCAGTCCTTTTCCTTTCTAGTAGTTTGATACAACTGAGTGCCTTACTAGGGCAGGTAAGAGTCAACCACATTAGGGTAGGACTGGAGTCACATATAGGCCAGGCCGAGTAAGATATCCTTCTCTAGAGGGCATTAGTGAACCAGTGGGTACAACTGGTACCAGCTTTATAATTCCAAATTTTTTTAAAACTGAATTCAAATTCTCAAACAGCCATGGTGGGATTTGAATTTATGTTCCCTGAATTACTTGTCCGGCAACATAACCGCTATGCCACCAAAGCCATATAACTGCTCTGTTTTGTTTTAAAGTATTACACACAAGCTGATGTTGTATGTGTTTACCTGAACTGTGGCTGCATTTGCCTCGGTAAATTGCTGCCGATTTGGCAGGCAGCAGAGCATTCTGCTGTGTTTCAGCTTCTGAGAATTAAAAGTTTAGTGTGAGTAGTGATGGTGATGAAACCTAAAGGGAAAATCTGAATCAGCAGCTGGGATTTTATTTTTGTCCCTTGTGCCCAATTTTATTTTCCAGTCCTCAAGGGTAGAGTTTGATTACATGTAGGCATAAGCACCATTTGCCTGTTTTGTTTTGCACACTGGTGGAAAGAACGAACTTGCATTTATATAGCACTATTCACAACCTCAGAACATCCCAAAGTGCTTTACAGCCAATGAAGTACTTCTGAAGTGTAGTCATTGTTGTAATATAGGAAATGCAGCAGCCAATTTGCATACAGCAAGGTCTTACGAACTGAAATGAGATAATACCAGATAATCTGGTTTAGCGATGTTGGTTGAGGGATAAATGTTGTAAAGGACACAGGGAAGAACTCCCCTGCTCTTCTTCGAATAGTGCCATTGGATTTTTTACGGCCACCTGAGAGGCCACCTCAGTTTAATATCTCATCTAAAAGACAGCACCTCCGACAGTGCAGTACACCCTCAGTATTGCAATGGAGTGTCAGGCTAGATGTTGGCTGAAACAAAATGGAATTAATCCCCATACACACTTATTTTTAATACTGGTACTTTCGGTGTCACAGATGGGTGGGTTTGTACTAAAAATTCAGTCACGAAATGTATATGGAGATCTGGTTAAATTAATTACATGTCTGTTGGAATCTAAACATAAAATCTGCAATATTACCATTCCTTTGTACACTACACAGTGAAGTTCTCCACATCCTTTTGAAAGCTAACCAAAAGACATTTTGTGACTTTTAACTGAGGGCTTCATGGTCCTGAACACAACAGAAATGCAAACATATTTAGCTAACATGGAAAATTTTACTTAATAGGATTAAAAGGTTGCTAGTGTATGTGTGTATATATATTACTTAAATTCAGTAAATCCTAATGCCAAGCGTATCTGGGTTGCGATCTCCTACTCAAAAATGAACCTATTATAACTTTGCATTTGATAGTCTGTAAACGAGGTTTAATCAAGCTTAATGCAAAGACATTAAAACCTTCATAGCGAAGTTCCAGTGGAACCACAGAGCCAAAAAAAAACTATTTGTTACATATTGATGTTTCAAGAATCAATTCCAATTGGGTCAACCATTCTGAGTGTATTAAAAACTTTAACAGACCCACTCTTAAAACACTTTAGGATGCAGGAATTCTTGCTCTCTTGCATTTCATCTGATTCGGCAAAATTATGAAAAAATTTCCTCACCTTGAATAGGAAACCATAAGAGCACCATGGAGACAAACAGCATGGATGCTACATTTTTTGCTGGTCAAGGCACCATTACACATTATTGACCATCATTTACTGTATTAATCCCGAAGGGAAGCAAGCCAAACAGTTAACACTTCAGTTATTCTTATAATCACAAAGTCAGTCTCTTCGATACAAAACAGAAGAATGAGGTCATCACATACTGGCTTTTTGTGAGGAACAATATAAATAAGAGATGTCTATGGCACTGTAGCACAGTGTGCTTGTTTTTTTTCCCTGAAAAAGGATACACCCAGTAAATCCCCCATTGGCAATGCAAAGTATGGAACTTAGCCATAGAGAGCAGGAAGGTCCCAAGTTTGATCCTCAGTGTTTGCTGTCAGTTAGCATTAGAGGTTACTAAAGTGGACCTCCACCCCTCCAAGGGGAGAATTAGCCAGGGTTCCCACTCTAAATGCCTACCTAGAAACCCCTGCTATAAAGTGCACTGTGTGGATTTCAGGTGGAGCCAGAATCAGGCTTAACCATCATTCACTGTCTCAGCTCACACATGAAGAATGGCCAATGGTACATGCAGGCACCTGATGTGAATGGAACCATATTATGACATGAATCAAAACCTTTAGAAGTAGAAGGAAGAGAGTAAACTGGAAGGGGGAGGATATACCCTACATGGAAAGCAATAGCTCAAATTCATGGTGTATGAGGTTAGTCAGTTTTTCCCCCTCAAGATCTCTGTTCTCTCGATCGGTGTTCACAATAGTAAAGCCAGTCTAAAAATCATCTTGTTTAGTTCTATCTAAAAGTGATTGTTTTTAAAACGAGCTCTGGTCTATGCAGTGTCTTGTAGCAACATTTAACTACAGGTAAAACTGAAAGTACACGCTTTGCATATTGTATTCCTGTTCATTCACAAATAATTCTTCATGACATTTGTATTTTCCAGTAAGGTTATGAGTTCAAGCACCAATCAGGACTAAGCTGACACTCCAGCGCAGAACTTAAAGAGTGCTGTATTGTTGGAGGTGCCATCTTTTAGATACGATGTGAAACCAAGATCCTGTTGCCTATTCAGGTGGATGTAAACGATACCATGACACTATCAAAAAATCTTCCCTCAACCAACACCACCAAAACAAATTAACTGGTCATTCATCTCATTTGCCATTTGTGAGACCTTGCTACGACAAAAATTATCTTCTTGTGGAGGCAGAGGCTATGGCTGAGGTAAGGAGGAGGAGAGGCAATATAAACTAAATGATACAATTTTAAAGGGAGTGCAGGAACAGAGAGACCTGGGGGTGTATGTACACAAATCTTTGAAGGTGGCAGGACAGGTTGAGAAGGCCGTTAAAAAAGCCAAGCAAATCGTTGGCTTTATTAATAGATGCATACAGTACAAAAGCAAGGAAATTATACTAAACCTTTACAAAACACTGGTTAGGCCTCAACTGGAGCATTGTGTTCAATTCTGGGCACCACACTTTAGGAAGGATGTCAAGGCCTTAGAGAGGATGCAGAAGCGATTTACTAGAATGGTACCAGGGAGGAGGGACTTCAGTTATGTGGAGAGACTGGAGAAGCTGGGGTTGTTCGCTTTAGAGCAGAAAAAGTTAAGAGGAGATTTGATAGAGGTGTTCAAAATCATGAACGGTTTTGATAGCATAAATAAGGAGAAACTGTTTCCCGTGGCAGAAGGGTTGGTAACCAGAGGACACAGATTTAAGGTGGTTGGCAAAAGAACCAGAGGCGACATGAGGAAACATTTTTTACACAGCGAGTGGTTATGATCTGGAATGCACTGCCTGAAAGGGTGGTGGAAGCAGATTCAATAGTAACTTTCTAAAGGGAATTGGATAGATACTTGAAGGGAAACAATTTACAGGGCTATCGGGAAAGAGCAGGGGAGTGGGTCTAATTTAATAGCTATTTTAAAGAGCCGGTACAGGCATGGTGGGCCGAATGGCCTCTTTCTTTGCTGTACCATACTAAGATACGATGTGCAAAATGTTTTTTTTTTTAATTTGGTCTCAGGATGTGGACGATGCTGGTAAGGCCGCATTTATTGCCCATCCCCAAGTTGCTCGGAGAAGGTAGTGGTGGGCCTTTTCCTTGAACCAATGCAGGTGTGCTGATGATGTTCCCAAGTTGGTGTTAGGTAGGGACTGCCAAGGTATTGACCCCAACGAAGAAGGAACAGCAGTATGTGTGCAAGTCAGGATAGTGCGTGACTTGGAAGGGACCTTGTAGGTGACGTTCCCACATCGCAGCTCTTGTTCTTCTTGGTGGCAGAGGTCACGGGGCTCGGGGCTCGGAGCTGCTGTTGAAGTAAGTTTGGTTATCTGGCACTTAGGTGGCATGAATGTTACCTATCACTTGTCAGATGAAGTATAAATGTTGCCCAGGTCCTGATGTACGCTGGTATAGGCTGCTCTGTTATTGGAGGAGTTGCAAAGGGAGCTAAATACTTTAGAATCGTCAGAAAACAGTCTGACTTCTGATGAAGAAAATTGAGCCAAGGATGCTGCCCTGATGAACTGGGGCTGTGGTGATTAGCCTCTGAAAATCATAACCATCTTGCTGTGCATCAGGCATGACTCCAGCCACTGGAGCACTTTCCCATTGACCTCAATTTTGCTAAGCCTCCTTGGTGCCATACTTGGTTGAATGCTCCCTTTATGTTGAAGGCAGCTACATATGAATGTAGACATGATGTGGAGATGCCGGTGATGGACTGGGGTTGACAATTGTAAACAATTTTACAACACCAAGTTATAGTCCAGCAACTTTATTTTAAATTCACAAGCTTTCGGAGGCTTCCTCCTTCGTCAGGTGAACGATGTGAAAATGAAATCCTCGAAATGAAATCGCATTTATAATTCACAGAACAATGCTTGGTGAGTACAGACAGTTTTTTCAACTGCCCGTTGCCAAGGCAATCAGTGTGCAGACAGACAGGTGTTACCTGCCAGGTCTCACAGAATATACAAATCACCAAAAAAAAACAACAAACAAAAAAAAACAGAGATAGAGAGGTAGAAACATAGAAAAGACAGCAACTGACCCGTTATATTAAAAACAGATAACAGATAGGGTGGAAGCTGGAAAAGTGGAGCATCATGAGGTTGTCCGTGGGCTTATCAATAAAGAGACTACACGATAACATCAACAAGTTCCATCCCACCATCAAGCTCACCATGGACTACTCCTCAGAATCAGTTTCTTTCTTGGACACACGAATCTCCATCAAAGACGGGCACCTCAGCACCTCACTCTACCGCAAGCCCACGGACAACCTCACGATGCTCCACTTTTCCAGCTTCCACCCTAACCACGTCAAAGAGGCCATCCCCTACGGACAGGCCCTGCGAATACACAGGGTCTGTTCAGACGAGGAGGAACGCGATGGACACCTACAGACGCTGAAAGACGCCCTAGTAAGAACGGGATATGACGCTCGACTCATCGATCGACAGTTCCGACGGGCCACAGCAAAAAATCGCATAGACCTCCTCAGGAGACTAACACGGGACGCAACCAACAGAGTACCCTTTGTCGTCCAGTACTTCCCCGGAGCGGAGAAACTACGCCATGTTCTCCGCAGCCTTCAACATGTCATCAATGAGGACAAACACCTCGCTATGGCCATCCCCACACCTCCACTACTCGCCTTTAAACAGCCACCCAACCTCAAACAGACCATCGTTCGCAGCAAATTACCTAGCTTTCAAGAGAACAGCGTCCACGACACCACACAACCCTGCCACGGTAACCTCTGCAAGACATGCCAGATCATCGACACAGATACCACCATCACACGAGAGGACACCACCCACCAGGTGCATGGTTCATACTCCTGTGACTTGGCCAACGTTGTCTACCTCATACGTTGCAGGAAAGGATGCCCCAGAGCATGGTACATTGGCGAGACCATGCAGACGCTGCAACAACGGATGAACGGACACCGCGCAACAATCGCCAAACAGGAGGGTTCCCTCCCAGTCGGGGAACACTTCAGCAGTCATGGACATTCATCCACCGACCTTCGGGTAAGCGTTCTCCAAGGCGGCCTTCGAGACACACGACAACGCAAAATCGTCGAGCAGAAATTGATAGCCAAGTTCCGCACCCATGAGGACGGCCTCAACCGGGATCTTGGGTTCATGTCACGCTACACGTTACCCCACCAGCGAACAAATGTTATCTGTTTTTAATATAACGGGTCAGTTGCTGTCTTTTCTATGTTTCTACCTCTCTATCTCTGTTTTTTTTTGTTTGTTGTTTTTTTTTTGGTGATTTGTATATTCTGTGAGACCTGGCAGGTAACACCTGTCTGTCTGCACACTGATTGCCTTGGCAACGGGCAGTTGAAAAAACTGTCTGTAATCACCAAGCATTGTTCTGTGAATTATAAATGCGATTTCATTTCGAGGATTTCATTTCCACATCGTTCACCTGACGAAGGAGGAAGCCTCCGAAAGCTTGTGAATTTAAAATAAAATTGCTGGACTATAACTTGGTGTTGTAAAATTGTTTACAATTATGAATGTAGAAATATAGGAATAGGAATAGGCCATACAGCCCCTCGAGCTTGTTCCACCATTCAATGACATCATGGCTGATCTGGATCCTAACTCCATCCACCCTCCTTGGCTCCATATCCCTTAATACCCTTGGCCAGCAAAAATCTACTGATCTCAGATTTAAAATTATTAATTGAGCTAGCATGTACTGCTTTTTGTGGGAGAGAGTTCCACACACCTTCCACTCTTTGCATGAAGAAGTGTTTGCTAACTTCATTCCTGAATGACCTGGCTCTGATTTTAAAGTTAGGTCCCCTTGTCCTGGACTCCCCCACCAGTGGAAAAAGTTTCTCTCTATCTACCCTATCAATTCCTTTCAAAATCCAAAAACCTCAATCAAATCACCCCTTAACCTTCTATATTCCAGGGAATACAACCCTAGTTTATGTAATCTCTCCTCATAACCTGAGCCTTGGTAACATTCTGGTGAATCTGCATTGCACTCTTTCCAAGGCCAATATATCCTTTTTAAGGTGCGGTGCTCAGAACTGTGCACAGTACTCCAGATGTGGCCTAACCAGGGCTTTGTATAGCTGCAGCAAAACTTCCTCCCCTTTATATTCTAGCCCTCCACATAAAAAAGGCTAACATTACATTAGCCTTTCTGATTATTTTTTGTATCTGACCACTACATTTTAGTGATCTATGTACATGGACCCCTAAATCTCTTTGGATCTCTACCATTCCCAGCTTTTCACTATTTAAAAAATATTCGGATCTATCCTTTTTTGGTCCGATATGGATGACCTCACAATTACCTGCGTTAAAATCCACCTGCCACAGTTTTGCCCACTCACTTAATCTATCAATGTCTCTTTGTAATTTTATGCTCCCGTCTCCACTACTTACTATGCTACCAATCATTGTGTCATCGGCAAATGTGGATATATGACTCTCTGATTTTTTTTTTAATCGAAGACATTAATAAATATAGTGAATAGTTGAGGCCCCAGCACAGATCCTTGTAGGACACCACTAGACACTTCCTTCATAATTCGAGTATGTTCCCAATATCCCTACTCTCTGTCTTCTACTGCCGAACCAGGCTAATAATTTGCCTTCAATTCCATGAGCTTTAATTTTAGCTAACAGTCTCTTATGTGGAACCTTATCAAACGACTTCTGTAAGTCCATATAAACCACATCCATAGACATTCCCATCTACTACTTTAGTTACTTCCTCAAAAAATTCAATTTGGTTCATTAGACATGACCTACCCTTTACAAATCAATGTTGGCTCTCTCTAATCAACTCAAATTTCTCTAAGTGCTCAGTCACACTGTCCTTAATTATCGATTCCAATGACTTCCCCACAACAGATGTTGGACTAACAGGTCCATATTTTCCCGTTTTCTCTCTCTCACCTTTCTTAAATAATGGAGTTACATTTGAAATTTTCCAATCTAAAGGGCCAATTCCTGAATCGAGAGCGCTAAAACATCTGCAATTTCCTCACTTACTTCCTTTAAAACCCTGGGGATTTGTCTGTCTTTAGTGCCATTATTTTTTCTAATACTGTTTTCTTGCTTATGTTAACTTCAGGTGAGTTCCAATCCTTGATTCGTTATTAGTTGTGGGCCATCAGCAGCAGCAGAATTGTATTCCAGCGCAATCTGTAATCTCATGGCACAGAATATTCCTCACTCTACCATTACCAACAAGCCAGGGGATCAAACCTGGTTCAACGAGGAGTGTAGAAGAGCATGCCAGGATCAGCACCAGGCGTACCTAAAAATGAGGTGCCAAACTGGTGAAGCTACAACACAGGATTACATGCATGCTAAACAGCAGAAGCAACATGCTATAGACAGAGCTAAGTGATTCCACAACCAACGGATCAGATCAAAGCTCTGCACTCCTGCCACACCCAGTCATGATTGGTGGTGGACAATTAAACAACTAATGGGAGGAGGAGGATCTGTGAACATCCCCAACCTCAATGATGGTAGAGTCCAGCACGTGAGTGCAAAAGACAAGGCTGAAGCATTTGCAACCATCTTCAGCCAGAAGTGCCGAGTGGATGATCCATCTCGGCCTCCTCCCGATATCCCCACCATCACAGAAGCCAGTCTTCAGCCAATTCGATTCACTCCACGTGATATCAAGAAACAACTGAGTGCACTGGATACAACAAAGGCTATGGGCCCCAACAACATCCCGGCTGTAGTGCTTAAGACTTGTGCTCCAGAACAAGCTGCGCCTCCAGCCAAACTGTTCCAGTACAGCTACGACACTGGCATCCACCCGACAATGTGGAAAATTGCCCCGGTATGTCCTATCCACAAAAAGCAGGACAAATCCAATCCGGCCAATTACCGCCCCATCAGTCCACTCTCAATCATCAGCAAATTGATGGAAGGTGTTGTCGACAGTGCTATCAAGTGGCACTTACTCACCAATGCTCAGTTTGGGTTCTGCCAGGACCACTCAGCTCCAGACCTCATTACAGCCTTGGTCCAAACATGGACAAAAGAGCTGAATTCCAGAGGTGAGGTGAGAGTGACTGCACTTGACATCAAGGCAGCATTTGACCGAGTGTGGCATCAAGGAGCCCTGGTAAAATTGAAGTCAATGGGAATCAGGAGGAAAACTCTCCAGTGGCTGGAATCATACCTGGCACAGAGGAAGATGGTAGTGGTTGTTCGAGGCCAATCACGTCAGCCCCAGGACATTGCTGCAGGAGTTCCTCAGGGCAGTGTCATAGAGTCATAGAGTTATACAGCACGGATAGAGGCCCTTCGGCCCATCGTGTCCGCGCCGGCCATCAAGCCCTGTCTACTCCAATCCCATATTCCAGCATTTGGTCCGTAGCCTTGTATGCTATGGCATTTCAAGTGCTCATCCAAATGCTTCTTGAATGTTGTGAGGGTTCCTGCCTCCACAACCCTTTCAGACAGTGAGTTCCAGACTCCAACCATCCTCTGGGTGAAAAAGTTCTTTCTCAAATCCCCTCTAAACCTCCCGCCTTTTACCTTGAATCTATGTCCCCTTGTTATAGAACCCTCAACGAAGGGAAAAAGCTCCTTAGTATCCATCCTATCTGTGCCCCTCATAATTTTGTACACCTCAATCATGTCCCCCCTCAGCCTCCTCTGCTCCAAGGAAAACAAACCCAATCTTCCCAGTCTCTCTTCATAGCTGAAGCGCTCCAGCCCTGGTAACATCCTGGTGAATCTCCTCTGCACCCTCTCCAAAGCGATCACATCCTTCCTGTAGTGTGGCGACCAGAACTGCACACAGTACTCCAGCTGTGGCCTAACCAGTGTTTTATACAGCTCCATCATAACTTCCTTGCTCTTGTATTCTATGCCTCGGCTAATAAAGGCAAGTATCCCATATGCCTTCTTTACCACCTTATCTACCCGTTCCGCCGCCTTCAGGGATCTGTGAACTTGCACACCAAGATCCCTCTGACCCTCTGTCTTGCCTAGGGTCCTCCCATTCATTGTGTATTCCCTTGCCTTGTTAGTCCCTCCAAAGTGCATCACCTCGCACTTTTCCGGGTTAAATTCCATTTGCCACTGTTCCGCCCATCTGACCAACCCATCTATATCGTCCTGCAGACTGAGGCTATCCTCCTCGCTATTTACCACCCTACCAATTTTTGTATCATCAGCGAACTTACTGATCATACCTTTTACATTCATATCCAAGTCATTAATGTAGACCACAAACAGCAAGGGACCCAGCACCGATCCCTGTGGTACCCCACTGGCCACAGGCTTCCAGTCACAAAAACAACCTTCGACCATCACCCTCTGCCTTCTGCCACTAAGCCAGTTTTGTATCCAAAGTGCCAAGGCACCCTGGATTCCATGGGCTCGTACCTTCTTGACCAGTCTCCTGTGGGGGACTTTATCGAAGGCCTTACTGAAATCCATGTATACCACATCCACTGCGTTACCCTCATCCACACGCCTAGTCACCCCCTCAAAAAATTCAATCAAATTAGTCAGACATGATCTTCCCTTGACAAAGCCATGTTGACTATCCCTGATTAATCCTTGCTTCTCCAAGTGGAGACTAATTTTGTCCTTCAGAATTTTTTCCAATAATTTTCCTACCACTGATGTTAGGCTCACTGGCCTGTAGTTCCCCGGTTTTTCCCTACTCCCCTTCTTGAATAATGGTACTACATTAGCGGTTCTCCAGTCCTCTGGCACATCCCCTGTGGCCAGAGACGTTCTGAATATATGTCAGAGCCCCCGCAATCTCCTCCTTTGCCTCACACAGTAGCCTGGGATACATTTCGTCCGGGCCTGGGGATTTATCCATTTTTAGGCCTGCTAAAACCGCCAATACCTCCTCCCGCTCGATGTTAATATGTTCGAGTATATCACAGTCCCCCTGCCGTATTTCTATGTCTACATCGTCCTTCTCCATTGTGAAAACAGATGCAAAAAATTCATTTAGAACCCCTCCTACATCTGCCGGCTCCACACACAGATTGCCATTTTTGTCCCTAATGGGCCCTATTTTTTCCCTAGTCATCCTCTTACCCTTAATATACTTATAAAACATCTTAGGATTTTCCTTTATTTTGCTCGCCAGTGTTATTTCATGGCCCCTCCTTGATCTCCTAATTTCTTTTTTAAGTATCCCCCTGCACTTTTTGTACTCCTCTAGGGCTTCCTCCGTCTTTAGCCTTTTGTATCTGCCAAAAGCCCTCCTTTTTTTCCTAATCCATTCTCGTATATCCCCTGACATCCAAGGTTCCCTGGAGTTCTTGGAACCACCCTTGACATTTACGGGAACATGTTGCCATTGTATGGTCTCAATCTCCCTTCTGAAAGACTCCCATTGCTCCGATGCGGATTTTCCTACAAGCTGCTGATCCCAGTCCATTTTGGCCAGATCCTGCCTTATCCTATTAAAATCGGCCTTCCCCCAATTTAGAACCTGTATTTCTGGCCCCTCCCTGTCCTTTTCCATGACCACCTTAAATCTCACCGAATTATGGTCACTGTCACCAAAGTGCTCACCTACTAGCACTTCTTCCACTTGGCCGGCCACATTCCCTAGAATTAGGTCCAGTACCGCCCCCTCTCTTGTAGGACTTTCTACATGCTGGCTCTAAAAGCTCTCCTGGATGCACGTTAAGAATTTTGTACCCTCTAAGCCTTTTACACTCTGAGTATCCCAGTTAATATTGGGGAAGTTGAAATCCCCCACTATTATTACCCTATTATTTGCACAATTTTCTGAGATTTGCCTGCATATCTGTTCCTCTATCTCCCCCTGACTGTTTGGGGGCCTATAGTACACTCCCATCAAAGTGCTTGCCCCCTTTTTGTTTTTAAGCTCCACCCATATGGCCTCATTAGAAGAACCTGCTAATATATCATCCCTCCTTATGGCAGTATTTGATTCTTTAATTAATATTGCGACCCCCCCTCCTCTTATACCTCCCCCTCTGTCTCGCCTGAAGATTTTGTACCCCGGAATATTGAGCTGCCAGTCTTGCCCCTCCCTCAACCATGTCTCTGTGACAGCAACAATATCATACTCCCATGTGTTTATCAACACCTTCAGTTCATCCACCTTATTCGCAAGACTCCTTGCATTAAAATAGATGCCATCCAGCCTTGCCCTCACATATTTGCCCTGTCTTCCAAGCTGACTTGTTTTTTTCTCTATATTTGGCTGCACATCACCCCCTATTGTAGTTCCACTCTGTATCCCATCCCCCTGCCAAGTTAGTTTAAACCCCCCCCAACAGTGCTAGCAAACCTCCCCGCAAGGATATTTGTCCCGCTCTGGTTCAGGTGCAACCCGTCCGACTTGTCCTCGGCCCAACCATCTTCAGCTGCTTCATCAATGACCTTCCCTCCATCATAAGGTCAGAAATGGGGATGTTCGCTGATGATTGCACAGTGTTCAGTTCCATTCGCAACCCCTCAGATAATGAAGCAGTCCGTGCCCGCATGCAGCAAGACCTGGACAACATCCAGGCTTGGGCTCATAAGTGGCAAGTAACATTCATGCCAGACAAGTGCCAGGCAATGACCATCCCTAACAAGAGAGTCTAACCACCTCCCCTTGACATTCAACGGCATTACCATCGCCGAATCCCCCACCATCAACATCCTCAGGGTCACCGTTGACCAGAAACTTAACTGGACCAGCCACATAAATACTGTGGCTACAAGAGGTCAGAGGCTGGGTATTCTGCAGCGAGTGACTCACCTCCTGACTCCTCAAAGCCTTTCCACCAACTACAAGGCACAAGTCAGGAGTGTGATGGAATACCCTTCACTTGCCTGGATGAGTGCAGCTCCAACAACATTCAAGAAGCTCCAGGACAACGCAGCTTGCACGTTTGGCACCCCAACCACCACCTTCACCACCGGCGCACCGTGGCTGCAGTGTGTACCATCTGCAGGATGTACTGCAGCAACTCGCCAAGGCTTCTTCGACAGCACCTCACAAACCCGCGACCTCTACCACCGCGAAGGACAAGGGCGACAGACACATGGGAACAACACCACCTGCACTTTCCCCTCCTAGTCACACACCATCCTGACTTGGAAATATATCGCCGTTCCTTCATTGTCGCTGGGTCAAAATCCTGGAACTCCCTACCTATCAGCACTGTGGGTGAACCTACACCACACAGACTGCAGCAGTTCAAGAAGTCGGCTCACCACCACCTTCTCAAGGGCAATTAGGATAGGGCAATAAATGCTGGCCTTGCCCACATCCCATAAATGAATTAAGAAAAAGTTTCGCTGGAATGTCAGGTATATTATCCTCTTCCTCTACTGTGAAGACTGGCACAAAGTCATTATTCAACAAGTCTGCCATTTCCTTATTTTCATTTGCAATATTATCCGCATCTATTTTCATAAGAACATAAGAAATAGGATCAGGAGTAGGCCATACGGCCCCTCGAGCCTGCTCCACCATTCGATAAGATCATGGCTGATCTTCGACCTCAACTCCACTTTCCCACCCAATACCATATCCCTTCATTCCCCTAGAGTCCAAAAATCTATTTATCTCAGCCTTGAACATATTCAACGACTCAGCATCCATAGCCCACTGGGGTAGGGAATTCCAAAGATTCACAACCGAGTGAAGAAATTCCTCCTCAACTCAGTCTTAAACAACCGACCCCTTACTCTGAGACTATGCCCCCTATATCTAGAGTCTATAACCAGAGGGAACAACCTCTCAGCATCTAACCTGTCAAGCCCTCTCAGAATCTTACATGTTTCAATGAGATCACCTCTCATTCTTCTAATCTCCAGAAAGTATAGGCCCGTTCTACTCAATCTCTCCTCATAGGACAACCCCACTCAACCCAGGAATCAATCTAGTTAGAGGGCCCACATTACCCTTGACTACCCTTTTTCTTCTAATATAATTATAAAAACGTTTTGTGTTAATCTTGATATCCCTCACAAGTTTATTTTCGTATTCTTTTTTGCGGCTCTTCCTATCTTTTTTGTCTTCCTTTGCTGTTCTTTATTTCTCTCCTAGTCCCCTGGATCTACACTATTCTTTGCACTTGTATATGCTCTTTCCTTTAGTTTTGTGTTGTCTCTCACCTCTTTTGTCGGCCATGGCTGTCTTATTTGGTAAGTAGAGCTCTTGCCCCTTAGGGGTATATACTGGACCTGTACTAAGCTAAATTATTTTTTGAACACCTCCCACTGTTCATCTGTAGTTTTACCCAATAACAGTTTTGACAAGTTTGTTGTCACCAGCATCTGTCTCATCCCGTTAAAGTTAGCCTTAACAAAATTTAGAATCTTAGTAACTGAGTTAGGTTTCTCCTTTTCAAACCTAATACTGAATTCGATCATATTCTGATCACTGTTCGATAAATGTCCCCTTATTGTTAGATTATTAACTAAATCTGATTCATTACTAAATCTAGTATGGCCTGCCCTCTTGTTGGTTCTGGAACATATTGCTCCAGAAAATTATCTTGAATGCACTCAAGAAATTCACTACCATTCTGACTTGAACTACTCTGCTCGTCCCAATCTATATGAAAATTAAAGTCTTCCATTAAAACTCTGCTTTTGCTACAAGCCTCTCTAATCTCTGAATTAATACATTGTCATTTTATTGCTGCCATCAGGAGGTCTGTAGAAAACTCCCATTGCAGTTTTAAGTCCTCTCTTATTCCTCAATTCTAACCATAGAGTCTCCTCTGATTGCTTTCCTTTACCTATATTCTCTCTTACTAATGTTGTAATAGTATCTTTAATCAATAAGGCTAACCCTCCTCCTCTGCCGGTTTCCTTATCCTTTCTAAAGACCTTATAACCTGGAATATTTAACTCCCAATCACGACCAGCTTGCAGCCATGTCTCAGTAACGACCACTATGTCATACCCTCAAAGCTGTAGTTGAGCCTCTAATTCACTCAATTTCTTTCTTATACTCTGTGCATTAGTATATAAAACTCTTACTTGGGCAAGAGACCCTAATCTGTCCTTCTGCCCTGATGCTGTCTTTCTCACACCATTTAACTAACACGTTTCTTATTTGTCACTCCTGCTGTAACTACTTTATATATTTTAGTATTCCCTTCACCTGGAGTATCTATATCACTGTTTGTGACCTGAACTCTGCTTTTATCCCTTTTTTAATATATTTAAACTAATTTTACTGTTGTTTCTGACTGAGCCCTCCCCCCATTTATTCATTTAAAGTCCTTTTTACCACCATATTTATCCTTTCCGCTAAGACCTTGGTCCCAGCCCAGTTCAGGTGCAGTCCGTCCCAACGGTACAGCTCTCTCCTGTCCCAGTACTGGTGCCAGTCTCCCATGAAATGGAACCCCTCCTCTCCACACCACTCCTTTAGTCATGTGTTCACCTTCCTGATCTGTTTGTCCCTGTGCCAATTAGCACATGGCTTGGGTAATAACCCTGAGATTACCACCTGCTTTTTAAATTTAGCTCCTACCTCCCCCTCAGCAGGACCTCTTCTTCCCGAGGTCATTGGTCCAGACTACTCTCACTTCTCCTCTGGCATTCAAGGCTGTGATAAGGTCAGGAACCTCAAAGAGTTTACCAATATGACAATGAATACACTTCAAAAAGTAATTTAGGTTTGAGGCACTTTGGGACATCCTAAGGAACTGATAAGGTGCTATATAAATACAAGTTCTTTCTTTACTGCAACATTCAAATAAGATGCAGGATGGTAAAAGTATGATAGACACTTAGACCCTGTTCTTTCAATTGGTGTCGAGCTAAACTTTAAAGCAAAATCTTAAACAAAAGTGTTATTACAATAACCTGGCTGATTTCTCATGGCATTGTTCATGGATAGTGTGAGATGAAGTTGTGATGCCTGGAGTGGTCTGGTTCTAATATGGGAACAGAGCGCAGCATCAGTAGAGGAAAGAAAGGCGAGGGAGTGGGACAATCTTTTACACTTTTTCTGAATTAATTGGAAAAAGAGTGGGCGAAAACATAATTAACATCTGATTGGAATGGTCATTTTCCCAGAATACTTCAGCAAGCTGGCCATTTCAACTATGTATGTTAATTGTGTCCCATCATACTGCTGGGCTCAGTATCATTCAAGATAGCCTCCTTAATTTACATGCCATTTTAACAAAAATACACAAGAAAATCAAAAGAAGAAAATAAAAGGATATTCAAGTATAGCAATCTTTGTATCCCTTTGATCTTTATATGTAATACCGCTAGTTGAGTATCCCTCTTTCATGTATTTACACTTCTAACATTATTTCCCAAATGTTCCACAACATTATAGGCACACAACAATTTTACAATTGACCCATGTCTAGACCAAGACAAAAAGAGAGACGTTAGGAGACAAATTGCAACTATCAACAATTTTCTTGCTTAAGTCAGCTAAAAGCCAGTGCATTATTTCTGAAATCATAAAAGATCAGTTATCCGTCCAGACATAAGCTACATTAAGTATATGCAAGTCACCGTTGAAAGTGTCTACTGCAATTAATCACATCTCATTTTCCCTCTATTTGTCATATCAGAGAATTTTGAATGTGCTCGAACCTGAGCAACAACAATTCAACGTTCGCAGTTTTTGCTGTTGGGTTAAAAATGGCTTCACATTGTATGGTGTTATGCTCTTGATCAACAAGTTTTCCTGAATTTAAAGATTTTACTTCTCTTTCTGTGGTGCCCATCTTCACCACTTTTATCTGTGGGCAGTACCAAATGGGAATCCAGAGTCAGTTGACTGAACTGTCAGCCCAATGAGGGAAAATGAAAACACATCATAAAGACTTGCATCATACAAATGAGCATGGTTTAAATTACTTGTATTAGCTTTAATATTTTTCTTTAATTGTAGCATTCATTAATGATTTAACCTGGAAAACCAGAGTAAACCATCTGATAACACAACTACTTCATCGGACATCATTTGCATGAAGAAAATGATTAGTTTTGAGACCTCATAACTAATACAAGTGAAGCATATTGAATACCTCGCAATATAATAGTTATTTCCACAAGTCAACCCAGCTAATATACCATGAATACCATGAACAATAAAGTTGCAAGTGAGTTATAGTAATCAAGAGTAGAAATAAAGAGAACCAAGGAGAGGTGATCGTATTATTTCATCATATGAAAATTAATATATTCACTGCCCCAGAAAATAACTGCAGTGAAAATGAAAATATCTACTTATAGTTTATCACTTAATGGTCTACATCACATCATGCATTTCATAATGAGTTGAATACACCAATTTATTAAAAAGGTTTTTTTCCACTTATGTTAAATAGCCTCAATAATTCCTTATATGCTTACGTCACAAACTCCAGGAAGGCATAAGGAACAATATCTTCCCTGTTGAGGTTAATGATTTCTCCCCATATTAGTAATGAGGTACATTTAATTACATTGGTGCAGTAGGTGCATCAAAGGAAGACCCTACTCCCCTCCTCTCCCTACCACCCTCCAAAGCTTTCAAAATCTTAGCTCCACCTGGTTTTTCACATTCATGTGAGAAGTTCCCTAAGTCACAAATCATTGCTACAACATGCTGTTTATAACAGTTTGTTTTTCAAGGTTGCTAAAATTAGACAATAATCACTATAGCAATTATTGGCCTACTTTTCTAACTGCATTCAAACATATCATGCCATCATCATTAGCATTATCATGCCTTTCGGTTATCGCCTTCCACCATTCAGCAGTGATGTTTGCCTTAATTTTACAAGGTACATTTTATTGCTTCCCCATGCCAGTAAATAAACATGTGGTAGAGGGCCACTGTCCTCTTTGATGGAAAGGATAATCGAGGAGGGGTACAGCAAGAGCAAGTGAGATCTTATGATGGGTCTCATGAATTATTGGATAATCCAACCTACTCAGATCATAACTTAATTCTCCCCCAATTCACCTAACATGCTACTGAACCATATAGACCAGGAAGCTCCCAGATTCAGTCCTTGGTCCCTGTTGAAATAACTATCTCACTTGAGATGACGAGTTCTGCAATGACCTTCACTGTTCCTGAATTACAGAGCCGTGCTTCCCACTCCAGACTGCTATCCAATGTGGCACTCTGATTCCTGAAAGTGTGTCTAGGGGTCTGGTAAATTAGAGCGAATAATTGATTTCCCTTCGTGGAAATATTTTTAAAGCAATTCCAAACTTCAAAGGATGCACGAATACCTGTGTGTGCATGTAAGTAACATGCAACAGGTTGAGAGTGAAGTAACTGAAGCCAGCCTTACCCGCAGTAGGGTCTGCGACTCCTCCCTCGCCTTGTTGAGTTCGGTGCTTGTTGGGTACTGCGGGGTGAGAGCTCTGGGCTTGTCCCGTTCCCGGCTCCGGTCCCGGTCTCCTCCTCCTCCCCCCGGGAGCTGCTGCACCCCAGCTGGGAAGCCCTTGGCGTCGGCGGTCTGCATCCCATAGACGGGCCGCCCCCCGTCCGCTTCTTCCACAGCCCTGCGGGTGCCCTTGAGGCACTCCTGGCTGCCGCCAGGGGAGGCACTGAGTAACCCGAGGGCGGTCTGGCCCGGGTAGGGACTCCCCTTGTGCAGTTCCACCGGCCCCGCGCTCTCCTTGACGCTCCAGCCCGCCTTCCTCGTGTCTTCCTTGGAGGTGTCGACCCAGCCTCGCCCCTCCTTCTCCTCGGCGGCGGCCGCTGCCGCTGCTGCTACGAGCGGCGGAGGGTGCCCGTTGTTGCCGCCGCTGCTGTTGCTGCTGCTGCCGCTCTCGGACGGGGTGGGAGTGCGGTGCCGCATCTCCTGCTCGCCGCTCAGGGAGTTGTGGTTGCTGGTGCCGGGTGGTGGTGGTGACTCCCCGCCGCTGGTGCTGCTACTGCTGGCCGGCTCCGGGACCACGCAGTGGGCTGTGTTGAAGTGCTCCAGTAATGCCTGAGTGTCCGGAGCGGTCCACTTGCACTGACGGCACTTGTAGCAGTTGTGAGCCCTCCTAAAACACACAAAAGATAACTTGGGTGTTAAGTTAAAAGCAACATTTCTTGCATCGTTTTAACATTTTTTTTTAAATGTACTCAATAATATGCAGTTGAGAAACTGTTAAAGTTATTTAAAAGTGATGGAGGCATCAAATTCCACTCCCAGTTTATAAGCAGATAAAGTGTGCAATTTCTAACAATATTTTGTACAGCACGCAGTTTCCACCAAACGAACGGGTAGCGCCCAATACTGACAATAGCTGGTCAGTATTATTCTGCCCGTTGCAGTGTTACATCGATTTACGCCAGTTCCAGCCAAACTCGACACTTTGTATATCAAAACAGTAACATACTAAGAGTTGCGTTGGTGACATGTTTTCAAAACTTAGGAAGCTATCTTAATGAACTGTAGCTGGTTATAATAATCTGATGACAGAGAAACTATAACCATCACAAAAACAATCATATTTACTTCCTGTGATTTGATATCGAATAAAAAGGGGGTATTTAACTCGCTGTGTTTTTTGTTACCTGTTCTTGCCCAAATATTACTTTTCAAATGTTCCCCCTGTGTCATATTTTAGGTTCAAGGCAAATCATCACAGGTGGATTTAAAGTTTCTGGTCTGTTACCTGTAGTGTCGGAAAATCTCTTCCTCTACTTGAGTAACAAAGTCGCATTTGGTACAACAGTGCTCTTCAGCCTCTTCGCTGGTCACTTGTCCATCAGTTCCCTGTTGGCCCTCCTCAGCCTTGCCCGGGGTGTGTGAGCTGTGCATGGTCTCGTAATGCTGCAGGAGCACATCTACATCCTGAACTGTGAATGAGCACTGGTCGCACTGGTGCTTAACCCTGGCACTCCCTCCCACCCCTTGGGACGAGTGCAAGAGTAACAGGGTGCAATGGGAGCAATTACTTTTCCTGCAAGCGAATGGGTAGGTAATGTCCCCCAGGTGCTTTTCAGGGCCGCACAGTCCCCCGGGGCAGTACTGGCAGTGTTTTATGGTACATTTGTGAACGTTGTGGATGTAATGATAATGACGGAGCAGTGGTCCCACAGCGATCACGTCAGGTCCATGACTCGTGGAGTACCTGAATTTGCACAACTGGCAGTTGTAGCTGGTGACCATGCTCTCCTCTGTTGACTTGGCGGTGTCTTTCTTTTTGGCCGAACTTGTGCCTTTCTCGGCTCTAACGGAGAATTCCCCGTCGGGTTTATTAGCCACAACAAGCTGACGCTCTTTCGAAGAGTCGTTCTGGTTAAGCGTGGGTCCCTGGTTGGCAATTTTGTCCGGAAAATCTCTGTTAAAGTAGCTAGTGCGCTGATGCTCTCCGTGCTGTTTATTGTAATGATCCGTGAGCTTTAAGGTGTCCGAGGACTCACAACTGAAGCTGCAAAACCTACACCAGAAGTAACAGGTAGCGTCCAGGCCATTCTGTTTGGAGGTGTCCATGGATTTGATGGGTACAGAGTAGCCGATGGGGGTGTCATCTGCTGCCTTGATGGTAGACTTGTCCTGCCATTTGCCCACATCTTCTGGGTCTGATGGGCGAGGTAAATGGCGCTCTGCCGCGGGGATGCCTTTACTGGCGTTTTTCTCCGATTTATTAGCATCCTTCCCGGACTCCAAAGCAGAAGGCACACTTTTCATTTTATTGGGATGCGCTGACACGAAGTGCTGTTCCAGTTCAGTCGAAGTACTGCCCATGTAGGTAAAATTGCAGAATTTGCATCGGAAATACTTGGTGTTGCCTTGGCAGTCGGGTGTTTTGCGTCCTATGCCAATGAACATTCCTCCCAAAGTAACCTGGAAAAAAGTAAACAAAAAACAAATGTGTTTTCCATTTCAGCTTGTGAGGTAAGCAATAATGTGACAGTTTCCCAGAAAGTACCATTTTCCATTGTTTTTTTAAAGGTTATTGCATGAAGCCAGGACAGTTTTAATATCTGACAAGTTGTAATTTCGTAATAGTTTTCGCACACTGTCACGATCAAGGTCTATTGGTTTATTGTGTTTACTTACCCCAATTGCCAATTTTGTCTATTATTTAGTTATTTCAGTACATCAAATACCCGGTGATTTTTCCTGTTATTCTCGGGATCGGTTTACCATTGTTGATATGGATTCAAAAATAGAAGTGTGGTAATAGTTTTACAGCCCGGGTAGGAAGTGGGAAGCGAAATGACAGTAAACAGCTTCTTTTTTAGAGCAAGTGTCTTCAATTTTTTTTTACATTAACCCTTCCAATGCCATAAGTGAATTCAGTTAGCAAATAAAATGGGTAGTTGAAGTTCCTGGCATAAAAAGTTAAGCACTCATCTATCTAAACAGCAATATTAAAGGTGCTATTTTCTGCATCGGCAGACTTATAATCGTGCCTGGAGCCATTAACTACACAGTCACAGCGTATAGAAGACCGATTTTACAAGGACCCGGTGTCCTCTGTGAATGCGTTAATTAAGGACTTAACTTACAACCGTACTTTGGCTAGTTCAGAAAAACTTAATACGAGAATCCCGTGATGGGGAATATATCAGACATGGTCAGAATGAATGTAACTATTCTGTTATAACAGGGAGATAAATCATTGTGAAATGTACCTCCAAATCAATTTCTGCAGCGAAACTTATATTTTAAATTTTGATCTTGTTACATATTTCGCAGTTTCTAAATATTCCAATTCTGTAACGATTTATTTCATTACGTCGTGTACTTTAAGTGCGTTTGATGTAAATGGTGAGATTTCATAAATAAGACTTTTTCGTGCCACGTTCTTATTTTAAACTGAAACTGGCTTTCTCCCGCCACCTGAAATTTTCCGAATGCGCAGAAGAAAACCATAGAAGAAAGATAATTCTGCCTGAGATCACGGCTTCTATTCTAATTTATTACTGATTTCCAACATAGGTTAAAATAGGTGGTCAAGAATCCAAGTAGGCCATTAGGCTCAGCGAAAATAGCTTTAAGACTAACACGTGTCAAATAAAACGGCATGAAAAAACTAAAATAGCTCCCGAACAAAAAGATAATTGCTCAAAAATATTGTTTAGTAACAAAGGAACTTCTCATTAATCTTTCAGTATTTAAAATATTTTTTAGTTATTACAGTTCCTGCCAGTTCCCACATGTGGCTGTACAATGGAATAAAGTGGATAATAGCTGATAGCCTGCTCTGAAGAACAGTAATAGCCAAAATACACCAAAGATTCAGAGAAAAAAATTCCCAGCCATGACAATGGTTTTCTCTTAACTGACAAGCGTGCCCGTTTGACACAACTATAAGTGAACATGCTGAAAGACTAAATTCGTTTTCTTTTTAAAAGTGTCACCAGCAGCCTGCTTTACAGCAGTGAATCCTGGTGTGAGCATTCAAAGGCAACTACAGACAAAGTGATATTAAAAAATGAATTAATTAAGCGGAGACAGCTTTTCATTAACAGTAATAGATTCAAATGTTTATGCTGTCTGCTCCGTTTACCAGCGACCTTCCTACCCGATTTGCAAACAGTATAATCAGTAAACAAATTACTGCAATAAAACCTAAATGGCTTTTAAATGAAAATGATCAGGATATATACCAATTAGAAAAATTCAAATAGGTGGAGGTATGCTTGTAGTTAATTGCAGATTTCAATGTACATTAATCGTGCGGCTGTAACAAAGGTATCCTTACAGGGAAAGTGTACACGCTCAACTACAGTGAGCCAATGGTGTAAAATGAATGGGAAATCCAAACCATTCATATTATTGTTGGATTTTGTCATCGTGTGCAATATAGATGTGAAGAAAACATTGAATACAGTAGTGCTGTTTATGATAATCTCTTACAGGATCATCCCCACAATTTTTTTCAATGTGCCTCAAATT
The DNA here is from genome assembly GCF_035084215.1 of Heptranchias perlo. Taxonomy (NCBI): domain Eukaryota; kingdom Metazoa; phylum Chordata; class Chondrichthyes; order Hexanchiformes; family Hexanchidae; genus Heptranchias; species Heptranchias perlo. The sequence goes on from NC_090327.1 coordinate 93,061,027, forward strand.
ATTATTTAAAATGCAATTTCATTTATACTGATGATTTTCCTCTCTGCGAGGTATTTATGTTGCTTCTACTGATAGGCCCTGTCAGGGTTTTGTCAGGCTTTTACCACTCCTACTACAATACCAAGTATTGGATCCGATGGAAGCAGTTGGGCAGATACCTACATGTACATCGTAGGTCCCATTTAACATGGTGGGTCGCTGGGCACTCAGATCCTGTAACATCCCTGTAAGCAAGCCCGCATTTCGACTCAATTTCTGAAAGTCTTTGGACTGGGAGAACTGCACCATGTTATGTAATGCCAGGATTTTGGTGTCCAGATCCGCATCTTGGCGGGTGCGGTTGTGCAGACCTAGGTGGTATTTGCGGAAATGCTTGATCAAATCGGTTGGGTCGTTCCCATAATAACCATAACCACAAATGTTGCATTTGAAGTCTTGCAGTTCTGGAGTCAAGGGCGCCGGGTCTGGGTTGTCAGTCATCTGTTCTGTTTTTGATTTATCAAGTGCAACACTCCCATCTGAAAGCACCTGAGAGTTTTCTGAAGGCACAGAGCCTGGGGTTGAAGTGTGTTGATCAGGTGGGTCACCCTGTAGCAGCTGGACCTTCTCACGCCCACTTTTAGGTGACGTTTGAGCTGTGTGGTTTAATTCAGAGAGGTTCCCAGATACATTGCAGCTCCTGCCATCGCCATCATCTGGTTCTGATCTGCAAGGAGACTTCCAGGCCTCGCAGACTCCACCAGCAGCTTGAGATGAGAGAGCAGACATATTTCTGTCTGTCACCTCATCTTGCGGGAAGGATGGAACATTTCCTCCCTTCTTGTGGCTTTCATAATTGAAGCCATTCCCTTCGCCCAATGCGGGGCTTTTCAAGTCGCTTTTGATGCCGGCTACGTCTGCGACACGCAGACAATGTTCCTCCTTGTTGACTGACTCTAGTGCATCTTGTTGGTTGTTGTGTTCCTGCATGGGATCCGGGGGTCCTGAGCTTTCAGCAGTCTCCTGGTTCACGGCACTTTCTGGCTGAGGGACCTGGCAATCCTCACCTTCCCCTTGGCTCACAAGATTTCTCAATGGTGGATTCTTTTTCCGGACCATATCTGTGCAAAAGAAAAATATATATATATGTACACGTCTCTTTAGGATCATTGAAACATTCTATAATTTGGAGAGAAAGACTGTTCCTTCTATGGTTAAACGTTTAACAGTGCAGGGTCGGCTTTCCTATGCCTAGATTAATATTTCTGTCATACTTAAAGTACATTTCCACTCCTTAATCTCTGCTCCAGTTTCATCCTAATCGTTTTCTTTTAAAAGTTGTGGTTATTTACATATTTTTGCAGTGATGTATTTATGGACAGTCCCGCCCAAGTTTACACAGATGAATCAATTGTCGCGTTTTAACATAAGAGGATGACAGGAGAAGGGAGTCCTTAGGGAAACATCACTGCATCCTACAAGTACCAACAATCAAGTTTATATCACATCTGTTTTACTTTCTTTAAATCTCTTTGTGAAAATTTTAATTGCAGTGCCATGTATACAATATATAGTATGTGTGTGTAGATACACCATAATCGATTAAAGAAAATTTGCCACAATGAAATGTTCAGTTAAACTTTTCAGCAAATTCCTATCAGTAAAAGTGCTGGGAGAGTGGCGTTCTAACATTTTTGTTTCAACTAATTAAAGCAGAGAGACAGTTACAATAGGAAAGTCTGCGATCATGTTTATCCCAGTAGAATACTTTGCAGCATTTCAAACTATATTTCTAAAGAATTTAAAAGATTGCCCTTTCCGCAAAAAGTAAACCAAAATGCTGTGGATGACTGATAGGTAGGGAATTTTTTAACGAATAGACTCGTTAATCATTGTGCTCCTAAAATAATAACTTTACAGTATTTGTTTTCTTATAAGAAGATGAACAGCTTTACCTCATTGTTTTGTTAACTTCACATGACGGCTTTTTGTTTGTTTCAAATGAATTAATAAAACCGACAGGGTAATTTATACAATACGATTGACAGCAAGTTTGATTTAAATCCCTTTCCCCGACAACTGCTGCCTATTCAGTGGGAATAACTATGGTAACTAGTAGTTAACATGTACCAGCTACTGTACGTATTTTAATAAATCAGTGGAACATGTGTATAATAACATTCTTCATTCCAAAAAAACAGGGACAGTGTAGGATTCCTCATTCTAGATGGCTGCTCAAAATAATCAACACGCTTAAATAGTCAGTGTTGGCTGGGCCTACCTCTTACAAAAAGTGATCTGACGTGCATTTCAACGTTAGGCCCTTCCTGGCGTACACTATTTTTGATGCAAATTTCTGGTACTGGTTATAATAAAATATATTTTGTTAACGCTGAGAAACGTTTACTAACCCAGAAAAAAAATTCGTCAGCAACAAAAAACCAGCCAGTGATTATTCTATATTACGTGTCCTGACAATAAGCCAGAAGCTGCAAATAAAATGGGTAACTCGGTAAAGCACAGCCTTGGAAGAAAGTCATGATGTGGAGATGCCGGTGATGGACTGGGGTTGAAAGTCACAGACCATCTGCCTGAATAAGTTTTATTAGATGAACTGTGACTACCACAGCACAAAAAGTTTCCTAAGATTTCAAAAGGCAAGTCCCCGTGAGCTTGGAACGTTGCTCAAGGAACATTTCAAATATTTAAGTAATCTTTCGAATATTCCACCTCACGTTCTGCTCCTCTGCTAATCCCAAAATTTGTATATTCCACAACTTTCAATCGTCTCTTATTTATGTTGGTGCCAATAACGCTGCCCAGATGGCCTAAACATGAACGAATATTCACTTTAAGTGTGTACAGCCAGGGACTGATGTTGTAGACTGAAAGTCAGCAGGTTTAGAATGACAGCCAGACTATTTAAGTGGAAATTTACACCGATTCGAGTCAAAACAACAGACGTTTTCCGCATTAATACCAATAATTCAATCACCAAGAACGGCCCTTAACTTTTGACACTCCATGCTCACTTTATGTTTTGTCGTACTGTACGCATTTATTATGTTCATTACAATCCTGTCGGTGTTTAAAGATATAGTCAGATCCACTTATATCCATTCAGACATATAAGCACATTGCTGGTTTGGCCCTGTGAGCAAACCTTTACAAAGTCCCAAATTGCTTCTGGCCTGCACCCCGCTGGTACAACCAATCATATGGTCACACAGTATAAACAACTATATTGTGCATTGCAATTAAGTGCGCACAACACTATTCCGCCCCATGAGCTAGATATTACTAATATTAATATATATGCACACACATGCGCTATTAAGAAGAGCTTGTGGCAATTTACTGTAGCTCTTAGTAGGGGAATTCACTCACGTGATTATGAATTATATAAAATATGTAAAAATATCTACATATGTTAAAATTATTAGATGTAAAAACTAAATGTGACCATAGCCCTTGATGCTAGGTGTAAACATTTGTCAGAGAATGCTATCCCTGCACCAAGCCCCCACTCTCAATAAATGGAAGAGTCATACTGGGTTAAGTGGATCAAATAAATTGTATTCCCCACACCCTGGAAAATTATTATTTTAACCACTGTATTTCAATATTTCGGCCCCTTCATTGTGGTTTTTTTATATTATTGAAACAATAAGGGGCTGCTGAAGTACAAAACAGATCTCAGTGGTAAATCAATACAAGTTTTTGTTCATTCCACACACGCCAGATTGGCCCAGCGATGCCTGCATTCATTATCTGATCAAGCACTGTATAAACTTGCCATTAATCACTACATCAAATTACACAATATTTCTTATAGCAGAATTATTATTGCAAGCTAACCCACCTATCTATTCCTGCTGCCAACAATACCACACATCACTGCTGTTCAAGCGTAATTGGGAATTTGCTATTGAGACTTTTTTTTGCTCCTCAAATGAAAGCTCAGCTAGAAGAAGTGATCACGTCTGGGAGACAAGAATCGTTAATCAACACGTGCTAGGAACTCGACTGAACAACTGCTTTCCGCAACATTTCCTGTGATAAGGACACAAAGACTTGCAAAGAGATCAGACTTCAATAGGCTTATAGTTCATGTGAATGCAAACGTGACATTCACTTTACACAGTATTCCGAACAGTCCGGGCCCATTCAAGGGAGTGGACACTTTTCTCAACGCAGTTGCACAAAGTTCCCCATACAACTGAAAACTTTAAATCGACACCAGCATCGGCCTCCATTAAATCGTGTCATTAAATATTTGTAAAACTTCTACCAGATATCAAAGTTTTCACGTCAGTTGTAAATGCTCTGAGGAGTTATTTTACCGGATTACTCCTGCTGGTCATATTTGTCATGTATACTTATGTAACTCTGAGTGACAAAACTCATTTGGAGTGGCTTCGTTAAGTGATCACATCTGCAGTCCTTGTTAGACACAACAGTTACTCCCATCAAATGTCTTCAGAAAGTGCACGAGTGGAAACAATAACTTCCAACAGACTTCAGTCCAACTCCCCGCTTAACCGAAAACTTTGCAAATCCTGTAGTAAACAGGACTCCAAAGCTCAAAAACATCTTAACTCGTATTTGGGAAAACAAACAGTAAAAGTTTCACGAACTTCCAACTTTATCGCAATATAGAAAACAACAGCTGAAACTATTGCCTGAAATTCTGGAGGGGGGAGGGGGAATATGACAATTTTATTTACCTACACTTAGAACGAATAAGTACAAGTCAAAACAAAAGTGAGATGTGTCAAAGTTGTAGTGAGATGAAACGCACCAGCAATCACAAGGAGCTTTTAACAGATCTCGCCGGCTACATCTAACCCCGATCAGCAGGAAACATTTTAATAGCACTTTTAAGCGACACGTCCTAAACTAACTGCCATAATAAGTCATGTTTTACTGATGCCACATTTTACTGAGTGTGGATAAGAAAACGCAAACGGCCCATTCTGCCCGTGTCAGCCAACTCAGCCCTTTAAGTCAAAAGCTACAATTACTTATGTCTGTACTTTCACAGTTTTACTTGGCATTACATCAGGAGATAAAAAAAACTTAAAGTCCCTGTCTGGAGAAGTTAAACCACCGGAGGATGGTGTCTAGCCGCACTCAACCCAACACACACACACACACAAACACACACACACTTTTAACACAACTTTTTAAAAAGTTTACTCCAACCATATTACTCCCAGGTCCCGCCAGATGGGCCGCAATGGACTCGCCACTGTCGAAAAGACTGGAGAGGAGTGTGGGGGAAGTGAGATTTCTATTCTCGTGGATCTTTAAAATATATATATAAACCGCTTAATCTGGAGAAATGGAAATGAAATAGTCCACTCAGATGCATTTCATCGTGTTACATCGGCCACGTCACTCACAAACTTTCTTGGCGCTGTAGATGCATTCAGAACGAGATCTCTCACTCTGACATCTCGAACTGAAAAGACACTTTTAACGCCATCCATTTATTTTACTCCCACTTTCCCGCTAAGTAGCCATCACAAAAAAAAGAGGCGAAACCCGGAGAATATCCCAAACGTACTTGAAATCATCGTTTCCTCTGGTAAACTTGACCCTAAAGGCTACTGGAGGCTACTGTCACGTACGAGGAACCATTTCTCATGCCTGCTCGAGTGACCTCCCGACCCAACAAATACGGGAAATGGGAATGTATGTGAAATCTGAGAAGTCTGCCTCTTTCTTTCGAAAAAAAACGTAAGAGGTCTCCTGTTGACTGAACAAAACTGAAAACATTACCTTCATAAATAAATACAAATATCTAAAGCTAGCGAGCTATTGCTGCCCTCCTACACACACACACACACACACAGCCTGTGCGAAGAGAATTGAAAAAAAATCGGAATGAGATCTTTGTTCCTTTAATCTCGGGGCTGGTTTTCGCCCACTCTCTCTCTCTCTCTCTTACCTGTTGATTTGATGGTAATAATCTTTGCAGCTCGAAAGATGGTGGAGCTTTGGTGAGAGCCATGAACCGTCTGAGTTTTTTTTTTGCAGAGTGAGATTTTAGAGAGAGAGAGAGAGAGAGGCAGACAGACAGAGAGAGAGAGAAAGGAGAGGGGAAGGCGCGGGCTGAGCTGGTCGTTCAAACGCGCTGCCTGTGTCTGTCCGACGGGAGTCTCTGTATGTAGTGCGTGTGTGTGTGTGTGTCTGTGTATGTGTGTGTGTTTAATATGTCTGAGAGAAAGGGGCTCTGGCTCAGTCCGGCCTTTATCACAAATGTTATCGCTTGTCAGGACCCCGGCTTCAAGCATTACGTCATTTTCAAGACACCATTCAGCGCTAATACAAACAGCGGACATGCCTTTGCCTTCGCGCCGCCCCACAACACACATACACACCAGCAATCGTCTGCGATCATCGCCATCGGGCCTCTTCTCTCTCTCTCTCTCTCTCTTTAACACAGAAAAGCAGCCTTCCCGGGAAATACTTGTTTGGATTTTTTTTTTGGTTTGCTTTTTCTTTCTTTTTTTCTCCCTCTCTCGGGAAGGGGAGCAGAGGGGGCGCCACACTTTTTTTTTTGGCCGAACAAAAAAAAAGAATCAGGCTCACAGTAGAAAGATAGAGCTGGGCGATCTTGCAGCGAGAGAGCTGTTGGCGGGTTATCTGTGTGGAAATCACGTCTGAACAGTTGCTCATGGGGAAGATCTTGGCTACAAGAAAAGAAGCATTGTTCTCAACTTAAGCGTTTACCTTTTTTTTCTCCCTTTCTTTCGCTGAGCTGATTTCTAATTCAGTGTAAATGCAGCTTTAAAAAAATCTCCATTGCGTGAATTTTAATTTGGAAACCCAAGTACTCAATATTTGCAACTTAATTATTTGAGCCCGTTTAATGCAACTTCTGATTAGATAATTTTAAGTCTTACACGATCGTCCCCTTTTAAACACCCACTTCTACTATTTTACCACACAGAGCTTCATCTCCCGATAAGGCCACTTCTATCGGAGGTACAAGTTTGTTTGTTTTCTCTCTCTCATCAAAAGTAGAGTTGATCTTATCAGGTTCTGTGTGTGCTGTGATATCCCAGTAACTCCTCGTTGCCCAGAGTAACGTGATTACAGAGTTACAGACTCACTGCTTTCCAGTTACTGCCCCATATGAGTGAGGCTGATCAGTGAAGCAATGCTGGCGAGACAGTCGCTGTCTGTCCCTCAGTCTGCCCGTGTGCAATGTCGTGTCTATTACAGGCGTTTTCCTTCTGATGTCATACAGGACACACAGGGCTTTCCTTCACACTCCTAATCTTCAATAAGAATACCCATCACAAAATGGGACTCCACTAAATTTAGTTTTTAAAATTCTTTCAGAAACTAGCTTTCTTCGATATTTTAACTTGTAAACATTTCACTTCATCTCTAAGAGAGAATGAAACTCCCTTAACTATTGAAAATATCCCCAAACCGGTATCTGCAGTCACGTAAAAATAACTTTTTTTTCGAGAAGGAGAAGTAGCTCCTATTGGACTATGGTATGGCGTGTTCCTCTTTTCCTTTCAGGATGTTAATCCTGCTCAGGAAGACGCTGTCACCTGGGAATCTTGGAGGTGTTTGAAGCCGATCTGCATACACTAATTCCAGCGACGCCCTGAATCTGCTCACGCCCTAAATTGCTTTCTTTCCAACGACTCCCAACATTTTCTTTTCGATTTTAAGCGTGCTTTATTTAAAAAAAAAACTTTCTGGTTCTTTTCATTCACTCATGCATGATATTTAATTCGATTCGTAGCTCATCCTCCAAGTTTTCCCTTTCTTGCTTATTGTCTTTCTGTTAATTATCAGCGGGCAAATTCAGGCTTGTTTAGAACGGGAAGCAAATCTGAGCTGACTGCGGTTAAACAACTACGCGAATGCATGTGACAGGTGAAATTTGCTGAGTCAGTTATTTAAAATATATACGCCCTTTATAAATTCATTTGGAATTGTTTCAGTCGAAATCAAAATAAAGGATTGAACTAAAATGTGAAAGTGATATCACTTGGTACATCTGAAAGTTGATTAACATCATCAAGGGTTTGAGTATATTAGCATCGTTTTGCATCCAACGAAATGATTCAGTATTAATGATTGTATAAGTCAAAAGAGGAATGAAATGAGATTTTCTTGCAATATTAAATATGATCTGTGTGAGAAGTGTTGACCATATGGGTAGGGTAGTAAAGAGTTAAGCTTGTGAACTGTTTGCCCTCTAAAATTAAATAATTTTCACACAAATACAGAATGGGTAGTCCCAGTTAGTTGATTGTAGTGTTGATAATGATCTTTTTTGGATTAAAAGTGATTTCTTTAAGCTCCTTTGTTGCATCTGACAGATGGCGAAAAATGTTATCCATAGACAAAAGCAAACATGATCACAGATGAAAGCTGACAACAAGAACTTGCCTTTATATAGCACGATTACCGCAATAAAACCTCCCAAGGCATTTCTCAGGAGTTTTTTTTCATTTGTTCATGGGATGTGGGCGTCACTGGCAAGGCCAGCATTTATTGCCCATCCCTAATTGCCCTTGAGAAGGTGGTGGTGAGCCGCTTTCTTGAACCGCTGCAGTCCGTGTGGTGAAGGTTCTCCCACAGTGCTGTTAGGAAGGGAGTTCCAGGATTTTGACCCAGCGACAATGAAGGAACAGTGATATATTTCCAAGTCAGGATGGTGTGTGACTTGAAGGGGAACGTGCAGGTGGTGTTGTTCCTATGTGCCTGCTGCCCTTGTTCTTCTAGGTGGTAGAGGTTGCTGGTTTGGGAGGTGCTGTCGAAGAAGCCTTGGTGAGTTGCTGCAGTGCATCCTGTGGATGGTACACACTGCAGCCGCGGTGCGCCGATGGTGAAGGGAGTGAATGTTTAGGGTGGTGGATGGGGTGCCAATCAAGCGGGCTGCTTTGTCCTGGACGGTGTCGAGCTTCTTGAGTGTTGTTGGAGCTGCACTCATCCAGGCAAGTGCAGAGTATTCCATTACACTCCTGACTTGTACCTTGTAGATGGTGGAAAGGCTTTGGGAGTCAGGAGGTCAGTCACTCGCCACAGAATACCCAGCCTCTGACCTGCACTTGTAGCTGGTCAAGTTAAGTTTCTGGTCAATGGTGACCCCTAGGATGTTGATGGTGGGTGATTCGGCGATGGTAATGCCGTTGAATGTCAAGGGGAAGTGGTTAGACTCTCTCTGTAATCAGATAAAAATTGACACCGAGCCAAAGAAGGTGACATTAGGAAAGAAGCTTGATCAGTGGAAGGTTTTAAAAAGGATCTTAAAGGAGGAAAGAGAGAGTTGGTTAAGGAGGGAATTCCACAGTTTAGGGCTTAGACGGCTGAAGAAACAGCCACCAATGGTGGGGCAACAGAAGGTCAGAAATGGGGATGTTCGCTGATGATTGCACAGTGTTCTGGTCCATTCACAACCGCTCAGATAATGAAGCAGTCTGTGCACGAATGCAGCAAGACCTGGACAACATCCAGGCTTGGGCTGATAAGTGGCAAGTAACATTCACACCAGATAAGTGCCAGGCAACGATCATCTCCAACAAGAGAAAGTCTAACACCTCTCCTTGACATTCAATGGCATTACCATCGCCAAATCCCCCACCATCAACATCCTGGTGGTCACCATTGACCAGAAACTTAACTGGACCAGCCACATAAATACTGTGGCAACAAGAGCAGGTCAGAGGCTGGGTATTCTGCGGCAAGTGACTTACCTCCTGACTCCCCAAAGCCTTTCCACCATCTACAAGGCACAGGTCAAGAGTGTGATGGAATACTCTCCACTTGCCTGGATGAGTGCAGCTCCAACAATACTCAAGAAGCTCGACACCATCCAGGACAAAGCAGCCTGCTTGATTGGCACCCCATCTGCCACCCTAAACATTCACTCCCTTCACCACCGGCGCACAGTGGCTGCAGTGTGTACCATCCACAGGATGCACTGCAGCAACTCGCCAAGGCTTCTTCGACAGCACCTCCCAAACCCGCGAACTCTACCGCCTGGAAGGACAAGGGCAGCAGGCACATGGGAACAACATCACCTGCACATTCCCCTCCAAATCACACACCATCCCAACTTGGAAATATATTGCCATTCCTTCATCGTCGCTGGGTCAAAATCCTGGAACTCCCTACCTAACAGCACTGTGGGAGAACCTTCACCTCATGGACTGCAGCAGTTCAAGAACGCAGCTCACCACCACCTTCTTAAGGGCAATTAGGGATGGGCAATAAATGCCGGCCTTGCCAGCGACATCCACATCCCATGAACGAATTTTTAAAAATGATGTTGCTGAGGGGCAGCAAGTAGATGAGAGGTAGGTAGGGGCCAAGGATAAATCCTTAGGGGACTCCAGAGATAACAGTGCGGGGGTGGGAAGAGAAGCTATTGCAGGAGATTCTCTGGTTACGACTGGATAGGTAAGAGTGGAACAAGACAAGGGCAGTCCCACTCAGTTGGACAACGGAGGAGAGGCATTGGAGAGGAATGGTGTGGTCAACCATGTTAAAAGTTAAGAAGGATGAAGAGGGATAGCGCACCATGGTCACAGACACAGAGGATGCCATTTGTGACTTTGATTAGAACTGTTGCATTGCTGTGGCAGGGGTAAAAACCTGATCAGAGAGGTTCAAATGGAGCTGCGGGAAAGATGGGCACGGATTTGGGAGACGACAACACATTCAAGGACTCTGGAGAGGAAAGGGAGGTTGGAGATGGGTAGGTAGTTTGCAAGGACCAGAGGGGGTCAAGAGTGGATTTTTTGAGGAGGAGGGTGCTGATGGCAGATTTGAAAGGAAAGGTGACAGTACCTAAGGAGAGAAAACCATTTACAACATCAGCAAGCATGGGGGCCAGGAAGGGAAATTGAGTGGTCAGCTGTTTAGTGGGATTAGGGTCAATAGAGCAGGAGGTCGGTCTCATGGACAAGATGAGCCTGGAGATGGCATGGGGGGAGAAAGGAGTGAAACTAGGGAGAGATGCAAGTTCAGGCCTAGGGCCGGGGAAACCTTGGGGAAAGCTTGGCTTGGTGGGCAAGGGGAAGTGAGAAAGCAGCAGAGGCAGTTGAAAAGATGGTCTCAATATACTGACAACGAAGTCCATGAGCTCCCCACACTTATTGTCAGAGTTGAGGATGGAGGGGTAGGGGAGAGGGGTTTAAGGAGACGGTTTATAGTGGAGAAAAGAAGCCAGGGGTTATCTTTGCATTCCAGGATGATCCTGGAGTAGTGACCAGACAACCTTATTAAAGCTTGTTACATACTTTACATAGTATCAAGTTGGTACTATGACAGTTTTCTTTTCCCCTGATCAGGTGGCAGTCCTTTAAAAAACAGAAATATTCTTACGTTGCATTTTGCTGAGATCGGTGGCTGCAGTTTTGAGTTCTGGGTAGGCAGTACCTGGTTTCTATTGCCTAGCTGCAACTGCAATTTTCCTGTTAAGGAGAGAGCTCTGGACACGCCTGGCTACCCACAAATGCATAGATCTCTCAGAGCTGCAAAAATGTAAATGTTTCAAGAGTGCGGGAAACATTTAAATTAACTCCTGGTACATTTAAAAAATGCCCAGGAGCTCCAACAGATCCTCTGCACAGTTGTAAATCAGGTTTGACATTGCACTGGAGTTATACCCATGCAGTGTCAAGACCCATACGGTGTTAACTCCAGGAGTTAGGTCAGGCCATAATTCCAGATTTATAGTGCACCTTTAGGATTGCTGCAAAGTGGAAATTAGCAAGGGAAAACAAATTTTACAGAATATATGACCTGATACATTTCACATTTCTGCAGCAAAGTGTATACACATTATAGGGTGTTTTACTCAACTTGCATATAGTGTGGTATTTTAAAAATGCTGATCAGACCAGGATAAATCTATAGGGCAGAATAAGTACAGAGTAAAATTATGCAACACGTGACTGACTGATATATGTAGTTGCCTCGCAGAAATGTAGAATTTGTTTCAGCTGTGAGAAAAGGCTCATCCTTATTTTTAAAAGCTTTCATTAAAAAAACCATTAATGTTTTACTGCATGTTCCTCTGGTGTGCCAATGCTATATTTCCTAAATTGCACATCATACAACATATTCAGAATTCACTGTATTGTTTGAAGCAAATGACCTTTTCGTTTTCACCTTCTGATGTTACAACATGCACTAGAATTAACCTGTAATTTCCGTCCTCCTCCAACATTCATCCATTGTTTTTAATTACAAGTTTCGGTTCACTTGTGTAGTCGATTCACTGTGATACAACACCAGCCATTCAACACTATAAATATATAAAATGATAGATTGGTGGGGATATATTATCAAGGTGTGGTTTTGCATATCACAAAGAGTGATTTATTTAATCCATGGTTTATCCTAAACTAGCTGATCTCAGCCAGAATGGCAGTGAAGGTGCTGCAACTGACCTCAGTGTCCACAAGCTAGGTAGGAAAAAAAATCCATCAAGATTCCTGCCTCAACAATTGTTACAATATAGTAATTCCTTCTGAAAGTGAGTGTATGTGGGTGTCAGGTGATGACAGGGTCAGGATGAGCGGTGATGCTTCCATGGTTGAATAGCTCACCAGTAGTCACACTCTATCTTGGTTCACACAGGAGAGCCCATGGAATTGTACCCTAGTATATGTCACCATCCTTAACAGACAAGGATTAAGGAAAGAAGATTGCGAAACAACAAACAGTGATTTATTTGGAGATGAATGTTCAATCACTCTATCAGTCATGCAATTAATTAGTAATGCCACTAAAAAAATGATCCCTGACCGGTGTTTAGAGTAAAAGGGGACTCCAGCATGGCAAGCAAAAAGGAACTAATGCCAATGGCAGCAGCAGAAGGCAAAATGCCTGAGTCTGTTCCATAGTATCCTGTCAGTGAGCGATTGAGGATTTCCATGGTCCAGTCTGCATCAGGTCTGGTACCTCTTTTGTGAAGCTGTCAATGACACGAATAGCAAATGAATATGTTGTAACTTTTTTTCTATCTTTCTTACCAGTATCAGGAAATAGTGCTACAGAAAGCCACTCTTCTGATGATAGGTGCATTATTTGAGCTATTAAAAATCAGTAAAGTTATTGTGACCACTTTTTTCATCGTTCCTTCATCACTAAGAGCTTTTTCAACATAGACCGTTTTTCAGAACATCAGAACAGTCAGTGGTATTAACAAGATTTCAGAAAAGAGAGTGGGGGACCACTATTATGGTGATCCAAGGCCTGTTTCTCTGGAAATGTGAAACATCAGGGGGTCAGTATTAACCCCCACTACAATGGGTGGGGTTTAGGGTCCTGATCTTTCCCTTCCTCCCTCCCTCCCGATTGTCGTGCTCCAACCCCCCCACAAACCATGTCCTGATCTTTCCCTCCCTCCCTCCTGATTGCCGTGCTCTGACACCCCCCACCATGCCCCGATCTTTCCCTCCCTCCTGATTGCCGTGCTCTGACACCCCCCACCAAGCCCCAATCTTTTCCGATTGCCGAGGACTGAAGCCAGTGGTCCCTGGTTGTGGCCTTCTACCGCTGGCTTTCTCACCCAGCAGCCAGTCAGCCTGTCAATCTGCCCAGCTGCCAGGCGGGAAACGGAATTAAAAAATGATAATGAGGCCCTGCCGTTAAATTCGGCAGGACCTCCACGTTCCCAGGTTTCCCCCTGTAACCGCACTCCCTCCCCGCTTCCCCTTAAATATCAGGGGCCAGATGTCACAAGATATATTTGAGCCAATATTTTCTAAGAGATCACAGAGAAGGGGTTGAATCATGTACCTCTGCTGCATGAGAGCATGAAGACTAGTCTGGCAGCATTATAGGTTCACAGTACCTAGCAATTAAATTACTGTGAATACTAATTCTTTCCACAAACCTCTCACATAGCCTCAAATAACATGTGATACTCTGAACATGATCTGTATATTGCTGTACCTCAGATGTTCAGAAAGAGGGATTCTGATTGTCTGAGAATTGTGCCAAAATCCACAATGCACCATTATGAAATCAATACTAGTAGTGTGATTACTTATCACTGTGTTGTAAAATCACTCAATCAGTACATTGATTTTAGAATTTTAATCATGGCCTTCATATACTTCTGCCTGCTGCTGGTATATTTAACTTTGCTTAGTCTCTCGGTGCTCAAGTGCTGTATATCTCAGTTCATATAGACCAGAAGGAACCAGGCTTAGTTCAATAAGAAGACATATTTAGGCCTGTTTCAGCAGGCTCCATTTGGGTAACTACGGTATAAAATAATAGAAACAGATGCATTCTTGTCTATTAAATTTCAACAATTTCCTGGTCGTGAATATAGGCTACTATTTTAATATTTTAGCCAAACCCATTTACCCTGGCAGTTCCTCAAGAGATTAGTGAGTCGATTCACTGTGCAGCATGATACTGAGACAGAGGGTAGATTTTACAAATTAGCACTACTGGCATAGTGCTTCACACAACAGGAATGCACAGTGGGTTTTTGGGCCATTTGGACAAAATTCGCACAGGAGTGCTAATTTCTAAAGTCTACCTCATGGAGCACAGGAAAGACTTAGGTTCAATTCCTGGTCAATGCTGCGTTAATTGATCTCAATCTAGATGACAGTGGGGGCACTACAGTTGGCCTCAAAATCTCTGGACTAGGAAGAAGAATATCAGCCAGGATACACATTCCTGGTTGTTATCCAGCAATTCCTGTTAGAAGTTTTTGTGTGAATGTCAGGTTAGTACAGTCATGACTATGACTATACGGTTAATGACTCAAGGTTGTAAGTCAATTGTATGTATTGTAAGAAAAGGCCAGGAGGAGTAAATATAAATAGAGGGGGGCAGTGCAGACCACTGGTGGCTGGCTATGGGGAGAACGCATCAGGCTGGGGAGACAGATGGAAACTGTAAGAATTATAGAATGTTACAGCATGGACAAACAGGCTATTTGACCCATCAATTAGCATCTCAGAGTTACATACTGTTGTTAGCACATTATGTCTGAGTCTATTCTAATAGAACGCTGATACAACAGTGATAGCCCCTCCCCATGGTACAACGACCTACTAACTCTCATTGTCCACAGTTGCACATCAGAAGATCCAACTGGGTATGATAACAAAAAGCTATTGTAACCTATCGGACAATCACTTGCTCCCCTCAGCAGAGAAAGGTAGAAAAATTGTAGGCAACAAAAAAACTTGTTTAGTTACAAAACAAATTACAGATTTGTGTATCATTCCAAAGTACATTTTCACAGCCACCAGCAGCCTTTCGTTCTTAATGTGTGAGCCTAGACAGGTTATTCGACCATTCAGGTTATCAGAGCCAAACACTATCCTGTCCTACATAGCAATCCATGGGCATTTTCCAGCAGGATAGCAACCAAGAGTGGGAACCCTGGCTAATTATTTCTCCTTCTCCTTAGCTCAGCGATGCTGAGGCCAATTATATCATACCAACTGTTGCTTTGGCTGAGATCATCTAACTCAGCACAGAGTAGAGGCAAAGCCTTCTGGTCTGTGTGACTTAGTACAATACTGCACAATACGTTTACAAATAAACCAGGAGAAAATGTATTTTAAACAGTAATTGCTTTTTATTTGCTGACAAAGCATGGAAGCTACCTCACCATTCTTTGTTTAAGAATTCAGTTCTTCCCTCGTAGCCAAACAATTATTGGCATGTTAACCACCTCAATAAATACATACCTTTGAGCTCATTATTCATTAAGTGAGCATATGGTTTGTTTCAGTTCAAAAATTCCAAATTCTGCAGCAAATGGCTGCTGAATAAGAAGGAAACTCACAAAGTGCTGCATACAGAATTATATCCTGTACAGGTCAAAGGTCGACACCAGAAATCTTTCATTGTATTAGAAAGCTGTTCATTATATCTGAAGAGATGTAATTTTTGTCAGTAATTAATGAAATGGAAAAAATAGTGAATGCTGGCTTTGTTCTCTATTCCCAGCCATTACTGTCATTAAAAAATATCACTGTCCAGTGCACATATTTCTCTGGCATTCAACTGAATACTTTGTAGCTATAGAACACTAGATCTCAAAGAAGGGAAAAAGCCAAAGGATCCCAGGTTTGATTTCCAGTCGGCGCCGATATTACTGGCCTCAACAGGGCCAGCAGTTGGGCACTACAGTTGACCTCAGTGACACCTCGGTTAGGAAAAGAAAAATCAGCTTGGACGTTAACCAGTGACTCCTGCTGGAAAGTGAGAATAGAGCTTCTCTGCTATCCCCCCCATCAAATAGCCTGTTGACACACATTGTCTCATTTACACATGAAGAATGGCCACTGAGATGAGGGACTGTACCCAGCACGAGTCATGTGCCGTCAGGAGTGGAGGGGAGAGGAAGGAAATGGGGAAAGGTAAAAACAAACAAGACCAGTCCAGATTCATGCTCCACAGAAGAGTCCTTACTATTTGCTGATAATTAATGGTTTACAATCAAGATTGCCCCTTCCTCCTGACTGAAGAAAGAATGGTATTAGGGCAAAAGAAGTTTTTCAAAGAAGCATACAAAAGTTGCCTGATTCATTATTTTTGACATATCTTGCAATATGTTACAATCCCAACTTTGAATTTCCCAATTCATTGAAATATGGAAGGTACACATTAACAGTAAATTGGATACAATGGTGCAGAAATTGGTTTGTGGCAGTCTGCCAGCGTGAACTGCGCACAGTGAACAATCCCTGCACTGGAATGGGTTTGCCCAAGGCATACCCAATATTTACACGAGACCAATTTGCATGAGAAGAGGATTTCAATTTAGGGCCACTACGTTGCCGCCAGCAGCCCTCAGATAGGTCTTGGGAGAGGAGGGGAAAGCGATCGGGAGTGAGGGGGTAAGCAATTGGGAGGGAGGCAGCGGGCTGAGCAGGGGCCAGCAACGGTCTTTAGCACCGTATTGGAACTGGAGGAACACTCCTGAGCCTCCAAGCTCCACATTCAGGTAAGCATTTTTTTTTAAAAACGCCCTTTGAGGACCAATGGTTAGGCCGCATGTAGACAATGTTTTATTGAACACAGTCGGCCGGGCACTGGCTGCGTTCAGGACAGCCCAATTTTGCATAGTGTGCCTCAACAGGCATTAGGCTCCCTATTTGTATATACAAAGGGCTTAACGCCTGTTTCAGACATGGGCCCTGGATGCTTATCTTTCTACCTTTAACAATATGGTGGGCAGCGCACCTCCAGCGCGTAATGAATGCACTAGCCCGCCATATTGGATGCCTAGGCACTCGTTTTGCACCTGAAAAAATTTCTAGGTCAATATGTTGTCCAATAGTGGGACTTAACTGAATGGCACATAAGCTATGAAGTCACAAACACATCTTGGAGTCAAGTCCAGCTGCTGAATATCAAATCTAACAGATCCTCAATATGTTTCTGTTTATAAGATGATTTTTTTAGCTAGAAAAAGTCATAAAACAGAAATAACAATGATATGAGCTATTACAGATTAAGGTGATGCAGCATTAAGTGACATCATAGAAGGCATTAGATCTTTTTAAAAAAGTAATAAAAATAATTTCTTCTGTGCCTGCAGGCATAATAAATTGGTTAATTGAGGTCGACTGTTCATTGGTGGCACTGTGGTTGCTAGGGAAATATTTGTTGTTTATTTTATCTGGCACATGAGTAAAGGAAAGGTATCTTTTAAGAGCTTGAAACAGTGAGCACATTTTGTTAAATCTTTTATGGAATGGTAGTAAATCAATTACAATCAAATGTCCTGGATGTCATCTCGAACAAGGCAACCCGTGGTATAATTAATGGTGAGCAACGGAACTCAGGGATAAAGCCCACAGCCCATCAGAGAAATAAATACTTTGAATGTACTTGTCTCTTCAGATGCTAAGAGATAGCGTATCTACCAGTTGTACAGCTCTAGATCACCATTTAAGTCAAGTGTATCAGCACACAACCTCCAAATAAATGGATCTTTCTGAATCACATCAAAATAAGACCAATCGGGTACTCATAATATAAAAATACTGTTTCAGAAAAATTGCCTAGCTGCCATTCTGCGGAAAGGCTTCCTCGATGTGCTAGGTGTAGCAAAATCACAAAACCCATTCTTTATAAATGTATTAATGGTTTACCTACATCTAATGCATAGAACAAATCTTCTCTCCAGCATGCCAACACAAAGCCCTAGAGGAGTACAAAAAGTGCAGGGGGATACTTAAAAAAGAAATTAGGAGATCAAGGAGGGGCCATGAAATAACACTGGCGAGCAAAATAAAGGAAAATCCTAAGATGTTTTATAAGTATATTAAGGGTAAGAGGATGACTAGGGAAAAAATAGGGCCCATTAGGGACAAAAATGGCAATCTGTGTGTGGAGCCGGCAGATGTAGGAGGGGTTCTAAATGAAGGGGAAAGCCCCCGAAAGCTTGTGGGATTAAAAATAAAATCGTTGGACTATAACTTGGTGTTGTAAAATTGTTTACAATTGTTAACCCCAGTCCATCACCGGCATCTCCACATCACTGGGGATGTGCCAGAGGACTGGAGAACCGCTAATGTAGTACCATTATTCAAGAAGGGGAGTAGGGAAAAACCGGGGAACTACAGGCCAGTGAGCCTAACATCAGTGGTAGGAAAATTATTGGAAAAAATTCTGAAGGACAAAATTAGTCTCCACTTGGAGAAGCAAGGATTAATCAGGGATAGTCAACATGGCTTTGTCAAGGGAAGATCATGTCTGACTAATTTGATTGAATTTTTTGAGGGGGTGACGAGGCGTGTGGATGAGGGTAACGCAGTGGATGTGGTATACATGGATTTCAGTAAGGCCTTCGATAAAGTCCCCCACAGGAGACTGGTCAAGAAGGTACGAGCCCATGGAATCCAGGGTGCCTTGGCACTTTGGATACAAAACTGGCTTAGTGGCAGAAGGCAGAGGGTGATGGTCGAAGGTTGTTTTTGTGACTGGAAGCCTGTGGCCAGTGGGGTACCACAGGGATCGGTGCTGGGTCCCTTGCTGTTTGTGGTCTACATTAATGACTTGGATATGAATGTAAAAGGTATGATCAGTAAGTTCGCTGATGATACAAAAATTGGTAGGGTGGTAAATAGCGAGGAGGATAGCCTCAGTCTGCAGGACGATATAGATGGGTTGGTCAGATGGGCGGAACAGTGGCAAATGGAATTTAACCCGGAAAAGTGCGAGGTGATGCACTTTGGAGGGACTAACAAGGCAAGGGAATACACAATGAATGGGAGGACCCTAGGCAAGACAGAGGGTCAGAGGGATCTTGGTGTGCAAGTTCACAGATCCCTGAAGGCGGCGGAACAGGTAGATAAGGTGGTAAAGAAGGCATATGGGATACTTGCCTTTATTAGCCGAGGCATAGAATATAAGAGCAAGGAAGTTATGATGGAGCTGTATAAAACACTGGTTAGGCCACAGCTGGAGTACTGTGTGCAGTTCTGGTCGCCACACTACAGGAAGGATGTGATCGCTTTGGAGAGGGTGCAGAGGAGATTCACCAGGATGTTACCAGGGCTGGAGCGCTTCAGCTATGAAGAGAGACTGGGAAGATTGGGTTTGTTTTCCTTGGAGCAGAGGAGGCTGAGGGGGGACATGATTGAGGTGTACAAAATTATGAGGGGCACAGATAGGATGGATACTAAGGAGCTTTTTCCCTTCATTGAGGGTTCTATAACAAGGGGACATAGATTCAAGGTAAAAGGCGGGAGGTTTAGAGGGGATTTGAGAAAGAACTTTTTCACCCAGAGGGTGGTTGGAGTCTGGAACTCACTGCCTGAAAGGGTTGTGGAGGCAGGAACCCTCACAACATTCAAGAAGCATTTGGATGAGCACTTGAAATGCCATAGCATACAAGGCTACGGACCAAATGCTGGAATATGGGATTAGAGTAGACAGGGCTTGATGGCCGGCGCGGACACGATGGGCCGAAGGGCCTCTATCCGTGCTGTATGACTCTATGACTCTATAAAGCCAGCAGAGAGCTTCCGCTGGCACCTCATTGCCAGTATGGCGTCACACATGCAGAGAACAAAAAAAAAGGTCTCACTGTACTTGCAAGGTAGGACATTTTGCTTAAAGGGTCAGATGGACCAAATCTATTTAATCTAAATTGGGCAAGCTGCATATTAACTAACTTTATAAATAAAGTTTAGATTGATTTTGTTTTTAAATCAGACCTGAATCAAAGTCACTTGGTATATCTGTGACTAACATGTATGTTGTGGAATAAATACTTTGTTCAGTGGACATTACTGATTTTATGCAATAAAAGTTAATTTTTGCATATTGACATGATTCTGACCTTCACCTTTGATTAGATGATCAATTAAGTATTAAATAGGGGAAGTTTCAAAACCTATTGCTCTTTCTAAGGGTGCATTAACACTATAGCGATGGCATTGACACGAAGCAGGACACCAATGCTAAAGCTGTAGGCTGGGGTTTTCTGCTTCTGTAATCACTAGCTCAGGATTTTTGGTCCACTCACTTTAACGGAGTGAAAAATCACACGCGGGCAAACACAATGGCAGAGAACCCCGGCCATAGCAGAAATTCTGAGTGAAACTCCCTGGAAGTCTAAACCTCATTCAACTTCATTCTAGATCTGATTGGGCCCCAAATCTGGATTGACACGACAAAACTTTAGCATTGGTGTGAAGCAAAACCATCGTTGCAACAACGCTACCCTAGTAGTGTATATGTACCCTTGCTAAGCCACCCCTTTGTAAGCAGGGGATCTTCTGTGTTGTCAATTACTTTTATCATGTATTACTAGCTTCAAATTATTGTTTTGTTTCCTTTCTTATTCTTCATTACTACTACAATTTGGTAGCATTTTGGGAGGGATACAATGAGCGGAGAGGGAGAATTAGAGCCAAATCCTTATCCATGCCTGGATCCATACTGCACCAGTGCTCAAGAATTATTGTCTGGTCTGACCCATATAGTGAGCCTGAGCTATACCGTAAACCTTCATTGGTTTAGTGCAGTTAACAGTAAATACTTGCAAAGCACAGTAGAAGCTGAGGAGGAATTTTGGTGCTTTCAGATAGATTTTTTGACAAATGTTTTTCCTTGCTCTCACTTCCGAAGGTGCTAACTCTTGCTAGCTACAGTTTCATGGGTGCTAATACCAGGCCCAAATGGTCATTCATCAAATATGAATCTAGACAGCACATTGCTCAATTGCAAGGTCTTCATAGTTAAGGTTGATCCTGTTTTCGCATCTGTACACATTTTCCAACTGGAGCCATTGAATAGTGATCAAGAGTGGGGACCCTGGCTGATTTTCCCCTCCCTACCCCAGGTACGATGACATAAAGGGCAGGGTTTTCCACTTCTGCCCTTGCTAGCCTGTGATGTTCCATCCACTTGTTTTAATGGGTGGGAAATCACGGGTTAGCAAGTGCGGATGCGGTTGTATTGCCCCAACAGCTGTCCCAGCTGAGATCAACTAACTCAAAACAAACCAGGACTCGATCCTAGAACCTTCTCATCTACGTCACTCAGTGTTACTCTAGACAGTGCCTTTACGTTGCAGTTGCAGGCTTGAAAAAAAGCACAAAAAGCATGACTTTTTGATGCCTCAGAGTGGATTGCTTGTCCACCCTGATATCTGAGGAATGGTGTAGGGTGCACTTAGAAATGTTAACTAGTAAGTTCTTAACAGTAGATGAAAGATAGAAGGTTTCTATAATTATTCAGTCAGTGTGGTGGATGATTGCAGTGTTACATTCATTCCACAGCAGCAAAATTCTTTTACTGTCTCATGACTCATTAATGATCGATTGTCTAATTTTGAAGATTCTCTAATTTAAACATACGGTATCATTATCAAACAACATAAAATTAACTGAAAGGTATGAAATTATTATGGGTTTTAGGAAAATAGGGGATGAAATTCTATGGGAGAACCCCTGTGGAATTTTAACCACATTGTGTTCATTCTAAAAATTTTGCATTATTCCAAAATGAAGAGCAGTATGCTAAAACATATACTGGACATTAACCCTTCAGTTCATTGTACTTTAAGTAATATTACAGTTGGAAAAGAACAGCAAACGATCATTTCACATGTGACCAAAAGGACAATTCCAGTTTCTTTGGGGAAGGAAGGGTTAAGTTACATCGAGTTACATTGAATTACATCGAAACTACAGCACAGGAACAGGCCATTCGGTCCAACTGGTCTATGGCGCCGTTTATACTCCACATGAGCCTCCTGCCTCCCTACTTCATCTAACCCTATCAGGATACCCTTCTATTCCTTTCTCCCCCGTGTGCTTATCTACCTTCCCCTTAAATGTATCTATGCTATTTGCCTCAACTATTTCTTGTGGCAGCGCGTTCCACATTCTTACCACTCTTTGGGTAAAGAAGTTTCTCCTGAATTCCCTATTGGATTTATTAGCGACTATTTTATATTTATGACCTCTAGTTTTGGACTCTGCCACAAGTGGAAACATTTTCTCCACGTCTACCCTATCAAACCCTATCATTATCTTAAAGACCTCTATCAGGTCACCACTCAGCCTTCTCTTTTCTAGTACTTGAAGCTGTCATGGATAGCATTCTGCCATGAAAGATTACAGCTTGTGAGGATTCTAATTCCTTGAAACTTTGTTTTAAAAGGCACAGAAAATAACAGATAATCCCCTTGCCAGGCTGAAGTGAATCTGTCATCACCCTACAGCTCACACAAACCTCTTTACAAGTTCTTCTTTACGTTCCACAAGCCTTGGTGTGTATCACAATTTCCTTTCTGTGGTTCTGTGCACGACTGGATCCATTTATTGCTGGATATGGCTCTGCTTACAGAATTATCAGGAGTCAGTCCATATCAATTGTTCATATGTGTTATTGCTCGGGATAATTAAATTGTGGAATCAAAATGCACACTTCCTGTTACAAGTTTGATTCCAGTTTGAAATCTGTTTCAATTTAGGCTCTTTACCTGTAACTAGTTTCAAACACAATCAGTTTACAAGACAACTTGAAATATGATTTTGTTATTACTATGTGATACTTGTAGATCTCCTGTGGAATTACGCACAGGGGGCCCGATAATAACGCAGAGGTGGGTCCTGAGCAGGGGCGGGGGGCGATAGCGGGCACAAGACCCTGCAGAAGTTTTGGCGCGGGCATGATGAGCACCCACATGACGCGATCTCAGCTCAACTATTTAAAGTGCCAATTCAAAGATGGAATTTGGAGGAGTTGGGAGCTTTTGGAAAGAGACGGCAAACTTACAACATGGTCTTAGGATGTTCAAAAGCTGCACCCCGTTTTAACGACGCCTCACTTGATGTACTGCTGGGTACAGTAAGGAACAGGATGGAGGTAATCATTCCCAGAAATGGGAAGAAGAAACCTGCTGCTGTCACCAAGAAGGCATGATTAGAGGTGGCTGAGGAGGTCAGCAGCAGAAGCATTGTGCCCCGTTCCTGGATCCAGTGCAGGAAGCGGTTTAATGACCTAACCAGGTCAGAAAAGGTGAGTACAGATTCACCTACATCCTGTAGTGCACATCCCCCACCCCAGTTCTGCCTTGTCAAGTATACTCCATCATCTCACTCCTCACAGCCACTTAAGTTTGAAGAACACCCAACGTTCACTTTCTATGCACTCACTCACCTCCCCATTTATCTACCTACCACTGCCACTCACCCCAATCCTCATGCAATGTGATGCAACTGCCTCACCGAATGCATTGCACCCATCGGGTGAACACATGCCTTACAGACACTCATAAGTCTGTTGTTCCCCCGTTGCAGGAGAAGCGAGCACAAAATACAAGGGAGAGGGAGGGGATCGGAGGTGGCCCACCACAGATAGTGCAGCTGACATCAACAGAGGTAGAGGCCATGGAAATCAGTGGCATTGCTGCGTACTTGATCATCGGAGATGGAGAGACTGGGACTTTGCTGCTGCCTGGTAATAGAATTAAATATCTCCGACCCATATCTCATACAAGACTCAATCATGTTGACTTGATTTCAGCAACAAGTGAAATATGATCATTTTGATTATGCTAAGTAGCAACATTTTTACATTGCCAGTACTAATTCATAACCGTCTCTTTTCTCCTCCGGTGCCTTCACATGTAGAACAGCAGTCCCTGGACTTTCTGGATGATGATTCCTCAGAGGACCTGATTCTTTCTGAGGGTGTGCTATCACAGGACATATGTTTACCAGGCACCAGCGCAGATACGTGCAGTTCGGTGGGTCCTGTTAGACAGTTAGTTGGGTTTTTCACCTGGTGAGTCACAGTTCACGAGTGAGCATGAGCAGAGGGTGGTGTCAGGGACAGTTGTGAACAGTCTGTGTCGGAGGGCATATTCCTCTCCAGGCTCTGCTCAGCTAGACACAGATGCTGAACCCCGGGGGCCATCGATGAAAAGGAGAATCATAGAGGGCCAGCAGCAAATTTGCGAGATACTGGCAGACATGCCACTCACCCTCTCCACAATAGCAGAGAGGATGGAGGAGTCCAGCTCGAACATTTGTGGATTGATGTCGCAGGATGTCTTCCATGGATAGAGTGGCCTCTTCCATGGAACTCCATTCGCGGCAATCTAATCAGTCCATGCAGGCCATGAACAGGGTTGGATGCCAGCATGTCTGCCGCCTTAAACAGGATGACAGATACCTTAGCCATGGCCTTACAACAGGTCACTGGTCTGCACCAAGCCGCTCCCCCGCAGAGTGGTAGGAGTGATATGGGCCTGGCCCAGGAGAGGGATGATGGCGATAGGGGACATGGAAGTGGGAACGCCACTCAAACTGCACCCATGTCTCACCCATTGCACCTCCCTCAACAAATCCTTGACATGCTGCCTCCTCTCCCGATGGTCGAGTCTGCCCCTGCACAGGTGCAGGCTGAGCAGTCTTTGGCGAGGCCCTCAGGAGCTCCAACACCCAGAGGTCAACGGCTAAGAGCATCTCAACAGTCAGAGCAGGGATCTGGGCAGTCTGCCTCTACCCCTGCTTAAGCCACAGTGGTTGCACCGCATTGGAGCGGTAAGCAAAGGAAAAGAAAAACATTATAGTTCACCAAGAGTATGCTCATGGGTGCTTGTGAAAATGTTATGTTGTTAAGTTTCCTTTTTTTGTGACCTCACATAAAATGTATTAATTTGCACCACTTTCCTGTGTTGCCCATTCTTGCCTGGTGAGTGGCAATTCACCTTTTCAGTTGCTTGGTGATGAATGTGAAGACATGAATTGACAGGATCAGTTGGTGCATGTGTAGTAAGTAGTTGGATGGTTGGTTACAGGACTGCTTTGTGTCAGTGGGGGTGGGGGAGGGCGTAGTGGGAGGGGCCGGGGATGTGATAGTTACTTTGGTTCAGTATGAATGACTAAATGAACCTTCGAGCTATTAGGGCATCCTCGGCATCCCGAGCAGCAATGTGTGCAGCTGGTCTGACGTTGGGTGCCCCATCTCCATCTTCATCCTTTTCCTCATCCTCGTCCTCCTCCTCTGCACTGGAATCATCATCAGGTGTTCCTCCTCCACCACTAGTCCTCGCTGCTGCGCAATGTTGTGCAGAACGCAGCACACCATGATCATCCTAGAGACACTCGCTGGCGATTACTGAAGGGCGCCTCCAAACCTGTCCAGGCACCTGAAGCACATCTTGAGCATATCGATGGCTTGCTCGATGACACATCTGGTTGAAATATGGCTGACATTATGGTGCTCTTGGGGCTTAATGGTGGGGTTCCTCAGAGATGTCATCAGACAGCTTTGAAGGGGGTATCCTTTGTCACCCAGCAACCATCCCTTTAGGGCGGTTCCAGGTACGAACAGGTCAGGGATGTTGGTCTGATGCAGGATGGAAACACCATGGCAGCTCCCAGGGAATCTTCCGCAGACCTGCATGAACCTTTTCTTGTGGTTACACACCAGCTGAACATTGATGGAATTAAATCCCTTGTGGTTGATGAATGCTCTTGGTTGATCTGGTGGTGCTCGGATTGCCACGTGAGCGCAATCAATGGCACCCTGTACCTGTGGGAAGCCAGCAAGAGTAGTTTCTGATGCAATTCATGCATCACTATTATACAGCAAATTTACTGAAGCAATATATCACATAACTTATACAAGGTAAAAATATTGCATCCCTTACTGATTCTGAAAGATGTAGACCTCACCAATGTAATACTTGTAATGCTTCTAACTTACCACTTAGTTAAGATGCAATTAACTTTATCTGTTCTACCCTTCCTAAACCCTTTTATTCTCATTCATTTATACTGTACAATCTTTTTTGCTTTATCTCCTACAATGGATTTGCTTACGATCCAAGTGCTTTCATTTAACTGTTTGTTCTTCCTTCCTCCCTCCCATAAACCTTTTTTTCTCAATTATTCGCATGGTTGTAAAAGATATCAATTCTACCTGATCTCTCCCATTGGAAAAAATGTTTGTCTGGAATTTCCATAGGGATTCTCCTCATCTCCTGCCATTACTTCAGTGGAAGATTGGCAGAACCGCTGGAGAAATGGCGTAAATACACTGTGAGAACTATATTTCCTGTGTTGCATCTTTCTCACACGCAAAAAAATTGTGAACAAGAATTAGAAATCTGTAGCAACCAAGGCGAGCTAATATTTCCAGCTCTGGGACTGAAGCAGAATTCAAGCCCAAGCCCAAGAAAAAGGCAGGGATTTGTAACATTAAATGATTATTTTGTGCATAAATTAAATTTTTTATTGTGAAGTTATAACTTATTTGCTATGTTCAAAAGCTTATTTTTGTTATTATATCCTTAGGTTACTAAAAAAGGCAGATGAAAGTATTTTCAAAACAATTTGAACCAATTTCAGTGGTTCCCCTTTTTCCTCCTTGCTAGCTATTTATTGATAACTGTTGCTGACATTAATAGTTCTCCTACCTGCATGCTGCTTGTTCATTGTGGACAGTAGATTTCCTCCTTGCTTTCCTTCCTGTTCAGTAATATTCCAAGCAATCAGCATTGTTTAGTTAACCTTTTTATGAATATGCCAGTTGAGGCAATCAAGAAAGTGTGAGGTACACTTAGCATGTTTGACACTTTGAAGCATGGCATACACTTTGTATACTTTGAGGTGCAACAGATGTTTACTACATACAAGACTTTTGGTTATGTAGATATGCTTTATATCATGTATTTTTCACAATTATAACATATCCCTGAAAACTTGATGTTTTTACATCAAAATATATACATTATTTTTCTGTAATTTTCATATCTGATATTAGACACCCTTTGTCCTGTTAAGGTTGCAATCTTAGTGGCCTCTTTTCTATAGCCCATTATCGATCTCATTTTGCAGCCGTATATCTTTTCTCTCCAACAACCCCCTGCTCCTTGTCCTATTTCCCCAGAAGGTTCTCATTCAATTTGCATTGTCCATTCGCACTCCATTGTCTCTAATTTCCCCAGTATTGATCTCTTCTCACTAGCTTCATTATCCAATTTTCTCTTTCAACTTCCTGTTACCTTGTCTCTTTTTCCCAGTTGGTCATTCTCCTTATTCTATTGTCTCTCATTTCAACCAGATTTCAGGGCCTATTTTAACTCTGCCTGCCTGGTGCAAACCAACCAGGTGAGCATTTAAAATGGCCTGTGGGACTTAACCGCAACAATCCTGCCGTCTTCCCATGGGTTCCGATCTTAACCCACTCTTCTGAGCAGCCAAGAGGGACAACTGCCGAAAGTCAGCAGAATCATTCTTTAAATATGCAGATCAGGCTCCGATTACATCATTGGGCCCGACTGCAATTTTAACCGAAGGCCTGCATGGGGAACCCGTTGTGACTTCCTCTCGGGCCAACCTAGAGGGAAGAGGAGCCGGGGCCAGAAAAGGCCCAAAAAGGTAAGTGGATTTTCTTCTTTTTACTTTCCTTGTGGGGCCAGGAAAAGCAAGAGTTCTTTTCCAGGCTCCACAAGAAAAGTTTAGGCTTCTCTGCCCTAGGCTTCCCCCCTCCCTTGACTGTGAGACCTCCTGAACCCCTCCTGAATCACTTACATTCTACACCTGCCCACCGGCCAACTGAAGCTTCTCGCTGGGTTCTGTTGAAAGACCGGTGGGGCCTATGCAGATGAGGCCTGGGAGTTAAAATCTCCCGGGCCTCACGGTTCCAAGGTCTGGCAGTTTGTGATCCACCTGGGCCCCACCCAGAAGACCCCCGCCTTGAGTTAAAATTGGGGCTTTTGTCTTTTTTCCTGGTGGACTCTACGTCATATCTCGTTGAGTCCTTAGTTTCATCAACAATCTGTCTTTTCTCCCTAATGGCATTTCTTTCTTCCTGTCAGTTACTTCTTGCTAATGATCTTCTTAGAATCATAGAATCATAGTCCTCAATATTAAACCCCCCACGACGGGCGGGAGAGGGTTGGGGGGGGGAGTTAAAATGTGAAATCCGAGTAACCCGACCCCAACACGCTGCCATTTTTATGGCGGTGGATATTGGGGCGTCCGAGTGTCCCACGTAGAGAGATAGGACGCTTATTAACATATGTAAATCAGGCTCCCACAGTAAAATTTGGAGCCAGATTTGAAATTAACTGGTGCTGCACGGGTTTCCTGAAACTCAGCAATGAAACGGAGGCGAGAGCTGCTGGCTCCCATGGATAAGTGACTCCTTTAGCACTCCTTGTGGGCCAGGAGGAGCAGGAGTGCTTCCCCCAGGCCCCTCAAGGAAGCCTTCGCCCTCCTCCAGCCCTGATCTCCAGCCTACATCCCCCAGCTTTCCTGATCGTGGGCCTCCTCGTCCCAGCCATCCCAATCGTGGACCTCCTCGCGCCAGCCATCCCGATCGCGGGCCCCTTCGTCTCAGCCCGGTCAAGGGCCTTCCCCTCCCCTGCCTTCTCGATCGCAGGCCTCCTTCCCACAGGTTTCCCAATAGCGGGCCTCCTCCCCCCAGCCTTCCCGATCGCAAGCCTCCTCTCCCCAGCCCTCCAGCCCGCCGGTCAGGCTGTCCATTTGGCCGGCTGCTGGGCAGGAGGTGGACCTACAAGAGGCAAATGAGGCCCTGCCATTAAGATCGCAGGGCCTCTGCGTCCTCGGTCTTGCCGGGTTCTTCAGCCGATTTCGGCCTCACTCCCACCCTCCCCGCCTCCCCGTAAATATCGGGGCCATAGACTCATACAGCACAGAAGGAGGCCATACGGCCCATCAAGCCTGTGCTGGCTCTTTGAAAGAGCTATCCAATTAGTCCAACTCCCCTGCTCTTTCCCCATAGGCCTGCAATTTTTTCCTCTTCGAGTATTTATCCAATTCCCCTTTGTAAGTTACTATGGAATGTGCTTCCACCACCCTTTCAGGCAGTGCATTCCTGATTAAAATTCTTCCACCTTAAAATATTGTTAACCTGCTTCTAAATTTTGATTGTCTTTTGTGTCTATACGAATTCATTGAACTGTGAAGAAGTACACTGAAGCACTGACACTGGGTACTTGAAATCGCAGAATGCTTCACTTTCCAGTGTGAACATCCTTCACCTCGATGAGCACAAAATGTTTTTAAAAGTTTTTTAAAAAGTCACAGAATATCAAGGTAGCACTGGCTGCGTATTATTACAGTAGTCAACTCCAATTTTTCAAAGTTAAATATTCACAAATGTTCCTGTCATGGTGTTGCCTATGACAATACATGATAGAAATGTCTTGCATTGATTTCCAGAGCAAAATAATTATGTTTTTTACCCAAAAGGCTGAACATTTTGACAGTTTACCCAGATCCTAGATTGTATATTAAATAGAGGAATATTTGTTCTATTAAGCAGAGGAATATTTGAAACACAACGTTCAGTAATTGAAAAAGTGCCGGGGACATTAGGCTAAATTTTACAGTCCCATCAGCGTAGTGAAATATTATTCATGCGTTCCCTGGACCGATTGGGCATTGTGCAGGGAACATGGCTGCAACAGGGGCAGGATATCGGATTTAAAGAACTTTTGCTGTGACTCAGAGGGGAACTGACAGGGCCCTCGACTGTGTCTGTCCCATTTTCCGCACTTCAGCCTTCACCCATTCCCCACCCTCACAGAACCACAATAGAGTCTGTCTTGTCCTCACCCTCCACCCCACCAGCCTCCACTTTCAACGTCTAATCCTCCGCCATTTCCGCAACTTCCAGCGCAATACCACCACCAAACACATCTTCCCCTCCCCTTTCAGCATTCCGAGGGGACCATTCCCTCCGTGACACCCTGGTCCACTCTTCCATCACCCCCAACACCCGCTCTCCTCCCCAACAGCACCTTCCCGTGCGAGCGCTGGAGATGCAACACCTGCCCTTTCACCTCCTCCCTTCCCACCGATGTGGTCTCCTCTACATTGGGGACTCCAATCACAGATTGGGTGATCTCTTTGCTGATCACCTCCGTTCAGTCCGCAGGGGTGACCCTGAGCTTCCAGTCTCTTGCCATTTTAATTCTCCGTCCCACTCCCACTCTGACCTCTCTGTCCTCGGCCTCCTACGCTGTTGCACTGAAGCTCAACGGAAGCTCAAGTAACATCACCTCATCTTTTAATTAGGTACTTTACAACCTTCCGGACTCAACATTGATTTCAATAACTTCAGATAATAACCACTGCTCCCATTTTTTCAGACAGCAGGTGCTGGTAATGGTTCTGCTGTTGCTATTTACCATCTAGACCCATCTTTCATTTCTTTATTTATCCCATTACCACCTTCCTTGCCTTGCACCATCATCCCTTTTGTCATTTAATCACTCCTGCCCTCCACCCTATCAGAGGCCTTCTCTTTTGTTCTTTCCTCTCCTCTCCTTCCCCCCACCGCCTTTTCCAGGCTCTGTACTTGCTTAAAAACTGTTAAATCTTTACTGCTTCCAGTTCTGACGAAAGATCATCGACCTGAAACATTAACTCTGTTTCTTTCTCCACAGATACTGCCTGACCGGCTCTGAGTATTTCCAGCATTTTCTGTTTTTATTTATGACCAATGTATAACTGAAGAAGTGAGACATGGCTAATGGATGTGTGACTGGCCAGGGCTGAGGAAGGACTACTCCCTATACAGAAAGGGTCCCACAAGTGATGCTGTGGGAGGCGCAGCAAAGGAGAGATCCAAGGTGCATCCTCCTCAGAAGGCTGCAGCAAGGTGTGTGTGGGACGAGGTCACTGATCAGGTCACTGCAGTGTTCCCAGTGAGGAGGACAACCGCTCAGATATGCAAGAAATTTTCCAGCCTCAGAAGTTTATTAGCATTTAGCTGCATCAGATTGAATGATATGGCATGCCTGTAACACGCACTTTTATTTCAAACAGCTACAGCTTGACATCATATGCATATGTTTCTCATTTGGGAAGTCTAGCCTTACAGTATTGCAAGGCACCACATATGGCACACCTTGCATCTTTCAAGGAAACATTAGTATGTTTCTGAAACATACTAATGTTTCCATCAACAGACATGGCTTGGAAGGCAGAGTGGACACATGCATGGCTATGTCAAGGTATTTCAACCACCTCATTGCAGCCTTGCAGTCTGCTTCAATGCAGATCACAAAACAACAAAACATGCCAAGGGAGTGTCCAGCAGCAGGGCTATGGCAGGAGTAGGCAACGATAAGGGAGTTGTCTCACCAGGCAAAGCAACATCTGTGCCATGCACACAATGACACTTGCTGAGCCAAAAAGAGGGCGGCCCAGACAGCCACTTTATCTTTGAATGTGGAGCCATTCATTGCAGGGCTATCCCGTGAACCTACACAAGAAGATGCAAGGCCACTGCCACCTCAACAGCTGTCCTTTGAGATCGAACAGCCAGCTTCCCACTGGAGTAACATCAAGAAGGAGTACTAAATTATGTAGTGCGAGCACAAATCATATACAGCCATCAACACAAAACACCAGAGAAGAAACACTAATTTTGAGCTCAACAATTTTACTGTTAAGCAAATAAATAAATTGAAGTCCATTTCCATTTTGTGCAGATTTCTGTAGTAGGAGATGAATGAATGGCCATGCATGGTAGATGAGGTCCATCAGAGGATAATAGTAAATGTGGTGTTTGATGGGCCAGTTTATTGGCAACACATATTCAGCAATGCTTGTGCTGGGGCAGCTTTGAAACTTAACTAAAATTGTTGTTTATTAGATCATAGAATCATAGAAAGCTTACAGTATGGAGGAAGGCCATTCGGCCCATTGAGTCCGTGCTGGCTCTATGCAGGAGCAATCCAGCTAGTTCCACTCATCTACCCTATCCCCGTAGCCCTGCAAATTTTTTCCTTTCAAGTACTTATCCAGTTCCCTATTGAAAGCCATGATTGAATCTGCCTCCACCACCCATCCTGGCAGTGCATTCCAGATCACAATCACTTGCTGCATAAAAAAGTTTTTCCTCATGTCACCTTTGGATCTTTTGCCAATCACCTTAATTCTATGTCCTCTGGTTCTTGAACTTTCCGCCAATGGGAACAGTTTCTCTCTATCTATTCCATCTAGACCCTTCATGATTTTGAATACCTCTATCAAATCTCTTCTCAACCTTCTCTGTTCCAAGGAGAACAACCTCAGCTTCTCCAGCTTATCCATGTAACTGAAGTCCCTCATCCATGGAATCATTCTGGTAAATCCTGCACCCTCTCTAAGGCCTTCACATCTTTCCTAAAGTGCGGTGCCCAGAACTGGACACAGTACTCCAGTTGTGGTCGAACCAGTGTTTTATAAAGATTTATCATGGCTTCCTTGCTTTTGTACTCTATGTCTCTATTTATAAAGCCCAAGATCCGTATGCTTTTTTAATCACGTTCTCAACCTGTCCTGCCACTTTCAACGATTTGTGCACAAACACCCCCAGATCTCTCTGTTTCTTTACCCCTTTTAGAATTATGCCCTCTAGTTTATATTGCCTCTCCTCGTTCTTCCTACCAAAACGTATCACATCGCATTTTTCCGCGTTAAATTTCATCTGCCACGTGTCCGCTCATTCCACCAGCCTGTCTATATCCTCTTGAAGACTATCACTATCCTCCTCAATGTTCACTACACTTCCAAATTTTGTGTAACCTGCAAATTTGGAAATTGTGCCCTGTACACCCAAGTCCAAGTCATATATATATATATCAAGAAAACCAGTGGTCCCAGTACCGACCCTGGGGAACACCACTGTACACCTCCCCCCAGTTCGAAAAACAATCGTTCACCACTACTGTCTGCTTCCTGTTACTTAGCCAATTTTGTATTCATGATGCTACTGCCCCTTTATTCCATGGGATTCAATCTTGATGACAAGCCTATCATGTGGCACTTTATCAAATGCTTTTGAAAGTCCATATACACCACATTAACCGCATTGCCCTCATCGACCCTCTCTGTAACCTCATCAAAAAACTCTATCAAGTTAGTTAAACGCGCTTTGCCTTCAACAAATCCATGCTGGCTTTCCCTAATCAATCCACACTCGTCCAAGTGACTGCTAATTCTGTCCCGGGTTATCGTTTCTAAAAGTTTCCCCACCACTGAGGTTAAACTGACTGGCCCATAGTTGCTGGGTTTATCCTTACACCCTTTTTTGAACAAGAGTGTAACATTTGCAATTCTCCAGTCCTCTGGCACCACCCCTGCATCTAAGGATGTCTGGAAGATTATGGCCAGTACCACCGCAATTTTCACCCTTACTTCCCTCAGCAACCTAGGATGCATCCCATCCAGACCAGGTGACTTATCTACTTTAAGTACAGCTAGCCTTTCTAGTACTTCCTCTTTATCAATTTTTAGCCGATCAAGTATCTCAACTACATCTTCCTTTACTGAGACTCTGGCAGCATCTTCTTCCTTGGTAAAGACAGATGCAAAGTACTCATTTAGTACCTTGGCCATGCCCTCTGCCTCCATGCGTAGATCTCCTTTTTGTTCCCTGATCGGCCCCACCCCTCCTCTTACTACCCGTTTACTGTTTACATACCTGTGGAAGACTTTTGGATTCCCTTTTATGTTGGCTGCCAGTCTATTCTCATACTCTCTCTTTGCCCCTCTTATTTCCTTTTTCACTTCCCCTCTGAACTTTCTATATTCAGCCTGGTTCTCACTTGTGTTATCAACCTGACATCTGTCATATGCCCCATTTTTCTGCTTCATCTTACTCTCTATCTCTTTTGTCATCCAGGGAGCTCTCGCTTTAGTTGCCCTATCTTTCTCCCTCATGGGAATGTACTTCGACTGTACCTGAACCATCTCCTCTTTAAAGGCCGCCCATTGTTCAATTACAGTTTTGCCTGCCAATGTTTGATTCCAATTTACCCAGATCAGATCAGTTCTCATCCTACTGAAATTGGCCCCCATCCAATTGAGTATTTTTACTTTAGAGTGGTCCATGTCCTTTTCCATAGCTATTCTAAACCTTATGATACTATGATCGCTGCTCTCTAAATGCTCCCACACTGACACTTGCTCCATTTGATGTTGCCAGAATTTCCTTCCAGGCTGCAGCATTGATGCAGCAGACAACCCATCAGCCTAGGGCTGATTGACACAATTCCCCTTTGGGTCTGCACGACCCTCCTCTTCTACATACCTTTTCTTCTGAGTGCAACATTATGCAGCATGCAACATAGAATCATAGAATCGCGGGTCGAAATTAACCCCCCCACGATGGGCAGGAGAGGGTCAAAGGAGGAGTTAAAAATGAAAAATCGTGAAACGCAACCCCAACTCGCTGCGTACGTGCCTGCCGCCATTTTTACTGTGGCGGTTTGCGTGGCATACGTGTGTCCCACTCTCAAGAGACAATGCAAATAGGAGCCTGATTTAAATTTAACACTGGAACAGGAGTGCTCCCCCCCACCCCCCCAAACCTTCTGCCGATCTCAGGCTCAAAGGGGCTGAAAGTTAGGCAGGACCTGGAAGATCATCTGTTCGTAATTCCCACTGAAGCCTGGGGCAGATGAAGGTTCCATCCATCTGACAGAAGGTCTATGTTATGAGAACGAGGTACGTCTTCCCCCACCAGAATTCCTGTAGCTTCCCACTTCCTTAGCGACACGTGATCTGGGCAGCCAAGTCCATAGGGGGCACAAGTGGGACCCACAGGGGTCTCAAGGCTGGGGACATGGCCTGGAAGACCCCAGAATTGACATTGGCTCTCTTTTCATCACTCTCTATAAAACACTTTGTAGATTTTCTACATTAAAAGCACTATGTAATAGCAAGTAATAGTAGTATGGGCAAGAAAACTCAAATTCCATCAATGAAAGAGATACACAACAAATAACCATCAAAATTAAATTCTTCACAGAGTTAAAAAAAAGCATGTAAACTTATTAATCAGTTAACTGATTAAGTGACATGTAACCTGCGATTCTGACTCCACTGTCAGTGACAAGAAATTGATTTGTCCTCTGGGCTGGAAATTAGTCAGGACTTATTTTTAGGCCTAGACTCGGTGCTGTACGACCAGTCGAAACAAAAGGTCCTAGGATCGATAGAAATAAATCCTCGGGCCTCATCAGCATACTCGGCGCGAGCTGCTGCCGCTGGTCACACCTCCACAGGCTGCTTGCCTGAGTGAAGAAGTCAATTTCGGCCGCCTCCCTCGTCAGCAGCAGCTCTCAGTCCTGGGAGGGAGGTTTGGAGCGGTTGGCGGGGTCACATCTGCCTTCCCTTTTACCCATCAGCCATGCAATCTTCTGGGAGAGGCAAAAATAAAACAGGGAAAAAAACCTTGGTTGGCGGTTGCGGGGGCCACTGAAGATTCCTGAGCCCCGGTCATCGGAGACAAATTCCTAATAGGTGTCTTCATTGAAATTACTTCAATGGAAATGAAAATCGGAAGAGATGCCGGACAGGCAGCTGATCCAATATCACCCGTTTTAAACTATCGCCCAAAGTCAAAATTACCCCCAGAATGTTGGGGCTTTTAATCTAGATCAGCATAGACTTGATTGAGGTTTTTTAAATAATTAAAGGATTAGACTCGATCCATGAGGATTTGATCTGGATAGGTTGAGGAGAACTAGGGGACATGAGTATGAGTTACGTAAGCATGGAATTAGATACCAGGAGGTACTTTTTTCTCGGAGAGTTATCAACCTACGGAACAAGTTGCACGCATGTACAATGAATGTGGATTTACTGCAGGCATTCATAAAGGAGCTAGATGAGTTCATAAGAATGGCTGACATCACTACATATAGAAGGTAAGTGGGCATTGGGGGATGTGTCTCCTGGTTACCATAGTCTCCTGGAACTTGTTTGATCACCTTCGGGGGACGGAGGAATTTTGCAGAATTTTTTCCTCAATTGGCCCAAGGTTTTTTTCCCAGTTTTATTTTTGCCTTTCCCAGAAGATTGCATGGCTGATGGGTGAGAGGGAAGGTAAATGTGGGTCATAGTGTGCAGAAGTTACATATGACAGTAAAGGACAGGCTCCATGGACCAGCTGGTCTTCTCCTGAACTTCAGTTTCATATGTTCATATATTCTGCCTGTGAACATATAGGAAATGGTATATGTCATTTTGGGGGATTTTTAAAGCATTTTTCCTTAGAAAAAAATTTACACTTAAATGTTGGGTTTTTAAAGCAAGGTATATTCACACAAGTTAAAAAAAGGTACTGGTCAATTAATGGTTAAAAAGCTAATGAGCTAAGCTTTGATGTTGTTTTTCTACTGACTGTAAATAATAAGTAATTTGTTAACCTTCTCGGCAATCGATAAACACCTCACACTCATTGTGTTGGAAAGTCTCTGTTCCTTTCTGGCTGTGAACAGAAGGAAATAAAAAAAACAGAGACACAGACAGGCATTGAGATTTAGCAAAGTCTTTGAAATCAGTTAGGTCTTTAAACAGAAAGCTGTGAGGGCAAGTTTAAGTCAAGTAAGATGACCCATTAATGTGGGGAAGCATACCATGGTCATTATTTTATATTATTTCACAAGAACAAGCTGTACTGATTGAACTAATGAGCCTGTTCATAACAGTTGCTCTATGTGTTCATTTGCTGTGAAATAAAACAGCTTAACACTTCATATCTGGCCTCATCTCACTTGTTTTCTCAGTCTGTTTTGCAATAGATTGAAAACCCGCAGAGAGTGGTGTGGACGGAGGCTTAGTGGTACATGGTCCCATGTCACTTTCTGCCCATACTTGCCACATCTGTGCTGGTTCTCAGGTGGGCAGGCAACCAAATATCCAAGACCATGTCTTTTCAGTTGTTACACTATAGATAACATTCACAATCTTCCATAAACTCCATCCCTTGCTACAAAACCCCATCCCTCTTGCTAGCCAAGTTTTCAGGATGAACCACCCGCTGCAGAACCTTGCAGTCCTGTTTATCCCTGAGCTGAGCTTTTAACACTTCATCAAGACCACTTACTTTCTCTTCTACAACATCAAAACCCCCCCACCCCACTCTGCCTCCCCCACCCCAACCCCACTCCCACATGATCTGTTTACACTAAGCAGGTGGCTGGAAAGAGGTTGGAGTCAGTGGCCAGGGAGCATATTTTATGATGAGGGAGTTTACGGAAGTCGTGAATGTTATCTACAATGTAACAACTGAAAATACATTGGCCCCTGAAATTCCTGGGGCCAACTGTGCCAGTGCATGCGCGACAGAATGCAACCTCGGTCCGCCCTAGCCGAAAACCGGAGACCCAGTCCTAAATCCTGGCAACAGGGTCATTGACATGACTGGGGCAGGCCCTTCAGCAGTGCCCAGTCTGATAGTCTGCAGGAAGCAGCCCACCGCCACTCCACCTGAGGTGCTCCCGGACTCTTGTGGGCTGAAGGAAAAATTACGGAGAAAATTTTTCAGTTCCCAACAGTGCCATTGTCCCAACAGATTATGGTAATCAATCCCCCCAGGATAATTATCTTTGTCTAGTAAACATTTGAGGCCTTTTTAAAGGTCTGAGGCCTATTGACGTCATACTGGACTGAACTCCCGGGGAAGCCGAGGAACTCCCCCGGACATGCCCCTTGATATGAAGGGAGATGGACCTACTGACCAGAATTTAGAGGGCCAGTGCCAATTAGGCAAAATCCTGCGTAACCAGGTTCCACTCCAAATGCCTAGCCCTCCTGACAGGATGTCAGACTTTCCCTCCTTTCCAGCCCTAGGAATTTTGTGGCTACTGTTTTCATTATTCCTAAAAACATTGTATGAGCCCATTGATCAATTGCATGTCCTTGCCAGTGTGGTCAGACCCACACATTACGTGTCACTTAATCAGTTAACAGATTAAAAAGTTTGCCCCACCACTGGCGGTCATGCCTTCAGCTGCTTAGGACCTAAGCTTTGGAATTTCCTCCCTAAACCTCTCCGCCTCTCCACCTATGTATTCCTTCAAGGCACTCTTTAAAACCTACTTCTTTGACCAAGCTTTTAGTCACCATTCCTAATATCTCCTTCTTAGGTTCGGTGTCAATATTTGTTAGATTACACTCCTGTGAAGCACCTTGGGATGTTTTCCGATGTTAAAGGTTCTTTATAAAGGTGGTGGTGGTGGTGGTGGTGGTGGTGGTGGTGGTGGTTGTTGTTGTTGTTGTTGTTGTTGTTGTTGTTGTTGTTGTTGTGGCGTGCCTTTGTTACTGTGAAAATCAATGTGAAGAGTTTAGTTTTGATGGTTATTTGCTGTAGAGCACCTTTAATAAGTCTATGTTAATGCAGGTTCAGCTATATAATCTTTTTATTTTCCTCATCTGAAGAATCTTCATTCTTTTCCATATCTGAGATGAGAAGTCATGGATGCTTGTGAACCATGAAGAATGCCTTCAAAGAGTAAATACGTGCAATTCTAGAAGTCCTTCTTTGTTCTCACATCAGTAACTGAAGAGGCAATCCCAAAATTAGATACCAGGCCATCTGCTCCTTATAATTAATAATTTTTCCTTTTCACAGTTGAGAAGATTCACTTAAATATATTAAAAATAATAAATCTCCTCTCTTTGACTGCCACTACGAATTTTAAAAAGCTCACTTATTATGCTAAGTAAAGCAATTTGGGATATTCTGAGGTCATGTAAGGCACTATATAAATGCAAGTTCTTTCTTCAAAAGCAACTTCCTGCCACCTGAAGTTAACCAGAACATTACTGGTGTAACTCAGACTTTACATGTTATTATCCTCCTATTTTCTCTTAACAATGTAGTTTGAGTTTTTCCTGCATCCAAAAGTGAAGTGATAATTGGAAGGATACAGGGCACAAAGCTGTGACAGCTATAAGGAACATAGACACAGACAGGAGTGACAGCTGAAAGGTTATTGATGAGGAGAGGAGTGACAGCTATGAGGGATACAGCCACAGAGAGGAATAGTAGCTGAAGGACAGAGGCCCAGAGAGAAGTGACAAGTGTAGGTAATACCGACACAGGATTAACAGCTGTAAGGAACATGGACCCAGAGAGGAGAAATAGCTGGAAGGGACATGGACCCAGAGAGGAGAAACAGCTGGAAGGGACATGGACCCAGAGAGGAGAAACAGCTGGAAGGGACATGGACCCAGAGAGGAGAAACAGCTGGAAGATACATGGACCCAGAGAGGAGAAACAGCTGGAAGGAACATGGACCCAGAGAGGAGAAACATCTGGAAGGGACATGGACCCAGAGAGAGGTGACAGCTGGAAAGAACATGGATTTAAACAGGAGGGACAGCTGGAAGGAACATGGACCCAGAGAGGAGTAACAGCTGTAAGGAACGTGAACCCAGAAAGGGCCAATTGATGCTTGATCACACTATTATTTTTTTCCAGAATGATGTCATTACACTATGTTTATAACTCTTCATTTATTTGCAGTTCTGATGTAATGTGTTATATCAGTTGTAGAAAGTTGTTTTTCCTTTTGATATTTTGTTTTTTTGCACCATTTGAATTGTTTCACGTTGTGTGATTCTACATTGTTTTACATGGATATATAACATTTTCAAACACACATTGTACATATTTGCACTTGAATGTGGATCCTGAGTTAGCTGATTTCAGCTAGGATTGCTATGGGGGAGTTACAAGTGGCCTTGGTGCATTGGACTAAAAGTGGAAAAATCAGACAAAGTTTCTGCCCAATTGTTATCTAATGAATGTGCTTACCAGTGAGTAGGTGAGGACAGGGTGGGCCTGGTTATATTGCCCCCAAATTGTAAAATAGTCTGCTAATGTTCACTCGGGTTGATAATGCAGTCTCAGTGCATTTAGGGCTAGGATCACTGCACATCTGGTGCTGGATGTGTCATGCAGTATAATGCAAGTTCAGCTAATTTAAATAAATTCTGTGCGAAACCAGCACTTAGTGCATGATGTGCTAAGAATACATTTTGGAACGTGACGTTATGGAATGTAACAGGAGTCACATCAGGAATGGGATAAACTAAAGAGATGAAGCCACTAAAAAGTGGCCATATGGGGGGGATCCTCTAATTTAAAAAAAATGACAGGCTCAATTTTAACCCTGCTGGGAATGGGGCAAGTGGCACATGCTTCACAGTGCGATCCTGCCCTCTGCTATTTAGAGTGCCGGGTTTTTGCCAGCATGGGGGCATCTGTCGCAGGCAGACAGAAAGTGAACAAGGCCAGAGACAGGAAAGAGGAAGAGGAGGCAGGCACAGGGATGAAGCGGGTTGGAGGGGGCAATTGAAGGAAGTGGGGATAGGGATGAGACTGGGGGGGATGTAAGGCAGGGAAACCACTTTAACATGGTTGGGGGGGGGGTTCCCCTTTCCACCACCAGGTCTGGAAATTCATCTCAGTGGGGGGATGGGGGTCGGAGGAGGATTGTGGTGAGCTGGTCTTGATTCCCACAGGGCTGGAGAGGGGGCTTATGCTGCACCTAGCTTCGCTACCGCAGGATGGGTTTTGGTGTTCAATGGTGGGGGATCTGGGCTTCATTACTGCAGGACTGATATTAGCTGCTCACTGAGGGACGGTGGGGGCAGGGGGGGTAAGGGTTGCAATGCAAATCCATATTTGTTAATTAGTGGGGGGAGGCAGAGGTTAAAAACAGAGCTAACACTAATGCTTCGTTGGGGGCGGGGGAGGGTTGGAGTGCAGCACCAAGATTATTGTTGAAAAGGCTGAAGTAGGTGTGCCAATGTCTGCTCATGGTATGGGGACTGCTGATCTATCTACTATCCTTCTTTCAGCTTGTATCCCCTAACCCATGAAATATTGTATTTGAGGTACTTTAAATATAAACACCGCAGCAGTAAAAAAAAAGTGCCCCAATTTAAAAAAAAAATATACATGAAAAATTGAAGTATCAAAAATATGAGGAAAATCTGTAATAGCATTAACATTGCATTAAAATGAACTGTAAACATTGCAAAAAATAAAAAGAGCAAAACTTTTACTGTTCTTGCACCATGGAGCCTCCTTTGCTCCCATTGCAAATGGATGCTGAAGGAAAAAATAGAAAATCCCGCACACATACTGCATTATAGTGCTCTGGGCTCTTTTAAATATTTTTGCATGAAATCTGAAGCTTAATGAGGTTTGTTCATGACTCATGTGCAAGCCGTCAGCACAGCTGATGCTTCCCTGCT
Organism: Heptranchias perlo; assembly: GCF_035084215.1. NCBI lineage: Eukaryota > Metazoa > Chordata > Chondrichthyes > Hexanchiformes > Hexanchidae > Heptranchias > Heptranchias perlo. Next base: position 93,102,528 of record NC_090327.1, read on the forward strand.
GCATTGTACCATACTGTGCACCACGGGAACACAGTAGGCCTCAGATAGGCTTCTGCCCCGGATAATGGGGGTAATTTTAACCCCCAAGAACAGGTGGACTGGGGTGAGTGAGTAGTAAAAATAGTTTAATTCTTCAGCGAGGCCGTATCCCGGCTCCAACACGCCCACTTCCGGGTTTAACCCAGGCGCGTTAGGATGCGCGCGCATGACAGGAACCCAGAAGTCCCGACCCCAGTTAAAGCTAGTGGGCTGATACTTAAAGGGGCAATGTACCTCATTGCGATAGTTGAGGCACTTCATGTTTTGTGTATTAGAAATATAAAACGAATTTAACCTTACCTGTTCGGGTTTCCCATCGCTTCTGATTTACATCAGCTGAAAGCAGGCGGGAAAGGCTGGATCCATGAGGTGAGTGTCTTTATTGCACTGCTTGTGGGCCCGGAGGAGTGGGTGTGCTTCATCCAAGCCCAACAGGCTCATGTGGCGCGACAGGATCCCAGCAATCGACCAACCCCCCGATGGTGGAACCCCCCGCGATGGTTTTTCTACCCCAGATGGTGGACCCATCCCCCCAATCATCTCCAAGGCCCACTCGATGTCGCCGATGTCAATCTGGCTGCCTGGCACGTGGGAAAGCTGGAAGCACAAATACTTACCTTCAGTTGAGTTGAGATCACAGTATGTGATGCACTCACTTGATTTCTGGGTTCCCCAGGCGAATATCTACGCATGTGCTCGGTTCTCAGCTCTGAGCTAAAATCATGCCCAACGTGTCAAGCCAACTTCTATAGGGTAGCAGTGCTACTGTAGCTCATCAGTACATTATTGACTCCACTCACCAGAAACTCCCACAGGAGTTCTCCTAGATCATCCCCTGTAACTTTGGCAGAAAATCAGCAGGAACCTGGTGAAGCGGCATAAACAGACGTTTACACCTTTTCTGAAAGGTTTCCACCAAAGTTACAATGGGCAAACACCTGCAGGAATTCGACCCCACTGTGTCGAGACTCACACATGAAGAATGGTTTCTTGGGCAAGGCATTGGAGGGCTGCAAACCATGAGAACCACAACTACACCCCCACTCCCCCAATCAGAGTCAGCCCGTTCAGGAGAAGAGGGGAGGAAAGGGAAAGGGAAAGTATTAAAAATATTTTTTTTAAATAAAGTTGATTGAAAGGAGCAAGAAAGAAAGAGAGAAATATTATAAATCAATGATAAGCTGATTAATGTGAAGAAGTAAAAATCAATCAGCTACTGTACGTTCATTCTTGATAACTTAATATTGTTGCTTGTTCAGTGAAATTATTTCCTTTCATTGTCCAGATTATATCAAATAACAATCCACATTAAACATAGCAATATTCTGCATCATGTCATGCATGGGCGATGTCACAGCATTGGTTTTGATACAGTATGGAAATAGAACAAGTTATGATTGGGATTCATAGTCCATAAATCTTTCCATTGCAGAGAATATATTAATATCTCAGTGTATTTCTGCTAAATGAAAACTATCATTTTGTGTCAAAAGTGTTTTTCTTTTAACTAAAGGAACAACACTTGCCAAACAAGGTCAGCATTTGCCTGTGTCTTATTATTTTGCTGGTTGTAGACATACTGATTTTGCAGATTCTGATTTTACTGAATTATACTGTTACATTTTGACTGTTATAACCTGGTCCAATTTTTGCTACACTTACCATTTCCAAAGCACAATTTACACTTTGTGGTAGAAATTGGTATGCGATGTGCCAATTCTTTGGTCGTAAAATGGGCGCAAAGCATACCAATTTGGCAATGGGACGGCAACAGCGCCGAATGGCACAGGGATTTGTCCCACTGCCAAATTTGTGGGGCCCAATTTTTAGGCGTTCGGGTTGATGAGGGTAGTGCGGATGAGGGTAGTGCCGTTGATGTTATGTATATGGACTTTCAAAAGGCGTTTGATAAAGTCCCACATAATAGACATATTAGCAAAATTAAAGCCTATGGGATTAAAGGATCAGTGGCTACGTGGATACAAAATTGGCTAAGAGACAGAATACAGAATGCAGAATGCAGTGGTGAATGGTTGTTTTTCAGACTGATGGGAAGTGTGCAGTGGTGTCCCCCGGGGTAGGTGTTGAGACCACTGTTCTTTTTGATATATATTAATGACCTGCACTTGAGTATTCAGGGCATAATTTCAAAGTTTTCAGATGACATGAAACTCGGAAATGTAGTAAACAGCAAAGAGGATAGTAACAGACTTCAGAAGGACATAGACGGACTGGTGAAATGGGCAGACACATGGCAGATGAAATTTAACGCAGAGAAGTGTGAAGTGAGGTAGGAGGAATGAGGAGAGGCAATATAAACTAAATGGTACAATTTTAAAGGGGGTGCAAGAACAGAGAGACCTGGGGGTGTACGTACACAAGGTGGTAAGACAAGTGAAAAGGCTGTTAAAAAGGCATACAGGATTCTTGTCTCTATAAATATAGGCATATATACAAAAGTAAGAAAGTTATGCTAAATCTTCGGTTAGGTCCCAGCTGGACGATTGTGGTCAATTCTGGGCACCACAGTATAAGAAGTGTCTAGTCATGATACTCTGGCCATCATGAGCATGGGGCAGGCTTGATGGACCAGTTGTACTTTCCTGCCCTTCATTTTCATATGTTGGTATGTTAACATTGAATTATTCCAGCCTGAGTCTTTCCCCGCTCGTTAGTTTTCTCCTCAATGTATCTGTGTTCAGCCTTCTTATTGTACTTGTCAACTGCAGTTGCAGGAGATCAGCTAGTATATGGTCTACATATTTTTATTTTCAAAGTTACCTCATGAAATTCTGAAGAGATCATGCTTTACCTGCCTCTGATGTTTATATAAAAATAACAACATTGCTTACTTTCAATGGTTTCCCTGGGATTTTCATGCTTAGCAATTTTTCATTGGAGGAATGGGGTTTACAAACAATCAGTCCTACATGCTATGTGAACACCCAATCTTGCTGTAAATCATAAAACGTTGTAAAAATCGTGGACACTAGTGTGTCCTGCTCAACCATTGAATCTCTCCAGCTGACAGTACCATGTCTAGAAACTTGCATGAACTTATACACAAGGCTTCTCACATAGACATGGGCCTCCAATGGAAAATATTTTTGGTTACCGAAATTTCAAACAGAGAAGATGCTATTATATTGGTAAGTTTAATCATTTTCTTGTAAGTTTTGTAATTTTTTAATTTTCATTATGCTGCAAACCTTTTTTCCAATAGTAAGCACTCAGTTTAGTGGAGGAAAGCAAGATGGTGACCAAAAGAATTAAAAATATATATTTGCATCAATTTGATTCATTCCCCTTTTCCTTTATTGGTAGATTTTGCTAAAGGCTCATGCTTGATTCAGCCTTGGCTCAGTGTTAATGCTCTTGTCTCTGAGTTAGAAGGTTGTAGATTCAAGCCCCAGTAACTTGAGCATACAATCTAGGCTGACACTCCACTATCATACTGAGGGAGTGCTGCACTGTCGGAGATGCTGTCTTTTGGATGAGACATTAAACTGAGGTCCTGATGGCCTACTCAGGTGGATGAAAAAGATCCCATGACAACATTCAAAGAAGAGGAGACGACTTTTGGTGTCCCAGCCAACATTTATCCCTGCTGCTGTGGGAGGTGTGCAACAAAAGAGTGCCTTATTGAAGGAAACCAGCAGCAAGCTTCAGAAAAAAAAACACCACCAATAATGCACAGAATTTAATTAGTCAAAGCAAAAATAGCAATCAAATCAGAAATAGTTCAGAGGCAAAACTCAATAAGATGGCAACCTAGCTTTAAATGGTGGAGTTCCTCAAAGGACAGCTAGCAGGCCTCCAAGTACCCATTTTGTACACGAGGAATCCAATTGGGACCAATTTACATTTATTTATATTAATGTGTGGTACGTAATGAGGCTAGTGCACATGCAGAGTGCTGCCTTCCAAAAAATGTTGTAAAACTTTTGTTCCTATGGAATTGGGAGTTCAGCATCAACTATACTGTTGCCAATTGCTTTAGTTCTTCATGGGCCTGGTCTTTAGCATCAGGAATGTTATCATCAGCCTCCCTGGCATCCTCTGGGACATCAGTCTTTTCTGGATAGCAAAGTTATGAAGCACACAACATGCTACCACAATTTGCTTGACAATGCTTGGCACATACGGCAGGGCATCCTGGATATATGCAGGCACTGGAACCTTCCTTTAAGGATCCCAATGGCTTACTCAATTCTTAAATCTTGTCTTCATTGTAATGCTCCTCTACAGCACTACTGGACCTTCGAAGTGATATCATGAGCCATGCTAGCAGTTGGGTATACTTTGGCATCCAACAGTCATCCTGCCCTTTTCCCCTGTTGTTCAAATAGACCTGGGACACTGGACTGGCAAAGTATAAAAGCATCATGACGACACCCAACATATTGTGAATTCATGTGCAGGAAGGTGTGTCTATCATCGCTAATGACCTTAGGGAAAGAAAGTCTTTGTGGTTGATGTGAACAAGGGAGTTTAAATTTGGGGCACACAATGTCACAGTCAGAGCTGTCTGTGCTATTTACCTTACAAACACCTTACCTCCTGAAATGATCTCCGAACCTGCCTTTGATCTTCACCTCTTGTTTCTGGGCAACATGGAATGCAGCTGTAGTGATGTGATATCCATCATGTATGGTTGTGCATGTGAATTCTAACAGTAAGAGACCTTAATCTATGAGCCTGAATTTGCTGCAAACTTGCGCCATGGCAATGATGTATTAATACATAAAAGTTCCAGGAAATAATGGAGTAATTGAGTTATGCAATGAGTTGCATTGCAGAATGCTTTGCTGGTACATTTACTCTGCCATTAGCCTCGCCAAAACTGATAAAAGTCCATTCTTGCTGCTCAGCCCTCCATTGTAGTCAACGGTGACCATCAATTTGTTGGATTTACACCATTATACGCACTGCAGACAATTAGACAAAAAATAATGGCCCAGTATTTTCCAGAGCGAGGCATCTCACGGTATGTCCTGTTTGTTAGATTTTTTTCCTCACCTTTCTGCTCGAAAATTTTTTGCACTGCAAATTGCTGGAAGTGCAAGTTGATAAACGGTGCGATGAGGTCAACTTGGCATCTGGAGCCTAGGTGAATGACGGGACCAACAGTCCATCTCCTTAACCAATGAGATTTAAGGATAGAGAAAGAAACAGAGGGAGGACGGAGAAGGAAATAGTGTGAATTAGATTCAAATTAGATACAGAGAAAGAAATAAAGAGAGGGAAAGAAAGATTGGATTAGAGAGAGAGAAAAAAGAGACAGAAAAGTAAGAAAACATTTTTAAAATTAAACATTTTAAAACCCTCTAGGAACAATTTTCTACCTGCAGGAATGAGATGCCACAGTTTCAATTGGTTCCTTTCTGGGCCTCCGAGGTTGAGTGGCATTGCTGGAACGTAAATGTCATCATTAAAAGGATCCTTCGTCGTTAAGTACCAGCCCTAACTCTCTGAGGCGAGTTTAATTTGTTTTAATAGTGCAAATGCAGCAATTTCTTGAAACTCATAGGGAGGTCGATGTGAGCTCTGGTTTTTGTGAGGCTAACGGCGGAGCGGCACAAATCGTCCAGCAATTTGTGGTGATTCACAACTCACGGCGTATCTCTTCCTCGCCACAAAATGCTGAGTTATTCACACGGCGTGCACATTAAACTTGCCGTTATTTTCCCAGCAAATTCTGGTCCAATGGCGTCGGTGACCTGGTGATTTATGGCCAACACATGATTCTCAGCCCAGAAGGTCAACAGAAAGATCAGTAAAGCTGTAGAACCTCACTCAGCAGTCTGGAAATTGTTCTAAGAGTATTTCTTTCCTATATCTCTCATTTTTTGCAGTTTATTCTTACTACCTTTGCCACCCAGAGTGCTGTTAGTGTCTGAAAGCAATTACTTTCAGGACCCCTATTTCTACAAGTAAGGGAGATGAAAGAATTGCAATGTTCTATCCACAGGGCAATCCCTTGTTCCTGATTATTATGGATGATCTAGAGGAGGAGCAGAGGGAGCAGGGACCATGGCCGGAGACTGAACCAATCTCACTACAACCATTCCGCACCCCCCCCACCCCCACCCCACCCTGTGCATGAGCAGACTGCGCTTCACCAAGGAAGCAATAGGCCACCTATGTGAGGTGCTCCATGAAGACCTAAAGTTGCGGTCCACCTCCCGCAGGGTCTTGTCAGTGACAATGAAGGTGAGGATGGCCTTCAATTTATGCGGCACCGGTTCCTTCCATTCAGGCACTGGAGACCTCTGTAACATCAGCCATGGAGCTGTGAGGACCTCCATTCCACAGGTGACAGATGTCCTCTTCCACTTCATTAAATACAACATGTTCCCTGCACAGCAGAGAGACAGCACCATCAACTTCTACAGGATGGCTGGCTTCCCCAGAGTGCAAGGGGCTATTGATGGGACCCAGGTGCCAAGGCTCCACTCGATCAACCTGTCACTTTTATCAACAGGAAGGGGTACCACTCACTAAATGTACTAATTGTCTGCGATGCCCAACTGAGGATTCTGCTCCTAAACTCAGAGCATCGGGGAAGTGCTGACTCTAGAGAATACTTTTTACAGCCTTTTAAAAAGTTTTTTTTAACTGTAATTAACTTTTTAAAGTTGACTTAAATTGATTTCAGAAGTTGTAGCTCACTTACCTCCCAGTGCCACACCTCAATCTGACTTGTGCTATCTATGCTCAGCTATTTATAGTGCCATGTGGTTGGTCTGCGGGGAAAGTCATTGGCTGCACTGTGAACGAGGTCCCTGATTCGCCATTGACCTCGCCACGCCATAGATGGATCGCCGTTCCAGCAAATCACCAAGTAAATATAGATTGTTATGAACAGGGAGGCGAAAAGTCCAAATAATGGCATGTGGCGCCAAACATGTCGTTCCAGCAAATTCAGGCCTATCAATGTCTCAATATGAGCCATATTTAGGCACCCCAGGTCCAAGTGTAAACAGACTGTAAGTACCTGCAGTGAAACCAAGCAGAAACTGCGAGTGAAGTAGATTGCTTTAGATCTAACTGATCCATTTGCTAAATTGATCACCTGTATGCACTAAGAAGGTTGTGAAGGAATAATTTAGCTATAGAGAGCTTTCCTTTCTGTTTTAAATTGATGAGTGTTGGTTTGCTCTGTAGATTGGAATCAATTTCTTCTTGCTTCGTGTAGCAACATATTATGTGATGAATTGAACTAAACTGACTTTTTGTTTTACACAAATACATAGAAACACTTCATCATGATCCGGCCTGATATAAACACACTGTAATATGGATAGGTTTAAGGTACTTTATGCCAAGATAAATAATAATGGCAAAGATATGTTATTAGCTAGAGATGTTATACTTTTCAGATTGCCTTTATGCAATTAGCTTAGAAAATAACAACTACAGGATTTAGAATTAATTTAAGGGACTGTATATTATGATTACAGGATTAGGCTCACCTGTGTCCCCCACAGTCAATTAAACAGCCAACTCTAACTACTTGGGCTCACGTCTGAAGAAAGACCACTTCAGTGAGGTACCGGGGGATAGTTGGCATCCATGAAGTCACAGCATGTTTCACTGCTTCCGGTTAAGGCAGAGCAAGGTGAAAAAATGGAAAGCAAACAAAAAGATCCTTGGGTGAAATTTTGTTGGTAAAATAACGCGTGTTAACGATGCATGCTATTATGCAAATCAGATAGCAAGTTCAGGGGATGAAGAGATATACCGTGAGTTGCAAATCTCCAGAACTTGCTGGTCGATTTACATCGCTTTGCACAAACAGCATCTCGTCCTTAGCCTCCCCGATATATTTAGAACTTGCTGGATTTGTGCATTAATTGCTCATTAAACTCGCCGCAGAAAACTAGGGCTGGAACTGAACAGCCTAAGTACCTTTTTAATGATGTGATAATTGTAAATTCACTGCTAATCAACTTCTCTGGCCCAGAAAGGAAACAATTTAAACTGCTGAGTCTAATTCCTGCATGTAGTAAATTGTTGTTAGAGATTTTTAAAACGTTCTTTTCCTCTGGCTCTTTTCTCTCTCTCTTAACCCAATCTCTTTCTCTCTCTTCATTTCTCTTTCCGTACCTGATGTGACTCTAATTCGCTCTCCTTCTCCGTCATTCCTCTGCTTCTGTCTTAATCCTTAATTCTCACTGGTTCAGGAGAGACACTGTTGGTCCCATTGTTCACTAAGGTCCCAGAGGCCCCATTGCTCACGCTGCACCGTTACCAGCTCCCACTTCCAGCAAGTTACGCCGCAAATTATATTCGAGCTGAAGGGTGCAGGAGAAAGTCTAACTAAGGGCTCAGGCCACGGGATGCCCTGCTCCAGCAAGATTTGGTCCAACGTCTCGCCGGTACGATGATAACTCCTGCAGTTGTGTTAGGTGCCAAACTCACAGATATAAACTGAATTGGCATCAGTGCCATTGTAATAAAATTGGACTCAATAGTCTGGACTTTCCATTGCCAGCCACCCAGACAGCCATTAGTAGGAAATGGGCAGTAGTTACGTCCTGCCAGAACCCAGCACACTTTGTGACAAACTGTAGTTTCCAGGGGATGTGATATCTTTGTATGATAATTTCATGTAAAGATATGCCTGCAGGGAATGACATACTTGCTCCTAAGACTGCCCTCACTGTGGGTGGGAGGATGTAGTCAAAATCTCCTAGTAGTCTCACACTCCCACAGGCAGAAGCAAGTTCAAGGCCACCTATGCTCACTGCGAAACAAAACGTCACTTCAAAAAGTCATTCCCAGCTGCAGTAGTCACTATTCAAACTTCCATCAGTTTTAAGTGCATTGATGCAGGTGAGGAGAATCATTCCCAGGCCGTTGCTATGTGCATCCTACCAACCAGTTCAGAGCAACATTGACAGAGGCCAGTTCGGAGTGAGAGACACCTTCTTGGTTGCAAGCATGGGCCAGTAAGACAAAGAAAGCTAGGGGCAAAATAGAGAGATTCATACCCTCATTAAAAAAAGTTGCTACCCACTTTTACATATTGTTCTGTATCATTAGCATATCTCCTGTCATGTGATACTTAATTATAATACGGATTAATATGCATGTGTGCTACTTTCAATACCTTCTTGCTGCAGACACCATTTTTCTAGCCTCAAGTAGCTCACTGGAGCTTCATATTCAAGTTGATACTGGCATGAAATTATATTGAATAAACACGTTTTAAAAGGCACACACTGTTTGATTAGATGGAGTCATACTTTATTGCATAAAGCCGTGCTAATCAGCGTATTTTTAATCATGCACTCTTGTCAGTAACAGTTAATGGTGTCACAGCATGCAGGGTTGTAACAATTCTAACACATTTTAAAATTAAAACGAAGCATCCGTTTTCCTTTTCTCAAACGAGAAAACAAGATTTTGCCCGTTTAATATATTTTCTCAAAATCAGATCAGCTGTCATTTTTGTGAGAGGCATCACACACAACTGGCACAATGACATTTTTATGATACAATGATGTTTTGACATAAGCTGCATCAAGTCCGAGTGTTTGGTAAACAAATGAGAAAGAGCTCCACAATTACTTTTTTGTCAATTCAACATAAAGGTTGCTTATTGTTTTGCTACTTATATCACATTTTAAATTGAGCATGTACGATGGTTAGACACTCTACTACCAGAAAATCATCAATTATTCCTTTAATACAATTATTAGCATGCATAGGAGAGGGAAAGTCTCTTGTCCAATCTCAATTTTTTACCTATATTGACATGTTTTTTTCTATTTTCTGAGATCAGGTGAAATGTAGATGAAACCTATAATTACTAGAATTATATTCAGCAAAGAAAACACCAATTCCAAAACTGCAGGAGAAAGCATATTTTTTCAGTAGAAAATTTCCAGTGCAATACTTCCTCAGATCTCTTTAGATAGGGTGCTTCTTTTATTTGTGTCTTGTATGATAACATAGCTTGTAGTTACTTATCTTGATCTTCGCAAACACATACCACCGAGTAAATAAATATTTTTAAAATTGTCATCAGTACAGCTGAAAGTAACAATGTAATGAAATCTTATTCCCTGATCATTTTTTAATTAAATTGCAAACTCATTTTAATTTTTGGAACTTCTAATCAGTTTGAGTAAAGTTGTAATCTTGCTGTCAGTAAAGAAAATAAGTTTTTACACACTTTCCTATGTTAGATTTAATTGTACTCCTCATTATTATATATGCTTAATGTTTCTTTCCCTTGTTTATTTCTTTCCCTGCCTGTTTTTGACTCATTTTTTTAATGTTTTTAATTTTTTTTCTTCCTTTCAATTTCCTCCTCTCCAGCGTTATGGCTCCAATGATTCTGGCTGCCTCATGGTAGCTTAAGCAAGTGACCATTCTTTATGTGTTGGCAGGATATTTGACTTGGAGGGCATCACACCCAAATTTGATTCTGTCCTTGTCCAATATCTACACACGAGGTCCAGATATATACCCTGAATGGATTTAAACCCTTCCTAGCCGCAGGTCATTGAGGTCAAATCCAGCATCTCAATGGTTGATTCAATCAGTATCAGTTAAGTAAGTCATCAGAGAAGCTAACAATTCTTTAACTTTTCATTTAAAAAAAGCAAAAATACCCAGGATGCTGCAAATCTAAAATATAAATAAAAAATGCTGGTAACACTCAGCAGGTGTTTGTTGCAGAGCGTTTCCTGCATTTACTGTTTTTATTTCTTTAATTTTTCATGTTTTTTGATCTCATATTATTCCGAGCCTATCAATGCTCCTGCCTCCCCTACCTCAGCTCAAATGCTGCTGTAACTCTCGTCCATGCCTTTGTTACCTCTAGACTTGACTATGCCAATGCTCTCCTGGCCAACCTCCCATCTTCCACTTCAGCTCATCCAAAACTCTGCTGCCCTATCCTAACTCGCACCAAGTCCCGTTCACCCATCACTCCTGTGCTCGCTGACCTACATTGGCTCCCGGTCTGGCAAAACCTCAATTTTAAAATTCTCATCCTTGTTTTCAAATCCTTCCATGGCCCCGCTGCTCCCTATCACTGTAACCTCCTCAAGCCCTACAACCCTCCGAGATCTCTGCGCTCCTCCAATTCTTGCCTCTTGCGCATCCCCGATTTTAATTGCTCCACCATTTGCGGCAGTGCCTTCAGCTGCCTAGGCCCTAAGCTCTGGAATTCCCTCCCTATACCTCTCCGCCTCTCTACCTCTCTCTCCTCCTTTAAGACACTCCTTAAAACCAACCTCTTTGACCAAGCTTTTGGTCTTCAGTCCTAATATCTCCTTATGTGGCTCACTGTCAAATTTTGATTGATAATCGCTCCTGTGAAGCACCCGGGCCGTTTTACTTTGTTAAAGGTGCTATATACATACAAGTTGTTGCTGTTGTTGCTGCTGTTGTTGTTGTTCTTGTTGTTGTTGTTTTCTATACTTTACATTGTTGCCTTTGATTTCACCTCTTCAAACAAAAATAGTATGGCCCCAAAAATCCATGTTAGAAGTCGCAAGACTGGAGTGTTTTGGGAGCGCAGCAGAATTTGGTGGCCTGTAATTGTTGGCAATACCGATTCCCACCATAGTTCCACCCATTTCTCAATCTTCTGAAGTATTCCATCAGCATGGGAGGTCGCAGGAGCTGTTCCCAGCCCATCACTGGTATGCCCATGCCAATGAGTTCTTTGTCCGAAGAAATCAGGGTGCCTGAGATGTGGACCCCTTATACATGTCTTTTCCATTGGGGAGAGTTAGACATATATAAATGAGGCACAGCGTTATCATCAGCTGACCTGACCAGCGGATGTGAATGTTTTAACGCTGCTTGTAGCATTCTGAACTTTTGCCTGTTTCTCATGTTTATTAACATCTTTTGAGAATTATTTCTTTTGCATTGCGAAGCTACTGAGCTGTGCTTCTAACTACCAGAGTGAGAGTCTCTCTGGAATACAGCCTTTTTTCAACCTCCACCTACACTTAGGGATACTATTGACCAGAATGGGATTCCCAATGGGAATTACTGTGTCTGCCATTCTAATGGAGGAGGAGAAGATCAGAAGGAAGCAAAGGAGAGTGACAGCATCAAAGGAGGATGATGCCCACTTTTACTCCTCAGAATGAGTATATAGGCTCTGTAGATCTTATGAGGTCTGCCTTCAGCGATTGGATGAGCTATGCTACCTCCTGCATGATGGCCTGCAGCCCAGAGTAGTTCTTGGCTGTCACATTGAGTACTGCTTTCAACTTCTTTGCCACAGGGACCGTACAAGCTACAAGGGACTTATACAATGTAAGCCAGGGAGCTGTGCAGTCCTGAATATAACAGGTCACCAATACTCTATTCAACAGAGCTTGGGATTTAATCCAGTTTGGCAGCATGACAGGGTTATTGAGTTCTTTAGCACTGCCTTCAGTACTATAGAACTCAAAGTAGCTGACCCTGCAATTACAGCAGTAGGGTCAGCCACTTTACATAAGCAGAGAAATGCTATCCACAACTGTAATGCTCACGTATACTAGAGGGTGGGGCAGAAAATAGCACAGGTGCAGGAATTAGGCCCCAAATGAGGCATGGAGAAGGTTGGGGGGGGGGGCGGTGGGGAGGTGGGCGGGCAGACAATACCTGGAGAGGGGAAGAGGGGAGGGGGAGTAAAGTACCAGGGGCAGAAAGGGGAGAAAGTGGTCGGGGCCAGAGACTCAACATGAATGTGGTGTACTCAGTGGAAGGAGGTGGCTGTGGCAACGTGTGCCACCTTCTTACACTTCAGGAGACTTTTGCTTTTACCTATTCATTCTTAGGATGGCCGGCATTTATTGGCCATCCCTAGTTACCTTGAGAAGGTGGCAGTGGCCTTCTTCTTGAAACACTAGTGATTTTTATACAATTAAGTGGCTTGCTAGGCCACTACAGAGGACATTTGATGTGCGACTGGACTCACATATAGGCCAGACCAGGTAAGGATGGCAGGTTCCCGTCACTAAAGGACATTAGTGAACTAACTGGACTTTTACAAGCTTCATGATCACTTTTACTGGTACCGACATTTTATTTCCGGATTTTCTAAACTGAATTCAAATTCTCAAACTACCATGGTGGGATTTGAACTCATCTTCTCTGGATTAGTTGTCCAATAACCAAGAAGCATTCAACACAATTCAGCAGTACCTGGAGTGGGTGGTGGCACCAAGAACATTCGCATTTGTCCCCCCTGATAGAGAGGCCTCCAGACTAGTCAGTCCATCCAAAGTGGATGCTTTCACCAGGGGCCTTCAGGCCTTGGAGGGTTGTTTAGAAAGAGCGATGGAAAGCGGCTGCCAGGAGCTTTCAGGCAATAGGAGAACATGGCATGTGCAATATTTGAAGACTAGAGTTTAATGGGGCTATCCCTTAATCAGCAGCTATCAGATAAAAGCAAAACAAGGCTAACAATAGCACACAATACCATCAAAAGTTAGACAGTAATTTCAGACCAAGCGGAAACCGAGTGAGGATTGTGACCCACAGTGACTCCCCACATCGCTGGCCAGTATTGTACACTTGCTGCAGGTGTAAAGGTTTACCCTGGCAGCAATTTCGAGGCTATTGTTTGTTCTTTGTGAGGAGTGTAACCACAAATAAAATCCTGATATTTTCAAAGGACTTGCTTGTGACATAAACAGTGTTTATGTCACATTTGAATGAACTTCAGTGTTGTTGCAGTTTTTAAAACAGGTTTTTACAGGTAACTTTTTCAGGATGATGCATGGCTGCAAAATCCTAGACATAAAAATGGCTCAATAGCACAATTAGAATAATCACTAACGTCAGCTTCCTCAGTGTCAGATAGATTAATCAGGATCAGCACTCATGTTTCTTATAAATTGTTCTGCTATTTCATGCATGAAAAATTACAGTTCCCAGAATTATTGCTGTAGTGCTGTAATATACTTTCCATAATTGGCCCAATGCTCTGATGACATCTTAAGAAAAGTATCCTGCATTAGATTTTTGATGTTCACTGTTTTAAACGCATGATACATTTGAGTGCACCCCTAACTTCACTCCAAACCACCAAATAAGAGTTTATAACAGCACAAAGTGGCTTACTTGTTTTACTATCTCATCAATGAGAAATAGCCCACGAGTCTACTTCATGCATGAAGCAGGCTGTTAAAAACTCATTCTGTTCATACCTGTTATATAAAGCACATTATACAAAGAAAGAACAGGAGTTAAAGTTCTCAATTGGGGAAAGGCCAAATTTACTAATCTGAAAAGTGATTTAGCAAAAGTGGACTGGAAACAGCTACTTGAAGGTAAATCAATGTCAGAGCAGTGGGAGGCATTCAAAGGGAAGATTCAAGGGGTGCAGAGTAAACATGTACCCACAAAGAAAAAGGGTGGGGCTGCCAAATCTAGAGCCCCCTGGATGTCAAGGAGCATATAGGGTAAGATAAAGCTGAAAAGGAAAGCTTATGTCAGACACCGAGAACTCAATACTATAGAAAACCTAGAAGAGTATAAAAAGTGCAGGGGTGAAATTAAAAAGATCAGGAAAGCAAAGAGAGGGCATGAAAAAATATTGGCAAGTAAAATCAAGGAAAACTCAAAGATGTTTTATAAATATATTAAGAGCAAGAGGATAACTAAGGAAAGAGTAAGGCCTATTAGAGACCAAAAAGGTAACCTATGTGTGGAAGCAGAAGATGTTGGCATGGTTCTTAATGAATACTTTGCATCTGTCTTCACAAAAGATAGGGACGATGCAGACATTGTAGTTAAGGAGGAGGAGTGTGAAATATTGGATGGGATAAACTTAGTGAGAGAGGAAATGTTAAGGGGATTAGCATCTTTTAAAGTAGATAAATCACCAGGGCCGGATGAAATGTATCCCAGGCTGTTAAAAGAAGCAAGAGAGGAAATAGCGGAGCTCTGACCATCATTTTCCAATCCTCACTGGATACAGGCATGGTGCCAGAGGATTGAAGAACTGCTAACATTGTACCATTGTTTAAAATGGGAGTGAAGGATAGACTGAGTAATTATAGGCCAGTCAGTCTAACCTCGATGGTGGGCAAATTATTGGAATCAATTCTGAAGGACAGGATAAATTGTCACTTAGAAATGCATGGAGTAATCAAGGACAGTCAGCATGGATTTGTTAAGGGAAGGTCGTGTCTAACTAACTTGATTGAATTTTTTGAGGAGGTAACAAGGAGGGTTGATGAGGATAGCGCGTTTGATGTAGTCTGCATGGATTTTAGCAAGGCTTTTGACAAGGTCCCACATGGCAGACTGGTCAAGAAGTAAAAGTCCAAGGGATTCCATGGGAGAGTGTCAGTTGAATCCAAAATTGGCTCAATGGCAGGAAGCAAAGGGTAATGGTCGACAGGTGTTTTTGTGATTGGAAGGCTGTTTCCAGTGGGGTTCCGCAGGGCTCAGTACTAGGTCCCTTGCTGTTTGTAATATATATTAATGATTTGGACTTAAATGTAGGGGGCATGATTAAGAAGTTTGCAGATGATCCAAAAATTGGCCATGTGGTTGATAGAGAGGAGGAAAGCTGTGGACTGCAGGAAGATATAAATGGACTCGTCAGGTGGGCATAAAAGTGGCTAATGGAATTCAATCCAGAGAAGTGTGAGATAATGCATTTGGGGAGGACAAACAAGGCAGGGGAGGACAAACAAGGCAAGGAAGTACACAATAAATGGGAGGATACTGAAAGGTGTACAGGGAGTGAGAGACCTTGGAGTGCATGTCCACAGATCCCTGAAGGTAGCAGGACAGGTAGGTAAGGTGGTTAAGAAGGCATATGGAATACTTTCCTTTATTAGCTGAGGCATAGAATATAAGAGCAGGGAGGTTATGCTGGAACTGTATAAAACACTGGTTAGGCCACAGCTTGAGTACTGTGTGCAGTTCTGGTCACCACATTACAGGAAGGATGTAATTGCACTAAAGAGGGTGCAGAGGAGATTTACAAGGATGTTGCCAGGACTGGAGAATTTTAGCTATGAGGAAAGATTGGATAGGCTGGGGTTGTTCTCTTTGGAACAGAGGAGGCTGAAGGGTGATTTAATTGAGGTGTACAAAATTATGAGGGGCCAAGATGGAGTGGATAGGAAGGACCTATTTCCCTTAGCAGAGAGGTCAATAACAAGGGGGCTTAGATTTAAAGTGACTGGTAGAAGGATTAGAGGGGAGCTGAGGAAAATAATTTTTACCCAGAGGGTGGTGGGGGTCTGGAACTCACTGTCTGAAAGAGTGGTAGAGGCAAAAGACCTCAACTCATTTAAAAACTACCTGGATGTACACCTGAAGTGCCGTAACCTTCAAGACTACTTACCAAGTGCTGGAAAGTGGGATTAGGCTGGGTGGCTCATTTTCAGCTGGCATGGACACGGTGGGCCGAATGGCCTCCTTCTGTGCCGTAAATATTCTATGATTTTATGATTCTTTATATTCCCTAATTGTCACCTCACGTCAGTCTTTTCAAAATGCTTCTGATGTTTTCTATTATTTTACAGATCATCACCATAATGATCGCTAACCTGGGCTCCTGTCTGTAGCTGTAATTCACTGAACCACCTTTAAAACGTGCGTTGTCTTTTTTATTAATAAAGAAGGCATATAATTGTGTCTGAATTTTCTGAAACTGCTGACAGATCAGTCTGCCAAATTATTGAAGTGTTAATATGGTACCCATTTGTGCCCCAGACCTGACTTAATAGTAACAGGGCTCTTAAGTATAATATTAAATTATTGCTTAGGAAGATTTACATGTTATTTAATGCACCGTGCTTTTCTAGTAACAGCAACTGATATTAATCCAAGGAGACACACCAAACAGTTGAATCCAACCCGTTCCAAACTATATTTGTTGTGTATGCCTAAACTATGGAGTAAATACTATAATTAACTGTAGTATGGTGTGTTGTTTACGGTTGTTGTGGAAACTGTTAATAGCCGTTTGATAAAAGCTGCTTAGTTATTTACTTCAATTGTAGAATGCTTCAAAATACATATGAACTTTCCTCTCTTGCTCTCCCTAAACTCAACTATTGCTCCTCCCTACATCGTCACCATATTGAAATCAAGACTTATGGCATCAGATCAAATTCTAATTCATTCTTTGTCTGAAAAAAAAGAAGATAGCTTAATGTTTCAGTTAGCCGAAGGTTAATGTTTCAGTTAACCAATGTCAGAGCTGAAAAGGAAGACAGACCCCTGTAAAGGGGCCTGCGTTCCTTTTTCAATTCCAAGTCTCAACTCAAAATATTGCCTGTCCTTTCTCCTTTAATATTCTGGTTTTCTGTTTTTATTTCACATTTCCAGCATTTGCAGGTTTTTTCGAATTCACTCTTCCCAGGTCCTCCAAACCATAATTTGTTATTTCTATGTCTTTCTTTCCTCTTACAGGCTTTTAAAATCCCAAGCTTGTCACCACCCAACCACTAGTTCTTGGCTTGCCGAGTTTTCTTTCCTACTTTTTTCAACCTCAGTAGTGTTCTGCACCAAGCAGCTTAACTTTCCTTCAATTTAACAAAAGCATTAAGAGTCTTGCAGGAACTGGAAAGCATTACAGAAGTTTCTACCAAAAGTAGAAAGCCTGCAGTTAATTATATCCCAAAGTTCTGTTATTCCTTGTCAGTGTAATATTTCCACATGATGTAAGACTATTCCTTCTGAATGTAACCAATTCATATATCAGTCTAACTGTTCATGCAATGTAAGGGTTTCCAATATGAATTACTAAAGTGGCACAGTGAATATTTGACTGAATACTGGAAAATATTCACCTTAACTAAAGTATGTGAGTAAATAAGGCGAAAACTGTTCCCACTGGCGGGCAGGTTGGTAACCAATGGACGCAGATTCAAGATAATTGGCAAAAGAACCAGAGAGGAGAATTTTTTTTTACTTAGCGAGTTTTTATGATGTGGAAGACACTAACTGAAAGGGCGGTGGAAGCAGAGTCAATAGCAATTTTCAAAAGCGAATTGGATATATACTTGAAAAGGAAAATATTTGCAGGCCTACGGGGAAAAAGTATGGGAGTGGGACTAATTGGATAGCTCTTTCAACAAGCCGGCACAGGCACAATGGACTGAATGGCCTCCTTCCGTGCTGTAAGATTCTATGATTCTATGACATTCAGCCAAGAATACTATGAAATAAATGGTAAAGATTTCCACCGTTCACTATTTATAGAAAAATCGTTAATGTGGGCATAAAGAAGGTATTTAGGATTTCACTATTGCTAGCAAACAGTGAAAATCTTTACCTAGAAAAACAGGAGGGTTCTCTCCCTGTCGGGGAACACTTCAGCAGTCATGGACATTCAGCCACCAACCTTCGGGTAAGCATACTCCAAGGCGGCCTTCGAGACACACGACAACGCAAAATCGTCGAGCAGAAATTGATAGCCAAGTTCCGCACCCATGAGGACGGCCTCAACCGGGATCTTGGGTTCATGTCACACTACACGTAACCCCACCAGCGAACAAATGTTATCTGTTTTTAATATAACGGGTCATTGACTGTCTTCCTTCTCTCTCTCTCTCTATTTTTTGGGGGGTTTGTATATTCCGTGGCCTTTTAGGTGACACCTTTCTGTCTGCTCACTGTGATTGCCTTGGCAACGGGCAGTAATCACCGGGCATTGTTCTGTGATTTTCAAATGCGAAGGATTCGAAAATGTCATTTCCATACCGTTCACCTGAGGAAGGAGGAAGCCTCCGAAAGCTTGTGGAATTTAAAATAAATTTGTTGGACTATAACTTGGTGTTGTGAAATTATTTACAATTGTCAACACCAGTCCATCACCGGCATCTCCACATCATAGAAAAACTAGAGCCATGCATGCAGTTATAGTGGTCCTGAACTAGCAGATCTATAATAACTTTTTAATAGAAAGCTGCTTATTCCTTTGAGGACCTCCTGAACCATATCCACAACATTACAGCACTAATGTGTTAGATGAAAATTTTCATTATTTAATAAATATGGATTTTCTAAGTTATATAGCAACACTTTCAGAATTGAACTTGTAGTGGGAGGAGACAAGGGGGTTGATTTTCCAAGCAGCTGTTTTTACCGGCCTATACCTCAGCCTACTAACACGACCAGAGTTGGATTAAGAATTCTTGGGGCCCTCCGCGCCATTCCTCCCAACCCCCACCAACATCACAACCCTCCCTGATCAATTAGAACATAAACATGGGCTCGATTTTAGCACCCGCGATCGGGTGCGTTGGTGGCAGGGGGGCTACAGAAATCGGCGATTCCCGGGGCGGGTCGGGAGCCCGGCTCCAACCCGCCCACTTCCGGGTTTCCCACAGACGCGCTCACATCCGCACGCAGCTCCCGCATGTGGGACTCCCGCCGGCAATTAAAGCCGGCGGGGTGCCACTTAAGCTATTTATTTAGGTATTTCAGGTCGTTTAGAGACCTGATTAACATGATATTTTAGGAGGGGTGGGATTTTGCAAGCAACTGGGACTGTTTCCCGTACTGGGGGAAACACTCCCAGTTCAAATGGACGTGTTGCTGCAATCAGCCTGTGGCAGCTGTAAAGGTCCATTTGACTGGTTGGGGGGAAGAGACCCTCACTCATTGCAGGAGGCCACTCTGTCACTTTGGACAAAGTTTGGCCTCCACCACCCTCCTCCTAACAATAAAATTCACCAACTTGCACACTTACCCCGGTGTCCAGACACATGTACCTACCTTGCAGACCCCCTCAGATGTATATCTTCCGGATGGGGGCCGCCGTAGCTGCAGTCATGACCTCCTCGGAGGGTGAACAGCATCACCAGCCTCGCCGGCCACGCCGTCCACCTCTGACACGTGGAGCTCCACAACACCGTGCTGTGACACATCCACCTGCATAGCAGGAGGGAGGGCAATGGCAGAGAGAGATGCGTCGCAGAGGGCACTACCCTCGCCACGGGGTCCACAGACCGAGGCTCAGCTTTTTGGACCTCTCTGAGCAGCAGTGCACATGGAGGCTCAGAGTCACTCGACATGTAGTCGTGGACATCTGCAGCCTCCTTCATGCCGAGCTTCTCCCGGCTGGCCCGAGCACCATCTTCTTACCTGTCGCTGTCAAAGTCACCACTGCCCTCAACAACTTCTCCTCCGCATCCTTCCAGGGTGCCACCGGGGACATCGCTGACGTCTCTCAGTCGTCTGCACAAAAGAGACCTGCAAATACACCTACACCCACTCTGCAGTGACACAATGGGTGGCATCAGTTGTGGGTCTTCATTGTGATCCTCAGGAAAGGGCAATATTGCACAAGCCAGACAAGATTCGCAAAGACGTGGCAGTAGTGGTGCCAATATAATATGTAATGTGAGGTGATCAGAAATTAAATATAAGTAACAACCGTGACAAACCCTCAAACACCCTTGTGCATCCCCTTCATGCTCACGACACGTTTGCCTTACGCTGCCTACTGCACATATGTGATGCATGCCCTGTGGCTGCAGCACAGGAAGTGGCAGGTTGAGTGAGGCTGACCGTGAAAGAGATGCACGAGAGGGTGAGTATGAGATAGAGCCATGAGACTGTATGAGGATTGGGTTGAGTGGTAGTGGCGGGATGAGTACTGGTGAGGTGAGTAAGTGCAGGTAAGATGAGGATGAGGTTTGAGTGGGTGTGAGGAGTGATGTGACAGAGTAGTGTTGGCAGTGCAGAAGGAGATGTGGGGTGGGGGCGGTGATGTGGCAGACGGAGTGTAGGGGAATGAGTAAGTGTACTCACTTTGGCTGACCTACTTAGGTCATTGCAGTGCCTCCTGCACTGTATGCAGGTGGGCGATATGTTGGTGGTGCAGGTGACCTCCTCTGCCACCTCGAGCCAGGCCTTCTTGGTGGCAGAGGCAGGCCGCTTCCTCCCGCCCGCCGGGGGGACGATCTCTGTCCTCCCCCTCCTCCTCACCCCATCCAATAAGAGCTGGAGTGAGGCATCATTAATCTGGGAGCAGCCTTCCCCCTGGGATGCTCCATGCTGTAATTTTTCCTATTTCTTGCAGCATCTTTCAGTGGAGGACTGCCCCTTTAAATAGAGCTTCTCCAGCTGACAGAGCTTACTGCGCATGCGCAGTCCGCCCGCTGCACAGCTCAGCAGCGGTGAACCCGGAACAAGAGGTATGTGGATCCAATCAGCCTGCGATTGCGCGCGGGGCAGACTGATTTCACCGGGCGTGTTACGCACGCGCCCAATCGCCCCCCACCGCCGCGAACCCGCCGCCCTGGTAATATTGGGCCCATGTAGTGAAATGCATGAAGAACTAGGCCTGGAGAATGTTGACACTTTGCATTAATAATAAAGCAAATCATATCACAATATGCTACTCTTAAATTAAATCTTCTTCATTTTGTGACACCCAAATAAAGTAACAGCTAACAGTAAATTCTGAAAGTTTATTACAGCAATTATCAATTATCAATATTGAATTATAATTAAGCATACAAAACACCAAACCAGTGAATATTTCAATTGCAGTATTTTCTCAGTAAGAACGATCCAGGATATATCTACTACATGCATCATCTCCTCAAAATAATTGAATTTGCCTGCTATCAGATATTTATTTCAACTGAATTTAACAGGAAACATTTTTTTGGGGAAGGAAGGGCAGGAAACAAATGTGGAGCGTTTATTAAATGCTAGACCGGAATCCATTGAGAGGCAGAAAATCCTGTAATTACCACGAATATTTAAGATTAATAGAGATGCTAAAATATTGCTCCTTGACTTTTAAGTGACATCATTTGCTCCTTGACTTTTAAGTGACATATATAAACAAAGCCTAGCCCATTGCTAACCCTAGAGGTCATACTGCCGTACCAGCCATTTCTCTAATGTTGACTGCTCCGCACAGCAACCTTTTGTGAGTTTTCACGAGACTGGCAATGGGAAGGATTTGGCACCAATAGCTGTCGCGCCTCATATGAGAAGTTCTGAGAACCGGGAAGCCACAAGCGAACACAAAACACAGGTGCAATGCATGAACCGTGAACTTTCCTGGTTTATTCGCAGCAGTGCCCGGGAGCTGAATCTTTAATTCCCGGAGTCTCCAGGACAATCCGGGAGACTGGACAATCCTAGTTATGGTGAGTTTTAGCGGGAGGGTCCCATATTTGCTCGAGGCCCCTGGGTACTGGCCCCATTGGCCTGTGTGTTAACCAGTCCCTGGGCTCTTCCTGATAATATGGTGTCAGCTTCGTTTACATAGCGTGGGTAAGCTCCCGCCCCATATTGGGCCTGATGTTGGAAGCTTACAAGAAGAGCATGGGCAATAGCATATAGTCAGCCCTTAAAGGGTGATTGATAAATTTAAATCTATGTGGCCACTTACCTTTAAGTGGCCACACCTTTTAGGCAGCTAATATTTTCATGTATATTTCAGCTTTTGCAAAGGCTGTCTGGGTAACAATCATGCCTGGCAAAACTTAATGGCTGGCACAGTAAATGTGGAAGCACAAAAATGAGTCTGTGGCCATGTGATGGAGTGGTGCAACACTGCAGTCCTCTGCTTAGCAAATTGAAAGTGATGCAAAATGAGGTAGTAGCGAGAAGGGTGGCCCTACTTGTCTCTCTCGACACCTTTCTCATAGGATACATCGTAGGGACCCAGAAGAAGACTGGGGAGTGCAGCGGACCATTATTGCCACTGGCAGTGCTATCCCAAGGTGCATGTTAACTGCAGGTGTCCTTGCAACAGATGGCACAGCTCCGTAACAGGCTGTAGGCTGACTTGGAACCCGTGCATCCAGTTCCACACAGCCATTGTTAGCTGGGTGTGCCTCAGCCTTTAAGTATGGGTGGGAATCCATTGGCAGTAGATGCAGCCTGCCTCTGGTGCAGTTTGACCTACCTGGCATCCTTCCATTATAACCTACCCTTTTTTTCTCCAAAAAATCATAAGTAAAGTAACTTGTCCCAATACTGTGGATGTACCAAAAAAATGGCAGTGTCAGAACACTTGGCACAAAGCCTCCTGACCAACAAAGTGGAAACAGGAAACAAAAAAGCCTCAAGATACTGCTACAAATCTTGCTATATGTCTTTTTAAATGCAATTCTATAAACAGCACCATGGCAGCCCTGGGTGCCTATTTTATATGTGCTTGTAGAGGATTGATTGCTATACTGGTATAAAAATCAGGAAATTGCAGGGACAGCTAAATTATATCACTGGGGCCTAATTTTAATATTATTAATTGCAAACTGATGGGCATGTCTGGAGTTAGTACAAAACCTGACTGGAAAATTTGATGGGATACCAAATGAGCAGAAATCTGATGTAATGGATCTTTGCTCATTATTTTGATCGCTGATGCTTATTTAATACCTGTTAACTGATTAGAAAATCGACCCTATGAGTCAGGTTTTTAAAATGCTGAGAGAAATGGAGAGTGTAGATAAAAGTTGATTATTTAACTTGGACTGTGAACATAGAACTAGAGGACAAGTATAAAATTAACAAGCCTCAAGTAAGTTTTGAAACTGGATGGAATTTTTTTTCCCAGCAGAATCATGGATATGTGGAATAGATGTCCAGATAAATTAGCGCTCGGTTGATTAACATCTTTAAGAAGGAATTAGTTGAATATCTGGTTCAGAGCAGGATTGAGGGTTATACAGATGGATATGATTGAATGCTACGTGTAACATGATGGTTCCAGATCTCCTGGGACTATTAAGATGTCATACCAAGAAAAGCAGCTGGTCCAGGATGTGTAATGTAAGTGCATGGTTAGACAGACATTCTGGAGATTTGCTTCATTTATCTTTGGAGGAACAGGGAGGAAACGAGCAGAACCTTTCCTTAGGCGATGAAATAGCTTCTGTAGAGTCAATGATAAACCAGTTTGTATGTGGCCTGTGAAAGAAATGGGCTTGATGGGTAGAATGGTCATTTCTTGTTCCATGCTATTTTTACGTTCTTCATTTAGCAACAGTTCAGTTGTTGAGTACTACAGGCCGACATCTCAATTACTTAGAAAATCCACATTTAAAATATCTGTCGCTGTGCCCTCACAGCAGGAGTCCATGGTAGCATGGTTTGCAGCTTTGGTGGAAGCTCAAATGGCTGCCATGCAGACTCTGGGCTCTACAATGGAGAGATTGCTGGATCGAATGGATAGGGACTTTGAAGGGGTTGGTCACCTTCTCAATCTGGCCTGTTTTTTACTGCTTCAGGAGCTCTCAAACCCCAATCCCGCTGGGTTTACTGGCGTTTCTGAGATTTGGCGGGGGATCCGCGATTTGGAGTTAAAATACTGTGGGTGCTGGAGTGATGTCATTGGAGCGCGACTTTGGCCTTCTAATTAAGGCGCCACTTGGCTGACACGCAGCCAGAAGCAGGTCAGTTAAAATGCTAGAGGTGGGAATGATGCGGGTAGCCCCTTGATGCAATTTTAACCCCACACACCCCTTTCCCATTGGGTGGGCTGGGTTAAAATCAGCCCTAAAATGTCTATTCCCAGGCCACCTCTAATCAGCAGTTTGAAATCTTAAAACACCAGTATGTGTACAACTATTTTCCTTTATAACATTGAAAGATTGTACAGTAATTCATTAGAATATACTTCCCCTTTAAACTTTAAGCAATTAAAGTGTCCTGTATCATACAGTGTTCAGCTCACTTTGGCACCTGCAGGAGGTAAATCAGATCACAACAAAGTGATGATACCAGCTTTTTTCAATGAATATCATGTATGAGTATGTAGTAATATGCAGAAAGTAATTTTTTAAAAATTGAATCCAGATCTACCAAAGTAGTTTTCTGCCTTCATTTCACGGGATTTATGCTGCCCGACCATGTTAAATAGTGTGATGTTATTATTTTGAGGAATACTAATATTCATATATGTATGCACAAGTTCAAAACGGCACCTAATAATAAAAGAAAAGTATAAACATTTCCAACAAGATCATCTCCAGTTTGTGTGTTTAAAGAATGCAACCAAAATGTGTTCATTATTAAAGATTATGAGACATCTTCCTAATGAAACATTCCACTGTGATTGAAAGGTCAGTGTGAAAGGAATTCAATGCTCTCTCTCACTCTCTCTCTCTTTCATTGTACCTTAACAGAACACTTTAATTTAACAAGATGAGTAAAGGACAGAATTAGCTGCAGTCCAGTCATATGACATCCAGTCTGGAAAATCAGTTAAGAGTCATGATAAATATTGGTCGTGGCCGTGCAATGGCACTTTGCCCTTAGGAAAGTGACCAAACATCTATTCCTGTATATCAAACGTGTATTGATAAGTTGTAAGAGGTGAGACCAACAAGGCTATCAGTAGAGGTTTTATGCTAATACTTGTCATAAGGAAAGTTTCAAACATCTGTTATATATATCAGGTATGCATATTTGAATCTTGCAAAACACTATGTACTCTTGAATATGACGATGCATGTTTGGGTAATCATACAGAAACATTATAATGTGTTGATTATCTTTATTATTTTACAGTTAAGAAGGGTGTGCAGTCTCAAATGATTAGTTTTATTGATCTTCCATTATGTTGTAAAGGATTTTTTTTTAAAAGATGAAACTGGTGCTTGTTTTTTCAGGGATAACTTGTTATCAATGACTGCTCTTGGTGTTCACTAATCGTATTTAAGGGAAGATAAAACACTTTGGGGTACAATCCCTAGGCCTGAATGATGAAGCCTGAGGCACCCCTGATATTGGACCTCAGGCCTCATTACCATCAAGCTGGCGTGAGTCAACGAAGATCGAGCTACTGTTAGCATCACAGCAGCCCTCAGGTTAGTGAAGGCCGGGGTGGGAGGGGGAAACGGAGGCGGGGAGGGAGATCTTGAGCCGGAGGGTGGGGGAATGGAGGCTGCGGGGGGAAGAAAAGGAGGCCGGGCGGAGATCGGAAGCTGGAGGAGGGGGAATGGGGGCCACGGGGGTGCGTGGGGAGATTGGAGGCCAGGGGGAATCAGAGGCCGTGGGGGGGAAATAGAGGTGGGGAGATTTCAGGCCTGGGGGAAGGGGAAAATGGAAGCAGGGGAGGCCGGATCGAAGAGATTGTACGCCAGGAGGATCGGAGAGATCGTAGGCCGGGGGGATCAGAGAGATTGTAGGCCAGGGGATCGGAGAGATCGTAGGCCGGGAGGAACGGAGAGATCATAGGCCAGGGAATTGGAGAGATCGTAGGCCGGGGGGGAATCGGGGAGATCGTAGGCCGGGGGGGAATCGGAGAGATCGTAGGCCAGGGAATTGGAGAGATCGTTGGCCAGGAGATCGAAAAGATCATAAGCTGGGAGGATCAGGGAGATCGTAGGCCGGGAGGGATCGGAGAGATCGTAGGTTGGGGGGATCAGAGGTCAGCAGTGATCAGGGAGCGAGGAGCGGCAGCAATCAGTGGTGGGGGAGAATGGCAGCAGCCCGAGTTCTTTAAATGTGGGGTCAGGAGGAGCACTACTGCTTGGTTTTCCTGAGTGCACTCAGAGCAAACCAATCGTGAAGTGGGGGCTTGAAACTGGCATTAGACCCCTTATTTGCATATGCAAAGGGTATAATGCCTGTTCCAGGCGTGGGCACTGCACAACAATATTTTTTTCTCTCCCAATATGGCGGGTGGCGCATTCTGCCCGGAAATGTGTGTGCTTCCTGCCCACCATATTGGGGGCTTAGTTGGCCAGTTAGTGCCGGATAAACAGGCATTGTGTGGCTGAATTTATAGGCCTACTTTAGGCTTTTTTAAAATGAGTATGACATGTACAAAATTACAATTAGCAACCTACTGTTTCACAAGGCAAAACTGAAACATCATTTCTGAATTTCTGCTATCTCATATAATCCAGTAACTACCTGCTTCCTCATTTAGTTCACAAAAACCCAAGCTTTATCAACATACTGCACGCAGAACAAAGAATTTGTTTTGAGATCTGGGGACTAGTATTATCTATTTGCGCCCATAAACATAAGCAGACGGAGTGCACTGGATTATGAAGTCAGGCAGCAATTAGTTTTGCTGGATGGCCATCTATGTTTGACCCTGCCCAAATTTCCAATTAGGCCTGGGTAAACTTTGGAAGCTCTGGTCAGAAACAGGCAAGAACTTCCTTGGTATATTCAAAAGTGGGCAGGGGAAGTTGTCACTCCATTTTGCTAGGTTCCCACCATGCCCAGGGGGACTTCAAATAAGTCTTTTTAGGCCATTTCTAGGCCTTTCCTGTTCATTTTTAAAGTTAATTTCCACTGGAATTTTTTTAGCCTTTGTACCAGATGTGGCTAATTATCTTTTGCCCCCAGTTCCCTTTCCTGGCACCAATGGGAATCCTCTGAGCTAAAAGGAGAGGAGGACCTCTGAAAGGATGCCAGGCAGGTCATACTGCCTTAGAGGTGCTCTGTACTTTCCTGCGAGTACTCATGAACTCACATCTGGGCGATGGAGATTAAATTACCTCTGCCGCAGCAGTAACAGCAAATCCCGATGGCGTCATTAAAATATATGAATGCCCGACTAGCTATTTTGCTGGATGGTTCTTCAAAAGCAGGCCTCACGGTACGTTATGCTTTACACGGCTCTGCGTGAAAAAAGGCATGCAAGGGTGATTAAGAGCGAGTATTGCCTGATTGGCTACAGCCAACAAGATGCCAGTAACTATTCCTACAGTCATTGGCAAACCTACCTACCAATGACTGCGGGGATCTGGGTCAGCAGAAATGGAGCTGACTAGTTGAGCTGTCTGCTGGAAAAGGACACCTGTGGCAGCCATGCCATAGAGGACTGGAACAAGCAGAGATGGCAATGGTCAGCTGTGGCCTGAAGCCTGGCCGCACCATCTTGTAGGCACACTACAATGCTGACCTATGGAATGGTGCTGTGGAGTGGCACAGTGAGCAATCCTCCTCCTAACTAACCCTCCATTTAACACCAACTTGACTTCAGCAGTCCCTTGACATCAAGGCAGCATTTGACCAAGTGTGGCACCAAGGAGCCCTAGTAAAATTGAAGTCATTGGGAATCAGGGGGAAACTCTCCAGCGGCTGGAGTCATACCTAGCACAAAGGAAGATGGTAATGGTTGTTGGAGGCCAATCATCTCAGCCCCAGAGAATTGCTGCAGGAGTTCCTCAGGGCAGTGTCCTAGGCCCAACCGTCTTCAGCTGCTTCATCAATGACCTTCCCTCCATCATAAGGTCAGAAATGGGGATGTTCGCTGATGATTGCACAGTGTTCAGTTCCAGTCGCAACCCCTCAGATAATGAAGCAGTCCGAGCCCACATGCAGCAAGACCTGGACAACATCCAGGCTTGGGCTCATAAGTGGCTAGTAACATTCACGCCAGACAAGTGCCAGGCAATGACCATCTCCAACAAGAGAGGGTCTAACCACCTTCCCTTGACATTCAACAGCATTACCATCGCCGAATCCCCCACCATCAACATCCTGGGGGTCACCACTGACCAGAAACTTAACTGGACCAGCCATATAAATACTGTTAGAGGGTATTCTGAGGGACAGGATCTACAGGCATTTGGAGAGGCAGGGACTGATTAGGAACAGTCAGCATGGTTTTGTGAGAGGAAAATCATGTCTCACGAATTTGATTGAGTTTTTTGAAGGGATAACCAAGAAGATAGATGAGGGCTGTGCAGTAGACGTGGTCTACATGGACTTCAGCAAAGCATTTGACAAGGTACCGCATGGTAGGTTGTTACATAAGGTTAAATCTCATGGGATCCAAGGTGAGGTAGCCAATTGGATACAAAATTGGCTTGACGACAGAAGACAGAGGGTGGTTGTCGAGGGTTGTTTTTCAAACTGGATGCCTGTGTCCAGCGGTGTGCCTCAGGGATCGGTGCTGGGTCCGCTGTTATTTGTTATTTATATTAATGATTTGGATGAGAATTTAGGAGGCATGGTTAGTAAGTTTGCAGATGACACCAAGATTGGTGGCATTGTGGACAGTGAAGAAGGTTATCTAGGATTGCAACGGGATCTTGATAAATTGGGCCAGTGGGCCGATGAATGGCAGATGGAGTTTAATTTAGATAAATGTGAGGTGATGCATTTTGGTAGATCGAATCGGGCCAGGACCTACTCCGTTAATGGTAGGGCGTTGGGGAGAGTTATAGAACAAAGAGATCTAGGAGTACAGATTCATAGCTCCTTGAAAGTGGAGTCACAGGTGGATAGGGTGGTGAAGAAGGCATTCAGCATGCTTGGTTTCATTGGTCAGAACATTGAATGCAGGAGTTGGGATGTCTTGTTGAAGTTGTACAGGGCATTGGTGAGGCCACACTTGGAGTACTGTGTACAGTTCTGGTCACCCTATTATAGAAAGGATATTATTAAACTAGAAAGAGTGCAGAAAAGATTTACTAGGATGCTACCGGGACTTGATGGTTTGACTTACAGGGAGAGGTTAGACAGACTGGGACTTTATTCCCTGGAGAGTAGGAGGTTAAGGGGTGATCTTATAGAAGTCTATAAAATAATGAGGGGCATAGATAAGGTCGATAGTCAAAATCTTTTCCCAAAGGTAGGGGAGTTTATAACGAGGGGGCACAGATTTAAGGTGAGAGGGGAGAGATACAAAAGGATCCAGAGGGGCAATTTTTTCACTCAAAGGGTGGTGAGTGTCTGGAACGAGCTGCCAGAGGCAGTAGTAGAGGCGGGTACAATTTTGTCTTTTAAAAAGCATTTGGACAGTTACATGGGTAAGATGGGTATCGAGGGATATGGGCCAAGTGCAGGCAATTGGGACTAGCTTAGTGGTATAAACTGGGCGACATGGACATGTTGGGCCGAAGGGCCTGTTTCCATGTTGTAACTTCTATGATTCTATGATTCTAAGAGCAGGTCAGAGGCTGGGTATTCTGCAGCGAGTGACTTACCTCCTCATTCCCCAAAGCCTTTCCACCATCTACAAGGCACAGGTCAGAGTGTGATGGAATACTCTCCACTTGCCTGGATGAGTGCAGTTCCAACAACACTCAAGAAGCTCGACACCATCCAGGACAAAGCAGCCCGCTTGATTGGCACCCCATCCACCACCCTAAACATTCACTCCCTTCACCACCGGCGCACAGTGGTTGTAGTGTGTACCATCACAGGATGCACTGCAGCAACTCGCCAAGGCTTCTTCGACAGCACCTCCCAAACCCGCGACCTCTACCACCTAGAAGGACAAGAGCAGCAGGTACATGGGAACAACACCACCTGCATGTTCCCCTCCAAGTCACACACCATCCCGACTTGGAAATATATCACCGTTCCTTCATCGTCGCTGGGTCAAAATCCTAGAACTCCCTTCCTAACAGTACTGTGGGAGAACCTTCACCACACGGACTGCAACGGTTCAAGAAGGCAGCTCACCACCACCTTCTCAAGGGTAATTAGGGATGGGCAATAAATGCCGGCCTCGCCAGCGACACATCCCATGAACGAATAAAAAAAAACAGGGGGTTAGGTGCTGGCTGTTCCATCACTTGTCTGCAGACACATGCCTGCATCCCCTTCAGTTTCTCTTGCAATTTCTTAATCCCCTGCCCCATCAGCCTCGTAATGGATGCTGATGGGTTGAGCTGTGTTTTAAAGCTTTCCAAAATGTTTATCCCCTTATCCATTGCGACATTCCCCTTTAATTATCCTCCACCCTTTAAATTTTCCTCTCTCACCACTTGTGTCTTCCCTTGACCTATCTGAGATTGCACCTGAAGTTATGAATAATTATTCAAATAAGCTTAGACCAGAGAATTCAGTGCTTTTTGCACTTGCCCTTTCCGTAGGGTTTGGCACCAGTTCTAAACCATTTAGAACTGACTTCGACCTGAAGACAAAAATTGGCCTCTTCCACTCAGTGCATTTAAAAAAAATAATGCCCCTGAAAATCCACGGGGCTATTTACAATGTTGTTATTCACGAAGGGCAGGTGATCAGAGGAGGTATTTTAGGTTTGGAAGAGTTAGCCCTTTATGAGGAGCAGGCCATTGAGCTGTTTTGGAGACATTCGAGTCTAGCCGTAGAGATGGCAAGATCAGTGCAACTGTGCAGGCTGTGGGTTAGTGGGGACAGAGCTAAGCATACACCAGTTGCAATGTTCTCAGAACACGAAAAATATTTCTTGAATAGATCAGTACTATGTACAGAAATAAAAACAAAATGCTGGACGTGCACAATAGGCCAGTCAGCATCAGTTCTGATGATGAGTTATACCTGAAACGTTTACTTTCCGTTCTTTCCACAAATGCCGACTCACCTGCAAAGTGTTTCCAGCATTTTCTATATTTATTTCAAATTTCCAGCATCTGCAGTTTTTTTGCTTTTTGTTTAGTAATATATGTACAGAATACTTCATTCTACATTTGTATGCATTAAATTCAGCTACTGTAGAACACATCAATAGTGTCAGTGATAGAATTAACGTTTGCAAACTACTTTCCACCCTTCATGCTGTCTGCCTTATAAAGTATATTTACATGCTTCATTTCTGTAAACATAATTAGGATTCTGTTCTTTTGTACTTTTATGTAAATGGATAGACAGATCCGGACAGGCTGATAAATAAATACTAAGTATATGTATGTATGTGTATATAGATAGACAGATAGTAAGAAGTACAATTTGTCAACTATATTTTTTCCAATTTTTCTTCTTTTCTGAAGAAGCTGACAGCTGCAGAAGAATGTTTCACGGACAAGCCTCAGCTATCTTTCTCAAGTGACCACTCTTTATTTGTGAGCCTGGGCGGTTTCAGTGGGCTATTTAACTATGAAGGTAGCTACATGACCTCTCAGCCAAGCTTGATCCTATCCTCAGGCAATGTCTAGGGAGTATTTTCCAACAGAGGTGAATGGATAGTTGATCAGGGGCAGGAAAACTAACTGATTTCTCCCTTCCTAGATAGAGGCACTTTGGCCAGTTGCAGTAATCCCACAATGACGACTGGTATGTCAATTAAACTTTAGAAATTGTTTCAGTCCATTATGAACTAATGCCATTCTCCTCATGCTATAAGATAGACAAAAGTGTCACATCTCTACTCACCAATTCTGTAATACTGTACATTGAAAAGCAACAGCATTCATTTTGTTATTTACCTACTGCTTTCATTATCATGTTTTATGGTCCTGGCCTCAACTTGCTATGTTAAGATCTGAACTCATGAATTATTGAGTTACTATTTCCAGTATGGTAACCACTAGGCTACTGTACACTGTGGGCTAATGGGAACAGGGGTCTTAAAACAATGGTCAGTCACCAAGTTCCCCATTCGCACAATCAGCTGTTCAAATGTCCATGTAGCTCCTATCGATCTGCTGCTAGTGATACCTTGTAATTATCACTTGGCCTTTCTAGGGTGTCAGAAACATTATAAATAAAGTAATCCTGTCATACACTTTAAAAATATACTGAATTTATACTAAGTAAACTATTCTTTAAAACATACCATCTATCTATAACCTATCTTTGTGCATGTATCTATGGAAATCATCTATTTATACATCTTTCTAAAGATATATTTTTGTGTATAAAAAGGTTTTACATTAAATTTCCCAGTTTTCAAAAATCCTTATTGTAAAGGTCACATTGCATTTCTACGGCTGCCTTCAATTGAGCCAATCTCATTGCCATGGTAATAATTTACATTAGGTTATTCTAAGTTGTTGCCACCTTTGTTGCTATCTCTCCACCTTCCCTGATGGGTGAACTCTGACCTTTCAGGTTATCTAAAGTAATTGTTGCTATATACCAGCCTATGACCATTCAGGTCATACTTCTGTATTGAAACTGTTACCTCTAAAACAATTTTTCATAGCATACAATTCCAAATATGGTCTAGACAAATGTAAATACATATAGATATATGGGTGTAAATTTGGTGGTTTTTCATTCATATTTTCAAATAAGGTATAAGTCGTGCATATCTCCTACAAAATGGTTTGATGATTATCCTCTATGCTTGACTATAGGTAGAACTGTTATCAATGTAACAAAAACAGCATGTTATTACTATTAGCATTTTTCAGTACAGAATCTTACTCTGCAAGATAACAAGACACAAGTGAGCTTATATTTTCTCTGAGCTGTTCACATACTGCTGAGAGTTGCTCAGCAATGATGTATGCTGTTATAAAAAGAAAATGTGTTTACACTTCTCTCTCTGCAGGCAAAGCACCTTTGATGTTCCTGTATCTCATGTCTGTATTAGAGTAATTGACAGGTTTACTTCAAGGCCAAAATGTATTTAATCATGAGGTGCACATGATCATCTGCACCCAGTTCTGCAGTAGGCTACACTGGTGCTCAATGCCTTGTAATGTGATCTGTTGCAGATTGTGCTTTAAAATAAACATTATACTGAAGCAGATTATGTGTCGCTGGTTTATTTTCCTCTCAGCTTACAACACAATGTATCCATATATGGATATATTATATCATGGAAGTGGTCCCAGGACCTGCTGAATACAATGGAATTTGGGGCGCCTTTGAAACTGGGCAGATTATCTAACTGTATCACTATTAGCTAACACTTGTACTTTTTGCAAGAGCGAGTACCCACACATATTACAATACTGAAAAATGGTCAAAAGTGGCGAAGATCACTTTAATGAAATAAAAGGCTGCTTACCTGTTGGTGACAGTCAACTGAATATCAAAGTATTAAGCTTATTGGTAAATCCCAACCACCACAACCAACGTATGACTTCCTTGCTTGCAGATTTTTGAGTCAGGTTACTCCCAAAATAGAATATTTTTGGTATTCAGTAGTTCCCTGCTGCATAACATTTCCATTCCCATCTTAAAGTTAAAATGATAAGTGAAATAAACAGGAATGCTTGGTGACACCTTTGAGCACCTATGAAATCTATAAATCCTTTAAAAATCTTAGGTGGCCATCATAGAATTTTACTGAGTATGTGTTTGATGGTGAGGAACACATTGCAGAAAATCATTTTCAGTCCACGTTGAATGGTAGAGGGTTTGATCTTCTGAAGCGCTGGTGCATACTCAGATAATTTGAGCCTAGCTCACAAAAAGAAGTTTATTTTCATGATAAAATGCAGAAGTTAAAAGTAAGGTCCTATAGTCTTTTTTGGTAGGGCACTAACAAATGTCATTGCGTAAAGAGCTTAATGTCAAATAAGTTGTTCAATCTGATCACTTAACCTTTGCTTCAACATGATACTGCTGGCACTGTACAAGTGCTAACTACAAATCCTGACAGCTTTAGAACACATTTAACAAGACCACACTCCCAGCGAAAAGCTTCACTCGCCAGCAACGCAAATCAGAAATTCAACCAAACATCGCCCGCCATTTTCTTATAGTTTGTATATTTTTACTCAATAGAGATGTATCCTGTAGACCTCACCCAGGCTGGCAGCTTCCCTAGATGCATGTAAGAAAAATATATCAAATAACCCAACCCATGTTCCAGTTGTAGCTCTTATCCATTTAGTATTTTGAAAAGTAAAAGAATTAAACATATTAATACAGCAAAACTTTTAGTTGGATCTCCCAGTTACTCAGTGGGTAAAAATATCACAAAACACTGTTCAGATCAACAAGAACCCAGGATCAATCTGTGATCTATGCTAAATTAACTGATCTCAAGTAGGAGCATGGTAGAGATACTACAAATGGCTTTGGTGTCATTAGGCTATGGAGCAAAGAAATGAGCCATAATTTCCACTCCTGATTGCTTGACAGTGGCTCTTACTTCATATATAAGTCTAGAAAGTAAGGCTTCGATTTTTGTTTTAAAAAAACTGCCCATTTTCAGGCAGTGTGCCAAATTAAAATGGGCAGAGGCCAAATCTCCACCCCTAAAAATGGCTGCCACGATTATTCTCCAGTGGCCCAGTTGTGACCCTGATCCGCCCTCGAACAGCATGCCCTACTGTATATACATGAATCTGCAGGGGCTTGGTCATGTGCCCTCCTCTCCTCTCCTCCCCCGAGATTTCCCTGTATTTCAACCCACCCAGCACCCCTGCAAATCACCACCACTATAAAGCTGGCAGTGCTCAGCCTGCACAGTGCCTCACAGGCAGGAGGAGATTGGGAAGGTGAAAGGTCACGCAGGAGTTCAATTCCACAATATTGTTTTGACTGGGAGTCACTTCCATTATTTTGAAGTTGCAGTTTCTGAGCATTTAAAGGTACTTTGTGACTTTAAACAGAGCTGTGCATGGTGAAATAATGATATCCCTTTTCCATTGTTCTGTGTTTTAAGGAGGAAAAGGATGAGGACATAGAGGAGGAAAGGATGGAAGCCAAGTGACCATCATGCATGTAAGCAACACCTGACCCGCAGGTAACCACATCACAGGGCATACAAACCGTGGAGCACTGATCTGAGTGCATGGATTCCCACAAATCCAGGGTGTCATTGATGCCACATATGTGGCTATAAAGGCCACGTCTGAAAGTCCCATCAACTTTATCAACAGGAATGATAGTAGCCACTGCATTATGTATGTCAATGCATGCTATCAGGGGAGCAGCCATGATCAGTTTATTCTCAGGCAATCAGAGATACTTGTACTGCTCAGCCAAAACAATGTGAAAGAGTGACTGAAAGGAAACAAGGGGAACCTACTTCAACCTTGGCTGATGACATCCAAAGACAGAGGCCGAAAACAGGTTCAAAAAGGCCTTGATTGCTACCAGGACCATTGTGGAACAGACCATTGGAATTCGCAAATCCCATTTCTGGTGCCTGGAAAGGTCAGGCAGAGCCCTGCAGTAAAGGTTTCCAAAGTTGTGGTAAGTTCCTGCAGTCCCATAATTTCGTCAAACGCAGGTAATGAAAAAGAGGAAGGTGCTGGAGATCAATCCCCTGTTTGCGATGACGTTGCCCAGGAGAGAGCGAGGAGGTGGATCCAGACATTCTGCTGACAGGAGTACATACCATCAGGCCAGACATCATTACCAACTTCTTCCAATAAAGAGGATACCCTCTATCTGCATGACACAATAAAACCCTTTAGGATCTCTTGCCTTGTTTTCAGACAAACATTCAGCTAAACTGTAATACCTTGAATATATACTCTGGGAGAGGAAAGTTAGAGTGGTAACATGAGGCTTCAATAGACAAAAGGCACAAACACACCATAATACCAGAAATGTGCAAGTTTATTACCATTGTGTACCTTCATTGCAACCTACCACAAAGCGACACTGCGACCATCTCTCACATACGCATATATATCACAGAAGGAGGCCATGCAGCCCATTGTGCCTGTGCCGGCTCTTTGGTAGAGCAATCCAATTAATCCCACTCCCCAGCTCTTTCCCCATAGCCATGCATATTTTTCCTTTTTGAGTATTTATCCAATTCCATTTTGAAAGTTACAATTGAATCTGCTTCCACCATCCTTTCAGGCAGTGCATTCCAGATCACAACAACTCGCTGCGTAAAAATATTTTCCTCATGTCGCCTCTGGTTCCTTTGCCAATCACCTTAAATCTGTGTCTTCTGGTTACTGACCCTTCTGCCACTGGAAGCAGTTTCTCCTTATTTACTCTATTAAAACCGTTCATGATTTTGAACACCTCTATCAAATCTCCTCTTAACCTTCTCTGTTATAAGGAGAACAACCATAGCTTCTCCGGTCTCTCCATATAACTGAAGTCCCTCATCCCTGGTTCCATTCTAGTAAATCTCTTCTGCACCCTCTCAAAGTCCTTAACATCCTTCCTAAAGTGTGATGCCCAGAATTGAATACAATACTCCAGCTGAGGCCTAACCAGTGTTTAATAAAGGTTTAGCATTTTTTTTATATCCGTTCATGGGAGGTGGGTGTCGCTGGCAAGGGCAGCATTTATTGCCCATCCCTAATTGCCCTTGAGAAGGTGGTGGTGAGCCACC
The DNA here is from genome assembly GCF_035084215.1 of Heptranchias perlo. Classification (NCBI taxonomy): domain Eukaryota; kingdom Metazoa; phylum Chordata; class Chondrichthyes; order Hexanchiformes; family Hexanchidae; genus Heptranchias; species Heptranchias perlo. Next base: position 93,139,414 of record NC_090327.1, read on the forward strand.
TTCTTGAACCACTGCAGTCCATGTGGTGAAGGTACTCCGACAGTGCTGTTGGGTAGGGAGTTCCAGTATTTTGACCCAGCGACGATGAAGGAAGGGTGATATATTTCCAAGTCGGGATGGTGTGTGACTTGGAGGGGAACGCGCAGGTGGTGGTGTTCCCATGCACCTGCTGCCTTTGTCCTTCTAGGTTGTAGACGTCACGGGTTTGGGAGGTGCTGTCGAAGAAGCCTTGGCGAGTTGCTGCAGTGCATCCTGTGGATGGTACACACTGCAGCCACGGTGCGCCGGTGGTGAAGGGAGTGAATGTTTAAGGTAGTGGGTGGGGTGCCAATCAAACGGGCTACTTTGGATGGTGTCAAGCTTCTTAAGTGTTGTTGGAGCTGCACTCATCCAGGCAAGTGAGGAGTATTCCATCACACTCCTGACTTCTGTCATGTAGATGTTGGAAAAGGTTTAGGGAGTCAGGAAGTGAGTCACTCGCCACAGAATTACCCAGCTTCTGACCTGCTCTTGCAGCCACAGTATTTATGTGGCTGGTCCAGTTAAGTTTCTGGTCAATGGTGACCCCCAGGATGTTGATGGTGGGGGATTCGGTGTTGCTAATACTGTTGAATGTCATGGGGAGGTGGTTAGACTCTCTCTTGTTGGAGATGGTCATTGCCTGGCACTTGTCTGGTACGAATGTTGCTTGTCACTTATCAGCCCAAACCTGGATGTTGTCCAGGTCTTGCTACATGCGTGCACGGACTGCTTCATTATCTGAGGGGTTGCGAGAGGAGCTGAACACTGTGCAATCATCAGCAAACATCCCCACTTCTGACCTATGATAAAAGGAAGGTCATTGATGAAGCAGCTGAAGATGGTTTGAAAATGATTATGATTATAAATGATTATAACAGGATTATGTGAATGGATGGAAGTCCTTCCCCACCATTTTTCCAATGATCTCAGGGAAATCCAGCCCTAAGTGTTCAGGATTATTCTGGAGATGAAAAATGAATGAAAATGGAGTTCATGCTTAGCTGTGATATGTGACCCAACTGCATAGCTTGGTGGCACTTACTCTTCAGGATCATATATGGAGAAATGTAATTTGGGTTAGGTACTGGAGGCCACTGTGCCTAAGGAACTGCATCCTCACTTGAGGAGTATAGGTAAATTGTGGGGAGCTAGGGATGATGGACTTTTAACAGGATAGAAAAATAGGAATATACAGGACCATGAAAGACCACTTTGGTCCATCTGGCCAACCCCAGAGTTCAAAAACAGTTCAGTACCTATATCCCTCAATTGATTTTCTTACCAACTTCCAACATTGTCAAAATGCTCTTCCTACAATATAATGACCAGAACTGCACACAGACCTTCAGATGAAGACGAACTAACATCCTGTAGAGGCTCAGTATCACATCCTGTGATGTGTTCTATTCAATGCACTATACAACAATCTTATTGACTGCTACCACAGACTGTACACATAGTTACAACGATATGTCTACCAAATCCCCCCAATCCTTTTTCTGTGTTGTATTCTGTAGAGTAACACCATTTAGTTTATAGTTCCAATTCTTCTTCTTCTCTACCTTCATTGTTTTGCATTTATCCACATTGAATTTAATTTGCCATTTCTCAGCCAACTTTCCAATCTATCTAGATTCCTCTGCACCTGATCGGCCTATCCTTGATGGTTTGCAAACGCCACTTTGGCGTCATCAGCAAATTTCCCCATTTCCAAATCATTGACGTGCAACATAAATGTCAAAGGTGTTAGCACTGACCTTTGAGGCATCACATTAATCACTTTGCACCATTCTGACACAGCTCCATGCACAACCATTCTCTCTGTCTCATTTGGTAGAGCCAGTTGCCAATCCACTTCAGTAACTGCCCACCGATTCCATACTTTCCAACCTATTGGCAGGAATTTCTATCTGGTACAGTTTCAAAAGCCTTACTGAAGTCTAGATAAACAATCTCCACAGAGTTCCCTTTATCCAAAAGCTCCGTTCCCTCCTCAAAGAATTCCAACAGATTTTTCAAGTACGATCCTCACCCCAAAATGTTATGTTGATGACTTCATACTTCTCTAGGTGTGTAATAGGCTTCTTCAAGATAGCCTCTAACATTTTACCTGTGACAAATGTCAGGCTACTTGGTCTGTAATTTACAAGACTGTTCTTTTACCTATTTTTTAAAGATAGGTGTCGGGATTTCCACGGGGATTCTCCCGATCGGCTGCTATAGCTTTGGCGGAAGATCGGCGGAAACCCTGGATAGATGTGTAAATGTAAAATTCCCAACAAGGTACTACATATCCTTATCTCCACACTTTCCTTCAAGATCCAGCCAGAGTGTGACCAATTTCACTGGTATTTCCGTAAATACTCTTGTGTGCAGACCATCTGGCTACAGGGCTGTGAATGAAACAAAAAGTAACAGTGCAAGCAGCTTGGATGTTGGGAACAAAGATTCTCTAAAATATATAAACATGTAGCTGTAAGGAAGGATTGAGCTATAAGAAGGTTAACTGGAGTTCCCTTGGAAAGTTGATTTTATCCCTGTGTGTCTGTCTGGATTTACTCTATAAAGAACGAGGAACCCCTAAAGGCGAAGAAAGGAGCCACTTTTCCAAACCTGATTGACCAGAATACTTCAATAAGCAGTCTGTTGCAATACTGGACAACTCCCTCTAATCAACTTTAGTTACTGACTTTTCTGCCCTGTTTGTTGTATAAAGTAAACTCCCTGCTACTGTCAATGCCTATCACATTCCGAGCTTAACCAAGCCTGTTACAGGAAGCTAAACCCATAATGACATCAGTCCTTTTATAACACTGCTTACTTCTTTCCATTTTTTTCACTGTTAGTTTTTCCCTTTACTTTTGCTTTGGCTTACTTACCGGGTATGGTGGCATGGTGGTTATGTTACTGGACTAGTAATTCAAGGGGCCTGGAGTTATGAGTTCAGAATCCTACCATGGCAGCTGGGGAATTTAAATTCAATTAATTAAATAAAAAATTGGTATTAAAAAAAACACACTAGTATCAGTAATGGTGGCCCATGAAATACTGGGAAGGAAACCTGCTGTCCTTACCCAGTCTGGCCTATATGTGACTCCAGACCCACAGCAATGTGATTGATTCTTAATTACCCTCTGAAATGGCTGAGCAAGCCATTCAGTTGTTCAAGAAGGCAGCTCACCACCACCTTCTCAAGGGAAATTAGGGATGGGCAATAAATGCTAGCAATGCCCACATCCCATGAACTAATAAATAAAAAAAACCTTCTGCTTTGCAACCAAAAGGCATCTTTTTACTGATGAGAATTATTGGTGTGTGAGCACTGGTAAATCTTGTGCCAATTTTGTATCGGGAGGTTAATGTTTTTTGGATGGTCATTAAACAGCAAGCACCAGCACATGCTGATATCATATACTTAGAATCCTGAGCATGAAAAATGCGTAACGTATAGCAATGAATGTGGCACAAATAGCCCAGTCTAAAATGTAGCTCACACAGGGATAAGAGAAATGAAATAAGGGCCCAGAATTTTCTCAGAACGGCTCCTACTCCTCCACCGTGACTTCGCCGCAAGTGTAGCGAAACCTCACTTACGGTTTAAATGGCGTTTCGGCTGCTCGTCTGGCAAAGTTACAGTAGTGGAGTGGAAACAGCTCCGAGGAAATTCCAGGCCATTTATCACTGAGTAGAAATGTAAGTATCCTGCTCACATGTGACTTTGCATATTGTCTGTTAGCTACACTGTTTACACAATAGTTTCACATCAGTGGCTCTGTATTCACACATGTATAAAAATTCTGGATCTTTACATTGCAGTCAAGATGTGGAATGAGGTATCTTGTTCGCAGAGATATCTTTCTTTCCTTGTTTCCCTGTGTAAACTGCATTATACAATGGGTTATTCCATTGTCACTTTTCTCCCCACTGTTCGGAGAAATCTTGGTATGATGTGTTCTATTGTTTCCTCCTTCCCTCTCTCTTTAAGAGAAAGTGCCTCACATCCATTCAGTGCCATCCATGGATGGTACACCTAAGATCAGACACTTTGCCCCCGATATTACCAGGGAGGCGGGATGGCAGCTGGGTGGGGGGGCTGGCGACTGGGTGCGTGGGTAACCTTCCCAGTGAAATCGGTCTGTTCCCCACGCGATCGCGGGTAAATTGAAGGCACTTACCGTGGCTTCTGGATTTCCCGTTGTCAACCTGCGCAGCGGGCGGACTGCACACCCGCATCACAGGCTGTCAGCTGGAGGAGCCCTATTTAAAGGGGCAGTCCTCCAATGCGGCTCCTGCAGCAACCAACCAAAAGTGCAGCATGGAGCAGATCAGGGGAAAGGCTGCTCCCAGATTTAACGATGCCTCACTCCAGGTCCTGCTGGATGGGGTGAGGAGGAGGAGGGAGATTTTCTACCCAGCGGACAGGAGGAAGTGGCCTGTCTCTGCCACCAAGAAGGCCTGGCTCGAGGTGGCAGAGGAGGTCAGCAGCACCAGCAACATCTCCCGCACATGGATCCAGTGCAGGAAGTGCTTCAATGACCTAACTAGGTCAGCCAAAGTGAGTACACTTACTCATTCTCCTACACTCCGTCTTCCACATCACCGCCCCCACCCCACAACTCCTTCTGCACTTCCAACACTACTCTATCACATCACTCCTCACACCCATTCAAACCTCATCCTCAAATTACCTGCACTTACTCACCTCCCCAGTACTCATCCCACCACTACCACTCAACCCAATCCTCATACAATCGCATGGCTCTGTCTCATACTCACCCTCTGATGCATCTCTTTCACGGTCAGCCTCACCCAAAACAATGCATTCAGCGGTTGGCCACGTCACCATCCCTCACTCACGCCTCTCTACTTTCTCCACTTATAGGAGAAGAGAGCCCAGAATGCAAAGGAGAGGGCGAAGACCGGAGGGGGGCCACAACACCTGGTCGTCCTCACAGACGCGGAGCAGGAGGCTCTGGAACTAAGCCGCACCCTCGAGTGCCTGTCCGTCGGGGACGCCAAGACTGCCACCCGACAAACGGCTGGTGACAGAACTTTAACATTCAGCACTCACAATAGCAAATGATGTTAACATGCCTTGCCGCCTTCAGAGCCTCAACATCTGTCATCATGCTTAATATTGCCTTCTGTTCTCTTACAGGGCCTTCAGTGACCGCCGTATCAGCGGAGGGCGATTCCTCAGAGGACCTGCCAGCCTCTGAGGGGGCACCATCACATCTGAGCGAGCCATCCGCCAGCGCAGATACACACACCTCGGTGGATTCCAGTCCGCAGTTAGTTGGGGTTGCACATGGTAAGTTACCACACACGTGAGCACGAGCAGACACTGGTGGCAGGGGCAACTGTGGAGAGTCTGCGTCGGTGGGAGCACTTTTCTCCAGGCTCTGCTCAGCTGGACACAGATGCTGAACCCTGGGGGCCATCCTTTAAAAGGAGAATGATTGAGGGGCAGCAGCACATTTGCGAGTTGCTGGAACAGGTGCCACACGCACTCTCCATAATCGCGCAGAGGATGGAGGAGTCCAACTCCTGCATGAGTGGAATGATGGCACAGGTACAGGAGGGAATCTCTGAGATACTGTCACAGGGACGTGAGAGCATCTCCGAGATAGTGTCGTGGGTAAGTGCGGGAATGTCTGCGATGGATGGAAGGTTAACCTCCATCGAGCTTCAAGCACGGCTCACCAATGACTCCATTGAGGCCCTGACAACTGCCCTTCGGACTCAGGGTGAGCAATTTTCTGCCGCCTTAAACAGGCAGACGGATGCACTAGCACTGGCCTTACAAGGTTTCACACATGTCCATAAAACTGTCGACCAACAGGATGATAGGAGTGATGTGGGCCTGGCCCAGGAGAGGGATGATGGCGAAAGGGGACATGGAAGTGGGAACACCACTCAAAGCGCTCCCACGTCTCACCCGTTGCCCCCCTCTCAACCAGTACCCGCAATGCTGCCTCCTCTCCAGGTGGTCGAGTCTGCCCCTGCAGGTGGAGCAGTCTTTGGAGGGGCCCTCACGGGCACTGAAACCCAGAGGGCGTAGGCCCAAAGCGTCTAATCGGTCAGGGCATGGACAAGTGCAACCTGCCACTACCTCTGCTGCAGCCACAGGGGAAGCACCACGTAGGAGTACTCATAAGCATAAGGCCAAGATTTTGTGAGCATAAAGAGGATGCACGAGGGTGTTTGATGGTTTGTCATGTCTTTTATTTATATTTGATTTTTGTTAATGGCACATTAAATATTATTATTGTCACCACTACTGCCACGTCTTGGCCATTCTTGACTGGCTTGTGTAATAAGCCCCTTTCATGAGGTTCACCATGAACACCCACACTTGATGCCACCCATTGGGTCACCCTACAGTGGGTAGTTGCACGACTATTTTGTGCAGGTGCCTGTGGCGCAGCACCGTGTTGTGGAGCTCCACGTGGCCGAGGTGGACGGCGAGACTGGTGATGTTGCTCGTCCTCAGATGAAGTGATGAATGCAGCTATAATGTCCCCCATCCTGACAGTGGGAGTTTGAGGGGGTCTGCAAAGTAGGTAAATGTGTTTGCACAGCAGAGTTTAGGGTATTAATTAATAATTTTGAGTGGAAAGACAAAGGTGTTGCAGCCAAAACTTTGTCTGAACTGACAGAGTGCCTTGCTGCAATAAATGAGGTTATCCCCCCAACTGTCAAATAATGCTTTGCATCTTCCACTGGCTGCTGGCTGAAACACGTCTGCTCCAACAAGGAGTGTTTCCCACAGCACGGGAAACACGCTGAGGATCCTTCAAAATTGCACCCCTGCCAAAATCTCCACTCAATGAGGTCTGTCAAGTACCTCAACTACCTAAATAACAATGTAAATTATCATCCCGCCAGTTTTAATTGCCGGTGGGAGTCCCGCATGCGGGAGCTGTGCACGCACCTGAACGCATCATTGGGAAACCCGGAAGTCAGCGGGTTGGAGCCGGGCTCCAAACCCACTCCAGGATTCCGCCATTTTAGGAGCTCCCCCGTACCCAATGCACCCGCTCGGCCATCCAAAAATCGACCCCTTTATCATGTTTGGAATATCAGGCACAAACCCACAGCCTACCAGGCATAGTAGCTACATGTTTATCTACTGTACTGGTATCCTCCCAGGTACCCCTGTATACAAGCATGCACATGTGCAATGTCAAATCATGCTGGAAGGAATTTGTGAGAATCAGCACCCTGATAATTTTACCCTGTGTAGCGACGGATTAGTTAGTTGTCAAGGAGTGAGTTACAGTAATTATACGAGGGCCACAGGCTGTTCAAATTAGGGAAGTTAAAGGAGCTATCCTGCTAAAGATGAAGTCGCCAGCAATGGGAGTTCTAGTGCAGCAATTGTACTGCTAGCAACATGCAAACAAAGTACAAAAGCAAAATACTGCAGATGCTGGAAATCTGAAATAAAAACAGAAAATGCTGGAAACACTCAGCATGTCAGGCAGCATTTGTGGAGAGAGAAACAGAGTTAACGTTTCAGGTCGATGACCTTTCATCAGAACCCTTTGCCAAACAAAGGTTTGGTGGTACAGCAGAGACCTTTTGTTCTGCTCTTTAGCCAGGCCTGACCTTTTGGAGCTGTGCCAACTCAGGGAGCTGCAGCTACGTCTTGCTGTTTCATCCCAACTGCATGTTGACACCATTTCCCTGGCAGTTCATGGTTTAGGAACAGAATTCAGCGGGTTCACTGTTGCATGTGCCACTGGGTGACACTGGATGATGGAGATAGGAGGGTACAGCTGAACTGAGGTGTGCTGTGTCAAAATGTTTAAAGTAAGTTGTTATAAAAAAAAGTCCAGAAAATTAAGGATACATTGGAGGTGAAATTGGACTTTGTTTCACCTGTTTCTCGGATGCAAAATGGGGGCGTAAAGGTCTAAATCGCCATGTCATGCCCCAAAGTGCACTTAAAATGTATCCGACGCCTTATTGGCTCAGGTGATATTCAGGCATCCTTGGCGGCCACCTTAAACAGGCATTAGGACCCTTGCTTATGCCAATGAGGAGTGCATCACCTGTTGAAGGACCTGGAAATTGGTCAAAAAGTAGGTGGAGCTTGCCACTGCACAAGCTCCGATTAGTTTTCCCGGCTCTATAACGGCCTAACCGCCGGTTCTTAAAGGGAACACTGAAGGCCACCAAAGACGAGGAAAGTAAGCTTTTTTCCACTTACCTTAAAATGGAGCCAAGAGAAGCAGGAGCGCTCCTTGTGGCTCCACAGCAATACTGCGTGTCACCACCGGCCCATGCTCACCCCCCTCCCTTTTGACTCCCCCTCCTCCCAGGACCTACCTTAGGGCTGCTGCTGGCATTGCACGTAGCCCATGTTGGTCTGCAGCAAACCGGTGAGCTGCCTCTAGACGCCCGATTGGCTTGCCGGAATTATTCAGATGAGGTCCGAGGCCCAATTTCGGACCAGCCTTGGGTTGCTAGCTTCTGGCGTGCACTCAGAGTGTGTCGACCATTTTGCGCCTGAAAATGGATCTAAACAAATTTCTCCCGCCTTCTGTTTTATTATTGTGCTATGAATTGTTTTTCTGTAAAAATAAGTATTCGGTTTTAAATCAAAAAGCCTTGGATAAAGACACTGGGATCACAGAAACTGGATTCACTCCAAATTCATTTGACTACATAGTAAAAATCTACAACTACTGGATTCTCCTTTTAACACAAGCCCAGATGACTCTGTAGAACTATGAACAGAGCAGCACATGTACCCTGTGCAGAGTCTGCGTACACTTCTTGTGCCAATCAGGCTAAGATTTCTGCTCCTACCAGACAGATGTGTATTTTAAGTTTGCTGTAACTTAAGAAAGGCCTTTCAGTTCGAACACCTGTAGAAGGTCATTAGTTTATAACCCTTCACATTTGTGGATTTTTCACTAAACTGTGTTGCTCAGGTCAGGGCAAGCTTGCACCGCTGGAATGTTTGAATTTATCATCTCGACTCCCATTAGCAAATGCCTTTTGTGATGTGATCATACTCTCCTAATGAGGCATAAATTTCAGTGCCCGTGTTACATCCACAACTGGATCCAGATAGCTAAATATTTGTGCCTATCTGGAAGAAAGCCATGCGCACCAGAGTTTCTGGGGATTACTTGTAGCATCCTGATTGATATGCAGTGTTTTACTAACACAAAAACCTCTACACAGCTCAGCACTTATCCCAGACATAACACGGATGCCTTACATTTAAAAAAAATGAGCCTTCAATAGAAAATAACCTACTTTTCTCACAAACATTCTACGATCAATCTTGACTTTGTGCGATGGTATAAAACGGACGATAGCGAATCGGCAGCCCATTTTACATCTCTCCCGATTTTCCTGATGAAGTCAATGGAAATAACAATCGGGAGAGATGTAAAGCGGGCTGTCAATTTGATACCTTTTGTTTTACATTAAAACCCCACAGTCAAAATTATCCCCCACAGTCTATTGATGCTGCTTAAGAGTGGGCCATGAATTCTGTCTTGATGCCACAGTATGATGAATATAAAATAAATTTTAAGGATTCACGCTACTGATGTGAAGTTTTGCACACTGAGAAAGCATACTGGGAATTTGGGAAATGAAGTAATGGACAGAAACCCTCCAGGGCCTGCTGACCTCTATGCCTGAATTCCCAATATGCATTCCTGCTAGGCAAAGCTCCATGCCAGGAGCGTGAACTCACAAGTCACTCCTTGTATGTTTCACTGCCCAGTGTGTAACTGAGCCCTATAGACCAGGAAGGTTCCAAGTTCGATCTTTGTTCTCTGCGGAGTTAATTGATCTCAGCCAAGGCAGCAACAGGCGTATAAAATCGTTCTTCGTAGCCCTGGACTGAAGAAGGGAAAATAATTAGCTAGAATTTGCTGGCAGAATAACAGCGAATTTAATGCACACGCCGTTATTAATGTGTAAATTGTCCAGCAATTTGTGGCGAGGAAGAGATACCCCATGAGTTGCGAATTGCTGGACGATTGCTCTGTCGTTAGCCTCACGAAAATGGCAGCTCGCCATCAACATCCCCGTGAGTTTCAAGAAATTGCTGCAATTACGCATTAATAACCAATTAAACAGATTGCAGAAAGTCAGGGCTGGTACTTAATAGCATAAGCACCCTTTCAATGAAGAGATTTATGATCCTGCAATGCCACTCAACCTCTCTGGCCCAGAAAGGGAACAATTGAAACTGTGGCATCTGATTCCTGCAGATAGTAAATTGTGCTTAGAGAATTTTTAAATTTATTAATTTTTTTTAACTTTTCCTTTCTGTCTCTTTTTTTTCTCTCTCTCTGAATCCAATCTTTCTTTCCCTCACTTTGGGCTTGATTTTAAAAGTAAAAAACGGGTGGGTTGGGGGCGGGGGGCATTGAAAATTGCCACCATTTCAGACCCTCCCCCAATCCGCCCACTTTTGGTTTTCACAAGGGCGGGCGACCAACCCACTCCCAGAAGGCGGGTCGGGTATTAAAACCTTTCAAGGAGGCTTCAGGCCTCCAATTTTCACTAATTTCCGATTTCAACCCCAGGGGGCCAGGATTCCTGGGCCTTCTGTTTCACGCCTCATGATCCTCCCCCTCCAACCCCTGAACCCCTGACCCCGATCCCTGACCCCCATCCTCCCCCTCTGACCCCCGACCCCAATCCTCCCCCTCTGACCCCCGACCCCGATCCTCTCCCTCCGATCCTGACCCTCCCCCTCAATGGTCGCGGACACCTGCGATGACCCCCCAATCCAGCCCCCTCCATGACTGACCCCTGATCCCATCCCCCCTGCCCACCTGTGCCCCCCATGACCACTCCGAGCCCCTTGTCCACCCATGCTCCATGCCCCCCCATCCATGCAAACAAAGACTTACCTGCAGACTTACCTGAAGACGTCCTCTCCCTGGCTGGTCTCCCGTCCGACTGAGACCAGCCTGTCAATCAGCCGGTCAGTAGGACGGAAAACCGTCAAAAAAAAAGACATCCTTACGTCAAAATCGGAAGGATATCCAGGAAATATCCTTCCAGGCTAGGTTAGAATAGAATCATAGAATCATAGAAGTTAGAACATGGAAACAGGCCCTTCGGCCCAACTTGTCCATGTCGCCCAGTTTATACCACTAAGCTAGTCCCAATTGCCTGCACTTGGCCCATATCCCTCTATACCCATCTTACCCATGTAACTGTCCAAATGCTTTTTAAAAGACAAAATTGTACCCGCCTCTACTACTGCCTCTGGCAGCTCGTTCCAGACACTCACCACCCTTTGAGTGAAAAAATTGCCCCTCTGGACCCTTTTGTATCTCTCCCCTCTCACCTTAAATCTATGCCCCCTCGTTATAGACTCCCCTACCTTTGGGAAAAGATTTTGACTATCGACCTTATCTATGCCCCTCATTATTTTATAGACTTCTATAAGATCACCCCTTAACCTCCTACTCTCCAGGGAAAAAAGTTCCTTTATTTCTCTTTCTGTACCTGATTTGACTCTAATTCACCCTATTTCCTTCTCTGTCCTTGGTCCGTTTCTTTCTCAATCCTTAAATCTTATTGGTTAAGGAGATAGACTGTTGGTTCCGTCGTTCACTAAGGTCCCAGATGCCCGGCTGACCTCGCCACGTCGTTATCAGCTTGCACTTCCAGCACAAAAAAATTTGAGCTGAAAGGTGAGGGAAAAAGTCTAACTAACGGGGATGCCCCACTCCAGCAAATTCTGGGCCAATAAAGGCTTGTCCTCCTGATCAGTATCCAGTAACTTTCATGTGTGTGAGTGTTGGATGAGGACATTATTGGGCTCAACTGTAATATGAGCCCACAGTCAAATAGCCTGTCATTACTCACTATCTGGGCTTACACAAGAATAATTGCCATTTGGGTGAGGGCAGCTAGTGCCTCTAGAACTATAACCTTGCATGACTCAAATAAAAAGAGAATATATGTGAGCTAAAGGAGGAAAGTGATAATATCAGGTAGGTTTGCAAGTACATATCTTTGGGCAACACAATGGTTGATCTGGAAAGAGAAGTGATCCTTTCAGAAGTGATCCCCGAAGCCCTGTACGAAGTGAAGGTTTCACCCATATCCAGTCGGGTTGCCATGGTTTTCCTTCCAACAAATTGGATATTTGAACTGTTTCAGGCCTTTAATTGTGTCATTGAAGAGTTAAGAATGACAATTCTTTAGTTACTTTATCACCAAAGTAAAATGAAATACAGAATAATTTTGGAATGCTAATTTTAAATGTAATAAGACTGTAAATCATGAAGATCAAAATGCAATTATATGGAAAGAATAACTAAATATTGAATGGGCACAAGGCTATTTATAGGATTTCTTTTTACTTAAGTCCAGGAGATAAGGTGAGAGTTTTTCATGTGACACAGAGTGTTTGTAATGAGAGGGAAAATTCAAAGGAGTTTTAAATTGCCTAACACTAACAAATAAAAAATTTAAATGCCACTGAAATGATATTATTAAATATGATGTAAAATGGTTTTCTCATTAAATGTGCGGTAGATTCTGCACCCACCTGTGCTGCTTGTGAGGCACAAAACAGGGGCAGGGATCAGAAAATTGGACAAACAAGCTTTACACATGTATTGCAGTCAATCCCTTCGTGCTCACAATTTTCCAGCTGGCTAAATTTTGTGTCCTAAAGTACTCATTAAACCTGCAGAACACATTGAAAAATATTTAAATGAATACCTGGTGCAATTGGTATCCTGATTACATTTTTTACCTTCAAAGTCCATTTTAAAGGGAAACTCCTTGTGATGGAGCTCTTAAAGGGAACAGATTTTGTATCATTTTGCTGTTGCAATATGTTTTTATTAGATATTTTTCAATATTTCTGATTTTTTAATTAATAATTATTTTTAGAATATTTTTGTGGAGAACTATTTTTACTTATTCATTACATTGAGTTTGTTCTTAAAATGCTGGAAAAAATTCAATTTTTGACCATAAAGTTACTTGAAAGTGGACTTCAACAGAAAAGGAACAGATAAAAAAAGAGGGCACATGAAAAGGGGTTCTTCCAAAACCAACTTTCATGGGAACTCGGGGAGCCATGAAGCATCCAAATGCAAGATACAGAATCCCATGGAGGACAGCATGTGAAGATAAAGTTAACAATGATGATTACTTTGGGTGGGTATTTTACAGTATTTTAGGGTTGAAATTATGCAAAAGAAGGAATGCCAGGAAGATCAGCTGGCCCCAGAATTGGGTTACTTGAATGCAGCATTATGCCACTAGCCATATCTGCAGGTCCTGACGATGATCACAAGGAACTGGCCCCACAGCATTCAGGTCAACATAGGGTCAGTTGCAGAACTGTGCCAACTGTTGCAAAGATACCTGCAGCCAATCTGCACCACAGCGAAGGCACTGTAAATGCCAAACATGAAAATTACTGGCAAAGTGGAGGTGTCATTGCATGAGGTGGATGTAAGAAGGGTTACCCAGTTTGACATTTAAGGCACTGTCCCCAGAGGACAGTGGGACAACGTGCTTGGCATGAGATGGCTGAGGGAAGACCTGACCTTGACTGTCACTGACAGTACCTTCGCTGTGGTGCAGATTGGCTGCAGCTATTTTTGCAACAGTTGGCACAATTCTGCAACTGACCTTACGCTGACCTGAATGCTGTGGGGCCAGTTCCTTGTGATCATCGTCAGGACCTGCAGATATGGCTAGTGGCATAATGCTGCATTCAGGTAACCCAATTCTGGGGCCAGCTGATCTTCCTGGCATGCCTTCTTTTGCATAATTTCAACCCTAAAATACTGTAAAATACCCATCCAAAGTAATCATCATTGTTAACTTTATCTTCACATGCTGCCCTCCATGAGATTCTGTATCTTGCATTTGGATGCTTCATGGCTCCCCGAGTTCCCATGAAAGTTGGTTTTGGAAGAACCCCTTTTCATGTAACCCTTCTTACATCCACCTCATGCAATGACACCTCCACTTTGCCAGTAATTAAGCAGGGGATTTGAGTGTCATGCTACTTTTTCACTTGCTCACAGGCTCAGTTTCCTGCGTCTACATTTATTTTGCCAGCTATTTTCTGTGTCCCAAACAACTTTCGGAAAGGCTGAAACATACATTGAATGCTTTTTAAGGGCAAAAAAAAAATCTTGCCCATATGCAGCCACTTACCTTTAATTGGCTTTAACATTTAATTCTTTCAGCAGCCCTTCAAGGGATCCCAGTGCATACAATTTCCCATCCTACCTATTTGGTGATCTCCCATCACTAGACCTAATATGGGTGGGGAGCTCATTGTGGATAAATAAAGAGGGCCAACCTCAGGCAATCCTGGAATGTTGGCCCTGCTAGAAACTGGCATGTATTGTGCCCACAGTTTCTGTGGCCTCATAGATAATTATCCCTATAAACGAATACAGTAATTACAAGCCGATAGCCCGGTCAATAGGTTTGGAAGAAGTAGTGACCAATGAGAATGAACTTTGAACTGTTTAGAACCATCCTCTAAACCCAAGATGAGATTGTTATGGAAGCAAAGTCGTGGCACACACAAAGTTGTAAGTTATAGATCACAGGAGATACAGCCTATGGAAACTTCACTTTGCTGTGAACATGAACTAAATAGAGTTGAAAGGGAGTCCAAATTGTAACACTTTAAAGTGAAAATTTAAATTCCCCCTCCACATATCATAGCAAAGCTGGAACACCAGGTAAGCACAGGCATTTCAAGAGCCCAGTGTTGCTAGAGTGCAAATAATAGGAAAAACATTGGATGATGTATTCCCGTCATTCGCCTGTCGTTGAATATGCCTGCTCATATTTGGGTGCACTAATCGATGGCCCTACCACTTCCAGCAGAAAATCCAGAGAGCAGGGAGCCAGCAGATAAGCTCCAGGACCAGTTTTCCACTCCCATCTGCTCGAGTTATACTGAGGAGCTGATGTAACTCCAGTGAAAAATCCTGCCTCATGTCTCCTGGGGGTACTTTAACTGGAAAGAATTTTAGGCATTGTTTCAGGCAGTTCACTCAAAATTCTTGACAGTGTGACATTATTGGCACATACAAATAACTGTGCATCTGACTTCCTGGGGAAATGGGGGCAGTAACGTAATGGAAGCAAGGTCCCCACCTTGCTTTGAATTATAAAATCTTTGCATAATTTATTTTTCACATGCAATTTTAGCCTGGCCCATTGCGAATTTAAGATGAACCTACTTTCTAAAACAAATTCTGTTATCTTTTATGGGAGGAAGTGAGACAATGCACATATCTGTCTCGAGATAGTTATTGTTTTGGAGGGAAGGTGGTTAGCTGGTTCAAGCCAGCTCATGATGTTGTTGATTGCCTATATTTACAAACTAATTGCATCAGAAATTACCTCAAAGTTTTGAAATGTTGATGCCGTGTAATTTGCAGTCTCATATTGGTACAATGTTATCAGTTTGAGAATAGCCAAGCCAGTTGGCTTACACGTCTAATGTAAGAAGCAACCAAAACCCGTTAAATACCGAGAGGGTAGAAATTGGTTTGCACCCGAGCGTGAACCCAGTGGCGCACTGAAACTGATATGCAAGAGGACCATTCAAAATTGGCGCCAGTCACGCCCCAGCAGGCAGTGCTCCGGACTTGAAGAGAATGAAAGTCAGCTGGAAGGGACGTCGGCATTTGGCCTCGATCAGTCCGGGGGGAGATGGGAGAGATTGGGAAGGGGGGCACGCTGGGGCCAGAAGGGGGCACGCAGTGGCCAGCAGCGGCCCACAATTTCAATGTGAAGCCAGATGAAGCCCTCCTGTTCCTCCTGGTTCCACATTCAAGTAAGTAAAATATTTTTTTTACTTACCTTTTTGTGGGCAGCCTAAAGGACTGCTGGTTTAGTTGCTTTAGACCCGAGAAAACCGAGTGCAGCAAGCGCAGCACATGCTGTAGTCAGTCGCGATCAAATATGGGAAAGGGGTCTGAAACCGGTGTTAGGCCCTGGAATTGCATTGGAAATAGGCCTAATGCTGGTGGGTGCTGTTGGCGACACCAGGAAATCCTAACCAATTTGGCAAGCGACATTCTATAAGTGCGGAATGAGCGTGCGCATACCACGTGCAATATTGAACCTTCAGCGCATGTTTATTGGGCAATAAATGGGTGCTGCCCAATCCAATGCCTTGGCCCTCAAGTCTGTTGCTTATAATCAATCTGCATCAATGTTAAAAATGGTTTGAAACATGTTTATATCTTGTACAATAATTATTTTGAACTGTGATGTCAAAAGTTAGCTTTGAGTAATAAAAGTGTAGCTGGCTTTCCCTATACTGCATTTACCTTCACCCTTTAATTTCCACATCACAACAATGAGACAGAACTCTGTGGAACAGGAGCATGCCCATGTTATACTCATCAAAGTTTCTGTTAATAAATTCAGAAAAGGATTCTAAGATTTCAGACATTTCATTACTTGTGTAAGTCAAGCACTGTATCGCTGTTTGTCTGCTACATTCCTTTTGTCCCCAAGTAATTATAAATCTTGTAAGTAAATGTATCTACTAGTTTTAGCCTGAACAATATCTCTGGCAGCATTTTGCACCTTTTGGAGTAGACTGGAGTAAATGGTGTACAACCCAAGCAACTTCTATGTTCCTCTGACTCTGGCCTTTTGTGCAACCACCTCCCTTCACCGAACCCTAACACTAATCCTTTCCCTTC
Organism: Heptranchias perlo; assembly: GCF_035084215.1. NCBI lineage: Eukaryota > Metazoa > Chordata > Chondrichthyes > Hexanchiformes > Hexanchidae > Heptranchias > Heptranchias perlo. The sequence goes on from NC_090327.1 coordinate 93,156,141, forward strand.
CTCCCACCATTAGCAGACGTGCTATCAACCATCAAGGGCCCATGCTCTGGAATTCCCTTCCTAACCTTCTCCACCCTTGCACCTCCCTGCTTTCCTTAAAGGCCCTCCCTAAAACCCTGCACTTTGATCAATCTTTTGGTCACCCCTCCTAATATCTCCTTCTTTGTCTCTGAACCCAATTTTGTCTGATTACGCCTCTGCCTTGGAACATTTTTCTACAGTAAAAATGCTACATAAATGCAAATTGTTGTTGTTTTTGTTCAAATAATGTAATATAAGAGTTACTGTTGATCCTGTGTCATTTATTTCCATTCACAGCATTCATAGGGATGTACCATTCAGAATATAGAAGATTTGGGTCTACCTATGGAAACTGTACTTTACTATGAACACAAATAAAGAGTTGAAAGAGAACCCAAATTGTAACAGATTATGATTTTGAAATCAATCTCTAGGAGCCATTATTGTTTAGAGTTTCTCTCTGTTGTTTTAATTTTGTGAGGTTCTGTTCTATTTTCTATGCTGACACTGCTGTCAAGTGTCAGCACCAACTCTTAATGTGCTCCATTCTGTTGAAGCACCACGATATCTATGCTAGAAGATCAACAATGCTGACATTTTTCCCTGCCCCCCCGATATAAATTTGCAGAAATATGTATTAAAACTGTCCCAGTTTATAATGTGGATTAACAAATATTTTCTTCAAGAGTTAGTGCTGTGCAGAGCAAACACTACATTTGTCCAAGATCTCATACATTTTGATATGTGTAATGTAGCTGCTGTTTTTCTTGCCTAGTATTAGACCTTTTACATCAAGTAGCTCTGTAGAAGGAACAGGTGCATGTCGGCGTGTTGTTAACCAATTATTGTATAAACAGCTGACCCAACAAAACACAGTTAACAGCATCTTTTGTCCTCACATTTCAAGACATTCATCCTCTCTGATTCACCTTGGCAACCATTTAGAGAGTGGGCAGTAAAATCTGTCTCACACCAAAACTGAATTAATGTAGTAGAACGAGGTAGAATTATTTTAAGTTCTGAGTAGTTTATATGATTTGTTCTAACAGTTTATCACAGGTAAAAATAATTATGGTATTTTCATAACACTTATCACGTTGTAACTTCTCAAAGCAGTTCACACAGAATGAATTATTTTTGGTGTGCAGTAATTGCTACAGGCAAACGGAGGCAAACACAGCAATAGAATCCCACGAACAGCCATGAGATGATTTGTCAGTTAACCTTTATTTTTGATGGGATTGGTTGAGGGAGGAATGTTGGCCTGGATATTGGGAGAACTCTCTGCTGTCCTTCAAATAGTGACATATGGGCCCAATATTAGCAGGGAGGCGGGTTGGCAGCGGGGGGCCATTGGGCGCATGGCAAACCCCCATGAACCAAACTTACTGTTGCCGACACGATCGCACGTTGATTGATTGTGGTTAATGTCCTCTCCGGGTTTCGCGCCGGCAGCTAGCCTGATTGACAGGCTGGCTGCCATCAGGAGCTGCAATACGAGGTGGGGGTGGGAAAGAGAGAGAGCCAGATGTCATCCGACGCTGGACTGGAAGATCGGGGGGGGGAGAGGGGAAGACCGTGGGTGAGGAGTGGGGAAGATCGGGGGGGTAGAGGGGAAGACCATGGGCGAGGAGAGGGGAAGATCGGGGGGGGGAAGAGGGGAAGACCGGGTGGAAAGAGGGGATGATTGGGTGGAGATCAGGGGATGATCGGGAGGGTGAGATCGGGGCGACATCGGGGGGAGATCGGGAGGGTGAAGAGGGGGACATTGGAGCAGGAGATATCGGACATCAGAGCAGGTTTTAAAAATAGGTGCATTTAGTGTTTTCACTTAATTGCATGTTTTTTTATTTAATTTATTTAGTTTCTTTCTCCCTGATCCAGCCCTTCAGGCCTGGTTTCACCAGAAGCGGTAAGCAAGTCGTCCAGGTAAGTTAAAAATCTTTCTAATCACTTACTCTGTCACAGGTAAAGTGCCGTAAGTACCTCAATGAGGTACATTTGGCTCTTTAACTGTCATCCCACTGGCTTTAATTGCCGGCAGGACCTCCGTTTTCGGGTCGCCTGCGCGCACACAGGTGGGTCCCTGGGAAACTCGGAAGCCAGCGAGTTGGAACCGGCTTCCAAACCCAAACGGGATTTGCCCGATTTTTGGAGCCCCCAACGCACCCTCATTTGCCTCCTAAAATCACCCCCATGACCTTTAAATTTCATGTGAGCAGGAAGATGGGACCTTGGTTAAACACCTCATCTGCAGTACTGAAACCCTGAGACTCTTTAATTACTTCTCTGTTAATGTTAATTTTGTTAATTCGCCTTTATTAATGTTGATCCTTCGCTCTAGTACAGCACTGTCCAGTGTGGGATTGATTCATACAGTACAGGAAGATTCCAGCTTTAATTCTTGTCTACTTGGGCAGTGGTAGGGATGGCATTAATGTATCTTCAGCATCTCTAAGTTAGGAAGGAGGGCAGAAAAAAATTGGTCATCTCCCTGCTGGAAAGTGCTTGTGTACTGATGTCAGGTGAGGACAGGATGCCTCATACATTTAATAAGCCTGCCAACACTCACAGCCTAGACTCACCAACAGAATAACCACTTGATCATGGTCAGCATCCTAAGGAGGGGAGGGAAGAAGAAAAAACTTCAGTAAATTGTCTACTGTTGTTCCAAAATTAATATTTTTATGACAAACAGGTAGAAGCTAAGGAAGCCAGTCTGTTAAAATGTTCTCTTCCTCATCAATAATAAAGATAATCATGTTTTCCCAGCAGAGGTCAATTTAAGGAAAGCACTGTTTGTCTAATTACACTGCTGACCTCTGCTCTTCACCCCTGAGTTCCTGCCAATTACAGAGCTAGAACCCCAGAGGGAGGGAAGAGAGGCAAGGTCACACCAGGAGTATACAAATCATCTGTTCCTGAAATTGATCTCCGCTGCAAAAACTTGAATACCTTCGTAATGGATGGTGCTAGTGAGACATTTGTTTTAACAGGTTGGCTTCAGAAAAAAAGAAATAATAACAACCGTATGCAATGCAGCTTTAATTGTAGAATATTCCTAATTGGCATATGGTTCAGAACTTCCTTCAACTTTGTGATTTTGATATTATATCGTAAAATATTCTGTTGAATGAATGAAATTTTAAATCCAACAATGTAGTGTATTGAAAAATATACCACAGCATATGTGGTATACAGACTGTCAGTCACCCTCTGTCTCCCAAGCACCAGTCCAGAGACACCCATCCTGGGAGCATTAATTAGTGAGCCAGAGGGGAGTGCAGAAAGTCACGCACGGAGTACAGGTGGGAAGGGGAAGCTAGGGGCAGAAGATGATGAGGCAGACAGTGTTTGTTGAAGGGACAGGAGACATCTGCCCTTGGCTGAGGGACTTCGTGAAACAGATCTCAGAGATCCAGTTTTTAAAAGAAGGATGCCAGCAGAGCATAGAACATATGTGCAAACACCGGGAATGGTGACAGGTGAATAGGAGGAGTCCGCACCACCATCATGGATGTGTGTACAACAATGGGTTAAGTAGGAATGCCTGGGTCTGTATATTCTGGAATTAAGGGTACCAATGAGTCGGTCTCGAAATGCCTGGCCAGCCTGGCCCTCCTCCTCCACTTCATTCTTCTTCCTTCAAATAATATAGATAGATTCCCAAAGGAAAACCCATCTGTTGAATGGTTCAGGGGTCAATAATGGAAACCACAGAGCAGAAAGTCGAAAGCCAAATGTTGAAGCAGTAATGGGCAGGTGTCAGGCATAGCAGAGCTTGATGCAGAGTCTCCTCTACTCTGCCCCAAAAACATGCTTCAGACCCAACCACAGAAGAGTACACCAACTAAACGATGTGATTTTATTTCTGTTTCCTATACCAGCCATCCTGTGGCATCTCTGAGTGTAGTTTATAGCCTGAGATGTATCTCAATTGGTGCTGAATTAGTGTTAGTTTTGTGATGTAGGCCATGTCCACTAGAAACTGGATTGAGAAGCCAGAACTCATTTTACATGGGACCCTTACAGCCTGCGGAGAGAGAAGACTTCCATTCCATCAATATGGGATAGATTTGCTAGATTTGAACCCATGTCCCAGAAGTGAAAGGCCAGTACTTACCCACTGCACTATCTAGTTCCCATCCCAGGCTTCTTTCAAAAGACCTCCACCCATGAACTTGAATCAGGTTTATCACTTCTTGGGAACAGTAAGCTTGTTAGACAAATTTCATCCACACTTGGCACAGAAAACTAAATTTTTCAGGGACCTTCTGGATAAAATCAATATATGAATATGAACTAACAGATATCATTCTGAGGGATATAGGAAGGATTAAATGCCTTACCTTAAGAGACCAACATGTTTCTGTAGATGCATTCTTGAAATAACAATCAAAGCTACAGAAGTAATAGCAAGGATAATGGGATATGCCTTCTGATCAATCAGTACCACAGAAGGAAGATAAATACAAGTAGAAGCCAAGGCTCTTGGGCATATGAGAAATTTCAGGAGTATTTAATGGAAAATCTTCCAATGTTAAGACTGACTACAAGCTATTAATACTTCAAGTGGAAAATAAAGAATTGATCAATTGCTTCCAAGAATACGAAAGTTTTGCCTACATTTTATAAAATTCCTGTACACAATTTCTTAGGTACCAGAGAAAAGCCTGATATCAGCAGATGCCTTGTCATGAGCTCCAATATCAGGAGAGACGGGAACCGATCAAAGTGGAGCAAAATTTATATGTGGATGCAATTTCACAGTGCAATCCAGCTACACAAAATTGGTACAGGAGATAAGGAAGAAGCTTTAAAATGAGAAAATTTGCGAGCTGATTGTAAAACAATGTAACAGGGATGACTGGAAAAATCAAAACTAGTCAACAGATCAGGTGGGCGAAGAGGCATTCAAATTGATTACTAGTAAAAGACACTTGTCTCGTAATTTACACATTGGTGCATTCTTTAGACAGGCTACATTCCAAACACCAAGGGATCCAAAAATAGATAGAACTAGCTAAGCAACGTTTTTGGAGGCCAGACTTGGGCAAGTGGCTTGAACAAATCATCAGAAGCTGTCCCAAATGTGCAGAGTAAGAGAAAATTTAGCTGAACCTATGATTCCTTTTGTCCTACCAGTGTGTCATCGACCGAATTTGAAAGGAGATGCCCTTCTTTTGGCTGTAAACTACCAGATATATTTTCAACTGGGTGTAAAACTGGAGTTGTCAATCAGCCGCCCATTATAGAATCCACCAGATTTTCATTTTCATTGATATTGATGAAAATGAAGATCAGGCGGAAAATCTTCCTCTGCTTGTCATGACATATAGAAATCATCCTATTAAACAAAACATATCGTTAATTGATATTTACCCACCATGGGGCACTTGAACAAGTGATCTCAGACAATAGATACATGGTGTAAGTACTTGTTAGGTTTAGAAGGAGTACCTTACCAGTAGCTCTAAATATCCACAGAGAGAGAATGGTCAACATTCTAAAGGATCAACTAAATAATCCGAAGACCCATACATAGCTCTCTTAATGTTTTGTGCTATTCCAATAGCAAATGGCTCTAGCCCAACAGATTTGCTAATGGGAAGTTGGCTAAGAACAACCCTGTTAATTTTGCCAAGAATTCTCACTCCTCCATGGTCACATTTCACCAAATTGAGGGAAAAGGATGAGTACAAGTTCTGCAGGTAAAACACTAGGATTTCAGTCCCACATTGAGGAAGTTCCTGAATCTGAGTGAAGGTGACCAAATCTGACTAAGGGACAGTGCGACAAAAAAAGCCTCAACACTTCAGTTGCGTGTTATTCAAAAACATAATGGTTTCACACGGAGAAACCAATGTAATTTTGTTCACATTCCTAAAGTATCAACCTTTTATTCCAAGGGACACAGATACTCAAAGCAAAGAAGACAGAAGCTCTCTGGAACTGGGTCAGATATCATTTCAGTATCCCAAGGTACATGATGATGCAGGTACTAGAAGAACTGGAAGATTATTTGTAGAAGACTAGATTTATAACTGTGTTTATCAGAGAGGTGATATTTATTAGAATTTTCCTTAGAAAGAGAGGTGTAGGATTTTCTAGATATGATATCAGATAAATAGAGGGGAAGACAATACAGACTGATGGGAACTGGTTATGGGTTAGCACATCTCAGACTGGGGAATCGAGAAACTGAAAGAGAAGCACCTCAGAATAATGTACTGTGTTGCTATCCGATGTCAGAGTCTATCCTAATAAAATAATTAGGTAAGCAGTAAGGTATGCTTCGGTAAGCATAACTAAGATAGGGAACTTAAAGTAAGGAGTTGAATGCATTGATCAAGCTGATTGTTCTCAATTCCAACCGACTATATGATTGTGCATCTAGGGCTGTTAGTTAATCACTCTTTAAATGTTTCAGTATTTCCAGTGTAGATTTTTTGTGTACTTTTAAACATTTTCTTATGCAAATCAATTACTGCCTGACTGTACAGCCCAAAAGAAATGAACATTTAACAACATTTAATTATATTTAGTTAAATGGCTGTCGAAATGAACATTTTTTGTAAGACTATCAGCTATCACTTCTGTACTTAAGAATTATTTACCAGGTACACATTGACAGTAATTTATATACATTTTATCCAATTTCCTGTGGCATACATAAGCCTTCCTAATGGATATCTGCAGTGGCTAAACTAATGTTTAATAAATGCTAATGTTGGAGAATTTTAAAATTTAAACCAACACTAAGAACAAAGTTCAAAATAAAAATTTAGAATGAGGTGCCTCCAGTATAACCTGCCATGCTCCTGTACCTGCTATTGTTGTGAATTCATCCCTTAAAGATCTGTAATTTGTCTTCCAGATTTCTAGTCTATTTAATTTGATTACTGCCATCTTTTTACCAATAAATCAGCCACTGCTCTTCATGCTGTTCAAGGCCAGTATCAATATGCAATTACCTTTAAAAGGACCAAAGCCATGTGAGCTGTCAAACCTTCATGTTGTGGATTGTAATGTTTTAAGCTCCAACATTCTAGTAAATGGATAAATGGGCAGACGCTGAAGTGAGTTGAGAAAAGGGACACTGTTCCAAACATTTCTTATGCTCTTATATTCTGAACATAATACCATTTTTGTTTCTATATTTGTTGACCCTTCTTTACAGTCCCCCCGTCCCATTTAGCTTTCCCACAATGTAATTTCCTCTTCCCCTGTGTAGACATATATACTTGCTGGGTAAGCTACTACTGAAGCTTTGCTAATGCCACTCTTGAGCTAGAACATTTGTGAGTGAAGCCCAGGTTGACTTGCACTCCAGTGTTCCCTACTCCCTGGACTCTGCTCACAACCTCCCACTACAGCGCGGCTGAAGTCACGAATCCGTTGGTTCGGGAATTATGATATAAATCTGAATTTTAATGTAATTTAAATTCGACCATTAATATGTATTAACACCTGGGAGCTGATTCTGCTGATAGTGCATGAACACGACTACTTTCAAGCTTAGGAAGAATTATTTACAGGCATACTGTTTGTGCAGTTTGACTCAGAATGTAAATTTGGAATTGCCCAGCTAAAATATCTGGGTTAAATCCTTACTTCAGTGGATTTAAATGGCAATAAGAATCTGCACCCCCGACTGCACTCCAGGAAGCATAGAATTAGATAGAAATTACATCATGAAAGCAAGTTGTTTGGCCTAACCAGACCGTGTTGGTGTTTATCCTCCACATGAGCAGTAGTCCTAATCCTATTATCATATGCCTTTATCCTCCTTTCCTTCAAATACCTATCTAACCTATTCTTAAATGTTGACATGGTCTCTGCTTCAATTACTAGCTCCAGTACTCCATCCCACAGCCTCACCGCGTTCTGTGTAAAAATGTTTCTCCTCCTCTCTGTTCTAATTCTCTTACATTTAATCTTATATCTATGACCCCTCATTTTAGATCCTCCAATCACTGGAAACTGTCTGTTTCTAGCTACTCTGTGCTAGCCCCTTATAATTTTAAACACCTCTATCAAATCGTCCCATAATCTTCTCTGTTCTAATGAAAACAGCCTCAATTTTTCGACAGTGATGAGGTGGTCAGAGCTAGATTCAAACCCAAGGTTGCAGGACCATTTCCTAATTTTTTAAAAAGCACAATAAACAAGATTTCCTATGTATTCTTCAATCTCCCTACTAGTTTCCTCATTAGGGATCCTCAAAGTAGTTGTTTAAGGTAAAATGTTGGGTCATGCAGATCCAAGTTGATAGTAGTGTTTTCTTTTCCAGGCTACAAGCCAGAAAACAGGAGATAGAAATGATGATGGTGACCAAGAGAATGCAGTCCCTTCTACCTCTGGCAACACTGGTATCGACCCACCCACCCTTTCATTCACCCACTTTCTTCTGCTGCGCAGTCCAGAGACATTCAATAGGTGGGGGGGTGGGGGGCGGAGTGGAGGGGGGGTGGGGTGGGTTGTACAGATAGTTTGGATGAGGAATTGACAGACAATGAGACGTAGAGCACATGAAACTTGTGCTCCAGAACTAGCTGCACCTCTAGCCAAACTGTTCCAGTACAGCTACAACACTGGCATCTACCCGACAATGTGGAAAATTGCCCAGGTATGTCCTGTCCACAAAAAGCAGGACAAATCCAATCCGGCCAATTACCGCCCCATCAGTCTACTCTCATCATCAGCAAACTGATGGAAAGTGTCGTCGACAGTGCTATCAAGCGGCACTTACTCACCAATAACCTGCTCACTGATGCTCAGTTTGGGTTCCGCCAGGACCACTCGGCTCCAGCCTTGGTCCAAACATGGACAAAAGAGCTGAATTCCAGAGGTGAGGTGAGAGTGACTGCCCTTGACATCAAGACAGCATTTGATCAAGTGTGGCACCAAGAAGCCCTAGTAAAATTGAAGTCAATGAGAATCAGGGGGAAAACTCTCCAGTGGCTGGAGTCATACCTAGCACAAAGGAAGATGGTAGTGGTTGTTGGAGGACAATCATCTCAGCCCCAGCACATTGCTGCAGGAGTTCCTCAGGTCGATGTACTAGGCCCAAACATCTTCAGCTGCTTCATCAATGACCTTCTCTCCATCATAAGGTCAGAAATGGGGATGTTCGCTGATGATTGCACAGTGTTCAGTTCCATTCGCAACCCCTCAAATAATGAAGCAGTCCGAGCCGGCATGCAGCAAGACCTGGACAACATCCAGGCTTGGGCTCATAAGTGGCAAGTAGCCTTCATGCCAGACAAGTGCCAGGCAATGACCATCTCCAACAAGAGAGAGACTAACCACCTCCCCTTGACATTCAACGGCATTACCATCGCCGAATCCCCCATCATCAACATCCTGGGGGTCACCATTGACCAGAAACATAACTCGACCAGCCATATAAATACTGTGGCTACAAGAGCAGGTCAGAGGCTGGGTATTCTGCGGCGAGTGACTCACCTCCTGACTCCCCAAAGCCTTTCCATCATCTACAAGGCACAAGTCAGGAGTGTGATGGAATACTCTCCACTTGCCTGGATGAGTGCAGCTCCAACAACACTCAAGAAGCTCGACACCATCCAGGACAAAGCAGCCCGCTTGATTGGCACCCCATCCACCACCCTAAACATTCACTCCCTTCACCACCGGCGCACTGTGGCTGCTGTGTGTAGCTGCAGGATGCACTGCAGCAACTCGCCAAAGCTTCTTCAACAGCACCTCCCAAACCCGCCACCTCTACCACCTAGAAGGACAAGAGCAGCAGGCACATGGGAACAACACCACCTGCACATTCCCCTCCAAGTCACACAGCATCCCGATTTGGAAATATATCGCCGTTCCTTCATCGTCGCTGGGTCAAAATCCTGGAACTCCCTTCCTAACAGCATTGTGGGAGAACCTTCACCACACGGACTGCAGCGGTTCAAGAAGGCGGCTCACAACCACCTTCTTGGGGGCAATTAGGGATGGGCAATAAATGCCGGCCTCGCCAGTGACGCCCACATCCCATGAACGAATAAAAAAAAACGGAATTGACAGACAGTGAGACGTAGAGCGCAGGAAACCAAAGGATCCTGTAGAGGCTGAAGAAATGGCAGCCCCTGGCTAGAGAGTATGATGATCTCAGTGGTTGTGCCACAAAACAAAGGATGGAAGCGACGCATTAAACACATATGGAGGTTCTGAGAGTATTTCTCAAGATGTGCGGCAGATGGCTGGGATAGCGGTGGAGTTCACTGCTCTACTAAGTGCAACATCAGAGAGGATTTCATATCATTGCAGTGCATCCTGAAAAAAGTGGCAGCTACAGGATCATCTTCAAACCTTCCCCCACTCCATGAGAGATCCAGGCAAGTCAGCCAATTTAAGTGGAGGCACTGAATGAAGGAGTGTGGGCATTGTGGAATGGTTTAGAGGGATCTAGGTCCACCAGATTGCAAAGTATACACGGCACCATCTCAGATGGACTAGAATTTATTTAGTTGACTCTCTCTCAGCAGTGAAGGATCTTTCTGTTTTCATAAGGTCAGTTCTCCCGCTGATCAGAATCCTGTTCCCAATACCAGTGGAATAGCTGGTGTGTCCGCCAATAAGGCTGCTTTCCGTCATGACAGCAGCACACCATCAGCTCCCTGCAGAAGCCTACAACTTTGCAGAATCAGACTGCCACAGAGCCTATAACAAAGAGTCAGCCTGTTGCATGTCCATCCCAGGTCTCAGGGTCTCTGAGAGCACAGCCACCTCCATCCCAAAAGGTTCATAGTAGTTTTGAGCAGCCATTTCCATCTCAGACTCCAGGCCCTCAGGTAGCACATAGAAACATAGAAATATAGAAATTAGGAGCAAGAGTAGGCCATTCGGTCCTTCGGGCCTGCTCCGCCATTCAAAATTATCATGGCTGATCGTCTAACTCAGTACCCTGTTCCCGCTTTTTCCCCATATCCCTTGATCCCTTTAGCATTAAGAAACATATCTATCTCCTTCTTGAATACATCTAATGACTTGGCCTCTACTGCCTTCTGCGGTAGAGAATTCCACAGGTTCACCACCCTCTGAGTGAAGAAATTTCTGATCATCTCTGTTCTAAATGGCATACCCCTTATCCTGAGACTGTGACCCCGGTTCTGGACTCCCCAGCCATCGGGAACATTCTCCCTGCATGTAGTCTGTCTAGTCCTGTTAGAATTTTATATGTTTCGATGAGATCACCTCTCATTCTTCTAAACTCTAGTGAATATAGGCCTAGTCGACCCAATCTCTCCTCATACGTCAGTCTTGCCATCCCAGGAATCAGTCTGGTAAACCTTCGTTGCACTCCCTCCATGGCAAGGACATCCTTCCTTAGATAAGGAGACCAAAACTGCACACAATACTCCAGATGTGGTCTCGCCAAGGCCCTGTATAACTGCAGTAATACATCCTTGCTGCTATACTCAAATCCTCTTGCAATGAAGGCCAACATGCCATTCACCTTCCTAACTGCACCTGAATGCTCGCTTTCAGCGCATAGAAGAAGTGTTAGAATAGAGCAAAGATCACATAGTCACAATGGGCATGCACAGTGAAGAAATCAAGTAATATTTTTGTAAATACTTGTAATAAATTACTGGAATTATTGATGAAATGACTGCTTGGTGTTTGGTCATGAGTACTGTGCTAATGTTGAGCCTCGTGTTTATGACCTGATGGCTAATTGTGAGGAGAGAGGATTTTACTTAGACCCTAGACACTTTAGTGAGAGGAGGCTGGTCTTTATTAAACTGAGACCTCCAAAAAATGTTGGTCGAGGCATCTGTGAATGTGTCCTGTATGAGTCTGACTCTCAGCTAACTACCAGTCCTCGCCATTGGAACTGCTTCATGATCTTCATGGGCCTGGTCTTCAGCATCAGAAATCTCTGTGGAATCCTCCAGGACATCTGTCATTAATCCTTTTTGAATAGAAAAGTTATGAAGCACAAAAGGATGCTGGGTCAATTGAAATTTTCAAGACTAAGGTAGATAGATTTTTGTTAGGTAAGGGTATTAAGGGATATGGAACAAAGGCAGGTAAATGGAGTTGAGGTATAGATCAGCTGTGATCTAATTGAATAGTGGATCAGGCTCAAGGGATTGTTTACTTGTGTTCCTACGTTTCCACCTCGCACATTACCAAAATTGGTGCATACTGCAGGGCACCATTGGACCTAACCAGGTACTGGAACTTTCCAATTGCTTGTTCAACTCTAATTCTTGTCTTGGTGCATACTTCATTGTAACACTCCTCTGCCGCAGTGGTGGTCAAATGAAGTGGTACCATGAGCCATGGGAGCAGCAGATATCCCGGGCCATCCTGCCCGTTGCCCTTGTTGCTGAAATAGAGCTGGGACACTGGAGTGGCAAAATATAAAAGCATCCTGACAACTCCCAGCATATCAAGAATTCATGTGTAGGAGGTTGTGCCTATTCTCACAAATGAGCTGCATATTTAGGGAACGAAAGCTTTTGTTTTAGGGGTTTACATTTGGAACACACAATGACACCCGAGTGCGATCAATAACCCACACATCTCTGTGGAATCCAGCAGTTCTGAAAAAGTTTACTGCCCTCTCACTCATTTGTCTCAGACCACTGTTGAAATCTATAAGCTGAACTGCCCTGGCAAAGGCAGCATTGATGACTTTCCTTACTCAAGAATGCACAGCGAATTAACTGATCTGGCAAAAGTCTCCTAAGCCTCCCTGGAATGAGCCTTTAATGTAAAAGTTGAGAGCTGTAATAGCCTTCTCTGTCATAGTCAGAGCTCTCCGTGCAGTGGAACTTGTTTGAAGATCTGGCTACAACAGTGAACAGAGTTCTTCCAGGGCTACATCACCAAAGCACAGCCTCCAGAGACACAGGTCATGTGAAAGATCTTGGTGGCAGAAGGTGCCCTACAATTGGCTCAGTGCCACTGTGCTATGGACAGTAAAAATCAATTCAGGTTCCCACTGCTGACCCTTTCTGGAAACTCCACTTGAGGACAGAATCAGGATTTGATGGCTTCAGTCACTGTTTAGACTTGTAAAAGAATAGGTCACAGCTGGGCAAGGTGCCAGAGGTGCCGTCGGCACCCATGCAATTATACCCCAGCAGAAGTAACTGACTCTGGGAGGAAAGAGGGAAAAAATGGAAATGGTTTCACGAGGCAATCTGACTCCTGAGCACACTAAAGCCAGGACATGTAAGACCACCTCCAGAAGGTAGTCTCACACTGTTTGGTATTCATACTAGGTGGAGTATAACTCCAGCCTGGTACCAGGCCTTGTTTTAAAAGCACCCAATCAACGCGTTGAGTATTCAGGGAACTTCTTAAACTCAACATGAAATCTTTTGAATGTTCAGAGAGAAATGCTGCTCACACAATCTTTCCACAAACCATTAAAGATTACCTATCTGGGGAGAAAAGTTCAATGTGAGGTGCAACCATTAGTATAACTTGCATCTGTCGGCTGCGCATTGCACCTTGAAGATACTGCTCTGGGGCAAGTAATATAACAGCACCTAAGACTAAAGTGCCTAAACTTTTCAAATTAAGGGCGAATTCAGCAAAGCTCTTCTCCTGTTGAGGAGCATCGCTAGATGAACTGCAGATTGGAGTTAGGGCTGTAACACTGATACTCAATTACCTGGTCTGCAGTCCCATCTAACAAAAATCCTCACCAGGAACCACACCTTGCTGAATTAACCCTTTACTATCAATTCACAGAAGATAGAGGCAGGCTTGCAGTCTCCACCATCTTGAATGTGGAAATGTACACGTTTTGTTTACAGTTAAGAGACTGAAAATCTTAATGACAATATGCCTTTTCCTTCCAATTTTGACCCATTTCTGCCTTCCTCTCCTGAGTGCAGTGACTCAAACTGGGATATATCACCACAGGTATTAGTGCCCAACATCCTCCTTCTCCTGGTGCAACACCCAAGTGATAATTCCGCCAGGTATGAGTTGGATACTGAATGTTAATTGGCTATTCAACTATACGAACCATCACAGGTGAGTCAAATTCTGTCCTCATCCAGTGACCACACACATAAAATTCCAGCAGGGGGTTTTGGAGCAATCAGGATTGTGAACCATAACCAATCCAAGACACTAAGAATAATTGTAATTCCTCAACCATCAACCCAACTGATATCAGCTAACTTAGCACAGTCCAGTTATCAACCTTGGGATCTTCTTTATCAGTACAGCTCAGTAGCACATTGTATGATCTATTTACCCACTGAGCTATCAGGGTACCTTTAATAAGATGTGCAAGATTTCTGGTTTATGCCAGGAATAACATTGTCCTTATAATGTAATATTTTTTAAAAGTAGTTTAACACGCATTGTGGAAGAGAGAAAATACAGAGTAGGGTTTACTTATCCATATCCCTAAATATTCATTAGTTAGCATTAACATACTGCATGTACACTTAGGCACCATTTGATATTTTCTATCATCCATCCTATCCAATTACCTCCCCATGTCTCCTTCCTCTTCCTTTGTAAGGTCCATGAACACACCAGTACTACCCAACTTTGCATCTATTTCTCCCATCACTCCCCATTCCTGTCCCTTCACTTCACTTTTGTTCTGCTGCAGCACTGAGACAAAGTGTGACTGCATCCCCTCTCAACCTCTCCACAGCCTTCATTATGGTCAACCTCCTCATCTTCCTCCATCGCTTTTCTTCTGCGATCCGCCAATGTAGCAGCACTCCCATTTGCCCAGCATTGCTCTTACATCTCCTACAGTGGCTCCTCTTCCTACGCTCACACAATCACTCTCTGGCTCCATCCTTAGCCCCCCTCCTATTCTTTCATATACATTGTCCGTAAGCATTGGGGTCAGCTTTCATTAGTATGTTGATGACATCCAGCTTTACTTCTGCACCAACACCCTCCATTCCACAACTAAGAACAAGCCAGAACAAAGCCATTCTGTTTAATTCTCTCTGGAAACTTTGCACTCTAGTCCTGGATTCCATCCCCTTCACTGGTTGCTCACTTAGGCTGAAACTGGTGTCCCGCTTGACTCTGAGTTGTGTTTTAAACTACACAACCAGTCCATTACCAAGACCACTTATTTTCACCTCTGCAATATTACCTGCCTCCATCTCTACATCATCCTCACTGCCACAGCAACCCCCATCCACACCTTCATTACTTTCAGGCCTGACTTCTCTAAAGGTCTCCTTGCTGGCCTCCTGAGCTCCATGCTGCACAGACTCCAACCCATTCAGAATTACAACCCCTGTAATGAGTTACATCAAGTTACATCGAAACTACAGCACAGAAACAGGCCAATTGGCTCAACTGTTTATGCTCCACACGTGCCTCCTCTCTCCCTACTTCATCTAACCCTATCAGGATACCCTTCTATTCCTTTCTCCCTCATGTGCTTAACTAGCTTCCCCTTAAATGTATCTATGCTCATCGCCTCAACTACTCCTTGTGGTTGCGCGTTCCACATTCTTACCACTCTTTGGGTAAAGAAGTTTCTCCTGAATTCCCTATTGGATTTATTAGTGACTATTTTATATTTATGACCTCTAGTTTTGGATTCCCCCACAAGTGGAAACATTCTCTCTACGTCTACCCTATCAAATTCTATCATTATCTGACCTCTTCAAGGTCACCCCTCAGCCTTCTCTTTTCTAAAGAAAAGAGTCCCAGCCTGTTCAACCTTTCCTGATAAGGATATCCTCTCAGTTCTGATATCACCCTTGTGAATCATTATTGCACCCTCTCCAATGCCTCTATATCCTTTTTATAATATGGAGACCAGAAATGTGCACAATACTCCAATTGTGATCTAATGAAGGTTCTATGCAAGTTTAACATAACTTCTTTGCTTTTCAATTCTATCCCTCTAGAAATGAACCCCAGTGCTTGATTTGCCTTTTTATGGCCTTATTAACCTGCATCGCTACTTTTAGTGATTTGTGTATCAGTACCTCAAGATTCCTTTGCTCCTCTATCCCGTTTAGACTCTTATTATCCAAGCAGCATGTGGTCTCCTTATTCTTCCTACCAAAATGGACCACCTCACACTTATCTACATTGAAATTTATTTGCCAATTACCCACCCATTCTGCAAGATTATTAATGTCCTCTTGCATTTTGATGCATTCTTCCTTTGTATTAACTACACCCTCCAATTTGGTGTTGTCCACAAATATTGAAATTGTACTTCTGATTCCCAAATCCAGATCATTAATGTAAATTGTGAACAGTGGTCCCAGCACCGATTCCTGAGGAACACCACTTCCCACCTTTTGCCAGTCTGAGTAGTTACCTTAGCCCCTACTCTGTGTTTCCAGTTTTGTAGCCAACTTGCTATCCATTCTGCAACTGACCCCTGACTCCACATGCTCTGATCTTAGTCATGCGTCTACTATGCGATACCTTATCGCTTTTGAAAATCCAAATATATTACATCTACTACATTACCCTAGTCTACTCTTTCTGTTACTTCTTCAAAGAATTCAATAAGGTTGGTCAAGCATGACGTTCCCTTTTGAAATCCGTGCTGATTATTCTTTATTACATTTTCGTTCTCTAGATGTTTTTCTATTACATCTTTGAGTAATGATTCCATTATCTTTCCTACCACCAATATTAAGCTAACTGATTTATGGTTCCCTGGACTTGTTCTATCTCCCGTTTTAAATATAGGAATAACATTAGCTGTCCTCCAGTCCTCTGGAACTATTTCCTTTTCTAGTGAATTTTTATATATATGTAATAGTGCCTCTGCTATCTCCTCCCTAACTTCTTTTAACATTCATGGATGGAATCCATCTGAACGAGGGTCTTATCCTCCCTAAGTTTGATTAATTTATCAATTATCTTCCCCCCTTTCTATCTTAAATGCTTTAACATCTTTTTCAATCTCTTCTTCTAATGTCCTGCCCACCTTGTTAGTCTCCCTGGTAAATAAAGAGGCAAAGTAACTATTCAATATTCCTGCCATTTCATTGTTGTTACCTGTGAGTTTATCTTGTGTATCCCTTAGTGGCCCTATCCCTATTCTGATTTTTCTTTTGTTATTTATGTGTCTGTAGAATACTTTACTATTTCTTTTTATATTCCATGATAATTTAATTTCGTAGTTCCTCTTTGCTTTCCTAATTGTTTTTTTGACTTCTTTCCTAACCTCTTCATATTCCCATTTGTCATCCTCTCCTTTATTGTCTATATACTTAGTGTATGCTTTTTTCTTTCATTTCAATTTTACCCATATCTCCTTATTCATCCATGGTGTTTTATTATTGGCTAGTTTGTTTTTGCTTTTTAGAGGAATATATTTCTCCTGATGTCCATTGACCACCATTTTAAATATTACCCACTGCCGTTCTATTTCTTTGTCAATTTTTTTTCCAGTTTACCTGCTCTAGTTCCATTCTCATCTCCTCAAAATTAGCTTTTTTTCCAATCTGTTACTTTGGTCTTTGCCTTAATCATGTCTTTCGCAATCATTAATTTAAACGTTATTATGTTATGATCGCTATTGCCCAAATGTTCCCCAATGTTTACTTCTTTTATCTGTTCTGGTGCATTTCCCATTACGAGATCAAGCAGTGATTCCTCTCTTGTTGGGCTTCTCACATACTGGGTAATATAAGGAAAGGGTTCAAACCCCATTTTAATATGAACTGATGACCTACTGGATGAATCAAAGTAAAGGGTTAACTATGTTAACTGTATCCATGTGATTTATATCAATTAGCATTAATTGTAATCAGGTGGTGTATATCAATTGGGAATGCTCTTGTACCCATTTATAAGAGAGCGAATCGAGGATGTGGGGGTGGTAATGTGAATAAAAGCTTGAAGCAACTGAAGACGAGGTTGTAGTATTCTATCCTTCATCACCAAGCTATCCAGTTTATAACAACCTAGTCCCTTTAAGGATTTGGACATTCACTTCGACAGTACATTTGATAGCAAATGTTAACTCCCCCCTTGACATTACATTTGGACAGAATAAATGTAAAACAGCAAAGACAGCAAAGAGCAGTCAGTTTAAAACTGGGCATTTGGACATCAGTTTAAAACTGCAAAAGCAGCAAAGTACCAAAACTTCAACACGCTGTGGTTTTCATAACAACTGATAAGCATGAAAGACAGAAGCTTTCGTCACCTTCTAGAAGCTTCAAGAAATGTAAAGTTCAAACAGCTGTATTTTTATTCATTCATGGGATGTGGGCATCGCTGGCAAGGCCAGCATTTATTGTCCATCCCTAATTGCCCTTCAGAAGGTGGTGGTGAGCCGCCTTCTTGAACCGCTGCAGTCCATGTGGTGAAGGTTCTCCCACAGTGCTGTTAGGAAGGGAGTTCCAGGATTTTGACCCAGCAATGATGAAGGAACAATTATATATTTCCAAGTCAGGACGGTGTGTGACATGGAGGGCAACGTGCAGGTGGTGTTGTTCCCATGTGCCTGCTGCCCTTGTCCTTCTAGGCAGTAGAGGTCGTGGGTTTGGGAGGTGCTGTCGAAGAAGCCTTGGCGAGTTGCTGCAGTGCATCCTTTGGATGGTACACACTGCAGCCACGGTGCGCCGGTGGTAAAGGGAGTGAATGTTTAGGGTGGTGGATGGGGTGCCAATCAAGTGGGCTGCTTTGTCCTGGATGGTGTCGAGCTTCTTGAGTGTTGTTGGAGCTGCACTCATCCAGGCAAGTGGAGTATATTTCATCACACTCCTGACTTGTGCCTTGTAGATGGTGGAAAGGCTTTGGGGAGTCAGGAGGTGAGTCACTCACCACAGAATACCCAGCATCTGACCTGCTCTTGTAGCCACAATATTTATGTGGCTGGTCCAGTTAAGTTTCTGGTCAATGGTGACCCCCAGGATGTTGATGGTGGAGGATTCAGCGATGGTAATGCCATTGAATGTCATGGGGAAGTGGTTAGACTCTCTCTTGTTGGACGTGGTCATTGCCTGGTACTTGTCTGGAGCAAATGTTACTTGCCACTTATGAGCCCAAGTCTGGATGTTTTCCAGGTCTTGCTGCATGCGGGCACAGACTGCTTCACTACCTGGGGGGTTGCGAATGGAACTGAACACTGTGCAATCATCAGCGAACATCCCCATTTCTGA
This sequence comes from Heptranchias perlo, assembly GCF_035084215.1. NCBI lineage: Eukaryota > Metazoa > Chordata > Chondrichthyes > Hexanchiformes > Hexanchidae > Heptranchias > Heptranchias perlo. Next base: position 93,175,277 of record NC_090327.1, read on the forward strand.
CCTTATGATGGAGGGGAGGTCATTGATGAAGCAGCTGAAGATGGTTGGGCCTAGGACACTGCCCTGAGGAACTCCTGCAGCAATGTCCTGGGGCTGAGATGATTGTCCTCCAACAACCACTACCACCTTCCTTTGTGCTAGGTATGACTCCAACCACTGGAGAGTTTTCTCCCTGATTCCCATTGACTTCAATTTTACTAGGGCTCCTCGGTGCCACACTCGGTCAAATGCTGCAGATGTCAAGTGCAGTTACTCTCACCTCACCACTGGAATTCAGCTCTTTTGTCCATGTTTCGACTAAGGCTGTAATGAGGTCTGGAGCCAAATGGTACTGGCAGAACCCAAACTGAGCATCGGTGAGCAGGTTATTGGTGAGTAAGTGTCGCTTGATAGCATTGTCGATGACACGTTCCATCACTTTGCTGATGATTGAGAGTAGACTGATGGGGCGGTAATTGGCCGGATTGGATTTGTCCTGCTTTTTGTGGACAGGACATACCTGGGCATTTTTCCACAGTGTTGGGTAGATGCCACTGTTGTAGCTGAACTGGAACAGTTTGGCTAGAGGCGCGGCTAGTTCTGGAACACAAGTCTTCAGAGCTACAGCCGGGATGCTGTCGGAGCCCATAGCCTTTGTTGTATCCAGTGCACTCAGACGTTTCTTGATGTCACATGGAGTGAATCGAATTGGCTGAAGACTGGCTTCTGTGATGGTGGGGATATCAGGAGGAGGCTGAGATAGATCATCATAGAACCATTGAACCATAGAAAAGATACTGCACAGAAGGGGGCCATTCAGCCCATCGTGTCCGCTCCGGCTCGAAGAACAACCAGGTGCCCATTCCGATCCCACCTTCCAGCACCCGGTCCATAGCCCTGCAGCTTACAGCACTTTAGGTGCAGGTCCAAGTACTTTTTAAAAGAGTTGAGGGTCCCTGCCTCTACCACCAATTCGGGCAGCGAGTTCCATACACCCACCACCCTCTGGGTAAAAAAAAATTTCCTTCAGTCCCCTCTGATCCTTCCGCCAATCAGCTTAAACCTATGTCCTCTAGTTCTTGAACTCTCCGCTAGGGGAAACAGATACTTCCTGTCTACTCTATCTAGGCACCTCATAATTTTGTACACCTCAATCAAGTCTCCCCTCAGCCTCCTCTGCTCCAAGGAAAACAACCCCAGCCTATCCAACCTCTCCTCATAGCTGCAATTTTCAAGCCCTGGCAACATTCTTGTAAATCTTCTCTGCACTCTCTCCAGAGCAATTACTTCCTTCCTGTAATGTGGTGATCAGAACTGTGCACAATACTCCAGCTGTGGCCTTACCAGCATTTCATGCAGTTCTATCATTACATCCCTGCTTTTGTATTCTATACCTCGGCTAATAACGGAGAGCATTCTATATGCCTTCTTCAAAATCTTATCTACCTGTACTGCCACCTTCAGGGACCTGTGCACATGCACTCCAAGGTCTCTCACTTCCTCTACCCCTCTCAATATATTCCCGTTTACTGCCTATTCCGTTTTACTGTTAGCCCTCCCTAAGTGCATTCACCGGGTTGAACTCAATTTGCCACTTTTCCGCCCACTCCACCAACCCATTGATATCTTCTTGGAGTCTACAGCTATCTTCTTCACTATCAAATACACAGCCAATTTTTGTGTCATCTGCAAATTTGCCAACCGTGCCCCCTACTTGATGTATACCACAAACAGCAAGGGACCCAACACTGAGCCCTGTGGCACACCACTGGAAACAGATTTCCATTTGCAAACACATCCATCGACTTTTACCCTTTGTTTCCTGTTACTGATCCAATTTTGGATCCAATTCGCCACATTTCCCTGTATCCCATGGGCTTTTACATTTCTGACCAGTCTGCCATGTGGGACCTTGTCAAATGCCTTAATAAAATCCATGTAGACAACATCCACTGCACTACCCTCATCAATCCTCCTTGTTACTTCCTCAAAGAATTCAATCAGATTTGTAAGGCATGACCTTCCCTGAACAAATCCATGCTGACTATCCCTGATTAAACCATGCCTTTCCAAGTGACAGTTTATCCTATCTCTCAGTATTGATTCTATTAGTTTGACCACCACCGAAGTAAGACTGACCGGCCTATAATTGTTCGGCCTTTCCCTCATACCCATTTTAAACAATGGTACAATGTTTGCAGTCTTCCAGTCCTCCGGTACCTCCCCTGTATCTAGTGAGGATTGGCAAATGATCCTCAGAGCATCTACTATTTCCTCGCTGGTTTCCTTCAATAGCCGAGGAAACAATCCATCCGGCCCCGGTGACTTATCAACTTTCAAGGATTCCAGTCCCTCAAGTACTTCCTCTCTCTTTATGTTTACCTTATCCAATATTTCACACCTCTCCTCTTTAACTACTACATCCGGATCATCCCTTTCCTTTATGAATACGGAGACAAAATATTAATTTACAACCCTACCCACATCCTCTGCTTCTACACACAAGTTACCCTTATCATCCCTGATAGGTCTCACCTTTTCCTTAGCTATCCTCTTGTTCTTAATGTACTGATAAAACATCTTTGGGTTTTCTTTAATCTTACTAGCTAATATTTTTTCATGCCCTCTCTTTGCTTTCCTTATTTCCTTTTTTACGTCATCCCTGCACTTTCTATACTCCTCTAAGCTTTCTGCAGTATTTAGTTTTCTGTGACAGTCATAAGCTTTCTTTTTCTGCTTTATCTTGCCCGTTATACTTCTAGACAAGCAGGGGGCTCTAAATTTGGCAGTGCCACCCTTTTTCTTTGAGGGGACGTGTCTGCATTGTACCCATAGAATTTCACTTTTTAGTGCCTCCCACTGGCTTGCCACTGATTTCTCTTCAAGTAGTTGTGTCCAGTCCACTTCTGCCAAATCACCTCTTAGTTCTGTAAAATTTGCCTTGCCCCAATTTAAAATGTTTGCTCCTGATTTAACTCTGTCCTTTTCCATAATAATGCTAAAACGAACTGAATTGTGGTCCACTCGACACTTCTGGCTGAAGATGGTTGCAAACGCTTCAGCCTTGTCTTTTGCACTCACGTGCTGGACTTTGCCATCATTGAGGATGGGGATGTTCACAGAGCCTCCTCCTCCCATTAGTTGTTTAATTGTCCACCACCATTCACAACTGGATGTGGCAGGACTGCAGAGCTTTGATCTGATCCGCGGGTTGTGGAATCGCTTAGCTCTGTCTATAGCATGTTGTTTCCGCTGTTTAGCATACATGTAGTCCTGTGTTGTAGCTTCATCAGGTTGGCACCTCAATTTTAGGTGCACCTGGTGCTGCTCCTGGCATGCTCTTCTACACTCCTCAGTGAACCAGGGTTGATCCCCTGGCTTGTTGGTAATGGTAGAGTGAGGAATATGCCGGGCCATGAGGTTGCAGATTGTGCTGGAATACAATTCTGCTGCTGCTGATGGCCCACAGCGCCTCATGGATGCCCAGTTTTGAGCTGCTAGATCTGTTCTGAATCTATCCCATTTAACAGTGATAGTGTCACACAACACATTGGATGGTGCCCTCAGTGTGAAAACAGGACTTTGTCTCCACGAGGACTGTGCAGTGGTCACTCCTACCAATACTGTCATGGACAGATGCATTTGCGACAGGTAGATTGGTGAGGACGAGGTCAAGTAATTTTTTCCCTCGTGTTGGTTCAACTGTTCATCTGTTAAGATCACAGCTGTAGAGAAGTTTCAAGAAGTTTCGAATAACGTCAGTTCTCAGGACATCTTTGATGCTCAAAAACAACCTGGTTCTCAAAACAAAAGAGCTCACTAAATGCACCTGGGTTCATATGGAGAAGAAGATACAGTGGATTCACACACTTCTTGAGTAGTCCAACCAATCGTCCATCATTACTGGTACGATGGGTGAGTGGCCAAACTGGGCCTTCTCGTAACATGGATCACACCCTATCAGCTAAGAATCATATAAAGATAGGACATTGGTAGAAGCTTCAACAGTCAACAATTGAAGGAGCAACAATTGAATAACAATGCTCCTTCAACAATGATGATACGACAAAGAACTGTGACATATCACTCAACGATGCATCATCTGCAGCAATCGACACATTACTTCTAAACCTAGACAGCTGCTTTGATGCTTTATAAAGGGTGTATGTGTTGCTTTGCTTTATGCCTACTTCTATGAATCGGGTAGAGTAATGCACATACTGATTGATTTGCTTCATGCTTATGTGCACTTTAAAAATCATTAAATAATCACTTTAATTAATGAAACCACCCACGTAAGGGAGTCCTTCTTTGTCTGAACTATTGTCCAGGTCCACGAATCACTGGGAAGTACCATTTCCCTACAGTATGACAGGAGTTATGTACATAATGGAAAAACTCCATTCCCTTTTCTCCTTTCTCTACTTCTTCTTGCCAGTTTATTTGGGGGTAGTTGAAATCTCCCATGATTATTATTTGATGATTTTTACTCATTTCATAGATATGTCTACGTATTTCTTCCTTCACTTCCCTTCCATTATTAGGTGGTCTGTAGAATATACCTGTTGACATGATCAATCCCCTCTTATCCTTTGCCTCAATCCATATAGATTCTGTTTCCATCTTAATGTTACCTATGTCCCTTTTTTCTATTATCATTATGGTGTCTCTAATTAGTGCAGCTACTCCACACCACCGCACCCCCCCTTTTTCCTTCCCTATCTTTTCTAAATACATCATGTCCTGCACTATTTAACTGGCAGTCCTTTTTCCTGTATCATGTACTAAGTCCCATTCGCCAGTCACCCCTATCCTTGCTGAGCTTCACTGGCTCCCAATCCCCATGCCTTCACTATATCCTACTTCTGCAACATCCTCCAACCCTAATATACAGCTTGCATCTTACACTGTTCTGAGTCTGGACTTTCACTTATCTCTGTTTGGTACTCTCTAGACATCTCTGCCTAAAACCCTTCGCCTTGCTTCATCTCTACCCATAACATCCTCAAATTTACATCTTTAATCTTCCTTTTAATCACCTCCCCCAACTCTTCTTCCAATTCCTATTTGGTTTCTTCCTCCCTTGTAAAGCACCATGGGACATTTTATTACATTAAAGATGCTACATAAGTGTAAGTTGTTGTTGTATTTATGAAATTTTGCACCACCCTTTCCTTCAGTCATCCAAAACATACTTGTTTCTTTTCACTTTAAAATAAACATTAAAATAATTATTCCAGTTGTCAAAACTGGCAATAATCAATACTGGGCAGACAGGTTGATATGGAAGATATAAAAATCGCTAATGGAAAGCAGCAGGTCAGTTTTGGTAAGTAGCAAAGTACTAAAAACTATTTTGAAATTAATTGCCTTTTTATAGGTCTTTGAAGAGAAGAGTTCCAGTTTTTAGACTAGAAAAATAAATAAATTTATAATGAACACACTGCCTATCAACATTTCCTTAGTCAAATATTGAAAAAAAACTCTCAGTATATGATAGGACAGCATTGAATATTGAGAAATGAATCATCATAAAGTGTGTGCTAACTTGAAAATATTTACTTTATAAATCTTCAAAGCAGAGAGAATCCTTCTATAGGTGGTTTGTGGACCAAAAATGGCCAACGTGACTTGGCCTCATAAGTTTCTGATGATAATGTAAATATATATATTGGGGTAGAGTTTCCCCTTTGGGTGCAATCGGTAACTGGGCACAAATTGCGGCCGAAGATTGTGCCAGTTGGGTTACAGTTTGAGTTACCGCTAAAATGTATTTGCATAATCACAAACGTAAAAGCTTCCATGAACCAGCATAATCTGGCAACCTAACAGAGCGTAATCATTTATTTTTTTCCTTTACAATAAAAATTATTCGTTGGTGTATTTAAGAGTGGTAACTTGGTGCAGTTTTATTAACACTGCTGAAAATGGATTTATCACAAAAAATAAATATTTTTAATAAGTGTCTAGTCCTCCAACTGTGAGTAACCTGATTTAAAATCACTGAAAATAACTTTAAAAAAACTATACTGAACCATTTACTACTTTCATTGGTGTACAACAGTCAGTTTCTTAGTAAATTAAATATTTTTTAACATGTAAAACTGTTTAAAACGTGCTTACTAGTGCCTGTGCACCTAAGAAAACTAGCTTAATTTGAAGACCCACCTCGAACGGATGCAAACGGCCGCAATCGGCAGAAACTTGCCATCCTTGATAATTCATTCGGGGGACGTGGCCAGTTTTGTAGGCGGGGCCGCCTTCAGTGCAATGATTTTTGAACCAGCGCAAAAGATAATTACCAACTGATAAGACCAGTGCAATCTAGCGGAAACTACCATATTACTTTTGTGAGTAGCTAAATAATAGTGAAAGTTTCACTAGTTAAAATATTAGGAAGTTAGGAGTAAGAAGGAAAGTCAGACAGAATTCTTTCACCCTGGGCTAGTTAAATTGTAGATTAACTTACCTTGATTGACCCTTGATGCAAACCATATAAATTGATTCAAGAGACAATTAAGGGGGTAAATTTTGTGAGGCTCAAATACACTGGCAGGACCTCATATGCAGCAAGTGCATATTCTAAAATCATGGGCAGCATGCCTGGCTGCATCCGAGGCCCAGCGAGCGTCACGGGGCCGCACAAATTTATCCTTAAACACACTTCAGGATAGAGAAGGAATTGAACGATGTGATGAGAAGGCAGCTAGATGAAGTTGACTTACCAAAAAGGGATGGACTTGTACCTAATGTCCTTTTCCTGTTCTTAAAAAATGATGTTCCGATACTATTAAAGAATTTTCTTTGGTTGCGCACATTTATTGATTTCTGCTTTATAACGTTCATTAAATATTTATAAGAAGTGATTTGTACAGATGTTCTATGACAGAAATTGATGTACATTATTAAAGCTGAAAAGGTCTTTTGAGATTCAGTATTAATAAGGTTAATCTTCTGTTGTCCATAATGACAATTCCAGTTCTGAGGTAAAAGTCATTTTGGGTTCCTATGGATTTTGAGTACGCACAGAAGTAAAGATAGGCACTGTACTCACAAGGCATTACTTGTGGAAACTTGAATGAACAGACATTTTTATGTAATCTAGGTGTTGAGAAACCAATAAATAAATTGTGAGGCAGACCACATTCTTTCCAATGAGACACATCTAATGATCCAGCTTTATTTTGAAACATTATTACTTAATGGTAAACATAATCCAGATGTGAGTTCAAATTACCCTCAATACTTTCTTTCATTTCCCCACTTTATTATTTCCTGATTTTACAGATTTGTTTTCTTTCTTTTCAGCGGAGAAATAAAATGCCAGGTAGGTAGCTAAAAACTGCGTTCACTGCAAATAGAAATGTTAATTAGTGTAAAAATAAATAGTATTCTCTGTAATACTTTATTCTGGTGGAAAAATGTTATACTTCACTCTGTTTTGCTGTGCCTTTGGGTATTTTTCGTGTTGAGAAAGAACGACGATTTTCCTCCTAATCTGTACATCTAAATCTCTGTGCACTGTGCTATCCCCAGCCAAAAGAAAGAAAGAAAGAAAAACTTGCATTTATATAGTGCCTTTCATGACTTCAGGATGTCCCAAAGCACTTTACAGCCAAATGAAATACTTTTGAAGTGTAGTCATTGTTGTAATGTAGGAAGCGCGGCAGCCAATTTGTGCACAGCAAGGTCCCACAAACAGCAATGTGATAATGACCAGATAATCTGTTTGTGATGTTAGTTGAGGGATAAATATTGGCCAGGATACTGGGAAGAATTCCTCTGCTCTTCTTTGAAATAGTGCCATGGGATCTTTTATGTTCACCTGAGAGGGCAGACAGGGCCTCAGTTTAACGTCTCAAGTGGAAGACGGCATCTCCGACAGTGCAGCACGATCTCAGTACTGCACTGGAGTGTCAGCCTTGATTTTGTGCTCAAGTCTCTGACGTAGGACTTGAACCCACACCACACAGAAGGGAAGATAGGTGTGCCTATTCCCAGGTATATGCTTATATGTCTCTATGAACATAGGGAGTGTGGAAGAACAGACCAGAGTTACCAGTCCTTTGATTTTTTTTCCTTCCTCATTGCGGGGAAACACCTGGCTGCTGTTTGCTGTTGTGATTGAGAACTGCTCATGTGTTGCACTATTGCAATGAAAGACTGCTACTTAACCTTATGGTGGTGAGAATTCAAGGTAATACTTTAGAATGGATAAGAATCTTGGCTGAAGGATAGAAAGCAGCAGATATTTGTTTGGTTAGTGTTGTCGGGGGAGTGCAGGTGTTATACTGATGGCATGCCCCAGGGATTGGTGTTGGGACCTTTACTATTTATAATTTCCATTAAACTTGGATTTAGAAGCTCAGTGCAAACTGATGATGCAGATGATAACGAACTGGGATGGGGTAGGTGAGTATTAGAAGGCAGCCATGAATCCAGTGAATGATTCAGATCAAATATGTAAGTGTAGATTAAATTTAATATGGACAAGTGCAGATGGGGAGAAAAAAATGGATGCTAAATGCACTCAATAAATGGTGCCAATATTAACCAATCAGAAAAGAAAGTACAGAACTTGCATTTATATAGTGCGCTTCATGTCCCCAGGATGTCCCAAAGCATTTCACAGCCAATGAATTAATTTTGAGATGTAATCACTGCTGTAATGTAGGAAAATACAGCAGCCAATTTGCACATAGCAAGATCCCACAAATAGCAATAAGATAAATGATCAATTAATCGGTTTGGGGTGGCATTTACTGAGGGATGAATATTGGCCAAGACACTGGGAGAACTCCCCTGCTTTTCTTCAAATAGTGCCATGGGATCCCCAGGCAGATGAGGCCTTGGTTCATCTGAAATACAGCGGGTGTGATTTTCAACTGTCGTGCAAATCAGGCGGGCATGGTCTGCTATGCCAGCCCGATGGCACCAGTAGGAAACCTAAAACATTTTCACGGTTGGGCTTCACCTGCACAATATTGACAAACTGCCAACACTCAACAAGCACTGACTGGCAGTCACCAGTCGAAGGGCTCGAAAATCTGGCTGCTGCACCATGGAGCTGAGTCGGACATGTGTGCTTAAAAGGGCGTGCAATCCCGGGGGAGGGGCATAGAAAGACCAGCAGTGACCGGAAGATTTTTTGAAAACTTAGGTGCAATGTTTCCAGAGCAGTCTCCAACAGTCTCTTTAAGGTCCGCTGGTTAGGCAGCGCTACATCCAGTACCAAAAGAGGGAGCATTTGCTGTGCACGTTCTGTCCATTGGCACCTGAAAATTGCATCAGGGTCCTACAACCACTTGATTTAAATATTTTAATAAGGCTCCGCCTGTTTTGGGCTAGAGCACTGGTCACCCATTTTGAGGACCACTGGAAAATTGAGTCAGGTGGACCTCGGACTGCACGTGGGTGGTAGTTTTTTAAAAAATAGTCTGCTTACCGCCCCATTTTTCAGCACGAATGGAGTAGGAGGCAGGTGAAAATCAACCCGGGCATCTCTGGCAATGCAGCACCTCTTCAGTTCTGCACTCAAGTGTGAGCCTGGATATGCTCAAACTTCTGGAATTGTTGGAGGGCAGGGCTGAAGGTTTCAGATAAACTGATGCTTTCTGACATTGACAGTTACAGGATTGTTTATTTAACATTTGTTCCCAAAGGAGTTATGTAAAATAAGCTACTAAAATTCAGCTTTTAGAAACTCTTTTCCTCAAAATAAATTTCTAGGGTATGCCAAGATTTAGTTTGTTCAAGACTGGTTGCAGATGCTTTTTTTGAGATAAGGAAGATGTTTCCTGGGTATGAATGCATTAACTGGCTTTATTCGAGCATTCCTGTCACTGGCTGCACTTGCAAAATTGTTATGGTTTGGAAATAAAATACGGAGTAGGGGTTGTAGTGGTGATGAGTGTTACTTAATTTAAGAAATTACAATGAGATTTCCATATTTAGGATTTTATTACAACAAACACTGTGATGTGTGATATATAGTTGCCCTATTTGTTGCAGCATCCAGTTATGTTTTGTAATTTTGAAAGCTGTTTTCACTTTATTCATGCACTTATGGTGAAGGTCCCTTTGTTACTGTGTAGTAGCTGAGGAAAGAGCATTCACTGTTTGTATTAGAGCAGTCAACATCCATGGGGAAACGTGAGGAATGACATTAATATCAATAAGACTATAATAGATTGCAAATCTCAGACTGGAGGCAGCCAGTTAGATCCATCTGAGGGCATAAAACCCAGGTTCCCATTCCTGTTGCTGCAAACCACATTTCTTAGTGATTGCAGTGTATTATCATTTTATTTCCATTACAAGTGTTAAAAGCATAATACAGGCTAGAAATTATTGTTAGAAATAATACTGTTTGGGTGCTTAATGTATTCTTATGATATTCCACTGTCTGTTATTTTAATGTAAGGAATCTTACAACACCAGGTTATAGTCCAACAAATTTATTTTAAAATCACAAGCTTTCGGAGATTATCCCCTTCGTCAGATGAAGGGGATAATCTCCGAAAGCTTGTGATTTTAAAATAAATTTGTTGGACTATAACCTGGTGTTGTAAGATTCCTTACATTTGTCCACCCCAGTCCATCACCGGCATCTCCACATCATGTTATTTTAAAAGAGGCATTAACTTGTTTATTTTAAATGGTTAATGTCTCCATTAAGACAGCGGACAGAAGAATGCCATATGAATGGATTAAGAATTTGTCTACTTTTATCGCCAATAGTAATTTGTTGTCTTATGCTTTAAGGGTTTAGCAACAGAAAATTTTGAAATGCACAACAGTTTGGTCATCTAAAAAAGGCAAATAACTTTCAAAAATATAGATAATATTTATGTGATAATGGCAATAGTTTCCTATTTTGTTGCAAATACATTAGGAGACAGTTTAATCATTAAAAGCTGGTTTAAACTTTTAAGAACTGCTACTGAACAAAAACAGGTGTTTACTAAATTACTTGATCACAAGATAGATGCAAATCAAGAAAGCCATCTTTTAAGTCCAATCACGCCATGTACAATTCCCAAACTGAGATCATGGGCAGGCAATGTGCTCCCAGGCATTGCAGTTTGAGAAAGTCAGCAAGATGTACGCAATACTGGTCTCCAACAATTCACCTTTCTAATCTCCCTCTTTCGCCATGGAGAACTATTTCTTTTCTGCTCTGTATCTCCCTCTGAATGACTTGGCTGAAATTGGGAATCAGAGGGATGGAACAATGGCCTATTGACACAGCACTTTATTGTGATTTTTCTCTTTTTTTCAGGATAAGTGGGCTCAAACTGGGGCGTAGTGTCCAGATATATTATACTAGCACATTTCCAAATAACAGGGATCATACCTATATTTAGAGCCACTCATTCATGGCAACGGAATAAGTCAAATTCCAGGAACATTCGCAGTGTTTTGCAAATTACATTTTGCTATACCTTAAAATTAAGGTTATTATTGGTTTATGTTTATAATACGTAAGCTTATAATTAGAGCATAAGGTGAATTCCATTTTTATCACAAGGGAATCTAGATTTTTTTACTTGGGGATCAAATTCTGAGATTCCATGAAATCTATAAATCAGTGGCTTTGGCTATACTTGTAATGCTGGGCAATGCAAGGGATACTTTCCTCTGCACAACATGTAGCAAAATCATAAATCTGCTCATTATAAATGTGTTTAGAATTTTACTACATGCACAAAGGAAATCTTTCCCCATTATCAGCAATTACAAATACTTTTCTTCTCCTCTGGCCTTCCCCATTTTCTCCTTCTTTTCTCTCCTTCTCTCCTGAAAGCACTAACTCTTGCTAGGATATTGGACCACAGGCACAGCAGCTCTCTGTTACCTCATTCCAGAGGCAAATCTTTATGTGTTGGCCGAGACAGTGAGCATCACCAGTCTATTCAATTGTGGGGGGATCACAGTCGACCAGAATCTGCACCTGACAAAAGTATACATACAATTTCCCTGGGATCATAGATCGGAATCAGGAGCAGGAGCTCGAACTTACTTCCCCCTACCTATCTCCAGGGATAAACTCAATTTTAGTACCATCCCAACTAAGATGAAGTAAATTGGAACTTGGCATTGATCAGAGTTTGAATGTGGGACCCATCAGATTTGTATGACTCAGTAACACACAATACAGAGCATTTACTTTACTAAGCTATAGGGTGGGGGGGGGGGGAGGAGGCAGGCAGAGGAAGAGAAGGCTCTTACCACAGCTTTCTTATATCACTATCATTTTCATAACATTACTGCTCAGTTCCACAGAGACCTTCCTTATTATGGTTATGAGTAATGTACCATTAAATTTAGTTTACTAAAGCTTTAAGTTTATGTGAATACAAAGTTAAATCTAGAAAATAGACAAAAAAAGGTTTCTAAGTCTATTTCTAAAATTTGTGAAAGTCAGCCAAATATATAAATCACACTCAAAAAAAGTAATCAATGGCCAATTGTGTTACTGAGCCACACTAGCCAGGAAAGTCCTGAGTTTAATCACTGGTCACTGCTGAGTTAAGTGATTTCAGCCAGGATAGAGACAGGGGCACTACGAGCTGGTCTCAGGGCTCCCTTACCTCCAACTAGGAAGGAAAGAAATCAGCCAGGTTCCCATTCTCGATGCTATCCAGTGACCCTGCTTGAAATTGTGCACGTTGACTTCAAGTGAAGATAGGATTGAGCTTGGCTGTGAGGCCCTACATGGTCATATAGCCTGCCAAAATTCACTGTCCAGGCTTGCACATGAAGAACAGCACATGCAGAAAGTACCAGAGGATCTGTATCCCAGCTTGCCTTACCGTCTTCAGGAGAGGCAGGAGGAAAAAATTGGAAGAAAAATGAAAAATAATATTATTAATTGGTATAGGAGCAGTTTTAACTTACACTTAACTTCTTCTGTTTAGTTTAATTATTGGGCTAAATGTTTTTTTTTTAGAAATAAAAATATTCTAAACTAGCTCTTCTCACAACAATAGAAAATTACAAAATGTGAAAAAGCTTTGTTATCTGAATACTGAACAGAATGTTTTGAAGGCTTATATTTTCAAATTTAAATAGTAAAGGAAGAAAATCAGCATGTTAACAATGAACAAGGTCTCTTTTTCTAACCTAAGCTTAGGAGAACGGTGTGGAAGATTTATTCCCTGGACAAAGTGAGAGATGTCTACTTTTCTGGTCTAAGTCTGTTACTGGGCATGCTCGGTATGAATAATACTCTCCTTTCAGGCGAGAACTGGCTTTCTCTACTGCAGCAGTCTGCAGATGGAATGAAAACTATTCATTGACACTCATCTCTTCACTTTTACCACATAACTTTCCATCAATCAAAACACGAGACCTTTTTTAAGTTATGGTAATTACACTTTATACCATTATTACATTGCATTAAATAAAGTCAAGCAGTAAAGCTGGAGTTATGTGTGAACAGTGTAACCTTGCGGTGTTTCCGTGGATGTCTAGTTATATAAACAATAGCACTTTCCCGTTAGTAATGTGCAGATCATCTGATAGATGTGGAAAAAAGGACAAAGGTAGAAAGTAGGGAAAAGAACAGCAATCCATACAAAAAAAATGTACCAATCCTTAGGATCATTTAACTTAAATGATATGTGGGAGGAACAATAGGAATACAATAATTGTAAACCTATATAATTAAAATAACAGCAATAAAAGTGAAGTAACGGGCATAGCAGATGAGGGACTTTACAAAGTTAATAACCCAGTACAAAATGTTAATTTAAAACTGAAAGCCCATTTTCTCAATCTGAGGTTGGCTGGGGCTGGTATGGAAATCATTTCCCTTTTAGGTGCAGTAGCTGCTTTCCCCAGACTCAACAAAGCAGTGCAATATCATTTACATCTGATCCATAAAGTCTGACAACTGCTTCTTTGTTTCACCTAGCAGACTGGAAAGAACTGCCACATGTTAACATATCAATATAAAATTGTACTTATTACACATAAAGCAATTTGCGAGTCTGGCTAAAGTTGACAAAGAAATTCAATGTTAACTTACCAGTATGAATACTCCTATCCCTTGATGTAGAATTTTATACTTTTAGTTCCACAGGGGTAATTGCACATAAACAGAACCTCATATACACAGTACGGTCTTAGTAGAAAATACAGTTGGTGACTTAATGATCCATTCAAATGTGCATATGTTGTAAAATGATAAATGTCATGCATTGTGTTACATGAAGCAGGGTTATTTGTGATTTTACACATCTGATACTGACTATAAATGATGTCCACTGTAAACATATTTCCCAAACAAATAACCCCTTTAATTGGAAATCGATTTTCTGGTTGATAATTTCCGAAATTTTGAAAATTTTGCTTTCCACTGTTGCTTAGTAAGTTAACTTCTAAGCATGCATAACAACAATTATATACAAAGTGTCAAAAAGCACACAAAAATCTAACAGTGAAATATTATTCTTATATCACAGTATGGAAATTAGGTTCATTTAACATATAAAAAATGATATTAAGCAACTGTATTAAATGAACCCGTCTCCTTCATCATGTACATTCTGTCTTCCCCATTTCTTACTTCAGGTGGATGAAGCCCTACAACCAGGAAACAGGAGGCTGCTAATTAATTAATCATGAGGGATTATCCATAATCCCTTGCACGTCCCAGCATTCCAGTCTTTGTTGTCACCTCAGCAGAAGCCGGTTGTACCAAAAATAACCAATCCTGCTTAACGGCCATACCTTCGGAGAAAATAGCAACGGGGAGCTGCTTTCCAACCTGGATTTGTACTGAAGGACCTTTCCTATTAAAACTGTGTCAAATTTTGACTGGTTATGCTCCTGTGATGCACCTTGGGACGTTTTACTATGTTAAAGGCACTAAACAAATGCATGTTGTTGTTGTCCCTTTCCATGAACTTTAGAACAAGACTGCAATGTCCACCAAAGGAAAACTATTTTACAGGACTGAACGATGGGAGAAGTAATTTGGATCGTTTGGTTTCTCATCATCGTGAAGCAAATACTCTATTTTTTTATGGAATATGTACAACAACCCCATTTAAAGTGATTCTTCTGTCAGACATTAAAACAATAAGACTGCCCTTACACTAACAAGATCTTTACTTACAATAAAATAATAACAACACACAAAGATATATATATAATTCTATAGCTGACCCCTGGATCACCAATACCAATGGCAGTTGGGTCAGAGAAATAGTAGGGAGACGATTCTTACAAGATCTTCTTCTAAGATCAAGGCTAAAAGGTCGATTTTGCTATCCCTGTGAAGTGGAGCCAGGAATGTATAATTGCCAGTGCACAGAATTAACTGTGGACAATTTTCTAGCATCATCTCATTCGAATATTTAGCATGAGCTCCCAGCAGAGCTTTGACCTTGTGCTGGAAGCTAACCTAATGGTGGGGAGAAGCAGAAAATCCATTTGACAGCTCAAATTTAAAGGAAGTAGCCATATATAGAGTCAAATGCTGTTTCAGCCACTACAGAGGCTCATATGGAGGATTTTAAATAATTGTCAGCTTTTGACAAGGCTGTGGAGAGGGGAAGGAAAGTAATACCAGGCAAAAATAAAGTGAAAGAGAAACCAATGTGGAAGCACAAAACGGAATTTGTGAGCAAGCGATGGAAGCAGTGCAGAACCCAAGGCCCTGGTTATACCTATCAGGAAAGACTGAACATGCTGGGGCACTTTTCTCTAGAAAAGAGAAGGCTGAGGGGTGACCCAATAGAGGTCTTTAAAATTATGAAGGGGTTTGATAAAGTAGATATAGAGATGTTTCTGCTTGTGGAGGAATCCAAAACTAGGGATCATAAATATAAGATAGTCACTAATAAATCCAGTAAGGAATTCCGAAGAAACTTCTTTACCCAGAGAGTGTTTAGAATGGGGAACTTGCTACCACATGGAGTACTTGAGGCGAATAGCATAGATGCATTTAAAGGGAAGCTAGATAAGTACATTAGGGAGAAAGAAATAGAAGGGCATGCCGATAAGGTTAGATGAAATAAGGTGGGAGGAGATTCCTGTGGAGCATAAACACCGACACAGTCAAGTTGGGCTGAATGGCCTGTTTCTGTGCTGTAATTTCTATGTACAGTAATTCTATGTAATGACTGCCAAAGTGGACATGCTGCTACGTGAGGTAAGTGTGAGGAGGACTGTGTATTTTGGAATTCTGGGGCACCCTCTCCAGAGGATGGCAATGTACCAAGCCTTTTAGACGAGAGAAAATGATGCTTTTTAAGGAATGTGACAAGTTAAAACTACTGAACAGTACCATTTACCAGGTCAAAGGATCAAGATTGCACCAAAATAGTATTGCCTGTCAACCTGTTCCAGATTTACTGCTCACCCATGACAAGCCCTCATACAATGTTACAGCTCCTTGATTGCATCTCATGCCTACCCATACTGTAGCAGGGCACACATTCGAAATGCAATGTACAATTGTTAGCCTTGCCACATTCACACCTTCACACATCAAATCATCATGACACAATATAGCTGCACAGTCACTTTTTGATGCACATGTTTTCAACTTACATCTCAAGACTATTTTTCTGCTTGCACGAAGGTGACACAAACTTCAATGAAATAGGTCCCAACTAGAGATAGGCTAACAAATCATCGGCCCTTAACTCCCTTGAAGGAGGCTAGTCTGAGCATTGTAGAATATCAGAGCATGGAAGGAGTAGGAGAAGATGACACACAAAGTCTCCCTCAAGGTCAGGCCTAGTATTACTCAGCTCTTACATCTTGCCCCTTTCTCTCTCACTCACTCACTCCCACACAGTCATACACACAACCACACAAATATCAGACACATATCATGCAATGCAAACTCTGACAGTGTGTCAAGAAGTCAGCATTCTAATATTTCCTTTTATATCGTTGTAGCTTGGGAGAGCATTCTGTCTGCACTAACACTGACCCAGAGCAAAGCAATAGCACACAGCATCTTGTATCCCTCTCACCAAAGTTCACAAGCATCAACACAACTGCACACACCCCAGAAGATGCAGTTAATAAGCTTAAAGAGGTAGCACTGGTTGAGGCAGACTGCACAAGTGAGAAAGAGCAAATGGTGGTAGCAGAGGAAGTGAAAGTAAGACTGTTGCAGGAAAAAGAATGCTAAATAAAAGTCTTGCAATGTAAAAATAAGGCCTATACTGCAAAGGGGGGCAATGACTAATGAAAAGATTTGATAAATATTCTTCTGACTTTTCTCTGCACCTCAGTTATTCACCAGGTTCCGAGACACCATCACTATTTTTACATCTATTGCTGATGTGATATGGTCACTTGTTGACCACAAAAGGCACACTTATCCAACTCTAAGTAATCCATGGCATCATGTTGAATTTTCAGAAATGCGACCAGCTTGATGCAGCGGGAAGATACTTTATCTGAGAGACAGATAGGATAATATTATAGTATCCCTTATCTGTAGACTTGCCCTGGGACCATGAGGTTGCTTTGATCTCTGAGCTAATTTCCACTTTTTCCTAGATGTTCCCTACATCTCTGGTCACAGCACCAGATTAGGATTTCATCGTCATTGGTTCTTGTTCCCAGCTGAGGATCCAGTAAGCCTTGGTGAGTATGCCATTGAATCCACTACAATCATGCAGAACTTTTCATTTGGATGTCAGCACCACTGACCTCCACAGGATGCCGTGAAAGCACAAAAAAAAATCTTCAAAAGCCTACCTTCTGACTTTAAAAAGCTTACCTCAGCAGATGTCAGGAAAGGATTAGGCACTTCCATTTTCCAATATGAATCTGGCCAGTTCGAATAGATATTGTGTGATGCATTATTTTCCTTCCTCTGTAATCTCTCTCTCTCTTTCACTGGCTACCATAAATTGACACAGGAATCACCTGAGTGTAAAGAAAGAACTTATACTTATATAGCACCTTTCACATCCTCAGGACAGCTCAACGCACATTACCAACAATGAATTAATTTTGAAGTGTAGTCACTGTTGTTTTGTAAGCAAATGCAGCAGTTAATTTGCACATAATAAAGTCCCATGAACAGCAATGAGATGAATGACCAATTAATCAGTTTTTAGTTAAGGGATAAACATTGGGGAAGACAACTCCCCCGCTCTTTTTTGAATAATACATTGAGATCTTTTGCATCCACCTGAACAAGCAGATGGGGCCTCAGTTTCAAATATCATCTGAAGAAGGCACCTCTAATAATGCAGCACTCCCTCAGTATTGCACTTAAGTGTCAGCTTAGATTATGCACAAGGCCTGGAGTGGGACTTGACCCCATGACTTTCTGACTCTGAGGTAAGAGTACTACAACTGAGCCACGGCTGACACTGTGGGGCATAAAAAAACTTTTATTTGCCACTGGAATCATTAAATTGGACAGTAAAAATTGAGCAAATGGACTAATGGAAAATAGATATTTTCTCAATTAACCAAATGTTACAAATATTAAATAAGCAGTGTCAAAATTATTTCCATGCTTCCTACATGTTTAGAGTTACAAAATATGTTCCAAACAAACTAATATAATATAGTCCTGAGAGAATGATCGAACTTAGGCCTTCCTATAAAAATTGAACAGACTGATCCATTGGGCTAAAGGGTGGGGTTATATACTAAAAACAAAATCAATAACCCACAAACAAGAAAATATTAAACTAACTGAAAGCTTTTCTTCTTCATCAATACTTCTCCGCAACAGGATTTTTTGGTCCTAAAGGGTTCCTGTTTACGTGTTATATCTAAATGCAGAACTTATTAAACAGACCCCACCTCCTTATTGAATGATGGTACAGTCCTTCCAAAATTTCTTTACATTATGGTAACCCTCTCTCTACTGTTCTTGCTTTGTAGGGGCAGGTTTCCGCCCCTGCCACAGTATTGAAACGGCCCTTATCAAAGTCACAAATGACACCCTATGTGATTGTGACCATGGTAAACTATCCCTCCTCATCCTTATCGATCTGTCTGCAGCCTTTGACAGGATTGACCACACCATCCTCCTCCAACGCCTCTCCTCTGTCGTCCAGCTGGATGGGACTGCGTCACCTGGTTCCATTCTTATCTATCCAGTCGTAGCCAGAGAATCACCTGCAATGGACTCTCTACCTGCTGCCATACCGTTACCTCTCGAGTCCCCCAAGGATCTATTCTTCGCCCCCTCCACCCCATTTCTCATCTACATGCTGCCCGTCAGCGATATCATCCAAAAACACAGCATCAGATTCTACATGTACGCTGATGACACCCAGCTGTACCTCACCACCACCTCTCTCAACGCCTCCACTGTCTCTCATTTGTCACACTGCTTGTCCGACATCCAGTATTGGATGAGCAAAAATTTCCTCCAACTAAATATTGGGAAGACCAAAGCCATTGTCTTTGGTCCCTGCCCCAAATTCTGTTCCCTAGCCACTGACTCCATCCCTCTGTCTGAGGCTGAACCAGACCATTCACAATCTTGGCGTCCACTTGACACTGAGATGAGCTTCCGACTATATATCCGCTCCATCATCAAGACCGCCTACTTCCACCCCCGTAACACCACCCGCCTCCGCCCCTTCCTCAGCTCATCTGCTGCTGAAACCCATATCCATGCCTTTGTTACCTCTGGACTCGACTATTCCAATGCTCTCCTGGCTAGCCTCCCATCTTCCACCCTCTATAAACATGAGCTCATCCAAAACTCTGCTGCCCATATCCTAACTCGCACCAAGTCCCATTCTCCCATCACCTCCGTGCTCGCTAACCTACATTGGCTCCCAGACATGGAACACCTCGATTTTAAAATTTTCATCCTTGTTTTCAAATCCCTCCATGGTCTCGCCCCTCCCTATCACTGTAACCTCCTCCAGCCCCACAACCCTCCTAGATTTCTGTTCTCCTCCAATTCTTGTCTATTACGCATCCCTGATTTTAATCGCTCCACCATTGCTGGTTGTGCCTTCAGCTGCCTAGGCCCTAAACTCTGGAATTCCCTCCCTAAACCTCTCTACCTCTCTCTCCTCCTTTAAGACGCTCCTTAAAAACTACCTCTTTGGCCAAGCTTTTGGTCACCTGTCCTAATACCTCCTTATGTGGCTTGGTGTCAAATTTTGTTTGATAACTAATCTGTGAAGCACCTTGGGATGTTTTTCTATGTTAAAGGCGCTATGTAAATGCAAGTTGTCGTGTTGTTGTGTTCTCTCTCAGATACACAATATGTATGAATGACAATAATTCAACTGCCCCAATTGCTCAACAAGCAATGCAAAATTTCAAATACAGTGTTCCATTTGTCAACCAGGTCAACTCAGCTTTTATGGATGAGGCTCAAACTGTGGGTGTATCTTCACCTGAAGATATAAAACTTAGAGGCCAAAACTTTAGAATAGAATACAAGTTCTTAAATGCGGCTGCACATGCCGGGAGTACAGCTTCATTATTCACCTCAAATCATCTGTCGGAAAGTCAGACGCCCCACGATTCAGTATGTCAGTGTCATACGATATACATATTGCTCCATTGTATCAGTTTGCATTAATGAGAATTAAAGGCAGCTTATGCTAGTGTTCAGTGTGCTTACTGACTTGGTTAGGACTAACGACAAAGTCCTTCTTGGTTTCTTTCAATTGGCTTCAGTGTTGTGCAGCTTTTCCACTTTAGTGGTTGTAATTATATTGGAGGGCATGTGGTGTGGGTCTCAGTTATTGACAGATCAGGAATGACGAACCAGTTTTGCACTTATCCTGGTACAGACTATGAATACATATATTTTTAGACTGAACGATCTTCCTTAGCATTTTGACCCATAATTTGCTGCACATTAGATGTTATTCCACTTTATTTTTGCCCAGAACTTTTCTTTAATTTAAACACTGGCAACCCCTTAAGCCAGATCACGAACTGATATCTACACACATAATTTCAGCAGAAGAATTCAAAGCTGTACAGCCAATTGTGACAAAAATGGAGCATTTTTGTCCATAGTTTGTGGGTCCTCTCTTTATACTAAGCACGAAGCTAAAATGCAGGTTCTTTAAAGAAAGATACCAGTCTCAAAAAGGCTTTTGCCACTGTATGCTGGGAAATTGGCTATATTCTTCTGACCCTGCATGAATGCAGCAGAAAGAAACAATGGCCCAAGCACTAGAAGCAATGAACATGTATCAATGGGCAAAAATCAGTCAGAACAGATCTGGCAGCTCAAAACTGGGCATCCATGAGGCGCTGTGGGCCATCAGTGGCAGCAGAATTGTATTCCAGCACAATCTGTAACCTTATGGTCCGGCATATTCCTCACTCTACCATTACCAACAAGCCAGGGGATCAACCCTGGCTCAATGAGGAGTGGAGAAGAGAATGCCAGGAGCATCATCAGGCATACCTAAAAAAAATGAGGTGCCAATCTGGTGAAGCTACAACTCAGGACTACATGCATGCTAAACAGTGGAAGCAACACGCTATCGACAGAGCTAAGTGATTCCACAACCAACGGATCAGATCAAAGCTCTGCAGTCCTGCCACATCCAGTTGTGAATGGTGGTGGACAATTAAACAACTAACAGGAGGAGGAGGCTCTGTAAACATCCCCATCCTCAATGATGGCAGAGTCCAGCACGTGAGTGCAAAAGACAAGACTGAAGTGTTTGCACCATCTTCAGCCAGAAGTGCCGAGTGCATGATCCATCTCGGCCTCCTCCCGATATCCCCACCATCACAGAAGCCAGTCATCAGCCAATTCAATTCACTCCATGTAATATCAAGAAACGGCTGAGTGCACTGGATACAGCAAAGACTATGGGCCCTGACAACATCCCGGCTGTAGTGCTGAAGACTTGTGCTCCAGAACTAGCCGCGCCTCTAGCCAAGCTGTTCCAGTACAGCAACAACACTGGCATCTACCCGACAATGTGGAAAATTGTCCAGGTATGTCCTGTCCACAAAAAGCAGGACAAATCCAATCCGGCCAATTACCGCCCCATCAGTCTACTCTCAATCATCAGCAAAGAGTGACAAATCCCCAGGACCAGATGGTTTCCATCCCAGGGTTTTAAAGGAAGTAGGTGAGCACATTGCGGATGCCCTAACTATAATCTTTCAAAGTTCTCTAGATTCAGGAACTGTCCCTCTAGATTGGAAAATTGCACATGTCACTCCGCTTTTTAAGAAAGGAGAGAGAGGGAAACCGGGGAATTATAGACCAGTTAGCCTAACATCTGTTGTGGGGAAAATGCTGGAGTCTATATTTAAGGATAGGGTGACTGAACACCGAGAATTTTCAGTTAATCAGGGAGAGCCAGCATGGATTTGTGAAAGGTAGGTCGTGCCTGACAAACCTGATAGAATTTTTTGAAGAAGTGACTAAAGTAGTGGACAGGGGAATGTCAATGGATGTTATTTATATGGACTTCCAGAAGGCATTTGATAAGGTCCCATATAAGAGACTGTTAGCTAAGATAGAAGCCCATAGAATCGAAGGAAAATACGGATTTGGTTAGGAAGTTGGCTGAGCGAAAGGCGACAGAGAGTAGGGATAATGGGTAGGTACTCACATTGGCAGGATGTGACTAGTGGAGTCCCGCAGGGATCTGTATTGGGGCCTCAATTATTCACAATATTTATTAACGACTTAGATGAAGGAATAGAAAGTCTCCTATCTAAGTTTGCCGATGATACAAAGATTGGTGGCATTGTAAGCAGTGTAGATGAAAACATAAAATTACAAAGCAATATTGATAGATTAGGTGAATGGGCAAAACTGTGGCAAATGGAATTCAATGTAGACAAATGTGAGGTCATCCACTTTGGATCAAAAAAGGATAGAACAGTGTACTTTCTAAATGGTAAAAAGTTAAAAACAGTGGATGTCCAAAGAGACTTAGGGGTTCAGGTACATAGATCATTGAAGAGTCATGAACAGGTGCAGAAAATAATCATTAAGGCTAATGGAATGCTGGCCTTTATATCTGGAGGACTGGAGTACAAGGGGGCAGAAGTTATGCTGCAGCTATACAAAACCCTGGTTAGACCGCACCTGGAGTACTGTGAGCAGTTCTGGGCACCGCCCCTTCGGAAGGACATATTGGCCTTGGAGGGAGTGCAGCGTAGGTTTACTAGAATGATACCCGGACTTCAAGGGTTAAGTTACGAGAAGAGATTACACAAATTGGGGTTGTATTCTCTGGAGTTTCGAAGGTTAAGGGGTGATCTGATCGAAGTTTATAAGATATTAAGGGGAACAGATAGGGTGGAGAGAGAGAAACTATTTCCGCTGGTTGGGGATTTTAGGAGTAGGGGGCACAGTCTAAAAATTAGAGCCAGACCTTTCAGGAGCGAGATTGGAAAACATTTCTACACACAAAGGGTGGTAGAAGTTTGGAACTCTCCTCCGCAAATGGCAATTGATATTAGCTCAATTGCTAAATTTAAATCTGAGATAGATAGCTTTTTGGCAACCAAAGGTATTAAGGGATATGGGCCAAAGGCAGGTATATGGAGCTAGATCACAGATCAGCCATGATCTTATCAAATGGTGGAGCAGGCACGAGGGGCTGAATGGCCTACGCCTGTTCCTATGTTCCTAAAGTGATGGAAGGTGTCATCGACAGTGCTATCAAGCGGCACTTACTCACCAATAACCTGCTCACCGATGCTCAGTTTGGGTTCGCCAGAACCACTCGGCTCCAGACCTCATTACAGCCTTGGTCCAAACATGGACAAAAGAGCTGAATTCCAGAGGTGAGGTGAGAGTGACTGCCTTTGACATCAAGGCAGCATTTAACCGAGTGTGGCACCAAGGAGCCCTAGTAAAATTGAAGTCAATAGGAACGAGGGTGCAAACTGTCCAGTGGCTGGAGTCATACCTAGCACAAAGGAAGATGGTAGTGGTTGTTGGAGGCCAATCATCTCAGCCCCAGGACATTGCTGCAGGAGTTCCTCAGGGCAGTGTCCTAGGCCCAACCATCTTGAGCTGCTTCATCAGTGACCTTCCATGCATCATAAGGTCAGAAATGGGGATGTTCGCTGATGATTGCACAGTGTTCAGGTCCAGTCGCAAACCCTCAGATGATGAAGCAGTCCGTGCCCGCGAGCAGCAAGACATGGACAACATCCAGGTTTGGGCTGATAAGTGGCAAGAAACATTCGCGCCAGATGAGTGCCAGACAATGACCATCTCCAACAAGAGAGAGTCTAACCACCTCCCCTTGACATTCAATGGCATTACCATTGCCGAATCCCCCATCATCAACTCCCTGCGGATCACCATTGACCAGAAACTTAACTGGACCAGCCCACATAAATACTGTGGCTACAAGAGCAGGTCAGAGGCTGGGTATTCTGCGGCGAGTGACTCACCTTCTCACTCCCCAAAGCCTTTCTACCATCTACAAGGCACAGATCAGGAGTGTGATGGAATACTCTCCACTTGCCTGGATGAGTGCAGCTCCAACAACACTCAAGAAACTCAACACCATCCAGGACAAAGCAGCCCGTTTGATTGGCACCCCATCCACCAACCTAAACATTCACTCCCTTCACCACCAGCGCACCGTGGCTGCAGTGTGTACCATCCACAGGATGCACTGCAGCAATTCGCCAAGGCTTCTTCAACAGTACCTCCCAAACCTGCGACCTCTACCACCTAGAAGGACAAGGGCAGCAGGCACATAGGAGCAACACCACCTGCACGTTCCCCTCCAAATCACACACCATCCCGACTTGGAAATATATCGCCATTCCTTCATCATCGCTGGGTCAAAATCCTGGAACTTCCTACCTAACAGCACTGTGGGAGAACCTTCACCACACGGACTGCAGCGGTTCAAGAAGGCGGCTCACCACCACCTTCTCAAGGGCAATTAGGGATGGGCAATAAATCTTGGCCTTGCCAGCGACGCCCACATCCCATGAACGAATAAAAAAAAAAGGGTAAAACTTACAAGGCCCCATCTGCCAGCAGGGCTTTGCATGCAGCCAGAACATATCAAAAAATTGCAGATGGTGGTCTGCGTTGCCTCCACACAGGGTTCGATTGGTGGTGCAGGAGCTTGCTAAATTTACCTCATAATCTAATCAGGAGAACCTTGGCATCGGCAAACTTTATCGACACCCCTTAAACGTCATCGGAATGCCTTTGAGTATGTGTTATGAAGCTGGTTTTTCATTGTACAAATAAATGCCTTGATTTTGCACATTGCCTTCTCAAAGGCAAGACTGTACATCAAAGGGTTTTTGGAGAATAAGCTTTAGACACTTCTGATATACTAGTTCATTTTCAGTTTTGAACTAACCACGACAGACATGGAGGGAAGATACAAACTCCCACAGGGAGGAACACCAACATAAACTTTTTGAGTGAGACTGCAACTGGTAAGTATTCCATTGCTACTAAGTCAGCAAGAAATGTTCTATTTTCTATTACTTGAAGGATTCACAGGGAAAGTCACTCAAAGAGACTCAACCAATTGGTTGGTCTATTTAACCCTTTCATGAACTAGTTCAAAGCTACTGTATTATTTAAGGTGTCTTTGAAAACTGTCTGTAACTGTTGCTACTATCCATGAATAAACCCATGTGGTAGTTCAGACTGATATGTAAGTGGTTGGCATGCCTGAGATTAATCGTCCTCTGAAGTGATGTAGAGGAAATCCCATATATAAATACAGAGACAATAAAACAAGTCTATTTTTAATCAGGGCCCATTATCCCAGATCACTTGGTGCATTAGGTTATGTTTCAGTTAAGGAGTGAGAGTGTGGACCTTGGACATGACAATTTTTTTTTTGAGCACAGGAAAATTATTTGGTGAGACCTCCAATTGTAATATCATGTTTGCTTAAGTTGGTATACTGTTCCACAATGGTAAAATTTAAATTCTTAAGTTTGTTGAACATTGCTTATCCAACTTGTTTTTACAGTTTTAAATATAAATATTTTGACAGTGATGATTCCTATATGTTGTGCATCAAAGTCTGCTTTTTAAGTTGCACATCTGTTTGTTTTTAATAGTGTTTTTAAGCTTCTTTTAAAGTGGGTCACTAAGCATGTTTTAGAGTGGTTTAGGCTTGTTTTTGAAGTGGTGCATCTCGGTTTTTGTTAAACAGTGCCTACTAGCTTGTGCTAAAATGATACACCCAAGTTTGCTTCAAAGATGTACACAGATTTCCGTTCTGAAGGTAGTGCAACAAATCCTGATTTTAACATTGTGAAATTATCTTTTTCTATTTGTGTAATAAGTGGCATTATAAAAGTGGTGCAGTGAACTATGTTTGTAAAACTAAAGACCTTTTACCTCTGGTCCAGGTTTGGGTGAAAGCCTCTGCTCTATGTTGGTTGTAAGGATTCCAAAGAGAAATGAGTTTGGGCAGTTTCAATCCAGTTACTCATTGGTGCAAGCCCATGGGACAAATCTACCCCTAATTTGGCATTGATTGACAATCTATCATAGATTTTCTGATGGGCATGAATGGCATTTACAATGACTACACTCTCAAATTGTCTTAATGTACTTTTAAAGCTTGGCATGGATGTCCACGCTGCTGCTGTGTGCTCCTCACACCCCTGGCCGTCACTTGGAAATGCCCTTTCACTCACATCCTTGCATACATTCAATCCAAAATAATCTTCCCATCAAACTAATCCATTAGTAATAAAATGCTTTGAACATCCCAAGGATGTGATAACATACTATATAAATGCAAGTTCTTAATTTCTTTTGCCGAAAAATGGCTGCATGCTGACACTTGGGAATCACCGAATGCATTCTCAACATTTAGAGTTTATCACAAGATAATTACAGATAAGGAAGTCCATAGAATCATAGAATCCTAGAATGATACAGCACAGAAGGAGGCTATTCGACCCATCAAGCCTATGCCGGCTCTTTGAAAGAGCTACCCAATTAATCCCACTCCGCTGCTCTTTCCCCATAGCTCTGCAAATTTTTCCACTTCAAGTATTTAACCAATTCCCTTTTGAAAGTTACTATTGAATCTGCTTCCACCACCATTTCAGGCAGTGCATTCCAGGTCAAAACAACTTGCAGCATCCTCTTCTCTAGTGAAGACAAATGCAAAGTATTCATTTAGCACCTCAGCCATGCCCTCTGCCTCCACAAGATCTCCCTTTCGGTCCCTAATCGGCCCCACCCTTCCTTTGACTACCCTTTTACTATTTATATGTTTATAAAAGACTTTTGGATTCCCTTTTTTGCCCGCATTCTACAGGGGGTGAAATTGGTCTTTGATGGTAGCGCTAAACCGGAGATAGTGAACCAGCAGCTCATTTTACAGCCCCGCCCGATTTTCTTATGGGATTGAGAGAATGAGCTAGAGTGGAGTGCACTGGGTGAGATTAACAGCACAAATGAACATGAAGAGGTAGTGGTAATGCAGAGGAGAAGGAGAAACCTACTGTCCGGAGGGCCAGTTTGTGTACCACTTCAACTGCTGAGCCTGGAGATCTGTGGCTCATGGGACCTCTTTTTAAAAGAAGGATGATTTCTGAGCATCAAGCATTGATTCAGGCATTGGAGTGTGTGTCAAATAGCATGCTGCAGTTGATAACTCGGGTGGAAGAATCCATTAACTACATGTGCACAGCCTTGCATGATAGTTTCATAACACTGGAGTGCACCATGGATTGTGCGGTAACTCCATGGATATGGATAATGGAGCTCCCATGCCAAAGGCCCTAAGGATAGTTTGTGCTTTTCCCACAAATGCTCAGATTATTGCCTTAAAGGCTTGGGATTTCAGAAAAGAAGGGGCTATCTCCTCTGCTTTTGAAATATTTGGAGATCACGAAGCAGGAATTCACTGATCTCACTAATGCATCATGTCGATCATTGGCCCTGGTGCAGCAGTACTCAGTAGCAGGAACATGGCAGGGATGAGTAAAGAAAACGATGCTGTCTCTCAGGACTGCTCCCACCAACCCCCTCCGCTGCCTGCACAGGTGCCAGAAAGCATGTAGGGCAAGGCTGCCCATTCAGTAGATGAAGTGGCACAGCCTGCAGCATGGCTATCTCAGGACTCAACTGTCATGAGGCAGACAGTCACCTCAATCTCAAGACACTTTATTTAAATTATTCATTCATGGGATGTGGGCATTGCTGGCGAGGCCAGCATTTATTGCCCATCCCTGATTGCCCTTGAGAAGGTGGTGGTGAGCCGCCTTCTTGAACCGCTGCAGTCTGTGTGGTGAAGGTTCTCCCACAGTGCTGTAGGAAGGGAGTTCCAGGATTTTGACCCAGCGACGATGAAGGAACGGCGATATATTTCCAAGTCGGGATGGTGTGTGACTTGGAGGAGAACATGCAGATGGTGTTGTTCCCATGTGCCTGCTGCTCTTGTCCTTCTAGGTGGTAGAGGTCGCTGGTTTGGGAAGTACTGTCGAAGAAGCCTTGGCGAGTTGCTCTAGTGCATCCCGTGGATGGTACACACTGCAGCCATTGTGCGCCGGTGGTGAAGGGAGTGAATGTTTAGGGTGGTGGATGGGGTGCCAATCAAGCGGGCTGCTTTGTCCTGGATGGTGTCGAGCTTCTTGAGTGTTGTTGGAGCTGCACTCGTCCAGGCAAGTGGAGAGTATTCCATCACACTCCTGACTTGTGCCTTGTAGATGGTGGAAAGGCTTTGGGGAGTCAGGAGGTGAGTCCCTCGCCGCAGAATACCCAGCCTCTGACCTGCTCTTGTGGCCACAGTATTTATATGGCTGGTCAAGTTAAGTTTCTGGTCAATGGTGACACCCAGGATGTTGATGGTGGGGGATTCGGCAATGGTAATGCCATTGAATGTCAAGGGGAGGTGGTTAGACTCTCTCTTGTTGGAGATGGTCATTGCCTGATATTTGTCTGGCGCGAATGTTACTTGCCACTTATGAGCCCAAGACTGGATGTTGTCCAGCTCTTGCTGCATGCGGGCTCGGACTGCTTCATTATTTGAGGGGTTGTGAATGGAACTGAACCCTGTGCAATCATCAGCGAATATCCCCATTTCTGACCTTATGATGGAGGGAAGGTCATTGATGAAGCAGCTGAAGATGGTTGGGCCTAGGACACTGCCCTGAGGAACTCCTGCAGCAATGTCCTGGGGCTGAGATGATTGTCCTCCAACAACCACTACCATCTTCCTTTGTGCTAGGTATGACTCCAGCCACTGGAGAGTTTTCACCCCTGATTCCCATTGACTTCAATTTTGCTAGGGCTCCTTGGTGCCACACTCGGTCAAATGCTGCCTTGATGTCAAGGGCAGTCACTCTCACCTCACCTCTGGAATTCAGCTCTTTTGTCCATGTTTGGACCAAGGTTGTAATGAGGTCTGGAGCTGAGTGGTCCTGGCAGAACCCAAACTAAGCATCAGTGAGCAGGTTATTGGTGAGTAAGTGCCACTTGATAGCACTGTCGACGACACCTTCCATCACTTTGCTGATGATTGAGAGTAGACTGATGGGGCGGTAATTGGCCGGATTGGATTGTGGGCACACAACATAATCCAGCCACAGGATAGCGGAGGGCAGCATCGCGGAAGCAAACACGAGGTTCACTTGCTCATACTTCATGGTTTGACACTAAAAATCTGGTTACAAGAAACTGTGTGCAGCGTGCTCTTGGAAAGGATGCAAACATGTTTCAGTAGGTGACATGAATGTGATAATTGTGAGTGGCCCAGAAGATTAAAGTACTGTAGGAGACAACATATTTGTGGAGGGCATGAGAAGATGTAGACAGGACAGCTGATGCAATGGGTACATTTGCAAGAGGTGCCTGAATATCTCTCACGGTCGGCATCAGGTTCTGCTTTGCAGCCTTTCATGCTCCTGCTACTCCTTTTTGTGGTTTCCTTGATGTTCCTGGCATTGTTGCATAAATCTTCCTCTTCTTCCAGAGATGTCAGTTAGGATCCCAATTCCCACTGGCAAACCCATTGTTGCCACTGATGTGTAAGATAATAATGCAAAAGAATAAAAGTTAGCTGGCTCATACTAAAAAGTGCCCAGTGCACAAAGGGTCAAATAGAAGAATGGAATATAAAAAACAAGAACTGGCAGTTTCTGCTGATAAGAGATCTCTATTGATCAGGGAATAGATGTCGCTGAGACGGTCAGTCTGTACAAAGCAATTGTCAGCAATGTATGTCCTGTACAAGGTAATTGTCAGATCAAAGAAGTCAAAACATGTCCATGTCTAGCAACTGACTTTCTACTGTGTAAATGCAAATGGTGCCACTCGAGACCACATGTTTGCCCAAGAAAAGTATAAGATAGGAAGTTTGACCAGCTCTGTCTTATCAAACGAAGGAAACAAGGATAATCCCATTAACTGTTAAATTACTTTAAGGGCCTTTGACCTTGTTACTTGATAAACAACAAACAAACACAATCAGTCTTGGAAAGATCAATCAAGTACAGGGAAGTCACACTTCACTCTAAACAAGGACACAGTAATCAGCATAAAATCAGTGGATGGGAGGAGATTCATACCTAATTGAGGCAAACAAAGACACAGCAATCTTTGTAAGAAACAAGTCACTTGAAGCCAAATCGAGCAAAGACACTCAGTCTGTGCATAGTAGATGAATTTCAGCTAAGGCAAGAGCAGACAAAACCAACAAAAGTATAAGGAAGGGTATAAATGAAAAAGCAAAAAAAGATCTAAACACAGGAGAGAACAAGATCTACCGTGCTGCGCTCCTGTCCAGTTGACTTGGAACCGAATAATATCAACCTTGTATTCTGTTGTCGCTTAAATACTGTGTGCATTGATGGTTCCGCTGATAATAAAGCTTTGTTATACCCAATTGGGACTGCCAAGTGAATTATTGGAAGGGTAACCTAGGGCTGAGTGCCCACAATACGGAAACCCTAGCTCAACAAATTGGCGACCCAGATGGGACTTGACACAAAACGAGGCAAATGTAACAGAAGCAGAATCCCTTTGGATTGTGAAGGGTCATAACCTAACTACTGAAGGAGGAAGCTAGTTGAAGAGACTAGGAGCGAGGCAGTGCGCTACCCTCCGACAAGTAGGCAGCATGAGTAATAAAGAATAATGGGACTGCATCCATCAATATGAGGAGAAAGTAAAAGGTGCTGTATTTAAAATTAGGTAAGGCAATGATCCTGGTTATCTCCAAAGAGGATGAACCGTACTAGGAGGCATGTGCCTGGATACGAGAACAGGTCGGGGCTAAGGAAATAAAGCCAGGCGAGCAAGCAGAGCATTTGTGCAGATATGCTATGTGATTCTGTGCAGCTAAAAATGAAGATATGGTGAAAAGTTTAAAGGAGGGAATGATGGAGTAGAAGTGCCAGAGTGACTGCGAGAAAAAGGAACTACAGCAGTCAATTGAGAGCTTTCCCTTGCAAATCACTGAGTGAAATTTTATGTTCGGAAACCAATCAGCACTAGTGAACTTAGCAGTTGTGCAAGGGTCGGAACAAGCAGCACAGGGGTGCGAGAGAAAGAAGCCAAATAAAGTAGAAAAACTAAAACAGCAGCTAGAGGATGCAAGAGGACCGCTGAGGGAAGAGCAGAAAGGAATAAGGAGATGGGTAAACCTGACCATTGACAGTGTCAGAAGCAGATACTAGCGCTCAGGAGTCAGTTAGGGCAAAGAACGGCTATGGTAGAAGCAGTGACCCGGGGAAGTTGTATCCTTGCAAGTGATGAAGGTGATGAGATTAATGAGGGAGTTTTGGAGGATGTGACAATGTGATGATAACGATCCTCCTAAGGGAGCACAGGGACAGGTAGAGGTGGTGTACTGGACAGTCTGGACTAATCCAGCAGGTCAAGTAATGAGTAATAATGAGGAGGATCGCCCGATCACACATGTAGAACAGCAGGCGATGGCGCAAGAGGTAGGACAAATTAAAGAAGGAAGGGGTCCATTAGAGCTCACTCAGACATTCAGGGTCTTCATTCATGGTCATCCTGAACTCGGCGATCTGGATCTTGAGGGCATATTGTTGTACAGCTTGAGTACGGACGTCAAGGCACAGTTGGGCCCAGTGGTCTTTACCGCCGCCACTAATTCTCAAGCCGTCAAAACTTCTATTCTTACAGCATTATGAATCAATCAGATTGATGTTTACGATGCGATCAGTAAATGTAATCAGGGACAGCAAGAGCACCCACAGGTGTTCGGGCAAAGATTGCATGAGTTATATGTTATGTCCCAGCTGCTGGTCCAATCATCGCAATCAAGAGAGATATTAGAAGCTATTCCTCTCAAAGTTGACCCCAAAAGTTAAAATAGCCCAGGGAGCGGTAGTGAATGGAAACAGTGCTTGGGCCACAATCATGGCTGCTGTACTCTTCATCAGAATGTATGAGCATTGGGCCAGGGGATAATAGCGGAGCAAAGCCCAGGGGGAAATCTGAGGTCCATGTGGATGAGGGCCATACCCTAAAAGGGTCTAGTGGGCGCAGCAGGGGTCAGAGTAGACAAGAGGGCTAAGGTGCCAGACCAGGGAACAGAAATCGCCCTGGTAAGGAAGGATGTTTTAATTGTGGTAAACTGGGACACTGGGCAAGAGATTGCTGAAGTGCGCCTGCGCAATCCAAGGGTGGTGGAGGTCCAGGACCGAGATCCAACCACCCTCCTCCCTACGTACCTCCACATCCATCCCCCACAGATCAAAGATTGGACAAATTAATTGCGTTATTGGCTACTCAGCAATTAGCTCGCTCAGGTCCATTCATTCCAGGCCTCAGAGCCAGCGTTGGAGGGTGAGCCAACTCGTCCGGGTTCACAGTGACGGGGTTCTGGCCCCCATAATTATCCGGTAGTAAGGTTCTGGAGGACACGTGACAATCGGCCTTTAGTTACTGCTGTGATCAAAGGAGGCCCACAGCAGACATTATTAGTGGACACTGGTTCTAATGTCACTGTCTTACATACTTTGCATCTCTCTGACTTTGCAGGAGCCACAGGGGTTATTCATTCACTCCAAGGCTTTAACAGCTCTGTGCAAGAATCTATGCAATTGACTCATGATGTTCTGAATATGGATGGTATTCAGATGCGAATACCTGATCTGATTGCGATGACTATGCCAACGAAAAGGGGGCTATTGGGATCTGATGCATTAAACTGGATAGTGATTGATTATACCACCAATGTTTGTGGATAAAAGATATAACATGGCAACAGAGTAATGTGTCTTCCTCGATTATATCTGATGCTTTTGCCATGTATGCAATTAAGAAATCTGAACCGTACCCTCCCCTCACTCATTCTGACCCAGGTGTTCAAGCGATCTTGGACCAGAAGGATGCGGTGACGGCGACACATAAATATTTTTTTTTTTTTTATTCGTTCACGGGATGTGGGCGTCGCTGGCAAGGCCGGCATTTATTGCCCATCCCTAATTGCCCTTGAGAAGGTGGTGGTGAGCCGCCTTCTTGAACCGCTGCAGTCCGTGTGGTGACGGTTCTCCCACAGTGCTGTTAGGAAGGGAGTTCCAGGATTTTGACCCAGCGACAATGAAGGAACGGCGATATATTTCCAAGTCGGGATGGTGTGTGACTTGGAGGGGAACGTGCAGGTGGTGTTGTTCCCATGCGCCTGCTGCCCTTGTCCTTCTAGGTGGTAGAGGTCGCGGGTTTGGGAGGTGCTGTCGAAGAAGCCTTGGCGAGTTGCTGCAGTGCATCCTGTGGATGGTGCACACTGCAGCCACAGTGCGCCGGTGGTGAAGGGAGTGAATGTTTAGGGTGGTGGATGGGGTGCCAATCAAGCGGGCTGCTTTATCTTGGATGGTGTCGAGCTTCTTGAGTGTTGTTGGAGCTGCACTCATCCAGGCAAGTGGAGAGTATTCCATCACACTCCTGACTTGTGCCTTGTAGATGGTGGAAAGGCTTTGGGGAGTCAGGAGGTGAGTCACTCGCCGCAGAATACCCAGCCTCTGACCTGCTCTCATAGCCACAGTATTTATATGGCTGGTCCAGTTAAGTTTCTGGTCAATGGTGACCCCCAGGATGTTGATGGTGGGGGATTCGGCGATGGTAATGCCGTTGAATGTCAAGGGGAGGTGGTTAGACTCTCTCTTGTTGGAGATGGTCATTGCCTGGCACTTATCTGGCACGAATGTTACTTGCCACTTATCAGCCCAAGCCTGGATGTTGTCCAGGTCTTGCTGCATGCGGGCTCGGACTGCTTCATTATCTGAGGGGTTGCAAATGGAACTGAACACTGTGCAGTCATCAGCGAACATCCCCATTTCTGACCTTATGATGGAGGGAAGGTCATTGATGAAGCAGCTGAAGATGGTTGGGCCTAGGACACTGCCCTGAGGAACTCCTGCAGCAATGCCCAGGGGCTGAGATGCTTGGCCTCCAACAACCACTACCATCTTCCTTTGTGCTAGGTATGACTCCAGCCACTGGAGTCATTACACATAAATATGATTGTGGTAGGCTAAAGAAGGAAATAAGGGTTAACAGCCCACTGCATGGTAAATGTAAACAATATCCGATTCCCACTGAGAGCCATCCTTATGTACAGGCTGCAGTTGACTCTCTGTTAGACAAAATGTGATCCATCAGGAATCATTCACAGTAAATTCACCAATTTGGCCAGTAAAGAAACCAGATGGTAGTTGGTGATCAACAATTGATTATAGGAAATTGAACTCAGTCACACCTTTGTGCACGCCTGTGGTGAGTGATTCACCCATGTTGCTGGCAGATTCCGAGGATGGTCGAGATCTTTTCGACCCTCGATACCTCCAATTGATTCTGGAGTGTTCCGGTTCACCTGAAGGATCAGTGTAAGTTTACTTTTAACGACCAACAATATACCTGGACATGCTTGCCGCAGTGGTTCCATAACTCCCCTACAATCTTCCACAAGCGTATGCCTTCTATACTGAGGGGATGTTCTCACTCACAGTCTGTTCTACAATACGTGGATAATATTTTGATTGCTATCAGGATGCATCCATTGAGAAATAAAAACTCCACGGGAAAAGTGATCCATCCGTGGCTAACTAAAGAAGTTAGGGAAATCGTTAGGGAAATGAAAGGGAAATCGTGTTTGACAAATTTATTAGAGTTTTTTGAGGATGTAACTAGCAGGGTAAATAAAGGGGAACCAGTGGATGTAGTACATTTGGATTTTCAAAAGGCATTCGATAATATGCCACACGAAAGGTTGTTACACAAGGTAAGGACTCATAGGGTTGGGGTAATATATTAGCATGGATAGAGGATTGGTTAACGGACAGAAAACAGAGTGTAGCGATAAATGGGTCATTTTCACGTTGGCAGGTGGTTACTAGGTGGATGCTGCAAGGATCAATCAATGCTGGGGCCTCAGCTACTTACAATCTATATTAATGACTTAGATGAAGGGACCGAGTGTAATGTATCCAAGTTTGCTGACGATACAAAGCTAGGTGGGAAAGTAAGCTGTGAGGACACAAAGAGTCTGCAAAGGGATTTGGACAGGTTAAGCGAGTAGGTGGGAAGGTGGCAGATGGAGTATAATGTGGGAAAATGTCAGGTTATTCACTTTGGTAGGAAGAATAGAAAAACAGAATATTTTTTAAATGGTGAGAATCAATTAAATATTGGTGTTCGGAGGGATTTGGGTGTCCTTGTACATGAAACACAGGAATTTAACATGCAGGTACTGCAAGCAATTAGGAAGGAAAATGGTATGTGGTCTTTATTGCACGGGGGTTGGAGTACAAGAGTAAGGAAGTCTTGCTGCAGTTGTACAGGGCTTTGGTGGGACCATACCTGGAGCACTGTGTACAGTTTTGTTCTCCTTACCTAAGGAAGGATATACTTGCCTTAGAGGCGGTGCAACAAAGGTTCACTAGATTAATTCCTGGGATGAGAGGGTTGTCCTATGTGAAAAGATTGAGTAGAATGGGCCTATATCTCTGGAGATTAGAAGATTGAGAGGTGATCTCATTAAAACATATAAGATTCTGAGAGGGCTTGACAGGGTAGATGCTGAGAGGCTGTTTCCCCTGGCTGGAGAGTCTAGAACTAAGGGGCATAGTCTCAGGATAAGGGGTTGGCCATTTGGGACTGAGATGAGGAGAAATTTCTTCACTCAGAGGGTTGTGAATCTTTGGAATTCTCTACACCAAAGGGCTGTGGATGCTCAGTCATTGATTATATTCAAGGCTGATAGATTTTTGGACTCTAGGGGAATCAAGGGATATGGGGACCAGCAGGAAAGTGGAGTTAAGGTCGTCGATCTGCCATGATCTTATCAAATGGCGGAGCAGGCTCGAGGGGCTGTATGGCCTACTCCTGCTCGTATTTCTTATGTTCTTATGTTCTTACTTCGGGATGTTCTGGACACACTAAGGATGACCGGGCTAAAGATCAATCCCAAGAAAGCTCAACTCCTACAATCAGAAATATCTTTTTTGGGGATCAGTTTATCACACAACGAAAAGACGAAGTGAAGATTATACAGAGGCTACCATTGCCAGTTTCAAAGACAGCTCTCCGATCATTTTTGGGGCTGGCGCGGTACCAAAGATCATTCATTCCACAATTTGCAGAACTTGCTAAGCCATTGTACAACTTATTCAAGGGAAATGATGATTCAGTTCAGCAGGATTGGATGAACAAACATACCGATACAGTAACCGAGCTGAAGCAAGCGGTTGCGCAGGCTACGTGTTTGATTTCTCCAGACCCAAATCAGCCATTTCACCGGAAAGTGGCGGCCACGTCAAAAAGCCTAGCAGCACTATTGTGCCAAGAGATGCACAGCTGATTGACACCGATCGCTTATGCATCCTGCATCCTGACTGGAGTTGAGAAGATGTTCGACCCATGTGAGCGACACCTCCTAGCAACCTTCTGGGCAGTCAAGCATTTTACTTGTATCACCGGGCTACAGACTTTGGTGTTGCATTCTCCGCACATCCTTCTGAACTTGCTACTAAAACCCGGTGACACGTTTGCCTCATCGCAACAATTGAACCACTGGACATTGCTGCAGATGGAACGTAACCTCCAGGTCACCCCTAAAAAGACAATGCTCATTCCGCATCTTTTATTATACCAAGGGGAGACAAACACATGTCCCTTGCCCATCTTACAGTTTGATCACCACCCAGTCCTGAAGATCCCAATAGACGATGCGCAAAGCATCTACATTGACGGTTCATCTTACCACGTAAATGGGAAACCACGTGCTGGATTGGCGGCGGTTACCCCTGAGCAGGTGTACTGGTATAAATTTTGTGCAGATCAGCACACACAATGGGCAAAATGCTTCCTATATGTTTAATAGTTAGGAGAGCCACCCCACATTCTACAACTGGCATATTGCCATACCAGGCTATGACCGGAAGGTTAATGAGGACACCTGGTCACTTGTTAACCCCAACAGTTACACCAATGTTGCAGGGAGCTGTTAATGAAAATTGAGTGCAAAAAATGAAAGGATCAATCAGGACCACAAACATGTACATGGCTAAACAATTGGGCAAATCAAAAAAAGAGATGAAAAGGTACTTTGACAAAAAGGTACGACCTTTTAAGTATCAGGTCGGCAACCCAGTAATGGTAATAGATTAATAAAAGAAGGAACACCCCTCTGCCCCTAGGTGGAAGGGACCGTTCCCCATAATTGATAAAGCTACCTGATTCAGAGTACCGGGAAGAATAATGTCAAAAGTAGCAGATGGTATCATATTAACCAACTTAAAACAGCGGGTTAAAAATTATGCTTTAAATTGAGATGGTAACAGAAACTATACTTGATTTACAGAACCCAAAAGAAAGCGGAAATGGAAATTGGACGGTATCTACTGCTCGGACTGATATCCAGCCTGTGGGCGAGTCCATGGTCAACAACTCAAGCATGCAACATCACAGTCAGTGGAGATGGAGTTCAGAAAGGCAACAGCACACAGCTGGACGAGCCACTACAAGGACTATATCACGGGGACAGAAAGCTTATGAACCGTATGATGAAAGTAACCAAAGTGATGACTTATCAGATCCTGGAAGGGTCGGGAGTTTGTATTAAATGTTTATGTGTTGGTCAAGATACAACCTTTGTGGGGCCGCTGCATGTACATTTTTGGGGATGGTCCAATAACAACCACACCCGGATGAAACTAAACCTGGGAGAATGAAAGAGCAAGGTGTGCAAGGAATTCCCACGAGAAGAAATAGCACTGGCAGCACGAACACCGAGGAAATATGTTGGCCCCGGTTTTGGGAATGTAACGAGGGTCTACTAAGGTCGGGAATTAGTGGCTGCTGGAATGCCTCCCACAGCAAGGGGGCCTGTCACTTACATAGTTGAACAGGTGGGGGTAACGGTGATGCCTGCACACCCTCCACCCTACTGGGTCAGTGCTTCCACTCAAAGTTCAGTCACTGTTGCAACATCAGCCAGCCCATCAACCTGGTGAAATTGGAATTCACCAGGCAACCAGTTAGACCCCAGCCTTCGCCAGACACATCCATCCCATGCCCTGCAATGTTACTAGGACCAAAGAATGGTCTAGTGGTGGATGTCCTAACCAAAACAGTGCTTTACAATGATTTACATTCAGAACTGATACCAGTGGTGCTTAACCTCACCCCAGCCGGTTTACCTACCTGGTATGATGAGACTTATCACAAGTTATACAAACACATGCTGCATGAAATATTAGATCAATTCCAGGAACGCAACAGCATGTTCCTAGTAAATAAACCCCAACCACTTAGTCAGTTTAAACCAAAACCGAATGAGACAGCACACCATTCATGCAGGAAGCGAGACCTGCTGCAGGATGGGATAGGCGTAGGAGGTATGGCAGAAATAAATAGCCTAGATCTTGAGGCCATGAACAACAGAGTTGGACAGCTGACCAACCAGATCAAAACTATAAAGGGAAAAAGACAATAGAGGGGAAGGATTAGAGTGAGGTCAAAATAACTGACTTATCAGTATTACAGCTGATCGGCAAGATCAGCGGGGTTATTAATAGGTTGAACGCATTAAGCAACAAGACTAAACATGCCTCGGATGCGGCATTGAGGGCAGTTACTTGTACTGTGTACGGGTCATGGATGATAGGTGAAGTTAGAGAGGGCCTTAGTCAGATAGAGCAGGGACACCTGCCTCGATGGGTCACAAATGACCAGCTTTTAGAATGGAATATCAGGCATATAATGGGGCAGTTATGTCAGGTTGTGTCATTGAAAGTAACTGTCGTACCACACAGTTGCTATCAGACCAAAGATTGGCAACACAACACATCGGGACCCAATGTTGCCGTCCATAACGAGGCATACATAGAACTCATATTAAGACTCCCTATTTTACCACATGCTGACCACAGCCCAGTCTTCAGAGTAGAGAACATTGGAGTCATTCAGAGGGGAATGCTTGTGAGACATGAGCATGCACCCACCCTAGTGACCGTCATCAATAATTACACCTGGGCTGCGCCGGATCGATCAGGGTGCGACTTTAAGGAGGATACACGGTTCTGGCCTTATGATGTTACCGATCACTATGTACCAGCCTGTGGGTTCGACTGGGACTACAGAGACATTAATTGCACTATGTCAGCGCAACCCAGTTGGCATTACCCTCCTAGTCATAGTTATCGGGGTAAAGGAGAGTATTGCCTCACCACTACAGCTATCTCATATCAGTATGGTGACCAGACCTGTCCCATCAGCCAGACCACTATTTGCTTTACCCCGCACCTCCCTGCCACTATCAATGGACATATCTTGCTTAATGTCAAAAACCGCTCAGGTTAATATTACCATTTCAGACACCGAAAACCCGAACTTCACAACAACATTGCTCAGTTTGGATAGCATATCCCTCCAATTCAGGAAAACTTTATAGAATTAATTAGGACACTTAATAATTCTGTCAAAAATTTATACGTTGCGGCAAAGGAATCAGTAGCTATCCGTAGCTATAAAGAACTTGACACCCAAAATTCAATGGTGGGATAGTTTAAATGATAGCTCCACTCACCGCTGGGTCAGAATCACATCACATGTCTTAGCGGTATTGTAAGTGCTTGTTGTTGTCGTGTTATGAATTGTGATGTGCTGTTTCAAGCGGATGCTTAAAAGGCTTAAAAAAAAACTCTAATAGTCTGGAGCTAGCGGTGTTTTTTGCCCTCAAAGTAGAGAACTGTAAGATAAAAATGTAAAAGAATAAAAGTTAGCTGGCTTATACTAAAAAGTGCCCAGTGCACAAAGGGTCAAATAGAAGAATGGAATATAAAAAACAAGAACTGGCAGTTTCTGCTGATAAGAGATCTCTATTGATCAGGGAATAGATGTCGCTGAGACGGTCAGTCTGTACAAAGCAATTGTCAGCAATGTATGCCCTGTACAAGGTAATTGTCAGATCAAAGAAGTCAAAACATGTCCATGTCTAGCAATTGACTTTCTACTGTGTAGATGCAAATGGTGCCACTCGAGACCACATGTTTGTCCGAGAAAAGTATAAGATAAGAAGTTTGACCAGCTCTGTTTTATCAAACAAAGGAAACAAAGATAATCCCATCAACTGTTAAATTACTTTAGGGACCTTTGACCTTGTTACTTGATAAACAACTAACAAAGACAATCAGTCTGGGAAAGATCAATCAAGTACAGGGAAGTCACACTTCATTCTAAACAAGGACACAGTAATCGGCATAAAATCAGTGGATGGCAGGAAATTCATACCCAATTGAGGCAAACAAAGACACAGCAATCTTTATAAGAAACAAGACGTTTGAAGCCAAATTGCGCAAAGACACTCAGTCTGTGTATAGTAGATGAGTTTCAGCGAAGGCAAGAGTAGGCGTAGCCAACAAAAATATAAGGAAAGGTATAGAATCATAGAAGTTTACAACATGGAAACAGGCCCTTCGGCCCAACATGTCCATGTCGCCTAGTTTATACCACTAAGCTAGTCCCAATTGCCTGCACTTGGCCCATATTCCTCTATACCCATCTTACCCATGTAACTGTCCAAATGCTTTTTAAAAGACAAAATTGTACCCGCCTCCACGACTGCCTCTGGCAGCTCGTTCCAGACACTCACCACCCTTTGAGTGAAAAAATTGCCCCTCTGGACCCTTTTTTATCTCTCCCCTCTCACCTTAAATCTATGCCCCCTCATTATAGACTCCCCTACCTTTGGGAAAAGATTTTGACTATCTACCTTATCTATGCCCCTCATTATTTTATAGACTTCTATAAGATCACCCCTTAACCTCCTACTCTCCAGGGAAAAATGTCTCAGTCTATCCAACCTCTCCCTATAAGTCAAACCATCAAGTCCCGGTAGCATCCTAGTAAATCTTTTCTGCACTCTGTCTAGTTTAATAATATCCTGTCTATAATAGGGCGACCAGAACTGTACACAGTATTCCAAGTGTGGCCTTACTAATGTCTTGTACAACTTCAACAAGACATCCCAACTCCTGTATTCAATGTTCTGACCAATGAAACCAAGCATGCCGAATGCCTTCTTCACCACCCTATCCACCTGTGACTCCACTTTCAAGGAGCTATGAATCTGTACTCCTAGATCTCTTTGTTCTACAACTCTCCCCAACGCCCTACCATTAACGGAGTAGGTCCTGGCCCGATTCGATCTACCAAAATGCATCACCTCACATTTATCTAAATTAAACTCCATCTGCCATTCATCGGCCCACTGGCCCAATTTATCAAGATCCCGTTGCAATCCTAGATAACCTAGATAGTGTATCAATGAAAAAGCAAAAAAAGATCTAAACACAGCAGAGAACAAGATCTATCATGCAGCGCCGCTGTTCAGGGCACTTGGAACCAGGTAATACCAACCTTGTATTCTGTTGTCGCTTAAATACTGTGTGCATTGATAATTCTGCTGATGTTATAATAAAGCTTTGTTTTACCCCAATGGGACTGCCAAGTGAATTATTGGAAGGATAACTTAAGGCTGATTGCCCACAAAACGGGAACCCTATCCCAACAGATGCTGCGGAGAGAAAAAAAGCATCAATTGGCACAATGGCTCATGAAAACCTAAGTGGCAAGAGGGAAAAAGGAAAAAAAATTAAATTAAGAAAAATGGTTAAGAAAGGCCAAAAATAACCTTACCTTTATATTGCTGTGTCCTTTGTATGGCCTCATGATTATTTACTGCTGTCTAGCAACCCTTGGATGGACATTTAAAATTGATGTTCAAATATTTATCCACTTTTCCCTCAGCTACTCCCTGTGGCAAAGCTTTCCATGATCCAATAACCCTCTGTGTGAAGAAATGTCTCCTAACCTCTATCCTCACTTTCTTTGTCATCATTTTAAATTGATGACCCTTCGACACTAACTCCACAACCAGAGGAAATAGTCTTTCCCTATTCATGCTGACACAACTTTCAAAATCTGTATTAAGTCTCCATTAGCTATCTCTGTTCCAGTGGCTCAAGTGTCTCTTCATTACATGTTTTACGTGCTCCATAATTTAATGTCCTTTCTCTAATGGAGCACCCAGAACTGCACACAATATTCTAGCTGTGGCCGAATGAATGTTTTGTATAAGTTTTGTATAAATTCAACATTAGTTCTTTACACCTGTACTTAATGCCCCTATTTTTAAAACCCTAAATTCTATTGGCCTTTTTTATGGTTTTATTTACCTGCACTGACATTTTCAGGGAAATACATATTTGATCCATTAGGTCTCCCTATTAATTGAATCTTGCAGTGTCTTTCCATTAAGTGTATACTCCCTTTCCTTGTTTCTTCTCCCAAACTCTATTATCCACTTATCCACATTAAATAAACCTAACACCTTTCTGCCCATTCTGCGAAGCTGTCTATGCCTTCCTGAAGTCTTTTACAGTCCTTCTCACTGCCAAACTTCAAATCATTGCAGCCACATCAATGGCAGCCAGAAACATTGCAAAATTCTGAAATAGGATACTATGTGTAGATATCTAAATTTTAGCAGCAATGTAAAATTAACTTCTATCTCTGTAATTCCAGACAAAGAGTTAGGATGGATTGTGGGATAGCCACTTATCCAACAAGTGGTTTTTCAAAGAACCTAAAAGGACAAAGCATATCAACTCAACACTTGAAAACTAGGGCAGCAGTACCTCCAGCACATGCTAATGCAACACTTAATAGATAATGCACTCCCAAATTATCTAATAATATTTCTGTGAACATTGAAATTGCCTACATACAGAGAATTAGTACAACATGTGATCAGGAGCAATGTTGGCCCCTTAAAAACTGAAAGTGGGGATATTGTCATTGACAATGGGGAAATGGCAGACATGTTGAACAATTATTTTGCGTCAGTATTTACAGTAGAAAAAGAGGATAGCATGCCGGAAATCCCAAGAAAACTAGTATTGAATCGGGGACAGGGACTCGATAAAATTAACAAAAGTAAAGCAACAGTAATGAAGAAAATAATAGCACTAAAGAGTGACAAATCCCCAGGACCAGATGGTTTCCATCCCAGGGTTTTAAAGGAAGTAGGTGAGCACATTGCAGATGTCCTAACTATAATTTTTCGAAGTTCTCTAGATTCAGGAACTGTCCCTCTAGATTGGAAAATTGCACATGTCACTCCGCTTTTTAAGAAAGGAGAGAGAGAGAAACCAGGAAATTATAGACCAGTTAGCCTAACATCTGTTGTGGGGAAAATGCTGGAGTCTATAATTAAGGATAGGGTGACTGAACACCTCGAGAATTTTCAGTTAATCAGAGAGAGCCAGCATGGATTTGTGAAAGGTAGGTCGTGCCTGACAAACCTGATTGAATTTTTTGAAGAGGTGACTAAAGTAGTGAACAGGGGAATGTCAATGGATGTTATTTATATGGACTTCCAGAAGGCATTTGATAAAGTCCCACATAAGAGACTGTTAGCTAAGATAGAAGCCCATGGAATCGAGGGAAAAGTACGGACTTGGTTAGGAAGTTGGCTGAGCGAAAGGCGACAGAGAGTAGGGATAATGGGTAAGTACTCACATTGGCCGGATGTGACTAGTGGAGTCCCGCAGGGATCTGTCTTGGGGCCTCAATTATTCACAATATTTATTAACGATTTAGATGAAGGCATAGAAAGTCTCATATCTAAGTTTGCCGATGACACAAAGATTGGTGGCATTGTAAGCAGTGTAGATGAAAACATAAAATTACAAAGCAATATTGATAGATTAGGTGAATGGGCAAAACTGTGGCAAATGGAATTCAATGTAGACAAATGTGAGGTCATCCACATTGGATCAAAAAAGGATAGAACAGGGTACTTTCTAAATGGTAAAAAGTTAAAAACAGTGGATGTCCAAAGGGACCTTGGGGTTCAGGTACATAGATCATTGAAGTGTCATGAACAGGTGCAGAAAATAATCAATAAGGCTAATGGAATGCTGGCCTTTATATCTGGAGGACTAGAGTACAAGGGGGCAAAGGTTATGCTGCAGCTATACAAAACCCTGGTTAGACCGCACCTGGAGTACTGTGAGCAGTTCTGGGCACCGCACC
Source organism: Heptranchias perlo (assembly GCF_035084215.1). NCBI lineage: Eukaryota > Metazoa > Chordata > Chondrichthyes > Hexanchiformes > Hexanchidae > Heptranchias > Heptranchias perlo. The sequence continues at coordinate 93,219,741 of NC_090327.1, forward strand.
TTCGGAAGGACATAATGGCCTTGGAGAGAGTGCAGCGTAGGTTTACTAGAATGATACCCGGACTTCAAGGGTTAAGTTACGAGGAGAGATTACACATATTGGGGTTGTATTCTCTGGAGTTTCAAAGGTTAAGGGGTGATCTGATCGAAGTTTATAAGATATTAAGGGGATCGGATAGGGTGGATAGAGAGAAACTATTTCCGCTGGTTGGGGATTTTAGGAGTAGGGGGCACAGTCTAAAAATTAGAACCAGACCTTTCAGGAGCAAGATTAGAAAACATTTCTACACACAAAGGGTGGTAGAAGTTTGGAACTCTCTTCCACAAACGGCAATTGATACTAGCTCAATTGCTAAATTTAAATCTGAGATAGATAGCTTTTTGGCAACCAAAGGTATTAAGGGATATGGGCCAAAGGCAGGTATATGGAGTTAGATCACAGATCAGCCATGATCTTATCAAATGGTAGAACAGGCACGAGGGGCTGAATGGCCTACTCCTGTTCCTATGTTCCTATGTGCAGCAAAAGCCCCATCTTGAAAATCAAAGGAATGCTACCAGAAACAAAAGTGACAATGTCATGACTACTTTTGAATCCTCAGTGGCCTTGCCTGAAAAACACTATCCCACTAGAAAAGAATAGAAAGTGGATAAAAAGATAAGTGAAAATGATGAACAAAAGAGAGGAGTGAAATTTATCAAATAGCCTGAATATAACTTCAAATGCTATGCCCTCGCTACGCTCTATATAAAGGATCAAATGATTGCCTGTCAGAAATAGAACATGACCTATTCAATGTTACTTTAAAGCCTGCAATAGAGACATACATAAGGCTGTATTTATCAGCATGAGTGGGCGAGAGGACCTCTATCTCGTGAAGCTGATAATCCAAGAAAAAACAAAGATTTATCCATGCCACTGCTTGCCCTGCCTGAGGATATGGCACTTCATCATTGAAATGTTGTCACTCCCACAGTAGGGGGAGGATGCATCAAAGGACAGCAACTACAATCACACTCACACCCATGCAAGCTCACGCAACATTGCTTAATCTTCATTCTTATCAAGCAGATGATGCTAAAGCAAACTCCACTGGGTTGCAGGTTTATTTGCATCCATGCAGACAATTGCTTCATGAGAGAGGGGTTACCAATAGGGCAAGAGGATGAATTAGTGTTATTGTGCAAAAGGGAGTGTTGAACAGTATATCTTTCACCACCCACAAAATGTTGGGAATCAAGATCTCTTGAGGTATTGATGAAGGGAATAGTCTGAAACATGCCTCTACCAAATGAGTACAGGAGCAGCAAATAAAAGTATTCAGTTAATGGAAAAAAGTGTCAGTTGAAAATATTTTTGGATTTTCAATTTCTATTCACAAAAAATTCACATCAGGAATTTCAGTGAATGCTCATAATAAGCAGCTTCAGTTATAATATGGAACAGAACATACTCCTTTCAGAGCAATTAGAACACACTGAAACATATATATGGGGAGAGAGAGAAGTTATTGTCCACAATGTTATTAAATGAACAGTTAATGCACTTCTGTCAAATTCTTCGCTTCTTCATATCAACAAAGGTGTTAAACCATTTAAAATATTTATCCCACTACTTTTAACTAGGTTAAAGCCTCTAGTAAAATAGTGGAGAGAGGTATTTGATGCAAGCACATTTAACATTCATATGATATCACCAAGAGAAATTTCCATGCCAATATCTTTTAAAGATTTTTTTCAATATTTATGTGATGAGTGTCTTTTTGTCAGATTAACTTAAAGGATTTAAATACAGGCTATTGGGATCTTGGAGATCTCATTCCTTAACCTTCATTTTCCTTTCAATATTCTCCTTTATCCTCCTCCTCTCTGGAAGTTACCATTTCATTAGTGGCAGCAGACCTCCAGTGGCTATTCTTTATGACTGAGCTTGGAAAATAAGCACCATAAGCCAATTCAACTTCGGAAATCATCACTGCTGAACCCAACCATGTCCACATCAGGGACAAAAATTTTTACCTGTAGCCGTGTGTCCCACATGTCCACAGATAATCGCATGGGGAACCCGGAATTGAGTGCATCACAATCTGCGATCGCAACTCAATTGAAGGTAAATATTTGAGCTTCCGGGTTTCCTACACACCAGGCAGCCAGATTGACAGGCTGACTGCCTGTTGGCAGTGAAAGGAGTTGTAAATCAGAGAGGGGGGGCAGGAGGGAGAGAGAGACATCAGCGGGCTTGGAAAAAATTGGAATGGAGGGCGGGGGGGGGGTGGGGGGATGTGGACGTCATCAGGGCGTCAGCCAGCATCAGACATCAGTGGGGGGGATGGGGATCAGCCAGCATCTAGCATCGGACAGCAGGGGGCTCAGCCAGCATCAGACATCGGTGGGGGGGTGGGGGGCAGGTGGTCAGCCGATCACGGGCTTCCTGTCGACCAGGTGAGCTTGCTGGGCCTGGATGAAGCACTTCTGCTGCTCCGAACCCACAAGCAATGCAATAAAGGCACTCACCTCATGGATCCGGCCCTACCCATCTGCTTTCACCTGATGTGATTCGGAAGCTTTGGGAAACCCGAACAGGTAAGGTTAAATTCGTATTAAGTGTCCAATACACAAAATATTAAGTACCTCAAGTACCTCAATGAGGTACATTGCCCTTTTAAGTACTGGCCCACCGGCTTTAAGTGAGGGCAGACTTCCTGGTGTCTGCTGTGCACACGCACACAAATCTGCCTGGGTTAAACCCAAAGTGGGGGAGTTGGAGTCGGGATGCGGTCCCGCTCCAAAAAGCTGTTACTTTAACCTCCCACCTGCCCCCCAACCCACCCTTCTTGGGGGTTAAAATTTACCCCCTGATGTCAAACCCCGTCCTGCCGCGCGTCCGCCTGCCCGCGCACGCACGCACGCACATGCACACACACATAACATGTGTTCAGTAGGAGCTGCTGAGTAGCAAATATAAGAGCGAACCTTAACCAGTCCTCCTAGGCTGGGAACACTGAAACAAATTGTACTACTCCCACCAGTTCCCCAACTGAAAGTAGCTAAGTCAGTACAGAAAAGAGATTGAATCATTGACCCAGTGTATCCGAGTCCCAGTCTGGTTTCCAGCTGTTCCGACAGACTCCCGCCAAAGTTAGGGAGGGAGTAAACCAGATCGGTGATGGTTTGTCAGGGGCAGGATCACAAATTTTAAGGTGTCAATTAAAACAATGGAAAATGAAGTATAATATGTCTCGTCTGGTTGGTTTGGTCTCCACTTTTCTATTTAGGCATGAAGAATATACCCTGAAAGTGGTGGAGTATGGGAAATAAGCAATGAAGTAATACACAGATACATAACTCCTGAAACCACAGGGGCAAGTAAATTACATCGGCCACATCATGACTGATTTACTTAACATAACTCTCCATTTTTTGGCATATATTTTGCTTGTACCACAAGTCCTGGTATGTTCATTTAAATATGTATAATTTCTATTGTGGGATTTTATCGCGTTTTATGTTGCACTAAATTGAGCTAACTGGCGGTCTTATACCCTTGCTGCAGCACATTAATGAATATTGGAGTCACATGGAGCTCGGTTTGTAATTAGCCATCCCACTGGGGAGCTCCATAAAAAGGGAAGCAGAATGAAGAGCAGCAGGGAAGAAGGAAAGTCAAGAAAGATAAAAACACAGCAACAAATCTTTATATAGATAAGACATTTTAAATATACATATAAATATAAACAAAATTAGTTAATATAGTTACAAACATCAGCAGACATATTTTTAGTTCATTATATTATTTTGATGGATATGTCTATGGAGAAAGATTACCTCTGGCTGAATCTCAGATTTAAAGTAAAATTGTCAGAGGCTGAACCTTCTTCTGTGAGTCATTGATGTAACAGAATGAATCATGATCTTCCTCCACTTCAGAATGATGTACCTCTTCAATCTAAGTCCACTGATTCCCCCTTGGATCCTCCATAAACTTCCATCACTATGAGAAACCAGCTTAGTATCTCACTGTCCTAATACAGTTTGTGATAACCTATGAAACTACTACAGTATTTCAAATGTTTCCCTATCCTGTAGAAGACATCTTGTGGTCAGTTGGTAACTTGATGGAGGTTAAGAATGCTGAATGGTGAAGTTCATGTATGAATGCTTAATGAGCTCGTATTACATTCCTATGTGTGCTATTTTTATGCAATTATGATCTCATTTAAAATAAATGGGTACAAACACATTAAGCATTTGTATGTGAACTTTACCATGCCATTTCTACCCTACAATATACCTCCGTCATCCAAATATGTCATTCCATCATAGGTATTCACTTATCTCTGATGACAATGGTTAATAATCTACTCAGATTCCAGCTGGGGCTGTGGACTTCACATACTTGTTGTGAAATTTTCTACTCCATCATTTGCAAGTTTTATGGTGTACATCAGGCTAAATAAGGGAATGACACTTTCCAGCATAGCTAAGGTGCCCCTCATTCTTTTTGCATGCTCAGGTTTTTGGTAGATACATTTCAAATTCCCATAATTTCATCTGCTGGTCATTAGTTTTCATCTACAGATTATCAATGCATTCCTCACATCTTTACCAAATTATTGGGCAAATTATTGGAATCAATTCTGAGGGACAGGATAAACCATCACTTAGAAAGGCACGGAGTAATAAAAGATAGTCAGCATGGATTTTTTTTATTCGTTCATGGGTGTGGGATTCACTGGCAAAGCTAGCATTTTTTGCCCATCCCTAATTGCCTTTGAGAAGGTGGTGGTGAGCAGCCTTCTTGAACCGCTGCAGTCCGTTAAGAGAAGGTTGTGTCTGACTAACTTGATTGAATTTTTTGAGCAGATAACAAGGAGGTTCGATGAGGGTCTTGCATTTGATATAGTCGACATGGATTTTAGCAAGGCTTTTGACAAGATCCTACAATGACAGCCTAGTCAAAAAAATACAAGCCCATGAGATACAAGGGAGAGTGGCAAGTTGGATCCAAAATTGGCACAGTGGCAGGAAGCAAAGGGTAATGGTCGACTGGTGTTTTTTGACTGGAAGGGGTTCCGCAGGGCTCAGTGCTAGGTCCCTTGCTTTTTGTGATATATATTAATGATTTGGACTTAAATGTAGGGGGCATGGTTAAGAATTTTGCAGATGATACAAAAATTGGCCGTGTGGTTGCACTGGTCAGGTGGGCAGAAAAGTGGCAAGTGGAATTCAATCCAGAGAAGTGTGAGGTAACGCATTTGGGGAAGGCAAACAAGGCAAGGGAATACACAATAAATGGGAGGACACAATAAATGGGAGGATACTGAAAGGAGTAGAGGAACAGAGGGACCTTGGAGTGCATGTCCGCAGATCCCTGAAGGTAGCAGGGCAGGTAGATAAGGTGGTTAAGAAGGCATATGGAATACTTTCCTTTATTAGCCGAGGCATAGAATAAAGGAGCAGGGAGGTTATGCTGGAACTGTATAAAACACTGGTTAGGCCACAGCTTGAGTACTGTGTATAGTTCTGGTCGCCATATTACAGGAAGGATGTAATTGCACTAGAGAGGGTACAGAGGAGATTTACGAGGATGTTGCCAGGACTGGAGAATTTTAGCTATGAGGAAAGATTGGATAGGCTGGGGTTGTTCTCTTTGGAACAGAGGAGATTGAGGGAAGATTTAATTGAGGTGTACAAAATTTTGAGGGGACTAGATAGAGTGGATAGGAAGGACCTATTTCTCTCAGCAGAGAGGTCAATAACTAGGGGGCATAGATTTAAAGTGATTGGTAGAAGGATTAGAGGGGAGCTGAGGAAATTTTTTTTTAACCAAAGTGGGTAGGGGTCTGGAACTCACTGCCTGAAAGTGGCCGAAACCCTCAACTCATTTAAAACATAACTGGATGTGCACCTGAAGTGCCGTGACCTACAAGGCTACAGACCAAGTGCTCGAAAGTGGGATTAGGCTGGGTTTCTCATTTCCGGCCAGCTTGGACTTGATGGGCCGAATGGCCTCCTTCTGTGCCGTAAATTTTCTATGATTCTACTAGGTCGGTATCAGTGCCTAATGTGACACTCACATCAACCATATCATCTCCCCATTTTCTGTCCGAGCTTCCTTATTTCCCTATGCTGAATGTGTTGTATTTTGGGATTAGCCTCAGATTTATGTACTTTGTGTCGAGTCTGGGCTTGTTGGACTTGTATTGGTTGCTGAGTCTTGGTCTTGACTTGTTATATTTGATGTTGAATTTCAGCCAAGGCCTTCTAAGTTTCCGTGTTGAGCCTGAATTTGTCGCATCTCACTTTGGACTTGCTGCATTTTCTGTTATGTTTTAGTCTGGGTTTTTAAAGTAACCTATCCAGCAGCAAATTTAATATTGAGTCCCAGTATGAATTAGTTTGTAGCTCTTTTCTATTCTTAGCCGTTAGTCCTCTCTCTTCTTCACCAACAACCACTTATCGCTTCCAGGAGTCACTCATTGGGAGTGAAAATCACTTATTTTAGTCTAAAAATTCAAACTATTTTGATGTACATCATTCTTAAAAATAAACACAGTTCTGTTTATTAAATCAGTTTAGAAAGTTACTTATCATAAATTTCCCCATCCTCACACCCCTACATAACTCACCTTCATCCCTTTCTCAGAGTCAGAGCTTTAGATGGGCAAGAACCTAGTAGGAGTTTTGGCATCATTACAGTTTGATACAGTGTTGGGGAATTATTTAAATGTTAATGATACAGTTGCTATGGTGATAGTCTGGCGCTGGAAAACTGGGAGCTGGGTGATTTTATTTCCCACCCCTCATCTGCATAGGATCAGTCAGTCTCCCACTCAAAACCGGCTGGAGGCGGCAGCTAGCCGATGGGCGGGAGCGTAATATTGGGCGGCAGGAGGCCTTAAGAACTGTTCCCGGCACTCAGGTATGTCGTAGGTTGGGGATTTGGGAGGGCCTTGCGATTAGAGGAGGGGAATCTCAAAGCTGGGGAGGCCTAGTCTTTCCTTGTGGGACCTGAGAAGCATTCGCCTGTGCCCCACAATGGCACAGGCCTCTGGTTAAAATTGCAGTCGGACCCCTAAAGTCTATCATGCAATCGGGATCTCTGCTCTCCTTTATGTTTATAAAACCCAGCCATACTACCACAAACACTGGGAATACATTCTTAAACGAGCTCAACAAGTTGCACCTGCACCAGCTGAGATCCATCATATATATTAAATAGTGGGATCACGTTGACGATTGGTAAGTGCTGAAATGCAGAAAATCAAACCGCATCAAACCAGTCGTAATAAAAACAAGCTTCACTGGCCAGGAAACATTGTTGAGATGGATAATCACGGACTTGCCAAATGTATTCTGTGCTGCGAGCTCAAACACAGTAAATGTCTGTGGACTGAGCAAAGCATTTTAAAGATATACTAAAACACAACCTGAAGCTGTGTAGCAATGGGACAAACAACTGGCAAATGCTTGTGACTGACCAAAATGCCATTGTCACTAACACTAGTGTTATGGAGTGAATCTTGGCTGACATTACCCCAATTATACAATTTCTAGTTTTACTTATGAGTCCATGTTCTGTGAAAAGTAAGGATAAACAGCAATACAGCATAATCAAGTTATAACTAAACTATTATAACTAGAATACAACACAGAAAGAAGTTGTAATGTACCCTGCTGATTGTGAAAAAAATGCAATGTTACCAATTGCTTTCAACACACGTTAAAAGTACTTGGCAGAGAACTGTATTAATGTATAAAGTATTAAAATGCACCATTTTCTAAACAGTGAATTTCCCATCATCATTATATATAAACATTCAAATGACTCCAGCATTGAAATGGCTCAGCAGATAATAAAAAAGTATGATGACCAGCTTTATGTTGTAAGAATTATCTTTATTGAAAGATGCGATGTTAGGTAATGAACATTACTTATCAGGATTTGTCATTTAATGTTGTTTGTATAACCTGAAGGCAAGGCACAGTTTTGAAAACCACTATGAAAGATAAGTTATTCAGTCTATTAAGAAATCCGGCGTACTTTTTTTTTTACTTTTAAGAGAATATTGACAGCATTTAAGTCACTGAGCACTGAAACACCCTTTTTAGCTTTTAAATGTTGACACTTATTTCCATCAAGTAGTAACAGTAAAGAACACTATACATTTCTAAGGTTGAATATAATAGTATAACTTGAAAAAAGAACAACAGAACAGATATCAATTCATAATTTTGAAAAATATTTGCAACCTTATACTATTTTGGATTGTAGTATTGATGTGTTACAGCAATCCTCAGACAGTTAAATACCTTTAGCTCAATTGGTTTAAAACAGTGCAGCAGAACAATATAAAGCATCTGTGCTACAGGACTTCTGATTTGTTAATCAAGCAAACTTTAAGAAAGTGATACTCATAATGCTGCCCGGAATCCACTTACGACCCACCTCCCCTTCACCTGTGACCTTCACAGATCTGATGTTCCATATGTCTCTGCTTCTCCATTCCTGTGGTTTGCCCAACTATGGGCTGTCCCCATATCTGAATCTAGCACTGCTCTTTCTCTGTTGTGCAGTGAACAAAGGTGATGGAATGTCATGTGGCGTCAAGGCTACTTCAGCATCCCCCCCCCCCCCCCCATAGAAGGGATAGAGTTCTCTTAAAATTATCAAATCTCTGAGGGATAATTTTCCAAGTTTCCAATGGAAGGAAAAACGCATAAGCTGTGAAATGAGCATGCTGTCCTCCATGGCCAAGTAGTTTCAATAAAATCATTGCTCCTGTAGTTTTCTTTTCTTCCCCTACCTATGAGGTAGTACCTGATCTCTGTTTAGCAACTAACCAGAGTGGCACTTTTGAAAGCACGAGCTAGTCACCAATATGGGATTGCAGACACAAACACATGTCATATCTGGGGTACAATGTGTTGGACTATTCTTGAAAGCCATCCTTGAGCAAGACACTGTATGGTATTGTGGTCTTTGATCAAAAAAATAATAATGAAAGACATTGGCCCAAAATAATGAATTCAATTCAAAGGAATGTCCTTCATTGCTTTGTTTAATTGGCCTTTAGTAGGTAATATGTCTCACCAGTGATCCGGCCTCTGAATACTGGGTTGACATCCAGCATGTCTGATGGAAGCGGAGTGATGACCCTCCATTGCATCGAGCCATTCCCCCCCGGTCAAGCTAATGACCAGGCCACATTCAAAAAAGGGGTCTTCGTTACGGAAACAACCCAGGGTATGATTTGTTAAATGTAAAAGCAGTGGAAGAAATGGGTTTCCTCATGTGCTCTTAGGCACGGAAGAGAAGAAGAAGTGGATAATACATTTAGATTCTTGGGTGGGCAATTTTCAGATTAGCAGGCAATATAGCTTAGTATTAGCACTAAAACACAGCCCAGAGATAGATTCCCTGCAGCCATTATTTTGTGATGTATGGGGTTGCTTGCCCATAGACCCTGATACATGGAATCCATTGATCAGTCATTTTAATTTATGCTCAAGTGTCTGCAAAGGATGGTATGCACTGCAGTCTACCATGGAGCAGGGAACTACATTGGTGGGCTCAGTAACGCAGGCCATCGACAACAACAACTTGCATTTATACAGCACCTTTAACATAGTAAAACATCCCAAGGCTCTTCACAGGAGCGTTATCAAACAAGATTTGACACCAAGCCACATAAGGAGATATTAAGACAGGAAAAGCTTGGTCAAAGAGATAGATTTTAAGGAGTATCTTAAAGGACAAACCTTGGGGACAACCATTAAGAAGGCTTTCAAATACCTCATAAAGACCCAGAGTTTTTCACTCTGATTGTTGTGCTTCAAGAAAAGATGGGCTCTGGCAGTGACATTTACAGAGAAGCACAGGAACTGCGCACTGCCAGCACCTTGCATTGTACAAGTGTTGCGGCAACACCTCAAAAAGTATTGAGCCTCTCTGACTATAGCACATTTTCCTCATGGGACTTTGGCAGATACTTAACACCTGTAGGTTGCTGGTCTTTGGAATCTCAGGCAACTGAACATTTGGCTCAGTCATCAGCCCCACTGTTACGCCCTCGGCTAGGGAAGCCCTTAGGCATGATGTACATGAGAAAACTCAATGTAGGAGTATGTGAATCAAAGAGGACACATTAAAACACAGTCAAAACTAGAAGGCTGATAATCTCATCCAGCTGCATTGGCATTGGACCTGCTGCTCGTTGAGCACTGCATTCACCTACGGTAAACTAAGCTGGCTTCACATTAAGACGCAAGATCAACTCAATATATTATTGTGGCATCCATGATACACCGCGAGCATATGGGAACCAAGGGGCGGATTATCTGGTGATAGCAGCTCTTTATTGGCTGCTAATTGCCTTAAAGCTATACTGGTTTTGAAGGGCAGAAATGGATGCAGCAAGGCCAAACAGTAGAACAGCATTGTTTTGGCTCTGGAGGTCATGCTGCAGGAGGTGTTGGCCAGGAAGGCGCATGGGTACATCACCACCTGCATGTTCCCCTCCAAGTCACACACCATCCTGATTTGGAAATATATCGCCGTTCCTTCATCATCCCTGGGCCAAAATCCTGGAACTCCCCACCTAATAGCACTGTGGGAGAACCTTCACCACACGGACTGCAGCGGTTCAAGAAGGCAGCTCATCACCACCTTCTCAAGGGCAATTAGGGGTGGGGAATAAATGTTGGCCTTGCCAGTGACACCCACATCCCATGAATGAATGATAAAAAAAAAGTAGTCCACTTTGGTATCAAGGGGTACCATGCTGTGAAGAGCTGCACAATAGAAATGTAGATGGAGGTTGCACAAAGGGTCAATACAATTTCACCTGCCCACAGAATGTGGGAGCAGATGAGCAAGAATTTACAGGCTTGAGGCCAAGGTGAGTTTCATCACACTTTGGAAAATATTGCAATATTGCCTTAAAATGCATGTTCACCAAACTTGAACTGTAAGCTTAGTACAGCATCACAGAGGGAGAATGACCAGGTACCTCTGGCAATTGTTCATCCACTTTTCAATTACACAATGTTTTTGCTGTCCGCTCTACATTGCTGACATGTCAATGTATTTGCCTGGTAGCCCATGAAAAGTGGCAAGGTGCAAAGAGCAAGCACACTACCAACACAAGCTACCTGTATGCTGCATGTTGAGAGTCTCACATAAGCTGGACTTTGCACTTGAGTGATAGACAACTTCGCTCATCTTCTTCATTCCAGTGTATGTTCCTTTTTTATCTACTTTCTAGGAGAAGGCTGCACATAACAAGCACCAGCAATTGCAGATGAAAGGGAGCATGACAAGCATAAGACTCTTAACCCCCTACAAGGGAGAGTAATGTAGTTTGTGGTCCTGGAGGCAATTGAGGGAATGGGGGAAGGTGAAAGCAGAGACTTCAATGGAGCATAAAATTAGGCAGGGTGTAAATCGGGCATCCAAACTCACCCATTCTTGCCTGGCAGGTTAGGTTAAAATCGGCACTCTGTGACCACAGCAGTATAACACATAAATATCTTGCCATATAAGATTTATAATACATCCTTCTTCTGATTCTATATCTACCCATGATGAGGAGACTCCAGAGAGCAATGTGTACCCCAGCATCTCACAGTACCATGCGTCACTCACTCTTACAGTGGCACAGATACATCCATTCTGGGGAGCTTGGGGATTGGGCCAGTCTTTGAGTTGCAGGAGGGAACACTAAATGAAGCAAAGAGCATAAGTGAGGAGAAGCAAGTGGAGATGGGATTGGAGGAGCTGGCCGTAGTCAACCTGTGGGCTCCAAGGGTTGCTGTGTCCAGGGAATTGGACAGTACTGCGACTGCATGCAAATGCAATTTAGTATCTCAGCGTCAGCAGTTAATGCAATTATTTTTAAAAGTTTGCCTGTACAGTCCACAACCTACATCCATATAGTGTTGAATAACTGCCTAACCCAGCTGCGAACCACTTGGAGACTGTGGCACCTTAGGGCCTTCTACATCAGGACCCCTGCCCCCCTCCCACCCCAATGGTTGAAGTTCTAAACTCGACCACAGCTTCCTAATGAATCCTATGACTGGGGCTTTAGAGACTTTGGGCTCCAATCTACAGCAGTCTGCATTCCCCAAGTTGAGGAAGCAGTTAATGCAAGGCTTCAACAACCTCATAGCTGTCCAGTGGTCTGCTCCCACACAGATTTCTGCCAATGCTGAGAATACCTAGCATCAAGAGAATGGCAGGAGCCAGCACAGATGATGTTGTTGTCCTTCAGGGCAAAGCCACATCTGTTTCACCCAGTTAACCCACTCGAATGTCTACAGATGTGCTATGTAATATACAGATGCAGGCAGCCAACGCATCAATACTCATGGTTGCTGTAATTGCAGAGCCATCTATTGACCCAACACAAGAAGATAGCAGACCACTTTCATCCCTAGAGACAGACAGATACCCAAAAGCCATTCACTTCACTTCCTCCTCCCATGTAGAAGAAGCACACAATTAGAAAGTAGAAGATACACACCATACATTTTCAATTAGGGAAGCACCAGGGCAAAACACACTGAACAAATGCTGTTATGTTCATGGGTTTTGATATATGGTTGGGACCGAGAAAGGCACTGCTTTGTTTGACAAGGGGATGTAACAAGTGTAAATGACTTTTGGACCTTGTTTGTGACTAAATGTATAATCTATTACAGCCTGCTGTATGATTCCTGCTGACTGACCAGTTCCTTGTGCAGGCTTCTCTCTCTTGGTCAGGATCATCTTCTGTAACTATTGTTGCTATCTGTTTTGTCCTTCCTGCTCCATGGAAAGGCCTTGTTGCGGGGCAAAGCTGTGTAAGACACAGCAGGCAACAATAATTTTGAACACTTCAACTGGGCTGCACTTTATGTTTTCTCTGATCTTGCCCTTCCTACTCCAGAGCCAGTAGATACAGAGGGATGGTCATTGGGACACCCATAGGTCCTACATAGGTAAAGTTCAATTACAATTCCCTCAGATAATACCCACAAATGGCAAATGGAGTTCAGCTTTTAGAAGGTTTGAATAGCTACAGCAGCAAAACCCAAAGACACTATGAAATAAACCATTAAACAGCTACTTGATGCACCTACAAAGCGGACTCTCTTTTAAGAAATAGGAACCAATATGGCTAAATGGACCAATCATCCAGCACCCACTTGAGCTTCAGCTCTGGTACTAATACTGCATTATAGGTAAGTACCTATTTAACATTTTTTTTTGATACCTTAATGAGCCTAGTGCATGCTTGGTGCACAGGATCTCAGCGTCATGACTGCCGTCTGACTACATTATACCATGATATGCACGACAGGCACACAGCAGCCCTCAGCACCTGGTAATACAAGTCACCTGCACCCGATGAACATCCTGCTACAGGCGTTATGCATCACATTATCAGATCTTAGCTGAACATTTGCACAAGATGCACTGTAACACCATGCAAACTGCAGCATCAAAAGCACTATAATTCATTCAAAGTCACATCACTTGCAAAATATTTTGGAGTTATTCTCTAAATGTGTTGTAATGGAAACTTCCCTTGCCCCGAAAGTACATCAAATCGACCTTAGGAAGTACTTATGCGCAACTAGAGAGGGAAAGCAGCTATTATTGTTCTATTACTGTAAATATGTACAATATGCTTTCATCAAGATCCAACAACATTCAGCAAAGATGCCCAGACTGATGAGGTTGGCATGTTGATGGTACCAACAGACGAACCCATGCTGTGATGATGAAAATTGTGCTGCGATATTAACTTACAGCTTTGCTGTGCAGAAACTTTGACACCTTCCTCATCCTCTTGAAAATTTACATAGATCTCATGTGAATAAATAGCTAAACTTCCTTTATTAGCCCAACCAGAGGAATGGTGCATGCTTCTAAGTAGATTGGTTTTTACCAAGCCTTACTAGACAGTTTTGTTTTCGCTTCATTTCAAACCATGGAAGGAAGGCCCAATACCACTTTCCTAACATTTTCCTCACAGGTTTACTCAGATCTACTTCTCTGCTAAACTTAGAATAGAGAGAATAATATCGGCCTTTATTGGTAAAGATCTAGAATTTACCGTTAAGAATATAGGCACACGACACATTGTATATGTTCCATGAAAGGAGTCGGTTTGATGGACAAAAAGCCTTTTCTTGTCAGATTTTGATATGTTTTTAACTGTCTATCATTCCACATTTTTATCATTGTCTTTTTATCTATCTATATTAAATAGAATTTAGTTAATAGATGCCTGGTTCATTATAAATGGTTAAAGGGAACATTAGCTCATGCAAATTCCAATGGATAACTGCTGCTTTATGGGAACAGTTTAGGCTGAGGGTACTGCTTTATAGGCATGATTCAAACCAGCATGGCACCTGTTTGAGTAGATTTTATAAAAGCTGTGATTACGGTCATACAATAGGCCCACTCCTGAACAGCTCATTTTGACAGCTTCACATCCTCTCATCACTTGATGCAAACCTGCTGTTATAGATGAATTAGCAACATTGTCTCTTGGGCACTTGCAGGACACCTTGTTGCCAAGCAGAAGCAGTTACACATTTTTTTTTACAACTTTTGCTTAAAAGGAACAACTGGCTAAAGGGAATCTTTAGCCTGCCATGGAGACGTGCTGTTTCTATTAAGAAGTTTTCACTGTATATTAACGCTCTATTGCTGCCAGTCTGCAGATAGTACGACTGCAATTGCTACTTCGGTGAGGCGGTGGCAAATCAACTGTGCACTGTACGTGGTGGGAAAAAATAAACGGAGCAGAGTTTTGTATTGTTATAACATCTGGATATTATTTTCTACAACATCAGCATTAGCTATAGCTCAGGAAGCATGCTGTCCTGAGGTGATTCTCAGCACTGCATTTAAAGATTGAAACACAAACAGTGCTTTCACTCGTTGGTTAAGGGTTAATCTATATATAGAAAGATTTTTTTTCATTAAAAAAGACAACAAAATAGATTAAACTTTTTTTATTAAAATAATTCTCCAAATAAACTGAAATTGTTTTTGCATATTTAGTAATGCAATACAATAATGTTACCCCAGGCACTTAAAAGGATAAGAAACCACGAAGTAACTGGTAAAAATGTTCTGGAAGTTATTAAATTGAGAAGCCCTAGACAAAAACATTTCTATTTCCATAATTTAATCAGAAACATATTTATCAGTACTGAGAAACAAAGATGCAAAACTCACACTAAAGTGATTTACTTAAAAAAATTAGTAAAATATGTGCAACAAAGAAACAAAGAAAACATCTGGTCCTTAGTCACAAAACTTGCTTTGTGCACAAATAAAACTCTCATTTTCCTGCCATGATGAACTTCTTAGATTTTTTTGATTTATAAGTGTCTAAATTAAAAAGATGATAGGGGAGGAAGATGAAGTGTCTGACCTACATTCTGTAGGTCCAGATGGAAGGATTTATCCATCTGTTTAACACATAAAATGTTTAACATGAATGGATAAAGATAGTTTATAAGACCAGACAAGGCCCAGTGCATCCAAATTTACAATATGTATAATCTTTAAACATGAAAAAAGCGCATTTTTAATCTCTCACCAGACTTATATTTGACTTCATGCTCACACTGATCTTAGTTGCACTTTATATAGGCCAGGTCAACTGATCGAGACAAGGTTTTGTGCCCAAATTTGGATACAATATCAACTTGGAGGAATGTGTTACATCATAACAATGACAATCTGGCTAAAGCTGGCAATACACTGCTCATTATTCTTTGGTGATTTACTTAGCATCTGGCAGTGTTTTTACATGATATGCAATGCTTATTTCCCATAAACAGTTTCACAACTGCAGAATGGTGTCAAGATAACATTTGCATGATCAGTCACTAGGAAATATCTTTGCACAATGTCGGATGTGAACTATTGATAGAGCTTCATGTTCATCTTTTATTCTGTCTTATGTATACAGGAAAGGGAAAAAAAAAGACATGGATTGCATTTTACTAATTTTCTATTGAAACAAGAGTAATCTGAACTTTCAGATGAATAATTATGTGAAATTGTTAAAAAGGAGAGGAAGTGAGGGGAGTAAAAAGAATATTTTAAATAGTCAATAGATGAAACTTTAGTTACATCAGTGGCTTATTTGAACTGCCCCTATGCCACCCTATCAATCACACCAAGTCCCTTTCACCCATCATCCCTGTACTCGCTGACCTACATTGGCTCCTGGTACGGCAACACCTCGATTTTAAAATTCTCACGCTTGTTTTCAAATCCCTCCATGGCCTCGCCCCCCCCTATTTCTGTAACCTCCTCCAGCCCTACAACCCTCCGAGATCTCTGCACTCCTCCAATTCTTGCATCTTGCGCGTCCCCGATTTTCAGCGCTCCACCACTGGCTGCACTGCCTTCAGCTACCTAGGCCTTAAGCTCTGGAATTCCCTCCCTAAACCTCTCCGCCTCCTTTAACATGCTCCTTAAAACCTACCTCTTTAGCTAAGCTATCCTAATATCTCCTTATGTGGTTCGGTGTCAAATTTTGTTTTATAATGCTCTTGTAACGCTCCTTGAGATATTTTACTACATTAAAGGTGCTATATAAATGCAAGTTGTTGCTGTTATTGTTTATGATACATATAACACAGTGAAAAAAAATTGCCACTGCAAATAGTATCCATGAATCTGTCACATCCTGTTGTGCGATCCTTCCATTACAATACTTGCCTCATTTTATTGAATTCACTGCTGCCCAATACACTCAAATTCCATATATTTATTTTCTGTTTTTAGCAATTTTCTTCTTTCATTAAATCCTCCCTTGTGCTCCTTTCCTCACCTGAGAGGACAGGTGGGTGACTTGTTCCCAGGGGTGTGCCAATGTTATCCTGTAACCATCTGCTGGAGGTGCATGTAAACTGCCCGGGGTAACTGGGAGTACCCATTTTTAAACTGTTCTTCTGCAGGGAGACACCTAGACCTAAATTTTAACCCGGAGCTGGGAAGAGGGCAGGGGTGGAGGGCGGGGGAGTTCCTGACAGGAATTTTGGAAGTACGGGTTCCCCAGACGTCCTTACGATTTTAACATAAGGACGCCTTTTAATTTTTTTTGTTGGTTTCCTGCCCTGATTGACAGGCTGGCTGTCAGTCGGACAGGAGAAGAGCCAGGAAGCGGATGTGAGCAGGTAAGTCTTAGATGGGGAGGGGGGCGGTCATCATCAGCGGTCGGGAGTCATTGGGGATTGGTCACTGGTGGTGTCGGGAGTCATTTGGGGTTGGTCACTGGGGGTGTCGGGAGTCATTTGGGGTTGGTCACTGGGGGTGTCGGGAGTCATTGGGGGGTTGGAAGTCATCGGGGGGTCGGGAGTCATTGGGGGGGTTTGGGGATCATCAGGGGGTTGGAGATCGTGGGGTTGGAGATCGTGGGGGGGTTGGTCACTGCAGGTGTGCTTGTTGGGCCTGGGGGAAGCACTCCTGCTCCTCCGGGCCCACAAGCAGTGCGACAAAGGCACTTACCTGCTGTTTTGGGCCTTCTCGCCTCCTCTCATGTGGCATGAAGCAGAAGGCCCAGGAATCCCGGCCCCCAGGAGTTAAAAATAAAAAAAACTATAAAAATAGAGGCCAGCAACCTCCGTGAAAGCTTTCACTGACTGAACCGCCTCCTGAGAGGGGGATGGTCGCCCTCCCCTCGTACCGCTTCCGTTAAAACCGTAAGTGGGTGGGTTGGAGGCGAGTTGGGGTCAGGTTTTAGTTTTTTTTACAATTTTTACCTTCCCACCCGCCCCCCCCCCCCAACCCACCTGCTCGTTGGTTAAAATTTAGGCCCGAACCTTTGTTTGCCACATCCCCTGATAATCCAGCCAACATTGTCAGCTCACCAACAAAGGAATATAGGAACAGGTGTAGGCCATTTAGCCCCTCAAGCCTGTTCCGCTATTCAAAGAGATCATTGCTGATCTGTGACCTAACTCCATATACCCGCCTTAGCCCTATATCCCTTAATACCTTTGGTTAACAAAAATCTATCAATCTCAGATTTAAAATTAACATTTGAGCTAGCATCAACTGCCATTTGTGGAAGAGAGTTCCAAACTTCTACCACTCTTTGCGTGTAAAAGTGTTTCCTGACTTCACCCCTGAAAATCCTGGCTCTAATTTTTAGGCTATGTCCCCTAGTCCTAGACTCCCCAACCAGCAGAAATAGTTTGTCTCTATCTACCCTATCAGTTGCCCTTAATATCTTGAAAACTTAATTAGAGAGTAGTATTTTCCCAACAACAGATGTTAGGCTAACTGGTCTATAATTCCCTGGTTTCCCTCTCTCACCTTTCTTAAATAGCAGAGTGACATGTGCAATTTTCTAATCTAAAGGAATGGTTCCTGAATCGAGAGAACTTTGGAAGATTATAGTTAGGGCATCTGCAATGTTCTCACCTACTTCCTTTAAAAACTTGGGATGGAAACCAGTTGGTCCTGGGGATTTGTCACTTTTTAGTGCCATTATTTTCTTCATTACTGTTAATTTGCTTACGTTAATTATAGTGAGTCCCCAACCCTGATTCAAAATTAGTTTCCTCTTCCTCTACTGTAAATACTGGTGCAAAGTAATTATTTAACATGTCTGCCATTTCCTTATTTTCATTTACAATATCACCATTATCAGTTTTTAAGGGGCCCACATTGCTCTTGACCACTCTCTTTTTCCTAATATAATTGTAAAAAATGTTTGTGTTGATTTTGATATCCTTTGCAAATTTCTTTTCATACTCTCTTTTTGTAGCTCTTACTATATGTTTTGTCACCCTTTACTGTTCTTTGTATCTCTCCCAGATCTGTGTTATTTTTTGCATTTTTGTATGCGTTTTTCTTTAAGTTTTAAGTTATCCCTTACCTCTTTTGTCATCCATGGCTGTTTTTCTTGGCAAGTAGAGCTCTTGCCCCTTAGGGATATAAACTGGTTCTGTATCACATTAAATTCTTTTTTGAACACCTCCCATTGATCTTCTGTCATTTTACCCATTAACAAATTTGCCCAGTTTATTGTGGACAGTCTGTCTCTGTCTCATCCTGTTGAAGTCGGCCTTACCTAAATTTAGAATCTTAGTAGCTGCTACAGGTTTCTCCCTTTTCAAACACAACTTTGAACTCGATCATGTTATGATCACTATTAGATAAATGTTCACTCACCGTTAGGCTGTTAACTAAATCTGGCTCATTACTCATTTTTAAATCTAATATGGCCTGCCCCCTTGTTGGTTCTAGGACATATTGTTGCAGAAAGCTGTCCTGAACTCACTCAAGAAATTCGCTATCTTTCTGACATGAGCTCATCTGCTTATCCCAATCTATATGAAAGTTAAAATCCCCCATTAAAACCACTCTGCCTTTGTTACATGCTTGTCTAATCTCTGCATTTATATATTCTGCCACTTCCCAGCAGCTCCCAGGAGGCCTATGCACAACTCCCATTACAGTCTTAAATCATTTTCTATTTCTTAATTCTACCCATAAAGTCTCCTCTGCCTGCTTATCTCTCGTTATATCCTCTCTTATCATTGAAGTAATTTCGTCTCAGGATTCATGGGCCCTAACGCACATCATACCATTCTGTTGCAAAGCCGGTCAGCACACCAATTACATCCATGCATCAGATCACCTATCATTAATTTTAATCATCTGTCTAGTTCCATTACCCTGTCACCTCAAAGTAAGTAAAATAAAGATTACAGACAAACGTACAAATGCCCTAATAACCTCACAACTCTCAAACTCAGTAACCTTTACCCAGCAGAACAGAATACAACTTGAGAACGGTGGAAACTATGAATTAGACAGCAACAATAGTGTTGTGGTTACTCTGATCTAATGCATCCACAGCACCAGATTACGGGTGACTTTTAAAAACTCGCAAAAGGACAGAAATTAAATATATATAAAGCAAGAAACACACATCAGAATTACTGTGTTACAAGATTGGTACAAAAGGTTGGGGCTCAGATGACTTTATAAACCATCAGAGTTTTATGCTGATATCATCTGAACCCCTCAATAGATACAGACTCATCGAACAGATTCATAGATCTGTGACTCTACAGATTTCTCATTCATATTCACATTCTTTGTTGATTAGTAGTGCACACAAGAAGTCAGTGTCTCTTGTTTCCAAGAGACCACCAAGAGGAAAGGATTTGAATCCAAAATCCGAGCTGGAGCTGGCAGGTAAAATGTTGAAATTGCAAAGTAAAATATTTTGAAAGCAGGAGGTAATTCAGCTTTGAGAGGAATTTTTGAAAGGCTATCTTGCAGATTCTGAATATTCTATTCAAGACAGAAGTATGCTCTTTATTTAGACTGCCACACAGATTTAAAAATGAAGAAAGGAATACAAACTTCAACTGTGGGCTTATGTTGCCCAGTAGGAATTTGCTCAAATGTAAATACATTTTTTTGAGGTGAAGGAGTCATTCCTCAAACTTTAAACTAAAAAAAACTAATGAAGGGAAAAAGAGCCCAATTTTGTAAATTGTAAATTAATAACCAGATGATAAATGTAACAAGGTTGTCTTTTGGCTTTAAAGCCGGTTGCACAGCCCAGTAGCTCTTACTTGTGCTCACCTAACTCTTCCCCCCCCTCCCCCTCTCAATACCAAGTTCAGGTGGTGTGCATGATTGGTACTACAAACAAAAGCAGTTGACAAAAATACAGGTAAAGCAGGTTATTCGCTTAGTAGGATGCACTGGACAGAATTGTGTTGCTAATATTTCAAACACATCATACAGAAAATCACTACTAGAGTACACATTCTAAGCTCCGTTTAATCAGGATCTACTTTGGTTAATGCGAATGCCTCGTTGTGTATTATATTTCAGCTATTTACAGATCCAAATACAGCCCAGTATTTAGACCAAACCCTTTTACATTGGCAGCTCTACAAGGACTCAGAGGGAAAATGCTTCATATAGTGTAGCACTGAGATATGCAGACCAGAAAGGTTCCAGGTTTGATTCCTGTATCTGTTCTGAGCTAACCGATCTAAGCCAGAACAGTACTAGGGATGGAGATGAGGGTTCTACAATCGGCCTCAGCATTCCAGATCTTTGAGAGAGTAAAATCTGTCAAGCTTCCTGCTCCTGATCCATATTTAGTGATCCTCTGCTGGAACAATGTATCCTAAGTGAAGACATGAAGACAGGAAATGGCTCAGCTGTAATGGCCCCATAGTTAAATCTCCTGTTGGTGTTCACTATCCAAGCTCATGCATGAGGGATGGCCACTTGCTTTGGGAGCAATGGACTGTCATCGCTCCTGGAAACATACCCCAGCAAGAATTTCCACATTTAAGAGAAGAGGGGTAACGAAAAGAAAATCAGACTAAATTAGAGAGGAAAATAATTCACACTTGCCTATGTATCGTTAAACTTTAGATTCACTCACATGGTCAACCTTGTCTCAAGGAAGAGACGGTTCAATTTGTTTTCTGCACTGACTTACCTGATTTCAATGGGGAAGCAGTGCAGGTACTACAATTAGTCTCACTGCCAGAGGGAAAGGCCAATAGCATCTCCCATGTTTGATTGCTAACCAGTGATTGCTGTTGGAAATGCAAATATATGGACATCAGGTGAGGAGGGCAGGATTGGACTCAGCTATGATGATCATCACAGTTGAATAGCATCGGCTGAAACATGAAGAATGACCACAGAGTCACTGAAGAGTTGCCAGGAACCCTACCATGAGCCACTACCTTGAGGAGAAAAGGGGAAGTGATGAAAATGAAATGAAGGGGGGAAAAAGATGCAGACCCAAAGCTTATAAGGTGAACTGAGAAATTTCAAGTGACCCTGTGGTTTTGCAAATTTGTTCAATATTTGGCCAAAGGTTTTCCATTGCAGCACCAGACATATTTGAGGTTCAAGGTGATACATTTATTAAACTAGGTAGAACTTGATAAAAGCTTTTGAAGTCACTAATTACGAAGCTTCAGTGCCTTCACAATCTTTCTCATAAATATTATTCTAACAAAGCTACCACTTTTACAATTATAGTATTTGCTTTAATGAAAGCATTGAGCTACAAAGACGATTCAAAGGATGTATCACCTTGATAATAACACACCTCTGTTATTTTCAGCATTCTGCTGCATAGAAACCTTGCCTTGAACAGAACCAAGGATTATATTTTTTTGAATTTTTAAAAATTATTTTTAATGAGTTTTGTGCTCAATGAGAATGGATTAGTCCCTACTTTTGTCTTTGTATCAAACGATTTCAGAGTGGAGCATCCCTTAATATAACAGTATGACAATACCAATTCCATTTCTCTTATCAGTTATTTTAGTAAGACAGCCACTTTAGTGCTGAATTACTGTTAATAGGCAACCACCAGGAACTTTCTTGAAAGGGGCCAAATCCACTTCATGAAGACAGAGAGGAGACTTTCACCCCATCAGCCTGGACTGAATTCAAAACCAGACCTTCTCATTGAAAAGAATGTGTTCAAGCCCACAACAAAAATTTGGTTCTCCACCAATTCCCTACTGAATTTAACATTTTTGACCTTTTGGACCAGAAAGTCGATGGCGCTGTGCCCATTTTTCGGGTGCGAAATAGCACATAACACTGCAATATAGCGGACAGAAAGTGCACGCTCATTATGAGCTGGAAGTGCACGCTCATTATGAGCTGGAAGTGCACGCTCATTATGAGCTGGAAGTGCACCGCCTGCCATATTGGCATAAGCAAAAAAATAGGTATTCAGGGCCCACGCCTGAAACAGGCGTTAGCCGTTTCACATATGCAAACAAGGGGCCTAATGCCTATTTGAGGCCCCCTGTGCAAAATTTGGTTGCCCTGAACGCAGTCTCCAAAAACATAAGTTTTTAAAATAACACTTAACTGAATGTGGAGCCGGGAGGAGCAGGAGTGCTCATCCAAGATCGAAATTCAACCCATGGGCTGCTTCTGCCCATTGCTCAACACCACCCCCCCAGATCGCGACTTTGACCCCCCAATTTCGGGTGTGCCTCGAGCCTACCCATTCAGGTGCAGGGATTGTTCCTTGCTCCCAGTTCATTCCAGCAGGCAGGCGTGAACGAATTTCTACATCTTTATATTTTTTGAGAAAGCTAGTTGAAGATCATTGGCCAATAATGCATGACACCACCAAAGTTGAAAAGAATAATCTAAAAGATTAGGCAAAAGAGGAAGTATTGATTACACAATGGCAAGCTTGGGCTTTAAACAATTTTTTATTCGTTCATGGGATGTGGGCGTCGCTGGCGAGGCCAGCATTTATTGCCCATCCCTGATTGCCCTTGAGAAGGTGGTGGTGAGCCGCCTTCTTGAACCGCTGCTGTCCATGTGGTGAAGGTTCTCCCAGAGTGCTGTTAGGTAGGGAGTTCCAGGATTTTGACCCAGCGACGATGAAGGAACAGTGATATGTTTCCAATTCGGGATGGTGTGTGACTTTGAGGGGAACGTGCAGGTGGTGTTGTTCCCATGTGCCTGCTGCCCTTGTCCTTCTAGGTGGTAGAGGTCACGGGTTTGGGAGGTGCTGTCGAAGAAGCCTTGGCGAGTTGCTCCAGTGCATCCTGTGGATGGTACACACTGCAGCCACAGTGCGCCGGTCGTGAAGGGAGTGAATGTTTAGGGTGGTGGATGGGGTGCCAATCAAGCGGGCTGCTTTGTCCTGGATGGTGTTGAGCTTCTTGAGAGTTGTTGGAGCTGCACTCATCCAGGCGAGTGGAGAGTATTCCATCACATTCCTGACTTGTGCCCTGTAGATGGTGGAGAGGCTTTGGGAGTCAGGAGGTGAGTCACTTGCCACAGAATACCAGCCTCTGACCTGCTCTTGTAGCCACAGTATTTATGTGGCTGGTCCAGTTAAGTTTCTGGTCAATGATGACCCCAGGATGTTGATGGTGGAGGATTCGGCAATGGTAATGCCGTTGAACGTCATGGGGAGGTGGTTAGACTTTCTCTTGTTGGAAATGGTCATTGCCTGACACTTGTCTGGCACGAATGTTAAGTGCCACTTATGAGCCCAAGCCTGGATGTTGTCCAGGTCTTGCTGCATGCGGGCAAGGACTGCTTCATTATCTGAGGGGTTGCGAATGGAACTGAACACTGTGCAATCATCAGCGAACATCCCCATTTCTGACCTTATGATGGAGGGAAGGACATTGATGAAGCAGCTGAAGATGGTTGGGCCTAGGACACTGCCCTGAGGAACTCCTTCAGCAATGTCCTCAGGCTGAGATGATTGGCCTCCAACAACCACTACCATCTTCCTTTGTGCTAAGTATGACTCCACCCACTGGAGAATTTTCCCCCTGATTCCCATTGACTTCAATTTTACTAGGGCTCCTTGGAGCTGCACTCATCCAGGCAAGTGGAGAGTATTCCATCACACTCCTGACTTGTGCCTTGTAGATGGTGGAAAGGCTTTGGGAGTCAGGAGGTGAGTCACTTGCCGCAGAATACCAGCCTCTGACCTGCTCGGTCAAATGCTGCCTTGATGTCAAGGGCAGTCACTCTCACCTCACCTCTGGAATTCAGCTCTTTTTTCCATGTTTGGACCAAGGCTGTAATGAGGTCTGGAGCCGAGTGGTCCTGGCAGAACCCAAACTGAGCATGTTATTGGTGAGTAAGTGTCACATGATAGCACTGTCGATGACACCTTCCATCACTTTTCTGATGATTGAGAGTAGACTGATGGGGCACTAATTGGCCGGATTGGATTTGTCCTGCTTTTTGTGGACAGAACATACCTGGGCAATTTTCCACATTGTCGGGTAGATGCCAGTGTTGTAGCTGTACTGGAACAGTTTAGCTAGAGGCGTGGCTAGTTCTGGAGCAAAAGTCTTCAGCACTACAGCCAGGATGTTGTCGGGGCCCATAGGCTTTGTTTTATCCAGTGCACTCAGCCGTTTCTTGATATCACGTGAAGTGAATCGAATTGGCAGAAGACTGGCTTTTGTGATGGTGGGGATATCGGGAGGAGGCCGAGATGGATCATCTACTCGGCACTTCTGGCTGAAGATGGTTGCAAATGCTTCAGCCTTGTCTTTTGCACTCATGTGCTGGACTCTGCCATCATTGAAGATGGAGATATTTACAGAGCCTCCTCCTCCCGTTAGTTGTTTAATTATCCACCACCATTCACGACTGGATGTGGCAGGACTGCAAAGCTTTGATCTGATCCGTTGGTTGTGAAATCGCTTAGCTCTGTCTATAGCAAGTTGCTTCTGCTGTTTAGCATGCATATTGTCCTGTGTTGTAGCTTCACCAGATTGGCACCTCATTTTTAGGTACACCTGGTGCTGCTCCTGGCATGCTCTTCTCGACTCCTCATTGAACCAACAAAGGGAAGGAAACCTGTCAGTAGTTTGTAGGAGGAAAAGACGATTGAAGAAAGTAAGGAATTATAAATTAGATGAAGAGCTGAGGAACAAAATGAGTAGAGAAGATAGAAAGATAAAATGAAATTCATAGGAATGATTATAAAATAAGACTGAGATAATTAGGTCTCAGCGACATTGAAACATCTCTGGGCGGTGTCTGTAATTTTACCTCAGTGATCCAAAAAGATCTATCACCTAACTGTGAATTTTCACCTAATTGCCAGCAGGCATATTAGCCGATAATATTCAAAAATCAACCACAATTAGGTTGGTAATTCAGTAGTAATTAATCATCTGATATCTACCAGGCATTAAAAATGTACTTCTCCCTCAAAAGTACAGTGAAATAATAATATGTACGCATAATTTTGACAATGATTGATCTTAAAATGGAAGTTCACAATTAATAGTTTTTTGCATCCTAGGATGGTTGCAGAAAAAGGACATTAGGATGCAAAGAGGCTTCCACTCACTGTAGGCACTATGATGACTAAAAACAATCTTGGCAGAAAGGTCTCAACATGCTTTCTAATTAATGAATATCAATGTCTCAGACTTCAAGTCTGCTCTCTTATGTGGCATTATAATCAATCAGTTCCTGGAAACTTGCCAGAATCTATCCTGAACTGTCAGTAGAATATTCCATCTGAATTTTGTGTATAACACTGCAAAATCTTGCAGTAGCCAAATTTGGCAACTATCATTTTTTCCCAATAGCAAAATGGAAAGTTGATAGCATTTGGCTACTAGGCTTCTGCTCCATGGACATTCTGCAGGAAAAAAAATACTTTAAATAACTGTTAGAAACAATATGCGGTATCCTGCAACATCTTTAATAACTATCACAGTACTGAAATAAAGTTATGTACTTTACACCGGAACTGATCTGATCACCTCCAGACAGCAGTCTTAGAATTTACAGTGAAAAATATCCCAGTGAGTGATGTCAGACTTGATAATCTGGGACTGTCTGGGAGATAGTTACATACATTTAAACAGCTGTTTGAAACCCAGCAGAAAGACAGCAATAAGATTTAAAAAGTTATTCTTCATTTAGTCCTCGGGATCAATGTAGAAACATATATTTTAAAAATTATTTCCATATGTGGATAGAATGTTTCTCCTGCACACGATTGGAAAAGGGGTAACTTTACAGGTAAGTATTATCACTGACCCCCACATATTGCTCAATTCACTTACCCTGGAGATTAGGGAAGTTAAGGAAGTTGCGGAGGGTTCATGATACTGCAAATTGTATATGGTCCCCTGGAAGGATGATCATCTTTCGAAGGTTCCTATGTTTTGCTGTAAAAGGTCTTACTTTTTCAAATATTTGTATTTGTAGGGTTTATAGAAAATACATGTTGCAGATTAAAGAAAAACAACCTCAAACCAGTTTAAAGAGTCTGATCTCACCCACAGAATGTTAAGGAATGGTGCATTTCCAAAAAGACTCCCTTGGCTAATGTCCATCTCTGGTCCATCTCTACTGCTCCAACAGTGGCTAGATACCGACACACAGATGAGGTTACATCCAAAATAAAACTGAACAGCCCTAATTTATTCATTAATGCAACAACTCTAAAACACACGTATATTAAACTATAATGAGAAATAGTTTTACACCAAGTTGTATTGAAAGACATCTTGTGGTATAATATCAGGAAACAGTTGAATGATTCAAAGTTAAACTGTCACTCATTTTTGTATCTCCACAAGGACCTGAATACATTAAATGTATCCAATAATAAGGAAAAGAGATACCAGAAAATAGCAGAACTCTCAACAAAACAAATTAGCTCTCTAAGCAGTTCCACAAATTTCAATAGCCACATTTTAATAGCCAAAAACATAGTTGGATTTTATAGCCAAGTCAAAATTGTTCAATATTAATTGGTTGAAAAACAGCAGACAAATATACATGACACCATAAGGTAATAGATTATGTACCTGTATCTGCGATTCCTTGTATAGTGAGTTTCTGGTGTTCGCCAGGTCCCTGACAGAGCATGAAGAAGAGCTCATTTGCTTTCTCACAAGATAGGAGGAGGAGGTGGCGGGGGGGGGGGGGTGGAAATCAGTGGAAGTGTTACTCTGGGCTATTCTAAGAAACATATGAGCTGTTGAGTACAAAGCACTGCTGTCAGAAGTCTGGAAGCAGCTTAACTGCCACCAATCTTGGTCAATGAAGTTCGTGTATATGGGAAACCTAAAGAAAGAGAGGACGAGAATAATTCAAAATATAGAGAGATACTTCTAGAGAATTAATAAAAGAAGAAAAGAAAATCTAACAAAAGCAATCTGTTGCATATTTCATTAATTGTCTGATGGATATTATTGGCCATTTTGAGTGGGCTACGGTTAAAGCTCCTGCAAGACTGAATTTTGTTTCAATAGAACAGAAGGGGATTTAAATAACACAGTAGATTAGCACACACTCATTTTACCTTTGGGACCTTGAATCAAATCCAGGCCAAACTGATGAGATGAAAGACTTTTCCTTTGCTGGCTGTACAGGTCCCACGTGACATGGGTTTCTGGAGGTCATAAAATATGGATATAAGAAAAGACTGTTCGCGCCACCAAACCTGCATTCTCTACAGATGATGTTCAACTGTTCAATCATGAACTCTAACCAATATCCTTTGTGAGGTGACTAACTACATTAAACCTCTAGGATGATAAAGCTCCTTTGATCTCAGAAGATAATTAAACAAATTCCAAGATATTATTCTAACCTTACATACAACACTATTTAAGTGTGGCTGGTTAGATTACATTCCACAACCAAACTCCCAGCAGCATTGGAATCATGACCTAGAAATTTGATGGCGTCACGCCCGTTTTTCAGGCACTAAATGGGCATTTAAGCCTCCAATATGGCAGGCAGGAAGTGCATGCTTGTTATGAGCTAGGGGTACACCACCTGCCATATTGGTAGAGGCAAAAAAATAGGTGTCCCAAGTCCATCCCTGCAACAGGTGGTGGGTCCTTTGCATATACAAATATGCAGCGGTTTGCGTTTGCCGCTGTGTTCACACCCCAAGTTGGACGTAAACCAATTCCTATGCCCATATTTCAGGAAATTGTGGCCATAGAGCCTGTCATTTTCTGTACATTGGGCCAGAACTTGCTGGTGAAATGCGCACACCATTATTAATGTGTAAATCATCCAGCAACGTGGCGAAGAAGAGATACCCCGTGAGTTGCTCATCGCCACAAATTGCTGGACGATTTGCACTGCTCCACCGTTAGCCTCGCAAACACAACAGCTCACCCTCAACCTCCCTGTGAGTTTCAATAAATTGTTGCATTTGCACATTAATTGCCAATTAAACTCGCTGCAGAAAGTTAGGGCTGGTAATTAACAGCGTAAATATCTTTTTAATGATGAGATTTAGGTTCCTGCAATGCAACTCAACCGCCCCGATCCAGAAAGGGAACAATTGAAACTGTGGAGTCTCATACCTACAGGTAGTAAATTGTTCTTGGAGATTTTTAAAATTTAAAATTTTACATTTTAACATTTTTTTCTTACTTTTCCTTTCTGTCTCTTTTTCTCTCTCTAAATCCAATCTTTCTTTCCTTCTCTTTATTTCTCTTTATGTACGTGATTTGACTCTAATTCACATTATTTCTTTCTCCGCCATTCCTCAGTTTCTTTCTCAATCCTTAAATCTCATTGGTTAAGGAGATAGACTATTGGCCCCATCGTTCACCAAGGTCCCAGATGCCCTGACCACACCGTTACCAGCTCACATTTCCAGCAATTTTCAGCCCAAACATTTTTCAAGCTGAGGGTGAGGGAAAAAGTCTAACTAATGGGACACGCTCCGAGATGCCCCACTCCAGCAAATTCTGGGCCATTAATTTTAATGAACTGAAAATCATAGGCTGCACACCCATCATTTCCTGAGATACATTCCCTACCAGTGCTGCTCCCGCTGGAAGTGCCACATCACAGAATCAAATCTATTGTTTTCTATCTCATATTTGAGACATGTTCATTTTATACTCATGTGCTCTGGTTGAGTGTCCAATACGTTGACCACCAGTCACATGTGGCTAATTGCATTTCTGATTAGTAATTAAAAAATGAGCAATGAACCCCACCGTTGGGCCTGTGATCTCAATACTCATATTCACGTCATTTGCATTTTGTGCATTTGTTGGTAAAATGGTAAGACAAAAAGCAGCGTGTGAGTGTTTTTTGATTGTTGTGAGTGTTTCACTTCCTTGGTTACTAAATGGCAGTAGATGTCTGTACGAAAGGCGTTTTCTACTAAAATTACTGGATGAGGCAAAAATGGTGTTGCTGTAGCCTCTGTGGCCATTGAGTGATTTCTATTGGACAATATTGCTCTAGTTCTGTGATCACAATCGTATGTTTAATAACCTCTTTACATCTGTATTATGCAATTAGCCTCACTGATAGTGCTAGGGGTGCTACAATTGGTTGCAATGCCCCAAGGTTAGGGAGGAGAAAAATCAGCCCTGGTTCCTCCTCCTGATTGCTATACTAAAAATGCACATACCTGGATACTTTCTTGGCACAGGTATTGGGCACAGTTGTGATGTGCTACACAATTGAATAGGGATGCTGACACACACTATCAAAGCTCATATGGGCGAGGTGCAGGAGTGAACCAGGGAACTCTATCCTAGTGAGGGAGTCAACACCCTCAGAACAAGAAGGGGAGGGGAATTGGAGAGAAAATAAAGTTTTTTTTAAAGACTCATGTGGAATTTTGCCCAATGCCTTCTGGCAATCAATATATGTTGCATCCATTCCATAACCTTTAAAAGATCATATTTAGTTACCTCCTAAAAATACAGCCACCTCAGAGCTGACATGGCAACCCCTCTACCCACTAACCATATTAAGTTTACCATATTCCTTCTTTACCTAGAGAACACTGCCTCCTGACAGTTCCAGGAGGATTTTACTTAGTTACCAATGACCCTGATGGCCTTTGTCCCAAATGGCCTCTCTTCCATTTTGAGACTGAAATCTAGAAATTGCTTGTGAGATTATTAGCATACAAATCCTCAATGCAGGTGTGCGACATTTTCCTTGTCCCTTATTTTCTTGGAGAATTAAATTAAATGTGTTAATGCCTCTGTTAAAATCGCAAAATAATGCCATATGAACTCATCAAACCTTTGTACATTAATATCACACACAGTCATTTCTCGGCTCTAATTTTCTTTCACACAAGGAGAGGAAATAACATTTTAAACGTTATAAATCTGCAGAATTCTAAGTATATCTAGATGAAAGTGCAGAGGATATAAATTAAAATAATCTGCTGAATATTATTCAGAACCACCAACCTCAAATTCATTCTGAAGAATAATACAGGTTTTAGTCTTATGATGTTTGGGTGGGTCTTAAGTGTCGGTTTCAGTAAAGATGAAAACAGTGCAGATACAATCCTGCTTTCCTGATTCATAACTAGTTTGGCTCCCTCTCATGGTTCAGTTGGTCAAATAGACTCTGACACTCAATATCCAGCCGCTCACAAAAAAAATGGCTACTTGGGTAAGGCACTGGAGGGTGACTGCTGCCCATGAAACCTTACCCAAGGACGAATTGCCACTGTAAGGGGAACTAGGAAGAAAAATTGAAGAGGAAAACTTCAGGCTTGAGACTGATGAAATTTAATATAGATAAGTGTAAAGTACTGGGCAGAAAAATGGAACACCAAATGTATTCAGTGAATGGTCCTGAAATAGCTCCGATTAAAGTTAAAAGAGATTTAGGATCTCAGTAGACCCAACGTGTTGAACATGTCCAACCACTACGCAGGAGCAATCAAGAAAGCAAATAGAATGCCGATTCTGTATAACCAAAATATTTAGAAGTACAGTTCTGATGAAAAGTCATCGACCCGAAACGTTTCTGTTTCTTTCTCCACAGATGCTACCTGACCTGCTGAGCGTTTCCAGCACTTTCTGTTTTTATTATAGTAGAGTACAGGTTGGAGAATGTCATTCTCAAAATGTATAGTGCTCTTGAGCAGACCTTGATTACTCTGTCTCGGTCTGGTCACCATCACACAAGGGAGACAGTCAAGCTCTAGAGGCAGTTCAGGGAGGAGCCACAAGGCTGATCCCCAGCATCAGAGGACTGAGTCACGAGGAAAGACTGAAAAAACTTGGAACTTTTCAAATTTGAAACAACGTAACTAAGAGGTGACCTTATAGAGGCCACATTGCCCTTGCTATATGATACGTTATATAGGTAGTAAACCATAGAAAAGGTAGATCCAGAACACTAGTTCAAACTAAACCATGACAGTAAGACACAAGTTTAAACCGGTGAAAAGAAAATTGAAGACTGATATCAAGTTCTTCTTCACACAAAGAATGATCATCACATGAACAAACTTCTGGGTAGGATAATGGAGGTTAAAATCCTGGAATAATTTAGGAACAGATGGATGCAGTGATGGGGGTTCTTGGGGTTTTTCTGGATGGTTAAGCTAAGATGGGCTGAATTGACTTCCTCATCTGTATATGTCTTGTGAGCTTATGAACATTTTGTACCTAGTGGCAGAATCAGGCACTCTCAGCTGAGGTGTAAATGCAGGGTTCACCTCATCTGAGAGTGTTTGATCTCTTGTGAGATATAGCCTGCATTCAGAGCTCCCTCTGTATTACCTTGACAATATCCCCCTGAATGACACAGTGAGAAGAATGTGCCATAGTGCTCCAGCAGGATATTTCCATTCCCGCACTGTTTTGCCTGAGTCAGTGCCAGTTATGCAATATTTAAAGACAGTTTGTGCTGCTGACTCACATCCACTGGGACTTGGGTTAAGACTGACTGCACTCATTTCACTAAGAGCTCTAAACAGCCATCATAAATAGGAAATTTTAATTGCACGTCTTCAATCCTGGGCAGAAATAAATTGGGAACTGATCAGTAACATAGCTGGTTTCACATTAACTTTAATGGCCTAACTTCTAGGAGTCAGAAAGTACCCTGGTGATAATAGAAGATTTTTGAGTAATTGTCTTCACCCAGCCTACGTGGATTGAATTTGAACCCAAATACTATAAGTTAAAGGGCAATGCTCTAATACTCTACATAACCCAGTCCTCACAGGTATTCTCAGATCCAGTCCTCACTAGTTCAAAACCACATTCAGATTAGTGTGATATACTGATGTTAAAGTGGTTGATGGGCAGAAACTGTAGCACTATTATTTTCAATTTGAATGCCTTCAATTAAAAAGCTTCTATTAACTCCTTGCACACTGAAATACCATTTCAGAGTTTAAATTGTCCCATCTTTCCCTTTACTTAACATGTTTTTCTTATTTCTTCTAATTTTCTCTCCTTACCCTTCCTCTGCAAGCATGGCCAGTCATACTAGGATATAGTTCCACAGGGTCCATAGTGACACTAAGGTACCTCACCCAAATAGCCATTCTCCATGTGTATGCTTGGACAGTGAGTCCCTGAAATTCCTGCAGCCACAGAGTGCAGAAAGCCTAATTCTCACCTGGGGTGCAGGCATTTGTGGAGTAACTCGGGTAGGCCAGGATTCCGTCCTTTTAAATTCCTCTTTTGTTCCCTCTAAACCTCAAATGCACCATGTTCTTCTCAACTTCCTCACTGTGTTGAAATCAAGATTTATTGTGTGGTCCCTTTTTCTGACTCATTCTTTCCCAGGATCTCAAATTCTGAAACTCCTTCTCCCTCATTTTTTCTTTCCTGCTATAATCTTCAGGCTTTTAAAACCAAGTTTGATGTCACCTAATCACTACTTTCTGATTTTTGTCAATGTTTTTATTTTTTTCAGCCTTGGTGATGTTCTGCACAATGGACCTTGGCCCTTCACCTTAGATTCTCAAAAAAAGAGAATATAAATGGCACTGATAGACAGCAGGAAGATTCAAGGTTCAATCTTTAATTAGTGTTGAGTTAGCTTAACACTAGTTAGTTAGTTGCAAAGTGTCAGCCTGGCTTATTTGATAGCTCTTACAAGTCAAAAGGTTGTGGGTTCAAGACCCACTCTAAGTCTTGAGCATAGAATCTAAGCTGAAACTTCAGTGCAATACCGAAGGAGTGCAACATTGTTGGAAGTGTCATCCTTTCGATGACATGTCAAACCAAGTTTGTTGGTAGTTCAGGTGGATGTTAAGAATTCCATGGCATGTTTTGAAGAAGAGCAGGGAATTTTCCTGATGTCTTGATCAACATTTCTCCCTCAACGAACACCACCAGAAATAGATTATCGGTCATTCATTGCATATTGAATCTTGCTGTATCCAAAATGGATGCCACATTTGCCTAGTAATTAATTGCATGAGAAACACTTTGAGATACTTCTGAGAAATGTGATACAGCATTATGTGAAACAAAGGCACAGAATTTGTTGCTCCTGCTCCGTCGCCGTAACTTCATTAGGAGTTCCATGAAAACCCCGTTTACGTAAGGAAGCAGAGTCTCTGCGCACTTCCAGCGAAGTTATGGTGGCGGAGCAGGAGCAGCTCCGAGGAGATTCTCGGCCCAAGTATTGCTTTTCCTACTTTTAGCTTACTTCAGCCAGGGACGTGGTGAGAAGACGACAATTGGCCTAAGTATCCCTGCATTAGTGAGCTAAAGAAAGCAAGCCAGAGCTCCCAGGCCTAACTGCTGTCCCGTGACCACCACTGGAAAGTGCAGACGTGTGGACATTGGATGAGGGTAAGATCAGGCTCAGGTCGCTGCAATGATCGCTTAGGCCCCTGCGACTCGCTGTCTACCCTCACACTGGAGGAATGACTACCAGCATGGGGTAGAGGAGGGCTGTTGGTGCCATAGAAGCACAAGGCAGCTTCAAGACAGGAGGCAAGAATGTTAGACATAAAACCTGAAAAGCAAAAACAAAATTTTACTTTGAAGTTTTAAAAATTCAAATTGGTTAAGTACTTTCTACCTTCCAGCTTGCAATCCACTCCAACCTCCTCGAGCACAATACAAATCAAGTATGCATAGCTTTGGCAACACATTCAGTTCACATGTAACAGATCACCTCCTCCAACTCACTATTGATTGAATAAAGTGGACGGTCCCATCATCTGCTCATAACCCATCACTGGGAGTGGTAAGAGAGTGATCTTCGATAACTCGCCTTACGGAAGGTCATTGACCTGAAACATTAACTCTGTTTCTCTCTCTCCACAGATGCTGCCTGACCTGCTGAGTACTTCCAGCATTTTCTGATTTTATTACGATTTCTTTTCTGGGTGGGAAGAGTATAGAGGAAACTGTGAAAGGGCCTGTTCTCAGTGTCTTCCCCTCACAGCATATCTAAGATCATAGAATCATAGAAGTTTACAACACAGAAACAGGCCCTTTGGCCCAACATGTCCATGTCGCCCAGTTTATACCACTAAGCTAGTCCCAATTGCCTGCACTTGGCCCATATCCCTCTATACCCATCTTACCCATGTAACTGTCCAAATGTCCCAAATCATCATCTTTCTGAGTCCGAAATCTTAGGATCCAGCCTGTGCCCTGACATTTGATGATACTAGGTGTTGGACCACCAATGTGCTGTGCCACTGCAACTCTTTTGAGAGGTTTCAAAGTACAATAAATTTGGTAAGTAGCATGTGCTCTCAAAAGTGAACAGCTGAATTGTATTCTTTTCTTGTGCGCTACTGCAGAAGCCATTTCACCCACAGTGCGTCACAGTGGCCAACTCATAGTTTCCTCTGTTTGAGTTGGCAGCGTGAAAAGATGAAGATGTATTCTCCTCTCCCCCACTATTTATATGAGCTTCCGCCATGCTTTAAGGTCAACGCACTGCATTCAAAAATGTGTCGCAATGCAGAAAATGGGATGGGGGCGGGGGGGGAAGTCCAAGCTACCCTCCCATATAGAACCACAGCTCACAATCCACTCCAACCCCCTTGTGCACAATGCCAATCAAGTGTGTGCTGCTTTGGCAACACGCTCAATACACATGTGTAAGATATCAGTGCATGAAGTACCATGTAAACACAATATAAACTGACTGAACCTGACATTTAAATATGTGTTAAAGTGTTTTCTCTCTTTTTTTCCCTACCTAGAAATAAAGAAAATAAATAGAAAATGTCAGGAAGGAAATTGCCTAGTGTGATGCAGCACAGATGCTGCAGCCATTTCAACAGAGGTTCAGCTTTTTAAAAAAATTCAATAGGAAATTACGTTTGTGTATTTTTTGAACATTTTTATTCAATATGCCACCAGTACAGAAATATGGCTGCTTTTAACAACCAAGAACAAATTGCTTCAGTATTGCCTGCCACTGCATGAATTCAGTCACTGGCCCATTTTAACTGCACACTTCTAAAAACAAATATCCCAGCAAATAGAGGAAGCAGATTTTTTTTAAATGATTTACACTCCAACATAATGTATTTACAACCAACTTTGAGAGGTTGGAGTGCTCAAGTCTAAATGGATAATGGATAAGTTAGTTTATAAAAGTGCTGTGATGCTTGGGAATCAATGAGCAACTTTACCGATTTGAGATCAGACTCCATTAATTTGTGAATGTGGGTGTGAGACCGGCAAGATAAGATGTGACACATGCAGGATACAGGAGAGTTTATGTGTGTCTTGTCCTGTACTTGTTCTCACTTCTAGACATGGCCTGCAGTTCAATTCAAACAAATGGAAACATGAAATTACAAGTGTGATTCATGAGTGCTCAGCTAATCACTGATATGTTGGCAACTCCACCTGGGTATAAACTTACAGGAGACTCCTTTGATCCGACAGTGCCTCATTTCAGTCATTTCAGTCAGACATGCACCCAGTTTAAATTTACTGACTCACCCATTAGTGCTGATGGTGAGGTTGTGCAAAACAACCCATAGTCAGCCTGGCTGTAGAAAAACAATGGTTGGGGTGACTGGCAAAGAAAGGGAGGAACAAAGGCATTACACAAATGAAACAAAATATTTTAAAAGGGCAATGTCCTTGTGAAAAGTTGTTCGGAAAATCTTTTCTTTGTGTGAAGTAGAAGAACCCGGCAGAGGAAACAAGCATTATTTTCATCACAATTACATCACTCTGAAGTATAACCATTAGGGGGGGCATCAGCTTCCTCATGTGTATCAAGAACACCCAACTCTAGTTCACTGCTGACTCTACTGACTCCGAGGTTGTTGCTATACTATTTGACTGCCTGTATGGCATCAAGTACAGCATGAGTCAATATTTCCTTTAGCAAATCATTAACAAAACCAAAGAAACTCTTTCTGGCTCCAAAAATTTCCATAAAGTCCCAATTCACGATAGACTTGTACTATAAGACATGCATCCAAATAGTTCTCTTTTATAGTTCAGAGCTCCTAGGCAAGCAACAGAAGAGCTATCTTTGGCCCTATGTGAGATTCAGAACCAATCTGTGAAGTGGATTTGTGGTAAAAAGAAAGGAATCTATTGCAGGAAGGGAAGACTGTGGCCTACACTGTCACTGAGTACCTTCGAGAGGAGGTCAGTCTTATGATGGGTATGTCTCTTTGCCAAAGCAACTCACGTGAGAACCAGTAAGACTTGTATGCAGCGTTGCAGGTGGTTGGCATGTTACAGCCTGTCCTTCCACTACGTTGAAAGGCAGGTGCCTATTGTATAACTGATGAGGAAACTCTAAGATTTGGGATGACTTAGGTATTACCTAGAGGCCAGGTAATGAGAACACAAGCTCATATATCGAGAATTTGATGTCTGCCACGATGGGTTGCAGAGAGGAATGTAGATTCTCCAACTTATAGGTACAAGAGTAGGTCATTAAGCCCCTCGAGCCTGTTCCGCCACTTAATGATATCATGGCTGATCTGTGACCTAACTCCATATACCTGCCTTAGCCCCATATCCCTTAATACCTTTGGTTAACAAAAATCTATCAATCTCAGATTTAAAATTAACAATTGAACTAGCATCAACTGCCATTTGTGGAAGAAAGTTCCAAACTTCTACCACCCTTTGCGTGTAGAAGTGTTTCCTAACTTCACTCCCGAAAGTCCTAGCTCTAATTTTTAGGCTATGTCCCCTAGTCCTAGACTCCCCAGCCAGCAGAAATAGTTTGTCTCTATCTACACTATCAGTTCCCCTTAATATCTTGAAAACTTAAATCAAATCACCCCTTAATCTTCTAAATTCCAGGAATACAACCCTAGTCTGCATAATCTCTCCTCGTAATTTAACCCTTGGGGTCCAGGTATCATTCTAATAAATCTACGCTGCACTCCCTCCAATGCCAATATATCCTTCCTAAGGTGCGGTGCCCAGAACTGAACACATTACTCCAGGTGTGGTCTAACCAGGCCTTTGTATAGCTGTTACATAGCTTCTATCCCCTTGTATTCTAGTCCTCTAGATATAAAGGCCAGCATTCCATTAGCCTGTTTGATTATTTTCTGTACCTGTCCATGACATTTTAATAATTTATGTACATGGACCCCTAAGTCTCTTTGGATCTCCAATGTCTCGAGCTTTTCACCATTTAGAAAGTACTCTGATCGATCCTTTTTAGGTCCAAAGTGGATGACCTCACATTGGCCTACAATGAAATCCATTTGCCACAGTTTTGCCCATTTACTTAATCTATTAATATCTCTCTGTAATTTTATGCTTCCATCTACACTGCTTACAATGCTGCCTATATTTGTGTCATTGGCAAACTTGGATATGCGGCTCTCTATCCCATCATCTAAGTCATTAATAAATACAGTGAATAGTTGAGGCCCCAAGCAGATCCCTGTGGAACACCACTAGTCACATCCTGCCAATTTGAGTACCTGCCCATTATCCCTACTCTCTGTCTCCTGCCCCTCAGCCAATTTCCTAACCAGGTCAATAATTTTCCCTCAATTCCATGAGCTTCAACTTTGGCTAACAGTCTCTTATGAGGGACTTTATCGAATGCCTTCTGGAAGTCCAAATAAACAACATCCATAGACATTCCCCCATTCCCACTACTTTAGTCACTTCTTCAAAAAATCCAATCAGGTTCGTCAGGCATGACCTACCCTTTACAAATCCATGCTGGCTCTCTGTGATCAGCTGAAAATTTTCAAGGTGTTCAATCACTCTATCCTTAATTAAAGACTCTAATAATTTCCTGAGAACGGATGCTAGGCTAACTGGGTTATAATTCCCTGGTTTCCCTCTCTCACCCTTCTTAAATAGCAAAGTGACATGTGCAATTTTCCAATCTTAAGGAACGGTTCCTGAATCGAGAGATCTTTGGTTGTACAATTTAATGGGTTATGGTTTGCCCCCATGTCATGGTCAAGAGGCTGGTGGCATCGCATTCACACATTTTATGGTGAATTATGCTGCTGGCTATGCCATTTGTAAGGAGCATGTGGTACCTGTTGTCCACCTAGTAACGACTGAAACCAGCACTTGTCAGTTGTCTAATGATCAACTAGGAACTATCCCTTCTTGGTGGGGGCATCAAGTGAGTCTTTTTGCAGTCAAGATGTCTTCAAGATGACATGCTTGTTTGATGGAAGGTCAGAGTTAAATTAACCCTCTGTGGCAGACTCTTTAATCCAATACCTAAGCCTCACGGATCCAGTTCACTCTGTGACATTGTCAATAATTAGCTGGCCAGCTTAGCTTATAAAGGTCACTGGGGTTTGGATTCTTCCCACACAGCTCCAGATCGCCCTGTAAGCCACTGCCCTAACAGAAAGAGTGATCCTGCCTGCACCAGTAGTTGAAAGTAATCTGTGCTGGAGAACTGTGCCATTTTAGCTGATTAAATTCTAGCAGTACCCCTGAGTAGGCTTGGATATCCCTAA
Source organism: Heptranchias perlo (assembly GCF_035084215.1). Classification (NCBI taxonomy): domain Eukaryota; kingdom Metazoa; phylum Chordata; class Chondrichthyes; order Hexanchiformes; family Hexanchidae; genus Heptranchias; species Heptranchias perlo. The sequence goes on from NC_090327.1 coordinate 93,258,955, forward strand.
GTCTTTGCTCTTACCAACCTGCACCTAAGCTATCTGAACTTAGTTAAGTAGGATGTGCCCCCATAGAGTGTGTGTATTCTGTATCAGGCAAACAGAAACTCTACCTGGGTGGATTTCTCACTAGGTTTGTTTGGAGACTCTTAAACATGTTGATGGGTTTCTGTTCATATCAGACAGTCAGCTGAACAAAAACAAATGACTTTTACTGCTTGTTCCCCACTCCCAACGTTTCAGCATCAGTCACAATGCTCTGGAATTCTCTCCCAAAACCAGTTTGCCTCACAACCAATCTCAATGCCTTCAAAAGACTCCTAAAAAACAATCTCTTCAACCATAACATGGTTCTCGCCACTCCACCTCATTCTCTTCCCGCATGGTGCCTACCGCTCCCCTTGTTGAGTGCCGCGAGACAGTCTTTTAAATGAGGAACACTGTACAAAACAAGTTGTTATTGAAGTTAGGTAATGATTCATATCAACATAATTTACATCATTACCCTGTGTTGATCCTAAATAAACAAAAAATGTTTGCCATCCATTTTTCATAAAGACAGTGCCCCATTGCTTGAACAGAGCAGCCTAAAATAAGTACTTCTCCAGGAATTTCCTTGGGTGGGGTGGGGGGGGGGGTTCTCCCAATCAGCCACCATAATTTCAGCGGAAGATCAGCTGGAACTCCGGATAGACACATAAACAGGGTTTCTGCCGATCTTCCGCTCAAGTTATGATGAACAATCGGGAGAACTCCACCCCAAGGAGACCCCAGTGCTTTTTTATAATATGTCCCATTCACTGTAACAGATCATAGAATCATACAGGACAGAAGGAGGCCGTTCGGCCCATCGTTCCTGTGCTGGCTCTTTGAAAGAGCAATCCACTCCCCTGCTCTTTCCCCATAGCCCTGAAAATTTTTCTTTTTCAAGTATTTATCCAATTCCCTTTTGAAAGTTATTATTGAATCTGCTTCCACCACCCTTTCAGACAGTGCATTCCTGATCCTAACAACTCGATGTTTATATATATTTTTGATTTCCAAAGACAGACTTGTAGAGATGGACTGGTGTAATATAAGTTTAACAACAAAACCACAATCCTTCTTGTTTTTATGCTGTGATAAATACTGGAAATGTCTCTGCTGATTTTCATCTTTTGCTTAAATTAAGAAAAGAAAATGTTCTTCTGTAATGTATTACAGCACTGTGCTGGCATGCCTGCATATATATCAATTAAATTACTTGATAGATCACATGGAAATGTCTAACAGCTGCTTGATTCTACTCTAGAAACTTTGGCACCACTGTAATTCATTCAATTTTTCACATCAGTTTTCTTTTGTTTATAAATGATTTTCATTCACTCCAAGCCACTCATGGGCTGATGCTATTCAGGCAGGTTTTCAGTGATATTTCAGTAGGTCCATGGGGATGAAAATACCTGCTTGATTAGAAACAGCTTGAAATTGTTCCAACGTATTTAAACACAAAATAGTGAGTTTGGTTTTGAAATTCCAAAAAACAGTTTCCACTTACTCAACATGGCTGACCCGTCCTTTATTAACAAGCATTTAAGTGCTTTTTGTTTACAAAATGATACCAACATTTGCAGAATATTTGTCATTGTCTAAATTTGCATACTTACTGTGAAAAGGAATTAAAGTAGTCTCAATTTATCTGGCTGTAGAGTGCTTCTTTGAGATCTACAAGTGATGAGTAGGTTGTGGTACAAACGTATGCCTTCCCATGCCAAGAACCAAATCCACTAAATTGTATCTCAGCATGGAAGTACATTAGTGAACTGTATGTCAGCTACTTTCCATAAAGTATGAAGCAGGGTCAAAGATTTGCAAAGGAATTTGAGATTAATGTTACGCAGAGTGAAAATGTTACAAAACAGTTGAATCTGAGCTTCCCCTGATGGCTTAGCAGGTGGATACACTGCCCCGTTTGGTACGGAGATCGGAGGATCTGCAGTTCAATCACTAGATTATGCTTCGGTAGCTGATCTCAGTCAAGGTGGCAGTTGGGATGGTACAATTAGCCTCTGCACCCCAGGCAATGAAGGGGAAAAACTAGCTTGGGTTCCCACTTACGATCATTATCTAGTAACACTTGATGGGAAGTGGATGTGTGTGCACTGCTACAATTTGGCCTAGTTCTTAATGCTCTTTTTTCGTGTTCTCCGTAAACATCTGCTTCCATAGGCAAGCTGGGCTTTCCTATGAACAATAGATCACATGGAATTTGATCCCCCTTTTGAAGAGGTAGCCACACTCTAGTCAGGATTTGTGTCGTCTTTACCTCACCTACACAGAAAGACAAAATATGTCTTATGTGTGAAGTATCTCAGAAAGCATGCTACAAACTGAACAATGACCTCTTACACCATGGGGGTATGCACTGGAAATAGTATGGGATGTCATTTTTTTTTATTATTCGTTCATGGGACGTGGGTGTCGCTGGCCAGGCCAGCATTTATTACCCATCCCTAATTGCCCTTGAGAAGGTGGTGGTGAGCCGCCTTCTTGAACCGCTGCAGTCCATGTGGTGAAGATTCTCATATACTCCTGATCTCCCTAAAGCAGCAGAAAAACACCGCGCTGATAGATCATGTAGCTTAGGTTAAAGCTGCTCATATGAATTTATTGTAAGAAGTAAAATTATACATATGCAAAATTAAATGAGCAAGTCACAATAATTTTAAACTTTCAGTGGTACATTGATCTGTTCAGAGTCCAACAAAATGAATCATTTCAAGATACTTGGTCATTTTTTAAACTGAGATTAGATGGTGTAAATGGGTTCTAACAGCTATGGAGTTTCAACTCACCACTGTGACACAGAGCTAAATATTTTAATCATATGAACTGCCAAACTGGCACAAGACTGCTGCATATATCTCTAGGCCTTGGAGCCTAGGCCTATCAATCAATCCATACTTCAAAGACATCAAGTCTGCCGCATAAATACCTAACATCAAACATTCTTACAGCTCCAGGACGAAGGAAACCTGTCTCAATAGGCAAGAGTCAGCTAGTGGGACATGCATTGGTGAGACAGAAATTACAGATAGCGGCTCAGGATCTTTCTTCTGTGTCAAACTCACATTGCCTCACAGAAAAAAATCAAACTATTTTGTCCTGATAGAGAACAATCTACAAGCAATTAACATATGCAGAGGTGATCATCCCCCTTTTGAAGAGGTAGCCACACTCTAGTCAGGATTTGTGTCGTCTTTACCTCACCTACACAGAAAGACAAAATATGTCTCAACAGAATGCTGTCAACAGAAACCCAGGTTTAAATGTGTTACACTAAGTTGATTTCACCTCTGCGTTGTTATAAACTGGATAGCCAGGTGATGGATAGAATACTAGAGCCTGGTTTTCAGTTGCTTCCAAGCCTTTATTCACAGAGATCCACATTACACCCACCACACCCGAGATCAGCTCTCTTATAAATGGATACAAGAGAGTTCCCACTGCACTACCTGAATACAATTAACACTAATTAATATAAATCACATGGACACAATTAACGAGTGAAAAGGTTATGCGTTCTGCCCCCGTCCCCTCCCCCCCACAAGAGACTTGAGCAATAATCTTGGCTACCACTTCAATGTGGTACTGAAGGAGTGCTGCACTGTCAGGGGTGCTGTCTTTCAGATAAGATGTTAAACTGAGGTCCCGTCTGCCCTCTCAGATGAATGTAAAAGATCTATACCAAGAAGAGCGGGGGAGTTCTCCCAGTGTCCAGCCCAACATTAATCCCTCAACCAACACCACTAAAACAGATTATTTGGTCATTTATCTCATTGTTACTTGTGAGACCTTGCTGTGGGCAAATTGGCTGCCATATTTCCCTGCATTACAATGCCCATGTAACTAAAGAATCCCTTTGAAAATGTGCAGAGCTACATGAACAGGAAGGGATTCTACTCCCTTAATGTGCAGATAGTCTGCGACGCCCTGCTGTACATCCTGCATGTTAAAGCATGCCCGTCATGATGACTTCACCATACAAAGTTCCTCAGTAGGCCCGCATGCTCGGGGAAGGCGAGTTGGTCGATGGATGGCTTATTGGCGACAAGGCATATCCCCTTGCTGCTTTGCCTTCTGACACCGTTTCAGGAGGAGAGGTGCAATGAGGTGCATGTGTCCACCAGGCAGGTCATCAAGGGAACAATCGAGGTGCCTGGACAGGTCTGGGGGCTTACTGGAGTACCCCCAGAGAGAGCGGCTAGCAGTCAGGTGGTGATCTGAGCCTTGCACAACTTTGCATTGACAGAAAGTCTGGAGCTTGACATCCCAGGAGAGAGTCCGATACATATGGAAGACGCAGTGCTGCAGGACCCAGTACAGAGGGACGCGGCACTTGGTCAGGAGGCAAGCATCCGACAGGGCAGGGCTGTCACAGCGTGGCTTGTGGTGCAGGCTTTCACACAACGAGCCCCCACCATCCATTTAACAAACCCCGCCCCCACCCCTGCTCCAGAGGCAGCGAGCAGAAGACTTGATTACGGATCTTTTCAAATTCAAAACAGATTTATGAGAAGAAATTTAAATCTCCAACTGTCAATGATAAATAGAAAACATATAAAAAATTAAACTTCTTTTGCAGTTCTCAAAATATAATCATGTACAAGTGCAGACATTTCATTTAACAATTTGTAAGACCAAATCATGTAAACTTTTTTAAAAATGTGCAAAAACTGAATTGAACTTCAACATTTAAACATGAACAAGTTTGCAAATATTGTTTCGATTATGCTCGTTGCTTGCACTGATTCATGGGTGATTTTACGTTCAGGCTTATGTTAATTAGTTTGCGCAGAAACTTGTGTGCAATTTCACCTCGGCCAGACAGGCGATTCCCGATTGCGCCTATGGAGGGAATTCCAGGCCCAAGAAAGGTGGCAGCTCAGCTCAGCTGGTACCACTCTTGCCTCTGAGTCAGATGATCAAAGGTTCATAACCCACAGCTGGACTTGGGCATGTAATTGATGCTAATACGGCAGTGCCACACTGCAGTTTTTTTTAAATTCGTTCATGGGATGTGGGCATCGCTGGCAAGGCCAGCATTTATTGCCCATCTCTAATTGCCCTTGAGAAGGTGGTGGTGAGCCGCCTTCTTGAACCGCTGCAGTCCGTGTGAAGGTTCTCCCACACTGCTGTTAGAAAGAGAGTTCCAGGATTTTGACCCAGCGACGATGAAGGAACAGCGATATATTTCCAAGTCAGGATGGTGTGTGACTTGGAGGGGAACGTGCAGGTGGTGTTGTTCCCATGTGCCTGCTGTCCTTGTCCTTCTATGTGGTACAGGTCACAGGTTTGGGAAGTGCTGTCGAAGAAGCCTTGGCGAGTTGCTGCAGTGCATCCTGTGGATGGTACACACTGCAGCCACTGTGGGCCGGTGGTGAAGGGAGTGAATGTTTAAGGTGGTGGATGGGGTGCCATCAAGCGGACTGCTTTGTCCTGGATGGTGTCGAGCTTCTTGAGTGTTGTTGGAGCTGCACTCATCCAGGCAAGTGGAGAGTATTCCATCACACTCCTGACCTGTGCCTTGTAGATGGTGGAAAGGCTTTGGGGAGTCAGGAGGTGAGTCACTCACCACAGAATACCCAGCCTCTGACCTGCTCTTGTAGCCACAGTATTTATGTGGCTGGTCCAGTTAGGTTTCTGGTCAATGGTGACCCCCAGGATGTTGATTGTGGGAGATTCAGCGATGGTAATGCCGTTGAATGTCATGGGGAGGTGGTTAGACTCTCTCTTGTTGGAGATGGTCATTGCCTGGCACTTGTCTGGCGCAAATGTTACTTGCCACTTATGAGCCCAAGCCTGGATGTTGTCCGGGTCTTGCTGCATGCGGGCACGGACTGCTTCATTATCTGAGGGGTTGCAAATGGAACTGAACACTGTGCAACCATCAGCGAACATCCGCATTTCTGACCTTATGATGGAGGGAAGGTCATTGATGAAGCAGCTGAAGATGGTTGAACCTAGGACACTGCCCTGAGGAACTCATGCAGCAACGTCCTGGGGCTGAGATGATTGGCCTCCAACAACCACTACCATCTTCCTTTGTGCTAGGTATGACTCCAGCCACTGGAGAGTTTTCCCCCTGATTCCCATTGACTTCAATTTTACTCGGGCTCCTTGGTGCCACACTCAGTCAAATGCTGCCTTGATGTCAAGGGCAGTCACTCTCACCTCACCTCTGGAATTCAGCTCTTTTGTCCATGTTTGGACCAAGGCTGTAATGATTTCTGGAGCCCAGTGGTCCTGGCAGAACCCAAACTGAGCATTATTGAGCAGGTTATTGGTGAATAAGTGCTGCTTGATAGCACTGTCGATGACACCTTCTATCACTTTGCTGATGATTGAGAGTAGACTGATGGGGCAGTAATTGGCCGGATTGGATTTGTCCTGCTTTTTGTGGACAGGACATACCTGGGCAATTTTCCACATTGTCGGGTACTTGCCAGTGTTATAGCTTTACTGGAACAGTTTGGCTAGAGGCACGGCTAGTTCTGGAGCACAAGTCTTCAGCACTATAGCCGGGATGTTGTCGGGCCCCATAGCCTTTGCTGTATCCAGTGAACTCAGCCGTTTCTTGATATCACTTGGAGTGAATCGAATTGGCTGAAGACTGGCTTCTGTTATGGTGGGGATATCAGGAGGAGGCCGAGATGGATCATCCACTCCGCACTTCTGGCTGAAGATGGTTGCAAACGCTTCAGCCTTGTCTTTTGCACTCACGTGCTGGGGATGTTTCCATGAGCCTCCTCCTTGTTTAATTGTCCACCACCATTCACGACTGGATGTGACAGGACTGCAGAGCTTTGATCTGATCCGTTGGTTGTGGAATCGCTTAGTTCTGTCAATAGCATGTTGCTTCCGCTGTTTAGCATGCATGTAGTCCTGTGTTGTAGCTTCACCAGGTTGACACCTCATTTTTAGCTATGCCTGGTGCTGCTCCTGGCATGCTCTTCTACACTCCTCATTGAACCAGGGTTGATCCCCTGGCTTGTTGGTAATGGTAGAGTGAGGGATATCCCAGGCCATGAGGTTACAGATTGTGCTGGAATATAATTCTGCTGCTGCTGATGGCCCACAGCGCCTCATGGATGCCCAGTTTTGAGCTGCTAGATCTGTTCTGAATCTATCCCATTTAGCACAGTGGTAGTGCCACACAACATGTTGAATGGTGTCCTCAGTGTGAAGACGGGACTTCGTCTCCACAAGGACTGTGCAATGGTCACTCCTACCAATACTGTCATGGACAGATGCATCTGCGACAGGTAGATTGGTGAGGACGAGGTCAAGTTGGTTTCTCCCTCATGTTGGTTCGCTCACCACCTGCCGCAGGCCCAGTCTGGCAGTTATGTCCTTCAGGATTCAGCCAGTTCGGTCAAGTAGTGGTACGACCGAGCCACTCTTGGTGATGGACAGTGAAGTCCCCCACCCAGAGTACATTCTGTGCCCTTGCTACCCACAGTGCTTCCTCCAAGTGGTGCTCAACATGGAGGAGGACTGATTCATCAGCTGAGGGAGGACGGTAGATGGTAATCAGCAGGAGGTTTCCTTGCCCATGTTTGACCTGATGCCATTAGATTTCATGGGGTCTGGAGTCAATGTTGAGGACTCCCAGGGCCATTCCCTCCTGACTATATATCACTGTACCACCACCTCTGGTTGGTCTGTCCTGCCAGTGGGACAGGACATACCCAGGGATGGTGATGGAAGAGTCTGGGATGTTGGCTGAAAGGTATGATTCTGTGAGTATGGCTATGTCAGGCTGTTGCTTGACTAGTCTGTGGGACAGCTCTCCCAATTTTGGCACAAGTCACCAGATGTTCGTGAGGAGGACTTTTCAGGGTCGACTGGGCTTGGCGTATCCGGTGCCTAGTGGTCCGAAGCCGGGTGGTCCGTCCAGTTTTATTCTTATTATGACTTTTTTTCGCGAGATTTTACAACTGAGTGGCTTGCTGGGCCATTTCAGATGGCAATTAAGAATCAACCACATTGCTGTGGGCCTGGAGTCACATATAGGCCAGACCGGGTTTCCTTCTCTGAAGGGCATTTGTGAACCAGTTGGGTTTTTAACGACAATCCGGTAGTTTCATGGCCACCATTACTGATACTAGGTTTTTTAAATTCCAGATCTTAATTGAATTTAAATTCCCCAGCTGCCATGGCGGGATTTGAACTCATGACTCCGGATTATTGGTCCAGGCCTCTAGATTATTCGTCCAGTAACATAACCACTATGCTACCGTACCCCTACGGATACAGATGCTCTCCTTGGGATGAGAGTCAATGCCCTGTCTGCCTGTTCTTGTGGCTCAGTGAGTGTTAATGAACACATGGCACTATTCTGACCAACATTCTCTCTCAATCAACACCACAGATTAGCTGGTCATTCGTCCAATGGCTGTTTGTGGAATTTTGCTCTGTGTAAAATTGGATGGTGTGTTTGCCCACAAAAGTAATTCATTGCATGTGAAATGCTTTGGGCATTTCAGAGAGACATGATAAAGTGCTATATAAATGCAAGGATTTTTCCCTTACCAGATAGGAGTCTTAAAGCTGTTTGGAATTTTGCTACAGACGACAAGAGTTTTTGTAAAAAAAAATCATCAGTACGCCAGGTGAAATGGCTCCAGACTGACCTTGGCTCTGGGAGACCATTGCTCCTTGTGCATGAAACAGGTGACAAACAAGTAACCTAAAAGCTTCTTCCAATTAACATTTAAATACTGTCACTGTCTGCACAATGTTAAATAAATAACATTTTTAGATTTGGGTGTATTTAAACACTATTTGCATTGCACAAGTGCTAATAGCAATCATCAAATTTACACCTAAATTTAGCAGTCCATTTACTCAATTCGGCAAACGGTTCTTCAAATTGATTTATCAGTAAATATCTTTCAGTTGTTTGAAAAATAAGACAAACATTTGGCAAGTTAACAGCACACTATTGTTTTTCTCCCCATGGAGAATCTGTATCTGAAGCAAATAAATTATGTGCTACATGTTCAATCATACGAATCACTCAGCCTACCATTATTAACACTAGGAATGTCTCAAACCAAGAATACAGACTGAGAAATCCCTTCATCTAGTTTAAGGGAAATGTGATTGAAGCTTGGCATTTGATTGGTCAGACACAGAGACTCCATTTCATATTGGAAAATATATTTTCACAGTTAGTCACTGCTTGGCCAGAAGGTTTATTTTTAATTGCACTGGTTCAAACAAAAACTGAATTTTATGATAACTGGCTTTAAGAACAGGTTTAAGTATACTAAGGCACATAATGACTAACCCAACTGCATGATACAAAAGTGATAAAGTTGTTGATATGTGTTCACCAGTGATGAGAAAAATTGTGTCTCATTGGTAGCTGTCAGCTCTAATACTTATCTCAGTAAGATGATGAGCATGTAGACCAGGGAGATCCCATTTGATTCTGGTCTGGGCTGAGCTACCCGATTCCAGCTGGGGTGATAGTAGGAGCAGTAGAATTGGTTCCTGTCGGAAAGTATGTGTGTGTGTATGTGTGTGAAGGACGGGATCAGTGCAATGGGTTACCAAGTTTCACTGTCTAGGCTTCGATTTGAGGAATTATCAGTTTGATGAGGTACTGATGGATGGCTGTGAAGATAAAGGGAGAAAATTTAGTTGGGGGGGGGTGGGGGTTGCAAAAGTGGTGAGAAAAGTCAATACTTTCATGGTGTTTGTCAAGCTTTGTTTTAAATTAATTTTAAAGTTAAGCAAGTAATCATTTCCACAGCCCTGAAGTGATAAGCAGCACAGTCCCATCAGGTGGTGTGAAGGTCTAAGTGTCACCATGAGACACATTCTACCAGTCATGTGAACAGACGCCAGGAAGATCAACATCATGCCATCTTCTCCTGAACACATCAAAACAACTTCAGGTGATACAGAACCAGCAATGTATTTGTGATGGTAAATGCTTATAATATGTCATTTTATTTTTGAATATAATTTATTGCAATTGTTGTACACTTATCCCTTCAGGCACACAAATCGTAGGGTTATAATAAATGATGCGGAGCAATGTAACTCACAAAATAATCTCTTTGCCACGTAGGCAACATTATAGAAGTCTGACATCAAATTGACTACATTTTTGCATATCTACTATTTCAATAACAGCTAGGCCTGGAGTTTCTGCTAGGGGCGCAATATGGAAAAAGCGCCCGGATGCCCTGGGAATGCCACCGGTTTTGCCGAGCTGAAGTTACGCCCAAGTTTCTGCTCAAACTCATTTGCATAAGCCCGAATGTCAAATCTCCCATGAATCAGTGCAATCAAGCAGCTTTATCAATCGTAATTTATTATTGACTGGTACATGGCCAATGGGGCCTCAAAATTACTGAATTAAACTAATTTTAACTGAAAATTTGTTCAAATAATTGCTGCAGCTGAAGAACCAGAAAAATCAGTGGTTTCAATTGACTGCCGGTCACAAGTCTTATATACCAAGGGCAGATCAATTAACTGAATTTGAACTCATTTAAACTGAATTTAAAGTAATTTAAAGTAATTGTGGCATCTGTATGAGAAACAGATCTGAGTGAGGCTTCAATTGACGGCCGGTCACTGCAGCTGCAGGTCATTAACGATGGATTAATATGATCACAGGTGCCTGCGCGTCCAGAATTCTGGGCACAATGTGATGAACATCTCCGAACGGGCACAATCAGCGGAAATTCACCATGCCGACCTGGGGGCGTGGCCAGTTTTGTGGGCAGGGACTGCTTTGGGCGAATTAACTTTTGAACCAGCGTAAAAGATCGCAGAAAATTGAGCGTGAGTGGTTGTGGGCAGAACCCACTTACGTTTTAAATTCCATGATCTTTTGCACTATTTCAGACCCACAGCAATGTGGTTGATTCTTAATTGCCCTCTGAAATGGCCTAGCAAGCCACTCAGTTGTAAAATCTCGCTACGAAAAGTCACAATAAGAATAAAACCGGACGGACCACCCGGCATCGAACCACTAGGCACCGGACACGACAACGGCAAAACACCAAGCCCAGTCGACCCTGCAAGGTCCTCCTTACTAACATCTGGGGACTTGTGCCAAAATTGGGAGAGCTGTCCCACAGTCTAGTCAAGCAACAGCCTGACCTAGCCATACTTACAGAATCATACCTTTCAGCCAACGTCCCAGACTCTTCCATCACCATCCCTGGGTATGTCCTGTCCCACCAGCAGGACAGACCCACCAGAGGTGGTGGTACAGTGATATACAGTCAGGAGGGAGTGGCCCTGGGAGTCCTCAACATTGACTCTGGACCCCATGAAATCTCATGGCATCAGGTCAAACATGGGCAAGGAAACCTCCTGCTGATTACCACCTACCGTCCTCCCTCAGCTGATGAATCAGTCCTCCTCCATGTTGAGCACCACTTGGAGGAAGCACTGAGGGTAACAAGGGCACAAAATGTACTCTGGGTGGGGGACTTCAATGTCCATCACCAAGAGTGGCTCGGCAGCACCACTACTGACCGAGCTGGCCGAGTCCTGAAGGACATAGCTGCTAGACTGGGCCTACGACCTCGTCCTCACCAATCTACCTGTCGCAAATGCATCTGTCCATGACAGTATTGGTGGGAGTGACCACCGCACAGTCCTCGTGGAGATGAAGTCCCGTCTTCGCACTGAGGACACCATCCAACGTGTTGTGAGGCACTACCACCATGCTAAATGGGATAGATTCAGAACGGATCTAGCAGCTCAAAACTGGGCATCCATGAGGCGCTGTGAGCCATCAGCAGCAGCAGAATTGTATTCCAGCACAATCTGTAACCTCATGGCCCGGCATATTCCTCACTCTACCATTACCAACAAGCCAGGGGATCAACCCTGGTTCAATGAGGAGTGTAGAAGAGCATGCCAGGAGCAGCACCAGGCGTACCGAAAAATGAGGTGCCAACCTGGTGAAGCTACAACTCAGGACTACATGCATGCTAAACAGCGGAAGCAACATGCTATAGACAGAGCTAAGCGATTCCACAACCAACGGATCAGATCAAAGCTCTGCACTCCTGCCACATCCAGTCGTGAATGGTGGTGGACAATTCAACAACTAACGGGAGGAGGAGGCTCTGCAAACATCCCCATCCTCAATGATGGCGGAGTCCAGCACCTGAGTGCAAAAGACAAGGCTGAAGCGTTTGCAACCATCTTCAGCCAGAAGTGCCGAGTGGATGATCCATCTCAGCCTCCTCCCGATATCCCCACCATCACAGAAGCCAGTCTTCAGCCAATTCGATTCACTCCACATGATATCAAGAAACGGCTGAGTGCACTGGATACAGCAAAGGCTATGGGCCCCGACAACATCCCAGCTGTAGTGCTGAAGGCTTGTGCTCCAGAACTAGCTGCGCCTCAAGCCAAGCTGTTCCAGCACAGCTACAACACTGGCATCTACCCGACAATGTGGAAAATTGCCCAGGTATGTCCTGTCCACAAAAAGCAGGACAAATCCAATCCGGCAAACTACCGCCCCATCAGTCTACTCTCAATCATCAGCAAAGTGATGGAAGGTGTCGTCGACAGTGCTATCAAGCGACACTTACTCACCAATAACCTGCTCACCAATGCTCAGTTTGGGTTCCGCCAGGACCACTCGGCTCCAGACCTCATTACAGCCTTGGTCCAAACATGGACAAAAGAGCTGAATTCCAGAGGTGAGGTGAGAGTGACTGCCCTTGACATCAAGGCAGCATTTGACCGAGTGTGGCACCAAGGAGCCCTAGTAAAATTGAAGTCAATGGGAATCAGGGGGAAAACTCTCCAGTGGCTGGAGTCATACCTAGCACAAAGGAAGATGGTAGTGGTTGTTGGAGGCCAATCATCTCAGCCCCAGGACATTGCTGCATGAGTTCCTCAGGGCAGTGTCCTGGGCCCAACCATCTTCAGCTGCTTCATCAATGACCTTCCCTCCATCATAAGGTCAGAAATGGGGATGTTCGCTGATGACTGCACAGTGTTCAGTTCCATTCGCAACCCCTCAAATAATGAAGCAGTCCGAGCCCGCATGCAGCAAGACCTGGACAACATCCAGGCTTGGGCTCACAAGTGGCAAGTAACATTCGCACCAGATAAGTGCCAGGCAATGACCATCTCCAACAAGAGAGAGTCCAACCACCTCCCCTTGACATTCAACGGCATTACCATCGCCGAATCCCCCACCATCAACATCCTGGGGGTCACCATTGACCAGAAACTTAACTGGACCAGCCATATAAATACTGTGGCTACGAGAGCAGGTCAGAGGCTGGGTATTCTGCGGCGAGTGACTCACCTCCTGACTCCCCAAAGCCTTTCCACCATCTACAAGGCACAAGTCAGGAGTGTGATGGAATACTCCCCACTTACCTGGATGAGTGCAGCTCCAACAACACTCAAGAAGCTCGACACCATCCAAGATAAAGCAACCCGCTTGATTGGCACCCCATCCACCACCCTGAACATTCACTCCCTTCACCACCGGCGCACCGTGGCTGCAGTGTGCACTATCCACAGGATGCACTGCAGCAACTCGCCAAGGCTTCTCCGACAGCACCTCCCAAACCCGCGACCTCTACCACCTAGAAGGACAAGGGCAGCAGGCACATGGGAACAACACCACCTGCACGTTCCCCTCCAAGTCACACACCATCCCGACTTGGAAATATATCGCCGTTCCTTCATTGTCGCTGGGTCAAAATCCTGGAACTCCCTTCCTAACAGCACTGTGGGAGAACCGTCACCACACGGACTGCAGCAGTTCAAGAAGGCGGCTCACCACCACCTTGTCAAGGGCAATTAGGGATGGGCAATAAATGCTGGCCTCGCCAGCGACGCCCACACCCGTGAACGAATAAAAAAAAAAAAAGTCGATTCTACCCAGATTGCGCTGATATCTGGGCAGAAACCAAGCGGAAACTCCAGGCCCTAAAATTTATTGAATCAGATGGTACCACATCAATTACAAGGCCCCTTTCCTGGCACAGACTATCAATAATAAACTAGGCCCTGTATTTCCTTGATGTCCATTACACCGTTGTTGCACCAAACAGTTCGGCCATTCAACAGAGGGAGTTGCATGCTAATTTCCTGGATAAGTTAATTTGCATGTGAAGTGGTGTAAGTTTTGCCGTAATTGAGTTCTAAAAGCGCAGCGAGCAGCTTACGCCTCAGGAAACTTCAGTGCAGAAGTACGACAACCTTTGTAAAGACTGCAGGCTTCATTAGAGCACTTGAGTAAAGCAAGTGGAGCTTGCAGTGAGTCTTTCCTCAACTCTTTAATCAACTCACGGCATCTCCCACCCTCATAGAAACATAGAAAATAGGAGCAAGAGTAGGCCATTCGGCCCGTCGAGCCTGCTCCGCCGTTCAATATGATCATGGCTGATCCTCTATCTCTATACCATATTCCTGCTCTCTCCCCATACCCCTTGATGCCTTATGTGTCTAGAAATCTATCTAGCTCCTTCTTAAATATATTCAGTGACTTGGCTTCCACAGCCTTCTGTGGTAGAGAATTCCATAGGTTCACCACCCTCTGAGTGAAGAAATTTCTCCTCATCTCAGTCCTAAATGTCCTACCCCATATCCTGAGACTGTGACCCTCATTCTGGACCCCCCAGCCAGAGGAAACATCCTCCCTGCATCCAGTCTGTCTAGCCCTGTCAGAATTTTATATGTTTCAATGAGATCCCCTCTCATTCTTCTAAACTCGAGTGAATACAGGCCGAGTCGACCCAATCTCTCCTCATACAACAGTCCTGCCATCCCAGGAATCAGTCTGGTGAACCTTTGCTGCACTCCCTCTATGGCAAGTATATCCTTTCTTAGGTATGGAGACCAAAACTGAACACAATACTCCAGGTGTGGTCTCACCAAGGCCCTGAATAATTGCAGTAAGACATCCTGTCTCTTGTACACAAATCCTCTTGCAATGAAGGCCAACATACCATTTGCCTTCCTAATTGCTTGCTGCACCTGCATCTTTGCTTTCAGTGACTGGTGTATGAGGATTCCCAGGTCCCTTTGTACATCAACATTTCCCAATTTATCACCATTTAAATAATACTCTACCTTTCTGTTTTTCCTTCCAAATTGGATAACTTCACATTTATCCACATTATACTGCATCTGCCATGTATTTGCCCACTCACTCAACTTGTCTAAATCGCCTTGAAGCCTCTTTGCATCCTCCTCACAACTCTCAATCCCACCTAGTTTTGTGTCGTCAGCAAACATGGAAATATCACTATAAGAATGGATATGAATGTAAAAGGTATGATCAGTAAGTTCGCTGATGATACAAAAATTGGTAGGGTGGTAAATAGCGAGGAGGATAGCCTCAGTCTGCAGGACGATATAGATGGGTTGGTCAGATGGGCGGAACAGTGGCAAATGGAATTTAACCCGGAAAAGTGCGAGGTGATGAACTTTGGAGGGACTAACAAGGCAAGGGAATACACAATGAATGGGAGGACCCTAGGCAAGACAGAGGGTCAGAGGGATCTTGGTGTGCAAGTTCACAGATCCCTGAAGGCGGCGGAACAGGTAGATAAGGTGGTAAAGAAGGCATATGGGATACTTGCCTTTATTCGCCGAGGCATAGAATATAAGAGCAAGGAGGTTATGATGGAGCTGTATAAAACACTGGTTAGGCCACAGCTGGAGTACTGTGTGCAGTTCTGGTCGCCACACTACAGGAAGGATGTGATCGCTTTGGAGAGGGTGCAGAGGAGATTCACCAGGATGTTACCAGGGCTGGAGCGCTTCAGCTATGAAGAGAGACTGGGAAGATTGGGTTTGTTTTCCTTGGAGCAGAGGAGGCTGAGGGGGGACATGATTGAGGTGTACAAAATTATGAGGGGCACAGATAGGATGGATACTAAGGAGCTTTTTCCCTTCGTTGAGGGTTCTATAACAAGGGGACATAGATTCAAGGTAAAAGGCGGGAGGTTTAGAGGGGATTTGAGAAAGAACTTTTTCACCCAGAGGGTGGTTGGAGTCTGGAACTCACTGCCTGAAAGGGTTGTGGAGGCAGGAACCCTCACAACATTCAAGAAGCATTTGGATGAGCACTTGAAATGCCATAGCATACAAGGCTACGGACCAAATGCTGGAATATGGGATTAGAGTAGACAGGGCTTGATGGCCGGCGCGGACACGATGGGCCGAAGGGCCTCTATCCGTGCTGTATAACTCTATGACTCTATAAGACCATAAGAGATAGGAGCACGAGTCGACCATTCGGCCCCTCGAACCTGCTCCACCATTCAATGAGATCATGGCTGATCTGATTTTTACCTAAACTCCACTTTCTCGCCTTTTCCCCATATCCTTTGACTCCCTTGCTGATCAAACATTTGTCTAACTCAGCCTTGAATGTCTTCAATGACTCAGCCTCCACAGCTTTTTGGGGTAAAGAATTCCAAAGATTCACGACCCTCTGGGAGAAGAAATTCCTCCTCATTTCCGTCTTAAACGGGCGACCCCTTATTCTGAGACTATGCCCCCTAATTTTAGATTCCCCCGTGAGGGGTAACATCCTCTCAGCACCTATCGAGTCCCCTCAGAATCTCCTCTCAGCATCTCCTCTCATTCTTCTAAACTCCAATGAGTACAGACCCAACCTGTTCAATCTTTCCTCATATGACAACCCTTCCACACCCGGAATCAACCAAGTGAACCTTCCCTGAACTGCCTCCAATGCAAGTATGCCCTTCCTTAAATAAGGGCACCAGACCTGTACGCAGTTCTCCAGGTACGGTCTCATCAGCAACCTGTACAGTTGTAGCATTACTTCCCTGCTTTTATACTCCATCCCCCTAGAAATAAAGGCCAATATTCCATTTGACTTCCGGATTACGTGCTGCACCTGTATGCTGACATTTTGTGTTTCATGTACGAGGACACCCAGATCCCTCTGTACAGCAGTATTTTGTGGTGTTTCTCCATTCAAATAATATTTTGCTTTTTTATTTTTCCTCCCAAAGTGGATGACTTCACATTTTCCCACAATATATTCTAGCTGCCAAATTTTTGCCCATTCACTTAACCTGTCAATATCCCTTTGTGTCCTCATCACAACTTGCTTTTCCACCTATCTTTGTATCATCAGCAAATTTGGCCACAAGACACTCTGTTCCTTCATCCAAGTCATTGATATATATTGTAAATAGTTGAGGGCCCTGCACTGATCTCTGCGGCACCCCACTAGTTACAGATTGCCATTTTAAAAATGACCCTTTTATCCCCACTCTTTGTTTTATGTTAGTTAGCCAATCCTCTATCCAGGCCAGTATATTACCCCCAACATCATGAGCTCTTGTGCAGTAATCTTTTATGTGGTACCTTATCGAATGCCTTTTGGAAATCCAAACATACTTCATCCATTGATTCCCCTTTATCCACCCAGCCCCTTACTTCCTCAAAGAACTCTAATAAATTTGTCAGACACAATTTCCCCTTCATAAAACCACGTTGACTCTCCTTGATTGTATTATGAGTCTCCAAATGTCCTGCTACTACTTCCTTAATAATGGATTCTAGCATTTTCCCAATGACAGATGTTAGGCTAACTGGTCTATAGTTACCTGCTTTCTGTCTCACTCCCTTCTTGAACAGGGATGTTACCTTTGCGGTTTTCCAATCCGCTGGGACCTTTCCAGAATCTAGTGAATTCTGGAAGATTACAACCAATGCATCCACTATCTCTGTAGCCACTTCCTTTAAGACCCTCGGATGCAAGCCATCAGGTCCAGGGGACTTGTCAGCCTTTCGACCCATTAGTTTACCTGGTACTTTTCCTTTAGTGATAGTGATTGTTTTTAGTTCCTCCCTCCTCTTTGCCCCTTGATTTTCTACTACTATTGGTATATTATTAGTGTATTCCACTGTGAAGACAGATACAAAATATCGGTTCAATTCCTCTGCCATTTTCTTGTTTTCCATTATTATTTCCCCAGTCTCATCCTCGAAGGGACCAATGTTTACTTTAGCTACCCTCTTCCTTTTTATATACTTGTAAAAGCTTTTACTGTCAGTTTTTATATTTCTTGCTAGTTTACTCTCATAATTTATTTTCTCCCTCTTTAGTATTCTTTTAGTCATCCTTTGCTGGTTTTTAAAGTTTTCCCAATCTTCGGGCTTACCAGTAATCTTTGCCATGTTGTATGCTTTTTCTTTTAACCTGATACCATCCTTTACTTCCTTAGTTAGCCGTGGTTGGTTCACCCTTTTTGTGGAGTCTTTCCTCCTCACAGGGATATATTTTTGTTGCGAGTCATAAAATATCTTTTTAAATGTTTGCCACTGCTTATCCACCATCATACCATCTAATCTGTTTACCCAGTCCACTTTAGCCAATTCCGCCCTCATTCCTTTATAATTGCCCTTATTTAAGGTTAATACAGTAGTTTCAGACCCAAGATCCTCACTCTCAAACTTCATGTGAAATTCTAGGAACATAGGAATATAGGAACAGGAGTAGGCCATTCAGACCCTCGTGCCTGCTCCGCCATTTGATAAGATCATGGCTGATCTGTGATCTAACTCCATATACCTGCCTTTGGCCCATATCCCTTAATACCTTTGGTTGCCAAAAAACAATCCATCTCAGATTTAAATTTAGCAATTGTGCTAGTATCAATTGCCGTTTGCGGAAGAGAGTTCCAAACTTCTACCACCCTTAGTGTGTAGAAATGTTTTCTAATCTCACTCCTGAAAGATCTGGCTCTAATTTTTAGACTGTGCCCCCTACTCCGAGAATCCCCAACCAGCGGAAATAGTTTCTCACTATCCACCCTATCTGTTCCCCTTAATATCTTATAAACTTCGATCTGATCACCCCTTAACCTTCAAAACTTTAGAGAATACAACCCCAATTTGTGTAATTTCTCCTCGTAACTTAACCCTTGAAGTTCAGGTTTCATTCTAAAATTCTATCATGTTATGATCACTGCTTCCCAGGGGATCCTTTACTTTGAGATCATTAATTAATCCTGTTTTGTTACCCATTACCAGATCCAAAATGGCCTGTTCCCTGGTTGGTTCCCCAACATATTGGTCGAAGAAACAGTCCCCAATACACTCTATGAACTCCTCCTCAGGACTATTTTTGCCAATTTGATTTGTCCAATCTATGTGAAAGTTAAAATCACCCATGATTATTGCATTACCTTTTTTTATAAGCGGCCCTTATTTCCTGATTAATATTTTGCCCTACGGTGTAGCTACTCCCACCAGTGATTTCTTTCCCTTGCTATTTCTTACCTCCACCCAAATTGATTCGACATCTTGATCTTCTGAGTGTTAGCAGGTCTGTATCAAATATTAAAAGCTCAAATAGCAGTGCTTTGAGTTTTAAATCATGAGAAGATGTTTCTTTTAGTCCCTTTGGCCGGGGTAGGGGAGAGTATTCCTATGCTCGCCATTTTGAGTGAAATCATTAACACATTCTTTGTACTCATGTTTAAGATTTTGCTACTATAGTGAACACAGAAAATCTCCTTCCCACACATCAATTTTCATCGTCAGCATCATCTTCCATGTAATGAAAATTGTGGAAATCAAGTATTGTAGCTGAAGGAGTAGCACTACTGTTCAAACCAGCATAGCTCTTAGCTTCACAGTGTAAAGTTACTCACAAATGTCTTTGGTGATCGGCTGATTCTATTTTTTCTTTCAGCACCCCTCCCCCACTTTCAAAATTTTTATGCACATTTCCTGGCAGTTCTTCTCCCAACTTTCTGCTTATATCATTTTTTCAGCCAGTCACTAGGGGGCGCACAAGAGCAGCTCAGGATGATGTGCCCTCTTCTTCCTCCTTTCCCCCTTTCTCTCTATACCTCCCCCTATGGCATTGATGAGATCTAAAACTTTTAATATGTTGATACTTTGAGGTAGAAACCTACGTCTGATCATTTGGTTAACACAGATCATTGAAGCGCCATGGTGCCATTGCATCATTCGGAATTTCTATCAGGTATGCAGAGATTCCTGAGGAGGGTGCACTTTAAAGTTCTAAAAGAAGGTCTGTTTCCTAATGTATACCGGAGATTCAAATTGAACTTTTTTTTTTTCACTCTCTCTAACCCAGTAACCAATACAGTATTATTCTGCCAGACCTGAATTAATGTGTAAAGTTTTTTCCTTGAGTGGAGCAGTTTGCTATGACTTCCTTGTTCCTTGCACCTTACAGTCTGGCCAGGATCCTTTGGTTTTGTGGCAGGAAATGTCTCAACATTTCAAAATACAGTTTGCGCCACCTCAAAATATCATATTGAAACTGACTACAAAATGGTCCCAGAGCTGAAGTGGGCTAGCTCACTATGCCAGATCTATGTGTCACACTACTGGATGTGCCAAGAGCTGGCAGGAAGAAAAAAATGCAGTGTTTTGTTAAGCATGTAAGTACAGATTGAGAAACCCAAATTCATTTGGACCGGTCTCAGTACTGGCACTGGCACAGATACAGTTAAACATATGCCTGAGATAAACAACTCTCCTCGGTCTAGACAAAGTTCTGGAATCCATTACACTCTATGTTCTGAGGTTCATCCGGCCTCGTTTAAGGAAGGGTTCACAAGCTGACTGGTAGTGACCTGTCACAGATGGATCCAACTGCCCCACTACTTACTGAATTAAAAAGAAACAACACCAAATGTTACTGTTGCTTGTGAGCAGAGCTGAAAGACCACACACCACACACAGTCACTACAAACTTTCTGGTGAATGTTTTATTGTACCCCCTAATTGACTGAATTACTTTAGAATTAGGAAAACAAGTTCAGATTTTGTTAAATCAATCTGTAATTACTTTATGAATAGGATCTGATTGGGGGCAAAGGCCGGTGGTGTTTCAATATTCCCTAGAGGATGCACCCACACTGGAAAAAAAAGGTAGCAATGTCTTTTTACTGCTTTGAGTGGGTTAGCAACGTTTGGCTGATGAGAGAATGTAAGGTTTGTTCTGCTCCAGGCAGCAATTAGGACTTTCACATTGTGCTGCAGTGTCCTTAGGTTCAAGTTCCAGCAACAACTGACACTCAAGCTCACAGGCCTCTCAACCTCTGTGTGTTGAGTTTTGTCAGTTTTGAGTTAACCTGGAAGGTGGGAAGCTATCATTTTTAGGAGTGGAGGAGCAGGGGGGTTGGGGTGAGGGGGTAGGACAGGAAGGCAAATAATTAGAATACGCCACCTTTGAGAAAACCTGATACTAAGTCCATTTATTTATTGCTATTTAGTTATACTTTCTCTCTCTAAAAATAATTTGCTTATGTATTTTGTCATTTATTGCCCATGTCGTGGCTGAGTGCTGTAATCTTCACAAGGTTCCTTTGGTTATTGTTCAATATAAAGTTTATTCACAACAAAAAAGGGAGTAAAGTGTGGTGGAATCAGCAGCTGTGGGCCAGGTTTTCTGCCTATTAATCGTCAATGGCAGAAAATATATCCTTTTTTTGAAAGTACTTAGGGACTGGGAGTGAGACACATCGTGGACAATAATGATTTATGGTGTCTGTATAAAGATGAGGTGAGGAAAGTCAATACTATCAGGGTGTACGCCATTCCTCCCTTTGAAACAATGCAGTACAGCAATCATTTCACTTTAACCTCAAGCTGTTCCAATTACTAAAGTTAGATCATCTAATCAGGAACCTTGTTGCTTAGAATAATCAGCATTTAAAGCAACATTGTCCTTTTCCAATGATCACTATTATTTTTATTATATATTCAGAATCAACCCTTTAAGTGCTGAATGCCCTTTGCAACATTTAAAATAAACAAGTGTTTTCTATTATAGAACATCTGGAAAAATTATTTCTCTAAAATTTTGATACCGAGTAATGTAAAGAAAAATTATAGCTGAGTTGGGAATCTTAAAACTCATTAATTCACAGCATTAGGGACAGAGTACAAAAGCAAGGAAGTTATGCTAAACCTTTATAAAATACTGGTTCGGCCTCAGCTGGAGTATTGTGTTCAATTCTGGGCACCGCACTTTAAGAAGGATGTCAAGGCCTTAAAGAGGGTGCAGTAGAGATTTACTACAATGGTGTCAGGGATGAGGGACTTCAGTTATATGGAGAGACTGAAGAAGCTGGGGTTGCTCTTCTTAGAGCAGAGAAGGTTAAGGGGAGATTTGACGGAGGTTTTCAAAATCATGAATGGTTTTGATACAGTAAATAAGAAACTATTTCCAGTGGCAGAAGGGTCGGTAACCAGAGAGCACAGATTTAAGGAGATTGGCAAAAGAATCAGAGGCAAAATGAGGGAACATTTTTTTAATGCAGCGAGTTATGATGATCTGGAATGCACTGCCTGAAATGGTGGAAGCAGATTCAATAATAACTTTCAGAGGGAATTGGATAAATATTTGAAGGGAAAAAATTTACAGACCAATGGGGAAAGAGCAGGGAAGTGGGATTAATTGGATAGCTCTACCAAAGAGCCAGCAGAGGCGCAATGGGCCAAATGGCGTCCTGCTGTGCTGTATCATACTATGATGCTTATCAACCGAGAAATATGCCTGTCACATTTCAATGTTTTTTGTCCATTTTTCCACACAAAGGATTAATCTTGGCTTTTTTTTTTTAAGTAAAGTGTATTCTCACAAGTTGAAAAAAAGAACTTGATGAAAGGTGGTTACCATACCAAATGAAAGTTATTTTCCCTACAGATTAAACAATAATCAATTTGCTAGCTTGTCTAAGTAATTGAAAATACCTCATACCCATTGTGTTGAATAGTCCTTTGATTCCTATCTGTCTGTGTACAGATGGGAGATGAGAGTGAGAAAGGGAGTCGTTTTGGGTGAAACAGAAAGGGCCATCAGCTTTGTTAAAGGGAAAACTGTGAGGGCTTTCGCTGATGTGAAGAGATTAGAAATGTTGAAGGACAGTTAGAAGGCAATTTGTCCAAGTCAAGTAAGACAACTCACTGATGTGGGCTAGCATGGCATGTTCTTTATTTTGTATTATTATGAAAAGTTATAAGGATTGAATTAAGTGAGTATAGTCATAACGGCTATATGTTCACCTTACTAAGAGATAAAGGAGCTTAACAATTTGTACCTGGCCTCATCCTGCTATGTTTGATCAGTTGACCTTCAGAGGTAGAAGTATATATGATACGAATATCCAGTATAGCTCACAAGGGAATACTATTGTTATATCCCTGGGTTATGCTACTATACAAGCAGATATAGGGCTGTATAAGTGGGTTATGATATCATACAAGCAGATATAGGAACAGGAGTAGGCCATTCAGCCCCTCGAGCCTGTTCCGCCATTCAATTAAATCATGGCTGATCTGTATCTTAACTCCATCTACCTGCCTTGGTTCCGTAACCCTTAATACCTATTCCTAACAAAAACCTACCAATCTCAGTTTTGAAATTTACAGTTGACCCAACCTCAACAGCTTTTTGGGTGGGAGTGTTCCAGATTTCCACTACCCTTTGTGTGAAGAAGTGCTTCCTGACATCACCTCTGAATGGCCTAGCTCTAATTTCAAGGTTTTGCCCTCTTATTCTGGACTCTCCCACCAGAGGAAATAGTTTCTCCCTATCTACACTATCAAATCCTTTAATCATTTAAACACCTCAATTAGATCACCCCTTAATCTTCTATACTCAAGGGATTATAAGACTAGTCTATGCAACCTGTCCGCATAATTTAACCCTTTTAGCCCCGGTATCATTCTGTGTGGGTGTATGAGTAAGGTTATGATACCATAGAAGTAGATTATAGGCCTGTGTGAATAGGTTATGATAATATACAAGCAGATATAGGGCTGCTTGAGTGGGTTATGATATCATACAAGTAGATATAGAATTGTGTGAGGGGGTTATGATAATATACAAGCAGATATAGGGCTGCTTGAGTGGGTTATGATATCATACAAGTAGATATAGAATTGTGTGAGGGGGTTATGATAATGTACAAGCAGATATAGGGCTGCTTGAGTGGGTTATGATATCATACAAGTAGATATAGGGCAGTGTGTGTCCTTTCCCATAATGTAAGACACTCAGGCATTATGGGAGAGGCTGACACCATCAAGCCCAAGAAGGTATCTGCTGTAGACCCAAATTTGTGACTTTTGATGCAATGTTCCTATACTTGCTGACATGATGTATCTGTGTAATCACAAGTAAACAGGTACTAGAGCTAAAAGACTGTTAAACGTATCTCTTTACAAATAGAGCTGCTGTACTTTTGATGAAATAACAGCTAAATTTGTTCTTTATTTTATATTCCAGAATGCAATTGTTTTTTGTTTGCATTGCTTAATGAGGAAAACACAATATTGATTTTTACCTTTCTTTTCTAATTCACTTTTTTAAAAAAATCTCTCTTCCTCTCCTGAAAGCAGTGAACCTTACTGCAGTAATGCACAAATGCCAGTTGCTCTCTAGTACCTACCCAAGTGCCCATTTTTCTTGTGTGAGGCTAGGCAGATAATGCCAGCTGGCTATTCGACTGTACAGGGCGTCACATCTGAGCCTGATCCTTTCCTCCCCTGATGTCCACATAGGTGCACTTTCCAGCAGGGTCAGGATAGTGATCAGAAGCAGGAATTCTGGCTAATTTTCCCTTCTCTAGACCCGGAGTGAAGAAGCCAGTTGTACTTCCCTACCCACCACCCTGGCTGAAATCAGCTAGCTCAGTGAAGATCAGCATTCGAACAGCTATATTCATTTAATTAAAATGGTACATCTTTTTCCGGCCATTATAAATCATTATTTTCCATGATATGCCTCACTCCCAGTCCTTATGTATTTTCCAGATATGTTTTCTGCTAAGGACAGTGAATGGGCAGAAAATCTAGCCCATAAACGCTGACTCTAACGTACTTTCCAACATCAATTATACTCCTTTTTTTGCTGTGGTTAAAATTAGTATTGAGCAATGAGAGTTAACTAAAGATACTCTGTGAAGATCACAACATATTCAATTGTTACAATGTCCTGGGGCTGAGATGATTGGCCTCCAACAACCACTACCATCTTCCTTTGTGCTAGGTATGACTCCAGCCACTGGAGAGTTTTCCCCCTGATTCCCATTGACTTCAATTTTACTAGGGCTCCTTGGTGCCACACTCGGTCAAATGCTGCCTTGATGTCAAGGGCAATCACTCTCACCTCACCTCTGGAATTCAGCTCTTTTGTCCATGTTTGGACCAAGGCTGTAATGAGGTCTGGAGCCGGGTGGTCCTGGCAGAACCCAAACTGAGCATTGGTGAGCAGGTTATTGGTGAGTAAATGCCGCTTGATAGCACTGTCGACGACACCTTCCATCACTTTGCTAATGATTGAGAGTAGACTGATGGGGCGGTAATTGGCTGGATAGTGGACAAGACATACCTGGGCAATTTTCCATCTTGTCGAGTAGGTACCAGTGTTGTAGCTGTTTTGGAACAGCTTGGCTAGAGGCGCAGCTAGTTCTGGAGCACAAGTCTTCAGCACTACAGCCGGGATGTTGTCGGGGCCTATAGCCATTGCTGTATCCAGTGCACTCAGCCGTTTCTTGATATCACGTGGAGTAAATTGAATTGGCTGAAGACTGGCTTCTGTGATAGGGGGGATCCCGGGAGGAGGCTGAGATGAATCATCCACTCGGAACTTCTGGATGAAGATGGTTGCAAACGCTTCAGCCTTGTCTTTTGCACTCACGTGCTGGGCTCTGCCATCGTTGAGGATTGTAAACAATTTTACAACACCAAGTTATAGTCCAACAAATTTATTTTAAATTCCACAAGCTTTCGGAGGCTTCCTCCTTCCTCAGGTGGTGTGGAAGCCTCCGAAGCCTCAGGAAGGAGGAAGCCTCCGAAAGCTTGTGGAATTTAAAATAAATTTGTTGGACTATAACTTGGTGTTGTAAAATTGTTTACAATTGTCAACCCCAGTCCATCACCGGCATCTCCACATCATTGAGGATGGGGATGTTTACAGAGCCTCCTCCTCCCGTTAGTTGTTTAATGGCAAGTTATAAAAATCATATGCAGATTATCTTTATAGCTTTGAGAGGAAACATAAAAAAATAGATGGACTAAGTATAGCAACAGAACTAGACAAGAACACTTTATCCTAGTGACTGCATGCTGTAGTACCTTTGAATACGCAGTGCTATTCAAGTTTGATCAACAGAGAGCATGAGCACTCACTGTTCAAATATCTATTATGTCGTACCGAAAATAATTTACAGTGTACAAACCCTGTGTGGTGACCTCTTTCCATCTTGTAGTTCATCTTTAGCAAATAAACATTACAAATTAACTTATATGTTCTAATCCAGTCTTCCTCACTTGTCCCTGCACTGGAAAGGCTGCATTACACATTAAAAGATAATAGTTAAACTTGTTGGGATTATTAAATACTAAAATATTTCATATTCATCGAGCATTAAACCATTACTTTCTAATTATCTAGTTTTATGTTACCACTCTTCTGTGTGACTCTTCAAATACATTCACCGTGAAAGCCCAAATCCTCCCACCTCAAATTCTTTGTAAGCCTTTCCTGTTCGGTTTATTCAGACAATTTCCATTTATCTGTATACTTGCACAGTCCTTATAGAAAAAACATTCTGTGCCACATGATAGTTATCATGCATGCTCAGCTCCATAGTTGCTATCCAAACATTCCATAATACTAAATCATATTGTTTCTAGATCTATTTTTCTAACTCCCTAAAATCCACTTAAGCAAATGCTAATCCTTAGAATTGTTTATCTAAACTGATCAGATTGATGTCAGTGTAAAAGTCATACTTCCGCTATCCTAAACTATCCGTTTTCTAGATTAATTCATTCACAAAGAAAAGAACAAAAGGGAAGGTCTGTGATAGGGTGGAGGGCAGGGGTGATTAAATGACAAAAGGGATGGTGGTGCAAGGCAAGGAGGGTGTTATGGGACAAGTTAAGAAATAAAAGATTGGTCAGGAGTAGCTGTAAATGGCAGCAGCAGAACCATTACCAGCACATGCTGTCCGAAAAAATGGGAGCAGTGGTTATGATCTGAAGTTACTGAAATCAATGTGGAATCCGGAAGGTTGTAAAGTGCCTAAACGAAAGATAAGGTGCTGTTCCTTGAGCTTCTGTTGAGCTTCATTGGAACAGTGTAAGAGGCCGAGGGCAGAGAGGTCACAGTGGGAGTGGGACGGGGAATTAAAATGGCAAGCGACCAGCAGGTTAGGGTTATGCTTGCAGACAGAGCAGAGGTGTTCAGTAAAGCAATCACCCAATCTGCGTTTGGTCTCCCCATTGTAGAGGAGACCACATTGTGAGCAGCGAATACAGTATATTAAATTGAAAGAAGAACAAGTAAATCTCTGTTTCACCTGGAAGGTGTGTTTGGGGCCCTGGACGGTGGGAAAGGAGGAGGTGAAGGGGCAGGTGTTCCATCTCCTGCGCTCACACAGGAAGGTGCCGTGGGGAGGAGAGCGGGTGTTGGGGGTGATGGAAGAGTGGACCAGGGTGTCGCAGAGGGAGCGGTCTCTTCAGAATGCTGAAAGAGGAGGAGAGGGGAAGATTTATTTGGTGGTGGGATCGCGCTGGAGGTCGCAGAAATGGTGGAGGATGATGCGTTGAATGTGGAGGCTGGTGGAGTGGAAGGTGAGGACAAGGGGGACCTATCATGGTTCTGGGAGGGAAGGGAAGGGGTGAGGGCAGAAGTCCGGGAAATAGGATGGACATGGTCGAGGGCCCCATCAACTACAGTGGAGGGAAATCCTTGGTTGAGGATAAAGGAAAGCTTATCGGAAGCACTGATTTGCAAGGTGGCATCATCAGAACAGATGCGATGGAGACAGAGAAATTGGGAGAAGGGAATAGAGTCCTTACAGGAAGTGGGGTGAAAGGAAGTGTAATCAAGGTAGCTGTGGGAGTCGGTGGGCTTATAATAGGGTTGGTTGACACTCTATCCCCAGAGATGGAGATAGAGACATTGAGGAAGGGAAGGGAAGAGTCGGAGATGGACCATGTGAAGGCGAGGGAAGGGTGGAAATTAGAAGCAAAGTTGATGACATTTTCCAGTTCAGAGTGAAAGCAGGAAACGGCATCGATACTGTCATCCTATGTTCATTATTATATTGTTGTCCAATGTATCTTAAATTTGCTCCAAGGTATAAATCCGGGTTAAGCATATTTTGCACCATTATTGGAAATTAGGAATACACTTCAGAAGACTGCACAATGCTCAAAGATGAGCTGAAGAATGAAATGAACACTGAACACATTATATACCCCAAACATGCATCAGTTTTGGTAGACTCTTCATTGCAGATCATGTTGGTAAACTCATCTAGTGTGGAAATTTCAGGTAATTATTTTGTACTTTAATAAATACAGAAAAATACACTGAAGATAACATTTGATGAATGGTACAGCATTACTGTGGGGGAAACATGCTGGTATGCTGAGGGGATCAACTTCAACTGATCCTTGAAGCTGGCATGTTTTAGATTTTGGTTTGAATAATTAAAGAGACTGGTTAATTGTGAAGGGAATTCAATGAGACAGAGACGTGCTGATAGACTAAAGAAGTTCTGCTCGACTGCTCCTTAAAGCAAGTGTGTTTTAAGTTTAGGAGCAATAAATTAATTACACAGGATAGTGCAGATTTTATTCAGGTAGTAATGACTGGTGAAGAACCAGATGTTTATGTTTCAAGGTGGTCTCCAGATGTTTGAGCAAATAGGTGGGAAACAGGCGAAAAAGAGAATTTTGAGCTGGATGAGGTTATGAAGGTATCAGGAAATGATGCAGCTCAACTAACCTAACTCTGTGCTTGATTGATACTCTCAACCTGCTGCCTGGAGGGTGTCCTAAATGTAAAGGGTTGGTTTGTGGCTGATGATGTTACTGGTTCATCTCATAGTCATGGTTCATAATTGTCCTCTAATAGTTGCCAGAAGATGAACTGTGAACATGCACTAATGTAAACTGGTTATGCTTCAGAAAGATAATTATGTTTGTTCAGCTATGGCAAAGTCTCAACTGATGAGCAGGTAATTTGTAGAATCTGGGGAAATGACAAATTACATAAGATAGGTATGACAAATTGAGACAGAAATTATACATTGTAAGCACTGTACTAAAGAGAAGTGCTATTATGGTAAAGTTTCTCATGATAGGAAATGATGTTACTCTAAACACCGCCTTTTTTCACTTTACTTACATGATATAATGAAGCATATAAATGGCATCTTCACACTAGGTGGTCTCAGAATTTCAATATGTTGGCAGAACCATAGTGTAAAATTGAAATTCGTCCACAGATGTTCAGACTGCAATGAAATAATAGTACAAAATTCACCATTTTACCTTATTAGTTAATGGCTAAAAATAGAACATATATATACATATATATATGTAGAATAAAGAACAGGTTCAACAACGAGGTTGGTCAAGAATATATGTTTTTCATAATAATTAGGATTTAAACTTTTAAGAAAAATTAACTTACAACCACACTCCACAACTCTTAAGTTCTGCAAAGTATGATTTTCTTTTGTCACTTAGTAACAGTTAAAATTCCACTAAATCATTGTTTTCGATCCTTTATTGTCTTCATAGAAATATTACTGCATTTAAAACAAAATTAATAAAACATAAAGACGACTAAAGACACGCTGATGGGGTCAGTGTAGATTTGTTTTGTGACTGTATTAAAAACGTTGTGTCCATTAGACAAAAATCACTAAAACTTTGGTTATTTGATCAGCAGATACTGCCTGACAATCTGTAATAAAACTTTTTCTTATGGAGGGAAAAGATTTTCTTCTGATGCTGGGTTTAGCAAAATCGTAAACAGGTTTAGAAAGAATGCATTTACAATTTCTTCTAGTGAACAGAGGAAATCTTCCCTGGTGATTTCTTTAGTACAACTTTATTGACATGCTTTCTCCCAAACATTGTGAGGGCTGCAATTTTGGAATCAGGACTCCATGTTAACTGATCATGCTTTAAGTGTAGCATTAAAGTAATCTACATTTTTGTTAAAAACACAATCAGGATTTATAAAGTTGCTGAACATATTGATCCTGCTGTTTGTAACTTTAAGAGCAAACATTCCATGGAAACCTTAGGCCAAAATTAAACCAGACAGCTCCTTTAAGAATGTTGCATAAGAGAATATTTTCAATTCTACATCAAATATCTTAAATATAAGATGGTCACTAATAAATCCAATGGGGAATTCAGGTGAAACTTCTTTACCCAAAGAGTGCGTGGAATGTGGAACTCGCTACCACAAGGAGTAGTTGAGGCGACTAGTATAGATTCATTTAAGGGGAAGCTAGATAAACACATGAGGGAGAAAGAAGGATATGCTGATAGAGTTAGATGAAGTAGAGATGGAGTAGGTGCAAGTGGAGCATAAACACTAGTATTGACCTGTTGGGCCAAATGGCCTGTTTCTGTGCTGTACATTCTATGTAATCCTATTTGAGGAAGCCTAAATAATAACAAAGGTCATTCTGAAAGAAATCACTTTTAATGTTTAAAATAACATGTGCAGACTAAAAGACAAAGACACTCATTGATTGACAAGAACACATTATTAGAAACATCTTAACTTGTGAGCTTTTGATCTTGGTTGAACTGTCAAAGGGAGACCAGGTGCTTCCCTCAGAGAGAGAGAGGGAAAAATCAATGAGTGAATTATTCTGAATTCCCTGGCTCAATGGTCAGTTTTAGTTTTACATGCCCTCAGGACAAGAATTATGAGTAGCACAGGGAGAGACCTCGAAGTAGGATGGTGTGAGGCAGTATAACACCATCACTACTGTTAGCCTTGGCTCAGTGGTAGTGCTCTCACTCCTGAATCAGATGGTTGTGGGTGAAAGCTCCACTCCGGGACTTGAGCACATAATCTATGTTGACATTTCCCTGCAATATTGAGGGAGTGCTACATTATTCGAGACGCTGTCTTTTGGATGAACTTGAAACCAGGTGGATGTATAAAGTCTCATGAGACTATTTAAAGAAGAGAAAAATCTTCCTCTCCTAATTGCTATCCAATGACCCTACTGAAAAGAATGCTTTAGTGGACAGAATTGTACTCTAAAATGAGTCATCAACTTCAGAAGTGGAAGAGGTAAGAAACAAAAAACATTTGTTTCCACAATACTCACCTTGGTGTTTAGGGATGTCGATTAGTTTGCTTGCATATATATTTTTTAAATGTCACATAGAAGTACATGGCAATTACAGCACAGAAACAGGCCGTTCGGCCCAACTGGTCTGTGCTGGTGTTTATGCTCCACACGAACCTCCTCCCAACCTGCTTCATCTAACCCTAACTCCATTTCCTTCTATTCCTTTCTCCCTCATGTACTTATCGAGCTTCCCCTTAAATGTTAGTCATAACTATATCAGAACCTTCCCCTTATTTTAAACACCATTCAGTGTTGCCAATTTTTTTGTTTTGCATTTGCAACTGCATCTCCCTGGTAGTGCAGCTCCATCAAGATATCAACGCAGGAATTGATAGCGCAAGGAATAGTTGTTATTCCAGCAGGCAGAAGAGTACACAGTGGTGGCAGTCGGAATAAAGTCTTATGTTATTTTTATCATCTGACATGAAAGAGCGGAATAAAATGGAAAGGGAGAAAAAATAACAAGAAAGAAAAGCATGAAGGACAACAGGGAAATGAATATAAATACAAATTGCAGGGAAGGTGCAAACATTTTAAATATACTTTTTGGTGCTGATTTATTTATATTTCATACTGTGCAGAAAATCAAATGACTCCAGAGACTCTCTCGGATTAATAAATCAAGTCTTTAGATTACTCCAGAGAACAACAAAAAAATGAAAACCTTGTTACGCATACATTTTTAAAATTGTTAATAAAAAATTGTATTTTAAGTATATAGGACTGTAATTTATTATTAATTAAATAAAGTTTACTCACAAGAGTCAAGTGGCAGACTGAGGGCTAGGTCGCCAACCCCTCAGAAGTTAACAGTGATGACACATTCCTGACCATTTACTTCAATACCACTTGAGGGGGAACCTAGAGCAAGGGTGAAATAATTAAAAGAATGTGTGTGGGATGAAGGAAAACATAAACAGAAATGCCTTCATGTGTATCTAATTCTCTTCAACAGAACTCAGCCATCTAAAAATATTCTACCAAATGTGAGTTTGGTGTATACAATGTGTTGGCAGAATAAAATAAATTAGAGACACAAGTTTGTCCCTTCAGAGCAATCCACACGTGTATTCTTCCACAGACATTTATGTTCAGATTGCTTTGAAGGTCATTTATAGCTGAAGCCTCTGATAGAAATTTAGGTGACATGATACAGCTGTTAAACTAGTTAGCTGATTGTAAATTTTGATAAAATCAGTACAAACAATTTTTGCAATTACTTCATTCTTGAAACCTAAACAAAAACTATTAAGGCACAATGATAATTAACTGACTCCAAAACCTCATTAAATTTAAAGGCGTCATCTTCAAATGGCCAGGGAAGGGAAAAAAAATCAACCATGGTGGTCACTATCCAGTGACTTGTGCTGGAGTGTGTCAGCCTTGATAACCCCCCACAGCTGAATAGCCTACAGACATACTTCTGTGCTTGCCAGCCTGCAATTTTCTACCCGTTCACTTTAGTGATCAAAAAACTGTGGGCTGGTGAGTACAAAAGTGGAAAATCCCGGCCTCTTTGTCTAGGCTTGTATATGAAGAATGGACCCGTGGGCGAGGTAACAGAGGGTAGCCAACATCTGAGAAATTTGTACCCTAGCCAGAGTCAGCACCTGCAAGAGAGGATGGGACAAATATGAAGGAGGGAAGATGGATGGGGAGGGAGGAAGAAAAAAAACTTTAACATTTTTTTTATTCATTCATGGGATGTGGGCGTCACTGGCAAGGCCAGCATTTATTGTCCATCCCTAATTGCACTTGAGAAGGTGGTGGTGAGTCGCCTTCTTGAACCGCTGCAGTCCGTGTGGTGAAGGTTCTCCCACAGTGCTGTTAGGTAAGGAGTTCCAGGATTTTGACCCAACAACAATGAAGGAATGGCGATATATTTCATAAGAAAATAAGAAATAGGAGCAGGAGTACGCCATCCGATCCCTCGAGCTTGCTCCGCCATTCAACAAGATCATAGCTGATCTTCTACCTCAACTTCACTTTTCTGCACTATCCCCATATCCCTTGATGCCCTTAATATCTAGAAATCTATCGATCTCTGTTTTGAATGTACTCAATGACTGAGCATCCAGAGCCCTCTGGGGTAGAGAATTCCAAAGATTCACCACCCTCTGAGTGAAGAAATTTCTCCTCATCTCAGTGCTAAAGTGCCTACCCCTTATTCTGAGACTGTGACCCCTGGTTCTAGACTGCCCAGCCAGGAGAAACATCCTCCCTGCATCTATACTGTCGAGCCCTGTAAGAATTTTGTGTGTTTCAATGAGATCATCTCTCACTCTTCTAAACTCTAGAGAATACAGGCCTAGTCTATTCAATCTCTCCTCATACAACAATCCCGCCATCCCAGGTATCAGTCTGGTGAACCTTTGTTGCACTCCCTCTATGGCAAGTATATCCTTTCTTGGATAAGGAGACCAAAATTGTACACAGCATTCCAGGTGCAGTCTCAACAAGGCCTTATATAATTGCAGTAAGACATCTTTACTGCCGTACTCAAATCCTTTTGTAATAAAGGCCAACATACCATTTGCCTTCCTAATTGCTTGCTGCATGTTAGCTTTCAGTGACTCACGTACAAGGACACCCAGGTCCCTTTGAACATCAACATTTCCCAATCTCTTACCATTTAAAAAATATTCTGCATTTTTGTTTTTCCTACCAAAGTGGATAACTTCACATTTTTCCACATTATATTCCATCTGCCATGTTCTTGCCCACTCACTTAGCCTGTCTATATCCCCTTGAAGCCTCTTAGCATCCTCCTCACAACTCACATTCCCACCGAGTTTTGTGTCATCAGCAAACTTGGAAATATTACATTTGATCCCCTCATCCAAATCATTGATATAGATTGTGAATAACTGGGGCCCAAGCACCGATCCCTGCGGTACCCCACTAGTCACAGTCTGCCAACCTGAAAAAGACCCGTTTATTCCTACTCTCTGTTTTCAGTCTTTTAACCAATTTTCAATCCATGCCAGTGTATTACCCCCAATTCCATGTGCTCTAACTTTGTTCACCAACCTCCTATGTGGGACCTTATCGAAAGCTATCTGAAAATCCAAATACACCACACATCCACTGGTTCCCCCTTATCTATTCTATTAGTTACATCCTCAAAGAACTCCAATAAGTTTTGTAAACAATTTTACAACACCAAGTTATAGTCCAGCAATTTTATTTTAAATTCACAAGCTTTCGGAGGCTTCCTCCTTCGTCAGGTGAACGATGTTTTTTTTTCACATCGTTCACCTGACGAAGGAGGAAGCCTCCGAAAGCTTGTGAATTTAAAATAAAATTGCTGGACTATAACTTGGTGTTGTAAAATTGTTTACAATTGTCAACCCCAGTCCATCACCGGCATCTCCACATCATGACTTCCAATAAGTTTGTCAAACATGATTTCTCTTTCATAAATCCATGTTGACTCTGCCAAATCCTATATTGATCTTCTAAGTGTCCTGTTATCACATCCTTTATAATAGATTCTAGCCCTTTCCCTACTACTGATGTCAGGCTAACATGTCTGTAGTTCCCTGCTTTCTCTCTCCCTCCTTTCTTAAATAGTGGAGTTACATTTGCTACCCTCCAATCTGCAGGAACCATTCCAGAATCTATAGAATTTTGGAAGATGACAACCAATGCATCTACTATCTCTATAACCACCTCTTTCAAAACCCTGGGATGTAGACCATCAGGTCCTTGGGATTTTATTTCCAAGTCAGGATGGTGTGTGACTTGGATTAATGACTTCAGTGGTTTTTTCAGCTACAATCCACTGTATAGTAGTGACCTGCAATGTCTAAACTTAAATACTGCATTCCATCATTACATTTTTCTTGTCTGATTTTAATATAGAAAGACATACTTGCACTTAAAAAGCAGCTGATCACATCTTTAAAATGCACTTAACACATTTTTTTAGTCAATGACTATTGTTATGCAGGCAAGCACAGCAGCCATTCTGCACCAGTTAACAGTAATGAGATGAATTACTGGTTAATTTTTGATTTGGGCTTGGTTGAGGAACTGTTGCCCTGGACACCAGGGGACTCCTTGCTTATCTTCGAATAGTGCCATGGCATCTCAACTCCACCCAAACAGGCAGATGGAAACTTAATTTATTATCTCATCTAAAGGACATCAGTCCCTCAGTAGCAGCACTTCCTCAGTACTCCACTGGCGTGTCGGGCTACATTATGCAGTCAAATCGCAGTTTGGGACTCAAACGCATAATCCTCTAACCCCGTGCTATCAAGGACCATACGTAGGAACACAGGGAACAGGAGTAAGCCATTCAACGCCTTGGGCCTGCTCCGCCATTCAATTAGATCATGGCTGATCTGCACCTCAACCCCATTTTTCCACCTTTGCTCCATATCCCTTGATACCCTTACCTCACAAAAATCCATTGATCTCAGTCTTGAAAGCTCCATAGCCTTTTAGGGGAGAGTTCCAAAAGAGAAGAAAGAACTAAGCACAGTTCTGGTCTCCATAGTACAAAAAGGATAGAGAAGCAATGGAGAAAGTGCAAAAAAGATTTACAAGGATGATACCAGAACCGAGAGGTTACAACAATCAGGAAAGACCGAACAAGCTGGGGTTCTTTTCTCTAGAAAAGAGAAGACTGTTGGATGGCCTGATAGAGGTCTTTAAAATTTATGAAAGGGTTCGATAGGTTAGGGGTAGAGAAGCTGTTTCCTCTTGTGTAGAGGCCATAAATATAAGATAGTCACTAATAAATCCAATAAGTAATTCAGGAGTAACTTCTTTACTCAGAGGGTGGTGAGAATCTGGAACTTGCTATCACATGGAGTAATTGAGGTGATTAGTATAGATGTATTTAAGGGGAAGCTAGATAAGTAAATGAGGGAGTAAGGAATAGATGGGTATGTTGATAGGATGAAATAAAATAAGGTGGGAGGAAGCTCTTGTGGAGCATAAACACCGGCATAAACCTGTTGGGCCGAATGACCTGTTTCTGTGCTGTAAAATACTATGTAATTCTATGGTTGAGGGATGATTATTCTCCAGGAGACCAGAGGAAAACTCCTCTGCTCTTCTTCGAGAGGTGGACCGAGCCTCGGTTTAACGTCTCATCCGAAAGACAGCACCTTCGACAGTGCAGCACTCCCTCAGTACTGCACTGAAGTGTTAACCAAGACCTTGAAGTAGTTTCTCTGTATTTACCCTAACAAATCCTTTTAACATTTTAAACACCTCGATAATATCACCCCTCAATCTTCTATACTCAAGGGACTACAAGCCAACTATATGCAAGCTGTCCTCTTAATTTAACCCTTTAAGCCCAGGTCTCTGGTGAATCTGCGCTGCACCCCCTCCAAAGCTAATATATCCTTCCTGAGATGCAGTGCCCAAAACTGAACGCAGTACTCCAGATGGGGTTTGAGCAAGGCTCTATACAACTGAAGTATAATTTCCTTCCCCTTGTATTCCAGTCCCCTTGAGATAAAGGCCAACATTCCATTTGCCTTTTTGATTGCTTTTTGAACCTGACTTTTAATGTTCTTTTTTACATGGATTGCCAAATCTCTTTGCTCCCCTACCATCCCTAGTTTCTTACCATTTGGAAAAAAATCCAATTTATTTTTCCTGGGTCCAAAGTGGATGACATCACATTTCCCACATTGAACTCCATTTGCCATAATTTTGCCCACTCACTTAATCTGTCTATGTCCCTTTGCAACTTTCTCCTCCCATCCGCACTACTTACTGTCCCTTCTAACATAGTGTCATCCACAAACTTGGACATATAACTCTCTATTCCTTCATCCAGTCATTAGTAAATATGGTGAAAAGTTGAGGCCCCAGAACAGATCCCTGGGGACCACCACTTGTTACATCCTACTTATCTGAGTACCAATCATTTATCCCCACTCACTGTCGCCTAACTCCTCATGAATTTCCAACCCAAGTCAAAAGGCTACCTCCAATTCCATGCACTCTCATTTTTGCTAATAAGCTCTTGTGTTATCAAATGCCTTCTAGTTGTTCATACAGATAACATAGACACTCCTTTATCTACCTTATTAGTGACCTCCTCAAAAAATTCAACTAGATTAGTCAGACATGACTTACGCTTAATAAAGCCATGTTGGCTCTCTCTGATCAGCTCATATTTGTTCAAGTGCTCAGGAACTCTATCCCTAATGACAGATTCTAGTAGCTTCCTCACAACTGACATTAAACTGACAGGCCTGTAGTTACCTGGTTTCTCTCTCTCACCCTTCTTAAATAATGAAGTGACACTAGCAAATTTTCAATCTAATGGCACAATTCCGGAATCAAGAGAGCTTTGAAATATTATGACTAACTTCTTCAATTCCCTCACCTACTTCTTTTATACCCTGGGATAGAAACCATCATGCCCTGAAGATTTATCTCTTTTAAGTCCCATTATTTTCTCCATTACTATTTTGTTATTTATATTGAATCTAAGAGGTTCATCCCCTTGATTTATTTTTAGTTTCCCTTTTATCACTGGTATTTTATCCTCTTCCTCCACTATGAAAATGAATACAGAGTATTTATTTAATAAATCTGCCATTACCTTGTTGACTATTACAGTACCATCTGCATCTGTCTTTAATTGGCTCATGTCTCCCTTAGCCCACTCTCTTACTCTTCATATATTTATAAAAACTTTTATATAACAATAACAACTTGCATTTATATAGCGCCTTTAACATAGTAAAACATCTCAAGGTGCTTCAAGGGAGCATAATCAGACAAAAATTGACACCAGGTCAAAGAAGGAAATATTAAGACAGATGAATAAAAGTTTGGTCAAAGAAGTAGGTTTTAAGGAACGGCTGAAAGGACGAGGGAGAGGCAAAGCAGAACTTAGGGCCTAGATGACTGAAGGCACAACCACCAATGGTGGAGCAAAGGAAGTGGGGGATTCTCAAGAGGCCAGAGATCCATAAATTGCTGTTTATGAAGTTACACTGCCCCAATAATGCTAAAAAATATGCTACGGACACCAAAGGGGTGAAATTCCTCCTGTCAACAATTTTGGGAAAGGACAAAAACAGGAAATGCCGTTTTGTTCTCACGTTGACTTTTTACTAAATATTATTGATAGGAGAAATTCCTGCCATCTCCTGCCACCTACCTTGTTACTTAGAATCCAGTTTATTAGTTCCAGTGAATGGAATGGCTCCACTGTAATTTAGACGAGGCTGGGCAGCTGGCACATGAACCAGGGCTGCTTATTTCAGTTTTTAAAATAACCATGTTATTTGGTTTAACATCTATTATGTTTAATCATAGAATGTGTGCTTTATTTTAATAGTAAGTCTTAGAATATTCAATCATATTTTAATGCTTATGACTTTGAAGTAAAGATAATTTTTTTTGGTGCTATGCTACATTAAGCCTTGTTCATTGTAAGAATGTTATTGACTGTTCAAAGATTTGGCACAAATACTCAACTTCAAAAGGATTATAATTTCTGATCTAAGCAATTGAAAAGGTTAACGGCTTGTGTGATATAAGGATTGGTAATATGAGGATAACTCATTGCTGAGTGCTCAATACAGGTGTTCTTTGATGAGTATGTAAAGAAACCCATAACTCAAGGTTGCCACAAGCATGAAGGAATTATGATGGTCTTTTAGATAATTAAAAATACAAGAGCCGGTGATTAATAGTGAGTTAATTTTTAATTTTTAAGGTTCAGAATGGAATGGTAATCTTGTTTGTAATTTTTCTTGTAAGTAGGTGGCGAAACAAGATGCGCCAGAAGTCAAGGATAGATGATTGACAAATTTGATTCCGGTGATTACTGGGAGCAAAGGATACAGGTTTTCCCCAAACCCGTGCACATTCAAATAACCCAGTAACTTTGTTAGAATTGTCATAAAAAGTACTGATAGAAGTCACACAGCCACTGTCAGTGTGATAAGTGGCGCCTATGTTATTTGCTGTTCTTCCCTGTGTGAATTCTCACTCTATTCTGGAAAACCCTGAGATACTCAAGGGGTTCTGATAGCATCTGGAGATCATGAGCGCTTATGAACATGTGTTATTGCATTGAACACACTCCCAGCCATTTTTTATTTTCATAATGTAATATATAATTTTTCTTTATCCTTCATTTCTGACACTTCCCATAGGAGTTTTGCCTTCTGCTATTACCATTAATTTTTCCTTACTGCTATTGTTGCAGCTGCTGAGCTTTGTTGTACCTCACTATATAACTGGATCTTTATTTTACCATTCCAGTTGTTAAATTCAGAGATTGAACAGTAAAATATACGAGTGAAACAAGAGAATTAGGAAAAGGAAACAAAACTAGGCTACAGATTTGTTTTCATTTATACTGACATTTAGAGAGTAGTGGGTGTATAGTGAATTATGCATTCCTCGTAGTCAGATATCATGGAGCAGATGGGACATCAGTCAGGGACTAGCAGCACATTATTATTTTCTTAAAAGATATAGGAGAAGAAAGGTTCATGATTCCTCCAATAGGTGCAGTTATCTTTCAATATAGCACAGGTACTGGCTTACGTTTCTGTGTCTACTGTGTAGATACTGCACTTGTCAATCAACAGCCGACCAAGCATCATTTTAGTGTCTCGGGCTCACCTTTTGGATTGGACCAGTCTAAATTTTTCCCTTTAGGTGGAAGGGACATTTAGTAATAAGTGATCCTCCCTCTTCTCTCCCAAGCCAAAAGGGTAATTTGCAAAGCCACTGATATGCAGTTTGCACAGAAAGATGGATGGAATGACAGAATTGAATCCCCAAAGCACCAGTGAAAATCCCCAAATCCCATGTAATACAAGTGGAAATTTGAATTATTCAGTTCCACAAATCACTAGCCCTAATTGTAAATGGATAGAAGTGTAGAATTTAATCCCCAAACCACCAGTAAAAATCTTGAAACTCCATATAATAAAACCAGAGTTTGACTTATTCCAATGCTATAAAGCAATGGCTCTGATCATTTGCAATAGTAAATTTTATCATATTCATTAGTATTTGTATTATTTATGAAGGATGTGAGAGACGGTGCCTGCCATTTCTCCAGCAGTTACTATACTAATGCTGTTACTTTAAGATTATTTGAGGGTTCTGTGTAATTCAAGATTCAATTAAAAAGAAACAACTTTATTAAAGTTTTAACACGTTACATACATCAGCAGTGCAGCCTCTGCTAACAAACTCCATGTTCAGTCTTCTTGATGGAGCAGTCTTCCTCAAACTGTTTTGTACACTGTCATATACTGCTTACTAAGGGAACATCTCTAAATTACATACTCAAATGGATATGAAACATTGACAATTACTGAAGTAACAATTATAAATGCTCATACTGTATCATTACAGCTAGTATTAATTAATACAGTTGCAAAATATAATTATCATATTACAAATTAAAGCTTCAGGGCCCTATAAATGCTATATCTAAAAATACATTTATTTGGAAACTACTCCTCCAGTTAAGTGTGTATTCCAAAATTGCCACTGGTATCTGTGTAATTGAAGACTAAAGAAAGAAAGAATTTGCATTTATATAGTGCTTCTCACGACCTCTCAAAGTGCTTTACAGCCAATTGAGTACTTTTTGAAATGTAGTCACTGTTGTAATGTAGGAAACATGACAACCAATCTGCGCACAGCAAGGTCCTACAAACAGCAATGAGATAATGACCAGATAATCTGTTTTAGTGATGTTGGTTGAGGGATAAATATGAAAAAAGTGTATGAGACAGGAGAGTAAACATGTCGGCAGTGCACGCACCTGTAGTGATACAACAGGGATGCTCACCCAGCAGAGAATGTGGAATCTCAGAGTGGCACTCTATTGCTCCAAGGGGCGAGGAGACACAAACCAGATCAGGCCAAAGATGTAAGTCAGGATTTTTTTTTTCAACTCTTTTCTTCCTCAATGTAAGGCCCCAAATCAAATCAAATCCCTCTGGGTCGATTACCATTCAATATGTCTTTAGTGGGGCCCATTTGTGGCCCAGAAGGGCACTTATGCTTGATCTCAGCAGACATAGGTAGTGCTGGGCCAGTTGGAGGTGTATCTAGCGGGATTCCCAGGGCAGTCTAAGAACATCCATAGACACTCCCCAAAACTGCCTTCGGGATGTAGGGTAGGCAGAAGAAGCACCCGCTCCCTCCCATCAGAATTTGCTGTTGGTAACCTGAAGGGGCAGAAACCTGGCAGATCCAGGTTATACCCAAATTTCAGTGCCTCCATTCACTCCACACCCTTAGAAGGAATTAATTTTCAGAGCTAGGATATCTATGTCTTGCTGCATCTCTGGTATTTAATGCTCCTACACCAGAAGGTAGGATTCAGTAGGATTTGTAGAGAATCTTGAAATAGTTATATTGAGCTCTTTTTGAGTTCAGGAATGAGTTAGCCTCTGAAATCCTGATCCATCAAGATTAGAATCATAGGAACAGGAGTAGGCTAGTCAGCCCCTCGTATGTGTTCCATCATTCTATTATATCATGGCTGATCTGTACTTCAACTCAATTTATCCACTTTTTCTCCATATCTTTTGATACCCTCACCCAACAAAAATCTATGGATCTCAGTCTTGAAAATTTCAATTGACCCAGCATCCACTGTGTTTTGGGGGAGAGAGTTCCCGATTTCCACTACTTTGTGTGAAAAAGTGCTTCCTGATTTCACTCCTAAATTGCTTACCTCTAATTTTAAGATTATGTCCCCTTGTTTGGGATTGGGAGAGAATAGTTTCTCGGTATCTTCACTATCAAATCCCTTTTATCATTTTAAACATATCAATTACATTACCCCTTAACCTTCTTAACTCAAGAAAATACAAGCCAATTTTATGCAACTTGTCTTCATAATTTAACCCTTTAAGCCCCAGCATCATTCTGGTGAATCTCTGCTATACCTCCGCCAAGATTAATATATCCTTCCGAGGTGAGGTGCCGATAAACTGAACGCAGTGCTCTAGTTGCAGTTTGACCAAGGCTCCGTGCAACTGAAGCATAACTTCCTACCCTCTGTATTCCAGCCCCCTTGAGATAAAGGCCAATATTCCATTAGCCTATTTGAATACTTTTTATACCCTTGCACAGCTTTTAGTGATTTGTGTAGCTAGACACCCAAGTCCATTTGCTCCTCCAAATTTCCTACTCTCTTGCCATGTAGAAAATATTCTGATTTGTCTTTCTTGGATCCAAAGTTGATAACCTCACTCTTCTCCACACTGAAGTCCATCCATTAAGAATTTTATCTCCAAATCCTATATGAATTTCACTTCATGCAAGTATTTGTTTTTACCAGACAAGACAGTTTATATAGGTTAGTAATCAAGTGGTGACTACATCCTTTTTTTAAAAACTGGTTTTGAAAAACAATTGGTCAATAAGCCGAGCTCAGCGAGTAATGTTTAGCTCAGCATTTGAACTTGTGACAATATGGGACAAATTTGCAGGTGATTATGCAATCTGGGAAAGCGTTCTACAGCTCAGAGATGTGCTATGTGAAACTTCACTGCTGGTATTCTGCACAAACTCTTTTGATTAAACCATACACGTTTGTCACAGAAGGAGGATATTTAGCCCATTGTGTCTGTGCTACCTCTATGCTATGCTAGAGCAATCTAAAACTAATTCCACTGTTCTGCTCTCTCCTCGTATCTACCTCTGCTTAAAATATTTATCCACGTTTCCCTTAAAAGATGCAATGGTCTCTGCCTCAGCTATTCCTTGTGGCAAAGCATTCCATGCTCCAACAACTCTCTGCGTAAAGAAATTTCTCCTAACGACTCTCTTGGTAACAACTTTAGATTGATAATCCCCTGTCAGGGATCGATCACATTAATTAGGTATATTCTACAAACCACCTAACAGTGGAAGGGAAGTGGAGGATGAAATATGTAGACAAATCTATGAAATGAGTACAAAACATCGAATAATAATTATGGGAGATTTCAACTGTCCCCAAATAAACTGGCAAGAGGTAGGGAAAGGGGCAAAGGATTTGGAGTTTTTACAATAAGAACATAAGAAATCGGAGCAGGAGTAGACCATATGGCCCCTCGATCATAGCTGACCTTCGACCTCAACTCCACTTTCCCGCCCAATCCCCATATCCCTTAGAGTCCAAAAATCTATTAATCTCAGTTGTGAATAT
This sequence comes from Heptranchias perlo, assembly GCF_035084215.1. Taxonomy (NCBI): domain Eukaryota; kingdom Metazoa; phylum Chordata; class Chondrichthyes; order Hexanchiformes; family Hexanchidae; genus Heptranchias; species Heptranchias perlo. The sequence goes on from NC_090327.1 coordinate 93,302,317, forward strand.
ACTCAACGACTGAGCATCCACAACCCCCTGGAGCAGAGAATTCCAAAGATTCACAACCCTCTGAGTGAAGAAATTCCTCCACATCTCAGTCTTAAATGTCTGACCCCTTATCCTGAGGCAATGCCCCCTAGTTCTAGACTCTCCAGCCAGGAGAAACATCCTCTCAGCAACCCTGTCAAGCCCTCATTGAACTTACGTTTCAATGAGATCACTTCTCATTCTTCTAAACTCCAGAGAGTATAGGCCCATTCTACTCAATCTTTCTTCATAAGACAACCTTTTCATCTCAGGAATCAATCTAGTGAACCTTCATTGCACCATCTCCAAGGTAAGTATATCCTTCCTTAGGTAAGGAGACCAAAATTGCACGCAGTACTCTAGGTGTGGTCTCACCAAAGCCCTGTACAATTGCAGCCACAACTCCTTACTCTCGCACTCCAAACCCCTCGCAATAACGGACAACATACCATTTGCCTTCCTAATTGCTTGCTGTACCCACATGTTAACTTATCGTGTTTCTTGTACAAGGACACCCAAATCCCTCTGAACATCAACATTTAATCTCATCATTGAAAAAATATTCTGTTTTTCTATTTTAGAATCATAGAAAGGTTACAGCACCGAAGGAGGCCATTCGGCCCATCGAGTCCACGCTGGTTCTATGCAACAGCAATCCAGCCAGTCCCACTTCCCCGCCCTAACCCCATAGCCCTGCAAATTTTTGCCTTTCAAGTACTTATCCAGCTCCCCCTCAGGCAGTGCATTCCAGATCCTAACCACTCACTGTGTAAAAAAGGTTTTCCTCATGTCGCCTTTGGTTCTTTTGCCAATCAACTTAAATCTATGTCCTCTGGTTCTTGACCTTTCCGTCAATGAGAACAGTTTCTCTCTATCTACTCTATCTAGACCCTTCATGATTTTGAATACCTTTATCAAACCTTCTCTGTTCCAAGGAGAACAACCCCAGCTTCTCCAGTCTATCCACGTAACTAAAGTCCCTCATCCCTGGAATCATTCTAGTAAATCTCTTCTGCATCCTCTCTAAGGCCTTGACATCTTTCCTAAAGTGCGGTGACCAGAACTGGACACAATACTCCAGTTGTGGCCGAACCAATGTTTAAAAAGGTTCATCACTACTTCCATACTTTTGTACTCTATGCCTCTATTTATAAAGCCCAGGATCCCGTATGCTTTTTTAACCGCTTTCTCAACCTGCTCTGTCATCTTCAACGATTTGTGCACATATACCCCACATCCCTCTGTTCTTTACCCCTTTTAGAGTTGTGCCCTCTAGTTTATATTGCCTCTCCTCGTTCTTCCTACCGAAATGTATCACTTCGCATTTTTCTGCGTCAAGTTTCATCAGCCCCACGTGTCCGCCCATGCCACCAGCCTGTCTATATTCTCTTGAAGTCTATCACTATCCTCCTCACTGTTTACTACCCTTCCAAGTTTTGTGTCATCTGCAAATTTTGAAATTGTGCCCTGTACACTCAAGTCCAAGTCATTAATATATATTAAGAAAAGCAGTGGTCCCAGCACCGACCCCAGGGGAACACCACTGTACACCTCCCTCCAGTCTGAAAAACAACTGTTCACCACTACTCTCTATTTCCTGTCCCTTAGCCACTTCTGTATCCATGTTGCTACTTCCCTTTTTATTCCATGGGCCGCAATCTTGATGATAGGCATACCATGCGGCACTTTATCAAACGCCTTTTGATAGTCCATATACACCATATTAACTACATTGCCCTCATCTACCCTCTCTGTTACCTTATCAAAAAACTCTGTCAGGCTGGTTAAACACAATTTGCCTTTAACAAATCCGTGCTGGCTTTCCCTGATCAATCCACACTCGTTCAAGTGACTGTTAATTCTGTCCCGGATTATCATTTCTAAAAGTTTTCCCATCACTGAGGTTAAACTGACTGGCCTATAATTGCTGGGTTTATCCTTACAGCCTTTTTTGAACAATGGGTATAAAATTTGCAATTCTCCAGTCCTCTGGCACCACTCCCGTATCTATGGATGTTTGGAAGATTATGGCCAGTACCTCTGCAATTTCCACCCTTACTTTCCTCAGCAACCTAGGATGCATCCCATCCGGACCAGTTGACTTATCTACTTTAAGTACAGCTAGCCTTTCCAGTACCTCTTCCTTATCAATTTTTAGCCTGTCCAGTATCTCAACTATATCTTCCTTTACTGAAACTCTGGCAGCATCTTCTTCCTTGGTAAAGTCAGATGCAAAGTACTCATTTAGTACCTCGGCCATCCCCTCCGCCTCCATGAGTAGATCTCCTTCATGGTCCCCAATTGACCCCACCCCTCCTCTTACGACCCATTTACTGTTTACATGCCTGTAGAAGACTTTTGGATTCCCTTTTATGTTGGCCGCCAATCTATTCTCATACTCTCTCTTTGCCCCTCTTATTTCCTTTTTCACTTCCCCTCTGAACTTTCTATATTCTGCCTGGTTCTCACTTGTGTTATCAACCTGTCAGCTGTCATACGGCCTTCACTATCTCTTTTGTCATCCAGGGAGCTCTGGCTTTAGATGCCCTACCTTACTGCCTTGTGGGAATGTGCCTAGACTGTACCCGAACCATCTCCTCTTTAAAAGCCGCCCACTGTTCAATTACAGTTTTGCCTGCCAATCTGATTCCAATTTACCCGGGCCAGATCTGTTCACATCCCATTGAAATTGGCCCTCTTATTTTTTTACTTTAGAGTTGTCCGTGTCCTTTTCCATAGCAATTCTATACCTTATGATACTATGATCGCTGCTCCCTAAATGCTCCCCCACTGACACTTGCTCCACTTGGCCTGCCTCATTCCCTCGAACCAAGTCCAGCAATGCCTCCTTCCTCGTTCGGCTGGTAATGGTCTTACCAAAGTGAATAACCTCATATTTCCCCACATTATACACCACCTGCCACCTTCTTGCCCCACTCACTAAACCTGTCTATATCCCTTTGCAGACTCTTTGCGTCCTCCTCACAGCTTACTTTCCCATCTAGTTTTGTATCATCAGCAAACTTGGATACATTACATTCAGTCCCTGCATCTAAGTCATTGATATAGATTGTAAATAGCTGAGGCCCAAGCACTGATCCTTGCAGCACTCCACTAGTTACAACCTGCCAATCCGAAAATGATCTGTTTATTCCTAATCTCTGTTTTCAGTCCATTAACTAACCCTCAATCCATGCCAATATATTACCCCCAATCCCATGAGCCCTAATCTTCTGTAACAACCTTTTATGTGACACCTTATCAAATGACTTTTTAAAATCCAAATATACATCATCTACTGGTTCCCCTTTATCTACCCTGCTAGCTACATCCTCAAAAACTCTAATAGATTCGTCAAGCACGATTTCCCTTTCATAAAATCATGTTGACTCTGCCTAATTATATTATGATTTTCTAAGTGCCCTGTTACTACGTACTTAATAATAGATTCTAGCATTTTCCCTATTATTGATGTCAGGCTAACTGTTTTCTCTCTCCCTCCTTTCTTGAATAGCGGGGTTACATTTGCTACCTTCCAATCCATGGGGACCATTCTAGAATCTAGGGAATTCTGGAAGATCAAAACCAATGCATCCACTATCTCTGCAGCCACCTTTTTTAAAACCTTAGGATGTAGGCCACCGTGTCCAGGGGAATTGTTGGCTTTTAGTCCCATTAATTTTTCTAAAACTTTTTCTTTACTAATCTTAATTACTTTAAGTTCCTCCCTCTCATTAGACCCTTGGTTCCTCACTATTTCCAGTATGTTTTTTGTGTCTTCTACTATGAAGACAGATATAAAATATTTGTTTAAGGTCTCTGCCATTTTCTTATTCCCCATTACTATTTCTCCTGTTTCTGCCTCTAAGGGACCCACGTTTACTTTTGCTAATCTCTTCCTTTTTATATACTTGTAGTAGCTCTTACAATCTGTTTTTATATTTCCTGCTAGTTTACTCTCTATTTAAAATTCTCCCTCTATCAATTTCTTGGTTATCCTTTGCTGATTTCTAAAACCCTCCCAATCCTCAGGCTTACTATTCTTTTTGGCATCATTGTAAGCCTCTTCTTTTAATCTAATGCTATCCTTAACTGCTCTAGTTAGCCACAGTTGGATCACTTTTACTGTGGAGTTTTTATTCCTCATGGGTATGTATATTCATTGGGAATTATAAATTATTTCTTTAAATGTTCGCTGTTGCTTACCATCATATCTTTTAATCCAATTTCCCAATCTACCTTAGCCAACTCGCCCCTCATACCTACATAATTGGCCTTATTTAAATTTAAGACCCTAGTTTCAGATGTAACTACACCACTCTCAAACTCAATTTGAAATTCTATCATATTATGATCATTCTTTCCCAGAGGATCCTTTATTATAAAATGTACACAATGGCTCCTTTCTTACCCTGTATGTGAGAAGTCCACCAAGAGAGGAATCACTGCTGGATCTAGTAATGGGAAATGAACCAGAACAGATAAGAGAAGTAAGCCTAGGGGAACATCTAGGCAATAGCAATCATAACATGATAAGGTTTAAAATAATGATTGAGAAAGACATAAGTAAGACAAAAGACCAAAGTAATACATTGGAAAAAAAGCTAATTTTGAGGAGATGAGAATGGAACTAGGGCAGGTAAACAGGAAAAACATTTTGACAGACAAACAAATAGAACAACAGTGGGTAACATTTAAAACAGTGATCAAGAGAGTTCAGAAGAAATATATTCCTCTAAAAAGCAAGAACAAACTAGCCAATAATGAAACACCATGGATGAATGAAGAGATAAGAGTAAAATTGAAACTAAAGAAAAAGGCATACTCTAAGTACATGCACAATAAAGGAAAGGATGTCAAAAGGGAATATGAAAAAAACAATTAGGAAAGCAAAGAGGAACTATGAGATTAAATTATCAAGGAATATAAAAAGAAATAGTAAAGTATTCTACAGACCACATAAATAACAAAAGAAAAATTAGTATAGGGATAGAGTCACTAAGGGATGCATACGATAAACTTACACATAAAGACAGCAAAATGGCAGAACTACTGAATAGTTACTTTGCTTCGTTTTTACCAGGGAGACTAACGAGGTGGGCAGGACATTAGAAGGAGAGATCAAAAAAGATATTATAACATTTAAGATAGAGACGGGGAAGATAATTGATAAACTAATCAAACTAAGGGAGGATAAGACCCCTGGTCCTGATGGATTGCACTGCGGATATCAAAAGAAGTTAGGGAGGAGATAGCAGAAGCACTATTACATATATATAAAAATTCACTCGGAAAGGGAATAGTGCCAGAGAACTGGAGGACAGCTAATGTTATTCCTATATTTAAAAAGGGAGATAGGTTTATAGTTCCCTGGACTTATTCTTTCAGCTTAACATCGGTGGTCGGAAAGATAATGGAATCTTTACTCAAAGATGTAATAGAAAAACATCTAGAGAAGAAAAATATAATAAAGAATAATCAGCACGGATTTCAGAAGGGAACGTCATGCTTGACCAACCTTATTGAATTCTCTGAAGAAGTAACAGAAAGAGTAGATTAGAGAAATGCAGTAGATATAGTATATTTGGATTTTCAAAAGGCCTTCGATAAGATATCGCATTGTAGACTCATGACTAGGGTCAGAGCATGTGGAGTCAGGCGACAGGTAGCAGAATGGATAGCAAGCTGGCTACAAAACAGAAAAGAGAGAGTAGGGATTAAGGATAGATACTCAGACTGGCAAAAGGTGGATAGTGGTGTTCAACAGGGATTGGTGCTGGAACCACTGTTCACTATTTACATAAACGATTCAGATTCAGGAATCGGAAGTACAATTTCAAAATTTGTGGACGACACCAAATTGGGGAATGTAGTTAATACAAAGGAAGAATGCGTCAAAATGCATGAGGACATTAATTGGCAAATGAATTTCAATATAGATAAGTGTGAGGTGGTGCATTTTGGTAGGAAGAATAAGGAGACCACGTACTGCTTTGATAATAAGAGTTTAAACGAGATAGAGGAGCAAAGGAATCTCGGGGTACGGATACACAAATCACTAAAAGTAATGACACAGGTTAATAAGGCCATAAAAAAGGCAAATCAAGCAGTGGGGTTCATTTCTAGAGGGATAGAATTGAAAAGCAAAGAAGTTACGGTAAACTTGTATCGAACCTTGGTTAGACCACACTTGAGTATTGTGCACAGTTCTGATCTCCATATTATGGAAAGGATTATAGAAGGCATTGGAGAGGGTGCAAAAAAAGATTCACAAGAATGATAACAGAACTGAGAGGATATCCTTATCAGGAAAGGCTGAACAGGCTGGGACTCTTTTCTCTAGAAAAGAGAAGGCCTGATAGAGGTCTTTAAGATTATTATTATAAGGTAGACGTAGAGAAAATGTTTCCACTTGTGAGGGAGTCCAAAAGTAGAGATCATAAATATAAAATAGTCACTAATAGGGAATTCAGGAGAAACTTCTTTATCCAAAGAGTGGTAAGAATGTGGGAGGTGCTACCACAGGGAGTAGTTGAGGCAAATAGCATAGATACATTTAAGGGGAAGCTAGATAAGCCCATGAGGGAGAAAGGAATAGAAGTGTATCCTGATAGGGTTAGATGAAGTAGGGACGGAGGAGGCTCTTGTGAAGCATAAATGCTGGCACAGACAAGTTGGGCCGAATGGCCTGTTTCTGTGCTGTAGTTTCGATGTAACTCGATGTCAATGACTCCCCAACCAGTAGAAATAGTCTTTCTCTGCTCACCTCATGAAAACCCTTCATAATTTAGAAATGGTACATGAAATCTCTATATTAAAAACAGAAAATGCTGGAAAAGCTCCGCAAGTCAGGCAGCATCTATGGAGAAAGAAACAGAGTTAAAGTTTCAGATTGAAAACCTTTTGTCAGAACTGGAAGATGTTAAAGTTTTGAAGCAAGTACAGAGCCAGGGAAAGGCAGGGGAGGAAGGGAGGGAAGAACAAAAGGGAAGGTCTGCGATAGGGTAGAGGGTAAGAGTGATTAAATGACAAACGGGATGATGGTAAGGAGGGTGGTAATGGGACAAGAGACAAAAGATCAGTCGCGATTAGTTGTAAATGCCAACAGCAGAACCATTACCAGCACCTGCTGTCCAAAAAAATGGGAGCAGAGTTTATAAACTGAAGTTATTGAAATCAATGTTGAGCCCGTTAACATTAACTCTGTTGCTTTCTCCACAGATGCTGCCTCACTTGCTGAGCTTTTCCAGCATTTTCTGTTTTTATTTCAGATTTCCAGCATCCACAGTATTTTGCTTTTGATGAAATCTCTCTGCTTTAGCAGAAATAGTCTCAGTACCTCAAGTACCTCCTCCCAAAAAAGTTTTCATAAATTGTATCATCCTGATGAATCGTTGTATGATTTCTATGGATTGAATGTCGTTTCTATATTAGGTGCCCAAAATTGTGCACAGTTTTTAACTGTGGCCTAACTATTGCTTTGTACAAATTTACCTCTTTGATCTTGTATTCTACACCCCTATTGGCTTTTTTATTCCTTGATCTATCTGCACACAAACCTTTAGGGAATTATGTATTTGAACCCCTTTCTGGTCTTTCTGTTGATCCACATCCTTCATTGTCTTTCTATTGAATGTATTCTCCCATTACTTATATTTCCTCCTAAAATGTATGCAGTGGCAGACATTGAATGAGATATATCATAACACTCAGCAAAGATACATTACAGTGAGAAAGAAAGACCAGGGGAAGGACGTACCATCCGTTGCTAACTAAGTTAAAGACAGTATCAAATTGAAAGAAAAGGTATACAATTCCGCAAAGATTGGTGGCAGGTCAGAAGATTGGACAGAATATAAAAAACAGCAAAGAATGATTAAAAGAATAATAAGGAGGGAGAAACTAGAGTACGAGAGAAATCTAGCTAGAAATATAAAAACAGATAGTAAGAGTTTCTACAGGTATTTAAAAAGGAAAAGAGTAAGTAAAGTGAGCATTGGTCCTCTAGAGAGTGAGTCTGGGGAATTAATAATGGAGAATAAGGAAATGGCGGATGAATTGAACAGATATTTTGCGTCCGTCTTCACTGTAGAGGATACAAATAACATGCCAGAAATAATTGTGAATCAAGAGGTAAAAGGGAGGGAGGAACTTAAAACATTTACAATCACCAGGGAAAGAGTTCTGAAAAAATTATTAGAACTAAAAGCTGACAAGTCCCCAGGTCCTGACGGACTTCATCCTAGGGTCTTAAAGGAAGCAGCTGCAGAGATAGTAGATGCATTGGTATTAATTTTCCAAAATTCCCTAGATTCTGGAAGGATCCCATCAGATTGGAAAATAGCGAATGTAACTCCTCTATTCAAGAAAGGAGGGAGACAGACAGCAGGAAACTACAGGCCAGTTAGCTTAACATCTGTCATAGGGAAAATGCTATAATTTATTATTAAGGAGGTTATAGCAGGGCACTTAGAAAATCTCAATGCAATCAGGCAGTGTCAACATGGCTTTGTGAAAGGGAAATCGTGTTTCACCAATTTATTAGAGTTCTTTGAGGAAGTAACAAGCAACGTGGATAAAGGGGATCCTGTGGATGTGGTGGACTTGGATTTCCAGAAGGCATTTGACAAGGTACCACATCTAAGGCTACTACACAAAATAAGAGCTCATGGTGTAGGGGCTAACATATTAGCATGGATAAAGGATTGGTTAGCTAACAGGAAACAGAGAGTAGGCATAAATGAGTCATTTTCAGGTTGGTAAGATGTAACCAGTGGAGTGCCAAATGGATCAGTGCTGGGGCCTCAACTATTTACAATCTATATCAATGACTTGGATGAAGGGACCGAATGTATGGTTGCTAAATTTGCTGATGACACAAAGGTAGGTAGGAAAGTAAATTGTGAAGAGGACATAAGGAGTCTGCAAAGGGATATCGATAGGTTAAGTGAGTGGGCAAAAAATTGGCAGATGGAGTATAATGTGGGAAAATGTGAACTTGTCCACTTTGGCAGGAGGAATAGAAAAGCAGTATATCATTTAAATGGAGAGAGATTGCAGAACTCTGAGGTACAAAGGGATCTAGGTGTCCTGGTACATGAATCACAAAAAGTTAGTATGCAGGTACAGCAAGTGATTAGGAAGGCAAATGGAATGTTGTCATTTATTGCAAGGGGATGTTTTGCTACAGTTGCATAGGGCATTGGTGCGACCACATCTAGAATACTGTGTGCAGTTTTGGTCTTCTTATTTAAAAAAGGACATAATTGCTTTGGAGGCGGTTCAGAGAAGGTTCACGGGACTGATTGTTGGGATGAGGGGGTTATCATATGAGGAAAGGTTGGACAATTTGAACCTGTATACACTGGAGTTTAGAAGAATGAGAGGTGATCTTATTGAAACATATAAGATCCTGAGGGGACATGAAGGGGTAGATGCTGAGAGGATGTTTGCCTTGTAGGAGAGACTAGAACTAGGGGACACTGTATAAAAATAAGGGGTCTCCCATTTAAGATGGTGATGAGGAGAATTTTTTTCTCTGAGGGTCATGAGTCTGTGGAACTCCCCAAGTGAGAAGTGGAGGCAAGGTCATTGAATATTTTTAAGGCCGAGTTAGATAGATTCCTGATTAACAACAGAGTCAAAGGTTATAGTAGGTAGATGGGAAAGTAGTGTTGAGGTCACAATCAGATCAGCCACGATCTTATCAAATGGCAAAGCAGGCTCGAGGGGCCAAATGGCCTACTCCTGCTCTTAATTCATATGTTTGTATGTATTACCTTACACTTGCCCACATTAAAATGCAACTGATATGTCTGCTCATTCTACTAAGCTGTCTATATCCTTCTGTAGCTTTAGAAACATCGAAAATAGGAGCCATTTGGCCCTTCGAGCCTGCTCCGCCATTCAATATGATCATGGCTGATCCTCTATCTCAATACCATATTCCGTTCTCTCCACATACCCCTTGATGCCTTCTGTGTTTAGAAATCTATCTATCTCCTTCTTAAATATATTCAGTGACTTGGCCTCCACAGCCTTGCATGGTAGAGAATTCCACAGGTTATCCTCCCTCTGAGTGAAGAAATTTCTCCTCGTCTCAGTCCTAAATGTCCTACCCCGTATCCTGAGACTGTGACCCCTCATTATAGATCCCCCCAGACAGGGGAAACATCCTCCCCGCATCCAGTCTGTCTAGCCCTGTCAGAATTTTATACATTTCAGAGATCCCCTCTCATCCTTCTAAACTCAAGTGAATACAAACCTAGTCGACCCAAATTCTCCTTATACAACAGTCCTGCCATCCCAGGAATCAGTCTGGTGAACCTTCGCTGCACTCCCTCTATGGCAAGTATATCCTTTCTTCGGTAAGGAGACCAACACTGCACACAATACTCCAGGTGTGGTCTCACAAAGGCCATGTATAACTGCAGTAAGACATCCTTGCTCTTGTACTCAAATCCTCTTGCAATGAAGGCCAACATACCATTTGCCTTCCTAATTGCTTGCTGCACCTGCATGTTTGCTTTCAGTGACTGGTGTACGAGGATTCCCAGGTCCCTTTGTACATCAACATTTCCCAATTTATCACCATTTAAATAATACTCTGCCTTTCTGTTTTTCCTTCCAAAGTGGATAACTTCACATTTATCCACATTATACTGCATCTGCCATGTATTTGCCCACTCACTCAACTTGTCTAAATCGCCTTGAAGCCTCTTTGCATCCTCCTCACAACTCACGATCCCACCTAGTTTTGTGTCGTCAGCAAACTTGGAAATATTACATTTGGTTCCCTCATCCAAATCATTGATATATATTGTGAATAGCTGGGGCCCAAGCACTGATCCCTGCCGTATCCCACTAGTCACCGTCTGCCATCCCGAAAAAGACCCATTTACTCCTACTCTCTGTTTCCTGTAATGTTAACCAATTTTCAACCCATGCCAGTACATTACCCCTTTTGCTGTTTGCTAACCTCCTACTTTTGTATCATCAGCAAATTTCAATGTACTACTCTCTACTCCCAAGTCCAAACCATCTATAGCAAGAACAAAAGATGACCTACAACTGACCCAATCCTTCTCCAATCCGAGAACCCGTTAACCTTAAACCTGCACTTCCTACTTTCTATGCACACTGCTACATTTCTTCTTATACCATATGCCTAAATATTTGCAACAAGCCTCTTGTGAGACACCTTATTGAACTCATCTACTGCATTCCCTTTATCCAATCCAACACTTCTTCCAAAAACTCTATTAAACGTGTCAGACACGACTTGTCTTCAACAAATGTGCTTACTGCCCTCAATTATCCCATGCATTTCTAAATGCTCATTAATTTGAATCATGAATTATGGATTCTAAGAGTTGTCCCACATCTGTTAACAGACTAACTGACCTACCAGGTTGACACAATATATTGAGGTGCAGCTGCTCTACCTCCTCTTGCTGTAGAAAATGTAGCGTTCTGACTTAATTTGTAATGATTTTTGTGGTCATGATCTTAAAGAGAATTGGCAGCCTAGCCACATCTCTGCAATGTTGTAGAACATGTGCTCTGGCATGAAGTAATTCATCTTCATCCAGTCTACTGGCCTTAATAGCTTTGAAGCATACAGAGCAGTGATGGCCAACCTTTTGCAAAGGAGTGCCACATTGTGAAACTAGAATGTGCAGGCCTGCCACTTGCAGAATATTGTCATGAATAATATAATTTTTTAAACGTAGTAATCTTAGCTGAATAAAACAAATAATAATAACTCCAACAATTGCTGCAGGGTCAATAATTATGTAATGGTCACAAGGTCTACAAATTAAACATGACAATCTACTTAATGTGGCTTCTGAACCTACTTGCTGCTACACCTCAGTATACTTCATCGTGTATGTGAAGCTCAGACATTTTGGAGAGATGAAATAAGGTGCTTTTATCAATAATGTTTATTTTCCTTTTGTTCTTCCATTCCTTTCCGTTCATCACAAGAATACACACAAGAAACTGCCGGCTTAATTCGAGACAAACACAATTATCTCACATTAATGTCACTGCACTTCACATATGTTCAACAGTACTGGATACTGAGGTGAAGAGAGTGATGCAGGAAATGCTATTCTTTAATACTAAATGCAAGAGAAACTGGTCAAATGAAGGGAAATGTTTATTTCAAAATAAAATATTACCCAAAACGCCACAGCAAAATGTTAATTATTGGACTCTTCTTAGAAAATAACGTCAACAGATGAGAGACCCAGAAAGTGCCGAACTTTTGCTTAATATTTGTAATTCGTGCAACATTCTCCAGAATTCATCTCGAGTGTTTGTTCACAGGCGGCGCATACTGGGGAGGGAGGGAGGGAGACCTCCTTTGTATATCAGTCAAATTTACACTAACTCACAACCGCTAACTCCCCCCACTAAGGGATAAACCAAATCTCACCTGGGACCAGTTTCTTCGCCCTGATGGGCTCCTCCTCCTCTCTGCAGATCAGGTGGCTCTCCATCTCCACAGTCCTGACTGCCAGATAGTCCTTCCACACATCATCTCCTATGTGCGTGGCCTGCTTTGGCTCCACCTGGGCAATGCCCAGGGCCTTGACAAAGATCCGATGGTCCAGCTTGGCTGCCCCGATGTCAACACAAACTCAAAATGCTGCCGCAGCTCGCAGTTGGCTAGAATCTGCTCCGGGCAGCAGTCGAAGTTGGAGATCACTGCCATGCGGATTCCCAGTTGGTGGCAGTGAGTCAGAGTGTCCCCCACATCGGCGAACACCTCCCAGTCCCTAGTGCTGCAGAACACCCGATAATGGTTCTCGGCGAGCGGGGACAATACCCGCTCTTGGTTCACCCCGCATAGCCGGAAGGTCCATTTGACGATGTCCCCCCACCGCTGCTAGGAGCTCAGGCCCCAACCTAGGCCTTAGATGGGGACCAGCTCGTCCTGCTTCCTGATGGCGGCGACGAATGATTGGTCGAGAGCTTCGGCCTCCACCTGGATCCCGTGGAGCTTGGCCTCCGAGAAGTATAGCTCGCCAATCGAGTGATGCACTCGGAGCAGATTGTCCTTCACATCCCAGGTCAGCAACCACCACCGTCCACCCGCGTGCCGTGGCGTGCCATTCTCTGGTGAGAGGCGTGCCACTTGTGGCACACGTGCCTGGGGTTGGCCATCATTGATATAGAGTCAAGAAGGGTTTAATCTGCAGATTGCAGAATGGGCATTTTCTAGTTTTCAATTTCTATTTCCAATTTAACCAGTGTCGATCTCTCTCTTGATCTGACCAAAAATGTTGATTGTTCTGTTTTACAAAAACATTTTTGCAGATCTCTCACAGGGTAGAGACATCAGTGATTTAGCCAACATTGGAATAGATAAAGGTATTAGTTTTATGTTCCAGAAAGTTATGAAACTTTGACACAGTACTTTGTTTTCCCTCTGGGATTCACAAGGGTAAAGTGATAGGTCTTATAAGGTTATGTACAACCATAGGGTTTCTGAGTGTAATACAACATAGACAAACATTTTCCTCTCAATTTACAGTTATTCTAGGACAAGCCGCTGCAGAAATTGAGTCAGGAGCCCATTTCTCTGTTATCCACCCCATTTTTCTGTGGTTCCTGTTTCCAAAGTTATTTCTGCCAGGTGCTAGAAGCAAATGCCCAAATATAGCCAGGGACATTTAAATAAGGTGGTGACGATGGAGTGACATTTTCCATCATTATTACCTCAGCAATGGTGGACACTACTTATGCCAGCTTTCAACAGGCATCCAACATTACTAGGAGAAGTGCAATGCCACAAAAAATTTAAAGGGCCAAGGTAGGAGCATAAATTTCATCACAGTGGAGTGGCAATTCTATTCTGGTAGATTTTGTCACTGAATCAGTGGCTGCCTGACCCTTTATGGTGGTGGAGGCTTCCATCTCCTTCAATAGCAGTCATTTCCCTCATCCTGCCGCCTCCAAGTGCAAGCAAGGATACCGTTGGGAGTCCGCCAAACTTAGGAAAATGAATCTGACTCCAGGAAATTCACTGGTCCCTTTAAGAACAGCTGTTTCGACTGGTGTGCGACCGAGAAAACTGACAGCAACATGCACAGCGCCTGCTGCGCTCAGTCACGATCCAATTTGTCGAAGGGACCTGAAACAGATGTTAGGCCCCTGATTGACATAAGTAATGGGCCTAATGCCAGCATCAGGTGTACGCCCTGGACAGCTACAGGGCACCCTAACAATATGGCATGCGGTGTCACTCCATCGTCACTTCTGTTGCGGACTGAGTGCGTGCACGCAATATTGGATCCTTCAATAAAAATGGGTGCTGTGCAATCAAATTTCTACGCTTCAGTCTTCTCTTACCAAAATTCAAAATGTTCTACTGGAAAACAGGCCATTTAGTTTCATCTGGAAATTAGGCAGATAAGGGGTTGTATTTTGGGAGAAATTCAAAATGTACATTCTTTAAGATTTTGGTAGGTGTGGGACCCAGACAATATGTAAATAATTCCGCATTAGAATGCAATGCAATTACCTTTTTGTACAGTGTCTTTGATCTTGGGTGGTTGATAGTATTGTCTTTGAAGACCCAGAAATTGTATCAGAACTATGGGTTTCTCTTATAAACTTCAGTTCTAATGGGAGATCTGAACTGCATGAGTGTAATTTTAACTTTTGGCGAGTGCAAAACAGGCGCTATCAGATCGGCCACTCCTTATACACCTCGCCTGATTTTCCTTTCTGTTGATTTCAAAATCAGGCGGATTGTATAATGGGCGGCTGATCCGATATCGCTCGTTTTACACTATCAGCAAAAGTTAAAATCCCCCCCCCAAGGGTCAATATAAGAATCGGATCACCTGTACACAATATCACATCATTAAGATCTACAAAAACTGTTTCATCCAATAGTCCTAATATTTATTAAGCTCTGTAAAAAATACTTTCTAAAAAGATAAATTAAACCCTTTTCAGACTGATTCTATCTTTATTGTCAGCACCTTGCTGTGTTTTAATTCTTCTGTGCATTTTTCTACCTATAAATAAATCTGACTGTTCGTTTTAACATGAATGCTTTGGCCTGATGGCATGGTATTTATCAGCTTTTAAAGAAAACAGCAGAATATAGTTGGCATCTCACATGATATCTGGTGCACAGTATCAGAAATCTGGGCATACCAGACATGGCATATATTAAAGCACAGTCTCAGTTCATATAAGACTCAGTCCATTTATGCAAACTGCCTTTTATCTTCTAATTCCATTTCCCTATTTTTTATGTACCCTTTAATAATTTTCTTCTTCATCCAATTCCCTACAGTGATTGACTCAGCTTCAAAAGCCTAACTCTTGGTTCCATAATCCTTTATTTGTGAAGATGTGCTTGCCTCACTCCACTGTCATGTTGACCTGGCCTCATACCACTTTCTAATAAATGACTTTTCTATATTTTCCTGCAGTTTCCTACATTCTTCCTCAAAGTTGGTCATACCCCCTAATTTGGTATCACTAAACTTCAATATTATTCCTCTTGTGCTTTGGTCCAAATCATTTATATAAATGGAAAATAAAAAAGAGATGCCTACGTGAGTCCCTGGGGTATACTACTACCTATGTTCTGCCAATTTGAAAAACATACATTTACCCTTAATCTCTGCTATCATCTAGATGCAATGGATCTCTCTATCTGCATCTTCATTCTTTCCAATCCATCAGTTTTACCTGACTGTGATTGATTTAGTTTTTCTTATAATAAAGCCATTGTAATCACACCCAGAGAAAACCAAAGTGATTTTGTATAGTTACTACTGAAACTTTGAATACCAAACTTAAATATTTTAGCATGACAGAGTCCATTTATTATCATAATTGGTGTTTAATATACTTACATTATTATTTTGTGTTTTTGTTTATCAAGTAGTTATTCTTTAACAGAAAAAGATGCTTGAAGAATTGACTTTAGGTGATAAAATTGAATCAAACTGAAATATAGGAGGGTGATACAATGGACCGCTCTCTATATGAATCTGTGTTCTCTGGTCAATTAGTTTTACCCTGTCTCTGTGATCAATTATATCTCCTAATAATAAAACCAATAGATTTTCCAAAGCCTGCCAGCTGTGAATTCAAAAACCTTACATTTGACATCTCACTTTTCATGAAGCTGTATTCCCTTTAATACCATGGTCTTTAATTGTTGCAACAAGACTCTGATTAAACGCCTTCTGAAAAATCCAAAGAACAACATCCACTGCAGTCCCTTTATGCATTCTGTGATTTTATCAATAACTTCACTTAAATTAGCCAAGCAGGACCTGTCCTTCACAAATCCATGCTGGTTATCCTTAATTAGCTTAGGCGTTTCTATATGTTCACTAAATACACCTCATATTATGGACTCTGAGCCCTGATTTTGCGAAAATTGCCAATGGTGTGGATGCATCTGCACTGACAGCGCAGAGGCCTCGCCTGGCCGAATATTGCAATGCTAATTCTTCCCCTTAATTTGAATAGTAATCCAGCACATTAAAAATCATGCCTAAGGACTTAGGCCTGAAGTACAGTTAGCAAGGGTACACAAAATCAGCATGGCAGCAGCTTGACATTAAGGAGGCTGAACTGGTGACAAAAAAAACCTGAATAATTGTTCAGAATAGTACAAAGGAAAATTGTGGGCAAACTGCTCTTTTTGATGCTGAAGAGTTTGGAGGACATTTGGGGCTAAAGGCCACCCTCCAGTAAAACCTCAGGTGCAAGATGTGTGGAGAGGGGCAACTGTCCAATACAATGGTGTAACCCAAGTCCCATATATCTGGCTGCAAACAAAGACATTTTCTGGAATCAGGAGGACGGCAAAGGTGACTGTGCTCCTCACTTTCACATTTTTTTTTGTGGGATCCATTTAGCATGGGACAAACCAATAGTAACTGCTGTACCCACCAGGAGATACTATTTAAAGCATTGCTCACTTCTTGCATTGTGCCAAAGCTGGACAATACACTATTCTTGCAGGTGGAGGTGGTGCCCAAGGAACACCAAACAGATGCTCAAGATTCAAGCCCAAGGTGCTTCTCAGTGGAATCAGCAGCCATGGAAGGATGCTTGATCTCCTTAGATTCATCTCTCGAGTGATTCATCTCCTTCAAATAATGCAGGCACTACAGACTGTCAACATCAGGAAGGCATCATGGCTGCTTTTTGAATAATGGTCATTGCCATCCATAATAATGTTTCTGTGGCGAGATACCATCGTGATGTTAAATAAATGCATACCTTTCTGTTCATGTAAGCCATGTGTTTAATAGAAGGAACTCTGATGCCCATATGAATGTAATCTACAACATCCTGCAATCGAGGGAAAAGCTGTCTGCCCTGTCATGCTTCCTTTCTACAGGTAGAGTGATGAAGTCGTTATCCCATGCAAACTCAGGCTGGGAATTTTCTCGGAGCTGCTCCCACTCCACCCATGTATGGGGATACCGCCACACTTCCAGCAAAGTTACTGCAGCGGAGCGGGAGTAGCTCCAAAGAAATTCCTAGCCATAGTCATAATAAATGGCCACTATTAGATTATGATCACAGACTGTTGAGGAATTAGATACTCATTAATAGATTAATTCCTCCTTAACTTCATATCATAATGGGGCAGAAATTGCTCAGAGCGGTGAACCAACACTTCCTGCTGCTTCATAGATTTATACTAACCCACTAACTTACCGCGGTCTTTTTGTCGGGCACTGCCTTGAAAAGAGAGTGGAGAAGAGCCCAGCGTCAGTTCCCGTGGAGCTAGGACCCTGGGAGAAGAGGATCGGTCTCTCCCCTTGCCCAATCAGATCACAGCATTTTTAACAGCTGCGTTCACTGTCTCTGCAGGCTTGCAGGGTTAAACCAGGAAGTGAAAGGTACAAGATTAAAATTAATGTAAAAACAGTTATAGACAGCAAAAAAGAGAGGGTAATAAATAATTGAATTAAATAAAAGAGACAGAAGGGAAAAGTAAAAAAAAATTTAATTTTTAATTTTTTAAAAAAAGTTAATGATCAAAAACTATTAAAATAAGGAGTAATGGGACTCCACATTTATAGAAGTTAATTTTGGTTGTTTGGCAATTAAGACGTACCGTGCACTGTTAAAACTTAGTTTAGACCTATATTTTTAAGGGTACCAGTTTGGTGGCATAATTACTTACTTTCCAGCTGGGCAGATAAGCAAGTTTACACTTTTTCAATGATTTCTCTAATTATAGTGTGCGATGTACCCTTAATTCAAAGCTGTCATTAGTGCCGGTGAACCAGTAGGAGCAACGTCTGGATTTCCACGTTTCACTGTGCAGAATGTCAGAACTTGCTCCTCCATTTTACTACTAGCAACGGAGAGCGCGAGCTCTACATTATTTCGGGAATGATTTCTGCCCCAATATCTCTGAATGTACAGATTTCCACTTAGTCCCAATTCATTATTGAATACTCAATGATAACTTAGATCTCTATTCATTCTCAATTGAATAATTTAGCCAATCAATAATTAAATTCTTCTTTTTCCATTACATTTCTCCTTTGACCATTAGACATCTCTTTATCCCTATCTCTAAGGTTCTGTGCTGCACCCACTTCCACTGCTATCCATCAACCTTCATTTGTTCCTGAAATACTTCTTTTTTAATTCCAGTCTCACTCTCACCCAGTCCCTCAACAAATGCTTCTCCTGCTCAGTACCCTTCCTTTTATTCCTTGTTCCTTCCCTATCTGGGATCCACAGTGGATCCAAATTGTTACTATACTCCTCTGAATGCTAACTAATATATCTCATATGTACCCTTACCTATCATGATAGGATTATGCTGGGATAAGAGTGAAGGCAGAAAGTAGCATGCATTAAAAAAGATACAAATCACGTGATGTTAGGTGGTGGCCCTGATGAGTAATTTTTTTTAAACAAAGGTGAGCAGTGCTTAAGTCAATAAGCAAATCCAATGTGGAATTAGAAAGGGGTGAGTTAATTATATCTCCTTTTGGTTTCTCAATGTGCAAGTGAAGTTCATCAGCTCCTCAGGTTAGTAGTAAAAACATATTCAACCTCGCCAGATGGAGAAGGCCATCGGGGCACCAGTTTTATTACTCTGGAGCTTTTCCTTAACCAAATAAAAAAATTCTGTTGGCAGAAGAGCAATAGAGTCTGGGTGAATGGATATTCTGGTCAACAGTGTGGAGAGATTCAGTTCTTAGATATGGTGGAAGATAACCATCTTCTGGCAATAATCAGGCTGCCTCCTTTCTCCAACATGTGATGTGCCATATTTATTTACAGGAGCAGGTTGAAATGGAAAGCCAGAAACTGTGTTATGAATTTGCAGAAACCAATGGAGTTATTACTCTTTTACTTTTTTAGGTATACCAATCAATTTAATTAACATCCAAATTCATTTTGAAGTTTATTGGCCTTTATGATAAAGACAGGCCAAACTTTGGGCATTTTTCTCCAGGACTGTGACAGGATTGTCAAGTGCAAGGGTTCATTAAAGTCAAACCCTTTTTCTAATTTATGTAACATCACTCTTCAGAACAGAACATTCATTTTTAAAGCGAAGAATTGATCTATGGGATCATATAGGGAGGATTTTGATCCCTTGACAAGATCTGCTGCAACACACCCTAGAACAAAATGGTATCACATGTTGGAGAAAGGAGGCAGCCTGATTATTGCCAGAAGATGGTTATCTTCCACCATATCTAAGAACTGAATCTCTCCACACTGTTGACCAGAATATCCATTCACCCAGACTCTACTGCTCTTCTGCCAACAGAATTTTTTTTATTTGGTTAAGGAAAATGGTATCAACATATGGGAGTCTGAATTTGCACAGGAATTCTCCTGCTCATCTACCATAAGTTTGATGGAATGAAAACGCAGAAAAGCAATGAAGTTACAGCGGACCAATAGGAGAGCCTCTTCGGAAATTCACCCTCATGAACCTTCAAGAAATGAAGACGTGAAAAGGCCATCACACCCATCATTGTTCATCTCCTCCATTAGAAGGTACAACCTCATGCAAGATCTTCCCCAAACATTAGTAATGCTAAGTCCTGGGAGAGGCAAAATTCACAGTTTCACAAACACCATGTGACTCTGGCAGTAAAGGTGAGCTTCATAGCTGTTTACTTGGTTGAGTTCTGGTCCCCAGTGGTTTAATGTTTCTTGGGAATAAGGAATTCTTCATGCATAAACAATGCTGGGAGAAATTACATTTATGCGCTGATAAGTTTCAATGTTTTTGCAGAGGTTAAAGCCAGGAACTAATTAGGTCACAGATGCCTTACTCCATGGCTTGGAAAAAACATATTTTATAAAGATACACAAGCAAAGGCTTTTTTAAATTAAAAAATATAGAAAGGAGAATTTGGCAGGTGTATATTGTCACCTCTCAAATCCATGCCCATCTCTCCCACAACTCCCTGTTTGAATCTCTCCAATCAAGTTTCTGCCTCCACTAGAGCACTGAAATGGCTCTAACCAAAGTCACAATCAACATTCGCTGAACCAAACTGTATGCAACCTTGGCATGCTATTCAACCCTTTATTCAGAACCCATATACTCTCCATCACAAAGGCCACCTACTTCCACCTCTGTAACATCATCTGCACCTCAGCCAATCTGCCGCAGAAATCATCATCAATGCCTTTGTCACCTCCAGATTGCATTATTCCAATGCTCTCCTGGCCAGCTTCTATTCTTCCACCCTCCATAAACTTTACTTCCTTCAAAACTCTGCTGCTTGCATCCTATCCCGCACAAAGTCCCACTAACCCATCACCCCATCTTTGCTGACCTACATTGGCTTCCAGTCCTCTAAAGCCTGAAATTTTAAAATTATCATCCTTGTAGTTAAATCTCTTCCTGGCCTTATCCCTCCCTATCTCTGTATCCTCTTCCAGCTCTAAAATCCCTCCTCTGAACTCTATTTTCTCCTGAATCTGGCTTCTTGTGCATCCCCCTTGTTCACCCCATCAATGGCGGCCATTCCTTCAGCAGCCTAGGCTCCAGGCTCTGAAATTCCTTTCCCTCTATCTCTCATAGGAACAGGAGTAGGTCATTCAGCCACTCAAGCCTGTTCCACCATTTAACTACATCACGGCTGATCTGCACCTCAACTCCATTTGATCCATTGCCCTTAGTACCCTTACCCAATACAAATCAGTCGATCACAAGTCTTGAAAATTTCAATTGACCCATAATCCAGAGTCTTCTGGGGGAGAGAATATCACATTTCCACTGCACCACGGGTGAAAAACTGCTTCCTGATTTTACTCCTAATTGGTCTAGCTCTAATTTTAAGATTGTGCCCACCAGAGGAAATAGCTTCTCTGTATCTACTCTATTGAATCGTTTTATCATTTTAAACACCTCAATTAGATCACCCCTTCTAAATGCAAGGGAATACAACCCAAATTTATGTAACCTGTCATCATAATTTAACCCTTTAAGCCCCGGTATCATTTTGGTAAATCTGCACTGTACCCCCTCAAAAGCTAATATATCCTTCCTGAGATGCAGTGCCCAGAACTGAACACAATACTCTGGACAAGGCTCTATACAACTGAAGCATATCTTCCTCCCCTTTGTATTCCAACCCTCTTGAGATAAAGGCCATCATTCCAGTAGCTTTTTTGATTATTTTTTATCCTTGTGCACTAGCTTTTAGTGATTTGTGTACATAGGCACCTAAATCTCTCTGCTCCTCCACAGTTCCTGGTCTCTCACTATGAAGAAAATATTCTGATTTGTCATACTTGGATCCAAAGCGCATGATCTCACACTTCCCCACATTGAATTCCATCTCACATAGTTTTGCCCACTCACTTAATCTGTCTGTCCTTTTGCAACTTCTGGCTCCCATCTGCACTACCTACTGTCCCACTTAACTTAGTGTCATTTGCAAACTTGGATATACAACTCTCTATTTCTTTAACCAAGTCATTGATTTATATGGTGAAAAGCTGAAGCCACAGTACAGATCCCTGGGGAACACTTGTTACATTCCACCAATCTGAATACATTCCCTTTATCCCTACTCTCTGATTCCTACCTCCCAACCAATTACCAACCCATGTCACAAGGTCACCTCCAATTCCATGCACTTTAATTTTTGCTAATAATCTCTTGTCTGGAATCTTATCAAATGCCTTCTGGAAGTCCATATAGACAATATCCATAATGACCAACTAGATTAGTCAGATATGACCTACCCCTCACAATCCATGCTGACTTTCTTTGATCAGTTCATACTTGTCCGAATGCTCAGTCACTCCAGCCCTGATGATAGATTCCAATAATTTCCCCACAACTAATGTTAAACGAACAGGTCTGTAATTTCTTCCCTCCCTCCCTCCCTTCTTAAATAACAGAGTGACATTTGCAAATTTCCAATCCAAAGGCACGGTTCTGTCATAACATTCTGTATTAATCCAAAAGTTTGTACAAAACAATAGTGATGAATCTTCATAAGTCACCTGGAACTGTGTCCTTTGTATGCAGAAATTCAAGTGCTGAATTAGGCTTGCTGTAATGCATATATGGTTATGGGAAATCTATGACTTGCCTATTTGTAATGTACTACATCTCCAAGCCTTTCTGTACTCCTGGAACTACTAGGGTTAATTTCAGAGATGTTGGTCCTTGTTACAGTCGCTTCCAGCTATACTCTGTTGTCATGACATCCAGTTGCACAAAAAAAACCTTCTGCTTTGAACAGTCTTTGACTGTTACCAGTTGTGATGCATTAATGTGCCACAAAGCATTCTAAATAGATTTGACTACTTTTGAAGTTTTGTTGCAATGTTACCAAAGTCACAATTTTCTGAAATTCAAACCGGATGTGTGAAACAATTTATGGAATTTCATCCACAAAGGGTAATACTTTAACATGATTATTAGCCACAATTAGACACAAACAGGTGGGCAGACACATTGCAGTAGCAAGCCCTTACAAGTCTTATTAAAAGGATTGGTTCCACAATTCACATAATTGGTTCCTTTCAAAATACTTTTTACCTATGCTTGTAACATTGCTTCAAATATTCATAGGTTCATAGAATTGTAGAATGAAACAGCACAGGAGGCGGCCATTCGGCCCATCATGCCTGTGTCGGCTCTTTGAAAGAGCTATCCAATTAGTCCCACTCCCCTGCTCTTTCCCATAGCCCTGTAATTTTTTTCCCCTTCAGGTATTTATCCAATTCCCTTTTGAAAGTTACTATTGAATCTGCTTCTACCACCCTTTCAGGCAGTGCATTCCAGATCATAAGTCATTGCGTAAATATTTTTTTCCTCATGTCACCTCTGGTTCTTTTGCCAGTTACCGACCCTTCTACCACTGGAAACAGTATCTCTTTATTTACTCTATCAAAACCCTTCATGATTTTAAACACCTCTATCAAATCCCAGCTTCACCAGTCTCTCCACATAACTGAAGTCTCTCATCCCTGGTACCGTTCTAGTAAATCTCTTCTGCACCCTCTCCAAGGCCTGGACATCCTTCTTAAAGTGTGGTGCCCAGAATTGAACACAATACTCCAGCTGAGGCCTAGCCAGTGTTTTATAAAGGTTTGGCATAACTTCCTTGCTTTTGTACTCTATATCTCTATTTATAAAGCCAAGGATCCCATATGCTTTCTTAACAGCCTTCTCAACTTGTCCTGCTACCTTCAAAAATTTGTGTAACTTTTCCTGACCTCTCAAAATGTTTCAGTTTCATCTTTTAGATTGAAAGCATTAGTGAATGAGCGCATTAATTAGTATTAAATCTCAAATTATATTTTGACCTGGAATTTCCAAAGGTACTATTAAACATAAGAATTATTATTGATTTTTTTTTTTAAAGTGAGCAATCTCCAGAGGAACAGCAATCATTCCACAGGAACACAAAAAAAATTCCCACCTACCTGTCATTGGCAGCCATGTGGGGTGCTGAAGAATACTGAGCAGAGCAGGCTCATCACAGATACATTTCAACATGGGTCCTTCAACAGGCATTAGGCCCCTAATTTTCATATTTATGGTGCCTAATGCCCACTCGGGCACAACACACACCAAGTTTTACCCCAAAGTGTATTTTTTGATTAACTTAAAATAGATTTTCAATTTAGTTCTAATTAACATAACAGGATTTCTAAAAAACTTAGTTTTGTTCGCTTCCCATAAGTTTGCAGTTATCAGTACTGATGGTTTGAGCTACATGTTTAAATGTCTCCAAAATAACCTAGTTTAAAAATGTATATAATTTCAAATTAATATATATTCCTATTCAAATAACAAGTGCATCTTCTAAATATAATAATTTCAAGATATTTATTTCTTTATTAATAAAGCTTATGGTCTTTCCTCATATAACTTGCTCTGTGAAGTAGAATAAAAGTGAATACGCTGTCACGTTGTTGACAAGGTTTTATATTTTCTGGAAAAAATAACATGTAAATACACTTAATAAAAAAAAGGCTCCCACTCTGCCTACAGTACATTGCTCAATTTTAGAAATTCTACAAATCAGAAAATTGAGCAATTTAAATTGTAAAAATTATTTTAATTTCTGCATTTTTATAAAGTTTTAAATGAGGGAGAATAGATTTGTAATGAATTGAAACTTTAAGCATATTTTATCAGTTTGTACATATGCCATACTTCAACTGTAATGTGTCTTAAATGGTTTTCTACATGCTTCCCACTGATAATGGAATCTTACTTTCATGTCTATTATAACCACAGGCATTTACTTACTATAGATTATCCAGGAAACAAGTATAATCTGGTCCAGAAAACAGTTAATAAAGGATGTTACTATCAATCAGAGTTAGAGGCTTCATTCTGTTTTGAGCTGCGTTCATCAACTTTTTTAGTGCATAATATTTAATTAAATATTGTCAATCTTGTTAAGCAGGACAAACTAGTATATACACACAACACACACAAAAGAAACTTATAAGCAGATCAAATAAAACCTCAAAAAGTTTAAACAGTAAGCTGGGAGTGGCCAATTATATATACAAAAAAAGTTTCTGCATCAATGGAAAAATATAATTAGTTCATGCCTCTGATCGTGATTTGGCGTTCACTAATCTTTAAAATACTAAAGACTATTTTAAAAAATGTTTATTTGTTTAAAACACTGGATCGATTTTCACTTTAAAAAAATCACAAATTATAGGCCTTTGAGCGCTCTGGAAGTATTCTGTACCACTTTGAAAGACTTCCATTTTTGTAAATAGAATTACAACTCAAGGGAAGGGACAGCAGAATTGGGGAAAATATAGATCTTTACCTTTAGGTGCAATAGTCATCATTGTTCAAATGAAAGTAAATTCCAATCGTCATGGAACGTTCATAGGCCTATCCCTATAAGAGACAATGAGGCAGAACCATATGATCTTCCCCTTCCTGCAATGCCCCTAGGCAGTGATCCTTAGTTCTTTTTGACAACTAGAAATATCAGCAATGGCATATTTATGACTGATATTAACATCCTTCATTAATTGTACTCTAGACCAGACTGTACTTGTTTCGTGGGTAATGTACAGTAAATGGAAATACCTGTGGTTACAATAGACTTAAAAGTAGGATTTCTTTATCAATAGAAAGCCCACAGTAATTTGCGAGGATCCCTGAAATTTTAGAACTGAATGGGGAAAAGATCTAGTTTAATAACTATGTACAATTTGAACCAGAATGTTTTTTTTTTGTAATTAATTGGCTATATTCGAAGAGTTAGTAAAGCATATGTCTGGATTACTCCCAGTGTCATGTGCTGGTGAGTATAGGAGCAGTAAGATATACCAGGTTAATGTGTGGCTGGAGAAGTAATGCAGGAGGGAGGGCTTCAGATTCCTGGGGCATGGGGACCAGTTCTGGGGCAGGAGGAATCTGTAAAAGATGGACAGGTTGCACCTCAACAGGGCTTGGATCAATGTCCTCGGAGGGAGGTTAACTGGCGCTGTGGGGGAGAGTTTAAACTAATTTGGCAGGGGGAGGGGCATTAGATAAAGCATTAGAGAGAAGATACAAGGTGCACAGAGGACTGGGAGAGACAATTGGCATTAGAATAAAGAGTAGTTCAGAAATAGGAGGGATCAGATCGGGGGGAAATGCGAGGCAGACTAAAATGGGTTTGGAGTATGTGTGCGTAAATGCGTAGAGCTGCAGGTGAGCTGCAGGCACAAGTAGCCACATGATATTATGAAAAGGTGGCAAAAACGGAGACCTAGCTCAAACAAGGGGAGGAATGGGCACGCAATATTCCTGGCTACAATGTATTCAGGAAAGATAGGGAAGGGAAGGAGAAAAAAGTGTGTGTGGGGGGGGGGGGGGGGGGTAGGATTGATCAAAGATACTGTTACAGCGCTAGAAAGGGATGATGTACTTAAGGGTTCAAAAACAGAATCTATTCGGTTAGAACTAAGGAACAATAGAGGAGCTATTATGCTGCTGGGTGTGTACGATAGGCCACCAAATAGTGGGAAGGAAATAGAGCGGCAAATTAATAATAATGGGGGACTTCAATTATCTTAATACTGACTGGGAAAGTAAGTGTTAAGGGCAAAGAGGGGGAGGAATTCCTGAAATATGTACAAGAGAACTTTCTTGGTCAGTATGTTTCCAGCCCAACAAGGAAGGAGGCCGTACTCAATCGAGTTCTGGGGAATGAAGTGGGGCAAATGGAGCACGTTTGAGTGGGGCATGTTTCAGTGGGGAGCATTTGGGAAACAGTGATCACAATATCATTAGGTTTAGAATTGTTATGAAAAAAAACAAGGACAAATCAAATATGAAAATACTCAACTGGAGGAGGGTTAACATCAGTGAGTTGAAAAGGGATCTGGCCCAGGTGGATTGGAATCAAAGATTGGCAGTTAAAACAGTGAATGAGCAATGGGAGGCTTTCAAAGAGGAGATAGTTCGGGTAGACTAGACACATTCCCACGAGGGGAAAGAAAGTGCATCCAAAGCTAGAGCTCTCTGGATGACTAAAGATACAGAGATTAAAATGAAAAAGAAAAAGGAGGCTTATGATAAATGTCAGGTTCATAATTCAGTAGAGTACCGAGCTGAATACAAAAAGTACAGAGTAGAGCTGAAAAAGAAGAGGGGCAAAGAGAGTGTATGAGAATAGATTAGAGGGTAACATAAAAGGGAATCCGAAGGTCTTTTCTAAACATATAAATAGTAAAACTGTAGGCAAAGGAAGGGTGGGGCCGATTAAGGATCGAAAAGGAGATCTTCTTGTGGAGGCAGAGGGCATGACTGAGGTATTAATGAGTACTTTGCATCTGTCTTCACTAAAGAAGAGGAGGCTGCCATTATCACAGTAAAGGAAGAGGTAGTAGAGAAATTGGATAGGATAAAAATAGATAAAGAGTAGATACTTAAAAGGTTGCCAAAGTAGAAAAGTTGCTCAAAGTAGAAAAGTCACCTGGTCCGGATGAGTTGCATCCTAGGTTACTGAGGGAAGTAAGGGTGGAAATTGTGGAGGCTCTGGCCATAATCTTCCAATCCTCCTTAGATATGGGAGTGGTGCCAGAGGACTGGAAGATTGCAAATGTTACACCCCTGTTCAAAAAAGGGGAGAGGGATTAACCCGACAACTACAAGTCAGTCAGTCTAACATCAGTGGGAAGGAAACTTTTAGAGACAATGATCTGTGACAAAATTAATTAGTACTTGGAAAAATATGGGTTAATAAATGAAAGCCAGCATGGATTTGTTCCAGGCAAATTGTGTTTGACTAACTTGATTTTGAGTTATTTGATGAAGTAACAGAGGGGGTTGATGAGGGTAGTGCGGTTGATGATAAAGTACCGCATAATAGACTTGTTAGCAAAATTGGAGTCCATGGGATTAAAGGGGCAGTGGCTGAGTGGATATGAAATTGGCTAAGGCACAGAAAGTAGAAAGTAGTGGTGAACGCTTGTTTTTAGACTGGAGGTAAATGTGTAGTGGTGTCCTCCAGGGGTCGGTATTAGGACCACTGCGATTTTTGATATAGATTAATGACCTGGACTTGGGTATACATGGCATAATTTCAAAGTTTGCTGATGACATGAAACTTGGAAATGTAGTAAACGGTGAGGAGGATAGTAACAGATTTCAGGAGGACATAGACAGGTGAACTGGTCAGACACGTGGCAGATGAAATTTAACGCAGAGAAGTGTGAAGTGATTCATTTTGGTAGGAAGAATTAGCAGAGGCAATTTAAACTAAATAGTACAGTTTTAAAGGGGGTGCAGGAACAGAGACACCTGGGGGTGTATGTACACAAGTCTTTGAAGGTGGCAGTGGAGAAGGCTGTTAAAAAGGCATACCATAAAAAAGATCCCTTGCTTTATAAATAGAGGCATAGAGTACAAAAGCAAGGAAGTTATGTTGAACCTTCATAAAACACTGGTTCGGCCACAATTGGAGTATTGTGTCCAATTCTGGACACCACACTTCAGGCTGTCAAGGCCTTAGAGAGGGTGAAGAGGAGATTTACTAGAATGGTACCAGGGATGAGGGACTTTAGTTATGTGAAGAAACTGGAGAATCTGGGGTTGTTCTCCTGGTAGCATAGTGGTTATGTTACTGGACTAATATTCCAGAGTCATGAGTTCAAATCCTGCCACGGCAGCTGGGGAATTTAAATTCAATTAATTAAATAAAATCTGGAATTAAAATATTAGTATCAGTAATGGTGGCCATGAAACTACAGGATTGTCGTAAAAACCCATCTGGTTCACTAATGTCCTTTAAGGAAGGAAACCTGCTGTCCTTACCCGGTCTGGCCTAAATGTGACTCCAGACCCAAAGCAATGCGGTTGATTCTTAATTGCCCTCTGAAATGGCCTAGCAAGCCACTCAGTTGTAAAATCTCGCTAAAAAAAAGTCATAATAAGAATAAAACCAGACGGACCATCCGGCACCGGACACAACAAAGGCAAACCATGCCCAGTCGACCCTGCAAAGTCCTCCTCACGCACATCTGGGGACTTGTGCCAAAATTGGGAGAGCTGTCGCACAGACTAGTCAAACAACAGCCTGACATAGCCATACTCACAGAATCATACCTTTCAGCCAATGTCCCAGACTCTTCCATCACCATCCCTGGATATGTCCTGTCCCACCGGCAGGACAGACCGACCAGAGGTGGCAGTACAGTGATATACAGTCAGAATGGAGTGGCCCTGGGAGTCCTCAACATTGACTCTGGACCCCATGAAATCTCATGGCATCAGGTCAAACATGGGCAAGGAAACCTCCGACTGATTACCACCTACTGCCTTCCCTCAGCTGATGAATCAGTCCTCCTCCATGTTGAGCACCACTTGGAGGGAAGCACTGAGGTAGCAAGGGCACAGAATGTACTCTGGGTGGGGGACTTCAATGTCCATCACCAAGACTGGCTCGGTAGCACCACTACTGGCCGAGTCCAGAAGGACATAGCTGCCAGACTGGGCCTGCGGCAGGTGGTGAGCGAACCAACACGAGGGAAAAACTTACTTGACCTTATCCTCACCAATCTACCTGTCGCAAATGCATCTGTCCATGACAGTATTGGTAGGAGTGACCACCGCACAATCCTCGTGGAGACGAAGTCCCGTCTTCGCACTGAGGACACCATTCAACGTGTTGTGTGGCACTACCACAGTGCTAAATGGGATAGATTCAGAACAGATCTAGCAGCTCAAATATGGGCAACCATGAGGCGCTGTGGGCCATCAGCAGCAGCAGAATTGTATTCCAGCAAAATCTGTAACCTCATGGCCTTGGCATATTCCTCACTCTACCATTACCAACAAGCCAGGGGATCAACCCTGGTTCAATGAGGAGTGTAGAAGAGCATGCCAGGAGTGGCACCAGGCGCACCTAAAAATGAGGTGCCAACCTGGTGAAGCTACAACACAGGACTACATGCATGCTAAACAGCAGAAGCAACATGTTATAGCCAGAGCTAAGCGATTCCACAACCAAAGTATCAGATCAAAGCTCTACAGTCCTGCCACATCCAGTCGTGAATGGTGGTGGACAATTAAACAACTAACGGGAGGAGGAGGCTCTGCAAACATCTCCATCCTCAATGATGGCGGAGTCCAGCACGTGAGTGCAAAAGACAAGGCTGAAGCGTTTGCAACCATCTTCAGCCAGAAGTGCCGAATGGATGATCCATTTCGGCCGCCTCCCGATATCCCCACCATCACAGAAGCCAGTCTTCAGCCAATTCGATTCACTCCACGTGATATCAAGAAACGGCTGAGTGCACTGGATACAGCAAAGACTATGGGCCCCGACAACATCCCGGCTGTAGTGCTGAAGTCTTGTGCTCCAGAACGAGCTGGGCCTCTAGTCAAGCTGTTCCAGTACAGCTACAACACTGGCATCTACCCGACAATGTGGAAAATTGCCCAGGTATGTCCTGTCCACAAAAAGCAGGACAAATCCAATCCGGTCAATTACTGCCGCATCAGTCTACTCTCAATCATCAGCAAAGTGATGGAAGGTGGCGTCAACAGTGCTATCAAGCAGCACTTACTCACCAATAACCTGCTTACCGATGCTCAGTTTGGGTTCGGCCAGGACCACTCGGCTCCAGACCTCATTACAGTCCTGGTGCAAACATGGACAAAAGAACTGAATTCCAGAGGTGAGGTGAGAGTGACTGCCCTTGGCATCAAGGCAGCATTTGACCGAGTGTGGCACCAAGGACCCCCAGTAAAATTGAAGTCAATGGGAATCAGGGGGAAAACTCTCCAGTGGCTGGAGTCATACCCAGCACAAAGGAAGATGGTAGTGGTTGTTGGAGGCCAATCATCTCAGCCTCAGGGCATTGCTGCAGGAGTTCCTCAGGGCAGTGTCCTAGGCCCAACCATCTTCAGCTGCTTCATCAATGAACTTCCATCCATCATAAGGTCAGAAATGGGGATGTTCGCTGATGATTGCACAGTGTTCAGTTCCATGCGCAACCCCTCAAATAACTAAGCAGTCCGAGCCCGCATGCAGCAAGACTTGGATAACATCCAGGCATGGGCTCATAAGTGGCGAGTAACATTCGTGCCAGACAAGTGTCAGGCAATGACCATCTACAACAAGTGAGAGTCAAACCACCTTCCCTTGACATTCGCCGAATCCCCCACCATCAACATCCTGGGGGTCACCATTGACCAGAAACTTAACTGGACCAGCCATATAAATACTGTGGCTACAAGAGCAGGTCAGAGGCTGGGTATTCTGCAGCGAGTGACTCACCTCCTGACTCCCCAAAGCCTTTCCACCATCTACAAGGCACAAGTCAGGAGTGTGATGGAATACTCTCCACTTGCCTGGATGAGTGCAGCTCCAACAACACTCAAGAAGCTCCACACCATCCAGGACAAAGCAGCCCGCTTGATTGGCACCCCATCCACCACCCTAAACATTCACTCCCTTCACCACCGGTGCACAGTGGCTGCAGTGTGTATCATCACACGATGCACTGCAGCAACTCGCCAAGGCTTCTTCGACAGCACCTCCCAAACCCGCGACCTCTACCACCTAGAAGAACAAGAGCAGCAGGCACGTGGGAACAACATCACCTGCACGTTCCCCTCCAAGTCACACACCATCCCGACTTGGAAATATATCGCCGTTCCTTCATCGTTGCTGGGTCAAAATCCTGGAACTCCCTTCCTAACAGCATTATGGGAGAACCTTCACCACATGGACCGCAGCGGTTCAAGAAGGCGGCTCACCACCACCTTCCCAAGGGCAATTAGGGATGGGCAATAAATGCCGGCCTCGCCAGCGACGCCCACATCCCATGACCGAATTTTTAAAAATTAAGAGTTTTGACAAGAGTAAATAAGGAGAAACTGTTTCCAGTGGCAGAAGGGTCAGTAACCAGAGGACACAGATTTAAGGTAATTGGCAAAAGAACCAGAGGTGACATGAGGAAAAAAAATTTACGCAGTGACTTATGGTCTGGAATGCACTGTGAATTGGTGGTGGAAGCAGATTCAATAATAACTTTCAAAAGGGAATTGAATAAATACTTGAAGGGGAAAAATTTGCAGGGCTATGGGGAAAGTGCAGGGGAGTGGGGCTAATTTCAAAGACGGCACAGGCATGATGGGCTGTATGGCCTCCTTCTGTGCTGTTAGTCTCACGTTGAGAGAGTGAATCTTGGATATCAACTTGACAGTTCAAGATGAGAGGAGGGATGAAAATATGGCATCTGAAAAGCACACATTAATTTGAACAGTGATGACTATTACACCCAAAGATAAATACCTGTTTTCCTTCTTCATTTTGTAGACTCCATGCACCCCTGGAGACCTATTTGTCCTGTACAGAGAGTGGTGTAAAACACAGCTTTGCCAAGTTACACTTTTTTTTAAAAACAGGTAGCTGAATGCAGTAATGTTTTATGAAACTGTGTGAACTACTCCACACAGCTGCTTTGTGAGCTTCTTCAATGGCTGATTTGAGAGCTTCTTCAATGGCTGATTTGATAAATACACTGCACAGTGTTGTACTGAGTCATACAGGCCAAGAAGGTTTCATCTTTAGTTCTGTGCTGAGTCAGTTGATCTCAGCTGGAGTGGTGATAGTAACACTCTTGTCTTTAGTACCCCTGGGATAGGCAGGAAAAAAAGTCAGCCAGGGATCCTGTTCCTGATTGTAATGCAGTGAGTCCTGTTGGAAAGTGTGTACGTGTGGATGACATACGAGGATCAGGTTGACTTCTGACGCCCCACATGGTTAAACAGTCTGCCAGAATTCATTGCATTGTCTAGCCTCACACAATAAGAATGGCCTCCTGGGAGTTACAGTAGGGCAGCCTGACACCTGTGGAACCTAGCATGGATCAGCACCTTCAGTTGAGAAGGGGAGAAAATTCAGGGAATTAAAAAAGTTTGGATAAGCTGCTTTGTGAACATTCTGCACAAGTTATCCCGTGTCATTGCTATGGCTTTAGTAGAAGGAATCCAAAATTACACTAGTCGTGTGGTCCAGACCAGAGGGAGATGTATAATATAATTCTGCTGTAAGTCTGATGGATCAATTAGATGAAAGTTACAGTAAAAACCTGAGGTCTTAGATCATGTAGATGTCTTTGCTTGAGCAGGCACGTCATGATCCAGGTTGTTAAAATGCTGAGAGGCACTGATGATGTACATGTAAGCAAGTTATTTAACTTGAACTATAGGTTCAAAATTAACAAGCCTCAAGAAAGACTAGACATTTCAAAATAACATCTTTTGCACAGAGTACTGGATATGTGGAACACTCTCAGCAAAAACAGTTGTGCTATGTTGATTTAGTTCAAAAATAATTGTATATACATCTAGTTGGGAACTGGATGGCAGGAACTTATAGGGAAAAAAACAGAATGAGATGATCAATATCGTATGAGGCTCAGTATTCCCTGTGTTGTCGGGGGTTAGTGTCACCTGTGGAGGGCAGCTGTCAGGGTTGAAAAGTGAAAGTGAGGGGATGTATAAAATTTCATAAATTTCACTTCATATCATTGGAAATTAGAATATTTATGCAGAAAATTCCATCAGTAGATTAATTGGATGCAGTAGTCCAATGATGATTAAACTGTACAGGGTCTGTGGAAGAAATAGGTTTGATTGCCTGAATGTTCACTTCTCATTCTATGCTTTCTTACCTTCCATGTCAGGAGTTGTCTATTAGAAAACCTAAATTCAAACCTGGACTTTTCTCACCCCTTTTTGGGACACAGGAAGGTTGAGGATGGAGGTGGGGGTGTTGCAGGCGGCAAAGTAAGAGAAAAAAGGTTTGTGTGGATTGGAAAAGAGAGAAGGAAATAGAGCAGAGGCTCTACAAATCTGGAGTAAAATGAAGAGGAGAAAAATAATTAAAGTAAGCTTAAGTAAGTAAAAATAATGACTGGGCTTTCAGTTTCTGTGCTCGCCAGCATGTCATTCCCCACCCATTTGACGATCCGGATTCTTTCCCCTCAGTCTGGTTCAGTAATAACTGAAGTCGAATACATTTTAAAGTTCAACACATCTTTAATAGCAGGGTTCTTAGTCTGCAGCATTGATTTGGACTCCTGATAGAGTCCCTCTATGCTGGCAGAGCAAGAACAAAAACATACAGAAATCCACACGTTTTTATACAATCAATAGGGGTTGGAACATACTTAACCAATCATAAGCCGGGCACAGGTTGCCATGCGAGGTTACATTATTTCCGGCCAATCATAAATCGTCCATGTGCTGATCATGCTGCTGTTAGACATCAAAGGGGATAACTTCCTCACTTTCCAACTTGGAATGTTCTTCCCTGTTCCTTCTGTTCCTTATCTCCCAACCTGGAATGTCTTTCAACTTTGGCTAAGCTCGTTACCTATATTGATCTGCCATAAACATGGAGACATTCAGACCAGTCCTTGACTCACATCAAAGACCTATCATTGATAAGACAATGCAGGCCTGCTGACTAAGCAAACATATGGCCCAGCAGGAGGGCCAGGCCACTTGTATCAATCTCAGTTACTAACTAATTAACCCTTTCTAACCATTTTGCATTCTGCTTCTTTGCCACGTAGGCATCTTAATATTTTACCGAAAACTGACCACGTAGGGATTCTCACATTCACTGGAGAGTGCAGAAGCGGAAAATGCCAGCCCAAAAATCGTAAAGTGGAAAAGAAATTGAAAAAAAGAATAATCTAACTATAAATGATCAAAACTTTAAGGAATTTAATAAAATATTTAAGGACAAGTGGGAGATTTTAGTTTGAAAATTTCACATTTGTATTTTTTTTTCCAATATTCAATGAATTTTATGCATATAATGTAAGATTGTGTCCACATGGTCAGCTCTGGTGTTCCCATGGTCCATCCTTGGTTTATTAATTTATAATCTACATACTACCCCTCAGCAACAGTATTCACAGTCGTGTCTTCAGTGTCCCCTCCCCAAACAAAATTCCTTTATCTCCCACTTAGCATCCACCTCTGTGCGTAAATCTTTCCAAGAAGTCCTTTACATAAGGAGTACTATACAAAAGTAAATTGGTGACTAATGCTAAGAGCAGTACCCCTACTACCACCCTGGCTGAGATCAATGAATTCAGCAGACTGGCAATAAAACCTGGAATACTCTAGTCTGCATGGTCCAGCTACACATTGACTTTATCAACTGAACCTCTGAAGAGCTCAGTTCAGTTGGCATCCAAATTCATAAGAGCAAATCTAAAGCAGTTTTTAATCAGTGGAATCCTCAAGAGTAATGACTCACATGTGCCGCCAATTTGTTATTCTCATATAATGTATAATTCTTTTCAAGTTTTCTTTACACTTTTCTTACTGTCAGCCAGTGAGGATAATAAAGACAAATGTAAGTGAAAGGGTAAAATTATGATAACCATCAATGAACTAGTACAACAATATTCTGGGTATTTTAGGGAGAGATATCAAATTACAAGAAAATAAACCATAATATTAACATTTTGCATGTATTTATTTTAAGAATTTAATACAGTGTGTAATACTCTTTCAACTCAGTAATCTAACTGAAAATATATAAACCAAGAACAAATCAGTGTTTATTTTACTAGGCAGTCGTTTGTTTTTATTTTACTGTCATCAAAATTATTTGGGTGAGGAAGAAAATTTTTTTCTGTGGTAAATTTATCAAATAGGACTCTGGCTTGTAAGCTGGTGATTGAGGTGAGAATCAGTATTTTTTGTGGTTGAGATTTTTTTTGTCCCTTTCAGGAGATAGTAAATTGGTATCAACAGGCATTTTACCGTAATCTGCTAAAATCATAGAATCATAGAAAGGTTACAGCACAGAAGGAGGCCATTCAGCCCATCGAGTCAGTGCCAGTTCTATGCAAGAGCAATCCAGCTAGTCCCACTCCCCTGCCCTATCCCCATGGCCCTGCAAATTCTTTCCTTTCAAGTACTTATCCAGTTCCCTTTTGAATCTGCCTCTATCACCCCCTCGGGCAGTGCATTCCGGATTCTAACCACTCGCTGTGTAAAACAGTTTTTCCTCATGTCACCTTTAGTACTTTTGCCAATCACCTTGAATCTATGTCTTCTGGTTCCTGACCTTTCCGCCAATGGGAACTGTTTCTCTCGATCTACTCTGTCTGGACCCTTCAATAATTTCAAATACCTCTATCAAATCTTCTCTCAACCTTCTCTGTTCCAAGGAGAACAACCCCAACTTCTCCAGTCTATCCACGTAACTAAAGTTCCTCATCCCTGGAATCATTCTAGTAAATCTCTTCTGCACCCTCTCTAAGGCCTTAACATCTTTTCTAAAGTGCAGTGCCCAGAACTGGACACAATACTCCAGTTGTGCTTGAACCAGTGTTTTATAAAGGTTCAACATGACTTCCTTGCTTTTGTACTCTATATCTCCATTTATAAAGCCCTGGATCCTGTATATTTTTTTTAAACCGCTTTCTCAACTTGCTCTGCCATCTTCAACGACTTGAGCACATATACCCCCAAATCTCTGTTCCTGAACTCCTTTTAGAATTGTGCTCTTTAGTTTATATTGCCTCTCATTCTTCCTACCAAAATGTATCACCTCGAATTTTTCTGGTTTAAATTTCATCTGCCACGTGTCCACCCATGCCACAAGCCTGTCTATATCCTCTTGAAGTCTGTCACTATGCTCCTCACTGTTCACTACACTTCCAAGTTTTGTGTCATTTGCAAATTTTGAAATTGTGTCCTATACACCCAAGTCCAAGTCATTAATAAACTGACCGGCCTATAGATGCTGGGTTTATCCTTACACCCTTTTTTGAACAAGGCACCACCCCCATGTCTAAGGATGTTTGGAAGATTATAGCCAGTACCTCTGCAATTTCCACCCTTACTTCCCTTAGCAACCTAGGATGCATCCCATCTGGATGGGGTGACTTATCTATTTAAGTACAGCTAGCCTTTCTAGTACCTCCTTTGTAATCAATTTTTAGCCCATCCAGTATCTCAACTACATCTTCCTTTACTGAGACTCTGGCAGCATCTTCTTCCTTAGTAAAATCAGATGCAAAGTACTCATTTAGTACCTCATCCATGCCCTCTGCCTCTAAGAGTAGATCTCCTTTTTGGTCCCTAATCGGCCCTACCCGTCCTCTTACTACCAGTTTACTGTTTACATGCCTCTAGGAGACTTTTGGATTCCCTTTTATGTTGGCCGCCAGTCTATTCTCATACTCTCTCTTTTCCCCTCTTATTTCCTTTTTCATATCCTCTCTGAACTTTCTATATTCTGCCTGGTTCTCACTTTATGTTATCAACCTCACATCAGTCATATGCCCCTTTTTTCTGCTTCAGCTATCTCTTTTGTCATCCAGGGAGCTCTGGCTTTAGTTGCCCTACCTTTCTCCCTTGTGCAATGCAAGGTTTTTTTAAAAAATAGTGGACTCCAGAACTCTGGATCCACAAGACACAAAGGGTTGAGAAGAAAGTCCTTTCTTCTGTCTATATAATAGAAAAAAAACCTCCATCAATTTCAGCACTATCAAAGAGTCAGGATTTCAGTAAATAGATTCTACCCTTCCAGACTTGGGTTGCGTCTAGTGTATTTGAGTTTTATATATAACATGATGAAATAATCACTCACTCAAGTAGACATTATCCATCATGCTTTATTGAAAGAAAATAAAATTGTGGATAAAGGATTTCCATAATTCTTACAGCAAATTTCAACCAATGGCTACTACTGCTGTAATTTCACTAACTTAAGGATAGAACTGGCTGCGAAATCACTTTTCATGACAACATCTTCATTATGTGCCAGCCATAGATCCAAAGAAGTCTTAAGCTAAGATTGAGATCCCGCGGTAAGATTAAAGACTTTGTGGAAGTTTGATGTGCCTGGCCCCCATCATAAACTACGAATTCAAGGGATGTACTGCCAAGGGATTTCCCTTCCACTGAGAGATGAAAGGTATCTCAAATGGATCCCCTTATCTTAAGAGTTCTTAGAGGTTAAAAAGAACCCGAACTGCATTATATGACAAATGGTCAAGAACATAATGCCAGATGTCAAAACACTTCAATTTGTAGCTGCACAACCTCAGAGTAATATTATAGAAATGATGACTGCCTCTAAAAAATGAACAGTCTACCTTTATTCTTCAGCTGCTTATGGTTCACAAATATAATACAGGTAAGTCCCTCAAAGAAGTAGCTCATGGAAAGTAGGAAAACCCATCCGAAAAGCCTTGAGCACCGACCGATCCCTTTGAAAACAAGGAAAATACAGGATGCTCCCCTGGCATTACCCATCTCTTGCATATGAAAACCATAATACCAATCATGTATGATACTGTACTGTTAAGCTCATCAGGTTGATTCAGCAGGTATTCCAATGTTTTGGCTATATCATATGCTGCAAGAACTACAATTCTGATGCTAACAATGGATTCAGAAGGGGAAGACCCTGCCTGACCTACCTCCTTGACTTTTTTGAAGAAGTGACATCCCAAGTGAACTGTGGTAAGTCCTACGATGTGGTGTACCTAGACTTACCAAAAGCATTTCATAAAGCTTCTAATGAAAGACTACTAGTTAAGTGCAAAGCTGTGAGGATTCTGGGTAAAACTTGGGAATAGATTTTAAAAATAGCTGAAGGGTAGAAAACAATAGCTATGTTAGAGAAGTTCCATCAGGGTGAGGGCTGAGTAGATTCGATATTGAGACTGCTACTGTTGCTACTTTCCATGAACTTGGATTTAGAAACTCATTGCAAATTGGTAAGATCTGCAGATTGATACCAAACTAGAAACAGCATTTGATTTTGAGGGAACAGCTCAGGAACTACACAATGAATTGGATAAACAAGTAATTGGGCAGAAGGATGGCAGGTAAAATTTAATATGATTTAAGTGTTAAATACTGCAAGAGAAAAAATGGGTGACATAATTACTCCATGAACAGAGTTGAAATATCTAAGGATGAAGTTGAAAAATATCTAGGAGTCCAACAGCATTTAACAAAGCAAACAGGATGCTGAACTATATAACCAAAACAGGAGAGCACAAATCAGAAGAAACCGAGGAAAAAGTGGATTGTTCCCTTATAAACTGACATCTCTCTGTGATGAGCACAAATATTTCCCACAAAAAGAGTTCAGAATGAATTACATAAATATTATTGTAACAGAGAGTCAAGGCATTGGTTTTAAAATTGCAATACCCCAAATATTTTGTCTGTTTAAAACTACACCTCACCACATTAATATGACTGCAGTAGTAAAGGAGAACCCAAGAATTTTAGCAACATGAAAATGGCATTAGGCCCAATAAGCATCCCTTTTTGGATAGATCTCAATCCCATTATTTCAAGTACCAGGTTCAGTCTGTTGAGTTGGTTGATTTCAGCTAGGGTGACAGTAAGGCCACAACTGGCCAGGCAGGAGATACATTGCAGCTGCAATATGTGGGAGCTACTGGACAGTTTTGTCCAGGGCGAGTACATCTGCAATAAGTGTCTGCAGCTCGAGGAACTTTGGCTCCGAGTTGAGGAGCTGGAGTCTGAGCTGCAGACATTGCGAGGCATCAGGGAGGAGAAAGTTACCTGGACACTTTGATCCAGGAGGCAGTCACACCCCTTAGACTAAATACTGTAGAATTGGCACATGGTCAGGGACAGGAGGGTGTGACTGCGAGAGAGGCAGGTACGGGGATCCAGGAGGTAGCATTGCAGGAGCCTCAGGTGGGGCGAAGTTTAGATTGATAAAGAGAAAAGACAAGGAAGCAGTGCAGGAAAGTGATGGGGGTAATGATAAACAGAGTGTGTCAGGAAGGGACAGAGCGTACAAACATAAGAGTGCACTAGCAAATGGGGCCGGGGTAGGAAAGAATGGTAAAAAGGCAAATAAAAACAAATGCGTATGATCTCGTGGCCGTTACAGAGACGTGGTTGTAAGGTGACCAAGGTTGGGAGCTAAATATTCGGGGTTATTTAACATTTTGGAAGGATAGGAAAAAAGGTAAAGGTGGTGGGGTAGCTCTGTTAATAAGGATGAAATTGGTATAATAGTGAGAAATGATCTTGGTTCAAAAGATCAAGATGTCGAATCAATTTGGGTGGAGATAAGAAATAGCAAGGGAAAGAAATCACTGGTGGGAGTAGTATATAAGCCCCCTAACAATAGCTACACTGTAGGGCAAAATGTTAATCAGGAAATAAGGGGAGCTTCTAAAAAAGGTAATGCAATAATCATGGGCGATTTAAACTTTCACATAGATTGGACAAATCAAATTGGCAAAAATAGTCCTGAGGAGGAGTTCATAGAGTGTATTGGGGACTGTTTCTTAGGCCAACACATCAGAGAACCAACCAGGGAATAGGCCATTTTGGATCTGGTAATGGGTAACGAAACAGGATTAATGAATGATCTCAAAGTAAAGCATCCCCTGGGAAGCAGTGAATATAACATGATAGAATTTCACATCCAGTTTGAGAGTGAGGATCTTGGGTCTGAAACTACTGTATTAAACTTAAATAAGGGCAATTGCCCTTAAATAAGGGCAATTATAAAGGAAAGAGGGCAGAATTGGCTAAAGTGGACTGGGTAAACAGATTAGATGGTATGATGGTGAATAAGCAGTGGCAAACATTTAAAAAGATATTTTATGACTCGCAACAAAAATATATCCCTGTGAGGAGGAAAGACTCCACAAAAAGGGTGAAACAACCATGGCTAACTAAGGAAGTCAAGGGTGGTATCCGGTTAAAAGAAGAAGCATACAACATGGCAAAGATTACTGGTAAGCCCGAAGATTGGGAAAACTTTAAAAACCAGCAAAGGATGACTAAAAGAATAATAAAGAGGGAGAAAATAAATTATGAGAGTAAACTAGCAAGAAATATAAAAACTGACAGTAAAAGCTTCTACAAGTATATAAAAAGGAAGAGGGTAGTTAAAGTAAACACTGGTCCCTTAGAGGATGAGACTGGGGAAATAATAATGGAAAACAAGGAAATGGCAGAGGAATTGAACAGATATTTTGTACCTCTGTTCACAGTAGAAGACACTAATAACATACCAATAATAGTAGAAAATCAAGGGGCAAAGGGGAGGGAGGAACTAAAAACAATCACTATCAGTAGAGAAAAAGTACTAGGCAAACTAATGGGTCTAAAGGCTGACAAGTCCCCTGGACCTGATGGCTTGCATCCGAGGGTCTTAAAGGAAGTGGCTACAGAGATAGTGGATGCATTTGTTGCAATGTTCCAGAATTCACTAGATTTTGGAAAGGTCCCAGCAGATTGGAAAACCGCAAAGGTAACATCCCTGTTCAAGAAGGGAGTGAGACAGAAAGCAGGTAACTATAGACCAGTTAGCCTGACATGTGTCATTGGGAAAATGCTAGAATCCATTATTAAGGAAGTAGTAGCAGGACATTTGGAGACTCATAATACAATCAAGGAGAGTCAAAATGGTTTTATAAAGGCGAAATCATGTCTGACAAATTTATTAGAGTTCTTTGAGGAAGTAATGGGCAGGGTGGATAAAGGGGAACCAATGGATGCAGTATATTTGGATTTCCAAAAGGCATTCGATAAGGTGCCACATAAAAGATTACTGCACAAGATAAGAGCTCATGGTGTTGGGGGTAATATACTGGCATGGATAGAGGATTGGCTAACTAACAGAAAACAAAGAGTCGGGATAAAAGGCAATCTGTAACTAGTGGGGTGCCGCAGAGATCAGTGCTGGGGCCTCAACTATTTACAATCATCAAAGACTTGGATGAAGGAACAGAGTGTCTTGCGGCCAAATTTGCTGATGATACAAAGATAGGTGGAAAAGCAAGTTGTGATGAGGGCACAAAATGTCTGCAAAGGGATATTGACAGGTTAAGCGAATGGGCAAAAATTTGGCAGATGGAACATAATGTGGGAAAATGTGAAGTCATCCACTTTAGGAGGAAAAATAAAAAAGCAAAATATTATTTGAATGCAAATACTACAAAATGCTGCAGTACAGAGAGATCTGGGTGTCCTCGTACATGAAACACAAAATGTCAGCATACAGGTGCAGCAGGTAATCCGGAAGTCAAACGGAATATTGGCCTTTATTTCTAGGGGGATGGAGTATAAAAGCAGGGAAGTGACGCTACAACTGTACAGGGTGCTGGTGTGACCACACCTGGAGTACTGCGTACAGTTCTGGTGCCCTTATTTAAGGAAGGACATACTTGTATTGAAGGCAGTTCAGAGAAGGTTCATTAGGTTGATTCCGGGCATGGTCGGGTTGTCTTATGAGGAAAGATTGAACAGGTTGGGTCTATACTATTGGAGTTTAGAAGAATGAGAGGAGATCTTATTGAAACATACAAGATTCTGAGGGGACTCGATAGGGTAGATGCTGAGAGGATGTTACCCCTCATGGGGGAATCTAAAACTAGGGGGCATAGTCTCAGAATAAGGGGTCGCCCATTTAAGACAGAAATGAGGAGGAATTTCTTCTCCCAGAGGGTCGTGAATCTTTGGAATTCTTTACCCCAAAAAGCTGTGGAGGCTGAGTCATTGAATACATTCAAGGCTGAGTTGGACAAATTTTTGATCAGCAAGGGAGTCAAAGGATATGGGGGAAAGGGCGGGAAAGTGGAGTTGAGGTAAAAATCAGATCAGCCATGATCTCATTAAATGGCAGAGCAGGCTCGAGGGGCCGAATGGCCTACTCCTGCTCCTATCTCTTATGGTCTTATGGCCTCTGAGTTTGGGAAGGAAAAAAAATCAGCCAACTTCCTGATCATAATACATTATCCCCCCTATGGCTATCACATAGGTCTAGGGCTAAAGCTTGGACAATCCTTACTGGTTGGGGAAGGTGGGCTGTGCAGGGGTCTGAGAGTTCAACAGGCTTAGCTAAATTAGGCACTCAGCCAGGTGCTAAGAGCTAGAAAGCTGGCTGCAGCTATCGGACCTAAAATTCCAAAATAAACTAGGTGTTGGGGTTTATCTGCAAAAGTGGGGGAAAAAATTCTTCAAATTTTATGGCTTCTTCTTTAGCCTGTGCAAGGCAATGGTCTGTGAGGGCCTGGCACAGGCCGTGGCAGAGTAACAAATTTCTGTGCCGGCTCCACTGACTTTAGAATGCAGGACATCTGGGTCCAATGAGCATCCCTTGCATCCAGCGTTCAAACACAAATAGAGGGAAATATGTTGGTCGATGTACTTCCCTCTATTTGCATGTCATTTCAATATGCCCGCCAATGTAGGGACAGGCGTACTGAACGATATTAAGGTCAGGGAGTGGGAAATAGGGGGAAGAGCACAGCAGGTGACAGGGATGCGTTGGAGCCTCCACCCATCCCAAATCCCCCATAAATCAGGAGTGGTGAGAGCAAAAAATGTAATAATCGTTACAGGTCTAGAAAAACTGCATCTTGTAACCTCCCATTTTTGTAACAAATTAAACACTACATTCAGTTTTACAGTACTGCAGATTGGTTGACAGGGCTTCAGTACTGATC
Source organism: Heptranchias perlo (assembly GCF_035084215.1). Classification (NCBI taxonomy): domain Eukaryota; kingdom Metazoa; phylum Chordata; class Chondrichthyes; order Hexanchiformes; family Hexanchidae; genus Heptranchias; species Heptranchias perlo. The sequence continues at coordinate 93,345,820 of NC_090327.1, forward strand.
TTGAAGCTCCTAATTTGCATGGGCAAGATTTATTTTAAAAATTCCCTATGGTGAATCATTCAAATACCAGGGGGACGGAAGTCAAAAGTTAGGAATCAGAAGGGAAGTCAGGTGAAAAGGGTACTCAAATGGCAATTGTGTTATGCAACATGTTACTATGAAAGACTATAAATTGGTTTGAGGTATTTTTAAGAAGTTTTCTTTTTCTCTCTCTACCTTTTCCACCAGTCTTCTCCCCTCACCCCCTCCTATCCTGAAGGAAATTACATCTTGTTGGGAGTATGGTCGCAAATGCCAGGTATTCTCTGGTATCTCACTCAAAACTGACCATTCTTCATGTGACCTAGAAAGTTAGTGTCAGCAGTTACTCAACAACAAGGGGCGCCATGGCGGAACTTAGTCCTGACCTCACTCCGTATCCACACGTCCTTAATTCCAGCAGGTGTCACAGCACTGTCTCCATAACTGACAATTGTAACAAGAAATCCTCACACCTTAGCTAAACTTTGCTGTCTAACCGCAATGTGGAAACGCCGATGGCAGATTGGTCATGACAGTTGGTGATATGGCTGCTAAGCAGAGGCCTCCCGTCCTAACCTTATATTATTTTGATATGTTCCTTTGGTATATACAGGATGACGGTTGATAATCAAAAATAAAGAACTTGCATTTATATAGCAGCTTTCACTTCCTCAGGACATCTCAAAGTGCTTTACAGCAATGAATTACTTTTAAAGTGTTGTTTGCATGCAAACATTGCTGTCAATTTGCACACAGAAAGGTCTTACAAACACCAATAAGATAGATAAGTTAATCTGTTTTGGTGGTGTTGGCTAAGGGATAAGTGTAGGCCGAGCCAAAAGAACTCCCCTTCTCTTTTTCGAATAGTGTCAAGGGATCCCAGTAGGGATTTTTTTTGATTCTTTGAATAGTATGCATCCTCCATGTAGACAAATGTGAGGTCATCCACTTTGGATCAAAAAAGGATAGAGCAGGGTACTTTCTAAATGGTAAAAAATTAAAAACAGTGGATGTCCAAAGGGACTTAGGGGTTCAAGTACATAGATCATTGAAGTATCATGAACAGGTGCAGAAAATAATCAATAAGGCAAATGGAATGTTGGCCTTTATATCTGGAGGACTAGAGTACAAGTGGGCAGAAGTTATGCTGCAGCTATACAAAACCCTGGTTAGACCGCACCTGGAGTACTGTGAGCAGCTCTGGGCACCGCACCTTCGGAAGGACATAATGGCCTTGGAGGGAGTGCAGCGTAGGTTTACTAGAATGATACCCGGACTTCAAGGGTTAAGTTACGAGGAGAGATTACACAAATTGGGGTTGTATTCTCTGGAATTTCGAAGGTTAAGGGGTGATCTGATCGAAGTTTATAAGATATTAAGGGGAACAGATAGGGTGGATAGAGAGAAACTATTTCCGCTGGTTGGGGATTTTAGGAGTAGGGGGCACAGTCTAAAAATTAGAGCCAGACCTTTCAAGAGCGAGATTAGAAAACATTTCTACACACAAAGGGTGGTAGAAGTTTGGAACTCTCTTCCGCAAACGGCAATTGATACTAGCTCAATTGTTAAATTTAAATCTGAGATAGATAGCTTTTTGGCAACCAAAGGTATTAAGGGATATGGGCCAAAGGAGTTCGATCACAGATCAGCCATGATCTTATCAAATAGCGGAGCAGGCACGAGGGGCTGAATGGCCTACTCCTGTTCCTATGTACCACAATCGCATCCATCAATTCCCACAAGATTATAGTTTTTTGGGGTTGGTAGTTAAGTAATTAGTTAGGTTCCATTTAGCATCAGTGCAAAACAAACTGGCACATTGGCACAGGTTCAACAACTTAATATGCCACGGGAGTAGGCGACTACATGTTACATCACCTATCTGCAATCTCATTATGTCGCTTTCCTTTGGAGTACTCAACATATGGTTTCTCCAAATTTTAAACAAACCAGGCTATACTTCTACAGTGTGTCAAGGATGTGAAATGAAGGATAATTGGGCTTCATATTAAATGTGTTGCAGTTATTTTTCACTCGCTACATACATATACCATTAGCTACTCGTAACCTAGAAACTACAAACCTTGTAACTGAAGTGTGACAATATAAAATATACTTCCAATTGGAACCGTTATACTGCAGATCTGGCTATTTTCTGCCATTTAGCTGGGTAATAAATGTTATAATCAGGATGTACCTATTACAAAGATTCATATTCCTCTACAATACTTTACAGGCGGTAATCCTTATCTATAGGGAATATAAAAAATTATTTACAAAATAACAGTCATTCTCACACATTTTGCTGGGCCTGGTTTTAGAGCAATATTGGCAGAAAATTGTCTGGTCACCCTTTTAGTCAGGTTTGGTGAGGAGTCTAAGACAGAACTAAGTTAAAGGGGGGGGGGGGGAGGTAATATTTGAAAAACTCATTCCAAATGAATTTCCCTTAGTTTCTGCTTAAAGCTTAAAAGGAGAAAAAAAAGCTGATGCATTACTTAACAAAATGGGGAGAATAATAGTCAAACTGGTACACATTTCCTTTTAAGACCACTGAACCATTATAAGATGATGTTAATATTTAATTTACTGGAATGATATTCTCAACCACTGGCAAGCTCTTACAGTCAGGTAAAATGTTCAAGCTGGAAGAAAAACAAATAGACTAACATATGATCACCAAATTCATATTTATTTTCATTCAATTTATATAAACAGGGGTAACCTGAAACTCAATATCTGTTTCAGACACATGAAAACTCACTTTATGGAAATAGTCAGCTTCAGTCTTGCTTTTCAGAATGGTATTTTGTTGGATTTGAACACCTTATTGAGCTACAGCACACCCAATTAGGATCTCAGCTATTGTGACCTTGAAGAGCTTCAGCCATGAATAATTTGCCCATACTCTGTGACGTGAACTCCTTGATCTGCTGGCAGTAGGTGTTGATTTGTCCTGTTAAGTTGAGAGAGGGAGAAAAAAAATTTAAGACTGTGGGAACTTGCTGATCAAAAATACAGCCTGAAAATGTAAAAGCAGAATTCAAAGGACAATAGTTCACACAATTATATACTGCAAAGAAAAGCGTAATTTTCTTCTGTCGATATTTAATATGCACATCTCTTTCATACTTTTTTTAGTGCTTTAATGCTTGCATGCAAGCTAACCAATCACCATAGGTTACAATACAACCCCTACTGTATAATCACAGTGCCAACCACATTGGCTGTGAAGCGGCCAGTGTCAAAGCAATTATTACACAACGCTAATAAAAGAGGCCTTTCTGAAAACCTCTCATTTTCTCCACAATTCCATGCTAATGTAATCATGAGAACTTATGATTGCAAAGGTCTAAGAATCTGTATCAAACGGGCAATGGTCTGCTGTTTACCAATCATATTACCACTGATATGTACATGGCACAGTATACCTAAAATGTTGCCGCTCATTTAAACAGAAACTCTGGAGTACAATTTAAGCAAAAGGGATTTAGACTTCAATCTCAGTGCCAGGATCAATGACCTTTGCTGCTCTAACTTGACTACTTTTTGCTGAATGGCAGCAAAGACTCTGCCAAAGGATTGGTAAGTAAAGCCCCCAACTGTTCCTAAGGGATTCTGCAGTATTTCAGCTCTTCCTGAGTCAGCAGCCCACTGCCCAATTTGAATCAATACTGTGTATACTCACCCAATTTAGACTAAATCAACAGAACTACCACAAAGTCTTACTGAATATGTTCCAAAATCTGGTATGGTAATCCCTTTCCTCTCCTTTCTAGAATGCTCCTGTAGGACATAGCTATTAAGAAGAATTTCCATCTGGAAGTTTGCAAGTAACCAATGAAAGAGGCACCTCCCAAGGATTCAATTCAGACACCACTTGCATCAATCAAGAGGTGGAAATGGTCGAGGCCTCTTTTCTTTTGGAAGCACTTTTGGCAGTATCTGGACGGATCTGGGGGAGAAGGCCAAGAGGTCTGTCATGGCTGTTTTGGCCATTTTCTAAGTTGATTTGCTTGTCTTTGACTTTTCTGGGAAGCAACTGAAAGTTGTGCTCTGTAAAAAGCTTTCTCCCAAATTTTTTAAGCCAGAATTTGTTATAAATTTTACAGTTCTGAAACAAATACAAAATGGATCACAACAATAAGAGGAAGAGAATCAGAAGGCACAGCGAAACAACATGTAAGGTTTTAAAGAATGTCTTTTCCTACAATTTGATTGGGGGGGGGGTGGGGGAGGCAGAAATATTATTTAAATTGAAAGTGTTTTCCTTTGTACTTAGCTACTTTCCCTGTTACCTAACTCAATCTTCTCTTACCCATAAGTTTTTATATATACACTAATGTATGGGGAGGGAACGGTAATACTTAAGGGGAGGCCTGTACCACAAAGGAAAAGTGTTACTGTGATGGGGGAGAAGAACAAAAAAACAAGAAGTAGAGGGGAAAATGAGAGGGGGGAAAAGCTATATACTAATTTATACTCATGCCAGAAATCCATAAGTTTGCAGAATTGGAAACATGTGTTAAAGGAAAAGTGCAAAATAACAGGAATGAGAGATCTGGTTAAACTAGGACATTAACTGGAAAATGTAGGTGTCAACAGAAGGGATAAGTACATCATAGCAGGTAGAGGAGCATCAACATATTACAAGACATTGCATCCACATAAAAAATTCTACAAAACCCTTGTCTGATGCAGTTGAGACATTATGGATTCAGATCAAATAAAGGTAAAAATTGGACAAGAGAAGGCCAACATGGAAATGGTTTGCAGAAAACAAAGACCTGAACATTAATCATTGTTAGGGGTGGGAGGGGGGGGGGGTTGTACATGTTCCTAGAGATAGTACAGGGTTTATTCATTACCTCGTTTGTCCAACTAACAAGGTCAGTACCAATTCTGGATCTAATCTTTAGATGATGATCCAGGCATTATACAAAAGTAAGCAAAGCATCTAGAATCCAGAGATCATTATATTAGAACTGCAATGTTGATGAGAGAATGCAAATAAGACGACATCAAAAAATTTGTTCATTCGAACAGCAGACTTCAAAAGTAATTCAAAATCTGTTTTTTTTAAAAAAAAGGTTGACTGGAACACAATCATGGTTGGGAAAAGTACAACGGAAGAGTGGAAATGTTGGTGAGGCTGCAATCAAAATTAATTCCTGCTGGACTTTCAGTAATGCTGTGATCCAGAGAGCTGCTTAAGGCAAGAGCTCTGGACCCTGGCACAAAATTCAGCCTTATATCACCTCCATAAAGCTGAGAAAATTGACAAAATATGAAAATCACAATCTCCTCCATGTTGCAGCTAAAGAAAGTCACTAGACAACAGGTACGTTCCCAAATCTCAATCAACAACCCATAGCATGGTATTTCCCTCCCTTCACCAACCACAAATACAACACAGCACAAGACTGCCTAGAGAAACCTTGGTGGAAATAGAATTGCCCAAATTTCATTATAATGAACAAAGTGCATCAATAATCGATAAACCTTGTTTTATTACCTCAGAAAACAAACTCTAAAATCTACTATGAACCATGCCAGCCCATGATTTGTACCATTTGAATTTTTGTTAAACATCTATTATGATGCTTTTTAATAAAGACACTACTTCTTCCCTCTCCATGGGCTAGATACTGACCACCTAGTTCTGGAAATTGGGTCTAAGACCAGTCATGACTGATCAAATGAAAGTCTCTTTTGTCTACTGGTGATAGGGATTCTATGTGAAATGACAATGGGTAGTCTCAATCCAGCTCTCATTGGCCATAGGTCCACAGCACAAAATTGACCCTAATTCTCTACTAATTGGCACTAACTTATTAATCTCATTCAGAAAAAACATACAATGGCTGGTGGGAGAATTGTAAAAATGTCACACTGGTGCAGCAGAGGGTGCTCTTCTGAAACAAAAAGTAGAAAATGCTGGAAAAACTCCAAGTCAGTCAGCCTTCCTAGAGAACAGATTAACATTTCAGGTGTAGACTCTTAGTCAGAACTGATGCTCTTCTGAAGTTGGGGCAGAATAAAAAAGCTCTACTGTGCACCTAACCGTACTACACTTGACCTGGAAGTGTTCGATATTCAGTTATCTCCCTTTCTTCCCCTCAATCTCTAACCTGCAACAAGCAGCGTTTCAAGCCTTGGAGGTGGCTGAGGTGGTTTGAATAACTTGGTAGGATCTTCCTCTGGCAATGGTGTCTCTCCACGGCTCTGTCGTTGGGTATTTTCCAGCTGACGTCTGTGGAGATACTACAAAGAAATTGTCAGTTGAAAGTATGTTGCTAATTCAAGGTTTTCAGATAACTTAGTTGCTTTAGACAATACTTTTTATTTTTCATCTGGGGATAAGGTATAGGGGAAGGAGGAAGGAGATTCTTAATCGCCTATCTTCACTTTTTCCAAAAGGATATATAAAATGTCTGATTAGCAGCTCCATCTGCCACTGACAAATATTTATTTGTTAGCTGTGTAAATTATTCTTAAGTTACATTCACCCTTTAATAACTATCCACATCCTTGTTACAAGTTAATATATTCTCTCAGGTAGAATGCGACTGGTCACCTCCATAAGTAGTCTGAACGTCTTACACTTACGGGTGCCCATATTGCCCCATATCTAACTATATGACAGTGTAACCCAGAAGATGTAACAATAGACCCTTCCCATTGTGATCTAAACTGCATATTTGCGTCTTTGCATGTGGCCCCTTCAATCTTTTCAAGGGTGGATCAAGAAAACACTTAGTAAGACATGGCCAGATACGAATGGTTAAGCCATTTTATTTTTCAGACATCAAGTAAATCTACAGAGCAACAGTTATGATGGGATTTACTTAATTCTATCAGTACAATTTGTCTATGAATAATAATACAAAATAATGAACACGCTACACTTCTCCTTGTCAGTGAGTCACGTCACTTGACTTAAAATAATTTCTAACTACCTCCCTGCATCCTAACCTTCTGAGTCTGGCAAAAGCCTGCCCTATCAGCGTTTTGTTTAAAAACCCTACTATCAGTACATGTTTCTGTCCTATCTTATCTCCCTGTGTTCATAACCAGAGGGGAGGGCCTATGCCAGGCAACCTCCACTGGGCGCACCGTACGGGTACTTCCCAACACAATGGGTGTAAGGTGTTACTGAGACATGCTAACAAGTTACTTAATGCCTTTGGGGAAACAATTTCAATGCCTAGCTCATTCACATTGTAACCACCTTCCATCTCAGTGTTTTTTGTTAAACTTATAGGAATGCACTTTGCTTTAAAAGCACAACATTTAACTCTTCTCCAAATCCTTTCTATGGAAAAATGGTCAAAAATACCAAAATGTGACAAACTTGCTCCTGCAAACAAATGAGCCACTGCTGCTGTAAAAATGTTTAGAACCAAAAGAACCTCCCTCCACTCTATGCAACAGATAATAGCATTTTAGAATAATAAAACTACAAATTTTGAAGATTAAATTTAGGAGGGTAACAGTTATTAGGGACTAAAAAAAACCTTATTTCTAAACTACAATGCACATTTTTTTTTACACCTACAAAATACAATTTTTTTTTTACACATCAAAAGGTTAATGTTGCTCATGAATTATGCTCATCTCAAGTTAATACACAGGAACAAAATTCATAGATGTGTACCCTTAAGATGCAATTATATTCATAGCATCAACACTGACAACTTTCAAATGGCTGCCAAATACCTAAGCTTTGACTCAGCACATAGAGGAATACTGACCTTTCCCAGAGGGAGGAGAGGAGGCCAACAGAGCACACCGTGTCAAAAAGAAACAGAAAAATCGAGAAAAGAAAAATACTAGGCTAACAAAAAGGATGTTTTTCGGTTTTTAAGCATTAAATCCAAAGGGTGTGAAATCATTTCCCCCAAGTTAAGAATAACCAGCATGATATAAGCATTGGGCAGTTGTAAAGTCTGTGGCTACCACAGTTCGAAGTGATACCATGCTGATAGTATTTCTTTATTCTAAACTTTGCCAATACAGGGAAGTTGCAGCTTTAATTCTACTTACTTGCTGTTTCTGTTGTTGCTGTTTAGTTACATTCCTCATGTAAGTATTATATTTAATAATATCTTGGCTCATTTCATCCACTCTGTCCATTAATAGCTGGAGGTTCTTCTCTAGGTGATTTCTGTAAGACACATATTATGAAATATGAAAAATAAAGAAAAAAATTCTGTACATTGTATACATTATGCAAAAAAACACAACCATTCTGCATTCTCTCAAATAAAATACATTTGTACTCAATTTTAGAACAATCACTGTAATGAGTGAAAGCCGTTTGCCTCAGTGGACCAAACTGTAGAAACTCCAGTAGGGAAAAGATACCACCAGTGTTGCTTCTGGCTCACCAGGTGATGTAGGCAACACAATCAGTCAGAAATGGCCAGCTACTACAAATAGCTCAACTACTGATAATAACATGTCCGGAACTCATCAATGGGCAGTCTGACTACAGCTATACTGCCTATACTATACCGGATGCTGGTCATTTGTGATTCATTGTGTTGCTTACCCCACACCAGTTGAGCCAAAAAGCAACACTGGTGATTTCTTATCCCTACTGGAGCTTCTACTAAGTCAATACTGTCTTGCTCCAGGCCAGAAATCCTGCCAAAGGATGGGAGGATTGAAAGTTGCATACCCTGTGCCTCCAACCACTTTCAGCAACCCAGCTAGTGAAGCCAGAAAATTCAAGCTGCTTTTGCTATGCAAAGAACCCAAATATACAACCCGAACTATACAGCTAAAAAGTAATTTTAGATTGTCATTAGAAATGCTTTAATGAGTTTTTCAAATATTGATAGCATCAATTTATACAACCAAAAAAGTAGTTTTATTGAACTGCACTACTGCAAAGGTATGAAGTAAAATTAATTTAAGACCCATGCACCTAACCCAACAGAGTCGTGTAAAATAAACAACATGCTGGAATTACACAGGTCAGTAAAGAGAAAAGACATATTATGACATTTGGGGTTGCAGCTATCACAGTTGTCATCTAATTTACCTAAGTGGGTAGAGTGTGCCATAGGAGTATAGTCAATAGATCATAATCTGCATAACCAAATCAAGTCTAACAAGATTTCTGCATGAATTCACAATAGTTACAGATGAGGAAAGCCATTCCATCCATCTAATCATCCATCCAGAAAGATCCTCAAGTCCCTCATTGTAGGATCCAATTGTTTCTTATCTGTGCACCCTTGTCCTACTCTCAGTCACCAAGGCTCTGATATTAAACAGGGGGCAGGAAGGGTATGGGGCAGCCCGGTAGTGGGCAAAGAATCCGGCAAGGCCGGGGACATGGAGGCCCTGCTGATCTTAATGGCAGGGGCGCATTTAAATAATTCTGTGCAGACTCCTGCCCAACAGCCAGCCAGATTGACTGCCTGGCCGGTGGGGGCAGGAGTTCGCGGCCAGGGACCTGTGGGTACGGTCCCCGGCAGTCAGATGGGGAGGGGGGAGCCCGCCGCTGGCTGCGCCCCCGAGGGGGGAGCCCGCCGCTGGCTGCGCCCCCGAGGGGGGAGCCCACTGATGGCCCTGATCGCGAGGGGGGAGCCCACTGATGGCCCTGATCGCGAGGGAGGAGGTCTGGGCTAGGGAGGCTAACGGCTTCCTTGTGAGATCTGGGGGGAGAACGCCTGCTCCACCTGTCCCACAGGGAACTTAAAACCAGGCAAAGTTCTAAAACTTACCTGGGCCTCTTCTGGCCAATCGGCTCCTCGCATCATGTTGCTGCTGCCCAGCAACAGTCAGCACAGGACTCCCCTTGTTGTGGTAAAAAATAAGTTTTGCATGTTAAATAGGCCCCCGCCCGCTTTTAGCAGGAGCCTCGTCCAGGGTCTGAATCGTCGGGAATGGAGATGGGTTGTTCGATTTCGATATTTAATCACCCACCCCCACCAATCCAAACTGGGCCTAAGATCGAAGCCCAAGTTTCTCCAGTCTTTCCTCCTAACTCAACACTGTTGACACTAGGGATCAGCCTCATGGCTTTTCTTTGCACTGCCTTTAGCCCTTGAATGTTTTCCCTGTGCCTTGGCAATTAGAATTGGATACAGTACTCAAGGTAGAGTCTGTTCAGAGCACTATAGGTTTGTCACACCTCCTGACTTGTAATCTCGGGGCATCTCATGGTGTGTTCCGTTCGTTAAGACTTTTTTCTGCACCCTTCAGCTCAAGACTTTTTGCGGCGTAACTTGCTGGAAATGCAAGCTGATAACGTGTGGCAAGAGCAACGGGGCCTTTGTGAATTATGGGGCCAACCGTGTACCTCCTTAACCAATGAGATTTAACAATTGCGAAAGAAACAGAGGAACGACTGAGAAGGGTGAATTTGTGTCAAATCAGTGTACAGAAAGAAAAATGGAGGGGGAAAGAAAGTTTGGATTAAGAGAGGAAAAAAAACTAAGGAATAGTAAGAAAAAAATGTAAAAATTTTAAATTTGACATTTTTAAAATCTCTAACAATTTATCACCCGTAGGAATGAGACTCCACATTGTTCAATTTTTGGATCAGAGGGGTTGATTGGCACTGCATTAACAATTATCACTGTTAAAAAGATACTTACGCTAATTACCAGACTTTAACTTTCATGGGCAAGTTTAATGGGCATTAATGTGAAAATCCAACAAATTCTTAAAAATAACAGGGAGGCTAAGGGTGAGATGCTGTTTGTGGGAAGCAAATGGCGGAGCAAATGGCAAGTTGTGGAGATTCACAACTCACGGCATATCTCTTAATCCCCTGAACTTGCTGACCGATTTGCACATTAATAATGGTGTGTGTCATTAACACGCTGTTATTTTTCCTGCGAGATCCGGCTCCTCCTGTCTTGGTTTTGTAGTTCAACAATGTGTTGGCTTTGTTAATTGCTGCTCTGCATTGGTTGGACATGTTGAGCATTCAGTCACCATTGACCAGAAACTTAACTGGACCAGCCATATAAATACTGTGGCTACGAGAGCAGGTCAGAGGCTGGGTATTCTGCGGCGAGTGACTCACCTCCTGACTCCCCAAAGCCTTTCCACCATCTGCAAGGCACAAGTCAGGAGTGTGATGGAATACTCTCCACTTGCCTGGATGAGTGCAGCTCCAACAACACTCAAGAAGCTCGACACCATCCAAGATAAAGCAGCCCGCTTGATTGGCACCCCATCCACCACCCTAAACATTCACTCCCTTCACCACCAGCGCACAGTGGCTGCAGTGTGCACCATCCACAGGATGCACTGCAGCAACTCGCCAAGGCTTCTTCGACAGCACCTCCCAAACCCGCGACCTCTACCACCTAGAAGGACAAGGGCAGCAGGCGCATGGGAACAACACCACCTGCACGTTCCCCTCCAAGTCACACACCATCCCGACTTGGAAATATATCGCCGTTCCTTCATTGTCGCTGGGTCAAAATCATGGAACTCCCTTCCTAACAGCACTGTGGGAGAACCGTCACCACACGGACTGCAGCGGTTCAAGAAGGCGGCTCACCACCACCTTCTCGAGGGCAATTAGAGATGGGCAATAAATGCTGGCCTCACCAGCGACGCCCACATCCCGTGAACGAATAAAAAAAGTCTACTAACACTCCTAAATTTTGTTCAGCTTCTTCCTTAGCTATTGCAATACAATTCATTAAGTATGTGTGTCACCTACTTTTCCTTTGCACTTAATGTTATTAAATTTTACCAATAGTTCTGTCCACTTACATAATTTGTCCAACTCATTTTGTAGTTCCCGAGCAAACTCGTCAGAATCAAGTATTACTCCTAGTCTGGTATCATCTGCAAATCTGACCAATTTGAATTGAGTTTCTTAATCAGTGGTGATCTGAACACCAAGTCCTGGGGCACCACACTCAGTATTTTTCCCATCCCACCATAACTCCTCTAACAAATACTCATCACTTTCTACCCTTCATATCCATTCGCAGGGTTTACCCTGAATCTGCAGTGTTAAACTAACAGCCTTGTGTGTGCAAGCTGGTCAAGTGCCTTTTGGAAGTCTCAGTACACTATGTTGCAGGGCTTTCCATGATTCACTTGCAATGCTAATTCCTCAAAGCAGTCAAGGAGGTTACCCATCTGAGTCCAAGTTGACTGCTGTTTGTTGGGTTATTATTGAAGAGAATCTTCAAGTTTACTCCTGATAATCAATTCCATTATTTTGCCCAAAATGGAAGAGCAACTAATGGGTTTATAGTTGCCTGTCTCTGATTTGTCACTCTTTTTGATTATAGGAATCACACTGGCCTGTTTCCAATCCAATGTCCGCTGATTCCCTCAAAGTGGCCGTCAGGTGTCTCTCAAATCTGTCGCTCAAAAAACTTCTTCCTAGTCTCTTTCAGCACTCCAGGATACAGAAGAAATATCTTCTTTCCTTGGCAATTTACTTGTTTTGAGCTTGTTTAGGACTTCCATCTCATTTATATAATTTGAGCAGGACATGATGCTCATGTCAGTCCCTTTGAATAACTCGAGGACGTAATCATTCAGAAAATTTACTATTTTATACTCAGTTTCAAGTCTGTCTGCATCTTTTATGGTTTTCACCTCTTCCTTAACTGCGCTCTTACTGTTGTAGTACCGAATGTTTAGCTGTTGTGTTTAGCCTTAGCTTCTATAATTTTTCCTACATCTCTCTTTGCCTCTCTGATCGCCTTCCGCATTTTCTTATATTTATCCCAGTGAACCGTTTCCTGTTCTTGCTGCAGGATTTGTACATTACATTTTCTGTCTTTATGTCACTTTTAATTTATATGTTAATCCATTTAAGGTCATGTTTGTTTAGTCTGAACTCGTTACTTCTTGGCATTCATTTATCATGCATGCTCAGCATTGTTCCTTTAAAGGTTTTCTACTTAACCTCTACTGAAGTGTTGTTAAAGAACCTCCCCCAATCTAATTGCTTTAGTAGCTCCCTCATTTCATTAAAGTTAGCCCTTTTAAATTTATATACCTGGCTCCTGGTCGTGGATATTTTGGACTTCCAGAGCATATTATCATCTGTGAAATGCTACAACTTCCATTTCCTATACATGATCTGGGTTATTTACGAATACCAGGTCAAAATGGGCACTGCTTGTCATTGCTTTGTGGGTCATTATACAGTCTTGTATTATATTTACTGACTTTTATTCTAAATTTCTTGGATTTTCCCAATTTTTATTTGGTTGGTTTAAGTCTCCCATTAAAATAACTTTCCTGTTCTCACACTCTCTTCCTATCTCTTCATAGAGGAATTTATCCTCCTTCTCCTCCTGCTGCTGACTTGATGGTTTGAAGCATATGTCTCATATTAGCTTGGAGTTTTTTTTAAGCATTAGAGATGTTTAACTAGAGTAGTTCATTCTGTAGCTTACCCCCTTTCACAGAATCAATTTTGTTTACCATCCAGGTATCCCTGAAATATAACGGTACACATCTTTTTTTGTCTACTTTGTTCTGAACAGTCTCAATGCTTGAACGTTAGATTGAAGGGATGTACAAAATATGTGCTTACTGTTCTTTCCCAGCTGCTGTTGCAGATGTGCAGGTGAATATTTTGTTCAAAGTTGGCAACACTTCCTTTAAGCTTACACTTGATTGTTTTTATAGTAGTGCTTTTAAAAGTTACTTTGAAGTGCTGCACCAAAGCTACTGTTACAGTGCATTTAAGTTTGGGTTATTAAAGCTCTATCAAACTTTGCTATATTAATATAGCAGGTATTTTGTTTGATAATGTTCCTGTGAAGCACCTTGGGATGTTTTACTATGTTAAAGGTGCTATATAAATGCAAGTTGTTGTTGTACCTACCTCCACACTGGACTCAAAATGGGGGAGAAAATGGCACTGCACATGCTTAAATCTATTTGCAGTGCTCTGCTAACCAGCACCCAGATGCCAGTGACATTTTTAACATTACCAAAGGGCCAAATTTCTTGGTTTATGCCCATTGTGTAAAATAAATTATAAAAATGGGCTTTGGCTTTTTAACCATCCAAAAAGATTGCCATGTGTCTTTTGGTGAAGCCAAGTTATCAAGGTAGTAATTTGCATAATATAACTGACACAGGCACCTAAACAATGTCAATACATGTATACACGGAGATGCACTAATAGGGTTTTAGACTGCTAGAAATAGTTGATAGAAGATGAAAAAGAGCTAAAATTAATTCTTACAGAACAATCAAAGATGAAGACTCTTCTTGGGAAATTAAACAGAAGAAATAAATTAATCTACAAAGATCTGACATAAAACAGGTGTACTTACTTTAGATAAAGTAGGCATACTTACTTTAAATTTTAGTGTCTTCAGCCAGAATCTTAAGATTCTGATCGCACGCAATAAATATTGATTTTGTAAAAAGTACTGTGACAAACACTATTACGTCTATTTTAAACCTTATAGAATGCACAGACATACATTTTTTTCTTTAGTACTTCCAAATATTTTGATGATTAAAAGGGTTACTGAATATAATAATGCTTTGAATGATTAATGAGTTAAACATGATTGACTGCAAAATAATCCTTGAAATGCTGCAGTGCCCCAGAACTATTTAAAGTAATGCACTCCAATAGTTTCCCATGGACTCTGTCAATGCTACTACATTTTGACATATTTTCTTGTAAATCATGGGAGACTGGGACCAGGGTTCTAATCCAGCCTGTGATGAAAGTCTTTGCTGACTCTAAGAGTGCTTGGTGAAATGAGATTGGGCAGTCTCAACCTAGCTCTTACTAAAAAAGAAAGATTTGCATTTATATAGCGCCTTTCACAACCTCACGACATCCCAAAGTGCTTTACAGCCACTGAAGTACCTTTGAAGTGTAGTCACTGCTGTAATGTAGAAAATGCAACAGCCAGTTTGCACACAACAATCTCCCACAAACAGCAATGTGGTAATGGCCAGATAATCTTTTTTTTTAAAGTGATGTTGGTTAAGGGATAAATATTGGCCAGGACACCGGGGAGAACTCTCCTGCTCGTCTTCAAAGTAGTGCCATGGGATCTTTTACGTCCAGCTGAGAAGGCAGACAGGGTCCCGGTTTAACATCTCATCCAAAAGACAGCACCTCCAACAGTGCAGCACTCCCCCAGTACTGCATTGGAGCATCAAGCCTAGATTATATGCTGAAGTCTCTGGAGTGGGACTTGATTGCACAACCTTCTGATTTAGAAGTGAGAATGCTACCACTGAGTCATGGCTGACACCTTACTTACTAGCCCTAATTTGTGATTTCAAGGAAGTCATAGGATATCTACTATGGGAAGTGGAAATGTCACACTGGTGAAGTAGGTATTGCTCTTTCGAGAGTGGGGCCCGTGAACATTGTTGGAGTAGAGTAAAGAGAGCTGTATTCTGCATAGAATCATAAAATGATACAGCAATGAAGTACGCCATTCGGCCCATCGTGCCTGTGCCGGCTCTTTGAAAGAGCTATCTAATTAGACCCACTCCTCTGCTCTTTCCCCATAGCCCTGCAAATTTTTCCCCTTGAAGTATTTATCCAATTCCCTTTTGTAAGTTATTATTGAATCTGCTTCCACCACCTTTTCAGGCAGTGCATTCCAGATCATAACAACTCGTTGCATAAACTTTTTTTCCCTCATATTGCCTGTGGTTCTTTTGCCAATTACCTTTTATGTGTGTCCTCTGGTTACTGACCCTTCTGCCACTTGGCACAGTTTCTTATTTACTCTATCAAAAGCCTTCATAATTTTGAACATCTCTAACAAATCACCCTTCAACCATCTCTGCTCAAAGAACAATCCCAGCTTCTCTGGTCTATCCACATAACTGAGGTCCCATATCCCTGGTATCTTTCTAGTTTTACAAAGGTTGAGCATAACTTCCTTGCTTTTGTACTCTATGCCTCTATTTATAAAGCCAAGGATCCTGTATGCCTTTTTAACAGCCTTCTCAACTTCTCCTGCCACCTCCATTCCTGCGCCCCCTTTAAAATTGTACCATTTAGTTTATATTGCCTCTCCTCATTCTTGCTATCAAAATGAATCACTTTACATTTCTCTGTCCTGTGTCTGCCCGTTTCACCAGTCTATCTATGTCCTCCTGAACTCTTTTACTATCCTTCTCACTGTTTACTACATTTCTGAATTTCATGTCATCTGCAAACTTTGAAATGATGCCCTGTATATCCTAGTCCAGGTCATTAATATATATCAAAAAGAGCAGTGGTCGCAATACCAACCTCTGGGATACACCACTGTATACCTCCCTCCAGTCTGAAAAACAACCGTTCACCACTACTCTCTGCTTTTTGTCCCTAAGCCGAGCCAATGCCCCTTTAATCCCATGGGCTTCAATTTTGCTAACATGTTTATTATGTGTTGTGTTATCTTATCATCAAGGGACTTTTGAAAGTCCATATACACAATATCAACCGCACTACCCTCATCAACCCTCTCCGTTACTTCATAAAAGTAGTCAAATCAGGTTCGTCAATCACAATTTGCCTTTAGCAAATCCATGCTGGCTTTCATTTATTAAACCATGCTTTATCTGATCTGGAAGTGCTTGGTGTTGATACTGGATGCCAAAATAACTAAGTCCACCTAACACCCTCAACTTTCTAAGCCAAAGAAAGTTGAAAACATTATTAAATGAGTAAAGCTCGGTGCAACAAAAGTTTAACACCAAGTGTCAATGGAGAAATAGAATTCTGCAGAATATTGTGTCAAAATTCTGTGGGTAATCTGCAGGACATTACACTTACATTCTTATAAATAGGAATTCTGTAATTGTACATTTTCATTTTTAGAACATGAGGAAATGTTGCTACCTGGGACTTACTACAAAGCAACACTTTTGGGTCAGGAGCTTTAAAATGATCTATTCTGTGCTGCTTTGCTCTTGACCTGGCTGTAGGACAATTCACATCTTCTTCAGTAACTGACTACTGAATAGCAGTTGCTGTACAAAGCTTCTCCCTAGACACAAACTCTCTTGAAAACTTTAGGCGTGTCACAGCAACTGAAGCACACCTGAGCAAAAGCAAATGCCTGCCAAATGTACTATATATACACATCACATATTAGAGACAGTAGCAACCAATCAATCTTCATTAATAAATTATTCAATTTTATTTGAAGCTCCCATCCTGACAACCCCCCAAGGAAACAGTGTGGGCTAGACCATTAATACTAGGTCTACAGTTTCTAATATTCTCTTCTGAACTTAAATTCACAATATATATGGATATTTTCTCTTTCCTTCTCTACCAAACAGGCTTTTCTTCATTCAAATGCATATGTGGCAATACTGAATATTTATTTAGTGTCCAGATGAAATGTTTGCTTAAAATGCATCACAAAATTACTGAACAAGAATGAAACAATGCTTTATTCCACTTCCTTTTCTTTGAGGGTTTTAGTTCTTTCATAAAAAGTGTTTTCACTTCCACTCGGCTGGAAAGAGATAAACTAGCTGTAGGCTCCTCCAAAACAATGCAGCTCATGTTCCTGTGTAATCTTATGATTTGGTGTGTAAAATTAGTGTGCAGCAACTTTAAACTGGAATGATACTACAGGTGGCAGCCCTGCTGTACCTTGCCCAGGTGGCTATTGCTCATGCCTAGACAGTGAGCATGAGTATGCTATTCAACTACAGTGGCAGTTATACTTGAACCCAACCTCGTCCTCAACCAGGATCCTTGTGGATACATTTCCAGCAATCACAAGCAAGACCTTTCCAATTTTTCCACTCTGCTTGGCTAAAATCAGCCATCTCAGCAGAGACCAGGAAATCAAGCTTGGAACTTCCTGGTCTTATGGCGAGAAATTAGCCCATTTGATTCCCCTTCGCAGTGACCCGTTGGGGAACTTCTAACTTATTTCTTATGCCATTATTTTAAATATGGTATTGGAATATGCTGTGTTTGATTAAAACCACAAATCTACCATCTGAACACCAGGTTATTCAATGGGTTTAAAAAAAACTTAGATTTACATTGCACCTTTCATGTCTTCAAAACATCCCAAAGCACATCACAGCCAATGAAGTACTTTTGAAGTGTAGTCACTGTTGTAATGTAGGGAAATGCAGCAACAAATCTGCACACAGCAAGATACCACAAACAGCAATGAGATAAATTACCAGATAATCTGTTTTAGTGGCGTTGGATATGGGAGAATTGTTAGCTGGGACATTGGGAGAACATCCCAGCTCTTCAAATAGTACCATGATATCTTTTATGTCATGGAGAGGGCAGTATAATATCTCATCTAAACAGACAGTGCAGCACTCTCAGTGCTGAAGTGTCAGCCTGGATTATGTGAAGTCTCCGAAGTGGGGCTGGAACCCACAACCTTTTGATTCAGAGGTATAACTAATAATTTAATTATCCATTTGGCATAGGTTACATTACCGTGAAAATGCAGTGTCAAAGAAATGACATTTATCATTTGCAGGATGTAGAGTTCCAGAGTTCATTGAATGTCAGCAGCTGCACATCCACGGAATAAATAGGTCATAGGAGTAGAGATAAGTGAATATTCCAACAATTTGTTTTAGAATAAAACAGGTCATTATTTGCAGCCAATTTCTGTGCATTCTTATTCCAATGAAGGAAACCGAAATTTCACATGCTCAAGTAGTTAGGGGTTTTTCATACTTAGTAACTGAAATAGAAGGGATAAAATGGAGTTTATACATTGTACCTATTGTTTGCAACTAATAGAACAAGATGCACCAAAAAGTTAATTTGATTGACACTCACATAACTGTTGTCCATGTCCTGACCAAAGACTTATCACCTCCTTTACATAAGGCACAGTGAACTGCTAATGGTAAACAATTTATGACGGGTCACCCTTCGGTATACACTCTGGTCAAGCATCCACAGGCCTGGTGCAATTGCACTCTCTTCAATTAAAGCAAGATAAAACCATAATTGAATTGGAAAAAGATTTATTTCACATTGTTTGAAAATCCTATCTTCAAAATCAAACTACAACTTTAAAATTTCTTGAAAGGTTAATGGAACTACACATGAAATAGAAGAATGTACAGTTTTACCTCTACATTTGACATTTACTGCGATCTGGTCCACATTCCCTTATGTATGGTGTACAAAATAAATGTCGATGTTTTGTTTATAAATGGAAAAGGATTCTTTTAAAACCTTTTCATTATACCCCATGACTTTGGGTCTGAAACATAAGACCATAGAGACTGAATTGAAAAAAATATGCAACACGACATGCTTCCTGGAACATTAACACTTTTGTTCACATTCTGATTAATACATTTTCCATAATTCCTGCACAGAATACTCTTTGGATTCTTTACAGACTGCAATCAAAAATACCATAAAGTCTAAGGCTGTAACGAGTTCAAGTGGAGCACAAGCAAGAAAATGTGCAATTGTTCACAGGCAATTTCAGGAGTTTTCCTGCATCTAATTGGGACATATTACAGTGGATTTTATAAAACTGAATGTAGGCACAGAACATGTTTAAATAAAAATGAGTTGAGGTTTAAAATCAAGAAATGTAATTGGTGATTCTCTAAATTTAAAAAAATAACTCCTGAAGAACACAAGAACATAAGAAATAGGAGCAGGAGTAGGCCAATCGGCCCCTTGAGCCTGCTCCGCCATTCAATAAGATCATGGCTGATCTGATCCTAACCTCAAATCTAAAGAACACAAGAAGTAGGAACAGGACCCGGTCACTCAGCCCCTGGGCCCGCTCCGCCACCCACAGGGCTTGACCGATCCAAACTCAGCTTCATGTCCAATTTCATGCCCGCTCCCCGTAACCTCTAATTCCCTTTACTTCTAGGAAACTGTCTATTTCTGTTTTAAATTTATTTAATGATGTAGCTTCCACAGCTTCCTGGGGCAGCAAATTCCACAGACCTACTACCTTCTGAGTGAAGAAGTTTCTCCTCATCTCAGTTTTGAAAGAGCAGCCCCTTATTCTAAGATTATGCCCCCTAGTTCTAGTTTCACCCATCCTTGGGAACATCCTTACCGCATCCACCCGATCAAGCCCCTTCACAATCTTATATGTTTCAATAAGATCGCCTCTCATTCTTCTGAACTCCAATGAGTAGAGTCCCAATCTACTCAACCTCTCCTCATATGTCCACCCCTCATCCCCGGGATTAGCCGAGTGAACCTTCTTTGTACTGCCTCGAGAGCAAGTATGTCTTTTCTTAAGTATGGACACCAAAACTGTATGCAGTATTCCAGGTGCAGTCTCACCAATACCTTATATAACTGCAGCAATACCTCCCTGTTTTTATATTCTATCCCCCTAGCAATAAAAGCCAACACTCCGTTGGCCTTCTTGATCACCTGCTGCACCTGCATACTAACTTTTTGATTTTCTTGCACTGGGACCCCCAGATCCTTTTGTACTGCAGTACTTTCCAGTTTCTCGCCATTAAGATAATAACTTGCTCTCTGATTTTTCCTGCCAAAGTGCATAACCTCACATTTTCCAATATTGAAAACCTATGATTAGTGGGCATCCCTAGATCAAATTGTATTTTAAAAAAATTAACACCTACTCCTGGACTCTGCAGATACTGCTCAATGAATGGTCAATAACTCAGCTTTTCCCTCTTTATGGGAAAGTGGGGCTTCTGTTTGGTGCATCTCCACAATCAATCACAAATTCACCTTGTAGTAAGTTACAGGTGCAAATCATCACTCTGTGGCAAGTTAGTTCGAGCTCCAATACTTAACTTACCTCCGATCAAAATCTTACTTTTAATTCCTTCTATTTATCTCTACTTTATATTTTCTTACTGCCAAGGTGTCAGCCTTGGCTCAGTGATAGCACTCTCACTCGTGAGTCAAAAGGTTTAGTCCCACTCCAGAGACTTGAGCACATAAGCTAGACTACACTTTAGTGAAGTACTGAGGGAGTACTGTCGGAGGTGCCGTCCTTTGGATGAGACGTTAAACAGACTTTTATATCTGGCCAATATTTACCCCTCAACCAAAATAACAAAAAAAACACTATCTGGTCATTATCTCAATGCTGTTTATGAGACCTTGCTGTGCACAAAATGGCTGCCGTGTTTCCCTACATTACAACAATGAGTACACTTTAAAAAGGTACTTCATTGGCTGTAAAGCACTTTGGGGTGTCTTGAGGTCATGAAAACTGCTGTATAAATGCAGGTTCTTTCTTTATTAAATATTCTTACGACGTGTAGAAAAATTCTAAATCTTTCCATTCACATTGTTTATTTTCTTTCAGTTGGGTGAATTGCTCTTTTGCTAAACTGTAATGGTGATATGCATTTTGAAAGAAACAGAGTTAACGTTTCAGGTCGATAACCTTGTCAAAACAGGTCATCGACCTAAAACGTTAGCTCTGATTCTTTCTCCAAGATGCTGTCTGACTTGCTGAATATTTCTAGCATTTTCTGTTTTTATTTCAGATTTCCAGCATCTGCAGTATTTTGCTTTTGATATGCATTTTGAAGCTCTGTCAGTGTGTGGCTGTGACATTCCCATATAGTGGGAGCCTAATTTCAGCAGCATCATTGTGAAGAGGCACTCAGCAGATTCAAATGGGGAAAAGAAGGAAACCTTTGAAAAATTAAATGAATATTTTTACTTTCTGTGGAGCAATGATATATACAGGTATTTTGGTGAGGAACCCTGATATTTATTTTTTCCCCCTCAGCATCATGCACCATCCTGGTCTGACAGGGTGGATCAACCACTCTTAGGCCCCCTCCAACATCATTCTCAAAGTGGCTGCTAGATGTGCAAGATTGGCTACAGCATAACTTTCCTTCTCTGTAAGGAAGGTCTTGGCCCCCACTTCAGAATACAGCCAAGGTTGGCAACTCAGCATGTGGGGATTCTCAGTGAACCCAGATTCACTTTCATTGGACAACAATGCTCCCCAACCCACTTTAAAAGAAGTTGCACTAGACATCTTCAGATGCAAAAAAAATGCTTAATAATCTGAAATAAGACATTTCTCTCCAGAGAAGTGTTTTCTCTTATCTCTTATGGCGCACACTCACTCTTTGGCCAACAGTATAGGTAGGCAACTTTCTACAAAGAGCGCCAACAATGCTGCTCTATAACTGAATGCAACCATGTATCCCTTTTCCCATCTCTCTCCGATTTAGGGAAAGCCTAGCTTACTGACTGCTCAGTGATTAGCCCATCAATGTGGGCGTGCATCTCTTGGGAAATTGCAGCTGTTAACCTAAGTTCTTCCACTCCATCACAAAAAGTGTTCTGATACAAAATGCCCTTAAAATAACTAATGCAGAATATTACTCATGCAAATTTCAAATGGTTCATTATCAATGATGTATGCTATTGATAATGCTATCCCTGCATCAGCTGTGAGTGGAACCAAGCTAACATTATGATGAAAAGCCTGATTGGTAGCAGTTTTCTTTGCTGCTGGCCTACCAAAAAAGTTTTATATGACTGGCCCTTCATACATATCTGTTCTCTGCTAACACTCATCTCTCTGGCTCAGCCGTTGGAGGAAAAACTGGTTGAATAACAGCAAGGCAGCTCAAGGGACAAGACTGTCGGCTGCTACGGGATCACAGATGGTCAAACAAAAACCTAAAAACAATTTAAATTGGCAGGAAGGGTATGATTTTACCTAGAAAAATATTGTGCCTAATTTAAAAAGATTGATGCTTCCATATGTATTACAAACTAGATCACATATAAATGGAACTTTCCAGAACGAGCAGCTAATACTCAGGTACAACACTAATCATATGTGGATTTTGTACAGAAACTGAGAAACAGCTGCT
This sequence comes from Heptranchias perlo, assembly GCF_035084215.1. Lineage (NCBI taxonomy): Eukaryota > Metazoa > Chordata > Chondrichthyes > Hexanchiformes > Hexanchidae > Heptranchias > Heptranchias perlo. Next base: position 93,368,638 of record NC_090327.1, read on the forward strand.
CCTAACAGGATGTATTTTGTGCCAATGTAATGCCGATCATCTGTGTACTTGCCACCAGCAAAGCATGCAAACATATGTGAAGATGAAATATACTAAGTATGACCTTTAGTAGCATTTTAAGAGCATTAAAATGACATTCATTTGGTGGCTTCAAAGATCAATTCTAAAGTTTAATATATTTAACAAACTGGGCAAATGTTCTTTTTGACTGAATTTAACTTTTTAGATTTCAAAGCTATTTGTTCAAATGTAAACAATTTTACAACACCAAGTTATAGTCCAACAAATTTATTTTAAATTCCACAAGCTTTCGGAGGCTTCCTCCTTCCTCAGGTGAACGGAATGGAAAATACCGTTTTCCATACCGTTCACCTGAGGAAGGAGGAAGCCTCCGAAAGCTTGTGGAATTTAAAATAAATTTGTTGGACTATAACTTGGTGTTGTAAAATTGTTTACAATTGTCAACCCCAGTCCATCACCGGCATCTCCACATCATGTTCAAAGGTAAGCAGAGTCCTTACAAGCAAGAACTCTCACTAATCTGATTTCTTTTAATTTAATTTTGAAACATGTAAGTTTTTACATTTATCACAAGTGATCTACTAATATAAAATACTGCACCATAGAACATATATGGGAGAGGAAAGCATAGCTAACTAAAAACATTAAACTAACGACCAGCACAATAATCACAGCTTTTCACCATAACCTCTAGACTATATTAACTTTTCTTTTCAGGAGCCTGCCTGCTTTACATTCATTCATCACACTTCACCTCAGGTTACAATATTGTCCAGCAGATTTTGATAAGATTTTGTCTCAGAACCTTTTGCTAATGATCCAAATTCAGAGCACACTAAGTCAACCCCAAGAGAATGGAACCTGTAAATAAAAATTATACGATGCAGACAAAGGTGAGGCAAGCAACTCATAATTGATATATGTTTTAACATCTGCCCCTGCAAGACCTCACTTGGCAGATTTCCAATCTCACCTTGGATAGCATGAGAATGGAGATACAGCACCACTGAATGGAGGAAAGACACCTCCCCCTGGGAGGGGGCTGCTCTCACCCACTTCCTGCTGACCAGCTGCAAAGCAAAACCTTGACGCAGGACAGTGGAAAATAACTAAGGCATGGGAGATAAATAAATGAATTGCACCGATGTCTTTCCTCATTCAGTATGCTGGCAATTTAAAACGTGCAAGAATTTCCTCATGTAATTTCAGAGGACTGAATGTTCCAATAAAAACAGAGGCCCCAATTTAATAATCTATGCAGGTTTTCAAAATCTCAATTTAGGCAGGGTCAAAACTGTACCAGCAGCAAAAATGTTCTATAGATAAATTTATTCTGTAAATGTTATATAGAACAACCATAGCATCTTCAATGTCTAAGCCACAAGCTTTAGTTCTATAGTTAGGAAGAATGGCTGTGATCAAAAGGTCTCACACTCGCTCGTTGCCATTCCTCCCCAAACCTTCAGCTTTCGAATTTGGTAAGGAACCACCAGGACTATGTCTACAAAAATTTTGGTGAAGACTGTGTGTAATTTCCCACTGACGGCATTTTGAAAAGGATTAAATTTCACATTTAGCTAGACACACCTCAAACATGCCAAAAAAATGTATTTGTCCAAACTGCTTTCATTGGCTTAAACTACAAAAATAAAACTTGAGGGTATTTTATTGGGCATAAAACAAGAATGTTGTCAGAACCCCATTTTAAATCCACCTAAAATGTAATAAATAGGTCACTGATATAGAAAGTCCTCACTGGTGATAATGAAATGAGCTAGCTTTCCAAAATACCATACCTGGGAGAAATTACTATTAAGGTTTCAAGGAACACATGTTGCCAGGAGACTAGGTTATTCTCCCCAAGCACAGTAACTGCAGCAGCTGGTACGGCAAAGTGGCAAACCTAAATTAACACGAGGGATAAAGGCCAAAGAATCGGCTGCACTAAGTACTCCAGCAAGTGAGAGGACAATGGTGACACAGATAGGTGTTGAGAAAATCTAATAACCCAAATCAGATTTAATTTGGATTGAATCCAACTTAAACAGCTCCATTTAACAGTGCTATGCATCTTAATTCACTTAGAATTCAATGCAACAGAAACTAGGTCAGGTACTTAACTGCTACCCATCCTTTTCAGTTCAGTTTGTCTGTATAGACAGACATTCCAAAGTAAAATTAACATGCCACTTTTATATGTTTTGCCGGGGCAAAGTGAGAGAGTTATACATTGAATGATTCGCATGTGCAATATCACATAAAAATTGAATTGTTTCATTGAGTTCATTGATGAATTCATTCCATTTAATTTAAATATCTATTGCATTAGTGGATAACCTCATTTCTCAGTTAGGGCTGGGGCATAAGAACATAAGAAACAGGAGCAGGAGTAGGCCAATCGGCCCCTCGAGCCTGCTCCGCCATTCAATAAGATCATGGACATTTGCTATTCACATTGTTTATCAATGATCTGGAAGTGGGCATTGAGAGAAAATTGACAAAAATTGCCAATGATGCCAAGGTTTTGGAGGAGGGAGGGAGTTTATAAAGAATTAAGAGCAGGCTGATCAGGTACAGAGGTATCTAAATAGATTGGGAAAATAGAATATAGATATGGCACCTGAACTTTAAAATCAGCAAATGCAAAATGATGACACTATGGAAGGTGTATAAACATTGGAACTATAAACCAAACGGCGTTAGTCTACGGGGTACAATCCAGGAAAAGGATTTGGGGTTGTTGGTAGACCGATCGTTGAAATCACCCGCAACAGTGCACAGCAGCGGTTCAAAAAAAGGCAAATGGGATCTGGGATTATAGAACATGAAATAGAACACATCACAGGATGTGATACTGAGCCTATACAGGACAATGATTCAACCCAATTTGAAGTACTGCGTGCAGTTCTGGTTTGCATTACATAAAGGACATCATAGCTCTGGAAAATGTGGAGAAAAGGGCTACCAAGTCTGACACCTGACATCAGACACAAACTACAAGGTGAAACTATATAAATTGAGTTTTTTTTGACATTGGAGAAAATGGAGAGGGGTATCTTGTTGAGGTATTTAAGATCCTTAAGGATAATATAAAGTGGAATATTCAGAACCTGTTCACCACAGCCTCAGAAATGACAATGAGGGACAGTGAATGGACAGATTAGTTTCACAAAGAATTGTTAGGGTGCATTGCCTAAGTGACTAACGCTAATAACATCAGTAATTTAAGGAGTTGGAAAGGTATTTTGTGGGAAAAAAACAAATTGAGAGATATAGGTGGTGAATTATGTATCATTTTTTTGAACTCGGCCAGTAAAATTGACGAAAATGGTCTCTCCTTATCGCGTGCTTTCCTATGTTCCTCAGCTTCCCCACTGGCTCAGCTGGTTAAAGTAGTGAGTAGTTGAGCCAGTTAGACATTACTCACTACTTTGTTCGTATGTTGTATCGAGCCATTTGCTGCTTCCATCAGGAAGGATGCAGGTATGGAAGGTGACGATCCCAGGCAGCGGAGGCTCTCAAGTTAAGGCCTCCCTATACATGGACGACGTCACCATCTTTTGCTCTGATCAGCAGTCGGTCCACAGACTGATGGGCATTGGTGACTGTTTCAAGCTGGCCTCGGGGACCAGAGTGAACCAAAGTAAGAGCGGGGCCATGTCCTTTGGCAGGTGGGGGACTCGATCCTTTGTCCCCTTCACCGTCAGGTCTGACTACCTGAAGATGCTGGGGACCTGGTTCGTGGGTCCCCAGGCCTGCACCAAGAGTTGGGAGGAGCGGGTCACCAGGGCCAAACAGAAGCTTGGTATGTGGGTGGGGCGCCCCCTCTCCATAACCGGCAGCAACATGGTGATAAGATGTGAGGTACGCGCGGTGTTGCTTTACATGGCCACGGTCTGGCCCATTCCCCACCGCTCCATCACCCGAGCTATCTTCCTGTTTGTCTGGAGGTCCAAAGTAGAACGCATTTGCAGGGACATCATGTACAAGCCCCCAAAGTGTGGGGGGGTGGGGGGGGGGGGGGGGGGGGGGGGGAGAGAGAACGTCCCCTGCCACTCTGATCCTGATGGCCACCTTTGTGTGTGGCTGCCTCAGAATGTCAGTGGAGCCCCAGTAAGCAAACACCAAGTGTCACTACGTGCTGAGTTTCTACCTGTCCATCACACCGAGAAGGCTGGGTCTGCTCACATTGGCTGAGCAGATGCAGGACGTCCCGTCCAGCTGGACCGACCTCAGTGAAGTTCCTGAGGAGGAACCCCTTCGACCACAAGGCTGTCAGACAGTGATTGGCATGGAACGTTCTGAGAGTCCTGCAGGGAAAAAAGAGGGTGGATCCAATCGGGCAGTTCCCCGACCAGACAGTCGAAGCCATTTGGCTGAATGTCTTGTCGCCAGAACTGACCAACAGGCACCAGGATGTAGCCTGGATGGTGGTGAGAAAACCCTTCCAATGCAGTCCTTCCAACACATACGGAATCTCAGCACCAATCTGCCCTCGAGGCTCAGTGGAGACGAGACCGTCGTCCATCTCCTGACGGACTGCCCCTTTGCGCAGAAAGTGTGGAGAGAGATGCATTGGTGTCTGTCCTGGTTCATCCCCAACAGCTCAGTAACACAGGATGCTGTGCTCTACGGGTTGTTCCCCAGGACGCACACCGAGACAGATATCAACTGCAGCTGGAAGTCAGTGAAGGAGGCCCTTTGGTCCGCCCGAAACCTGTTGGTCTTCCAGCTGAAGGAGCTGTCCACGACCGAATGTTGTCGACTGGCATACTCCAAGGTCTAGGAGTACGTGCTGCAGGACGTAACGAAGCAAGGTGCGGCCTATGCAAAGGCTCTATGGGGAATGGCCACCCCACTTTGTATTGTGCAGAATGTTTTAGAAGATATGTGCTGTATTTTGAATTGTAATAATGAGATCATTGTGTGTACAATCTGCACTGTATTGGTTCGAGCTATATTGCTTGAAATTGTGTCCTTTTGCATTGAACTGTGTGTATCTTTAAATTTTATGAAATAAATTATATTTTGAAATATAAAAAAGTCAGACAGGTTTGAGCACTCCAATTGGTCTCAGTTCTCCTGGGTTGGGGCAGGGGGTGAATTAAAAAAAAAGACAAGGTTTCCTTTCCTGATCACTTCCAGTGATCCCTGCTGTAAGGGTTACGTGGATATCAGGTGTGGACAGGAGAGATATGATAGCCCCTGCAGTCATACTGTCCCTTGACACTCATTGTCCAATCTCTCTCTTATACATACACACCTCTTATGAAAAGCACCACAGATTTAACATTGAATCAGACAGAGAGAAGAATCAGCATTAATAACATGCATTATGCCCTGTTTATACAGCAACTGCTGATTTACATCTGTGCTCAGGTTATGAAAGTATTGTAATTCTATCTCAAGCATCCAATATTTTAATATAAACAAATAAATGCATGGTATACAAAATTTTCTTTGTACACTAAAAATTTGTATTGTGTTTCAAATTTTTCCTTATCTTCAGTGTTGAAGTGCAATTGCTTTGGGGTATTTACAGACCACTATCCAGGACCTTCATTTAGCTACAAATACTCATAGCTTTGGTAAAGGTGCTCGCATCAAAACATGCTTAGTTGTTTTAAAGTCTAACTTGCCTGTGCAAAATCGTCCTATATTGTAGAAAGAGTAGTTTCTACAGCAGTAGGATCAGCAACGGTTCAACACAAACTGAGCCATTACTAGGTACAGGCTGGTCATATCCCAATTGCATTCAGGGATTGTGATTCACGCATCTGAACCTGAAATTATTCATCCTACGAGTCTGCAATCTAATATAACCATATTTTCAAATCCGCCAATGCATATCTTCATTCTGTAATACCGTTGCAACTGAACCACCTTTTTTTTCACCTGAGCTTTCTACACAAGTAACATATGTTAAGTGCAAGTTTGGTTGAAGACATCTCCAGGTCACTGTAAGCAAGCACGCACTTTTCCCACAGTCCACCAACACCACGAGTTATAGCGGAGATAAAATGCCTTTGTTTCCTATCTGTATGTATTCTGCCTATGAAAAAAGGTACTGCAGGACAAACAACCATATTTCAGTGTTTTGAAATCCTAGTATCCAAAATGTTTCTTCATTCTCTCCATCTGATTTTGACAATTATAAAGCTGGAGCGTCCAAACTAAGCGCCCGTGTTAGCTCCACGTGGGAGCTGTCTACTCTAATCTAATTTCCTTGCTCTTTTCTCAAATGCTTCATCATATTTCCATTTTGGTTGTATATTTAATGCCCTCTTAAGTGCCCTGATTGATACAGCTTCAGTAACTATTTGCAGCAATGCAGAGTGGAATGGAGGGAGCACCTTCATGTGGTCACGCTGGCTACGTGCTTTTTGTTTGGAAAGTATGGAAACTGTGCAAAACAAATCCAAAAAATATTATTTGATGCTGTGAAAACAACATAGCTGATCCACTGATAAACATAACTAATGAAAGTCACAAATACTGCTTCCAGTACAAGAAGGATCCAAAGTATATGGGTCCCAGGTAAAATATACAAGTACAAAGGGATGGACATATTGCATATTAGCAAAAATAATAATGCTGTGCACAATTTCAAAAGTGATCAAGAAACACATGGGTGCTGAGATAAATACCAAAACAACTGGGAAAAAAGATATTTGGAAAAATACTGAAGAGTGTTAAACACACGCCCCAGGTTTAATTCCTATTCAGTGCTGTCAGGTGGCAGTAGAGACACTACATTTGGCCACTACTGCTCTGTTAGGGAAAGAAAAAAAATCACCCAGGGTTTCCACTCCTGATTCCTTTCTAAACACCCCTGTTGGACCTTGTGTATGGATGTTGGGCGAGGTCACAATTGCACTTGGCTGTGATGCCCCCCAATTGACGCCCACCATCAAGACTCACACATGAGGAATGGTCCCTTGTGTGAGGTAATTGAGTCCAACCACTGCCTGTGGGACATACTGCAGCAAAAGTGAAATCTTCAGGAAAGGAAAAGAGGAAACAGTGCATTGCAAAACCCTCTGACTAAGCAAAGAGCTGGTGCTGCAAAAATTACCTTGGTGGTGACTGGTCAAAGAACTGCAGCAACACCGATGAAGGCAGATTCACCTTCAGCAACTACATTAGCCAAACAAGCCTAAATGACTGGTGACTTATCTACCAACACAGTTGTCATGAAAACCAATAAGATGTCAACTCTTACAAAGTAGATATATTTTACAAAAAGACAAACTCTTGAAAAGCAGCTAGATTAAAGAAATCAAACTTACCCACTAGCCAGATTGAGGAGTTCCTGTTTTTCAGCCACACTCGATTTTTCTTCTAGTTCCCACAGCAGCACATTGACGAGGTGAGAATTCTTGATAATAATGGGCACTTCTTCAAACATGTTCTCAGATGTAATGAGTGCCTTCTTTATTCTAGTTGGTAAATAGAGACATGATGAGAATTCTTGAGAATAATGGCACTTATTCGAATTTGCTTATGGAGCTGATTAATCCTCAAAATGTCAACCATCGCTCATTTGGAGTGAAACGGGCTCATTTTGGTATTAAAGTTACATATTTGGACCCATTTCACTCTTAAAAAATAATGACAGCTGCATTTGTTTATATGGGTTTGTAATCATTATTACTCGTTTTAATGACAACTCTGATATTTCTCTGATCTGGATGACTGTTAGCATCTTTCTTTATTCAAGGCATTTCAAGGTTTCAGATTTACAACATTTCAACGGTTTAAGGATTTTGTATTACCAGTATTTCAACTCAAAATGTTTCTCAACTCTCCAGATGCTCAGCCTCTTTATTCAGTGAGTAGCTGAACTATGCAGACTTGCTAAGTTCCAGGTTTGATCTTGTGGGCTGAATTACCTGATCTTAACCAGGACAGCAGTAGGAGTGCTACAATTGACCTGGATTAGGGAAAGGGAGGGAATACCCAGTTTTGCCACTGTTGATCACTATTCAGTGACACCTGTTGTGTGAGAAGAATTGCTATTTTCGCAAGCTACCAAAGTGTGACAGACATGCACGGAGTCCCAGCAAATATTCAATGCCTTTGAGAGGGGAGAAAATTTGTGACAAAAAAAAATTGCTAGCGTGTAGTCAGTATCCAATGCAGAGTTTAAAATGAATAAAGGATGTAGCTAATGACTCAATGAATGGCTGAATATACCATCGATAGGCAAAATGTTCTGCTTATTTCATCTCCATGAAGTCCATATAAAGCTATTTTTAAAAACTCATTTTGATGAGATTTGTTTCAGTTGGAGAAACAAAGTGGTTTGGTCATTCTTTAACTTGCAAGTTACATGCAAAACAATGTTAGAATGCTAAAAAAAAAATCTACCCGTGGAAAGTTTTGAGAACATCCATCACACTTCAAAAGTCACACTCCAAAGTGTCAAAGAAAACCAGTCATTTTATGCTGGTTTCTTCTAACCGTAAGCCAGAAATGTACAATCACCTATGAATTTGCAAACCTCCCTCAAAAATCAACCTGCAATTTACCTCAGGATGCTTATAGCAAATAGACTTTTTTTTAAAAAAAGTTTTACTTTAGTAACAGAATAATAGATTGTGCAGTATATGGTATCCTGCACCTGTTGTTAATACCATGAGCAACACTGCAGGAAATGTGCCAGTTAATATAAAACAAAGATTTTTGACCCACTGAAATAATTTGCAAGATCAATCAACACACGTATCCCCATCCAGTGGGTGGCAAATGAACAAATTAATTGATCCTGCAACTAAAATAGCCTAATATATACATTCAGAAGACAGAAAAAAAAGCAAAAGCTAAAGCTTCAGTGAACAATGCAAAACTATATCATCAAAATGGCAAAATCTTCTGCTATTAGGACCTTGCACTGCATTGAACTATGCGGTAGGATTTTAACTGGGAAAAATGGGTGGGTTGGGGGCGGGGAGATTAAAAATTGCAACAATTTCAGACCCGGCTCATTTCCGGTTTTCACGGGGGCGGGAGACCAAGCCGCTCTCAGGAGGCAGGTTGGTCACTAAAACCTTTCAAGGAGACTGCAGGCCTCCATTTTGAAAGGTTTTCCGATTTCAACCCCCTGGGGGCTGGGATTCCCGGGCTTTCTCCTTCACACCGCGTGAGAGGAGGCAAGATGGCCTGAAACTACAGGTAAGTACCTTTCTAGCACAGCTTGTGGGCCCGGAAGAGCAGGAGTGCCTCCCCCAGGCCCAACAAGCCTAACCACAGCGACCCTCACAATGATCACGGACCCTCCCACAATGATCGTGGACCCTCGATCCTGACCACCCCTCCCCCCACAACGATCATGGACCCCTGATCCCAACACCCTTCCCTTGGTGACTGGCACCTGATCGCCGCCCCCCACCCCCATCATAACTGACCTCCCCCCACCCCCATCATAACTGACCTCCCCCCACCCCACCCGCCCACAACTGACTCCCCAGCAACTGACCTCCTCCTTCTCTGCCCCCTCCCCCACACAAACTAAGACTTACCTGAATGCTTACCTTTTCCCATCCTCTTCCTCGCTCTGCTCCCATCCGACTGAGGCCAGCCTGTCAATCAGGCCGGCCTGTCGGGCGGGAAACAGACAAAAAAAAACATCTTTTGGTCAAAATCGTACAAACATCCTGGCGACCCGTACTTCCGGGTTTCCCATCCGCGATTGCCCCTCCACCGCCCCCGCCCCCCCAAAACCCTTCCCAGCTCCAGGTCAAAATCCTGGCCATGGTGTCTTGAGTCATCAGTTTGCTGGATCAAAGTTTAGCCCCTTTAACTTATATATATCCCAATTAATAAAGTCCATCTGGGAGTTACAAAAGAGTGTGAAAATTACATGCAGAGGACAGGGTGGCCCTGTGGGTTGTCATACTGACCTTTCAACTCAAAATTGGTGGGATAAAGGTCTCCAGACAAACGTACAAAAATACGAATTAAGAGCAGGCGTAGGCCATTCGGCCCCTCGAGCCTGCTCTGCCATTTGATAAGATCATGGCTGATCTGATTGTGACCTCAACCCTAATTTCCCATCGACCTAGTATAACCTTCGACTCCCTTGTTAATCAGGAATCCATCTAACTCAGCCTTAAAAATATTCAATGACCCTGCCTCCACTGCTCTCTGGGGAAGGGAGTTCCACAGACTCACGACCCTCAGAGAAAAAAAATTCTCCTCATCTCAGTCTCAAATGAGAGATCTCTTATTTTTAAACTGTGGCCCCTAAGTTCTAGTCTCTCCCACAAGGGGAAACATCCTCACAGCATCTACTCCTTCTAGTTCTCTCAGGATCCGATATGTTCCAATAAGATCACCTCTCATTCTTCTAAACTCCAGTGTATACAGGCCCAACTTGTCCAACCTTTCCTCACAAGATAACCCCCTCATCCCATGAATCATTCGAGTGAACCTTCTCTGAACTGCCTCCAAAGCAATTATGTCCTTTCTTAAATAAGGAGACCAAAACTGCACACAGTATCCTAGATGTGGTCTCACCAATGCCCTGTACAACTGCAGCAAAACAGCTCTACTTTTATATTCTATTCCTTTGCAATAAATGACAACACTCCATTTGCCTTCCTAATCGCTTGCTATACCTACATACTAACTATTTGTGATTCATGTACTAGGACACCCAGATCCCTCTGTACCTCAGAGTTCTGCAATCTCTCTCCATTTAAATATACTGCTTTTCTATTCCTCCTGCCAAAGTGGACAAGTTCACATTTTCCGACATTATACTCCATCTGCCAAATTTTTGCCCACTCACTTAACCTATCTATATCCCTTTGCAGACTCCTTGGGCTCTATTTTAGCACCCGCGATCGGGTGCGTTCCTGGCAGGGGGGATACGAAAATCGGGGATTCCCGGGGCAGGTCGCGAGCCCGGCTCCAACCCGCCCCATTTCCGGGTTCCCCACTGACACGCTGACATGCGCGCGCAGCCCCCGCATGTGGGACTCCCGCCGGCAATTAAAGACGGCAGGGTGCCACTTAAGGTATTTATCTAGGTATTTCAGGTCGTTTACAGACCTGATTAACGTGATATTTTAGGAGGGTTGGGATTTTGCAAACAACTGGGACTGTTTCCCGTACTGGGGGAAACACTTCCAGTTCAAATGGACGTGTTGCAGCCATCAGCCTGTGGCAGCTGCAAAGGTCCATTTGACAAGTGGGGGAGGTGGGGAGACCCTCACTCATTGCAGGAGGCCACTCTGTCACTTTGGACAAAGTTTGGCCTCCACCACCCTCCTCCTAACAACAAAATTCACCTACTTGCACACTTACCCCGGTGTCCAGACACATTTACCTACCTTGCGGACACCCTCGGACATACATCTTCCGGATGGGGGGCGCCGTAGCTGCAGTCATGACCTCCTCGAAGGGTGAGCAGCATCACCAGCCACGCCATCTACCTCTGACACGTGGAGCTCCACAACACAGTGCTGTGACACATCCACCTGCACAACAGGAGGGAGGGCAACCAGAGAGAGATGTGTCGCAGAGGGCACTACCCTCGTCACAGGGTCCACAGACCGAGGCTCAGCTTCCTGGACCTCTCTGAGCAGCAGTGCATACGGAGGCTCAGAGTCACTCGACATGTAGTCGTGGACATCTGCAGCCTCCTTCATGCCGAGCTGCTCCCGGCTGCCCGAGCACCATCTTCTTACCCGTCGCTGTCAAAGTCACCACTGCCCTCAACAACTTCTCCTCCGCATCCTTCCAGGATGCCACCGGGGACATCGCCGACGTCTCTCAGTCGTCTGCACAAAAGAGCCCTGCAAATACACCTACACCCACTCTGCAGTGACACAATGGGTGGCATCAGTTGTGGGTCTTCATTGTGATCCTCAGGAAGGGCATTATTGCACAAACCAGACAAGATTAGCAAAGATGTGACAGTAGTGGTGCCAATATGTAATGTGAGTTGCTCAGAAATTAAATATAAGGAAAAACCATGACAAACCCTCAAACACCCTTATGCATCCACCTTCATGCTCACGACACGTTTGCCTTACGCTGCCTACTGCACATATGTGATGCATGCCCTGTGGCTGCAGCACAGGAAGTGGCAGGTTGAGTGAGGCTGACCGTGAAAGAGATGCATGAGAGGGTGAGTATCAGATACAAGCCATGAGACTGTATGAGGATTGGGTTGAGTGGTAGTGGCGGGATGAGTACTGGCGAGGTGAGTAAGTACAGGTAAGATGAGGATGAGGTTTGAGTGGGTGTGAGGAGTGATGTGACAGAGTAGTGTTGGCTGTGCAGAAGGAGATGTGGGGTGGGGACGGCGATGTGGCAGATGGAGCGTAGGGGAATGAGTAAGTGTACTCACTTTGGCTGACCTACTTAGGTCATTGCAGCGCCTCCTGCACTGTATGCAGGTGCGCGATATGTTGGTGGTGCAGGTGACCTCCTCTGCCACCTCAAGCCAGGCCTTCTTGGTGGCAGAGGCAGGCCGCTTCCTCCTGCCCACCAGGGGGGGGGGGATATCTCTGTCCTCCCCCTCCTCCTCACCCCATCCAATAAGAGCTGGAGTGAGGCATCATTAATCTGGGAGCAGCCTTCCCCCTGGGCTGCTCCATGCTGTAATTTTTCCTATTTCTTGCAGCATCAGTCAGTGGAGGACTGCCCCTTTAAATAGAGCTTCTCCAGCTGACAGACCTTACTGCGCATGCGCAGTCCGCCCACCGCGCAGGTCAGAACCCGGAACAAGAGGCACGTGGATCCAATCAGCCTGCGATTGCGCGCGGGGCAGACTAATTTCACCGGGCGCTCGCCCCCCCACCGCCGCCATGGTAATATCAGGCCCCTTATGTCCTCTTCACAACATACTTTCCCAACTACCTTTGTGTCATCAGCAAATTTAGCAACCACACATTCGGTCCCTTCATCCAAGTCATTGATATAGATTGTAAATAATTGAGGCCCAAGCACTGATCCCTTTGGCACTCCACTTGTTACATCTTGCCAACCTGAAAATGACCCATTTATGCCTACTGTTTCCTGTTAGCTAACCAATCCTTTATCCATGCTAATATGTTAGTCCCTACACCATGAGCTCTTATTTTGTGTAGTAGCCTTTGATGTGCCACCTTGTTAAAAGCCCTCTGGAAATCCAAATACACCACATCCACTGGATCACCTTTATCCACACTCTTCCTTTTTTTAAAATTCGTTCATGGGATGCGAGTGTCGCTGGCAAGGCCAGCATTTATTGCCCATCCCTAATTGCCCTCGAGGGGGTGATGAGCCGCCTTCTTGAACCACTGCAGTCCGTGTGGTGAAGGTTCTCCCACAGTGCTGTTACGAAGGGAGATCCAGGATTTTGACCCAGGGTCGACGAAGGAACGGCGATATATTTCCAAGTCGGGATGGTGTGTAACTTGGAGGGGAACGTGCAGGTGGTGTTGTTCCCATGTGCCTGCTGCCCATGTCCTTCTAGGTGGTAGAGGTCGCAGGTTTGGGAAGTGCTGTTGAAGAAGCCTTGGCGAGTTGCTGCAGTGCATCCTGTGGATAGTACACACCGCAGCCACGGTGCGCTGGTGGTGAAGGGAGTAAATGTTTAAGAAGGTGGATGGGGTGCCAATCTAGTGGGCTGCTTTGTCCTAGATGGCGTCAAGCTTCTTGGGTGTTGTTGGAGCTGCACTCATCCAGGCAAGTGGAGAGTATTCCATCACACTCCTGACTTGTGCCTTGTAGATGGTGGAACGGCTTTGGGGAGTCAGGAGGTGAGTCACTTGCCGCAGAATACCCAGCCTCTGACCTGCTCTTGTAGCCACAGTATTTATGCGGCTGGTCCAGTTAAGTTTCTGGTCAATGGTGACCCCCAGGACGTTGATGGTGGGGGATTCGGCGATGATAATGCCGTTGAATGTGAAGGGGAGGTGGTTAGACTCTCTCTTGTTGGAGATGGTCATTGCCTGGCACTTGTCTGGCGTGAATGTTACTTGCCACTTATCAGCCCAAGCTTGGATGTTGCCCACGTCTTGCTGCTCGCGGGCACGGACTGCTTCATTACCTGAGGGGTTGCAAATGGAACTGAACACTGTGCAATCATCAGTGAACATCCCCATTTCTGACCTTATGATGGAGGGAAGGTCATTGATGAAGCAGCTGAAGATGGTTGGGCCTAGGACACTGCCCTGAGGAATTCCTGCAGCAATGTCCTGGGGCTCAGATGATTGGCCTCCAACAACCACTACCATCTTCCTTGGTGCTAGATATGACACCAGCCACTGGAGAGTTTTCCACAATTCCCATTGACTTCAATTTTACTAGGGCCCCTTGGTGCCACACTCGATCAAATGCTGCCCTTGATGCCAAGGGCAGTCACTCTCACCTCACCTCTGCAATTCAGCTCTTCTGTCCATGTTTGGTCCAAGGCTGTAATGAGGTCCTGGCAGAACCCAAACTGAGCATCAGTGAGCAGGTTATTGGTGAGTAAGTGCTGTTTGATAGCACTGTCGACGACACCTTCCATCACTTTGCTGATGATTGAGTAGACTGATGGGGCGGTAATTGGCTGGATTGGATTTGTCCTGTTTTTTGTGGACAGGACATAATTGGGCAATTTTCCACGTTGTCGGGTAGATTCCAGTGTTGTACTTGTACTGGAACGGTTTGGCTAGAAGCGCGGCTAGTTCTGGAGCACAATACTTCAGCACTACAGCCGGGACCCAGTTCCTGCCAGTTGTAAGGATTCATACAAGTAGATCTGGCCACCCTAAACCCATTTGCAAGTAGGTGGACAAAACTGCCCATAAATCAGCATAAGTAGCAAATTGGGCAATATGTGTGAGAACACTGGTTCAGGACAAGGTTGGGTTCTGCTGTCAAATTGCCCGAGGTCCGAGTGTGAGCTTGCATGGAAAACATCCACTTGGGAAAGTGCCAATGAATTGCCACCTTCAGGGAAGGAGGGATAGAGTGAGAAAAACGGGAAGAAAAAGGTCATAGAATGTGAAAGAGTGTACTCTTTTACAGTTGAGATAAAGGCACATCTACCTTGCAGCCAGCTTCCAGCGTGCTGGGTGCTGAAAAAACGTTCCATTTCCCATTACTGACATCCCATACCTTGAGATATGCATGTGTCAAAAAAGCTTTCTACAAAAGCGAAAACCCACTTTGGTTCTACCAAGTCAAGATAGATTTACAGCCACGTAGAAAGAAGCTGTATTTTATTTCATACTTGCATCCATTTCCAGATTCTGATGGTCCACGACCTCAATTTAGGAAGCTATTTAGAACATCCAAAAACCATAACAGATGGTTCCACGTGTGTGGATCACTCATCTGATGACAAAAGTTATTTCACTTCATTCAGTTGCAAATACTGAATTACGTGTATTTTGGTGCTGTGGCCTACGCCATATAGGCCTAACAAAATATACAAGTTTACTCAATATTAAACTGCAACACTACCAAGGTTCAAACACTAGAGGTCCCGTGTGAGCTATGAAAACATCAGCGCTCCCTCCACGGAAAAAAACACATATTGTCCCACATAATTCAGAGAGGCTTCCTAGCCTAAGTACTTTTGTGTAAAAAGTAGATGCAAGACTTCAAACCTTTCAACACGCACATATTCTAATAACAGTTCTGGTAACGATTCTTTTAACTTCCCCTTTATTGTTCCAGTATAATTTGAGTCTATGTTCTCGTTATCGACTCCCCAACCAGTAGAAATAATCTCCATTGTATATCCTCTCAAAACCTCTCATCATTTTGAAAACTTTTATTAGCTCCCACCCTTGGCCTTCTCTGTTCCAGTGTAAAAAGCCCCAGTTTATTAAGCTTTTGTTCATAATTATAGCCTCTTATTCATGGTATCATTCTAGAAAATATTTGTACTCTTTCCATGGTTCTAATATCCTTCCTATAACTATGTATGGGTTGCCCAGAACTCCATACAATACTCCAACTGTGGCCTAACCAACATAGTGTATATACTGAACATCCCTTCCTTGCTTTTATATTCAATACCTCGCTTAGTTATACAGCTACATTCTCTTTAATATTGTATTCCTTTAATCTTCATACCAAGTCTCTTACATGGCACCTTATCAAATGCTTTCTGGAAAAAAAAATCTATATCCATTACATTTCCTTTACCAATACACTTGTGATTTCTTTGAAAAATTCAATTAAATTTGTCAAGAAAACCTACTGTTTACAAATCCACAGATTAGCCCCTAATTAGTCCATGTCCTTATAACTACCCTAGATACCCAAGTTCTCTAGTTCCTTGGCACAATTCCCATTTTCAAATACTTTGGGAAAATTATGATTACTGCCTTTGCTGCCTCCTCTTCAACTTCCTTCAGTATTCTGGGATGCATGGCAACACAGCCTGGTGAATTTTGTACCTTTAATCCCATAAACTTTTTTTTTAAATGCAGTTTACTTTTGAAAATTTATCTCCATTAGTCACCCCTCCACATCCTCTTTAGGTACTCCTATAGTAACTTTCACCTTCTTCTGTAAAAACTGAGGCAAAATATTTATTAAGCATGTCATTCCCTCACTCTCACGTATCGGAGGGCCCACTTCATCTCCAACCTTTCTTTGATTATCCTTTTACCTATATGCTTATAAAAGCTATTGTTATTTCCTTTGTGACTCAGAATCTTTTCATGTTTTCTCTTAGCTTTTCTAATCTCTCCCTTTTGCTTCCAGTCCATACTTTTTATATTTCTCAGTTTTCCTCTATTACACTCCTTACATTTAATCATATGTTTCTTTTTAAAATTTCACTATTGGTCTAATCTCTAGATTTATTCACAGAATTCCAGCCTTTGATGCACCTTTTTTAATCCCAGTTGGAGTGTTTTTAATTTGTAAATTATTAATTTCATATTTAAACATCTCTCACTGCTATATGGTCTGCTATTCTTTACAACCAATCTGGGCTGGTTTCTTTTTCAATCCATTGAAATTAGGCAATTTCCAGTCTAACACCTTTATTTTTGAATCCTCTTTTTATTTATAACTATGAATGTAATTAGGTTATGGTCACTACTTCCTAAGAGTTCCCCTAACTTCAGGTCACTTGTTTGCCCTGCTGTGTTACTCAGAACCAGATCCGGCACTGTATCCATCCTTGTTGGACGTGCAACATGCTAATTAAGGAAATTTCCCCAATTTGACCACAAACTTTTGTCTTATCCCAGTCTACCTTAGGACAGTTAAAGCCCCCCTTTATTACAACTCTGTTACTACTGCAAACCTCTCTAAACAGCCTACAAATCTCATATTCCATATCTGTCCTACTAATTGGTGGTCTATAGTATATTCTCAATATGGCAACATATCCCTTAATTATTTCTCAACTCAACTCAGACAGAATCTGTCAGAGTACCATCAATAAAAACTCTCCTTTCTACAAATGTAAATGAGGCTTTAATTAAGAAGGCTAATCCTATTCCCTTATCTAGCTCTCCTGAAAACCTTAAAGCCGGGAACAGTTAGTTCACAGTCTCACCCTGACTACAGCCAAGTTTCCGCCAAGGCTACAATATGATTTCCCTCCATTTTATTTAGTGCTTCTAGTTCTCCAATTATTTCTCATGCTTTTCACATTCACATTAAAAAACACTGCAACCCTGACCCAATTATGATCATTACCTGTTACTTTCTTTTCCCCTTCTTTCTTTCAACATCCTCCTTCTTAAGCTCTCTCTCTACCTTAAGGTAAGCCTCTTTTTACGCCCCCCCACCCCCCCCACAGCTTACTATTTATATCATTTTGCCCCTTCACTGTGCTTATTTTTAAGTCTGAGTTAGGTCTCTCACCTTCCAACAAGTTTATTAGTTTAAACTCTCACTCACAGCACTATTCTTGATGCCAGGATATTGCCAGTTTCGTTCAAATGGAGTCTGTCCCTCCTTTACAGCCACCTCCTTTTCCAGAAGTGGCCCAATACCCCACAAATTTGAAACCCTCCCTCCTACATCACAATTTCTATATCATGCATTTAGCTGCCTAATCTTCCTCTGTTTATCTGATCCAAGGTATGACGCAGACAGTATTCCCAAGTTTACTAATCTTGAGGTCTTGCTTTATGGATTTCTTCCAAACTCCCAATACTCCTTGAGCAAAATCCCTTCTTTAGTCTTATCACATTGCTAGTCCCCACATTGGATATGACTACTGTCTGTTCCATCCAACTCTCAAAACTATTTCCACTTGTTCCTTGACTTCACTCTGGCATCAGGAGGGCAACAGGCTGTTTTGGATTGCAATTCGCATCCACAGATATACCTGCCTGATTATGGAGTCTTCCACTACTAACACCCGTCTCCTCCTATGCTCACTGTCCTCCCCACCTCTTCCCTATGGAGCTGTGGTCCACACAGTGTCTACCAATCCTCTGTTTCCTTCATACGGCTGATGGTCAACTAATTCCTCACATTCCAGACCAAAGGAGTTGACTAGTTTCAGTCCTGACTGCATCATCTGGCTTCCTTTCCTCTTTCTGTCACCTTCTCTCGGCCTTTCCCTCTTCCTGTCACCTTCTCTCAGCCTTTCCCTTCCTCACCTCAGTGTCCAGGCTTACTCACGCTATAGAACATCTGGTTTAAAACTTCTGTCCCATGATGCATTGAGGCGTTTAAGTTACGCAACTGGCTGTTTAAGTGACCATTTGAATGGTCATACAGAGTGCCCATTTTATTTTTATTCCTCACACATTCCACTTAACACAGTTTTGTCATTTTGTTTGATCATAGCAACTTTAGGTGGTCCAGTTGGACCCCAGAAAATTGTGAATATCTGTTTACTTCCTTCCACCAGTCTTCCTTTTTCTTGTTGAGAAGTATTTTGTTCTCCCTACATATCAAAATTATTAACTGGGTGACAGAATCTCTTCAATGCTCCTTTGTCAGTTCTACTTTGTGCATTTAATCATAGAAAGGTTACAGCATGAAAGGGGGCCATTCGGCCCATCAAGTCCACGCTGGCTCTATGCACGAGCAATCCAGCTAGTTCCACTCCTCCGCCCTATCCCTGTAGCCCTGCACATCTTTTCATTTCAAGTGCTTATCCAGTTCCCTTTTGAAGGCCATGATTGAATCTGCCTCCACCACTCCCTTGGGCAGTGCATTCCAGATCCCAACCACTCGCTGTGTAAAAAAGGTTTTCGTGTCACCTTTGGTTCTTTTGCCAATCACCTTAAATCTATGCCCTCTGGTTCTTCCAACAATGGGAACAGTTTCTCTCTATCTAATCTGTCTAGACCCTTCATGATTTTGAATACCTCTATCAAATATCCTCTCTACCTTCTCTGTTCCCAGGAGAACAATCCCAGCTTCTCCAGTCTATCCACGTAACTGAAATCCCTCATCCCTGGAATTGTTCAAGTAAATCTAATTGTGTATAATCATTCTATCAACTATGTCCAAATGTTGCTATCACTGGCCAACTGATCTCTGCCTTTCATTTTATACCCCTAATGAATGCTAATTAAACTTTAAAAGTGTCTATGCAATTCAAAAGCAGAGAAGTTATGTTAAACTTATATAGAAGTTTGGTTAGACCACACTTGCAGTACTGTGCACAGTTCTGGTCTCCATATTACAAAAAGGAGATAGAAGCACCGGAGAAAGTGCAAAAATGAATTACATGGATGATACCAGAACTATCAGGAAAGAGTGAACAGGCTGGGGCTCCTTTCTTTAGAAAAAAGACTGAGAGGTGACCTAATAGAGGTCTTTAAAATTATTAAGGGGTTTGATACGATAGATGTAGAAAGGATGTTTCCACTTGTGGGAGAGTTCAAAACTAGGGGCCATAAATACAAGATACTCACTAATAAATCTAATAAGGAATTCAGGAGAAACTCTTTACTCAGAGTGATAAGAATGTGGAACTCACTACCACATAGAATGGTTGAGGCGATTAGCAGAGATGCATAAACACTGGCATAGGCCAGCTTCTGTGCTGTAAAATTCTATATGCGTCCACTCTGTTGTAACATTTCTGCACAATACAGAAAGAAGAGTATACCGCCCCAAAAGTTTTGGAACCTGAACAGTAGAATCTACTTGATTACTCAAGTAAAAATACCACCCAATTTAAAAACCACACCAAATTCAATTCAGAGCTTTTAGATAGCCCATAATTCTGATCCAATCATATTACAAAGTTGGTGGCATTAAAACTATGCATATGTTGAAATAAAAAATGTTAATCATTTGGACCTGGCAAGCATAAAGAAACTAGTTCTAATTTTGTCTTGTAAATTAAGTGCTAGTAGGCAACTATTTTGTACCTCAAACGTAACCAATGTAATGGTGAAACAGAACCTATTCCTATTTCAGTTGTATTCCTTCCCCAGGCTTCACAGCTTGTAACACTGTTAAACATTTAGAAACTCTTACACCAGTTCCATACTCATGCTTGATGAGACCAGACAAATGTGTCAAGTACTTAACCAAACATCAAATTAAGCAGTTTCAGGAAGGAAGTATTCAGTCAAAAAAGCTTGGATGAATTGAGCAGTGTACTTGCATCTGTGAGGCACTCTTTTGTGATGCAGTTGTGTATGCAACATCCTTCAATTTGATCAGGATTAACCATAAGAGTTTTGATAAAGACAAATTTAATTTGTGAATTCTGCTCTTGTGCTATTAAGATTAAGAAGAGATTTATGAGTGCACTAATGCAATACTGGTTGATTGCAGCTGATGTATTAACATATCCTGCTTTTGATTGAAATATCGAACGCAACAAGAATGATTTTGTAAAAATTCATTATTAGTTTTAGCAATTGTCTACAAATAAATGTTATTTAAAAGTGCAGTGTGCTTTTGAGTATAATGTACTTTTAACTCATTATATTTTATATAATATCTCAATTCACATATAATAACATATTCCAAATCCAGCAGGTACAGCTTTTCTCTTTAGATCAGCTGCAAATGAAACAGTCACTGAATCATTGACTGTGTGAGAAGCTGCTTAAAGCGAACAGGATGGCACTGCACTATTGCAGTATGGTCAGCCTGTCAAGTTAGATGCACTAGACCCAGTGAGGTAGCAGAAATGGTTCCACACTCTTTTTTTTTTTAACAGTAATTAATTTTAAATTGCAATGTTTGCGGTATAATGGCAATATCATATATTCTGATGAAAGAAATGCAAGTTAAGACATATTATTTAAATGTGAGCAACTTAGGCAAGAAAAGTTTTTTTTGGTAACAATGCCTTTTTGGCACAGGTTTCCGTGGCTCAAAGCTTAGCTGTAACGCATAAGTCTTTCAACAATGTGCAGACTGGGGTGTAATTACATAAGGGTGGTATGTCTATTAATGATTTAATCTAGTCTATTGTAGTGTTTCAGGAGGATTGACAACAGTGGTTAATATGAACTGTTTAATTATTTCCAAAATCCTGATATGTACATTGAATACTCAGGTGATACAAGTTATGGTGACATTTGTAAGTTTGGCATGCGTTAAGAAAATAGAGAACTGGATACACATGTGTGAATGTCCAAATCACTATAGTATTTAAGTTGTTTAATGTTTATGATCTAATGCTATTCAAAACTGCTGTGGTTTGCAGAAAAAAACAAAAGCAGCTCAAACCAGAAGAAAGCAGATAACAAAACTAAAGCACACATATCTAGAGAGATCATAGGCTTTTCAATACAATAGAATATGTTTCATAAAACCACTTTTAAAATAGTCAACACAAACAAATTAGAATCATAGAAAATTTACGGCACAGAAGGAGGCCATTCAGCCCATCATGTTGCGCCGGTTGAGAAACAAGCCATCCAGCCTAATCCCACTTTCCCGTATTTGGTCCCTAGCCCTGCAGGTCACATGGCTCTTCAGGTGCACATCCAGGTATTTTTTTTTAATGAGTTGAGGGTTTCTGCCTCTACCACCCTCTCAGGCAGTGAGCTCCAGACCCCCACCCTCTGGGTGAAATAAATTCTCATTTCTGCTCTAATCCTTCTCCCAATCACTTTAAATCTATGCCCCCTGGTTATTGACCCCTCCGCTAAGGGAAAGGGTCCTTCCTATCCACTCTCTCTAGGCCCCTCATCATTTTGTACACCTCAATTAAATCACCCCTCAGCCTCCTCTGTTCCAGGGAAAACAACCCCAGTCTATCCAATCTGTCATTGTAGCTAAAATTCTCCAGTCCTGGCAACATCCTCGTAAATCTCCTCTGCACCCTCTCTAGTGCAACTACATCCTTCCTGTAATGTGGTGACCAGAACTGTATGTAGTACTCAAGCTGTGGCCTAACTAGTGTTTTATAACATCTCTGCTTTTATATTCTATGCCTCAGCTAATAAAGGAAAGCATTCCATATGCCTTCTTAACTACCTGTCCTGTGATCTTTAGGGATCTGTGGACATGCACTCCAAGGTCCTCACTTCCTCTACACCTCTCAGTATCCTCCCATTTGTTGTGTATTCCCTTGCCTTGTTTGCTCTCCCCAAATGCATTACCTCACATTTCTCTGGATTGAACTCCATTTGCCACTTTTCTGCCTATCTGACCAGTCCATTGATAGCTTCCTGCAGGCTAAAGCTTTCCTCCTCACTATCAACCACACGGCCTATCTTTGTGTCATCCGCAAATTTCTTAATCATGCCCCCTACGTTTAAGTCCAAATCGTTAATGTATATCACAAAAAACAAAGGACCTAGTACCGAGCCCTGTGGCACCCCACTGGAAACAGCCTTCCTGTCGCAAAAACACCCGTCGACCATTACCCTTTGCTTCCTGCCACAGAGCCAATTTTGGATCCAATTTGCCACATTCCCTTGGATCCCATGGGCCTTTACTTTTTGCATTATGTCACTGATCAATTCTGGCTGCAATATCTGAATTAACTTAAATGCTGTGTAAAAGGGTAGTTCCAGAATAGCCAGTTAAATGGATTTTGATTCAGTGCTAAGTTTTGGGCAATGGCAAGTTTACTTTAACTTTTCTCTGTGGACAATCTTACCCTTCAGGAGTGAAATCTTTTTCCTTACAAACTTCCATTAATTTTGGAGTCAATCTGTATGCCTTCAGCGAAAGAGAGCCCTGCGCAGTTTTAATGGGATCTGGAAACATTGAGAGAGAGGGTAAGTTAATTCTTAAAAGCACGCACATTCAACAAAGAAATAAAGAATCATCCATGCCATTCTACTGCAGAAAGGTTACCACTGATGTGCCAGTTAGATTAGGTCTTCTACTTATGGGAGACCCGGCAAACATAAATATATGAAAAAAGAACTAGGGTGACCCTGTATTATAGGTGAGAGGATTTTTACAGGCATTTGGAGTGGCATCTAAAACTGATTTCTACAGTGTGCACTGAATAGAGCAGTTAATATTATATTTGATATCACATACAAAGGAGAAGATGCAGGTGTCCATCATTTTTCTGTGGACCTGCAGGTGCACATAAGGAAGTTATCCCTTGCTACAGTGATTCCCCTATGCTTGGTGGGAAAAAATAAACTTCCATCCATATTGAGAGCTCTTAGCTCTTGCACTGATGGAGCAAGCTGTTTTGGCTTACTGATAGAATACTAAATATTTACGGGTTATATTTTATATTCCTGGTCAGATAAGGTCAAACTCCAGAAATTCCCTGGAATTATGAATTGAAATGCATCGAAAAAAAAAATCTGCATTTGGGAGTAAAAGTATGAGATGGCAAAGAGAACCTAATTCTCAAGTATCTATGTGTGGTGGGGAAAATGGAAAACACACTAGTGTTCTTCTGAGGACAGTGTATGGCACATTTTTGGGGCAGAGTAAAGTGAGCGTTACATTATATTTAATCATATTAAATCATTCAGACCTGGGAATATTTGAAGATGACATAGTGCCCAAAAATGTGGAAAAAAGTGTTCCATTTCTCAGCACTACCAAAAATTCACAAGGAATATATCATGCACAATTATCTTCCAAGTGACGAATTTGACTTCAGTCTCATCAGCATTATGCACCATTTTCTGGATAGGAAGAGTGGACAGATGACCTACAGGGAGGTATTAAAGGACAATCTGTGGCAACTTACTCTCCATTTCACTACCTTGGTATTTACTCAAAAAATGAACTGTGTGGGAAATTGCTGCTCCTATTGTTCCATGGCAAACTGCACTGGCATATCAATGCACTCTACCACTGCACTATGTATAGATTTAACCCATGAACGCCTGCATGAAATAACTAATCTGAAAATTGTAAAATCTATATGCATACAGTGGAGACTATTTACCTTGGGCTTATTATCAATTCATTTAAATGTAATCTAGTTTCATCCTTGGAGATCAAATCTGTTACTGTGCTTTCTAATAAAATGGAGTTGGGTTTATCAACAGATCTATTATAAAATTTTCACAGTACACAGCTTTTATTTCCACATGGATTATATTTGCTAAACTTGGAGTAACCATGCAAAAGTATTTTCAAATAAATGGAAAAAGGAACAGAAAGAGAAATTCAAAACAAACTCCTCCGTACAAGTAAAGACGTAGAACAGAAAATTTGATACAAGTGGAAAATTCAGGAGGGAATGTTAAAAAAATGACATAGAATTTCCAACGAATAAAGTATATTTTAACAGCTTTTCTACTGTAATCCGATTGTTAACATACTGAAACAATTTTTGTGCTGCCCAAAGATTAATCGTGTTCATTAGTATTTTTTCTGACAGATATTCAGGATGTAACATTTACTTCTCGGTTGGAAACTTTGTAACAGCCTGCCAGCTATGGCAAATAGTGAGCTTGGGGAAGGCAATAAAGATGTTTTACCTACAGCTATGATACTGCACAGAACATCTGGTTTAGTGAGTAAAGGAAACACCACTAAATGGGCAGAAAGAAGAAAATCTTTGTGCTAGGAACAGTCTACGTTTTGTTAGCGCCTGTCAGAGGCGAAATCTGGCAAAATGTGTCATAACTGTAAGGTCACGTACTGAGCCAGACTCAAGCAATCAGTTTTTGTTAGACATCTGGTCCCGTTCCACCCGCCATCAACAAGGGGGAAGAGGAATGAAAAAAAATGAAGCAGCAACTTCAGCATTCCAGAATGTACACATCAGGGCTCTGATAGCAAGAAAAATAAACAGAAAGAAGGAAACCCTGTCTAGACTGAGCTGCTGCTGGGGCTGAGGCAGACACTGGGCTGGTATTTACTGAGAGGGGCTGCCAGGCAGCACTGCCAGGTAAACAGTGCAGGAGAAGAAATGAATAGGAAAACGTCACTGACCATAGATGAGGACCACAGACTCTTCAATTGCATGTTGGTAACTAAACTGGGAGTCCAACAGGGCTCGGCTGACGAAAGAACCATAGTAAGTTGACTGGTACCAGCCGACATGGAGGTGGTCAATGTTAACATGGCGCAAGCTTCTCATCATTTCCATTTGGTATTGAACTGTAAAAGAAGCAAACAGAAGGAAACCATGATTTTCCAGTTTTTAAAAGTTATTCTTTTTACAGTCTGAGCTACAGGTTTATAATCAAGTTCATATTATTGATGCATTTTATGATTAACAGACTCTTTGCTCAAATAAACTTCACCACTCAAATAAAAAATTAAACACTGTTCTCAACTGTCAACTCTTATCTCAGTGTAGAAGGGAGTACTACCCCTATATATCGGACATTAAAAGCAACTAGTTTAAAAGCTACCTTTTAATAATTATCGCCCAGTTCAGCCCGTAAGTTACTGATGTTATGCAGGCACATGCAATGCTGAAGTACTCTAATGTAGAGGAGCAGAAAAGATCCAACTAACTGAATCCACTAGCTACCATCCAGTTTTTTAAAAAAAGTTCCCATTTAAATATTAGGGATTTATTTAAGCTTGTTCTGTATTTTACAGTGGTTTCCGTTACGTGACATTACCCTTCAGTACAAAAGGTATTCATTCAAGCCCTCAAATTTTTAACACTAAAATCCCTAAGACGAGAGAATATTATGACTGTATAAAATGCATTTAAATTGCTCCTGAAGATGGTTGAAATTCTGGATCAAAGTAAAAGTATTTTCAACCAGCATTACGAGAGGCACAAGTTAAATATTTTAACTATCCCAGTGGAAAATCTAATTCTAGTCATTGATTTTAAGTTTCAAGTACATTATTACGATGCAGGTGGAAATTGTTGCAATGCAAGAAAAAAACTGTGCGAAATATCACTTCTTCTAACTATAGTCTTAGAATTAAAATTTTAGATAATCAGCAACTATTACAGATAATGGGGAATAGGCAGCATGTAAGAATATAACTTAGCTCCATGTTTTTTTTTATTCGTTCATGGGATGTGGGAGTCGCTGGCGAGGCCAGCATTTATTGCCCATCCCTAATTGCCCTCGAGGAGGTGGTGGTGAGCTGCCGCCTTGAACCGCTGCAGTCCTTGAGGTGAAAGTTCTCCCACAGTGCTGTTAGGAAGGGAGTTCCAGGATTTTGACCCAGCGACGATGACGGAACGGCGATATATTTCCAAGTTGGGATGGTGTGTGACTTGGAGGGGAACGTGCAGGTGGTGTTGTTCCCATGTGCCTGCTGCTCTTGTCCTTCTAGGTGGTAGAGGTCGCGGGTTTGGGAGGTGCTGTCGAATACGCCTTGGCGGGTTGCTGCAGTGCATCCTGTGGATGGTGCACACTGCAGCCACTGTGTGCCGGTGATGAAGGGAGTGAATGTTTAAGGTGGTGGGTGGAGTGCCAATCAAGCGGGCTGATTTGTCCCGAATGGTGTCGAGCTTCTTGAGTGTTGTTGGAGCTGCACTCATCCAGGCAAGTGGAGAGTATTCCATCACACTCCTGACTTGTGCCTTGTAGATAGTGGAAAGGCTTTGGGGAGTCAGGAGGTGAGTCACTCGCCGCAGAATACCCAGCCTCTGACCTGCTCTTGTGGCCACAGTATTTATAAGGCTGGTCCAGTTAAGCTTCTGGTCAATGGTGACCCCCAGGATGTTGATGGTGGGGGATTTGGCGATGATAATGCCGTTGAATGTGAAGGGGAGGTGGTTAGACTCTCTCTTGTTGGAGATGGTCATTGCCTGGCCCTTGTCTGGCGCGAATGTTACTTGCCACTTATCAGCCCAAGCCTGGATGTTGTCCAGGTCTTGCTGCATGCGGGCTCGGACTGCTTCATTATCTGAGGGGTTGCAAATGGAACTGAACACTGTGCAATCATCAGCGAACATCTCCATTTCTGACCTCATGATGGAGGGAAAGTCATTGATGAAGCAGCTGAAGATGGTTTTAGGTATGCCTGGTGCTGCTCCTGGCATGCTCTTCTACACTCCTCATTGAACCAAGGTTGATCCCCTGGCTTGTTGGTAATGGTAGAGTGAGGAATATGCTGGGCCATGAGGTTACAGATTGTGCTAGAATACAATTCTGCTGCTGTTGGTGGCCCACAGCACCTCATGGATGCCCAGTTTTGAGCTGCTAGGTCTGTTCTGAAGCTATCCCGTTTAGCACGGTGGTAGTGCCGCACAACACGTTGGATGGTGTCCTCAGTGCGAAGACGGGACTTCATCTCCACGAGGACTGTGCAGTGGTCACTCTTACCAATACTGTCATGGACAGATGCATCTGCGACAGGTAGATTGGTGAGGACGAGGTCAAGTAAGTTTTTCCCTCGTGTTGGTTCGCTCACAACCTGCTGCAGGCCCAGTCTAGCAGCTGTGTCCTTCAGGACTCGCCCAGCTTGGTCAGTAGTGGTGCTACCGAGCCACTCTTGGTGATGGACATTGAAGTCCCCCACCCAGAGTACATTCTGTGCCTTTGCTACCCTCAGTGCTTCCTCCAAGTGGTGTTCAACATGGAGGAGGACTGATTCATCAGCTGAGGGAGGGCGGTAGGTGGTAATCAGCAGGAGGTTTCCTTGCCCATGTTTGACCCATGAAGAATTTTTAATAATAAATTTGAAACGCCTGCAAACATCACTGTGAGGCATTGAAGTATTAGCTATGATTACCCAACATGGCAGGAGGCTTTCACAAATGTCCAACTTATTTCACAGAGCCATTAGTTGGGCTAGAGACCACCAAAAAAAAATTAAGAAGCCAATTTTATCCCATTTCCTTAGAATTTTGTTTACAGAAAGTCTAAAATGCTCAACACCACAAACAAAATGGCCAGCCACACCCCAGACATTAAAATTACACAAGGCTGCTGACTCAAAGATGACCATCAAACTTGACTACTACTTAAATCTCAAAATAATCTTCTGTTGCTTCCTCCAACTGAGAATATGCCTGGTGCCTTATAAACATCCCAAATAACAAGAGGATTTAAGGTTACAAAGCAAAAAATTTACTATTCCACAGATCTGAAAAAGCTACTGCCATGAAGCATCCACCAGGCTTGCCCTAAAATTACAAAATGCAAGATTTCAATCAACATTGCTGTTGGTCTTGGTTGACATGGGGGGAAAAAAAGGTTAAGTGCGAGAACGCTTATTAACTAACTAATTTTTCATTATTGAAGCACTGTTTAATTTTTTAAAAAACACAAGGGACAGTCACACTCTGGGGCACCAAAACTGCAACTTCAATCAATGTGGCTGCAAGTTTTATCCCAATTATATTTTCAAATGTGTTTGATAGTTTGCAGCACCTTACATACAGCAACGAAGGTTACCTGTATTTGATGCATATATTGACAGGGTGTCATCTGAATTCTGACAGGTAAAATTTAAATGGTTTTAAAATTGTCTGGTCAGGTGACAATTTTTTTTGATACATTATTCGCCTTTTATAACCGTGGTTTATTAACCATGCTCCTTCCTGCAAGTAAAACTGTTCTTCAAAACGTTCAATAAGCAACATAATTAAACAATGGGTACTGATTATAGACCGTTTTCATCTGTCTTAAAGAACATCATTAAGAATTATCCTCTTTTTGACTTAAAAATGCAAGACCCAGATTGGGGGTGAGAAGAAACATAATGATGAGTAATGCTACAAACAGATTCTATTTCTGAAGGTCAGAAATGATGACCAGAGAGGAAATTTCAGCCACTTAGCATATGGGGCTTTAATGGGGAATATTGGGATATGGGGAAATGTGGCACAAATTCTAAATATCCCCATAGTTTTCACTCCAAAGATTTAGTGGCCTTTCACCAACAATGGTCATTAGGACCATAAGGGAACAAAGAACACATATCTTTTCAACTTGACCTTAGTCTCACTTCTTCATTATATAAGTTATCCACATTTAACAATTCATGATCAATCAAGAACAGAAATTTAGTTACATGTTCTGTTATAGTAATTACTCACTGAAAAATCAGCCTGCCTATTTTTGAAGAAAAACATCCAACTTAAAAAAATAATTCAACAGCCAATGTAAAATAGTGCAATAGTATAAACCTCCCCCGCACACAAAGAAACCTTCTGAAAACATGTTTTGACATTTAAGATAAATTTGCCCTGCTTTCACCCTTTCAAAATAAGAGTGTTTTTGTGGCAACATCCGATCCACGCCACTAAAAGTAACCAACATTTGTACATTTAAACCACTTCCCAGGTCGAATCCCCATTTTTGCTGCTTGTGATCACTCAAGCAAAATCAAATCCTTGTAGCAATGTAGTCAATGATTGACAGCTTTACAAGTTGAATGGTCTTTGAACCTTTGAGAAACGCAGTAATATTTCTGCATCAAAATGAAAAAAACACATTTTCATGTCTTATTAAAACACTTCTGTAATGTTGTTTATAGCAATTAACATTTGAAACAATTTTTGCTAGAATGCAAAATTCACAGATGGGAAAGGGATTCAGTACTTCAAAAGGGTTAAATTCTGAAGAACACATAATGGTATGCCATCAGTGGGAGGTGCTGGCTACTTCCCACAGGGAGGAAAGTCAATCACAGGGTTGTCATTAATCATGTTTAGACGATTGATACCAATATGCTACAGAGGAACATTAAACTACTTTATGCCAATATCCTAATGTTGCCACCAGTGATACAATACTGACCCCTGTGCACAGGTGTTGAATTACTTGTTGCTTTTAAATTTTTGAACAACAATTTCTATCTGTTGCCCAAAGATACAATGGATGGTGCTATTTAAACTACAGCTCAACAGTTTTACACTTGTTCAGTCTCCACTTCATTAAAATCTGATTTAAATTGTGACCGGCTCTCCATTTTGAATGAATCTACCACTGTGTGGCCTGTATTTTCTCACTCAACCCTTACAGCACACTTCTCACCCTCAACCCCACATTCTGTAACTTGTTAGCACACATGAACAGCAAGGAACTGGAATGAATCCTCAAGTTGCAATGGGAAGGTTAGACAGAATGGCCTGGTACATAGCAACAGTAGTGAAGAGTGGGAAAAGCAGTCAGGAACAGAGTAACGGAGATTGATGAAAAAAGCCAGAAGTAGGCTGCAGCAGCTTTTGCTTCTATGGGTCAAGTTCCATTTTCCAGTTCTTCCCCCTGAACAGGCTCATATTGCAAGGGAACAGCTCTGTTTCCTAAACTCTGGCCAAGAGTGCTGACAAAGCACCATTATAGCTACAATTTAGAAAATGCAGAAGCTCATTAGCAACATGATGGAGTCATATACCAAAGTGATAAGATGTGGCATCATATCTGCAATTCCCTAAATGGTGAGTTACTAATTATGGCATGCCAAGAGGGAGGTGCTAGCCACTTCCCACAGGGAGGAAAATCAATCACAGGGTTTTCATTAATCTCGTTTAGACTATTGATATCAAAATGCTGCAGGGGAAAATAAAAAATCACTTTTAAGCCAATGCTGTAGCAATACACTTGTGTGATACACTGAATTCATCATCTCAAATTGCCGCGATGATGACCAGGACCTGTGATCACCAGCACTTCAGCCTTGTGTTAAGACAGCTCAAAATGTGCACTACAGATTCACACCAAGTTTGGAAGGGAAAAAGGGTGTCTCTCCTCAGCTTAAGTGGACAAAAACAAAAATTTCACATGCTCATTAAGCTTTACTGAAATCTTAGCGCCAGCACTGGAGTCAGTGAGTCATTCTGGCTGCTTTCAACCACCTTACAGCAGCTGGATAAAAAGTAGATAGATGAGGAAGTAAAACAACTGCAAAAATGTTTTTCAGCTTTATCTGAAATTTTGGATACATTCTGGGGGTGGAGAGTGGGAATATTATAATTCACATGCCTGGAAGTTAGACTGAGCTGAACTCAACCAACAAAATTATAATGGTCTCAAAGAAATAAAAACTCAAAAGTTCTTTGTTCCTTGCTATGCCAAGAGAGTCATGCTTATCAAAATATTTTAAAACAGTCTATACCAAATGGCAAGTACTATTGTAATGCATTACATTTAAATAGTTTTAGGGCACTACAACTTTACTATATTTTCAAATATGTAATCAAAAACATGAATTCAAATATTTTCATCAGGTCAGGAAAAGGATTAACTGTCTCTAATGCCCAATGAATACAATTGGGAAGAAAGAACATTTTCACAAAATTAGAAAACTCAATTCTTAATTTTCAGATAATTTTTTTAAGTTTGGAAATAAGAGCACATGCATCTAAAACTCTATGATTTAGGGTGTAGATATCCTGACACTTTCATGTTGTTGGGAAGTATTGACATGAAGATAACAATATAACTTATCAAGCTGGCATTCTAATGCAGTACAGCAAGAGATGCAAGTCGATAGTCTCATGTCAGTTGGAGTTTACATCAAGTGCAGTGCAACTCCACTGGACCTCCTAGAACCATATAAACTTACTTTTCAATCTGTATTATGAAACGGTAACACTCCGTTCTAATCTAATAAAGAAGGGTCCAGGCAGAGTAGATAGAGAGAAACTGTTCTCATTGGCAGAAGGGTCAAGAACCAGAGGACATAGATGTAAGGTGATTGGCCAAAGAACCAAAGGTGACATGAGGAAAAACTTTTTTTTTACATAGGAAGTGGTTAGGATCTGGAATGCACTGCCCAAGGAGGTGGTGGTGGCAGATTCAATCATGGCCTTCAAAAGGGAACTGGATAAGTACTTGAAAGGAAAAAAATTGCAGGGCTATGGGGATAGGGCAGGGGAGTGGGACTAGCTGATTTGCTCTTGCATAGAGCCGGCACAGACTCAATGGGCCGAATGGCCTCCTTCCAGGCCGTAACCTTTTTATGATTCTTTAATAATCCTTCCTGACATTAAAAATTGGCCATTCAAGGAGCGGAGCTGTGCGCATGTGTACAACTATACATGTACAGCGCTCCTTTATCACTGAGCTCAGTCTAAAGTGCAATATGCAGTGCAATTCTGGTCTGTCTACTGAGCATCATGCTCTACTGATGCCAGTATGAGGCTAGTAGCTGCATACTTAGATCATTCGGCTTATCAAGACACACTTTTACATACGTCTTTCTCTCAATCCTAGATCTGGTGGATTAGTCTTTTATTGATCTCACCCACCAAGGGTGCGAGAAGTAAGCAGTAAAAAGATGGTCAAATTGAATTTAATATTAATGCTTCAAGACTATTTAATTCTTCTCTCTTTTTCTCCAACCTTTGCAATCTCCAATGCCAAAGGTTTAGGTTTGTTAACTCATTTCTTTGTTAAAGACATTTACTGTATTTTTTGCTCAAGTTGAGGGAAAGCATTGCTAGGAAATGGGACACTTCCCATTTCAGACACCAAGGGTAAATTTTAACCCCACGAACGGGTGGGTTGGGGGCAGGTGAGAAGGTAAAAATCATAAAAAGTAAAACCCAACCCCAACCCGCCCACTTCTGGTTTTAACGGAGGCAGGTCGAGGGGCGGGCAACCAACCTGCTCTCTGAAAGCAGGTCAGTCAGTGAAATCTTTTAAGGAGGCTGTGGGCCTCCATTTTAGAAACATAGAAAATAGGAGCAGGAGTAGGCCATTCGGCCCTTTGAGCCTGCTCCGCTATTCAATATGATCATGGCTGATCCTACATCTCAATCCATATTCCCGCTCTCCCCATATTCCTTGATGCCTTCTGTGTCTAGAAATCTGTCACCTTCTTAAATATATTCAGTGACTTGGCCTCCACAGCCTTCTGTGGTAGAGAATTCCACGGGTTCACCACCCTCAGTGAAGAAATTTCTCCTCATCTCAGTCCTAAATGTCCTACCCCTTATGCTGAGACTGTGACCCCTCCTTCTAGATCCCCCCAGCCAGGGAAAACATCCTCCCTGCATCCAGTCTGTCTAGCCCTGTCAGAATTTTATAAATCTCAATGAGATCCCCTCTTATTCTTCTAAACTCTAGTGAAGACTGGCCTATCCTCATATGACAGTCCTGCCATCCCAGGAATCAGTCTGGTGAACCTTCGCTGCACTCCCTCTATGGCAAGTATATCCTCTCTTAGGTAAGGAGACCAAAACTGCACACAATACTCCAGGTGTGGTCTCACCAAGGCCCTGTATAACTGCAAGAAGACATCTTTGCTCCTGTACTCAAATCCTCTTGCAATGAAGGCCAATATACCATTTGCCTTCCTAACTTTTTTTTATTTTGAACTCTTGGGGGCCAGGATTCCCAGACTTTCTGCTTCACGCCAGGTAAGAGGCGAAAAGGCCCGGATCAACAGGTAAGTGCCTTTACGGCATTGCTTGTGGGCCAGGAAGAGCTGGAGTGTTTCCTCCAGGTCCAACAAGCCTACCTGGCGCAATCCTACACACGCAATCTGGCTGGCTGTCAGGTGGGAAACATACAGAAAAAAACTGAAAGACGTCCTTACGTCAAAATTGTAAAGACGTCTGCGAAACCCATACTTCCAGATTTCCCCTCAGGATTTCCCCGTCCACGTGTCAAAATTGAGTACTCGCGGTTACAACTCAAGACTATAATAACCTACATTGATATAGTGTTTTGAATGTACAGCATGTACCATGGCACTTTAAACAGTAGGAATAGTAATAAAAGGAATGCAACACCAAGCTAGAAGGAGAGAGTTTAGGAGGAGTAATTGAAGACTCAGATTAATAAGATGGGCTTTAAGATGATTTTTGAAAAAAAAGAGAAGTGTAGGGGTATACGGAGGGAATTCCGGAGAGCAAGGCCAAGGCGGTTGAAAGCTCTTCCACCAATGGTGGGCAAAATAAGGGAAGGATACACAGGAGACCAGAGTCAGAAGACCAAAAGGTGGAGGAGGTAAAGCAAGTCTGGAAGAGATTGCAGAAATAGGGTGGGGTGAGGCCATGGAGGAATTTGCATAGATCCAGGAATGGTAATTGAATGATTAGGAGTCGAGTGGGGAAGGAATCAAGAAAACAGGAGATGGGCATCATGGATGAAGAATTTAGAAAGGGCAGTTAGGAGATGGGGCAGAAACTGCAAAGTGACAAGGGATCAAGGCCAGAGTGGTTGGGAGACTGGGGAGGAGATCTGGGACAGAGGTGAGGAGGAAGGGTATGAAACAGCATTGACCACTGGTCTCAATCCCAACAAACAAAAAAAAAGCTCTTCACATTTGGTATTGGAGGTGAGGGTGGAGCAGCAAGAGCAGGGGGTTAAGGAGGAGGAGGAAGCAGTCAGAGAGAAGAATTGCCTCAGGATGATTTTAGAATAGTAGATGGTTTTGGCAAAAGAGAATGAGGCATGGTAAAACTCGATAATGATTGTGTTAATTTGGTGGTTGATGACAAGTTCAGTTGTGCCCCAGGTGTGATCACACTTCTGCCCTTCTGATGTAGGGGAACAAAGATGGAGGGTGTACCAGGAGGAGCAACAGGGGTGAGAGATACAGACTGATTTGCTGAGAATGAGGCCTTTGAAGATGGAGGTGACAGAACTCTCTTCTCTACTTTTTAGAATCCCTTTCTCCTTGTCTCCTATGTTATACCCTTCTTTCCAATGTAGCTCCCTGTATGTTGCCTCTCATTTTCGCTTTTGTTATTAGACACAGGAGAATGCATATAGAATAACACCTTGTGGAAACAAGAGGAACATGTCCTCATCAGGCCAAAGGCAGAGGACAACAGTAGTGTTTTTGGTATACTAATGCCTTATTACACTGTATGGTGGGACTTTGATATGTGGCTTCAAATCCTTAAATGGGAGATTTTGATAGACCAATCTGAAGGATGAGACGTCTCTCTCTCCCTAGTGGCAGTGGACAAACAGAAATACAAAGTACTCTACCCATGATGCTAACATACTGCCTTTGTGGCTGGTACACATCAGCACTAACAGATTCTGGTAGCTGCTTGTCCTCTGGTGTCCTCCAGCCTATCAACTAGCAATTGTTGTGAAAAGTACAGAAAATGTGCATATTTATAAGTTCATTGTCATATAAGTTAACTTATAAAAGTGCTCTACAACATGCACCAAATACTCAGGTCCCAGTTTTCTACATCGATAAACATCCTTTGTGTGTTTATTTTACAATACTCCAACCTTGGCCACTGTTTTATTTCCTGAGAAACCAAGTTTTCTGTAAAACCAAAACATCTGGTGACAGAGAACATGCCACAGACCTACACCCAGTAATGTAGTTAGTATTCACTAAAGCAAACTGAAGCTTATAATGCAATGAACATAGCAGAGGAAAATAAAACAGCAAATCATTCTTTAATGCACCATGCGCTACAACATTGTGCATCTAAACAAAGAACATTAAAACAATTTCCAAGTACTTATTTTGAAGAGTGGTATTTGACATCAGAGGTGGCATTACTATGGTTTTTGTTAAAATCAAAAAAACAGTTCCATTTGATATACTGGTCAGCACCATTATTTTCAACATTGATTGACTAGATTCCAATTAACCGTTGCTGCTCACCTTTAGTTTGAAATCCTTTTCAGAGACAAAGGCAGTCTCAACTATTATGTTTGTTACTCCCCATGTTCTAAGTGGAGACAGAAATTAGCTGGTCTAGGGGTGAATTAGTAATTTTTGAGTTACCAATCATACATTTATAATCAACATACTCATCAGAGTTTAAACCTTTGTACGGTAAATCAAAACACTAAAAGGTGGGCGAGACTTTAATTCATCCACCAGCCACAACATTATGTACCTGAATAGAAGTAAATACAATTTAGGTCACTTATGCTTTTGAGAGAGAGAATATGAAATGGATGACTTCTGAACCCCCTCTCCCACAAATCAACACACATAGGAAACAAGAAGCGCTTTTATACAGTGGTCAACCAAGTACATTACATCATTACAAGGATCACTGGTGAACAATCATAAATTCATATTAATCTCAGAGTTCCTCTGACTTATTTCATATCCCAGTGAAAACATTCAAAACCATAGGTGACCACAGCATTACTAAGCATCCAAAAGTACCAAATTTACATCATCACAGGAACCAAACTACTATTAAAAGATAGATCATCAAACTTCATTACCATGGAAACCAACATAATTTGCAAAAATCTCACAAAAGTGTTTATCATCTTCACAGAAGACTGAAATACACATTTCAATAGTGCATCAGTAGTGGTCCATTACCAGATTTCATTCGCGAGAAAAGATCCATTGACTTGCGGCTGTAGCACTTGCAAATTGTTTCTTTCATGCTCAAAATAAACCCTGTAAAACTAGTGTTTCTACTAATACAAGACATCTTTGCAACATTTTGAACTGATTAAACATCTGTTTCATATCTTACAGCAACATTTTTGCAAGTTTAATAGATTGATGAAAGGTACAATGAAAACATAAAGTAACATTACTTTTTCAGTAAAGCTTTCAATAATGGACTGTACACTTCAATCCATATTTTCCTTTCTATTTTCTCTATTGTTTTGTCTGCAAAATATTCTGCACTGCCCCATAAGGTTAAGACATCTGTTCCCTTGATCTTTAAAAACAAGCAACATATCCATAATAAATTAAGATTTTCAGAAATTGATCTTTCAGTTCCTTCAATTATTTTGATAAATTCCGTAATCTGGTCTCTTGTTGATACAAACCTTTCCAGTAATGTTTATTTTGATCAATATTTATGAATCTGAAGTTTGTGTACCATGGAACAGCCTTTGTGGTATGTGCTTCGCAGTGGAAATTATGATTCTCAGATATTGTTGCTTATCTTGTAAACTGCCCCGCTCTTACTGAAATTTTAAAATATTCTACATTATAGAAACAGATTCTGAGTTAAGACACCATTGTGAACCCTGCAGAATGCTCAACAGGTGTAGAATATCTTATTAATTAATTCAAAGCTGTCAATTGTTCGGAAAATAAAACGCATCTTCAAAAACATCACCCCAATTTTCCTTGGTACGAATGAAAGCAACTCTGGCTTTCTTGCTCAGCATGAATGAAAGAGAAATTATCTGAGGAACAAGGAAATGTGAGTCAACATTTGTGCAAGTGTATGGCCATGAACTAAAGGAGAATGAGGACACCCAAATCTCTCTGAACACCAACATTTAATAGTTTCTCACCATTTAAAACATATCCTGTTTTTCTATTCTTCCTACCAAAGTGAATAACCTCATTTCCCCACATTATACTCCAACTGCCACCTTCTTGCCCACTCACTTAACCTGTCTATATCCCTTTGCAGACTCTGTGTCCTCCTCACAGCTTACCTTCCCACCTAGCTTTGTCCTTATGTCATCCTTTATTATCAGGGCTACACCCTCTCCCTTTGCATTCTGCCTGTCTTTTCTAAACATCATGTACCCTGGAATATTTCGTTTCCAACCTTGGTCACCTTGCAAACATGTCTCTGTAATTGCTATTAATTGCTTTGTGCATTCAGATAAAGTGCCTTTAATTTTGACTTTTTAACCATTTTTCTCTGCTTTGACTCTATTCACTGATGCACTTTTACCGTTAAACTCTCCCTTCCTGTCACACTCTGCTTATCTTTACTCAAGTCACTACACTGCTCTATTGCCTTGACTTTTCGCTTTTGA
The DNA here is from genome assembly GCF_035084215.1 of Heptranchias perlo. Taxonomy (NCBI): domain Eukaryota; kingdom Metazoa; phylum Chordata; class Chondrichthyes; order Hexanchiformes; family Hexanchidae; genus Heptranchias; species Heptranchias perlo. The sequence goes on from NC_090327.1 coordinate 93,406,533, forward strand.
TTTCTAAATTTCCCCTCACCTGACCCCTCCCCCCCCCCCTTTTTTTAGTTTAAGCCCTATCTACAGCCCTAGTTATTCAATTCATCAGGAAAGTGGTCCCAGCCCGGTTCAAGTGGAGCCCGCCCCAATGGAAAGGCTCCCTCTTTCCCCAGTACTGGTGCCAGTGCCCCACGAATTGAAGCCACACATTTAACTCTCTGATCTGTTTGTCCCTATGCCAATTTGCGCATGGCTCAGGTAGTAATCCAGAGATTATTACCTTTGAGATTCTGTTTTTTTAATTTGGTCCCTAGCTCCTCAAACTCCCTCAGCAGAATCTCAATCTTAGTTCTAACTACAGTGTTGGTTCCTACATGGACCACAACAACTGGATCCCCCCCTAATGCTCTAAGTTCTTTTCCAGCCGCGAGGAGATATCCTTAACCCTCGTAAATCTCCTCTGTACTCTCTCTAGTGCAATCACATCTTTCCTGTAATGTGGTGACCAGAACTGTATGCAGTACTCAAGCTGTGGCCTAACCAATGTTTTATACAGCTCTAGCATAACCTCCCTGCTCTTATATTCTATGCCTCAGATAATAAAGGAAAGTATCCTGTATGCCTTTTTGACCACCTTATCTACCTGTCCTGCTACCTTCAGGGATCTGTGCACATGCACTCGTGGACAAATCCCCTGGACCTGATGGCCTACATCTTAGGATTCTAAAAGAGGTGGCTGCAGAGATAGTGGATGCATTGGTTATGATCTTCCAAAATTCTCTAGATTCTGGAATGGTCCCAACCGGAGACTGGAAGGTAGCAAATGTAACCCCGCTATTCAAGAAGGGATGGAGAGAGAAAACAGGGAACTATAGGCCAGTTAGCCGGACATCGGTCGTCAGGAAAATGCTGGAATCCATTATTAAGGAAGTGGTAACAGCCATTTAGAAAATCATCATATGATCAGGCAGAGTCAACATGGTTTTATGAAAGGGAAATCATGTTTGACAAATTTTCTTAGAGTTTTTTGAGGATGTAACTAGCAACGTAGATGAAAGGGAATCAGTGGACGTAGTATATTTTGGATTTTGAAAAGGTATTCGATAAGTTGCACATAAAAGGATGTTACACAAGGTAAGGGACCACAGGGTTGAGGGTTATATATTAGCATGGATAGAGGATTGGTTAAAGAACAGAAAACAGAGAGTAGGAACAAACGAGTAATTCTCAGGTTGGCAGGCTGTAACTAATAGGGTGCTGCAAGGATCAGTGCTTGGGCATCAGCTATTTACAATCTATGTTGATGACTTAGATGAAGGGACCGATTGTAATGTATTCAAGTTTGCTGACAATACAAACTCGGGGGAAAAGTAAGCTGTAAGGAGGACAAGAGTTTGCAAAGGGATATAGACAGATTAAGTGAGTGGGCAAGAAGGTGGCAGATGGAGTATAATGTGGGGAGATGTGAGATTATTCACTTTGGTAGGAAGAACAGAATATTTTTTAAATGGTGAGAAACTATTAAAGGTTGACACTCAGAGACTGGGGTGTGCTCGTACAAGAAACATAAAAAGTTAGTATGCAGGTACAGGTACAGCGGGCAATTAGGAAAGCAAATGGCATGTTGGCTTTTATTGCAAGGGGGTTGCAGTATAAGAGTAAGGAAGTCTTACTACAGTTGTACAGGGCTTTAGTGAGGCCTCACTTGGAGTACTGCGTTCAGTTTTGGTCTCCTTATCTAAAGAAGGATATACTTGCCTTGGAGGCGGTGCAACGAAGGTTCACCAGATTAATTCCTGGGATGAGAGAGTTATCCTATGAAGATAGTTGAGTAGAATGGGCCTATACTCTCTGGAGTTTAGAAGAATGAGAGGTAATCTCTTTGAAACATAAGATTCTGAGGGGGCTTCAAAGGTGGATGCTGAGAAATTGTTACACCTGGCTAGGCTAGAGAGTCTAGAACTAGGGGGCATTGTTGCAGGATAAGGGGACGACCATTCAAGACTGAGATGAGGAGGAATTTCTTCAAGCAGAGAGTTGTGAATCTTTGGTCTTCTCTACCCCAGATGGTTGTGGATGTTGAATCACTGAGTATTTTCAAGGCTGAGATGGATAGATTTTTGGACTCTAGGGGAATCAAGGGATATGGGGATCAGGCAGGAAAGTGCAGTTGAGGTCGAAGATCAGCCATGATCTGATTGAATGATGGGGCACCACCTACTCTGCCATCTTTATCTAACCTTGTTTTATTGATTTAATTAGTTAAAGTTTTTATTCAATCATTTATTTTTAGTTTTATTAACTAGTTTATCTAGTTTGTTATTAATTTAATAAAGTAATAGCAAGTTATAATTTTCCAGCTCTTAGTTTAAACCACTGCCCTAGTTTACAGAGCAAAAAAAACAGTAATACTTACCAATAACCCACCTGCTGTCCTGTGACATCACTCCTTAATTTTTCTTTTGTTTTTGATTTCACTGAATAATTCACTGCCTCCGCTCAGGTCCGCGCTCTGACTGGGGCCTCCTCTCCTGCTCTATTTATGGCTCCCATCGCCTCCGCTCAGGTCCACGCTCTGACTGGAGCCTCCTCTCTTGCTCTATTTATGGCTCCTACCACCGCTGCCTCTGCTCAGGTCCACGCTATCAGTGGATAGGAATAGGAATCCTACCTAATTTTTCCCCTAACTAAGGACAATTGTAGCACCATTAACTGTTGCCCTGGCTGGGACCTCAGTACAGATTGGGAATCCAATCTTGGATCATCTTTGTGGTTTAATGCTACACCAGGCAATGCTTTTATGTACCAGCATATCAGAAAAGCAATTTTAAGATAGGAACTATAACTACTTGACCAACCTTCACCTACACATCTCCACCCAATGCACATCAATGGCAAAAAAGCCAGATAGGTGGCAGCACTGCAGAACCATAAAGTTGAGCCAGCTTGTGACCAGTACTGCAGAAAAAACAAAAGAATACCAACACTTCCTCCCTGTCTGTATGATTCAACATAGAATGCTCCTAATTTGGTCCATCTTTCCTGGAACACTTTTGAAAACATTATCTACTTAAACCAGGGTTTTTCTTTGAACTTGAATCATAATACTTGAAAGAAACAGAATGGTGTTCTCATTATTTGAAGAGCTTGGACATTTTGACAATAGAACAACTTGGCAGTGAACAATGAGGTTGCAGTGAGGGTAGCTAATGGGTTTAGAGCAGGGTTCACACTTTTGAAATACAACAAGCAGATGTCAGTTACTAGTAACTGGGAAGGATTCACAACATGACATCTTGAAATCTGATGGCTGACATAGATTAGCTCTGATCTGCCCAAGATAGGCGCAAGTGGACATATATTGAGACGTGACAAAATAAAACATGCTGTCAAAATGCGCATTGGTACTTTTCAAAACCAAAACTTCGGCTCCCCCAATGACTAAATAGATTTATTTGTGAATAACTGAGGCAGTTGAGCCAGGAAGATTTTATTCATTCTTGGGATGTAGGCATCACCAGTAAGACTGGCATTTATTGCCGATTTCTAGCTGCCCCGAGAAGGTGGTGGTGGGCCTGCCTCTTGAACCGCTGATGGTGGTTTGATACAACTGAGTTACTCGCTAGGCACTTTAAAGAGCAGCTAAGAGTCAACTTTGTTGGTGTGGGATTGGAGTCACATGTAGGCCAGACCGGGTAAGGATGGTAGGTTTCTTTCCCTAAAAGACATTAGTGAACCAGTTGGGTTTTTACAGCAATCCAACAGCTTCATGGTCACTTTTACTGATACAACTTTTTATTTCCAGGTTTCTTTTTTAAAACTGAATTCAAATTCTCAAACTGCCATTTGAACTCACATTCTCTGGATTATTAGTCTAGTAACAATCACTACGCTACTGCATCCATTATAAGATCCCAGATTTGATCCCTGGTCTGTGCTGAGTTTGTTGATCTCAACCCGGGTGGCAGTGAGAGACATTAACAATTAGCTTTAGCAACCCTGTGTTAGGGAGGGAAGAAAAAAAGGGGACAGGATTCCCACTTCCAGTCGCTATTGAGTGACTCCTGCTGAAAGTGATGTGTGCAGACACTGGATGACAACAGGAATAGGCTATGACCAAGCACAACATTTTCTGTCTAACTAGTTGATCAATGATGCAAATTTCTTAAAAAGGCCAATGTCTGATTTTTCTGATGCTCCAGAACTAATAATGCACTTTCCTTCATTTCACCTCTCCTCTCCACCAACCCCCCCCCCCCGCCCCCACGTAATATAAATGCAAGAAGCAGGTGCTTGTTTTGACAGCTGAAAAGTTTATTCAGACTTCAAAGAGTTCCTGCAACTTTTTATAAAACCTAAATGTTTTCCCATCCCTTTCATTTTTAAGAAACTATGAAGAGTGTAGCCTTTTACATGGATGACCACACCATCCACCTTCAACACCTCTCTTCCGCTATCCAGCTCAGTAGGATCGCCCTCACTTGGCTCCACTCTTACCTATCCGATCGTAGGCAGAGTATCTACAGCAACGTCTTCTCTTTCCATCCCCATACAGTTAAATCTGGAGTCCCTCAAGGGAGGCTCCACCTCATCATCTACTCGCTGCCGTTGGCAACAACATCCACAGACATTAGGTCAGCTTCCATGTATATGCTGATAACACCCAAGTCTATCTTTTCACCACCTCTCTCGACCCATCCACTGCCTCGGTTATCAGATTGCTTGTCCAATATCCAGTCTTGGATGAGCCGTAATTTCCTCCAATTAAACACTAGGAAGACTTGAGCCATCATCTTCAGCCCCCGCCACAAACTCAGTACCCTTGCCACTGATTCTATCCCTCCTCGCTCATTCTCAGGCTGAACCAGACTGTTTGCTACCTCAGCACCCTATTCAACCCAAGCTGAGCTTCTGACCCCATATCTTCTCCAGCACAAAGACCTCCTACTTTCACCTTAATAACAGGCCTGCCTCCGCTCCTATTGCAGTCCATCTGCTCGTGATACTCTCATCTATGCCTTTGTCATCTCCAGACATGACACTTCATTGCCCTCCTGGTCGACATCCCACTCTCCACGCTCCGTAAACTTCAGCTCATCCAAAATTCTATGCTCATATCCTATCCCGTGCCAATTCCAATTCATTCATCACCCCTGTCCTCGCTGATCTACATTGGCCACCAGACCTCCAATGCCTCAAATTTAAAATTCTCATCCTTATGTTTAAATCCCTTCATAGCCTTATCTCTGGCACTTCAACTGACTTATTCCACTTGAGCGACTTGCAACAGTTCTTCATTTGGCCGTTTAATGAAGCATAGTTGGTGTTGGGACAAAAATAAAGAGGCCACTGGGTTATTTAGTCCAAGTCACATCAATGACAGTAGGATTGATGGCTGCAGAGAAAAATAAATCATTCCTCCCTGCAGAAAAGCTTAGGCAAGAGAATATGGAAAAGCTCATCCAATGACTCAGTCAATTTACCCATCGAGCAGGTGAGCCACCCTAACCCAGGAGGTCCACTTTCCATTCTCAGAGTGTAGCGAGTTATTTGCAGTGGCAGGGAAGCTATAATTTGCCTCAGCATTCTTGGGTTATAGCAAGGAAAAATTGACCAAGTTGCCCACTTCTGGTCAGTATTTAGCGACCCCTCCTGGAAGTATATATGCGGGATAAAAACAGAATTGGGTTCAGCTTCGATGCCTGCCAACATTCACTGTCAAGGTTCACATGAATCCTGGGCACTTGAGGCAGCAGACAATGCCTTGTGCCCATACAACAGTATAGCTAACAAGGAACCAATGCTTTCAGAAGTAAAAAAAAAAACTGGTGAGCAAAAATGAAAATGCAACGTGTTAAAAATTAAGTAGAACTGCTGCTTGGCAAAACAAAATTTTTAAAAATCATATAACTTCTCCACATACATGACCCTAAAAAGTCATATTAAAGGTTATGGTGCTGAATTCGTGTCAGAAAGCAGAAGAGGTAAAATCACAAACACACATTTCAACTGTTGATGTCTGTCTTAAAAAAGGAACAAAAACTTGTTAAGCAAACCACTCGCAGGCTTCTGAGACCAACATCATCTGACTTGGGCTGATTAGCCATGTTAATACACTTTAACATTACTAGTCGATTTTCCATGACATTGCACATGGGGAGTCAAGACCAAGCGCAGTCCTCAGTTGAAGTGGAAATAGGGGGCGGGTGATAATTGGACCATGGGATGTAAACGTGATTCAGTTGCCATTTAGAGTCATACATTCTGTCCTTATGTCTATATTTCCATTATAATTTATTTTGTTCGCATTTATAATAGAAACTGCCAATGTAAACTGGTCCACGTTGTAATTATACCTTCTTGACAGTAATGGTGCAGTAGCACCTCTACTGGCAGGAAAGTGTAATTACAGCATAAGCGTACATAGGCATCTTTTATTATAAATCTGTATTTAAGAATTTACAATGTGAAACGTTGATAGGAAGTGTGTGTAGACATAAGTACAGCTAACTGAAGAAGGCCTTTACGCCCTCTGTTGGCTGCACACAACAATGTAAACAAGCTGGCTCCATTATCCATTCTGCTGTTCGATCAGCAAACTGTTTTTAGTGATGTCAATGTGGAGGGCTGGTCCCATGCACTTTCCTCTGTGGACCTCCATTTAATAGTGCAGTCCAGCATTTCTATGGAGGCCACCCATCCTTCCCCTAATGTAAAAGCAGGGAGCTAACTGCATTCTCATTTATTTGTTAGTCAATGGCTACTCATTACACTTCTTTGCAAGTAGTTGTTTCTGACATTTGTATCGACCATAATGATTAAAGTGTTTTGATTTGGTGTAGCTTTGATCACCTCTGCTAGTTTGGTGTAAAACTGTATGAATGGTTTGAAAACCTTTATTCAAGTATATTTTCCAAACCTTAATGGAAAAGCCAAGCAAATAACAAGTAAATAGAATACCATATCAGTAAAGTCCCACAGTTGTTGGTCACTTACTTTTCTTGATTCAGTTATTTTCACCAACTTTCACAAGATTGTTGGATAAAGTACTCTGTGATGGGCACTTTGTATTAAATGATGTGAGAAATTTAATAAGGTCAACATGCATTCAAATGTAAATTGGGAATCTACTGAAAAAAGTGACAATAATACAGAAGTAGCAATTTTCAAAATAAAACCTCCCCCAGCAAGTTATGAAGGGTTACATGGAGACTTGCAAGCAAGTCATTTAGCAATTTTATGGGCAAAGATTCAAACTTTAGGAAATTCCAAATATGATTTTCACAGGTGTGAAATAATACAACTTACTACATTCATTTTCTAATATAACTGGAGCCAAATGCCCATAGAACAAACAAACATGGTGATTTTCATCAGCGTATAAACACACACAAAACTGATTTGTACTTACAGCATTGTGACTTACTAGAATTATGTGGAGAGATGATGACGGGTTTTGATAGGGGAGATACTGTTTCCACTGGCAGGAGCGTCGATAGCCAAAGATTTAAGATAATTGATCAAAAAAAGAGGGAACATGAGGACAATTTTTTTAAGCAGCGAGTTGTTATGATCTGAAAAGCACTATATGAAAGGATAGTGGAAGCAGATTCAATAGTAACTTTCAAACGGGAATTGGATAAATAATTGAAGGGGAAAAATTTAGAGGGCTATGGGGACAAAGCAGGGGAATGGGTCTAATTGAATAGCTCTTTCAAAGAGCTGACATGGACACGATGGGCCGAATGGCCTCCTTCTGTGCTGTAACATTCTATGATTAAGGGTGCATTTACACTTCAAGTTTGATGTCAGCATCAATTGGTTTCAGTTTTGCATCGGTGTGAGGACAACAGTGTGCTGAGAGTTCGGTACGTGTGGGAGTTGAAGGGTTAATCTCTTTAAATCTAGTGCATATTGCTTCAACTGTTTAAGGTCAATTTAAAAGTTTAAATTTCTAAGTTTCTGTCTGGCTTCAGCAGAGAGCTGCTGTAGCAAGTTAATTGGTTAGCTAGATTCAATTGGTCCCTGAAGGTGGGGCAGGCCTGACTCATCTGAGTCTCAACTGTAGAAATACAGGGGCCTGTCAGTGCGGACAGCACGGTGTGAGGACAACACAGTGTGCTGAGAGTTCGGTACGTGTGGGAGTTTGGTAAAGTGGGGGAAGGAGGTGCTGCTTTGCCTTGCTTTTCCTGCAGAGCGGTAGTGGACCTGAGAGCGGTGAGCGGCGGGAGAGAGCGAGACCAGAGCGGGGATAAAAACAGCGCAGAGAGAGCGAGAGTCCAGTCGGTGAGCGGCGGTAAAGAGCGAGACCAGAGCGGGGATAAAAACAGCGCAGAGAGAGCGAGAGTCCAGTCGGTGAGCGGCGGTAAAGAGCGAGACCAGAGCGGGGATATAAACAGCGCGGAGAGAGCGAGAGTCCAGTCGGTGAGCGGCGGTAAAGAGCGAGACCAGAGCGGGGATAAAAACAGCGCGGAGAGAGCGAGAGTTCAGTCGGTGAGCGGCGGGAGAGAGCGAGACCAGAGCGGACATATAAACAGCGCGGAGAGAGCGAGAGTCCAGTCGGTGAGCGGCGGGAGAGAGCGAGACCAGAGCGGGGATAAAAACAGCGCGGAGAGAGCGAGAGTTCAGTCGGTGAGCGGCGGGAGAGAGCGAGACCAGAGCGGAGATATAAACAGCGCGGAGAGAGCGAGAGTCCAGTCGGTGAGCGGCGGGAGAGAGCGAGACCAGAGCGGGGATATAAACAGCGCGGAGAGAGCGAGAGTTCAGTCGGTGAGCGGCGGGAGAGAGCGAGACCAGAGCTTACTCTGAGAGCGAGACTCTGAGACCAGCGGCAGAGTTCAGGGTGACGTCACCAGTCAGAAAGTGACGCGGCACAGGGGAGGCAGCTGATTGGTGAGTAGGTTCAGGTGAGTATTTCTACCATTTTACTGTAAGTAAAGTAATAAGAAAGGGAAGATCTGCAGGTTTTATAGCAGATAGTGTTTTTTTTTAGTGAACCTAGGTCCCTAGTATAGTATAGTTAACATTTTCTAATTTCAACGTAATTTAAAAGGGGTAACTAAGCTAAGGCAAGTCATGGCAGCAGACCTCGCACCCGTGATATGCTCCTCCTGCAAGATGTGGGAAGTCATGGACACTACCAGTGTCCCTGCCGACCATGTGTACGGGAAGTGTGTCCACCTGCAGCTACTGACCGATCGTATCTCGGAGCTGGAGCTGCGGGTGGACTCACTGTGGAGCATTCGCGATGCAGAGAAACTCGTGGATAGCACGTTTAGCGAGTTGGTCACACCGCAGGTAAAGGGTATACAGGCAGGAAGTGAATGGGTGACCACCAGGAAGAGTAAGAGATGCAGGCAGGTAGTGCAGGGGTCCCCTGTGGCCATCCCCCTCTCAAACAGATATGCCACTTTGGATGCTGTTGGGGGGGATGACTTATCAGGGGAAGGCAGCAGCAGCCAACTTCCTGGCACCACGGGTAGCTCTGCTGCACAGGCTGGGAGGAAAAAGAGTGGCAGAGCTATAGTGATAGGGGACTCAATTGTAAGGGGAATAGACAGGCGTTTCTGCGGCCGCAACCGAGACTCCAGGATGGTGTGTTGCCTCCCTGGTGCAAGGATCAAGGATGTCTCGGAGCGGCTACAGAACATTTTGGAGGGGGAGGGCGAACAGCCAGCTGTCGTGGTGCACATAGGCACCAACGATATAGGTAAAAAAGGGGATGAGGTCCTAAAAGCAGAATATAGGGAGTTAGGAGGTAAATTAAAAAATAGGACCTCAAAGGTAGTAATCTCAGGATTGCTGCCAGTGCCACGTGCTAGTCAGAGTAGAAATAGGAGGATATTTCAAATGAATACGTGGCTAGAGGAATGGTGCAAGGGGGAGGGATTCAAATTCCTGGGACACTGGAAACGGTTCTGGGGGAGGTGGGACCAGTACAAACCGGATGGTCTGCACCTGGGCAGGGCCGGGACCGCTGTCCTAGGAGGAGTGTTTGCTAGTGCTGTTGGGGAGGGTTTAAACTAAAGTGGCAGGGGGTTGGGAACCTGAGCAGGGAGAGAGAGGAAAGCGTAACAGGAAGGGACAGAAGGTATGGAGTAATAGGTAAAGTGTTAAAAAAGGAAAAAGCAGGAACTAAGCGTCACAAAACAGATTTGAAAGTTCTTTATCTGAATGCACGTAGCATTCGTAATAAAATGGACGAGTTAACGGCACAAATAACTACGTATGGGTATGATCTTGTGGCCATTACAGAAACATGGCTGCAGGGTGACAACGACTGGGAATTAAATATGCCAGGGTATTTAACAATCAGGAAGGACAGGCAGGAAGGAAGGGGAGGTGGGGTGGCTATGTTAATAAAGGAAGGAATCACTGTAATACAGAGAAATGATATTGGGACAAAGCATCAAGATAATGAAACAGTTTGGGTGGAGATAAGGAATAATAAGGGAAAAAAAACATTAGTGGGCGTAGTATATAGGCCTCCTAATAATTGCAACTCTGCTGGAAGAAGTATTAATCAGGAGATAGTCGGGGCATGTAATAAGGGAACAGCCATAATTATGGGCGATTTTAATTATCATATTAACTGGACAAATCAAATTGGGCAGAGCAGCCTTGAGGACGAGTTCATTGAGTGCATCAGGGATGGATTTCTTGAGCAGTATGTAACTGATCCTACAAGGGGGCAGGCAACCTTGGACCTGGTCCTGTGTAATGAGTCAGGATTAATTAATAATGTCCTAGTTAAGGATCCCCTTGGAACGAGCGACCACAACATGGTTGAATTCCATATCCAATTAGAGGGTGAGAAGGTTGATTCTCAAACAAGCGTACTGAGCTTGAATAAAGGAGACTATGATGGTATGAGAGCGGAATTGATTAAAGTGGACTGGGAAAATAGATTAAAGGGTAAGACGGTACATGAGCAGTGGTGTTCATTTAGGGAGTTATTTTACAACTTTCAAAATAAATATATTCCACTGAGGAAAAAAGGGTGTAAAAGAAATGACAGCCATCCGTGGCTAAGTAAAGAAATCAAGGATAGTATCCGACTAAAAACAAGGACATATAAGGTAGCCAAAGTTAGTGGGAGGATAGAAGATTGGGAATTCTTCAAAAGACAGCAAAAAGTAACTAAAGGATTGATTAAGAAAGGGAAGTTAGATTATGAAAAGAAATTAGCAAAAAATATAAAAACAGATAGCAAGAGTTTCTATAGTTATATAAAAAGAAAAAGGGTGGCTAAGGCAAACATAGGTCCCTTAGAGGATGAGACCGGGAAATTAATGGTGGGAAACATGGAGATGGCAAAAATGCTGAACAAATATTTTGTTTCAGTCTTTACAGTAGAGGACACTAAGAATATCCCAACACTGGACAAACAGGGGACTCTCGGGGGGGAGGAGCTAAATACGATTAAAATCACTCAGGAGATGGTACTCAGTAAAATAATGGGACTCAAGGCGGATAAATCCCCTGGACCTGATGGCTTCCATCCTAGGGTCTTGAGGGAAGTGGCAGTAGGGATTGTGGATGCTTTGGTGATAGTTTTCCAAAATTCCCTGGACTCAGGAGAGGTCCCGGCAGATTGGAAAACTGCTAATGTAACACCGTTATTTAAAAAGGGTAGTAGGCAGAAGGCTGGAAATTATAGGCCAGTTAGCTTAACATCTGTGGTGGGTAAAATTTTGGAGTCTATTATTAAGGAGACAGTAACGGAACATTTAGATAAGCATAATTTAATAGGACAAAGTCAGCATGGCTTTATGAAGGGGAAGTCATGTCTGACAAATTTGCTTGAGTTCTTCGAGGATATAACGTATAGGGTGGATAAAGGGGAACCAGTGGACGTAGTGTATTTAGACTTCCAGAAGGCATTCGACAAGGTGCCACATAAAAGATTATTACTTAAGATAAAAAATCACGGGATTGGGGGTAATATTCTGGCATGGGTGGAGGATTGGTTATCGAACAGGAAGCAGAGAGTTGGGATAAATGGTTCATTTTCGGACTGGCAACCAGTAACCAGTGGTGTTCCACAGGGGTCGGTGCTGGGTCCCCAACTCTTTACAATCTATATTAACGATTTGGAGGAGGGGACCGAGTGCAACATATCAAAATTTGCAGATGATACAAAGATGGGAGGGAAAGTAGAGAGTGAGGAGGACATAAAAAACCTGCAAGGGGATATAGACAGGCTGGGTGAGTGGGCGGAGATTTGGCAGATGCAATATAATATTGGAAAATGTGAGGTTATGCACTTTGGCAGGAAAAATCAGAGAGCAAGTTATTTTCTTAATGGCGAGAGACTGGAAAGTACTGCAGTACAAAGGGATCTGGGGGTCCTAGTGCAAGAAAATCAAAAAGTTGGTATGCAGGTGCAGCAGGTGATCAAGAAAGCCAACGGAATGTTGGCGTTTATTGCTAGGGGGATAGAATATAAAAACAGGGAGGTATTGCTGCAGTTATATAAGGTATTGGTGAGACCGCACCTGGAATACTGCATACAGTTTTGGTCTCCATACTTAAGAAAAGACATACTTGCTCTCGAGGCAGTACAAAGAAGGTTCACTCGGTTAATCCCGGGGATGAGGGGGCGGACATATGAGGAGAGGTTGAGTAGATTGGGACTCTACTCATTGGAGTTCAGAAGAATGAGAGGCGATCTTATTGAAACATATAAGATTGTGAAGGGTCTTGATCGGGTGGATGCAGTAAGGATGTTCCCAAAGATGGGTGAAACTAGAACTAGGGGGCATAATCTTAGAATAAGGGGCTGCTCTTTCAAAACTGAGATGAGGAGAAACTTCTTCACTCAGAGGGTGGTAGGTCTGTGGAATTTGCTGCCCCAGGAAGCTGTGGAAGCTACATCATTAGATAAATTTAAAACAGAAATAGACAGTTTCCTAGAAGTAAAGGGAATTAGGGGTTATGGGGAGCGGGCAGGAAATTGGACATGAAGCTGAGTTCGGATCGGTCAATGCCCTGTGGGTGGCGGAGAGGGCCCAGGGGCTATGTGGCCGGGTCCTGCTCCGACTTCTTGTGTTCTTTAGATTTGTGGTTGGGATCAGATCAGCCATGATCTTATTGAATGGCGGAGCAGGCTCAAGGGGCCGATTGGCCTACTCCTGCTCCAATTTCTTATGTTCTTATGTATTTTGTGTAGTGTAAATACATTTGTCACCAGCCGAACTGACTCTAGCAAAGTAGACTTCACAAGAAGTCTCGCACTACTTTGCTCCGGTGTATTGGGTCTCAAGGTTCAGGTTGCATTTACATTATAACTGTAGAGTCGATGAGGAGCAAAACCGCTCTGCACCAATGCCACAGTTGTAATACCAATGCACTTAAAAGATAAAATTGCTGTAAATACAGTGCTGCTGAACAATTGGGTGAACTGCCCCCCATTATTACTCCGAATGTCAGCTCCACAGATAGATGAGTTAAACGCTGGAAGGTAATGGAAAGTATTGTGACACATAGCATTCCAGGGAATGGTGCAATAGTTTTTACAACTGGCATGGTGCAAACATGAAATAAAAACCATTACAACAAAAACATGTTGCAAGAGAATTCAGTACTTAATTAAAATTTTCATGGGTGTTGGGAGTGGAGAAAAATGAATTTTTGAAAGAATCAATAAGCCAAGCAGAAAAAGTAGGGAGAAATTATTAAGTGTGGACAATATACATTATGTAGTATGTAGCAAAAATGAGAAATTGTCTTTCAAAAGGTCTGCTGCTGAGGCCCTTAAAACAATAGGGATTAGAAAATTTTAATGGGAAGAGGTCACATACAGTATAAAAAGATATACAATGAGAAAAATTATGCAAACAGAGCAAAGTTGTAAACTCAATCCTTCCTGAAATTTTGAAAGATTATAAACTCACTAATATATACAGTTAAGAGGTGGCCAGTTTCCTTGAAGAAACTTGTACCACAGACTACATATCTAAAAATAAAAAAGCAGAATGGATCATTGAAATGCCATACAGAAACATAGAGCAATGGCTTGGGGGCTGGGGCGGCGGTGGGAGATAAGGGGATGAAGAAAGACGTGGCTCGTGCTTTTAAAAAATTGATACGGTCGAGGGATATGTCGTGCAAAAACAATGGTAGCAGGACTAGATTGCACAATAAGATAAAGAAGCAGTTGTTCTCAAACCATGGGGTGTGCTCCATTGGAAAGAGATACAGGGGGACAAAGCAAAGAAGAAGCAGTTGTGAACGTGGAGGGCGGGGATGATGACAATATAAGTTATTTTTGTACTTACTGAATCCATAGCTAGAGAGGCTCGAAAAACTATGAACTTTTCTTGGTGGGGTCCAGCTCGATTAAACTGGAGATCGTGGAATGCAAGCAAAAAAAGTTTGAGAACTACTGAGCTAATTTATAACGCCAACTTCTTCACACTCATCAACTTATGAAATAGACTGCCACCTAGTGCAGTAGATGCTTAATTCATTCAGATAGCATTTACATGAAATCTGATTTGAAGAGCAAAGCGATACCAGCTCAGGTGGAAAATTTTCTTAAGGGTCAGATCAGGTCAGGCTCGAGATGAAAAGAAAGCTGTTTGGATTAAATTATCTTTTTTTCCTATAAGTTTTGTTTAAAAAGTTATATTTCAAGGCATATATAGAAACAATCCTGGTGCGTTATCAAATACTAGTCATTATTCCTGGATAGTGAGAACAAAAGAGAGCCCTCCCCTAAAAACATCCAGGTCAAAGTCTATAAAAAAAAAGGTTAAACTGACCAGTGTGAACCTACAGTTTCTGCCTAATACAACCAGCTCAGGGATTCCCCAGTGACTCAGTAGTGAATACACTGCAAAGTGAGCAATTTTAACTAGGAAGTCCATTTGAGATTGCAAATCGAAACTCTGGATTGGTAGTGATTTCACACTAGAAGTGTAAATCCCTTGGTGCAGCACAACTCCAGGCTCCTGGAGATCTGGTGCCCAGCAGGATGTTGCTATAATGCTTAGTTTTCTGTCAGCAATGCGAGTTTATGAGTAATTCATGCTCACTTCCCTTCATATAGAATAACTGCACCCTTAGATTTTGGAATACAGACATGTCTCCGGAATTTTAAACAAATGGTTTTGCCTTAAGTCCATGAAAAGGAAGTTGCTTCTAGTGCTGAAGACTAAGCTCCTAGTACATACCTTCACATTTCTACTAAGTAACACCCAGTACAAGCTTTCTCATTTCAACTAAATGCAAATAGAAAACCACCCATTGTTCAACCAAACTCATGACAGTCTGTTCTTCATTTAAACTTTAACAAACAAGTAACTTTTGAACTTTTTTTCTGTCACTCATCTCTAAAACTCAGAAGGTGTTACAGGAGGGAAAGTTGCGATTTAATGAGAAGTACAAGAGAACACAGCTAAGAAACAGCACAATTTGGAACTTAAATTTCAGCATACTACACTGTTAATTATAGTGTAATCTTGATTCAGTGGTAGCACTCTAGCTTGTAAGTTAGAATGTTGAGAGTTTTAGCCCTCCTTAGGACTTGCGCCCATAATTTAGACTGACACTTCAGCGGTACTAAGGGAGTGCTGCTTAGTCTGGGGTGATTTTTCAAAGAGGCGTTAAACTGAGGCCCTATTTGCCCATTCAGGTAGATCCAAAATATCCCATGTCGCTATTCAGAAAATAACAGAGTTCCCCTGGTGTCATGGCCAGCTTTCATCCCTCAACCATCAAAACAGATCAACTTGTCATTTGTCTCATTGCTGTTTGTGGGACCTTGCTGTGCACAAATTGGCTGCCACATTTGCCAAAAAAAAATCAACAGTAATTAATTGGCGATGAAGTGTTTGGGACATCCTGATCCCACAAAAGGCACTGTATAAATGCAAGTTTTCTTTTTAAGCACTTAAAATATGCCCGAGTTTACTAAAAATGTTGCAACAAAAATGGCAATCTGCCAAAATGGACCAATAAGACTACAGGGCAATAATGCAACTGCTACTGATGGGAAGAAAAAGTATCAAGTTTGGCTGCTTGGGAGTGTCAAAGATAAGGAAGATCACATGAATCTATCGTAAAGGTCTCAAAAGGACAGATCTCTCTTGGATTTTTCTGGTTGGGTGGGTAACCTGCATAGCTAAATGCAGATTAGAACAAAAGAATAATTTAGTTCTGACTTCTGCTGTAAAAATTGTACAGTAAATATTTGAAGAAAATTAGTCCCATCAATCCAGACATTTAAATTACTGAAGGAATGGTTAAAATATGACTTTATATCAAATTTGGAGAAATGCAAAATTTGAAGTGGATGACATTGTCCAGTTTTACATTCAGAAACAGCTTTCTAAACACCAACATTCTTTTTTCCACAATAGCCACAATGTAATTGAATCATCCATCCCTAACGTATCTACTCATTTGCTTTTTTTTTGCTGCTGCTCTAAATGGCTTATTAAAGGAATTATTTTGCTTTATCCTGTAATTTTGCTGAAGGGTAATGAAAGCTTTGGGCATTAAAAAAATGACTCTTGACTAATGTTTACATTTGGCAATGTGTGATTATGACTTGAGCATTGGTCTGTTTTTACATCATTGCCCTGAAGTCTATTGTTTAAAAAGCAGCTTTCATTACTCCAGCCACACTCATTATTAAGTGGTACTAAAATGCCAAAAAGAACTGGCTGCCCAGTTTCAGGTTTAAACAAGCACTTATTTGAATAAAATCATGCAAATTTGCTATAAAATTATATGATGTTGCAGCAAATAAGTACACGGCTTGAAATATTTTACATTTCTTTTAATTCTTTCTTCCTCCTCTCTCGAACCTGCTCTCTCACGTCAGGGCATCGGTCATCAGTAGCATGACACCTTGCACAAGTCCAAAACCGGACAATGGGCAGAGATTGAGAATGAAGTTCATAAAACCTATTAATAATGAAGCACAAGTTTGAATATCGCTAATGGTAACAATCCAGGTCACAAATACACCAACTATGCCGTGACCTGCACATCTCCGAAGAATAAAATTTGCACTTTTCATCCAAGAACTGCAAATAAATATCAGTAATAAACTTTACCATTTATATATAATTTTAAAAAGAGCAACTTTCAAACCATGTTCAAAAAATTGAGTTTTACATTTTTTTTTCATGAGATTATTGTATAGGTTACTGAACTTTTATATGGCCTCTCCTCTCCATCTCTGTTTATGTAGCATTGGTTCCTGATCCTTTTAGACTTGGATATATTGGTGAGTACCTCCACATAAGTGTTGGCAGTTACCCCTTGAAAATATGCCAGAAGGAATTGCTAGCCAATTCCTCTAGGGAGAAATGTGGGAACATGAATGGAGGGACCCTGTTCAGTCCCATTTGTTTTGGCACTTTACTATTTTTCTTCCAGACTAACACAGTGCTATTCTGTTACCATTTCCTTCAACTGTTTCTCTTCTTACTTCTCCCTTTCAACACTTTCTGTTGGGTTTTTTCCCTTTTTACCACCTATTTTTTTCATTTCCGTTGTGTCTTTTTTTCTTAATGTTACTCTTCACAACACTTAAGGAAATGCTCAATAGTAGCAGCTAGAGTCGATTTTTCCATAATGCAGAGCAACATGTGCTGGAAATTGAATATTTTGAGTGCTGCACAGTGTTGCTGAAAACAATAGCCTTGGTTACTCCCTCCAGCATGGGTAATTTTTATTTCCACACTTGCCACCACAATAGGCCAGAAAATAAGGAAGACTAATGGAAACCATGAAAAAGTAGCAAGCGCTGAATGTCAAATGTTGAACACAAGAAAATTGGGAAACAGCAGAAGGAGAGAGCTGAACCTGCTTTTTCTTAAGAGCCAAACCATCATCCCTGAACCTTCTGGATCACTTTAATCATTAGTAGTAAAACAGGCTGAACCTGTGGCATAGATGTTGAGAAATTTACTTATTTATTAAGAACACAATTTGGGACAGTGTTAAAACGGTTTCACTTTGAGCCTTGTAGAAGCATAGCAAATTTACCTTTGCCTTGTACAAGCATAGCAAAATTTTATGAAAAATTTCTTTCACCGTTTCTCCCAAGTCTCCAGCTTCTTGAAAACCAAACCTTTTCTGTCCACTTGTAAAATACGTTCATTTCTGGCGACTCTCCCACAGACCAGACATGTGATCATCCTATTCTGCTTGCAACTGTCGACCTTCAGTAACTTGCCCAGATGGCTGTTATTCTTTATGTGTAAGCCAGACAGTAAGTGTTTGCAGGATATTTCACAGTAAGAGGTATCACAGCTGAGCCTAATCCTGTGCTCATCCGACATTCACATACAAGTACACTTCAGCAGGGGTCCGTGAATAACAAATCGGGAGTTAGAATCCTGTTTAATTTTCTCCTCCCGAGCCCAGTGGAGCCGAGTGCCATTTTATAGCCTTTATAGCCACCCCAGCCAAAATTTAGCACAGGCAGGGACTTCAAGGTCTGGCCCAGTTCCGCAATTTTTTTTTATCAACTGCACCAGAGAGACCTGAAAAATATCTAATCAAAAATTATTTGATTGGTGGTGACATTCAACAGTCTTAGAATTAAGACACAATTTTAATTCTTGACTGAAGTTTACTAAGCTCATAGGGGAAAATTATAATTCAAATTTTAGAATACATTTGAAGTGATGTAGTAGCATTCAAAATGAAATCTGTTGCTATCCTACTACTTTAATTAGAAAGAGGGCAGCTCCTTCACAAGTATGAAAGACTCATAATTCACGTAAGCCACCTGCAGTGAAATAACTGAAATCCACCATCAATTGTTCCAGTTATTCCATAGGTCAGATGATTCTGATAGAAACTTAAAATGATTTGGATACACTGTTGTTACTGGCCATTAAGTGGAATTTAACACACATAAATTATGGACAGTAAATTTACCAATTACATCCATTCCGTAAAGTGCATGTAATGTAATTTGTAAAAATGTGAACTGTATTAACAGTCGTAACTACCAATTTTTAAAATTTTTAAAAATTAAATTCAGATTTTCCATTTTGGAATTTTCTAAGTTTAAGGCAGCCAGCATCCAGGCAATTTTACATGTCAGCATGAGTCATTATGTACAGGAAATAGGGGGTGGAAGAGAAAAATGGGACAAAAATTGGAAAAAAAGCTTTTGAATTGTTGTTTTTTTGGTGCGATATGAACCAAATCTCAAAGCCAAACAGTTGGTCATTCAACATTCATAACATGCATTCATATATCGCCTTTAACGTAGTGAAGGCCCTAAGGCAATTCATAGAGAAGGTCAGACAAACCTCGTGGAGTAGAAGAGTTAGTGAAGGTGACCCAAAACATGGTCAAAGAGATAGGCATGAGGAGGCTTTTTAAGAAGAGGGGTAGCAAGGCATAGGCATTTAAGGGGAGAGTTCCAGAGTGTAGGGCCAATATGGTAGAAGGCCCTATCACTGAAGAAGGAATTGAATCTCCCGATACAGAGGAACTTTTGTTTATAAAAGTGCAAGTCCTATGGGAGGGGAGGGGTTGCAGGTGGGAGTACTGTGAGGAAAAGTACTCCTCCCTATTTTGATCGACCGCATCAGGTTTTTTGTTCCACTTCTGCCTACTCTCCCACCACCCCCCCACCAAACCCTGGTCCCACATCAAAATTTCAGGTAGGTTAGATGTACAAGTCTTCAGCAATAATTCAGTAAGTATACACCATTGGAATAATAAGGAGGATGATAAGGTTTACTGCTGGATGCTGATCCAAACTCAATCTTTTGTTACCCAGTGCTGAATAAGTACTGCCAAATACTTACGCCAATATGGAGTTAGAAAATGGCCAATGCCGTTGAATCAGTATCAACAAAAAAAAAATGAATGCTGAACCCTATTATTCCTGTGGCCTCATTTGTTGTCACAGTTGCTCCATTCCCAACATAAAACTTCACATCTCCACATGGACATGATTTAGTAATTTACAATATCCTTCCCCTACCCCAAGAGGTAGAAATTCAACAAATACCTCATGAGAAAATCAAAGAGCCTGTGATGTACTGAATGAACCGCCCTATAGTAGTTATCCTTCCAATTGGAACAAATAGTCAGAGCTTTTTAAAACAGCAGCATTCATCTTCCAATAACTTGAAAATACTGCAATATAAAAGGGGAAATTTCTGTTTTTTTAAAAAAAGAGTAGACAGGGTAAATGTATTCTAAAAATAGCCAGAGTTAAAATGGAAACTTTCTTGACCAAATGTCAAAATGAAAACTGGGATCTCAGTTGTCTGTGAAGCAGGGGGCAGGTTGTTTGGTCTTTAAATTGGTCAATATATAGAGATTTTGTCTTGAGTGCTAATTAAATTGTACTTGGTGGAAGCAATAACAGTTCTGGGTAAACAGACAATGTGTAAACATCAGTTCCTCAGTCATTCTGTGCAATGGTATGCTCCACTGCATCTTTGATTTTGGTTGATTGATAGTGCTGTCTCTAAGGGGTCTTTGATCTGAACACTAGATACTATTCTCAATATCTTTAGTTCAGTTCTGAATCAATTTCTGAATTCCACAAATCAACATGGGAATTGTGGCACTCGCGTATAACACTACATTGTTGTAGATGTGGAAAGACTTTCATCGAAAAACCTTGTGTAACTGTGGAATAAATACATTCTAGAAAAGGGTATTTTAACCCTTTCGGGATTGATTCCATCCTTACTGTGTCGTACTGTTTCTATGTATTATCTTACTTGTAATTAAATCTATTAATTTTTAGCCAATATGCCATATTGGTCTAACAATGCGCTACTTATCTTTTGGCGAAGACAGAAGTGGTGTACATCACAGGTAATCCCTTGTGCACTATAGCACAGTAAAGGCAATTTGGGAAGCAGAAAAGTAGAGTTTGTTGCAGCAAAAGAGTCACTCTGTAGTATGGGCTGAGGAGCTGAGAGATGTAAAACTGAAGCACTACAGTACCACCACTCGTAAGATAGTGTAATTACAGCACAACAAGTTTACACAGTTTCCATTCTAAATGTGGACATAGGAATTTATAATGGTAAAAGTTGAAACAAAAGTGTGACAAAATGTCACAATAGGAAGAAAGGTTTTACAGACTAGAAGTACATGCAGGAATAAGATTTTTTAATATATTACAGATAAGATCCAGTGTAAGCTTGGGAAGCAATCACACTTGAAACTGAATAAAACTTTGAAAGGTGTCACTGAATTAATAACAACTCTCTGTCCCCTGTTGTACTGCAATTTCACCATCCCAAAACCTCGCCTATTCCTCTTATGGTATTTGTTGATTGAATTTAGAAGAAAATTGGTAATGAAAGTAGAACCTCAAGTGAGTTTGAGATCCTGTGCTCGGTCAGTAAGTCTAATTGGAATACCAGTGTGAAGTAATTTGATTTTTTGTTCATCGTGGTATAGTGGGCCTTAACAGTCAATGATAGCAATACAATGGATATAAAACACAATCTCTACATTCTAGAGAAGCAGTCTTGGCAAATTTTTGGTTGCTCTTCAGAATTTATAAACACACAATATATCAGCATGCGCCAGGCTCCTGAAAATTTAAAATCAATTCCAAGGCCACTCTTCATTAGATGGACAGTTAAAATGATAGCTAGTATTCATTTATTTTCTACAGCTTCCTAGCAGGCTAGAAGAAACCACTTGGCTCAAAACACTATTAATCACTCCATATCCACTTGCACTTGGACTTGGAAGTTGAGAATTGATTGTAGTAATCTTACACTACAAATTAATCCTGATATCATAACCAAGTTGAGCACATAATTGTTAATAACCAACGATACTGATTGCAGTTTTTATAGAAAAATGGACAGAATCACATGTAATAACGGAAAGTGACTTATTCAATCACCATACGTCAGTGACCAATCATAAAAATGGACAGAATTATGGACTGTGCTTGTATCGGAAAAAATCTTCAAATCAGACGTAATAGAAACCAAAAGTCACCTTAGTGAAACTGTGACTCATAACCAAAACAGTTAACACAGACAGTAAGCATCACTTGCCCATCAACATGAATCTAAACTCGGTCGTGTAGCAGATTAACCAGGTAGTGGGTCAGTTAAGTTTTGTTTAAGAATATTTTTTATTGTAATTACTGGTTTTAAAACATCTAGAAAAGCTCAGGGTACTGTGGATATAATATGTTATTTACTGTGTATATGTTCTTAGAATAGAAATCTGCCCGTCCATCTTTTGGACTGTAGGATTTGGCTGCACCCACAAGTTTGCGTTCAGAGCAAATACAGTTCAGTCTATTCCTGATAATTTTGAAGTTTTTTTATGCTAAAAATATTAGAATTATTCAATAAGTTTAATTAAGCAAGTTTTAATTAAGAGGTGTAGGCTGAAGATACTCAAGCATGTTGATTGCTGCTATTCAGAAGCATACCCTGGACCAAGAATCAAATATATCCTTTAGAACAGGGTAGCTAAAATCTAAGAATCTGTAAACAGAGCACATTTATATATTGAAATGATCCTACGATCACCAAGATACCGTGTCTCGTTGATCACAAAGGAATCTTAGCAACACACCATAGCGACAGCACGTCAGAGAGTAATGTTGAACTGCAATGGGTACTGGTTCAGTCTCCGTAAAGTACCGACACCAAAATATATTTAGTTTAAAAATGAGAGAGCATGTTGTTTTAAAAAAAACTGAAGTACTATCATTTCTCTGTACTTTCACTGTGAAAATTACTCCTGTGAATAGCCATCAGTGGTCTGCAGCACTAATCGCCAGCAAAAGTCAATACTATACTAAATACTTTCTTTTTCACGTATTCATTTCTTTATTAATTAAAGGATTGACATTTCATAGCACAGCATAAAATAATATATCCAACAAGGTTAAATGTAATTGTTTATACAACTAAGGGACACACTTGTTGTCAATTGGGTATAATGCATAGGATTTCTGGCTGTTATTTTTGATTTCTACTTCTGATTTTTTCACTATATCTGCAGCATTATACAGTGCTTTCACTTAGAGTTTTCAGTAAACTCAGAAAAGGAAGTGACAAGTGTACTTGTGCGATCATGCAGGCAGGAGTTAGTTTAAATTTTAAATTCAGGTTGATAGACCAGTGGACAGTAATGATGTCAACATGTTCCAGCCAGAGGTTATGAATATTGACCTTTTTCTTCAACCTTTTTTCCTTTAGTTCTGTGACTTTTAAATCATGCTACCAAAATAAATACAGTCTCCAAATTTCCAGTCTTGTTTTATCAGACATGATTAATTATATCCAAAAATCAGAAACCTCAGTTACACAATGGTCCCACTTGTATAAACGGATCACATGTTCCATGGTCAATGGGCTTCAGTGTTACACCACACAGTTTCACAAGCCACACTATTTCTACTATGTTCCTATGCAGGTACAATTGTGTATGTTAGGAAGGAGTAATAATAGGCCTGTGAATGCAACAGAACAACCACCAGTAGCCAAACTCCAGGAGAAAAATAAAATAGGAAGTAAAAATAAAGATCACAGTGCAACATGAGAGGGAATTGGAAAAAGACAAAGATTACAGCAAACCCAAATAGTATCTTGCAATAAACACTGCAGAGGTACACTAGGGATACAAATATAACAGGCTAATTGACAAGGTATATGCCCATGGTATAGATGGCAAAGTTTTAGGCTGGAGCATGGTGTCTGGAAGGTAGACATCAAAACAGTGGTGAATGGGGAGGGATTATAGAAACCAGATGATACTGGAGTTTCAGAATCAGTGCTGGGGATGCTGTTTGTAATTTTTATAAATGATTTGGAGGACTGAACTTTTTCCTAAGTACTGGTCTAAGTTTTCAGAAGACATCAAATTGGTTCCAGTGGTCAATTATGCCACCCAATAGGCGATACTTCAAAAGGATTTTGACAGGCGATTTCAATGGGCAAGAGGTGGTAGGTGGAATTCAACACACTTGAGGGCAAAGTGATATTAGATAAATGACGCAAGAATGTGGAGTAATTGTTAAATGGTAATGTGATGGAAGTAACAGCAGGAAAACGAACTGTGGGTTATCATAGATAGGTCATTATAACGGTCAGTTCAGTGTTTGCAGGCAGTCAAAAAAAGCAGCTAAAATGTTGCTCCTTTTAAATGATCTTGAAGCTACATCTGGCCTCGGTGAGATTGCTTTCTAGAGTACTGTGTTCAGTTCCAGTCTTCATTACAAAAGTCATATAAAGTTACTGGAGGGAGTCCAGAGAGGGTTACCAGGCTGATTCCTGAACTTAAAAGGTAAGTTTGTGAGTAAAGATGACTATCCTGGGACTTAACTCGAGAGGGGGAGGAACTTCATAAAGATCTTTAAAAATTGAGGGGTACCAGTGATTTTTTAAAAATTCGTTCATGGGATGTGGGCGTCGCTGTCAAGGTCACCATTTATTGCCCATCCCTAATTGCCCTTGAGAAGATGGTGGTGAGCCGCCTTCTTGATCCGCTGCAGTCAGTGTGGTGAAGGTTCTCCCACAGTGCTGTTAGGTAGGGAGTTCCAGGATTTTGACCCAGCGACGATGAAGGAACAGTGTTATATTTCCAAGTCGGGATGGTGTATGACTTGGAGGGTAACGTGCAGGTGGTGCCGTTCCCATGTGCCTGCTGCCCTTGTCCTTGTCCTTGTCCTTGTCCTTGTCCTTGTCCTTCTGGGTGGTAGAGGTCGTGGGTTTGGGAGATGCTGTCGAAGAAGTCTTGGCGAGTTGCTGCAGTGCATCCTGTGGATGGTACACACTGCAGCCACGGTGCGTCGGGTTGGAGGAAGTGAATGTTTAGGGTGGTGGATGAGGTGCCAATCAAGTGGGCTGCTGTGTCCTGGATGGTGTCGAGCTTCTTGAGTGTTGTTGGAGCTGCACTCATCCAGGCAAGTGGAGAGTATTCCATCACACTCCTGACTTGTGCCTTGTAGATGGTGGAAAGGCTCTGGGGTGTTAGGTGGTTGTCACTCGCCGCAGAATACCCAGCCTCTGACCTGCTCTTGTAGCCACGGTATTTATGTGGGTGGTCCAGTTAAGTTTTTGGTCAATAGTGACCCCCAGGATGTTGATGGTGGGGGATTCGGCAATGGTAATGCCATTGAATGTCATGGGGAGGTGGTTAGACTCTCTCTTGTTGGAGATGGTCATTGCCTGGCCCTTGTCTGGCACGAATGTTACTTGCCACTTATCAGCCCAAGCCTGGATGTTGTCCAGGTCTTGCTGCATGCGGGCACAGACTGCTTCATTATCTGAGGGGTTGCAAATGGAACTGAACACTGTGCAATCATCAGCAAACATCCCCATTTCTGACCTTATGATGGAGAGGTGGTCATTGATGAAGCAGCTGAAGATGGTTGGGCCGAGGACACTGCCCTGAGGAACTCCTGCAGCAATGTCCTGGGGCTGAGATGATTGGCCTCCAACAACCACTACCATCTTCCTCGGTGCTAGGTATGACTCCAGCCACTGGAGAGTTTTCCCCGATTCCCATTGACTTCAATTTTATAGGGCTCCTTGGTGCCACACTCTATCAAATGCTGCCTTGATGTCAAAGGCAGTCACTCTCACCTCACTTCTGGAATTCAGCTCTTTTGTCCATGTTTGGACCAAGGCTGTAAAGAGGTCTAGAGCTGAGTGGTCGTGGCGTAACCCGAACTAAGCAACGGTCAACAGGTCATTGGTGAGTAAGTGCCGCTTGACAGCACTGTCGACGATACCTTCCATCACTTTGCTGATGATTGAAAGTCAACTGATGGGGCGGTAATTGTCCGGATTGGATTTGTCCTGCTTTTTGTGGACAGGACATTCCTGTACTGGAACAGTTTGGCTGGAGGCGCAGCTAGTTCTGGAGCACAAGTCTTCAGCACTACAGCCGGGATGTTGTCAGGGCCCATAGCCTTTGCTCTATCCAGTGCACTCAGCCATTTCTTGATATCAAGTGGAGTGAATTGAATTGGCTGAAGACTGGCTTCTGTGATGGTGGGGATATCGGGAGGAGGCAGAGATGGATCACCCATTTGACACTTTCGGCTGAAGATGGTTGCAAACGCTTCAGCCTTGTCTTTTGCACTCATGTGCTGGACTCCGCCATCATTGAGGATGGGGATGTTTACAGAGCCTCCTCCTCCCGTTAGTTGTTTAATTGTCCACCACCATTCACGACTGGCTGTGGCAGGACTGCAGAGCTTTGATCTGATCCGTTGGTTGTGGAATCGCTTAGCTCTGTCTATAGCACGTTGCTTCCGCTGTTTAGATGCATGTAGCCCTGTGTTGTAGCTTCACCAGGTTGGCACCTCATTTTTTAGGTACGTCTGGTGCTGCTCCTGGCATGCTCTTCTGCACTCCCCATTGAACCAGGGTTGATCCCCTGGCTTGTTCGTAACGGTAGTGTGAGGAATATGCCGGGCCATGAGGTTACAGATTGTCCTGCTGCTGATGGCCCACAGCGCCTCATGGATGCCCAGTTTTGAGCTGCTAGAACTGTTCTGAATCTATCCCATTTAGCACGGTGGTAGTGCCACACAACACGTTGGATGGTGTCCTCAGCGTGAAGACTAGACTTAGTCTCCACAAGGACTGTACGGTGGTCACTCCTACCAATACTGTCATGGACAGATGCATCTGCAACAGATTGGTGAGGACAAGGTCAAGTAGGTTTT
This sequence comes from Heptranchias perlo, assembly GCF_035084215.1. Lineage (NCBI taxonomy): Eukaryota > Metazoa > Chordata > Chondrichthyes > Hexanchiformes > Hexanchidae > Heptranchias > Heptranchias perlo. The sequence goes on from NC_090327.1 coordinate 93,433,174, forward strand.
TCCTTCGTGTTGGTTCGCTCACCACCTGCCGCAGGCCCAGTCTGGCAGCTATGTCCTTCAGGACTCGGCCAGCTCGGTCAGTCGTGGTACTATCGAGCCACTCTTGGTGATGGACATTGAAGTCCCCCATCCAGAGTATATTCTGTGCCCTTGCTACCATCAGTGCTTCCTCCAAGTGGTGTTCTATATGGAGGAGGATTGATTCATCAGCTGAGGGAGGGCGGTAGGTGGTAATCAGCAGGAGGTTTCCTTGCCCATGTTTGACCCAATGCCGTGAGATTTCATGGGGTCCGGAGTCGATGTTGAGGACTCCAAGGGCCACTCTCTCCTGACTGTATATCACTGTACCCCCACCTCTGGTGGGTCTATCCTGCCGGTGGTTCAGGACATACCTGGGATGGTGATGGAAGAGTCTAGGACGTTGGGTGAAAGGTATGATTCTGTGAGTATGGCTACGTCAGGCTGCTGCTTCAGTGGGACGGCGTAATTTTGGCATAAGTCCCCAGATGTTAGTGAGGAGGACTTTGCAGGATCGACTGGGCTTGGTCTGCCTTTGTCGTGTCCAGTGCCTAGTGGTCCGATGCCGGGTGGTCTGTCCGGTTTTATTCTTATTATGACTTTTCGTAGCGAGATTTTACAACTGAGTGGCTTGCTGGGCCATTTCAGAGGGCGATTAAGAATCAACCACATTGCTGTGGGTCTGGAGTCACATATAGGCCAGACGAGGTAAGGATGGCAAGTTTCCTTCCCTAAAGGACATTAGTGAACCAGATGGGTTTTTACAACAATCCGGTAGTTTCATGGCCACCATTACTGATACTAGCTTTTTATCCCAGATTTTTATTTAATTAATTGAATTTAAATTCCCCAGCTGCCGTGGCGGAATTTGAACTCATGACTCTGGATTATTAGTCCAGCCCTCTGGATTACTAGTCCAGTAACATAACCACTATGCTACCGTACCCTGAATTTCCTGTAGCTTTGCCCACATGAAGACAAGTCAAAACAAAATTCCCTCAGTGCACCAGTGATGCCATAGGTAACGATATGGGGATCTGCAATTCTGGATCTCCATCCAGTGGTACAAGTGTGCAGCTGCATCAGAACGATCATGGCAAAATAAAAAGTGCACGACTTACATAACGAATTTAATATATTAATATAGCACCTAGTCATTGGGTGTGGCTCACTGGAAGTAGTTCCACAAATGTTGTCGCATACATTAAAAAGTCCCACTGCAGAGACTTGAGCACATAATTTATGCTGACATTTGAGTGCAGTACTGAGGGAGTGCTGCATTGTCAGAGACGTTAAATCGAGGGCCTGTCTGTTGGGTGTAAAAGATCTATGGCACTATTTGAAGAAGAGCTGGGAAGTTCTCCCCAGTGTCCTGGCTAGTATTTATTCTTCAATTATCACTAAAACAGATTGCGTTTGTAGGACCTTACTGTGCACAAGTTGGCTGTTGTGATTCCTACATTACAACAGTGACTACACTTCAAAAGTACTTCGTAAGAACATATAAAATAGGAGGAGTAGGCAATATGGCCCCTCGAGCCTGCTCTGTCATTCAATAAGATCATGGCTGATCTTGGACCTCAACTCCACTTTCCTGCTCGATCCCCATATCCCTTGATTCCCCTAAGAGTCCAAAAATCTATCTATCTCAGCCTTGAATATACTCAACGACTGAGCATCCACAGCCCTCTGGGCTACAGAATTCCAAAGATTCACAACCCTCTGAGTGAAGAAACTCCTCCCCATCTCAGTCCTAAATAGCCGACCCCTTATCCTGAGACTATGCCCCTATTTCCAGACTCTCCAGCCAGGAGAAACAACCTCTCAGCATCTACCCTGTCAAGCCCTCAGAATCTTACATGTTTCAATAAGGTCTCCTCTCATTCTTCTAAACTCCAATGAGTACGGACCCAACCTGTTCAATCTTTCCTCATGAGACAACCCTTCCATACCTGGAATCAACCTAGTGAACCTTCTCTGAACTGCCTCCAATGCAAGTATGTCCTTCCTTAAATAAGGGCACCAGACCTGTACGCAGTACTCCAGATGTGGTCTCCCCAGCACACTGTACAGTTGTAGCATCACTTCCCTGCTTTTATACTCTATCCCCCTAGAAATAAAGGCCAATATTCCGTTTGCCTTCCAGATTACCTGCTGCACCTGTATGTTGACTTCTTGTGTTTCATGTACGAGGACACCCAGATCCCTCTGTACCGCAGCATTTTGTAGTATTTCTCCATTCAAATAATATTTTACTTTTTCATTTTTCCTCCCAAAGTGGATGACTTAACATTTTCCCACATTATGTTCCATCTGCCAAATTTTTGCCCATTCACTTAACCGGTCAATATCCCTTTGCAGACACTGTGTCTTCATCACAACTTGCTTTTCCACCTATCTTTGTATCATCAGCAAATATGGCCACAAGACACTCTGTTCCTTCATCCAAGTCATTGATATATATTGTAAATAGTTGAGGCCCCAGCACTGAGCCCTGGGCACCCCACTAGTTACAGATTGCCATTTTGAAAATGACCCTTTTATCCCAATTCTTTATTTTCTGTTAGTTAGCCAATCCTCTATCCATGCCAGTATATTAACCCCAACACCATGAACTCTTATCTTGTGCAGTAATCTTTTATGTGGCACCTTATCGAATGCCTTTTGGAAATCCAAATATACTGCATCCATTCATTTCCCTTTATCCACCCTGCCCATTACTTCCTCAAAGAACTCTAATAAATTTGTCAGACACAATTTCCCCTTCATAAAACCATGTTGACTCTCCTTGATTTATTTTGAGTCTCTAAATGTCCTGCTACTACTTCCTTAATAATGGATTCTAGCATTTTCCCAATGACAGATGTTAGGCTAACTGGTCTATAGTTACCTGCTTTCTGTCTCACTCCCTTCTTGAATAGGGATGTTACGTTTGCAGCTTTCCAATCCACTGGGACCTTTCCAGAATCTAGTAAATTCTGGAAGATTACAACCAATGCATCCACTATCTCTGTAACTACTTCCTTTAAGACCCTCGGATGCAAGCCATCAGGTCCAGGGGACTTGTCAGCCTTTAGACCCATTAGTTTACCTAGTACTTTTTCTCTAGTGATAGTTTTTAGTTCCTCCCTCCCCTTTGCCCCTTGATTTTCTACTATTATTGGTATATTATTAGTGTCTTCTACTGTGAAGACAGATATAAAATATCTGTTCAATTCCTCTTGCCATTTCCTTGTTTTCCATTATTATTTCCCCAGTCTCATCCTCGAAGGGACCAGTGTTTACTTTAGCTACCCTCTTCCTTTTTATATACTTGTAAAAGCTCTTACTGTCAGTTTTTATATTTCTTGCTAGTTTACTCTCAATTTATTTTCTCCCTCTTTATTATTCTTTTAGTCATCCTTTGCTGGTTTTTAAAATGTTCCCAATCTTCGGGCTTACCAGTAATCTCTGCCATGTTGTATGCTTTTTCTTTTAACCCGATACCATCCTTGACTTCCTTATTTAGCCATGGTTGGTTCACCCTTTTTGTGGAGTCTTTCCTCCTCACAGGGATATATTTTTGTTGCGAGTCATAAAATATCTCTTTAAATGTTTGCCACTGCTTATCCACCATCATACCATCTAATCTGTTTACCCCCAGTCCTTATAGCCAATTCCGCCCTCATTCCTTTATAATTGCCCTTATTTAAGTTTAATACAGTAGTTTCAGAACCAAGATCCTCGCTCTCAAACTGGATGCGAAATTCTATCATGTTATAATCACTGCTTCCCAAGGGATCCTTTACTTGGAGATCATTAATTAATCCTGTTTCGTTACCCATTACCAGATCCAAAATGGCCTGTTCCCTGGTTGGTTCCCCGACCTATTGGTCTAAGAAACAGTCCCCAATACACTCCTCCTCAGGACTATTTTTGCCAATTTGATTTGTCCAATCTATATGTAAGTTAAAATCGCCCATGATTATTGCATTACCCTTTTTACAAGCCATCCTTATTTCCTGATTAATATTTTGCCCTACAGTGTAGCTACTATTAGGGGGCCTATATACTACTCCCACCAGTGATTTCTTTCTAGATCACCCAAATTGATTCGACATCTTGGTCTTCTGAGCCAAGATCATTTCTCACCATTATACCAATTTCATCCTTTATTAACAGAGCTACCCCACCACCTTTACCTTTTTTCGTATCCTTCCGAAATGTTAAACAACCCCGAATATTTAGCTCCCAACCTTGGTCACCTTGCAACCACGTCTCTGTAAGGGCCACGAGATCATACCAATTTGTTTCTATTTGTGCCGTCAATTCATCTATCTTATTACGAATGCTTCGCGCATTCAGATAAAGAACCTTTAATTTTGTCTTTTTACCATTCTTTCCTACCCCGGCCCCATTTGCTAGTGCACTCTTATGTTTGTACGCTCTGTCCCTTCCTGACACACTCTGTTTATCATTACCCCCATCACTTTCCTGTACTACTTGTCTTTTCTCTTTATCAATCTAAACTTCGCCCCACCTGAGCCCTCCCCCTCTATTTAGTTTAAAGCCTTCTCTACCTCCCTAGTTTTTCGGTTTGCCAGAACACTGGTCCCAATATGGTTCAGGTGAAGCCCGTCCCAACGGAACAGCTGCTTCATCCCAGGAATCAATCTAGTGAACCTTCGTGCACCCCCTCTAAGGCAAGTATATCCTTCCTTAGAAGAGGCCAAAACTGTACACAGTACTCCAGGTGAGGTCTCACCAAAGCCCTGTACAATTGTAGTAAGACTTCCTTACTCTTGTACTCTAACCCCTTTGCAATAAAGGCCAATATGCCATTTGCCTTCCTAACTGCTTGCTGTGCCTGCATGCTAGCTTTTTGTGTTACTTTTACGAGGACACCCAAATCTCTCTGAACCCCAACATTTAATAGTTTCGCACCATTTAAAAAATATTTCCTTTTTTGCTATTTTTCCTACCAAAGTGAATAACCTCACATTATACTCCATCTGCCACTTTCTTGCCCACTCACTTAACCTATCTATATCCCTTTGCAGACTCTGTGTCCTCCCACAGCTTACTTTCCCACCTAGCTTTGTATCATCAACAAATGTGGATACATTACAATCTATATATGAGGGGGCCGAGCGTAAACAGCTGAGGTCCAAGCACCGATCCTTGCAGCACCCTACTAGTTACAGCCCTGCCAACCTGAAAATGACCCATTTATCCCTACACTGTTTTCTGTCCGTTAACCAAACCTCTTTCCATGCCAATATATTATCCCCAACCCCATGAGCCCTTATCTTGTGTAACAACCTTGTGTGGCACCTTATCGAATGCCTTTTGAAAATCCAAATATACTACATCACTGGTTCCGCTTTATCTACCCTGCTCGTTACAACCTCAAAAAACTCTAATAAATTTGTCAAACACAATTTTTCTTTCATGTTGACTCTGCCTAATCATATTATGATTTTAATTCATTTTACACATTACACTTTGGGACACCGCATGGTTGTGAAAGGTGCTCTATGAATGCAAGTTCGTTCTTCTTTATTTACAAATGCAAGATATTCCTGTTACTGTTGTACTTACTGTTCTACATTGACCAAATATGCGGCAAAAAGCAGAAAATGGAGAAACTGAAGATATCAGATACCGTAGAATGCGAAGTACATTGTTTAAGCAACTAAAAATATCCTATACTGTATATTCTAATCTATGATAATGTATTGTCTATTCTATACATGCCTGTTTTGAAACTGCTCAATGCAATTAACATTGGGTACAATTCAGGAAAATTAACCAAATCTTAGATTGGCTGTTTCTTACCTTAAAATCTATACAAAAAGACTGTGCATCCCATGTGATAATATTTATAAGCGCTCACAAAAAGTGCTTCCTTTATATGGGTACCATTATTAAATATAGTAGCTATAAAATAGTTCCTATCCAATTAGTGACATAAATTATAATGCCACATATATTTAGAGGTTCATCAAAAAAAATTCATCTTGCATTAGTCAAAATAAACATTCCTGTTGAGAATCAACAATACATAACCTTCAAAACTTTATACAAGAAACACAAAACAGAACACTAAATAAAACAATCTTCCATTTTTTTTTATTTGTCTCATTCACTATTTATGAATTACATCTGTAATCACAACTGTACAAATATGCTAAACCCTTTTATTGACTTTTCCGATTCATTTCAAAACACCAGTTCTCCACTGGAGAATTCAGCAAGTGCCAGGTTTTAAAAATTGTTTCAGGAGTGTAAGTCTCAGTGGGTTAAGCACAATGGCCCAGAATTTGTGTTAGCTGGTCAAGGAACGACGTCCAGTGTTAGTTAGAATTGCCCTTGCAATTTCCATATCTTGCACTGGTAGTTGCTGGAAATGAGAGATGGAAATGGCGCAGCGTCATCTACAGGGCACCTGGGATCTGTGTGAACAGGGCAAGCAACTATGTATCACCTTGACCAATCAAACTGAAGAATTGTTAAATGGACAGTGAAGAGTCTGAACCAGGAAGTGAGAGTTAGAATAGTGAATTCAATGTCAAAACAGGTACAGAAAGAGAAAAAACAGAAAGTTATTTAATTTTTTTAAAATCTCCAATTAAAAGCTGAAGGAATGAAACCCCAAACTTTTAATAGTTAATTGTCAGTGCCAGAGAGGTTGTTTGGCAGTAATTAACATTTATCACACCGTTAAAGGGTACTTAGACTGAAATAGACAAGTCCTAACTTTCTGTGGTGAGTTTAGTTCGTATCTACCATGCAAGTACAGGAACTTCATGCCGTTCAATGTATTTCAATGATAAGTCAGGCATCGAGATGCCATTTTCGCGAAGCTAACGGCAGAGCGCGCATCTCAGATGGCAACTTCCGGATTTTCGCATTTACCCTGACATCTGCCGTCGCCTGAAGTTGCTGTGCAATTTGCGCATAAATAACAGCGAGCGCCGTTAGCCTCACTGTTATCTTGACAGCAAATTCTGGGCCATAATCATTTCACTTTTGGGGCCTGATTTTGAATCCACTTGAAAATGAGAAGTCTCTTCTTCCTGCTCCAAAGTCACTGTGTGAAACAAAATTGGAAAGTCTCAAACTAGTTTTTTGTGTCTATAGAGCTAGCAGAAAAGTGTTATGTCCTCAGAAATGTGCTGTAAATACAGGGGGGGGGGGGGGGGGAGAGAGAAAGTAACATTGTTGCAGCATGGGATGAATTGGAAGTTGGGGTTACAGCATATTGTTGCTTGGCTCTTCAGCTAGCAATAGTTGGCCCAAGAATACCTGTTTTCAGACACCCAGTGTTGGCATGGGAAAATATTCCACAGTTAAATGATGATCACAAAAGTTTGTTGCATCCAGCTCATTTAAAATGGAACATTTTATTTTGAATAAACTCCAACTCAACTTTGCTTGTGCTTTGCCATACCACAAATCTGGAGAGATCCTGATCAGGGAAAACAATGACCATATTATAACTGGTCTGGTGGATCAAACAATGTTCAGTAATTAGAAGCATAAGCCAATTTTGTAATTTCACAACAGCTTTGGAAGATATGGCCTAATCTACAAAGATCAATTAGAACATGTTTCAATGTATAATATTCATGCTCTTCAGGCTGAAAGATCATATTTCTCAGAATACACTACCATCCTATAATTCTTGATATAACAATGTCATTAAATGGATCCACCTTTCCACCTCTCTTGGTCCCAATAATACATTTGCTATCTCTGATTTAAAAAACTGACCTTTTTTGCCTCACTATTCTTCTCCAACACCAATGTTGTCCACCTTGATAAGGAACTCCCTGCATTCTGCTCCATCAATGTTGACAGGTATCAAATTTTATCCCCATCAGGTCTGTGGAATCCCTCAGCCTTTCCTTCCTCCTACAATCCTCAGGCTTTGAAACGTAAGATTGTCATCAACTAATCACTATTTTCAGATTGGCCTCATCATCTTTTACTCTTTCCAAGCATGTTTTTTACCTTGAGGTGTCAGTAAAAAAAAAAATCAAAATACAACGCTCCCAATGTGGCTTTAATTTTTTTCCACCTGACAAAACCATCTCAATTTATTTCTTTCAATTTACAGTTAAATAATCTTTCAACAAATATGAAACTAGTTAAATTCAAACATCTTGTTTTGATTCAAATATCTTAATTTGATTCAAGGACACAGCTGTATGATATGGCTGACAGAAAGAAGAAATCCTGTGAACCAGAGACCAAAATCAAAAGCGGAGAACCTTAAATGACAAATACCATACTAAAATTGCGAGTGATCGACATTTCTTGTGCAATAATGAATGCATGGGCAACTCTCCCAAAAGTTGTAACCCTTTTATAACTCTTCTGAAAAGATCATGAAAAGAGAAAAATGTCCACTTACAGGCCAATACAGATAACTGCTCAACAGATGAGCCTCCATTCAGACCAGAAGATCCAAGAACCAGCTTTAGTAACCACTATTAGAATGAGACTTCCACCAGCTTTTTTAATTTTTTTCTCGTCATCTAATTTTTTGCTCATTAAGATTAGAAATGTCTGCTGACAAAAAAAAATACTTTTAGACTTTGTGCTCCAGCATTAAGCACTCTCGGCTCACATGAAGCTCTCATTTGCAAACTACAAAACTTCATGGCATACCAGATGTTTTTTTGATCACCAAAGTCTTGTGACACCAATTATTGTGAGTACACCCAGCATTAAGTTGCTGAGGTTTTCCTAAAGCTTCCTTGTTTTTGTGAACTGATGGTGAGTCTCATCTTGAAGTTACAAGCTCCAAGGCTGTGATGTAACTACACTGGAGTTGGGCCCCAAGTATCCCAATTCCAGACCCTCAGATAGAAGAGGGACACTCAATTTGAGTTCTCCCAATAAAAAAAAAGTGAATAACACCGCATATGCAATTGTGTACTTCAGTTCTTGCTAATTAAAAATGTTCCCAAAACAACAGTGTTATTCACAACAATTTTGATTCAAGAATGAAGAATTGAACCATAATCACCATAGACTTCTCTTCCCCCAAACAAACACACTCATGCATACATGTCAAAAGTAAAAAAGTCAAGGTCATGAAAATGAACAGGAAAAAATTTAAATTGGGTAGAGGAAAATAACTTTTTTTTTAAAATGTTGACCTGTGCCACATTATATTGAAGCTGGAGCCATAATCACCAATTCCATCATCAAGCTAAAAAGTCATAACGGTTCCCTTTGTATTTTCTACAGCTTATATAATTGACAACCTAATTAAGATGAGTAAATATTGGGGATCTCAGTTGATGCAACTTATATTTTAAGCTGATTTCACCAATCAGAAAATAATTATCAAGTTTTACCTTCAACTTCTAAGCACTTCAGGTCAGGATGACCTGAAAGAGATTTGTAAATAATTTATACAGGTTGTTTCACAAATTTATTCATGTGCTGCGACGCATTGAATTACCTACCCAATGCAAGCACTTTCAGTTTCCAGCCAATTCCACTAAGTAAAAAAAGAGAAAAGAAATTCAAAGAAACAGCACAGGTGCAATTTTGTTTCATCAGAACTAATTTTATTCAAGAAAAAATTTTTAGTTGCAAACGTGCAACAACTACATGGAGGGGAGTGTTATCCATCAATGAAAAGAAAGCAAATAATTTGATTATCGGTTGTTTTTAAATTTGGCTGGTTTATCAAATCAGTTTAAAACAAAAGCCAACAGAAATAATTGGCAGGCATGGAAACACAAAATAATAAATCAAAACCTAGTCAAAGACTAGGTGAAAGTATTAAGACACTAAAAATTTGGATGACAAATGGTATACACAGGCTTACAAAGATAAAAATAGGAATTGGTAGAAAAAAAACAAAACTCAACACAACAAAGACCACGGAATGTAAAATATAAAACAAAAAGTTAAAAAGAAAAAGAATAGGGACAACTTGATAGAAAATGGTTACCATGATAGACAATTAGTTCTGCTCCTCCCATTATAATCATGCACTGGTCAATTCAAAACCCCTCAATAAAAGCTCTAATATTTGCATTGCAGCCTTTAACACCAAAAAGGAGGTTTAACTGTTTTTGACCTTTAGGATATTTTCTGCAGATTTTGTTGTAAAATTCTGCAGATCAACTGCTGATAATATTTGATTAGCACACAGTTTTAATGCAGATTTTTTTGAAAAATCACATCCTGTTGGTGGAGCGAAGGAAATTTAATGTCAAGAAAATACTGACTGAAATCGTCCTGCTCTCATTTTGCAATTTCTGGTTTATATAAAAACTACAGTACAAATATCAATACAATGAAAAAAGACAAAGTCAAATGCTAACTTTGATCCACTACCATGAATGCCACTACTAGCCTATTATTAATGTTAATCACATGGTAACGTGAAACCTTTAAAAATAAATTGGCATTTAACAGCTTTGACTTCAAACCTTGAATTGTTATTGGGGCCACAACTACATTACAAATTAAAAAGAAAGTACAGCACAGAAACAGGCCATTCGGCCCAACAGGTTTCATGCCAGTGTTTATGCTCGACATGAGCCTCCACCCACCCTTCTTCATCTAACCCTATCAACATATCCTTCTATTCCCTTCTCCCTCATGTGTTTATCTAGCTTCCCCTTAAATGCATCTATGCTAGTCACCTCAACTGCTCCTTATAGTTCCACATTCTAACCACTCGCTGGGTGAAGAAGTTTCTCCTGAATTCCCTATTGGATTTGTTAGTGACTATCTTATATTAAGGGCCCCTAGTTCTGGTCTGTCCCGCAAGTGGAAACATCTTCTCCACGTCTACCCTATCAAACACTTTCATAATCTTTAAGACCTCTATCAAGTCACCCTCAATCTTCTGTTTTCTAGAGAAAACAGCCCCAGCCTATTCAATTTTTCCTGATAGGTATAACCTCTCATTTCTGATGATATCCTAGTAAATCTTTTTTGCACTGTCTCCAGTGCCTCTATATCCTTTTTATAGTATGGAGACCAGAGCTGTTCGCAGCACTCCAAGTGTGGTCTAACCAAGGTTCTGTACAAGTTTAGCATAACTTCTCTGCTTTTCCATTCTATTCCTCTAGAAATGAACCCCAGTGCTTGGTTGGCTTTTTTTTTAAAAACTGGTCTTATTAACGTGCATCATTACTTTTAGTGATTTATGCATCTGTACCCCAGTTAGACTCTTATTTTACAAGGAGTATGTGGCCTCATTTTTCCTACCAAAATGTACCACCTCACACTTGTCTATATTGAAATTAATTTGCCAATTGCACACTCATTCTGCAAGTTTATTAATCTCTTCCTGTATTTTGTCGCAGTCCTCCTCGGTATTAACTATTCCCCCCCCCCAATTTGGTGTTGTCTGCAAATTTTGAAATTATACTTCCAATTCCCGAGTCCAAATCATTTATGGTGAACAACAGTGGTCCCAGCACCGGTCCTCGTGGAACACCACTTCCCATCTTTTGCCAGTTTGAGTAACTATCTTTAACCCCGACTCATTGTTTTCTGTTTTGTAGCCAGCTTGCTATCTATTCTGCTCCTTGTCCCCTGACTCCACATGCTCTGACCTTAATCATGAGTCTACTATGTGGTACTTTATCGAAGGCCATTAGAATTCCACTTCACCAGAGTGGATACACTGCCTTTCAATTGTGCCAAAAATAAATTTCAGCAAGTTGCCAAGGAGACATCTTCACATTTCTAGATCTGGGGCCCATCTCTGTTCAAATTAATGTACAAAGATATTTTCACACAAGTAACTTTGTTCTCTCCAAACTCGTCTCTTGCACAAGACTTACCTCCTGCTCTCTGGATTCCTCCCCACTCAATTCCTGATCACTTATCACTCCTGGCCTCCATGTTAGCTGATATCGTTACCGGTTCGCCTTCCTCAGACACCATACCTGTCCCTTCAAAACCACTCTTATTAACCCCCTTCCCCTTTGACCCATCTGCTCTATTTTTCCACCCTTTTCTAATCTCCCATTCCTCCCTAAAGTGCCTCAAGTGTGTCATTGCCCCCCCAGCTCCATTTCTGTCCCTCCCAAAATCCCCTTTTTAAATCCCTCCAAACTGGCAGAAGTCACAAATTACATCCTCTGTGACCGTCGTGCATTACCCCTCCTTGCTCTCGTCGATCGGCCTGCAGCATTTTGCACAATTGATCATGTTGCCCTCCTCCACAATTCAGCTCGAGGGGACTGCTCATGCATAGTTCCACTCCTACTTAACCAGACACAGCCAGCACATCGCCAGCCACAGCTTCTCTTACCTTCCCCACACCGTCATCTTAAGTCCCCAAGGGTCTATTGGTGTCCCCTTCTTTTTTTCAACTGTATGTTGCTTCTCTGTCATTATCGGCCGGCATATATCAATTTCTGTATGTATGCTAACACACATCTCTATTTCTCCACCACTTATCTTGACCCTGCAATCACCTTCATGATGTCGCAATCTCATTGCCTGACATCAAGTCATGATTAGTCACAGTCTTCCTGATGTTCGCTGAAGTTAGCTAAGTCCTCGTTTTGGCACACCACAAACTCTGCTCCTTTTCCAATGACTCCATCCCACGCCATGGGCACTCAATCAGGCTGACGGCAGTGCAAAACCTTGGCAGCCTGTTCAACCCGGAGGTCAGCTTCAAACTCAACATTCGCTCCATTATCAAGGCCACTAATTTCCATCTCTGCAACACTGCCTGTCTCAGCCCCTACCTTGGTACTTCCACCTCTGTAACCCTTATCAATGACCAAAATGGAACAGTCTGTATCCTGTCCACGCTATGTTCTACTCAACCATCACTCCCATTCATGAAGACTTCGTCTGGGTTTCAAATCAATTTTTGAGCACCAAGAAACAATAACATCCTCTTGTCTTTAACATTTAAAAAGTCCCATGTCACTTTACAGAGGAACAGAGAGCCAAGCCAGGAACGAGATTAGGAGTGATGACTGAAGGGTTGGGTGAAAAGATGGGCTTTGAGACGATTTTTAAAGGAGGAGAGAGCAGTAGAGAGGGAGATTAGGAGTGATGACTGAAGGGTTGGGTGAAAAGATGGGCTTTGAGACGATTTTTAAAGGAGGAGAGAGCAGTAGAGAGGGAGAAGGATATGGAGAGGGAGAAGGAGAGGGTTTAACTCCCTCTATAACCATGCCCCATCGTACCTCTGCAACCTTTTCCAGACTTTAACTTCCCACACCTTTGTCTTCTGACTCTGTCTCCTGTCCATCCCCCCCCTTTCATTCCAGCCACCTTGGCCCTGCTCTATGGAACCCCCCCCCCCCCATATCCTTCTCCCTCTCTACTGCTCTCTCCTCCTTTAAAAATCGTCTCAAAGCCCATCTTTTCACCCAACCCTTCAGTCATCACTCCTAATCTCGTTCCTGGCTTGGCTCTCTGTTCCTCTGTAAAGTGACATGGGACTTTTTAAATGTTAAAGACAAGAGGATGTTATTGTTTCTTGGTGCTCAAAAATTGATTTGTAAAAAAAAATTAATTTGAGTTGTAATTGTCATTTTCCACATTACCAGCACAAAAGTATACTGTTGTGTTACTAATGCCATGCAAGGCATTTCATGGCAAAATATTTAACCTTCAATTTCCAATTATGCTGTCCTGTTGATCAACTATTTTAGTGTTGATGCTATATCCTTTCTTATCCACATTTCTAAGCCAATCCTGACATGTTGAGCAAAGGCTTTCACTGGTCATTCGTTTACAATGAAAAACCAAGCATTTATTGAACACTGGTTGTAGCAAGAAAATAGTTTTCATAGAATGGGTAAGTTATGGATCGGGTATCACTAGCTGCACAGAAAAAATCTTGTTGAGTTGTTCAGGTGGCTCATTAGTCGTAAGGTTAAGCTCAAAACAGCTTATTACTAACCAAGTCTCAAGGTATATTATTGACTTGAAATCAGTCCAGAAAGTCCTTTTCAATAATGTTTTGTTAATTGTAAAGATGGGAGATGTTATTTTATTTGACAGCAGTAGCTGCCATGGATAAGCAGTTGGCACATCCATGTCATTGATGTGTAATGAAACCCACAGCAAAGAATTATTTTTTTTTTTAATCACTGTAAGTTTGATTGTTAATGAATAATTGACTACACACATCCACACATACATACTTACCAGTGGATCTCAAAGTTGAGCATTGTTCAATGAGTTGGAGTTGGACGAGATGCTCTTTCTCTTATTGTCACTGTCATCTTCATGCTATGGGGAGCATCTGTGTATTTACCCTTTCCCTCGTGTTTTTTTGTCTTGTATTTCTCTCCCTTTTTTGTGTTTTTCTCTGTGCTGTTCTTTTCTTCATCACCTCTTCTCTCTCTATATCTGTTGCTCTTCTGCTTTTGCTTACTGCTATCATATTCTGTTTCTCCCCGTCTCTTCCTTCTTCTGCTTATCTATGACTGTTCTCTTGGTTTTTCTCCCTTTTCTTCCTTCCCTCTCATCTCTTCTGTACTTTCAGGTGGGGGGTGGCGAGGCCAAGAGGAATCTAACTAAGGTCGCAGGCTGCCTTTCTAGTCAAAGGTGGCATGTGCAGGGGCCAGGGAGGGATCTGATCTGTGCCACAGACTGGCTTTAGGTCACATGCCAATCAGGGTTGGATCCAACCAAGAGCATGGCCTACCTTTTGGGTTACCCAAAGAGATAGTCACTTACACAAGACAAAATGAACACTGCCTAGATTTCTTTTCTCCACTGATCAAAAATACAATTTCATTTTAAAAAGTGAGCATATGTAAAAAAAACCTAAAACTTTGAAAAAAGGTCTTTAGCTTGTCTATAACACTGCTTTTGCAGTATGTAGTGACCTCCTCTGGTCTTCTCTGTTGATACAACAGCAATACAAAAGCTGCAATCCAGCTAACAATGGGGAAGAGTAGTTTTTAGAACATTAAAGCTCAAATCAGCAATACGTTTTTGTCTTGAGTGCATGCTTTTATTTACTGGTTATGCTGAACAGCTGAAAGAAACAGCCCTCAATTTACAAGTGACAAAATGGGAATCATACCAAAGCATTTATCACCATTACCGACAGATAACAAATGAGTCAGAAGATTATTTTATTACAATACTCTCCCATTAATTACTTTACTGGCAATTTTTTCCCCCACCGTATAGAATCATTTTCTCAAAGTCAAGTCTTCGTGCAGTCACTTTCTACTTCCCACCACCCTGTAAAATTTTAATACCATAGCCTAAGTTATTATTTTCCAATAAAACAAACAGTTATCATTTTGACAGTCTCAATACTTCAATAAAATATAATAAACCGATTATATCAATTTTGCTGTGAGTTCTGTGGGATTATCAAGGTAATTAAGTCTGTACCATTGTTATCTGATTATTGTTAATTAGGCAACACCATAAAAGTAGATACATTACCTTAAAATGCAGCATTCATCAATGAAGCAGTCCCACAAAGTGGACAAAGAGGGAAGACACTGCACTGTAACCTGTCCTTTAAGAGATTAGTTTCTTTGTGCGCCCTATTTACATTTCATCTTGTGGGCTCTACATACAGAACCAAACAGTTCAAGTAGCCAAGTTAATCAAAGAAAAGTCTCACCTCTCTAAAGAATGCGTGTTCCTCTTAGACTAACAAAATTGGACTAAATTGGAAAAAAAAGTTAAACACCTGTATAAATACAGAAAATCCACACTGAGCAATGCATTCTCATACCACAATCGAGAGAAAAAACTTCTTTTGTGAAGCAAAACTTAAATGAAAAATGTAAATTACTACATCTAATCCATTTAATTTGTCCTCCACACACTAAATGGGTCATTTCTAAAAAGTAGAACCTCGCTAGGAAGAAGAGGGGAGAGAAAAAAAAAGAACCACCAGTCTTTGTGGGGGTGAGGGGCTACAACAGAGGAACACATCTTGCCAAAAATTGAAAAGTAAACATTTTATTGAGTCAAATCCAAACAATGTTTATTGAGCATGGTTGGTCCATGTGATCACCTCATAAATGCCCTCTATGTTTGCAATGAGCACTCTCAATATTACTACTGCCATGGAACACCCAGTTACTTTACTAGGGAGAAGCTGCAGCAGTGGGGAAGTAAACATTCTTTAAGAAATAGGTTGTTTTGCAAAGCCTACCCAAGGTGCTAGTTCGGATAATTTTGTGACATTTTTTCTTTTGTATATATAGCATCAGATTTTACTTCATCAAATACATGTGAAGCAGAATGAAAGAAAATTTTAAATGAATAATATTAAGTGAGAACTTGGGGAAAGGGGCAAGTTTCCAAATAGAAGGGGCTTCACTGTGTAAATATGTGAGATCCCACACATTGTGGGAGTTGTTTCAAATTCTTGTTACATGTCTTTTGAAGTAGCTTTTCAGAAACACTTGTAGAGGTCATGCTCAACAATCAAACTATTAACCCTACACAGTGCCCTATGGAGTGTTCCAAGACTGTCACCAGCATCTGGGAGAGATTTTTATTGTCTTGTTAAGTCATGGCTTAAGTTCTATGGAAGAAGAGCATATCCAAGAATTAGGTTTTGTTACCAATATGGAACTACTAAAATCATCCTGGTCCCCTTTTCCATCCTTCTGATATCTCGAGGGACATGGTGGAAAAAAGTAGAGAAAAATCCTGTCCAGAGTACAAAGAGGTCATCGGGAGACAAAACAACAGATTGAAACAAAAAAAATCAAAAACATTTCCTCTTGTGGAAAAAGGTGTATTACTTAATAACCTTACTTCTGAAATTCCAGGTCATCACAAGCCAACACAGCACTCATGCTTGCACTCAGGATGTCAGCCAGTATTCTGTATCAGCGATGTCCAAACTACTGCTCATGGACCATATGCAACTCTAATAATCGGCAAAAAGCCCAGGGGACTCAGTTTTACTTCACTTATTTAATTGCTGATTTGTCTTGTTTGAATTGTGTGGGCCTGGAGGTTTGCAAAAGGCTGCTTTTAGCATTATTGCCTCTTTGATGGATAAATTCTAAAATAGGACACCAAGAACTGTTACTACCCACAGCATGAAATACATGCAAATTAACGGCTTTATGGATTAAAGTTTATATGTGCCCACAAGGTTCCACAACATGTACCTAAGCAGCCCATAAAGACAAAAAACTGGACACTTCTTGTCTGTATTTCCTCTATTTCACCTGAAGTGACTGCTGCCTTCTGCACCCATATTCATTAACAGGAACATTCCTCGAAAGGGGCCAAGCATCTAATCATTCCTATTTACTATACTTTTAACCACCAAACGTGCTTCATTACTGAAAGACCAACTAATCCTGCACTACTTCTATAGCTTGAGAAAATACATTCAATTTTCCAATACCGTAAATAAGAAACCTCACAAAATTAATGCATAATATTCCTGAGTTCACAAATGAAGTTGGGATAGCCATGGTGAAGGCTGTATACATCTTTGTAGTTTGTAGCTACCTTGCTGGTACAACAACTAAGACCTATTGAAAGGTGCTTTATGGACATAAAAGGAATCCTTGCTTTGGTGCCCTTACCTCTTCTCAGCCTTTAATTTTTTCTTCATGATTCTGATACCTTAAACCAGGGAAGTCTACAAAGGAAAGCTCAACTTACAGATCCACGTCCAAGACAACACAGCCTTCTTACAACTTAGCTGACTTGTATGGCATCCTATGGGTTTTGTGTCAGGTTTTCAAACTATAATTACAAAGTTGTCCCATCCAATTTACTAATAATTTGTCATGTACACAGCTGTAAGTGACAACGTAGACCTGAACAACTACCTACAGGTATGTCCTGTGCCCTATAGCATTCAAGCTTCTGACTTCTATCCGTGGATAGTTGGATCTTTAAACTAGTACGAACATCTCCCAACCACGGTAGGAATGGTTGCCTAGACCCAAAGCATCAACTGTAGTTTAGACTTAACCATCTTCTCAGCTTAGTCATTCTAAATTTTATCTGCTCTTCAGGCTGCCAGAGCCATCTTTCTCTTGGAACTTTTAACTGAATTCACAAAATGTAAAATCACGATCTGTTGAAATGAACTAGTTATGACTAGAAAATTCTTTCTACAATTGACAGATTTTAAAATCACATTGTTAAATTTTGCAAATCTCAAAAGGGACAAGCATTCCTAATGTTTTCCCTGTGGAGTTGTTCAACTTCCCTACACTATTTGGAGAGCCTTCCCTCCACTATTTGGAGAGAAATAACTATCAAAACAGATTCAAAAACTAAGCCATTTCTTAGCAACATAAAATAGCCGGTGTTAAGGCACAACATTTCCGTTTGATTATCCCGAAAATACAATTACACGATTTCAAACCAACATTTTTCTAACACGGTTAGTGAATTTCATCAATGCAGTTCAGCATATTAGGCCAACTGACATCACAAACCAACAGAAACTTGGAAATTTTAGAAGTAAATGATTTTTGGGCTTTAAAAAGCCAAGAGGAAATTGAAATCAAATATTTTCACACTGCTTTAAGAAAATCAATTGTCCTACTACACAAGGTAGCATATTAAAACAAATCAAAAATTGCTGGAAAACATTTACATTGTTACAAAATGTATAATTGACATTGCAGTTTACACTCCCTAAGCAAGTACATTTCCAAAGACGAATGCTGCATACTGTTGGTACCAAATAGTTTTGCTCGACCCAACAGTCCACAAGATCTGCACGCATCACATACTGCATCATTTTCACAAAGCTTTCTTTTTATACACCAGTCACAATAAGACTGAGTACAAGTGCAATGAAGCACAACATTTCTCCAGTAGTCATAGGAACAGGAGTAGACCATTCAGCCCCTCGAGCCTGTTCTACCATTCAATTAGATCATGGCTGATCTGTAACTCAACAAGCTCAACTAGATTTTGGTAAACTTCAAACTTTGCTCCTTGACCAAAATCTAGAAATTCATTCCCATGAACTAAACTTATGGAAGCTCAGATCAATCCTGGATTATATTTTGGGCTGAAAATGTCATACTTTTATCTCCACTTTGGGGATTTTAAAAAGGTGGCAGGAACAGCCAGTAGCCTGTGCCCAGAGGTAGAAAGTAGTTTACACGATCCAAAGGAGGCACATCAATACAGATTAAGGTATGGAGACCTGTGCATACCTCTCCACCCTGCGCACATGAATGAAACTTAATTCAAAAATTGGGAAGAAAATTGTATTTATGTAGAGCCCCAACAGGTTATCCAGTCTCTGAAAACATTCGCAGTCACCTTTGCTGAGCTTGCATTAGCTTATTGACATTATCTACAGTAGGTCCTCAATGAAATAATGAAACATCAGATTAATAAAATATTCCAAAAATGTGGCAACTATCGACTTTAATTAAGAATAAATTTAAACGCTAGAAAAATGACTTCCAGCTTTCTAAAATGGTTCACTGCCTGAAATAAGTTCCACTTCAGCAAAGAACAACTTCTTACAAATGAAAATGAAAAAACTTACACTTTAATTTTACATTAAAAGCATAATGAATACATGAAAAGAGGACTGTGAAACTGCACTAGTACAAACCTTGAAAAAATTCAATGGGCTGGGCTACACACAATTCCAGTTCTGCACTATGTAGTTGGCTTTTAATACCCACTAACATATCCTAGCAAGCCAGTGGTAAACAATTGCTAAAAAGTTCAAAAATAAAGAAAAAGAAATTGGATAGGTTGATCAGCAACAACTTGAGTAATCCCAGCCCAGCCATCCTTGCAAAGTCCTCCTCACTAACATCTGGGGACTGATGCCCAAGTCGGGGGAACTGTCCCACAGACTAGTCAAGCAAAAGCCGGTCATATTCACAATCGTATCAGCCAATATTGCAGGGTCCTTTCTCACTATCTTAGGCACGCCTTGTCCCACCAGCAGGATAAACCCACCAGAGAGTAGATAAAAGTGGTGTGCAGTTAGGTGAGCGTGACTGTGGGAATCCTCAACACTGATGTCTCAGGTCAAATAAAGCCAAAAAAAACTCCTGTTGATTACCGCCTAATGCATCCCTCTCAGCTTGACCTCGTACTCATCAAACTACTTGTTAAAGACATGCCTGTCCTCAAACAGCATTGGTCGGAGTGACCACTACACAGTCTTTGCGAAGACACTGTCTCATTTTCACAGTGAGGGCATCCTCCATCATGCAGTCAAAGTCAACAGCAACATCCTGTGTGACAGTGATCATAACTTGACTAAAAATGGACATCCATGAATTGCTGCCCACCACCAACTGCAGAACTGTGTAACATCACAATCTGTAACTTCATGCCCGATACATTCCCACTCCTCCACCTCCAAACTGAGAGATCAACCCTGGTTCAATGGGGCTTTAGAACATTGTGCCAGGAGAGTACTGTCGAAAAGTACCGTTGAATGAGGTACCAACCTAATGAAGCTACAACCAAATGCTACCTGCATGCTAAACACCAAAAGCAGACCACAGAGAGAGTTAAACGGTCCCACAACCAATAGACGTGAGCATAACTCTGCAGTTCTACCACATCCAGTCAAGAATGGTAGTGGATAATTAGGCAACTAAGTTGGTGCAGGAGGGAGGGTTTCAGTTTCCTGGATCACTGGGCCTGCTTCTGGGGAAGGTGGGACTTGTACAAGTCGGACAGGTTGCACCTGAACCAGAGCGGGACAAATATCCTTGCGGGGAGGTTTGCTAGCACTGTTGGGGGGGGGGTTTAAACTAACTTGGCAGGGGGATGGGATACAGAGTGGAGCAACAATAGGGGGTGATGTGCAGCCAAATATAGAGAAAAAAACAAGTCAGCTTGGAAGACAGGGCAAATATGTGAGGGCAAGGCTGGATGGCATCTAT
This sequence comes from Heptranchias perlo, assembly GCF_035084215.1. NCBI lineage: Eukaryota > Metazoa > Chordata > Chondrichthyes > Hexanchiformes > Hexanchidae > Heptranchias > Heptranchias perlo. The sequence goes on from NC_090327.1 coordinate 93,454,026, forward strand.
TTTAATGCAAGGAGTCTTGCGAATAAGGTGGATGAACTGAAGGTGTTGATAAACACATGGGAGTATGATATTGTTGCTGTCACAGAGACATGGTTGAGGGAGGGGCAAGACTGGCAGCTCAATATTCCGGGGTACAGAATCTTCAGGCGAGACAGAGGGGGAGGTATAAGAGGAGGGGGGGTCGCAATATTAATTAAAGAATCAATTACTGCCATAAGGAGGGATGATATATTAGCAGGTTCCTCTAATGAGGCCATATGGGTGGAGCTTAAAAACAAAAAGGGGGCAAGCACTTTGATGGGAGTGTACTATAGACCCCCAAACAGTCAGGGGCAGATAGAGGAACAGATATGTAGGCAAATCTCAGAAAATAGTGCAAATAATAGGGTAATAATAGTGGGGGATTTCAACTTCCCCAATATTAACTGGGATACTCAGAGTGTAAAAGGCTTAGAGGGTACAAAATTCTTAACGTGCATCCAGGAGAGCTTTTTGAGCCAGCATGTAGAAAGTCCTACAAGAGAGGGGGCGGTACTGGACCTAATTCTAGGGAATGTGGCCGGCCAAGTGGAAGAAGTGCTAGAAGGTGAGCACTTTGGTGACAGTGACCATAATTCGGTGAGATTTAAGGTGGTCATGGAAAAGGACAGGGAGGGGCCGGAAATAAAGGTTCTAAATTGGGGGGAGGCCGATTTTAATAGGATAAGGCAGGATCTGGCCAAAATGGACTGGGATCAGCTGCTTGTAGGAAAATCCGCATCGGAGCAATGGGAGTCTTTCAGAAGGGAGATTGAGACAATGGCAACATGTTCCCGTAAAGGTCAAGGGTGGTTCCAAGAACTCCAGGGAACCTTGGATGTCAGGGGATATACGAGAATGGATTAGGAAAAAAAGGAGGGCTTTTGGCAGATACAAAAGGCTAAAGACGGAGGAAGCCCTAGAGGAGTACAAAAAGTGCAGGGGGATACTTAAAAAAGAAATTAGGAGATCAAGGAGGGGCCATGAAATAACACTGGCGAGCAAAATAAAGGAAAATCCTAAGATGTTTTATAAGTATATTAAGGGTAAGAGGATGACTAGGGAAAAAATAGGGCCCATTAGGGACAAAAATGGCAATGTGTGTGTGGAGCCGGCAGATGTAGGAGGGGTTCTAAATGAATTTTTTGCATCTGTTTTCACTATGGAGAAGGACGATGTAGACATAGAAATACGGCAGGGGGACTGTGATATACTCGAACATATTAACATCGAGCGGGAGGAGGTATTGGCGGTTTTAGCAGGCCTAAAAATGGATAAATCCCCAGGCCCGGACGAAATGTATCCCAGGCTACTGTGTGAGGCAAAGGAGGAGATTGCGGGGGCTCTAACACATATATTCAGAACCTCTCTGGCCACAGGGGATGTGCCAGAGGACTGGAGAACCGCTAATGTAATACCATTATTCAAGAAGGGGAGTAGGGAAAAACCAGGGAACTACAGGCCAGTGAGCCTATCAGTGGTAGGAAAATTATTGGAAAAAATTCTGAAGGACAAAATTAGTCTCCACTTGGAGAAGCAAGGATTAATCAGGGATAGTCAACATGGCTTTGTCAAGGGAAGATCATGTCTGACTAATTTGATTGAATTTTTTGAGGGGGTAACTAGGCGTGTGGATGAGGGTAACGCAGTGGATGTGGTATACATGGATTTCAGTAAGGCCTTCGATAAAGTCCCGCACAGGAGACTGGTCAAGAAGGTACGAGCCCATGGAATCCAGGGTGCCTTGGCACTTTGGATACAAAACTGGCTTAGTGGCAGAAGGCAGAGGGTGATGGTCGAAGGTTGTTTTTGTGACTGGAAGCCTGTGGCCAGTGGGGTACCACAGGGATCGGTGCTGTGTCCCTTGCTGTTTGTGGTCTACATTAATGACTTGGATATGAATGTAAAAGGTATGATCAGTAAGTTCGCTGATGATACAAAAATTGGTAGGGTGGTAAATAGCGAGGAGGATAGCCTCAGTCTGCAGGACGATATAGATGGGTTGGTCAGATGGGCGGAACAGTGGCAAATGGAATTTAACCCGGAAAAGTGCGATGTGATGCACTTTGGAGGGACTAACAAGGCAAGGGAATACACAATGAATGGGAGGACCCTAGGCAAGACAGAGGGTCAGAGGGATCTTGGTGTGCAAGTTCACAGATCCCTGAAGGCGGCGGAACAGGTAGATAAGGTGGTAAAGAAGGCATATGGGATACTTGCCTTTATTAGCCGAGGCATAGAATATAAGAGCAAGGAGGTTATGATGGAGCTGTATAAAACACTGGTTAGGCCACAGCTGGAGTACTGTGTGCAGTTCTGGTCGCCACACTACAGGAAGGATGTGATCGCTTTGGAGAGGGTGCAGAGGAGATTCACCAGGATGTTACCAGGGCTGGAGCGCTTCCGCTATGAAGAGAGACTGGGAAGATTGGGTTTGTTTTCCTTGGAGCAGAGGAGGCTGAGGGGGGACATGATTGAGGTGTACAAAATTATGAGGGGCACAGATAGGATGGATACTAAGGAGCTTTTTCCCTTCGTTGAGGGTTCTATAACAAGGGGACATAGATTCAAGGTAAAAGGTGGGAGGTTTAGAGGGGATTTGAGAAAGAACTTTTTCACCCAGAGGGTGGTTGGAGTCTGGAACTCACTGCCTAAAAGGGTTGTGGAGGCAGGAACCCTCACAACATTCAAGAAGCATTTGGATGAGCACTTGAAATGCCATAGCATACAAGGCTACGGACCAAATGCTGGAATATGGGATTAGAGTAGACAGGGCTTGATGGCCGGCGCGGACACGATGGGCCGAAGGGCCTCTATCCGTGCTGTATAACTCTATGACTAATGGGAGAGGGAGGCTCCGCGAACATCCCTATCCTCAACCATGGCATAGCCCAACTTACGAATGCAAGAGACAAGGCTGAAGTATTGGCAAGTCTTCAATAAAGTGTTACGGGGACAATCTGTCTCGGGACCACCTACCAAGGTCCTCAACATCATAGATGCTGGTGTCCATCTGATTCAGTTCACTCCATAGGACATTAAGAAGTGGCTGAGTGCTTTCGACACAGCAAAGGCAATGGGCCCCGACGACATCCCAGCCGTAGTTTTGAAGTCCTGTGCACCAGAACTAGCTGCTCCCCAGCCAAGCTGTTCCAATACAGCTGCAAAGCAAGCAATTACCCAACATTGTGGATGATTATTCAGATATGCCCCATCCACAAAAACAGAATTAATCTAACCCAATTACCACCCTCATAGCCTCATCCCAATGTTCAGTAGAGTGATGGAAGGGGTCATCAACAGCGTCATCAAGTGACAACTACTCATCAATAAAGAGCTCACCAATGCTCAGTTCAGGTTCTGCCAAAACCATTCAACTCCAAACATGGATCAAGGGCTAAATACCAGGAGAGTGTTAAGAGCAGATGCTCTCAACATCAAGACAACATTCGGCTCAGTATGGCACCAAGGACCCATAGCAAAATGGAAATCTACAGGGGTCAATGCGAGGAGCCTCCAGTGGCTACAGTCATACTTGATACAATGAAGATTGTTGTTATTGGAGGCCAATCCTCAGCCCCAGGACATCACTGCAGGAATTAGTCAGCGAAGTATCCTTCAGCAAACTATCTTCAGCTGGTTCGTCACTGACATTCTACCCCCCATCATCAGGTCAGCAATGGGGTCATTCACTTAACTATTCCACTCCACCTCCATTCACAACCCTCCAAAAATTAAGCAGCCCATGTCACCCTTCAGTTGACTTGGACAACATCCAAGTGGCAGGTAACAGTCATAGAATCATAGAAGTTACAACATGGAAACAGGCCCTTCGGCCCAACATGTCCATGTCGCCCAGTTTATACCACTAAGCTAGTCCCAATTGCCTGCACTTGGCCCATATCCCTCGATACCCATCTTACCCATGTAACTGTCCAAATGCTTTTTAAAAGACAAAATTGTACCCGCCTCTGGCAGCTCGTTCCAGACACTCACCACCCTTTGAGTGAAAAAATTGCCCCTCTGGATCCTTTTGTATCTCTCCCCTCTCACCTTAAATCTGTGCCCCCTCGTTATGGACTCCCCTACCTTTGGGAAAAGATTTTGACTATCGACCTTATCTATGCCCCTCATTATTTTATAGACTTCTATAAGATCACCCCTTAACCTCCTACTCTCCAGGGAATAAAGTCCCAGTCTGTCTAACCTCTCCCTGTAAGTCAAACCATCAAGTCCCGGTAGCATCCTAGTAAATCTTTTCTGCACTCTTTCTAGTTTAATAATATCCTTTCTATAATAGGGTGACCAGAACTGTACACTGTACTCCAAGTGTGGCCTCACCAATGCCCTGTACAACTTCAACAAGACATCCCAACTCCTGCATTCAATGTTCTGACCAATGAAACCAAGCATGCTGAATGCCTTCTTCACCACCCTATCCACCTGTGACTCCACTTTCAAGGAGCTATGAATCTGTACTCCTAGATCTCTTTGTTCTATAACTCTCCCCAACGCCCTACCATTAACGGAGTAGGTCCTGGCCCGATTCGATCTACCAAAATGCATCACCTCACATTTATCTAAATTAAACTCCATCTGCCATTCATCGGCCCACTGGCCCAATTTATCAAGATCCCGTTGCAATCCTAGATAACCTTCTTCACTGTCCACAATGCCACCAATCTTGGTGTCATCTGCAAACTTACTAACCATGCCTCCTAAATTCTCATCCAAATCATTAATATAAATAACAAATAACAGCGGACCCAGCACCGATCCCTGAGGCACACCGCTGGACACAGGCATCCAGTTTGAAAAACAACCCTCGACAACCACCCTCTGTCTTCTGTCGTCAAGCCAATTTTGTATCCAATTGGCTACCTCACCTTGGATCCCATGAGATTTAACCTTATGTAACAACCTACCATGCTACATAAATACAGTGATGTCCTGGGGCTGCGAGGATTGGCCTTCAACAATCATCTTCAGCCACTGGAGGGTCTTCCCAATGACTCCTGTTGACCTTGATTTTGCTAGGGATCTATGGTGCCATACAGAGTCAAACAAGAGAAAGCCCAACCATCTCCCTGACCTTCAAAAGCACAACCACTGCCGAATCTCCCCACCATCAACGTCTTGTGGCATCATCACGACCAGAAGGTTAATGGGAGCAGCCATATCACCACTGTGGCAGAGGCTGGATACTCCTGACCCTCTCAAAGCCTCTTCACCATCTACAAAGCTCCAGTCAGGAGTGTGATAGAATACTCTTCTCCATTTGCCGGGATGGGTGCTTCTACAATACCATCCACACCATCCTGGACAGAACAGCTTGTTAAATCAGCACCCCTGCTGCTGGACTCAATATCTCACCCCATCAAGTGTACGATGGCTGAAGTATGTATAACCTACAAGATGCACTACATCAACTTACCCAGGTTACTTCAGTAGCACACTCCTTCCCTGTGACCTCACACCAAGAACAACAAGAGCAGTATTATCAAGGGAATACCATCACTTGTACGTTTCCCTCCAAGCCATACACTATCCTGACTTGGGACATATATCACCATTCCTCCTTCATCGCTTGTCAGTATCCTGGAAGGCCCAACCTAACACCATTATGAAAGCACTATCACAGGGACTACAGGAGCTCAAGGAAAAGGCCCACCACCACCTTCTCAGGGCAACTAGGGTAAATGTAGACTTACCAGCACCGCCGAACCCACATTCCAGGAACAAATATAACAAAAAAATCAAATCATGTCTCAGCTTTTGACTCCTAATAAAACCCAGGTGCTCTTGGCTAATCTGTATATGTGTTAGTTTGGAACCTTACCCAACCTCCTGGGTGTCAAATTGAATGTTTTTCTCATTGATACATGTAATTACATTTAAGTATATTTTTCTATTTCTGGTTAATGTAAGAGCACAGAAAATGAATTTATCATTATATAATCAAAGAATTGCTAACCTAAATGCTTTTTCTCCATGGCTGCATAGTGGGCTTTCACAGCATCTTGTTTAATAAGCCACATTTCAGAACACAATTTAATTTTAGAAAACATTCAGTGGAACCAATTTGCCTACTGATAAATAATCCTTTATTTGTACAGGTTAGCATGCATGAGAATCTCTTCCAGGCATTTTGGATTTTAAGTATCTATGCAGCAGATGGCCATGCACACTTGATTTTACATAGCGTATGTATAAAAACTTGGCCCATTACAATATTAAGTTCCAATCAAAGAGCACCACAGCTTTAACAAAAAAAAAATCAATGGGAGATTACCAGTTACATTGAATCTTAACGTTAAATTGTAGTGCCGAATTTCTCATCAGTTGAAAAGAATATACACACATTCTTGCACAACTGATTTATTTTCAACTGGACTTCAAGCAAATTTTGCTCTTGTTTCCTATAATACCTAATTGGCTTTAGGTTTCTAGGTAATAAAAAAAAGTTGACAGGCTAAACAGGACAAAATTGTATAAAATAAATTAGTATGTGGTAAGGCAGAAAAAGGAAAAATAGCCAAACCAAAAGGAATCCAAATTTAATGCACGTATATTAATACACCGATTACAAAAAACAAAATTAGGGAACCAGAGTCGCTGATTAAAATAGCTGAAATGTGCCTGCAGCTGGGTCATGATTGATAATTAAGTATTCTTGGATATAAAAAATTCAGAAAGGATAGAAAAGAAGGAATGGGAGGATGGTTAGCTATGTTTAGAAACAAAATCAAAGCACTAGAGTATACAGATTTGAATAAAGTAGTCCAAACACACTCCCTTAGGATTAAGCAGAGGAACAACAAGGGAGCAGTTGAGCTACTGGGAGTAAATTACAGATCACCCACAGTGGAAGGAAATTGAAGGTGAAATTTGTAGGCAAATTAAAGAGGTGTGTTAACAATAGTTAAAATTGAAAGAGATTTTAGTTATCCAGAAAGAGACTGGGAAAGGGAAATACTTTTGGTGAGAAGGGAGAGTAGGGGTTTGCACTGTTTTGTTTTGTTTTCTGAATCAATATGTTGCTACTCCAACAAGGAAGAAACCACTGCTTGACCTGGTTCTGAGTAATAAAATGTAACAAGTAAGCTACCTAAAAGTGTATGAACATTTGGAAAGTAGTGAAGACAATAATATAATTAAGTTCAGTGTAAGAATAGAAAAGGAAAACGAAAAGTTGAGGACAAGAGTTCTTGACAGAAAAAAAGCAAATTATAGATAAAAAGGACCCCTCCCAGGTTATGGCAAGCAGAAAAATAGATCAGCCGTAAGGAGCGCTAGGAAATTGAACATTTTCCATTTTAGGCATTCAGTATCAGCACCAAACACTCCCAAGTCAGGTACAGCACCACTATTGAAACGTTCTGTCCCATCCTCAATTTAAGAACAGCATTCCGATTGTACTAGTTTCATTTTTTTTTCCAAGTTCCCACAGGAACCATTTTGTGGCCCCTCAGTGAGGTTGCCAATTAGTGTCAAATTGGGGGCAGTTTTGTACTTGAAGGCCCATACCCACTAGGAACTTGATTGTTAAATGTGTAGTCTCACTCACTGCCAGCAGGTAGCAGAAATTTTCATCTAATCAATTTAGGCTGGATTTCAATCCACAGAACCATAGAAAAGATACAGCACAGAAGGGGGCCATTCGGCCCATCGTGTCCACACCGGCTCGAAGAACAACCAGGTGCCCATTCTAATCCAGATCCTAGAGGTGAAAGGGTAGTGTCTAACCCACTGCACAATCCCATTCCCTCTGGGAAATATTTAAGCAGAAGATGGAAAGGGTGCAGATCAAGCAAATTGCAGCGAGAACAAAAAGGGACTGCATCAAAGCCTGGGATTCCACTAATGAATAGGGCGATTAGATCAAACTTGAAACAAGAAGCACTACTTGTAGGACAAATCATAAAAATGTCAGGACAAATATAAACACAGGAAAGCTAGAAAAATGGAAATCAGAAAGGCTAGGAGTATGTCAGAGAACTAGCAAAAAACAAAAGGACAATAAAAGACTTTCTATCAGCACATTAGTAGTAAGACAGTCAGGGCAAGAAAATAAAGAGGCATAGTAGCAGGAGAGCGAGGGAATGGCAAAATTACTAACTTACTTCAGAAAATGCTAGAAATACAGCAGGTCAGTCATTATTTGTGGAAATAGATATGACAATGCTTTAGGCTGAGCCCTTATCCAGACCTGAAAAATGAAAGATGAACAAGTATTTTAATAAAATCAGATAAAAGAGGAAAGAAAAGGAAATAAAGAGAGGGGAAGTATGGGTGAAATGAGTGTTGGATGATGTAAAAAAAAAGTCTAAGAAAATGAGCATTGACGAAACAAAGAATTATGAATACCTACAGTAATTCAATGTTACAAGATTTTTCATGAAATTCACAGAAAGCTAGCTTTCAGTTCATTTTATCCTGTCGGATAAAATACTTTTGAAAATGTGATTCTACAATATTAACACAAAGCAATTTTCTCCAAAATAATTTAGTACTTCCTTGAAATACTATGCTGGTTGCATAGTGAAACAATATTTTTCCACTTCCACTGTATATTGCACCCTTTTAATATTTAAACAGTACATGTTTAAACCATAGCAGAATCTAACATAACTGTAAATGAATAACTGTAAATGAAATAAAGAAACAAGATACCAATCCATATAAGAAAACTAGGCCATTCACAATGAACAGGAAATTACTATTACAAACATTCCCCTTTTGATGAGTCACTTTTGGATCACAGATATAAAATCTTTCTGGTGAAAGGTCTAGTTGGAATTTTTTAAATCCTGCTTATTTATGATTTTGTATTTGTCTATATTGAAGCACTTCCCACACTACAAGTATGCCCAATGGTCACACCAATTCATGGTATATACCAAAATAGATTGTTTAAGCAAAGTACTGCCTATATCTATTATGTAATAGCATACTGGACATACATTTTACCTATTTTTAAATAATTTAAAGAGCAGTGATTACACAAAGTATTTTATATCTCCACCACAGCCCACAAGCTCAAAATATTTTTTGCTCCTGATCAGACTGTCAACCTTACATGTTGCAGCAGCTAGTGCATCTATGTAAACGTCAATGTCTCAAACGTGCTACTTACTGCAAAACAAATAACACTGTGAAGGTTATCTAATGCCATGGCAATTTTCACAGTTGTATGAACGGATAAAATATAAACTTAACAGGGTTGTTATTGAGATGAAAGTATAATGAAAGGCATTACCAACTGAGTGGGGTGTCACTCATGACATAAGCAAGCTCTTTTTAAAAATGGGATTATTAGTATTTTCCAGGTGCTTACACCATGGGCAAAATGGTAGTAATGTCCACATAAGCAAAGATCCGCCATTGTAATATGCAATTAGTCCATAAGCATTCCGCAAAAATTTAGTTCATTTTCTAGTGGGACAGCATCACATGACAGGATGAAGACAAGTGCTTTAGATTTCAATTAGCTCAGGGACTAAACGTAGGTTCTGAATAAAGCCCAATTTCACACTAAATCCTTCACACACCTAATTACAAGCATCATAGCCACTGTTCCCCAATTACTGTATGTAATAATGATCAAAGTGGCACAAAAAGACCACAGCTTTATTGCCAATATTTTACTTAAAACATTTTAGAAACAGAAAATTCCATTTTTCTAACTGCAGACAACTCAAGAGGATGAAAAGGTGAGAAAAAACACATCTGCTTTTATTATCCTATATAACTGAGTGTTACATTGGAGCTATACACATTTCAGCCTGTTCTCAGTAACAACTTTCCTTTGAAATCAAACTTAAAAAAGCATATATATCCTGGAAATATATGGAACAATAACAACTTTAACGTAGCACCTTTAACGTAGTGAAACATCCCAAAGCGCTTCACAGGAGCAATTTTCAAACAAAATTTGACATCAAACCACATAAGGAGATATTAGGACAGGTGGCCAAAAGCTTGGTCAAAGAGGTAGGTTTTAAGGAGCATCGTAAAGGAGGAGAGTGAGGTAGAGAGGCAGAGGGGTTTAGAGAGGGAATTCCAGAGCTTAAGACCTAGGCAGCTGAAGGCACGGCCGCCAACGGTGGAGCGATTAAAATCAGGGATGCACAAGAGTCAAGAATTGGAGGAGTGCAGAGATCTCGGAGGATTGTAGGAGGTTACAGAAATAGGGAGGGGTGAGGCCATGGAGGAATTTGAAAACAAGGATGAGAATTTTAAAATCGAGGCGTTCCCAGGCCGGGAGCCAATGTAGGTCAGCGAGCACAGGGGTGATGGGTGAACAGGACTTGGTGCAACTTAGGATATGGGCAGCAGTTTTGGATGAGCTCAAGTTTACGGAGGGTGGAAGATGGGAGACCGGCCAGGGAGCATTGGAATAGTCGAGTCCAGAGGTAACAAAGGCATGGATGAGGGTTTCAGCAGCAGGTAAGCTGTGGCAGAGTTGGAGGCCAGCGATGTTACAGAGGTGGAAGTAGGTGGTCTTGGTGATGGAGTGGATATGTGGTCAGAAGCTCATCTCAGGGTCAAATAGGATGCCAAGGTTGTGAATGATCTGGTTCAGCCTCAGTGGCCAGGAAGAGGGATGGAGTCAGTGACTAAGGAACAGAGTTTGTGGCGGAGACCAAAGACAATGGCTTCAGTCTTCCCAATATTTCATTGGAGGAAATCTTTGTTCATACTGGATGTTGGACAAGCAATGTGACAAATGAGAGACAGTGGAGAGATCGAGAGAGGTGGTGGTGAGATACAGCTGGGTGTCGTCAGCGTACATGTGGAACCTGACGTGTTTTCAGATGAGCACAGGAACATATCCTGTGTACAACTTGCTAGCCATCCATCAATAATCTGACTGGACCACATTAAGCACTATTGGGCCTCTTTCTTCTCTGTCAAAACCATCCACTACTCCAGGATCATCCTGGAAAGTAAATACAACGGCTTCTTTTCTCTACTACCAACTGCCTCATTAAATCTCCCTTCCCCTTTCATCCTCACTGCCAACAACAACTGCAAGGACCTCATGGAATTCTGTCACTAACATTGATATCATGTGTCCAGCTGCCTCTGCCACATCCCCCATTCTGCTTGCTCACCAAGCCAAACCTCCAACATACCCACCCCCCCATCCGAGCCCTGAACCCTTATCTCTCCCTCTATTCTCTCCCATCTCCCCCATGCTCTTTCAGAGTTCATCTTGTCCATAAGACACTCCTGATGCTCCCTCGGCCCCAATCAAACTAAACTACTGACCACCCAATTTCCATTCCAGACCCTTTTTGCTGGCTGAATGGTTTCCTCTCCTCAGGCACTACTCCCCACTCCAACCCTTCAAAACCACCATCATGACCCATCTTCTCAAAGATCTTTGACCCCCATGCCCTTGCAAACTACCACTTGAACCCCAACAACCCTTTCCTTTCCAAAGTCCTTGAATGTGTTGTTGCCTATCGGATCCAGGGTCATCTCTCCTGCAATTTCCTGTTTAAACTGCTACAATCAGGCTTTCGTCCTTTCCACAGCACCAAAACAATCTTAACCAAAAGTCATGGATGACACTCTCTGCGGCTGTGATCGTGATGCATTATCCTGCCTCGTCCTCTCTGCAGCCTTTGACAGGATCGACCACACCATCATCCGCCAGAACCTCTCCCCAGCTGTCCAGCTTGGTGCAAATGCCCTCACTTGGTTTTACTCTTATGTATCTAATTGTAGCCAGAATATCCCCAGCTATGGCTTCCCGTCCTGCTCTTACACCATTGCCTCAGGATGTATCCTTGGATTCTTCCTCATTGATAGGTTCTTCACAACACAACCACAGACGTGGAGTCAGCTTCCACATATACGCTGATGACACCAAGCTCTACCTTTCCACCACATCTCACAACCACTCCGCTATCTCCATGCCAACAGGTTCCTCAGCAGACAACCAGTCTAGGATGAGCCACAATTTCCTTCAGCTAAATAATGGGCAGATCGAAACAATTGTCTTCGGGTGACACCGCTAACTCTGTAGCCTCGCTACTGACCCCATCTCCCTACTTGGTCACGTTCTCGCGCTGAACCAGACTGGAACCTCAGCATCCTTTTCAACCCCAAGCCTGCAACCACCTCCACCCAGCCCATCTGTCACTGAAATCCTGACCTACACCTTTATCACCTCCAAATCCAACTAATCCAATGCCCTTCTGGTCTGCCTCCCATCCACCGCTCTCCATAAACTTCACCTCATGCAAAGCTCTGCTGCCCTTATCCAATCCAGCACCAAGACCCATTCACCCATCACCCCTGTCCTTGTTCATGGTCCATAAATTCCCCCAAAGCCCTCTGCCTCTTGACATCTCTATCCTCCTTTAAAGGCCCTCCCAAGCTTTTGATTACCCCTTACATTTTCTTTGGCTTGGTGTCCAACTTTTGCTTGTATTTCTGTGCAGCACCTTGGGATGCTTCTCTACGTTAAAGGCGCTTTATAATTGCAAGTTGTTACTAATAATTCGGAGGCCTATTTTACCGACACTGAGGTGTGATACACTCCAGCTGAAATTCCTCTAGAAGAAATGGCCTCCATTCCACATTTATTTTTCTCCCGCCCCTACCTATGCTCTTTTTTCATGTAATGTGGAACTTCCTATGTTTAAATTCCTAAATTTACTTTTCTCACAGCTGCACTTAGCAGTTTCACAACTCTCAAAAGCGAACCACATTTAAAGCGCATAGCCCACGTACTAGAGTGCATCAGGCTAGACTGCTTTGAATGTCCAATTACCACGTTGCTTAATGAGATGAGGAAATAAAAGATTTTTTTTAAATTGAGAAAATAAGATGACAGCCCATAGTGCTGAACATAGTGAAAGTTGATCAAAGTGGAGAAGATGAGGTGAATTAGAAGTTGTGATTGTATTTTAAAAGACTGAAGCTAGTAAGAGGAAGGAAAAACATGGGGTTCCACAGCTTTGAAGCTTCCACAAAACACATCAGTTACAATTCCATACGTTAAATGGCAAAATATTGGATTATAAAAAGCAACTTTGAGATTACGCTTACCTTGCTGACAAGATTTTATTTAAAAGCATATGCAAGCTCTGCATAAAATGATTTTTCAGCTCACACACAATCTAAGTTCTGTGGCCCTTTAAACTAAGAACTACTGTACATTATCTAAGTGAAAACATTAGACGGGTACGGTAGCATAGTGGTTATGTTACTGGGCTAGTAATCCAGAGGCCTGGACTAAAATCCAGAGTCATGAGTTCAAATCCCACCACGGCAGCTGGCGAATTTAAATTCAATTAATTAATTAAATTCAATTAATTAAATAAAAATCTGGAATTAAAATACTATCATCAGTAATGATGGCCATGAAACTACCGGATTGTCGTAAAAACCCATCTGGTTCACTAATGTCCTTTAGGGAAGGAAGCCTGCCGCCCTTACCCGGTCTGGCCTATATGTGACTCCAGACCCACAGCAATGTGGTTGATTCTTAACTGCCCTCTGAAATCTCGCTACGACAGACCCACCAGAGGTGGCGGTACAGTGATATACAGTCAGGAGGGACCCCATGAAATCTCATGGCATCAGGTCAAACATGGGCAAGGAAACCTCCTGCTGATTACCACCTACCGTCCTCCCTCAGCTGATGAATCAGTCCTCCTCCATGTTGAACACCACTTGGAGGAAGCACTGAGGGTAGCAAGGGCACAAAATGTACTCTGGGTGGGGGACTTCAATGTCCATCACCAAGAGTGGCTCGGTAGCACCACTACTGACCGAGCTGGCCGAGTCCTGAAGGACATAGCTGCTAGACTGGGCCTGCGGCAGGTGGTGAGCGAACCAACACGAGGGAAAAACTTACTTGACCTCGTCCTCACCAATCTACCTGTCGCAAATGCATCTGTCCATGACAGTATTGGTAGGAGTGACCACCGCACAGTCCTCGTGGAGATGAAATCCCGTCTTCGCACTGAGGACACCATCCAACGTGTTGTGTGGCACTATCACCGTGCTAAATGGGATAGATTCAGAACAGATCTAGCAGCTCAAAACTGGGCATCCATGAGGTGCTGTGGGCCAGCAGCAGCAGAATTGTATTCCAGCACAATCTGTAACCTCATGGCCCGGCATATTCCTCACTCTACCATTACCAACAAGCCAGGGGATCAACCCTGGTTCAATGAGGAGTGTAGAAGAGCATGCCAGGAGCAGCACCAGGCGTACCTAAAAATGAGGTGCCAACCTGGTGAAGCTACAACTCAGGACTACATGCATGCTAAACAGCTGAAGCAACATGCTATAGACAGAGCTAAGCGATTCCACAACCAACGGATCAGATCAAAGCTCTGCAGTCCTGCCACATCCAGTCGTGAATGGTGGTGGACAATTAAACAACTAACGGGAGGAGGAGGCTCTGCAAACATCCCCATTCTCAATGATGGCGGAGTCCAGCACGTGAGTGCAAAAGACAAGGCTGAAGCATTTGCAACCATCTTCAGCCAGAAGTGCCGAGTGGATATCCCCACCATCACGGAAGCCAGTCTTCAGCCAATTCGATTCACTCCACGTGATATCAAGAAACGGCCGAGTGCACTGGATACAGCAAAGGCTATGGGCCCCGACAACATCCCAGCTGTAGTGCTGAAGACTTGTGCTCCAGAACTAGCTGCGCCTCTAGCCAAGCTGTTCCAGCACAGCTACAACACTGGCATCCAACCGACAATGTGGAAAATTGCCCAGGTATGTCCTGTCCACAAAAAGCAGGACAAATCCAATCCGGCCAATTACCGCCCCATCAGTCTACTCTCAATCATCAGCAAAGTGATGGAAGGTGTCGTCGACAGTGCTATCAAGCGGCACTTACTCACCAATAACCTGCTCACCGATGCTCAGTTTGGGTTCCGCCAGGACCACTTGGCTCCAGACCTCATTACAGCCTTGGTCCAAACATGGACAAAAGAGCTGAATTCCAGAGGTGAGGTGAGAGTGACTGCCCTTGACATCAAGGCAGCATTTGACCGAGTGTGGCACCAAGGAGCCCTAGTAAAATTGAAGTCAATGGGAATCAGGGGGAAAACTCTCCATTGGCTGGAGTCATACCTAGCACAAAGGAAGATGGCAGTGGTTGTTGGAGGCCAAGCATCTCAGCCCCAGGGCATTGCTGCAGGAGTTCCTCAGGGCAGTGTCCTAGGCCCAACCATCTTCAGCTGCTTCATCAATGACCTTCCCTCCATCATAAGGTCAGAAATGGGGATGTTCGCTGATGACTGCACAGTGTTCAGTTCCATTCGCAACCCCTCAGATAATGAAGCAGTCCGAGCCCGCATGCAGCAAGACCTGGACAACATCCAGGCTTGGGCTGATAAGTGGCAAGTAACATTCGCGACAGATAAGTGCCAGGAAATGACCATCTCCAACAAGAGAGAGTCTAACCACCTCCGCTTGACATTCAACGGCATTACCATCGCCGAATCCCCCACCATCAACATCCTGGGGGTCACCATTGACCAGAAACTTAACTGGACCAGCCATATAAATACTGTGGCTACGAGAGCAGGTCAGAGGCTGGGTGTTCTGCGGCGAGTGACTCACCTCCTGACTCCCCAAAGTATTTCCACCATCTACAAGGCACAAGTCAGGAGTGTGATGGAATACTCTCCACTTGCCTGGATGAGTGCAGCTCCAACAACACTCAAGAAGCTCGACACCATCCAAGATAAAGCAGCCCGCTTGATTGGCACCCCATCCACCACCTTAAACATTCACTCCCTTCACCACCGGCGCACTGTGGCTGCAGTGTGCACCATCCACATGATGCACTGCAGCAACTCGCCAAGGCTTCTTCGACAGCACCTCCCAAACCCGCGACCTCTACCACCTAGAAGGACAAGGGCAGCAGGCGCATAGGAACAACACCACCTGCACGTTCCCCTCCAAGTCACACACCATCCCGACTTGGAAATATATCGCCGTTCCTTCATTGTCGCTGGGTCAAAATCCTGGAACTCCCTACCTAACAGCACTGTGGGAGAACAGTCACCACACGGACTGCAGCGGTTCAAGAAGGCGGCTCACCACCACCTTCTCAAGGGCAATTAGGGATGGGCAATAAATGCCGGCCTTGCCAGCGACGCCCACATCCCGTGAACGAATAAAAAAAAATTTTTTTTAAATTATAATTCACAATGAAATCATTTTGAGCCAACATTTGATGGTTCAATTCATTGTGCAGAATTACAAAATTAATTCCACTTAGAAAAATTCCTGATCAGTAAATATTTCCATTAAACTATTCCCAAATGAAATATTAAAACCACTTATAGCTCTATTGCGCTCTCTGAAAACTGCATACATTACCAATTTTTTTAAGCTCAAATTGCGCGCAAAGTATCCTGCTGCTAGCTAGCTGCTCCAGCTCCACACATTTTTTTTGCAAATAAGTACCAGCTTGGCTCAGTCGTAGCACTCTCGCCTCAGAATCAAAAAGCTGTGGCTTCAAGCTCCACTCCAGATTCGAGCAAATAATCTAGGCTGAAATTTCATTGCAATACTAACAGATTGCTGCATTGTCAGAGTGCCATCTTTTGGATGAGATGTTAAACCAAGTCTGCTTGTTCAGGTGGACGTAAAAGTATTTGAAGAAGAGTTCCTCCAGTGTCCTGGCCAACGTTTATCGCTCAACCAACACCACCAAAAAAGATTAACTGATTATTTATCCCACTGTTGTTTTTGAGACCCTGCTGTGTGCAAATTGGCACTCTGGAATGTCCTGAGATAAATGAATATAAATGCAGATCTTTCTTTCTTGCAGCTTATTAAAATACTATAATGGGATTTTATCTTGAAGGTGGAACTCTTCTTCTTTCTTCATTATCACCCCTCTTCTTTTTCTCCACCACAGCATCCCCACCCAAAGGGATAGGCAATCAACTCCCAAGCCTCTGTGTATCTCTGCAGCAGGGCGTTAAGAAGGAACACCAGAGTCACCTCAAAAGGTTCACCGTTCATTTTCTCTTCCCTGTAAAAAGCTTCTGACTGTACAAATGAAATCAGCAGATCAATGTGCATTCGACCACAGATGAAAACCTACGTTCTATGACTCTGTGGCGTGGGACTTAGCTGCTCTATTGCTTTGTGTTACTGTGCAACAAGAAAAAACTAGACACAAACCACTTAACTGTGCCCTGTAAACTTTGCTACGTATTCTCATTAACATTAAATCCTGTTAAAACAAAACAAGCATAGCAAGATAATGAAACAGATACTCTCAAATTCATCATCTTAGTTGACTTTGATTTCAGATAAATGGGTGTCAAGTAATTGAGCGCTATGGGTCCATGAATTAGCTGTTTTAAGTGCCAATTCAAAACTAAACACATTGACAAAGTGGTGATACAACAAATTCTTGATTACTTCATTAAAACCGTTTCAGTTTTTAGCAAAGAGTCAATAAAGTATATTGTAGCACTGATTAGACAGTAACTACTGTGAGTACGGAGCTGACTCAATTAACAAATTCACTGCCAAAGAGGACATTGGCACAAAGTGATTTCAACTGAAATTTGTGGTTCCAAGCTGCAATGGTATTTTTGGATGTAGAAAGTGAATTAATCACGCTGTTGGAATGGATGCATGAAATAAGTTCAATGCTCAGATCACCTTCATTTGTATTGCAAGCAGGATTCACGGTTCCCATCATTTTTTGGTATATGTATGTGCATGTGTGTATTTGTGGACGTGTGTACACACTCGTGCGTTGGTGGGGGCAGAACTGGATAGAGAGAATGAATTACCTCACCAGTGAATTCACAGTGTGAGAGAAAAGGTTTGAGTAACTAGAAATTATTCAAAGCCCAATTTTCAATTCTGAAAATTAATGAGCTTTTAGTTTCCAATCAGCATTTAGCCACTAGCAGCCGTTACACCAATGAACATGATGACTGTTTAAACAGTGCCATCAAGTGGTGCAAGCACAAAGTTCAGTGATAATAAAAGTACAGTATGTTACAATTCAGAAAACTTTTTCCCCTGAATTGACTGGAAGTCTATACTGTGCAATAAAACACACTTAAATTTAAGCTGGCATTCGAACACTAACTGTAGGATATGAACCAAGATATTCACAGAGCTGTACAATAATGTACCAGTTAAAATAAAATTTAAATTTTCAAAGGCAGCACCATCCACAACATACCTTCATCAAAGTCAGCATCCTCTTCTGTATGTTGAGGGAAAGGGAAACAGTTGGTAATTTCAAGACGATCATCCACCACAAGTCCCAGAAGAACTCCTTGGACCACTTCATTGCCCTGACCCTCCTCCTGGAAATGTTTGATGATCTTTAGCACAACCTACAATACAAACAATATGTTTGGTGACATGCCAAGTGAAAACTCATTATTCAAGCATGTTGAATCCAATATACAAATATATGTGAATAACTGCACCAGATCAAGAGGGAAGGGCAGGAAATGATGGGGGGAAAAGGAGAGTGGACAGGGGTTTGGGTTGGGGGAACAAAGGCAGGGAAACTATCTCAGCAGTTGGTGGGAGGGGGGTGGAAACACCAAACTCTCTCAGGAGAGCTAGATAGAACTAATCTCCTCTTCCCTTCTGCTTGGCTGATTTTCCTTCTGAATGGGAGCAGGGTGTTGTTAACTCGTGTTTCCCTCTGGAGTTTCAGATTTCCATTTTGGGAGGGGGCGCGGTGGGGGGGGGGCTCCTGTTTCTGTAAGTTGGCTTGACTGTTCTGCTCAGTGAGGGGGGGATGAAAGTCTCAGCTCCCCTTCCCGTCTGCAGACTGGGATTTTCTTCTCACGAGTGGGGGTTCCATTCCCGTTTGAAAACCTGAATTACATCGAGTAGGGGCGGGGGTTACTACTAAATCCCTCCTGAAGGCCTGGGTGAGGGGGAGGGGTGGTCTCCTCATCTACGAGCCCACTATTCCTTCCCTTTATGTTCTCAAGGCCCAGCTTTTAAATCTTATTTGGGCGGATGGTTAGGTCAGTTTCAGGGCTACAGGCCAGATTATTATTCTCACAGGCAGGGTGAGGGGTCTGGAGCTCTGTCAACGTTACGGAAGGCCAAAGTTCAGTCTCAGCATCGGGGGGGGGATTAGAACTACATTAGTGCTCCAGTGAGAAGGGAAAGACCAGTCACAGCGAAAGGGCCATGTGCCCAACAATCATATTATACAGCAGACTGGAAGGTGATTCTGGTCATTGTGCTGTTTTCTCTAACATTGGGTTGGGGGATTTTACAGATTAGTAAATAGTACAATCAACATGGCGCGATAAAAACAGACCTCTGGCTGAGGAGAGAGGCGTTCCGAAGAGGCTATTTTCAAGGATCAGGAAAGAACATAAGCAGGCTGGAGGTAGATGTGGGATGAACATTTTGCTCATCTGCTTTGATTCCAACATTTCACATTGAAATATAGCTTGTGAGCATTATCGTTGTGACTAAAATACTGTAGAGCCATCCAGAAGCCAGGATACAGAATTCAATGAAGACTCTCATCTGTCAGATTGCTGTGTCAGCTCCTGCTTTCAATCTAACACTACATGACATATTTAACATGGGAAAAGCCTATCACAGTGCTTCCTACATGCATCTAAATTTTGACATTTTAAAATGGATCTTGACTTAGACAGAGGCTGACAAAAATTTTCAATGCATTCTGGAACAGAATGTTGAGACCCACTTAGCACTTCATATTACACGCACAAGCATATATTATAAATCATCTTACATCAACGTGTACTTGATTTTAATACATATATTTAAAAAAATCATGCACACAGTAGTGTTTTTTTTGTGAACGACATCAGTTTTTATGATGCCTATAGCACAAAGATCCAGATAGGCTTGTGATATGCTGTATTGCAGAAAATGTTTCTCCCATTATAAATCATATGCTTACCATTGTTTGCAGCATGCCCACCTTATGAATAACTGCAACTATCTGTTTTATAGCTATACAGAAAAGCATCATGGGAACTGATTTAGCACCCCTAAAATTAAGGTCCAGGCTGATTTTATTGATGTACAGCAATAGTTAATTACACTAATAGCAAGGAAATACAGCACTGAAACAGCAAAGAACAATCCAGTTGGGATGCATCCTAGGTGACTGAGGGAAGTCAGGGTGGAAATTGCTGACGCTCTGGCCACAATCTTCCAATCCCCCTTAGATATGGGGACGGTGCCAGAGGACTGGAGGATTGCAAATGTTACATCCACATTCAAAAAAGGGGAGAGGGATAAACCCGGCAAATACAGGCCAGTCAGCCTAACGTTGATGGTGGAGCAAATTTGAGACAATAATCCGGAACAAAATTAATTGGCACAAGGAAAAATATGGGCTAATAAGAACATAACATAAGAAATTGGAGCAGGAGTAGGCCATACAGCCCCTCGAGCTTCCTCCGCCATTTAATAAGATCATGACTGATATCCTACTGTAACTCCACTTTCCCGCCCTATCCTCATATCCCTTGATTCCCTCAGTATCCAAAAATCTCTCTATCTCAGTCCTGAATAAACTCATTGACTGAGCTGCCACAGCCCTCTGGAGTAGAGAATTTCAAAGATTCACAACTCTCTGAGTGAAGAAATGTTTCCCTATCTCAGTCCTGAATGGCCAACCCCTTATCTTGATACTATAACCCTATTCGATGCTCTCCAGCCAAGCGAAACAGCCTCTCAGCATCTACCCTGTCAAGCCCAAGAATTTTATACATTTTAATGAAATCACCTCTCATTCTTCTAGACTCCAGAGAATATAGGCCCATTGTACTTAATCCCTCCTCATAGGACAACCCTCTCATCCCAGGAATCAATCTAGTGATCCTTTGTTGCACCACCTCTAAGGCCAGTATACCCTTCCTTAGGCAAGGAGGAAAAAAACTGTACACAGTACTCCAGGTATGATCTCACCAGAGCCCTATATAATTGCAGCAAGATCTCCTTACTCTTATACTCCAACCCCCTTGCAATAAAGGCCAACATACCATTTGCCTTCCTAATCACTTGCTGTATCCACATGTTGACTTTGAGATTCATCTACAAGGGCACCCAAATCCTTCTGACTACCAACATTTCTTAGTCTCTTACCTTTTAAAAAATATTCTGCTTTTCTAGTCTTCCTACCAAATTGGATAATTTCACATTTCCCCATGTTATTTTTCTTTTATTCACTCATGCGATGTGGACATCGCTAGCAAGGCCAGCATTTATTGCCCATCACTAATTGCCGTTAAAAAAGTGATGGGCCGCCTCCTTGAACTGTGTTGCTAGGTAGGGAGTTCCAGGATTTTGACCCAGTGACGATGAGGGAACGGTGATATATTTCCAAGTCAGGATGGTGTGTGACTTGGAAGGGAACATGCAGTGGTGGTGTTCCCATGCGCTTGCAGCCCTTATCCTTCTAGGTGGTAGAGATCGCGGGTTTGGGAGGTGCAGTCGAAGAAGCCTTGCCGAGTTGCTGCAGTGCATCCTGTAGATGGTACGCACCGCAGTCACAGTGCGCCGGTGGTGGAGGGAGTGAATGTTTAAGGTGGTGGATGGGGTGCCAATCAAGCGGGCTGCTTTGTCCTGGATGGTGTCGAGCTTCGAGTGTTGTTGGAGCTGCACTCGTCCAGGCAAGTAGAGAGTATTCCATCACACTCCTAACTTCTGCCTTGTAGATGGTGCAAAGGCTTTGGGGAGTCAGGAGATGAGTCACTTGCCGCAGGATACACAGCCCCTAACCTGCTTTTGTAGCCAAAGTATTTATGTGGCTGGTCCAGTTAAGTTTCTGGTCAATGGTGACTCCCAGGATGTCGATGGTGGGAGATTCAGCGACGGTAATACCATTGAATGTCAAGGGGAGGTGGTTAGACCCTTTCTAGTTGGAGATGGTCATTGCCTGGCGTGAATGTTACTTGCCACTTATCAGCCCCTCAGGATATTATCCAGGTCTTGCTGCATGCGGGCACGGGCCGCTTCATTATCTGAGGGGTTGCGAATGGAACTGAACACTGTGCAATCATCAGCAAACATCCCCACTTCTGACCTTATGATGGAGGGAAAGTCATTGATGAAGCAGCTGAAGATGGTTGGGCCTAGGACACTGCCCTGAGGAACTCTTGCAGCGATGTCCTAGGGCTGAGATGATTGGCCTCCAACAACCACTACCATCTTCCTCTGTGCCAGGTATGACTTCAGCCACTGGAGAGTTTTCCCCCGATTTCCATTGACTTCAATTTTACTGATGCCACAATCAGTCCAATACTGCCTTGATGTCAAGGGCAGTCACTCTCACCTCACCTCTGAAATTCAGCTCTTTTGTCCATGTTTGGACCAAGGCTATGATGAGGTCTGAAGCAGAGTGGTCCTGGCGGAATCCAAACTGAGCATCGGTGAGCAGGTTATTGGTGAGTAAGGGCCGCTTGATAGCACTGTTGATGACACCTTCCATCACTTTGCTGATGATTGAGAGTAGACTGATGGGACGGTAATTGGCCAGATTGGATTGGTCCTGCTTTTTGTGGACAGGACATACCTGGGCAATTTTCCACTTTGTCAGATAGATGCCAGTGTTGTAGCTGTACTGGAACAGCTTGGCTAGAGGCGCGGCTGGTGCTGGTGCACAAGTCTTCAGCACTACATCTGGAATGTTGTCGGGGCCCATAGCCTTGCTGTGTCCAGTGCACTCAGCCGTTTCTTGATATCATGTTGAGTGAATCGAATTGGCTGAAGACTGGCTTCTGTGATGGTGGAGATCTCAGGAGGAAGGATCGTCCACTCGGCACTTCTGGCCAAAGATGGTTGCAAACGCTTCAGCCTTTGCTGATGCTTCATCTGCCACCTCCTCGCCCACTCACTTAACAAGTCTATAACCCTTACAGCCTCTTTGCATCCTCCCCACAGCTTACTTTCCCACCTAGCTTTGTATCATCAGCAAACTTGGATACATTACATTCGACCCCCTCATCTAAGTCATTGATATAGATTGTAAACTGCTGAGGCCCCAGCACTGATCCTTGCGGCACCCCAATAGTTACAACCTGCCAACCTGAAAATGACATTTATTCCAGCTGTTTTCTGTCCGTTAACCAATCCTCAATCCCTGCTAATATATTACCCCCAATCCAATGAGCCCTAATCTTGTGTAACAACCTCTTTTGTGGCACCTTGTCGAACGCCTTTTGAAAATCCAAATATACTACATCCATTGGTTCCCCCTTATCTACCCTGCTAATTACAAAATCAAAAAAACTCTTAATGGATTTGTCAAACACAATTACCCATTCATAAAACCCTGTTGACTCTGCCTAATCATATTATGATTTTCTAAGTGCCCTATTACTCCATCCTTAATAATAAATTCTAGCATTCTCCCTACTACTGATGTCAAGCTAACTAGCCTATAGTACCCTAGTTTCTCTCTCCCTCCTTTCTTGAGTAGCGGGGTTATATTTGCTACCTTCCAATCCACTGGGACCGATCTAGAATCTAACGAATTCTGGAAGATCAAAACCAATGCATCCACTATCTCTGCAGCCACTTCTTTTAAAACCCTAGGATGTAGGCCATCAGATCCAGGGGATTTGTTGGCTTTTGGTCCCATTAATTTCACCAATACTTTTTCTTTACTAATCTTAATTGCTTTAAGTTCCTCACTCTTATTAGACCCTTGGTTCCCTACTATTTCCGGTATGTTTTTTGTGTCTTCTACTGTGAAGACAGATACAAAACATTTGTTTAACATCTGTCATTTCCTTATTCCCCATTATAATTTCTCCTGTCTCTGCCTCCAAGGGACCCAACATTTACTTTCGCTAATCTCTTCCCCTCTTACAATTTGTTTTTATATCTCTTCCTAGTTTACTCTCATATTCAATTTTCTCCCTCTATCAATTTCTTGGTCATCCTTTGCTGATTTCTAAAACCATCCCAATGCTCAGGTTTACTACTCTTTTTAGGAACACTAAGCCTCTTCTTTTAATCTAATACTATCCTTAACTTCTCTAGTTAGCCACAGTTGGATCACTTTTCACGTGGAGTTTTTATTCCTTGAGGGAATGTATATTCATTGAGAATTATGAATTATTTGTTTAAAATGTTCGCCATTGCTAATCTACCATCATATCTTTTAATCTAATTTCCCAACCTACATTGCCAACTAGCCCCTCATACCTACGTAATTGGCTTAGGTATAATAAATGGAAGTCAGCACAGACTTATTAAAGGAAAATCATGTTTGACTAACTTGATTGAG
The DNA here is from genome assembly GCF_035084215.1 of Heptranchias perlo. Taxonomy (NCBI): domain Eukaryota; kingdom Metazoa; phylum Chordata; class Chondrichthyes; order Hexanchiformes; family Hexanchidae; genus Heptranchias; species Heptranchias perlo. The sequence goes on from NC_090327.1 coordinate 93,478,321, forward strand.
TTCTTTGATGAAGTAATGGAGAGGGTTAATGAGGATAGTGCAGCTGATGATGTGTATATGGACTTTCAAAGGACAACTGATAAAGTACCACATTATAGATTTGTTAGCAAAATTAAAGCCCATGGGATTAAAGGGACAGTGACAGCATGGATACAAAATTGGCAACGGGACAGAAAGCAGAGAGTAATGGCAAATGGTTGTTTATCAGTGGTGTCCTCCATTTAGGACCATTTGCAGATGACATGAAATTCAGAAATGTAGTAAACAATGTGGAGGATAACAACAGATTTCAGGAGGACATAAACAGATTGATGGAATGGGCAGACACATGGCAGATAAAATTTAATGCAGGGAAGTGTGAAGTGATGCATTTTGGTAGGAAGAATGAGCAGAGGCAATATAAACTAAATGGTACATTTTTAAAGAGGGTGCAGGAACAAAGAGACCTGGGGGTGCTCATCTACAAATCTTTGAAGGTGGCAGGACAAGTTGAGAAGGCTGTTAAAAAAGCATGTGGGATCCTGGGCTTTATTATTAAAGGCATAGAGTACAAAAGCAAGGACGTTATGCTAAACCTTTTACAAAACACTGGTTAGGCCTCAGCTGGAGTACTGAGTTCAATTCTGGGCACCACACTTTAAGAAGGATGTCAAGGCCTTAGAGAGGCTGCAGAAGAGATTTACTAGAATGGCACCAGGAACGAGGGACTTCAGTTATGTGGAGAGACTGGAGTTGTTCTCCTTAGAGCAGAGAAGGCTAAGGGGAGATTTGATAGAGGTGCTCAAAATCATGAACAGTTTTGACAGAGTAAATAAGGAGGAACTGTTTCCAGTGGCAGAAGGGTCAGTAGCCAGAGGAAACAGATTTAAGGTGATTTAAAGAGCCAGAGGTGACAAGAGACTAATTAGATAGCTCTTTCAAAGAGCCGGCACGGGCACAATGTGCTAAATGGCCTCCTCCTGTCATGTACCTACTATGATACTATGTCCCAGAGGTGAAAGACCAGTGCCTAACCTACTGCGGCACCCAGTTTTCCAAACTCTCCATTTTTAAATTAAGTCATAATTTTAAAAATCAACTGGCAGACAATGACCCCCAGCAAGTTAAAATACAATATTTTAAGTGCTGTATAAAAACAAAGTTGAAGGAACATTAACATCCTGCTCTGGGGAGAAGGGGCCTGCGAACAATTGGCACTTACTAGAATGGCACCAGGGACAGTTTTGACAGAGTAAATAAGGAGGAACTGTTTCCAGTGGCAGAAGGGTCAGTAGCCAGAGGAAACAGATTTAAGATAATTTAAAATAAATTTTAAGTTAAGTTGCTAGTTTCTACATGTAATTTTAGTTGTTTGGTTTTAGTTATGCAGTCACTAATTTCAGTTGTAATTAATCAAAATTATTTTTAAAATTAATTTTCATTATCTTTATAATTAATGAAAACATCATTGCTGTTTTCGTTATGAAGATTTGTTTTAATTATTCTTTCCCCATTAACAATTATAGTCATGGTTATAGTTAATGAAAATGTGGTTGCTGCATGAAGTATGCCAGGTACAATCAAATCAACCACTCAAGCCTATAAGTAAACATGATCACTCTTCCAAGAATGGGAAAGCAATAGCTGGTAATATATACTGAATAAGTACTTTTCCAATAACATATAATTAACTTCCTATATGTTTCCATCAATTTCAGGGCAGTATCAACTCACTATATTGCTGCAATTGGTCTTCATGATGCAACTCACCAGAAAATTAACATTACTTTTAAAGATTGACGAATGGCAATGAGACCAGATTTTAACATTTTACTTAATAGGAAAAGGAAAGTCCAGGAGCAACAGTTATGGACAGCAAGCAATAATTAGGCAGCTACTTAATATCAGCTTTGAAAATAATCAAATTTATTTAGGGTTTTCCCATTGAGGCAAATCTGCTGTCCACTCACTCAGTAAAACAGCAGAGCAGATACACTCGAAGGGTATCGCTTGAAGCACCTCCACTTTCCAACATGTTAAGTATGTTTTCAGACCAATACTGCGCAAACTGTCTCTTCAATCTTCAACACATTTCAACAGCAATGGAAATTATGGATATGAAAAGCAAAACGCAAGTCTGCATATACAATAACTGACCTGAATTGCACTTTACAAAACTGTAAACATTCAAGTCCTGATGATTTTGAGAATACATCTAGTCGCTTATGCCTTCTGAAACCCTTCACTACATTACACTTTTGCAAGACAATTTAGCCTACCTATTATTTTTAATTATGCCCTGTACTTTGAACGACATTTTTCTGGTTGGTTGGTTTGGGGGCGGGGGTATTTTCCGTTAAATAGAAGCCAATTGATCATATATTAGCAGCAACCTATGAAAATAAAATGTTGCCCTTTATTTTTCTACATTTATGTGCCTGACTGAGCAAGCTGATTTTAAGAGATCCACAGTCCTCTGAGCAGCAGCTGTGGTTTTGTTAGGCATGGCATACATGCAGTTTTTGAAAGGTTCAGATGCATGCAAGTCATGCAGAATTTTTTTTTATTTTGCCCCACTTGACCACAAAGATCAGCACTTACACATTGCATACAAACTAATACAGAATAATGGAGTTAGACGAATTACACTGAAATCTGGGCAACACAGGTGGGATGCATAGAAGTTGATCACTGTTAAGGAAGGGTGTTTTCACCTGGGCTCTTTTTAAAAATGAAAAATAATTTTTCTACAATCATACATCTTTTACAAAGTTCAGTATTAAGCCTAAAATGCCAATGGGAAAGTTGCAAACAACTGTCCTTTGAGACCTCATGACATCAGTAACATCACCCATGTAACATCCTCTAAGGGCACCCTCTCTCAGCTGAAGGGCCAGCTCCTTTCCTCATTATTGCAGGCTGGTTAAGGCCCCGACTCCCCATAGAAAAGCCACATCAAGTCGACAGCACAGATCTATGCCGGTGTTTCCACATTCTTGCCGCGCTTTGGGTAAAGATGTTTCTCCTGAATTCCCTATTGGATTTATTAGTGGTCATCTTATATTTATGACCTCTAGTTTTGGACTCCCCAACAAGTAGAAACATTTTCTCTATGTCTACCCTATCAAACCCTTTCATTATCTTAAAGACCTCAATCAGATCACCCCTCATCCTTCTCTTTTCTAGAGAAAACAGCCCCAGCCTGTTCAGCCTTTCCTGATAAGTATATCCTCTCAGTTCTAGTATTATCCTTGTGAATCTTTTTTGCACCTTCTCCAATGCCTCTATATCCTTTTTATAATATGGAGACTAGAACTGTGTGCAGTACAAGTGTGGTCTAACCAAGGTTCCATACAAGTTCCATACAAATTTAGCATAATTTCTCTGATTTTCAATTCTATCCCTCTAGAAATGAACCCCAGTGCTTGATTTGCCTTTTAATGGCCTTATTAACCTGCGACGCCACTTTGCGATTTGTGTATCTGAACCCCGAGATCCGTTTGCTCCTCTACCCCATTTAGATTATCCAAGCAGTACATGGCCTCCTTATTCTTCCTATCAAAATGCACTACCTCACACTTATCTACATTGAAATTAATTTGCCAATTACACACCCATTCTGCAAATTTATTAATGTCTTCATGAAATTTGATGCATTCTTCCTTTGTATTAACTACATCCCCCAAATTGGTGTCGTCTGCAAATTTTGAACTTGTACTTCCAATTCCCAAATCCAAATCATTAATGTAAATTGTGAACAACAGTGGGCCCAGCACCGATCCCTGTGGAACACCACTTCCTACCTTTTGCCAGTCTGAGCAGCTATCTTTAACCCCTACACTCTGTTTTCTGTTTTGTAGCCAGCTTGCTCTCCATTCTGCTCTCTGTCCCCTGGCTCCACATGCTCTGACCTTAGTCATGAGTCTACCTTTTGAAAATCCAAATATATTACATCTACTACATTACCCTTGACTACTCTTTCTGTTACTTCTTCAAAGAATTCAATAAGGTTGGTCAAGCATGACGTTCCCTTCTGAAATCCGTGCTAAGACTACTCTATTATATTTTTGTTTTCTAGATGTTTTTCTATTACATCTTTGAGTAAAGATTCCATGATCTTTCCTACCACCCACCTTAAGTTAACTGGTCTATAGTCCCTGATTCTACCTCCCTTTTTAAATATAGAAATAACATTAGCTGTGTGCCAGTCCTCTGGTTCCAGTCCCTTTTTGCTGACTTCCATTGGCTCCTTGGGATGTTTTACTACATTAACACTATATAAATGCAAGTTGTTGTTGTAATAGCGCAAGTACAATTTTAACGACATGAGAATTGTGAATTACTGTCAATTAACCTCTTTGGCCCAGAAAGTGAACAATTAAAAGTGTGGAGTCTTATTCCTTCAGGTAGTGAACTGCTGTTGGAGATTTTTAAAATGTCAATTTTTTTTTCTTACTTTGCCTTTCTGTCTCTTTCCTCTCTCTCAATCCAAGCTTTCTCTATTTCTCTTTCTGTACCTGATTTGACATTGAAATCAACTACTCTAATTCTGCCTCCTTCTTAGTCCTTCCTCTGTTTATTTCTCAATCCTTAAATCTCATTGGTTAAGGAGATCCACTGTTGATCCACTGTTGACCAAGGTCCCAGGTGGTCTACTGCCCTCGCTGTGTGTTTTCAGCTCGCACTTACAGGGCAAAAAAAATTTTTGAGCTGAAGGGTGCAGGAACAAGTCTAACTAACAGGGCATGCCGTGAGATGCCCCGGCCCAGCAAATTCTGAGCCATAGTGACCTCCATTTCAGAACCCCAAGCCCATTTCACCTGCACAAGGTCACACGTGGCAAAAGCAGCTTCTTAGTTACTTTCAGATAATCCCCACCCCCCAAGACTCAGAACAAGGAAGTCTGGACCACTCAGGAAGGACTTTGAGAAAACTGAAGTGAAAGCAGAGCAATATTGGGCATGATTCCAATCCTGCTACAATATCCAGAGATGCCAGCAAACTAAAATTAAGCTTCCACCCTCTCAGTTGGCATGTGAGTCAGCCAATGAGAGCAAAAGGGTGGAGCAAATTGGAACCAAGAGTGCTCCTTGCATTCTGAGCTGATACGGCAGCAGTTTAAATTACCTCTGATTTTAGTTTGCTGGCTCTTGGTGAATGCAGCAGTGGGACTAGCAATGTTTGCTGCAATGCTGTCCATCAGGTTCATACAAGATCTAATGTCAGAGTGGGCAGGCAAACAGATTAAACCAGATGTTGCTGCTCAGGAAAAGCTCTTCGGGTGATATACTGTTAGACCATAGTCTACTAGATGAAATATTGAGCTCCAGGACATAGGTTAGGCACTATTGCAGGACCATCTTTCCCTCTCCGCTTTCCAGAGGGATCATTCCCTCGAACATTACCAGTCGACCTTCACTGGTACTTCCCCAGATGCAACACTTGTTCATTTACCTCTTTCCATACCGCTGCCCAGGGTCCAAAACATGCCTTCCATGTGAGACAGCAATACATGTACTTCCTCTACTCCAGTATGCTGTTCACAATGGGGTTTCCTCTAAAGATAGGAACAGGAGTTCAGCCCCTTGAGCCTGTTCCGCCATTCAATGTGATCATGGCTGATCTGTATCCAAACTCCATTTAACCATCTTGGCTCCATAATCCTTAATCCTTTAGCTAGCAAAAATCTATCAGTCTCAGATTTAAATGAATTAATTGAGGTAGCATCTACTGCTTTTTGTGGGAAGAGTTCCACACTTCTACCACCCTTTGCGTGAAGAAGTGTTTCCTAACTTCTCTCCTGAATGGCCTGGCTTTGATTTTACGGTTATGTCCCCTTGTCTTAGACTCCCCGCCAGTGGAAAAAGTTTTTCTCCAGCTACCCTATCAATTCCTTTCAAAATCTTAAAAAGTTCAATCAAATCACACCTTAATCTTCTATATTCCAGGGAATACAAGCCTAGTTTATGTAATCTCTCCTCATAATCTAACCCTTGGACCCCCGTTAACATTCTGGTGAATCTGCGCTGCACTCCTTCCACGGCCAATATATCCTTTCTAAGGTGTGGTGTCCAGAACTGTACACAGTGTTCCAGATGTGGTCTAACTGGGCTTTTGTACAGGGGCAGCAAAACTTCCTCCACTTTATATTCTTGCCCTCTAAATATAAAGGCTAACGTTCCATTAGCCTTTTTGATTATTTTTTGTACCTGACCACTACATTTTAGTGATCTGTGTACATGGACCCCTAAATCTCTTTGAACCTCCACTGTTTCCATTTAAAAAATATTGGATGACCGCTTTATGAATACTTCCAATGTAACCCACAAGAGTGTTCTTAACCTTCCTGTAGCTTGCCACTTCAACTGCTCCTCCTCCTATTCGCACTCTGACACATTTGTCTTTGGTCTTTTACATTGTTCCAACCAAGCTCAATTCAAGGTTTATCTCAACATTCTCCCAGGCACCTAGCACCCTTCTGGCAAAAACAATGAATTTCAAGTGTGGGAGCCCATTTTCTCAGAAGCAAGGGGTAATGGGAATTTGTAGTTGGGAGAGTTGTCCATCGACATCTGTAGGGAGGAAAGCACACTGTACTGCAGGTGTAGACCCTTCCTTAGAACACAGTTCTGGCAGGGGGGTCTGCACCCGAGTGTTTGCTTATCTTTTCTCTTTTTGTACGTTGGTGAGCTTATCTCCAGAATGGCTTAGTGAGTAACGGCCCTATCCAGTGTGGTACTGAGCCAAGTAGAGCCTTTACTCACCAAGCCATTAAGGAGATACGCTGTAACTAGCTTTTTGATTCTTTCATGAAGAATTGTGTGGTTGTTGTCTGTTAGGGTTGAGTTAAACAGAGAAATTGGAGAAAGTAAAACTCCCAGCCTAAACAATGCTTTTATTGTCTTTTTTTTAATTGAATGGTGAGGACTTGAGCAGTGCAGTTTGCTTAAGCTTGATTCAGTTTGAAGTTCCATGTGTGTAATCCTTATTCTGGAGCAGATGGTGAACTAAGCTAAAAGATAATGCAAAGGCTAGTCAAAGTATATTAACACCAGTAAATAGATGCTCTGTGTGATGGTGTAATAAAGAAGGAAAAGGTGGTGCACTACTTCTAAATCAGTGTTATGCAAATGCAACTATTTTCATAATTATCAATTCCATCAGAAAATTGACATTTTAGTTTCGACACGCAAATTAGAAATTTACTCACTGTTTTTCACTGTTCCCATTGTTGCTAAGGGGAAAACTATCCTAGAATTAGGTGATTCTGAAAATCTACAATTCAAGAGGAATATTTCCCCAGATGCATAAAATCCAGACACGAAAGGGATGGCATAGAAATGTAATTTGTAATTGTTTTCATTGGCTTAGAATTAAAACAACCAAAAGCAAAAAGTGAGGAGGTAAAAAACTGAAGAGAAGAACCTCCACCCACTCTATTTGATTTGTTTTGGTGGACTAAATTATGAGAGAATCTGAAACCATCAGAACATGAACCTCTGTGGTCTTTACACATTAATAGGTCTTAAAATTATACAGCAGATATAGCCAGGACTCACCTCCCGACTCCCCAAAGCCTTTCCACTATCTACAAGGCACAATTCAGGAGTGTGATAGAATACTTGACTGGATGAGTGCAACTCCAACAACACTCAAGAAGCTTGACACCATCCAGGACAAAGCAGCCCGCTTGATTGGTACCCCATCCACCACCCTAAACATTCACTCCCTTCACCACCGGCGCACTCTGGCTGCAGTGTGTACCATCCACAGGATGCACTACAACAATTCGCCAAGGCTTCCTCAACAGCACCTCCCAAGCCCGCGACCTTTACCTACTAGAAGGACAAGGGCAGCAGCCACATGGGAACAACACCATCTGCACGTTCCCCTCCAAGTCACACACCACTTGGAAATATATCGCCATTCCTTCATTGTCGCTGGGTCAAAATCCTGGAACTCCCTACCTAACAGCACTGTGGGAGAACCTTCACCACATGGACTGCAGCGGTTCAAGAAGGTGGCTCACCACCACCTTCTCAAGGGCAATTAGGGATGGGGAATAAATGCTGGCCTTGTCAGTGACCCCCACATCCCATGAACAAATAAATAAAATGTACAATAAATTTCTCAAATATGTATTATAGTATTTGCTGACGTTAACATCCAATATTGTCTATGTAGGCATTTTTCATTTAGACCTTACATAGAATTACATAAAATGCACAGCACAGAAACAGGCCATTCAGCCCAATAGGTCTGCACCGGTGTTTATGCTCCACGAGCTTCCTCCCACCCTACTTCATCTAACCCTATCGGCATATCCTTTTATTCCTTTCTCCCTCGTGTGTTTATCTAGCTTCCCCTTAAATGTATCTATGCTAGTCGCCTCAACTGCTCCTTGTGGTAGCGAGTTCCACATTCTAACCATTCTCTGGGTAAAGAAGTTTCTCCTGAATACCCTATTGGATTTGTTAGTGACTATTTTATATTTATGGCCTCTAGTCGTGGTCTCCTCCGCAAGTGGAAATATCTTCTCTACATCTACCCTATCAAACCCTTCCATAATCTTAAAGACTTCTATCAGGTCACCCCTCAGTCTTCTCTTTTCTAGAGAAAAGATTCCCAGTCTGCTCAATCTTCCCTGATAGCACTGGTATCATCCCAGTAAATCTTTTTTGCACCTTTTGTGCCTTTATGTCCTTTTTAAAATATGGAGACCAGAACTGTTCACAGTACTCTAGGTGTGGTCTAACCAAGGTTCTATACAAGTTTAACTTAACTTCTCTGCTTTTCAATTCTATCCCTCTAGAAATGAACCCCAGTTCTTGGTTGGCTTTTTTTTTTTAAATGGCCTCATCGACCTGCGCCACTGTGATGTGTATCTGTACCTCCAGATCCCTCTGCTCCTCTACCCCATTTAGAATATCCAAGCAGTATGTGGCCCCTTATTCTTCCTACCAAAATGTAATATCTACATTGAAATTCATTTGCCAATTACATGTCCACTCTGCAAGTTTATTAATATCTTCCTGTATTTTGTTGCAGTCCTCCTCGGTATTAACTATACCCCTCAATTTGTGTCGTCCGCAAATTTTGAAATTGTACTTCCGATTCCAAATCGTTTATGTGAATGGTGAACAACAATGGTCCCAGCACGATCCTTGTGGAACACCACTTCCCACCTGTTGCCAGTCTGAGTAACTTCCTTTAACCCCTACTCTGTTTTCTGTTTTGTAGCCAGCTTGCTATCCATTCTGCTACTTGTCCGCCGACTCCACATGCTCTAACCTTAGTTATGAGTTTGCTATGCAGTACCTTATTGGAGGCCTTTTGAAAATCCAAATATATTACATCTACTGCATTAGCCTTACCTACCCTTTCTGTTACTTCTTCCAAGAATTCAATAAGGTTGGTAAAGCATGACCTACCCTTTTGAAATCCGTGCTGGCTGTTCTTTATTATATTTTCGGTTGCTAGATGTTTTTCTATTACATCTTTGAGTAAGGGTTCCATTATCTTTCCTACCACCGACGTTAAGCTAATTGGTCCATAGTTCCCTGAACTGGTTCTATCTCCCTTTTTAAATACAGAATCACATTAGCTGCCTGCCAGTCCTCTGGCACTATTCCCTTTTCTAATGAATTTTTACATATATGTAGTAATTCCTCTACTATCCCTTCCCTAACTTCTTTCAATATGCACAGATGCAATCCATCCAGACCAAAGGTTTTATCCTCTCTTAAGTTTGATTAGTTTATCAACTATCTCCCCCTTTCTATCTTAAATGTCTTATATCTTTAATGATCTCTTCTTCTAATGTCATGCCCGCCATGTTAGTCTCCCTGGTAAATACTGAGGCAATGTAATTATTTAATATTTCTGCCATTTCACTGTCATTACCTGTGAGCTCATCATGTGTATCCTTTTGTGGCTCTATCCCTATATCCTGATTTTTCTTTTGTTATTTATGTGTCTGTAGAATACTTTACTATTTCTTTTTATATTCCTTGATAATTTAATTTCTCTTTGCCTTCCCAATTGTTTTTTTTTAAAACTTCTTTCCTAACCTTTTCGTATTCCCTTTTATCATCCTCTCCTTGGTAGTCTACGTACTTGGAGTATGCCTTTTTCTTTAGTTTCAATTTTGCCCTTAATACTTTATTCATCCATGGTGCATCATTACTGGCTAGTTTGTTCTTGCTTTTTAGTGGGATATATTTTTCCTGGACTCTACTGATCACCGTTTTAAATGTTGCTGAAATGGTTCTGTCAATGCTTTTCTATTTCTTTGTTTATCAGTAAATTTTTCAAGTTTATTTTCCCTAGTTCCATTCTCATCCCCTGAAAATCATTTTTTTTTCCAATTTATTACTTTGGACTTTGTCTTAATTACATCTTTCTCAATCTTTATCTTAAACCTTATTATGTTGTGGTCGCTATTGCCTAGATGTTCCCCTAGGCTTATTTCTCTTGTCTGTTCTGGTTCATTTCCCATTACTGGATCCAACAGTGTTTCCTCTCTTGCTGGGTAAGAAAGGAGCCCTGCACACATTGTAAAAGCTCCATTTCCCATACCCCTTTACCTACCTCTTCTTGCCAGTTTATTTGGGGATAGTTAAAAACTCCCATGATTATTATTCTATGTCCCTTACTCATTTCACCTATTTGCTTACATATTTCTCCTCCACCTCCTTTCCATTATTAGGTGGTCTGTAGTATACCCCTATTAGCCTGATCGATCCCTTATCTTTTATTTCAATCCATATGGATTCTGTTTCTAACCTTCTGATAGTTATGACCCTTTTTTCTACTGCCATTATATGATCTCTGATTAATATAGCTACTCCACCTCTAGAATCTGGATTTAAATTCAATGATGATCCCAATGTTTAACTACTAAATACAGATAGTGTCACACAAGTGAAGGACACAAGATAATTCAACAAAGCGAAATAACAATGCTTAAGCTTAGTTTTAGCATCCTTAGTGATTGACAAAAGTAGTACTGTCTTCAATAAAACATTCCTTGAAATTAGTGGTCTGTATTTCAATTGTTTATAGTTGGCCTGCAGAGCTCTATATAATTAAAAGATCCACTAAGTGGACACCCATCCTTCTAACTGACTATAGTCCATGTTGGGTAGGGACTTATGCAGGCTGGTTGCCTACCTGCTTACTTGCACTTGTGGCCTTAAGAGCACTGCACTGTGCTGCAGAAGGTATGGGTGAGATAGAAGTAATGTTTTGAAAAAAGTAATTGTTGAAATATTTTAAAGTAAACACTGACTGCTTGCCTCAAATTCATCCAAAAAACTCCACTAATTTTTCCTTTGGTTATCCCACCAAAATGCAACCTTTATTTAACCAAGTGCTCAAAACAGTTTAACTTACCAAACTAGAATGGCAGTTTATTTTTCCAAGTACCCTCGCTCCCATTTCCATCACTTTATGAAATCCCCACACTTGAAAACTGCAATGTTGTTTATTCTGAAAGGTCCACCACAAATCCATTACACTTCATAGACTAATTTCAAGAGATGATCTTAAAGGTCTCATTGTTGTGCATTTTTCTTAAATATTTTGCATGGATTATTATTTTTCAACTTCTAGAACTTTACATTTTCTAGCAAGGACAGCACTAATTGTATATACATAATTTAAATTCCTTATCTTGTCAGTTTAACCCTAAAACAAACTTTATATTGTTAAGAATCTCAATAGGCATTCATTTAATTATCACATCAGATTCCTAAGGCACATTATCATCCTCTTCTAGACTACAGTTAAGTCTGTTATAAAGAATACAATTTAAGCCAAGAGGTGTATAATATAGATAATTAAAACTACAATTATAACAGATGGTATGTTTCACCTACACTCCCTCATTCACTAAAAAGTATCCATCATAGTGCAAAACCTTTAAACTTAATCAGTGGTGAATGCAGTTCAGCACCAACAGCACAGCATTAGGTTATTATCCAGTCCAATACACCATCATTAACAGATGGTACATCACAGTACGTGTAAAGCCTTCCACAGTGCACCTGCTGTTCCCTTAGTACAGACCTGCTCGTACATTGTTTCTGCTCCAGAAGGAAAATCTATGAACACTGTGGTAGCAGATGGTGCTGCAACAAGATATTTCTAGAAGCTGAAAATTTAAGGTGATGCATTCCTTTAACAACAGTAAATTTGAAATAATTTAGTGATATAGCTAATATAATTCAACCAATTAGTGTATTGTCCTACAGAATTAAGTCCAAAATCCTAGCTCTGCCAAACATACGCAGCTGAGGTTTAAGAAGTTGGGGAAATGCAACAAAGTGATCAAGCAAAGACGCAAGAAGAAGCAGTACCAACAGCAGAAATGCAAACAAAAGATTGGGGGTAAATTTTAACATACCGGCAGGAGCTCAGCAGGGTGAAGGGAGGGCGGGGGGGGGGGGGTGTCAATGCACGCACAGGATACCCGGAAATTTTTTTGTGTGTTTTCTCGAGTGATCGCTACTCATTTGAAGGTCGTTAATGTGACTTCCAGGTTTCCAAGCTGCGCAGTGGGCGCACTGCGCTCCCGAATGATGTGCTGGGAGCTGGATTATTTAAAGGGACATTGCAACCATTTTGAGGGATTTGAGGGAGAAAGGAGGAATTGGGCCAAATGGAGCAACAAAGGATGAGGCCAGCACCCCAGTTCAGTGACTCTTCGCTGGAGTTACTACTAGCCGGTGTGAGGAGCAGGAGGGATACATCTAGGAGGAAGTGCCTCATCTCTGCCACCAAGAAGGCATGGCTCGAGGTGGCAGAGGTGGTGAGCTGCAGGACCACCATCTCAACGACATGGGTGCAATGCAGGAAGCACTTCAATGACCTAACCAGATCAGGAAATGTGAGTAGTTACTGATTCACCTACATCCTGTGGCGCTCATAGTCACCACCAGCCCCCTCCTCACTCTGTCTTGCCAAGCCTACTTCATCAGATCACTCCTCACACCCACTAAGTCTCATTATCAACTTACCTTCACTTTCTGTGCACTTCCTCACCTCCATTTGTGAGCCCACTACACCCACTCAATCCAATCCTAATGCAATGATATGAATCTGTCTGATACCCTCTGATGCATCTCTTTCATTGGCAGCCTCACCCAGAGCAATGCATCCATCGGGTGACCCCGTCACCCTCATTCACACATCTGTTCTTTCTCCCCTTGTAGGAGAAGAGCGCGCAAAATGCAAGGGAGAGGATGAGGACAAAAGGGGGGCCACCACAAATATTGCTCCTGACAGAGGCGGAGGCGAAGGAACTAAGCCGGATGCTCCAATGCCTAGCTAGCGGAGATGCTGAGATTGGCACAGCGCAAACGCCTGGTGACAGAACTTTAATATCCCTTATGCACATCATGAATTGATGTTATCAATAATTGATCTGTTGGACACCTCAGTATGCTAATCGCAACATAACTTCTGCAATGATTCTTAATATTGCTGTATGTTCTCTTCCAGGGCTTTCAGGGAATGCTGAAGCAGCAGATGACCTGGACAAGAGTGATTCCTCAGAGAAGCTCCACGCCTCTGAAGGCGCACCGTCACATCATATCGAGCCATGCAACAGCGCAGACACTCATATATCGCTGGGTCCTATTAGACAGTTAGTTGGGTTGTCACCTAGTAGCTCACCACTCACAAGTGAGCACGAGCAAACACTGGTGGCAGGGGCAGCTGTGGAGAGTCCGCATCGGGGGGAGGGCGCACACTTCTCTCCAAGCTCTGCTCAGCTAGATGCAGATGCTGAACCCCGGGGGCCATCGTTGAGAAGGAGAATGATAGAGGTACAGATGCACCTTTGGCTTAAACAGGCAGACAGATACTTTAGCAGTGGCCTTACAACACGTCACGGATGACCTCCAAGCTGTTGTCCAGCAGAGTGGTAGGAGTGATGTGGCTGTGGTCCTGGAGAGGGATGATGGTGAAAGAGGGCATGGAAGTGGAGACTCCAATCAAAGCGCTTCCACGACTCACCCGTTGCCCCCACCCCCCCCAAACCAGTACCCGCAATGCTGCCACCTCTCCCAATGGCAGAGTCTGTCCCTGCACAGGTGCAGGTGTACTCGTCTTTGGCGGGGCCCTCATGGGCTCCAAAATCCAGAGATCGTTGGTAGAGAGCATTTCAGCAGTCAGGGCAGGGACCTGAGCAATCTGCCACTACCTCTGCTGATGCCACAGGGGATGAACCATGTAGAAGCAGTCAGAAGAGGACGTCGAAGGTTTTGTAATCACCAAGGGTATGCACAAGGATATCTGACTAAATGTCACGTTTTGCATTTCTATTTATTTTTTCATTACACTCACATTAAACGTCATTATTTGTCACCAGCACTGCCACATCCTGTCAATTCTTGAGTCCCTTTTATGAAAGCGCCCTTGCATGTGCTTCACCATGAACTGCAAGACTTCATGCCAGCCATTCATGCCAGGTTTACAATGTGGGTATGTGTGGTTGAAGGACTGCTTTGTGCAAGTGGAGGGGGGAGTGGTGGGCTGGTGGTACTTCACTATCTTCACTTTGCAGATCTCCTTATGAGAATCTATCAAATATGAGTGACTCCCTGGCATCACAAGCAGCCACATGTGCCGCTGCTCTGCCAATCGGTTGACCAGCATCCTCCTCCTCTATCACCAATGTTGCCGGTAGATGCTTCATGAGCGCATGGGAGCTCCTCCACCCGTAACCCTCCTTGTTAAGCAATGTTATGCAAGACACAACACACGACTATTATTCTGCCCACCCTCGCCGGTGAGTACTGAAGGGATCCCCCAGATCGAGCTAGGCACCTGAAGCGCATCTTGAACTGTTGGGGTTTCTCAGAGGTGTTATTAGCCACATCTGCAGGGGGTATCCCTAGTCTCCAAGGAGCCAGCCCTTAAGTCTGTTTTGTGAGTGGAAGAGAGCCGGGATGTTGGACTCGGCCAAAATGAAGGAATCATGGTAGCTGCCAGGGAATTTGGCACACACCTGCAGAAACCTCTTCTGGTGGTCACAAACCAGCTGCGCATTGATACAGTGATATCCTTTTTGGTTGATGAACATTCCTGGCTCACGTGGAGATGCTCGGATTGCTACATGTGCGCAATCAATTGCACCCGTGGGAAACCAGCCACATTTTTGAAACCCATTGTTCTCTCTGACTGGCTGATGTCATCGTGGAGGAAGTTGACGTAGTCAGATGCCCTGGCAAACAAGCCATCCATGACCTATCATACACACTTATGTGCAGAATACAGAGATCCTGGTAATGTCACTGGGGGCAAAGATCCAGAGGCAAAGAAATTGAGGGCAGTAGTAACTTTAACTGCGACGGGCAATGTGTGGCCACCAGGCCCAGCCTGGAGCAGCTCTGCATAAAGAAGCGTGCAGATGTCTGCGACCATCTGCCAACTCAATCTCAGCCTGCATAGGCACTGATCCTCAGAGAGGTCCAGAAAGCTAGGCTTCTGCCTGTACACCCTCTCACATGGGTCGTGCCTCCTGTGACGTTGGCCCCTCCGTTGGTCCCCTCTCTGCCCTTTTGCAGGTTGTTTTGTAGTTCCACAATCCACTGCGCCCCCCCCCACCCTGATGTCGTCAGTTTGAGGGGGTCCAAAATGTAGGTAAACATGTGTGAACACAAGAATTCTGAGTGTGAACAAAGAAATCTCAGTCTAACCACAAAGAACTCCCAGCCAAAGGTTTGTCTGAGAGGAGAACACAACAAGTGGATTTTCAAAAGGCATTCAATAAGGTGCCACATAAAAGGTTGTTACACAAGATATGGGCTCATGGGGTTGGAATAATATATTAGCATGGATAGAGGATTGGTTAAAGGACAGAAAACAGAGAGTCGGGATAAACAGGTTGGCAGGCTTTAACTAGCGGAGTGCCGCAAGGATCGGTGCCTGGGCCTCAGCTAATTACAATCTATATTAATGACTTAGATGAAGGGACCGAGTGTAATATACTCAAGTTTGCTGTCGATACAAAGCTAGGTGGGAAAGTAAACTGTGAGGAGGATACAAAGAGTCTGCAAAGGGATATAGACAGGTTAAGTAAGGTGGCAGATGGAGTATAGTGTGGGGAAATGTGAGGTTATTCACTTTGGTAAGAAGAATAGAAGAACAGAATATTTTTTAAATGGTGAGAAATTACTAAATGTCGGTGTTCAGAGACACTTGGGTGTGCTCATACAAGAAACACAAAAAGTTAGTATGCAGATACAGCAGACAATTAGGAAAGCAAATGGCATGTTGGCCTTTATTGCAAGGGGGTTGGAGTACAAGAGTAAGGAAGTCTTACTACAGTTGTACAGGGCTTTAGTGAGACCTCACCTGGAGTAGCGTGTACAGTTTTGATCTTATCAGGTGGTGCGACGAAGGTTCACTAGATTAATTCCTGAAACAAGGGGGTTGTCCTGTGAAGAGAGGTCGAGTAGAATGGGCCTATACTCTGGAGTTTAGAAGAATGAGAGGTGATCACATTGAAACATTGAAGAGACTACACGATAACATCAACAAGTTCCATCCCACCATCAAGCTCACCATGGACTACTCCTCAATCAGTTTCTTTCTTGGACACACGAATCTCCATCAAAGATGGGCACCTCACTCTACCGCAAGCCCACGGACAACCTCACGATGCTCCACTTTTCCAGCTTCCACCCTAACCACGTCAAAGAGGCCATCCCCTATGGACAGGCCCTGCGAATACACAGGATCTGCTCAGATGAGGAGGAACGTGATGGACACCTACAGACGCTGAAAGATGCCCTCGTAAGAACGGGATATGACGCTCGACTCGTCGATCGACAGTTCCGACGGGCCACAGCGAAAAATCGCATAGACCTCCTCAGAAGACTAACACGGGACGCAACCAACAGAGTACCCTTCGTCGTCCAGTACTTCCCTGGAGCAGAGAAACTACGCCATGTTCTCTGCAGCCTTCAACATGTCATCGATGACGACGAACACCTCGCTAAGGCCATCCCCACACCTCCACTACTCGCCTTCAAACAGCCACCCAACCTCAAACAGACCATCGTTCGCAGCAAATTACATTGGCGAGACCATGCAGACACTGCGATAACGGATGAACGGACACCACGCAACAATCGCCAGACAGGAGGGTTCCCTCCCAGTCGGGGAACACTTCAGCAGTCAAGGACATTCAGCCACCGATCTTCGGGTAAGCGTTCTCCAAGGCGGCCTTCGAGACACACGACAACGCAAAATCGTCGAGCAGAAATTGATAGCCAAGTTCCGCACCCATGAGGACGGCCTCAACCGGGATCTTGGGTTCATGTCACGCTACACGTAACCCCACCAGCGAATAAAAGTTATCTGTTTTTAATACAACTGGTAATTTTCTGTCTTTCTCTTCCTTTCGGATGTTTCTCTCTCTCTCTCTGTTTTGTGTTCTGGCCGTTTGTATATTCGGTGGTCCTGTAGGTAACACCTCTCTGTCTGAACACTTTGATTGCCTTGACAACGGGCAGTTGGAAAGATTATCTGTAATAACCAGGTATTGTTCTCTGAATATAAATGCGAAACGTTCAAGGATTTCCACATTCACCTGACGAAGGAGAAAGCCTCCGAAAGCTTGTGATTTTCAAATAAAATTGTTGGACTATAACCTGGTGTTGTAAGATTCTGAACATTTGTCAACCCCAGTCCATCACCGGTATCTCCACATCACAGGAAGGAAAAGGGTTGAGGTCCTGCAGTCAGAGTTTCAGGAGCTAGGGAGGAAGTTCAAAAAAGCAGGACCTCAATGGTAGTAATCTCTGGATTACTCCCAGTGTCAAATGGTAATGAGCACAAGCATAGTAGGATAAGACAGATTAACGCATGGCTGGAGAAATGGTGCTGGAGGGAGGGCTGCAGATTCCTGGGGAACTGGGACCAGTTCTGAGACAGGAGGGATCTGTTCAAGATGGATGGGTTGCACCTGAAGAGAGATGGGACCAACGTCCTCACCAGGCATTTAACTAGTGCTGTGGGGGAGGGTTTAAACTAATTTGGCAGGTAGGTGAGCACCAGGATAAAATATTTGAGAGGAGAAACAAGGTGCACAGTGGACTGAGAGAGACAAATAGCACCAGAGTAAAGGATAGTTCAGAAATGGGAGGGATCAGACGGGGGACAAATGCGAGGCAGTCTAAGATGGGTTTGAAGTGCATTTGTGTAAATGCATGTAGCACTGTAATAAGTTATATGCATTTACAAGAGCTACAAGTTGCCGTATGGGACTACGATATTGTGGCAAGATCAGAGACCTGCTTCAAAGAAAGGGAGGATTGGGAACTTAATATTCCTGCGACAAGGTATTCAGGGAAGATAGGGAAGGAAATAAAAGGAGGGGAGGTGGCAGTATTGATCAAAGAAACCATTATAGCACTGGAAAGGGATGATGTAGTTGAGGGGTCAAAGACAGAATCTATTTGGTTAGAATTAAGGAACAATAGGGGAGCTATTACGCTGCTGGGTGTTTACTATAGGCCACCTAGTGGGAAGGAGATAGAGGAGAAAATCTGCAGGCAAATTAGAGAAAGATGCAAGAACTATAGAATAGTGATAATGGGGAACTTCAATTATCCCAAAATAGACCGGGAATAGTAACAGTGTAAAAGGGGGGGGGGGGGGGGGGGGAGGGGATTCCTAAAATGGGTACGAGAACTTTCTTGATCAGTGTGTTTCCAGCCCAACAAGGAAGGAAGCAATGCTGGATGTGGTTCTGGGGAATGAAGTGGGGCAGGTGGAGCATGCTTCAGTGGGAGCACATTTGGGAAAAGTGATCATAATATCATCAGGTTTAGAGTAGTTACAGAAAAGAACAAGGAACAATCAAGCGTAAAATTACTTAACTGCAGGAGGGCTAATTTCAGTGCATTAAAAAGGGATTTGGCCCAGGTGGTTTAGAATAAAAATTGGTAGGCAAAACAGTAATTGAACATTGGGAGGCCTTCAAAAGAGGAGATAGTTTGGGTACAGAGTGAACACATTCCCACGAGGGGGAAAGAAAAGGTGCACAAAGCTAGGGCTCCCTAGATGACTAAAGATATAGAGATTAAAATTAAACAGATAAAGGAGGCTTATGACAAATGTAAGATTCATAATACAGTAGAGAACCAAGCTGAATAGAGAAAGCACAGCGGTGATCTAAAAAAGGGAAGAGGAACAAAGAGAGAGCATGAGATTAGATAAGCGACTAACATAAAAGGTATCCCAAAAGTCTTTTATAAACATATAAATAGTAAAAAGGTAGTCAATTGAAGGGTGGGGCCAATTAGGACCAAAAAGGAGATCTTCTTGTGGAGGCAGAAGGCATGGTTGAGGTACTAAATGAGTACTTTGCATTGATCTTCACTAGAGAAGAGGATGCTGTCAATGTAGCAGTAAAGAAGGAGGCAGCAGCGATATTGGATAGGATAAAAATAAAGAGGTACTTAAAGAGTTTGGCAGTACTCGAAGTAGAAAAGTCACCCGATCCATCCTAGGTTACTGAGAGAAGTAAGGGAAGAAATTGTGGAGGCTCTGGCCACAATCTTCCAATCCTTCTTAGATATGGGGGTAGTGCCAGAGGACTGGAGGATTACAAATGTTACACCCCTCGTCAAAAAAGGGGAGGGGGATAAATCCAGCAATTACCTGCCAGTCAGCCTAAGTAGTGCAGGATATCATCTCGTGAGAAATACAAGACAAAGCTTCCCTCCCACTCAAACATCTGAATTTCTTAAGTTATTATTGAAGATCCAAGTCACAAAATCACCAGCTTGCCTGCAAAACACCTTACTCTATTCAGTCTTTCCTGGACTTCAGAACAAAATGCAGTAGTGAAGCTTGATAAAACACACTTGCAGACATAATTAGTTCTGTGAATCAATAATTAATTTAGAGTAAATATTTTATATGGTGTGTATTCAATATAATTTGTATATGGATAAAAAGATATTAATTTGTATAATTTGTATGTGTCATTTTACGTGCTGGGGAAGGTCGCGTTTATGTTTGAGTGTCGACAAATGGGTACATCACGTAGCATAGTATGCAAGTGGGAGGTTTGCTTTCAAAGTGGACGGAATCATGTTGACATTTGTTAAGCAAGTGCAAAGTTGGATATGTGACAATGGGAGGGAAAATTTTGGGTGTTTGGGTTGAGTGGTGGTAGGTATAAAACATGAGAGGAGGAAGCAGGAGGAAAAAGGCAGCTGTGAAAAAATTGGTCTTGGAGGAAGTTGTGAATCATCCAAGACTCAATATTAAACAGACGTTCGTGCAGTATGGAGGCAGACAAGGGGTTGAATAGAGCAGGGTATCAGCAGCATACACATGAAACCAACCCAATGTCTGCAGACAATGTTGCGAAGGGGCAGTATGTAGATTAGAAAAAGGAGGCCAAGGATATATCCTCAGGGGACCCTGGAAATGATGATGTTGCAGAGGGAAGATAAGGCATTGATGGAGCTACACTGGCTGTGTTTAGATAGGTAGAAATGGAACCATGCAAGTTTGATGCTGCTGGGACGATGGAAGAGGGTGGTAATGTGATCAAATACCAAGAAAGGGCATGAAGGACAGGGAGGGATGAAGTGTCACAGTCACAGTGACAGAGGGTGTCACCTGTGACTGTGGCTAAAAGCATTTTGGTGTGGTGAATAGGATGGAAGCTGGACTGCAAGGATTCAACTAGGCGGTTTCAGGAGAGATGGGTACGAAACTGGGAGATGACAAGACATATGAGGATCTTAGAAAGGAAAGCCCAGATTGCAGAGGATGATTGAGAGCCAATAAAATTACCAGGCTCCTGCACTCCCCCAAATTCCATCTCCCTCACTATGATCCCAAAGTCTGGTATGTTATTACATCTTCAAATTTTCCCATTTTGTCATTTGATGACATAGCCATGATTTGCAGTAGATAGAAAGCTAAGGCCTATCACATTGTTTCGCAAAGCGTTTCATTATGTTATTAAACTTTGAAAACTTGTCGAAAGGCATTGGTTTCCTTGACAATCTATTTTAGAGATTTGATTTGTCTGAGCTACAAAAGGGTATCATTCAATCACTGGTTTTCAAATTCTCACTCAAGTAGTTCTGCCTTGCCAGGTAAGTCCAAGTCTGTTATAATTTTTCAATTATGCTAAATTTTGAAGAGTTTAACACTGTATTTCCCATTGAACAAAACATTAAACTTTTCAAAAATAACATTAAAAACCAAATTGGAGCAAGCTTGCAGTTTGCCACCTTCTTGCAATCACTGCTATTGGTAATTGCCATGGCTGTTCAAAGTAACATCAGAGTAACATATCCCGACTCCCAAACTAGGATAACAATTTTCTTTAACATGCAGCAAACCAACATTTCAAACAAGTACAAATTTAAAACACTCAAATATTGAGAACCACTTTCTCCTAGAGCAACTCGATTCCTCCCAAACAGGAAAAAATAACACTTCACAATTCAAAATTGTGCTATCAAGACAGACCCCCTTTTTTCAAAAAAAAGTCAGAAAAAGCAGCTATTACATGATTAGCAACACTGCCCATGTACCCCAATGACGTCATTTTTTCATATTTCATAAGGGACAATCAATTCAAGACATAAAAGAGTAAGATGAGTTATGTTTAAAAAGTGTCTTACCAAGTACCATGTAAATCAATTTCACCCAAGAGTTTTAAAAACACAAATTCAAAGTCACACAAGTCCCTTCATCAGTAGTGTAACAGCAAGAACCTTTAAATATACATTACATAAAATAAAATTATCGAAATTTACGGCACAGAAGGAGGCCATTTGGCCCATCGTGTCTGTGCCAGCCGAAAGAGCTACCCAGCTTAATCCCACTTTCCAGCTCTTGGATCGTAGCCTTGTAGGTTACAGCACCTCAAGTACCCTTTAAATGTGGTGAGGACTACATGTTCAGGGACGCACTGAAGCTGGGTGCGGCCGCCGCAAAAGCTCTGTGGAGCAAGGCAACCGTTTAGAGCCTACCCGCCATTGTATATCGAGGGGCTGCAATCAGGGAAAAACCCCCTCGGGCAGAATGTAAAATTCAAACTAATGTAATGAAATGTAATGTACCTGTAATCAAACATCTGTATTGATTGTGATGCAATGAGGCACCCTTGAGTGTCATGAACTGTAATTATGTACAGTGTGTTCATTGAACTGTACTTGATGTAACCTGCAAATTGTATAATCTGTATTGTGTACATTTGGAATGTGATATGACAACTGTATTGTTGCAAATTTTATGAATAAAGTATATTTTCTGAAAAAAATCTGTTCTTATCATGCACCTATAATGAATCTGTAATGTACCTGTAATGAATCTGTAATCAATCATCTGTACTGACTGTGATGCAATGAGGTACCCGAGTGTCATAAACGGTAATTATGTACGATGTGTTACTGTATTGTTGGAATCATATTTGAACTGCACTTGATGCAACCTGCAAATTGTATAATCTGTATTGTGTATGTCTGGAATGTGATTTGACAACTGTATTGTATGTATTGTTGCAAATTTTATGAATAAAGTATATTTTTTGAAAAAAATCTGTTCTTATCAGTTTAATATCTGATACATCCCCTATCTGGGGACCATATATTAAATTGATTTTTGGAACAGGGAGATGGAATAGGGGCTTGCCCGGACCACTCCACGCATCGACCCAGTATTGCAGTGTCCCTGGGAACGGTGCACCTCTCTGGGGAGATATTCAAAAGGAAAAACAGGTCTTTCCCAGCGTCTCTGTATTATTAATACTGTATGTATTAATACTGAGAATAAAGCTGATATATTGCACTTAAAAAAAAAAGGGTTTCTGCCTCTACTACCTTTTCAGGCAGTGAGTTCCAGACCCCCACCACTCTCCAGGTGAAAAATATTCTCCTCAGCTCCCCTCTAATCCTTCCACCAAGCAATTTAAATCTAAGCCCCCTAGTTATTCACCTCTCTGCTAAGGGAAATAGGTGCTTCCTATCCACTCTATCTAGGCCCCTCATAATTTTATACACCTCAATTAAATCTCCCCTCGGCCTCCCCTGTTCCAAAGAAAACAACACCAGCCGATCCAATCTTTCCTCATAGTTAAAATTCTCCAGTCCTGGCAACATCCTCATAAATCTCCTCTGTACCCTCTCTAGTGCAATCACATCTTTCCTGTAATGTGGTGACCAGAACTGTACGCAGTACTCTAGCTATGGCCTAACTCACTAAGAGTGGCTCAGTAGCACCACTACGGACCAAGCTGGCCGAGCCCTGAAGGACACAGCTGCCAGACTGGGCCTGCAGCAGGTGGTGAGAATCAACACGAGGGAAAAACCGCTTGACCACATCCACGCCAATCTACCTGTCGCAGATGCATCTGCCCCATGACAGTATAGGTAGGAGTGACCACCACACAGTCCTTGTGGAGACGAAGTCCTGTCTTCACACTGAGGACACCGTCCAACGTGTTGTGTAGCACTACCACCGTGCAACGTGTTGTGTGGCACTACCACCGTGCTAAATGGGATAGATTCAGAACAGATCTAGTAGCTCAAAACTAGGCATCCATGAGGCGCTGTGGACCATCAGCAGCAGCAGAATTGTATTCCATCTCAATCTGAACCTCATGGCCCGGCATATTCCTCACTCTACCATTACCAACAAGCCAGGGGATCAACCCTGGTTCAATGAGGAGTGTAGAAGAGCATGCCAGGAGCAGCACCAGGCATACCTAAAAATGAGGTGCCAACATGGTGAAGCTACAACTCAGGACTACATGAATGCTAAACAGCGGAAGCAGCATGCTATAGACAGAGCTAAGCGATCCCACAACCAATGGATCAGATCAAAGCTCTGCAGACCTGCCACATGCAGTCATGAATGGTGGTGGACAATTAAACAACTAACGGGAAGAGAAGGCTCCATGAACATTCCCATCCTCAATGATGGCGGAGTCCAGCACGTGAGTGCAAAAGACAAGGCTGAAGCATTTGCAACCATCTTCAGCCAAAAGTGCTAAGTGGATGATCCATCTCGGCCTCCTCCCGAGATCCCCACCATCACAAAAGCCAGTCTTCAGCCAATTGGATTCACTGCACGTGATATCAAGAAACAGCTGAGTGCACTGGATACAGCAACGGCTATGGGCCCTGACAACATCCCGGCTGAAGACTTGTGCTCCAGAACTAGCCGCGCCTCTAACCAAGCTGTTACAGTACAGCTACAACACTAACATCTACCTGACAAAGTGGAAAATTGCCCAGGTATGTCCTGTCCACAAAAAGCAGGACAAATCCAATCCGGCCAATTACCACCCCATCAGTCTTCTCTCAATCATCAGCAAAGTGATGGAAGGTGTCGTCCACAATGCTATCAAACAGCACTTACTCACCAATAACCTGCTCACCAATACTCAGTTCGGGTTCTGCTAGGACCACTTGGCTCTAGACCTCATTGCAGCCTTGGTCCAAACATGGACAAAAGAGCTAAATTCCAGGGGTGAGGTGAAAGTGACTGCCCCTGACATCAAGCAGCTCTAGTAAAATTGAAGTCAATGGGAATTAAGGGGAAAACTCTCCTGTGGCTGGAGTCATACCTAGCACAAAGGAAGATGGTAGTGATTGGTGGAGGCCAATCATCACAGCCCCAGGACATCGCTGCAGGAGATCCTCAGGGCAGTGTCCTAGACCCAACCATCTTCAGCTGCTTCATCAATGACTTTCCCTCCATCAAAAAGGTCAGAAGTGGGGATGTTGACTAATGATTGAAGTGTTCAGTTCCATTCACAACCCCTCAGATAATGAAGCAGTTCGTGCCCACATCAGTGACAACATCCAGGCTTGGGCTGATAAGTGGCAAGTAACATTCGCGCCAGACAAGTGCCAGGTAATGACCAGCTCCAACAAGAGAGAGTCTAACCACCTCCCCTTGACATTCAACGGCATTACCATCACCGAATCCCCCACCATCAACATCCTGGGGGTCACCATTGACCAGAAACTTAACTGGACCAGCCACATAAATACTATGGCGACAAGAGTAGGTCAGAGGCTGGGTATTCTGCAGTGAGTGACTCACCTCCTGACCCCCCAAAGCCTTTCCACCATCTACAAGGCACAAGTCAGGAGTGTGATGGAATACTCTCCACTTGCCTGAATGAGTGCAGCTCCAAAAACACTCAAGAAACTCGACATCATCCAAGACAAAGCAGCCCACTTGATTGGTACCCCATCCACCACGTTAAACATTCACTCCCTCCACCACCGGCGCACCATGGCTGCAGTGTGTACCATGTACAAGATACACTACAGCAATTCGCCGAGGCTTCTTCGACAGCACCTCCCAAACCCACGATCTCTACCACCTAGAAGGACAAGGGCAGCAGGCACATGGGAACACCACCTGCACTTTCCCCTCCAAGTCACACACCATTCTAACTTGGAACTATATCGCCGTTCCTTCATCATCACTGGGTCAAAACCCTGGATCTCCCTACCTAACAGCACTGTGGGAGAACTTTCACCACACGGACTGCAGCGGTTCAAGAAGGCGGCTCACCACCACCTTCCCGATGGCAATTAGGAATGGGCAATAAATGCTGGCCTTGCCAGCGACGCCCACATCCCATGAATGAATTAAAAAAAACTAGTTTTTTTTATACAGTTCGAGCACATCCTCCCTGCTCATGTTCTGTTTCTCAGCTAATAAAAGAAAGTATCCTGTATGTCTTCTTAACCACCTTATCTACCTGTCCTGCTACCTTCAGGGATCTGTGGACATGCAGTCTAAGGTCGCTCTACTCCTCTACACTTCTCAGTATCCTACCATTTGTTGTGTATTCCCTTGCCTTGTTTTCCCTCCCCAAATGCATTACCTCATACTTCTCTGGATTGAATTCCATTTGCCACTTTTCTGCCCACCTGACCTTTGATATCTTCCTGCAGACTAACTACAGCTTCCTTCCTCACTATCAACCACACGGACAATTTTTGTATCATCTGCAAACTTCTTAATCATGCCCCCTACATTTAAATCTAAATCGTTGATATATACCATAAAAAGCAAGGGACCTAGTACTGAGCCCTGATGTTGTAGCTATCAAGAAAGTGTTTATCATCTTTTGTTCATCTTTCCCACTCATTTCCTTAATGAAACAATTCACACATTCCAGAAAGTGTACTTTAAACAAGTGCAGCTGAAGACAGTGTGCTGCGAACTTTAACTTGATTTTTATGTTGATCAGTATGGATACATCAACTATTTTATGTTTAAAAATCTAGGTTAAAAAAAATCTATTTAATGGCTCAGTTGATAAACATGCTGCTCAGTGTGGTAGAGCAAAACAGATCAGAAGAGTCCCAGATTTGATCACTAGCATGTGCAGAGTTAGCTGGTCTCAGTTATGGCAATAGTGGGAGAATTACCAATCGGCCTCTGCATTTCTGATTGGGGGTAAAGAGAAAAAAAAAATCGGCCAAAGTTCCTGCTCACTATTCAGTGACCTCAGCTGGAAAGGTGCACATGCCTAGACAACAGCAATGATGTTCTTGCAGACTGATGGCCTACCAACACTTAGTCTTGGCTCACTTTAATAATCATCACTTTGGTGAGGTACCCAGACAGCCAGCCTATACCCGAGCAATCAACACCTTCAAGAGATGAGGAAGGAAATTGAAAAAAACTTTTTAAATGTTCTTTCTTTATCGTCGGATTGGGCTGGAGATTCATAAGTACACTGGGCAGTTTGAGCTTTTCCACCGATGAGAAATTATAGGTCCAGCACCAACCTGAGAAAGGTCAGGAAAGCAATAGTGATAGGGGGTTCTATAGTTAGGGGAACAGATAGACCTTTCTGCGGCCGCAGACGAGATTCCAGGATGTTACGTTGCCTCCCTCGAACCAGAGTCAAGAATGTCACTGAGCGGCTGCAGAACATTCTGGAAGGGGAGGGTGAACAGCCAGAGGTCATGATCCATATCTCTACCAAATGACATAGGTAGAAAGAGGCTTGAGGTCCTGCAGGCAGATTTTAAGGAGTTAGGAAAGAGATTAATAAGTAGGGCCTCAAAGGTAGTAATCTCCAGATTACTCCTGGTGCCACATGCTAACAAGTATAGAAATAGGAGGATACAGCAGATGAATGCGTGGGTGGAGAGACGGTGCAGGATGGAGGGCTTTAGATTGCTGGGGCATTGGGACTGATTCTGAGGGAGCCTGTACAAGCCGGATGGGTTGCACCTCAATAGGGCCGGGACCAATATCCATGCGGGGAGGTTTGCTAGTGCTGTTGGGGAGGGTTTAAACTAACTTGGCAGAGGGATGGGAACCTGAGCGTAGATTCAGAAGGGAGAGAGAAGCAGAGCTGGAAATGGAAGGCAGAAAATTAGTGAGTGAGTTTGGAAGGCAGAGGAAACAAAGGTTAGAAACTAGACAACAAAGGAGTTTGGCAGTGATTAATGGTATATACCTCAATGCAAGTATAATGAATGAGGCTAATGAGCTCAGGGCACAGATAGACATGTGGAAGTACGATATCTTAGCTATTACAGAAATATGGCTTAAACAGGGGCAGGAATGGCAGCTCAATGTGCTTTTTCACAGGGTTTTCAGATGAGATTGAGGGGGGGAGGCAATATCGGTTAAAGAAACAATTACGACTGTGAGGAGGGATATGTTGGAAGGATCATCAAATGAGGCCATATGGGTTGAGCTGAAGAACACAAATGGGGCAGTCACATTGCTGGGAGTGTACTATAGACCCCCAGTCAGAGAGAGATAGAAGAGCGAATATGTAGGCAAATTTCTGAGAAGTGCAAAAACAATAGGACAGTAATAGTAGGGGATTTCAACTACCCTAATATTAACTGGGATACAATCAGTGCAAAAGGTATAGAGGGCACAGAATTCTTAAGTGGCATTCAGGAGAACTTTTTTAGCCAGTACGTAGCAAGCCCAACAAGGGGGGGGGGGTGGGGGGGCAGTTCTGGATTTAGTTTTAGGGGATGAAGCTGGGAAGGTGGAAGGAGTATCAGTGGGAGAGCATTTTGCTGGTAGAGATCATAATTCAGTTAGATTTAGCATAGTTATGGAAAAGGACAAAGATAGAACTGTAGTAAAAGTTCTAAATTGGGGAAAGGCCAATTTTACTAAGCCGAGAAGTGATTTAGCAGAAGTGGACTGGAAACACCCACTTGAAGGTAAATCAGTGTCAGATCAGTGGAAGGCATTCAAGGGGGAAATCCAAGGGGTTCAGGGTAAACATGCTCCCACAAAGAAAAAGGGTGGGACTGCCAAATCTAGAGCCCCCTGGATGACAAGGAGCATACAGGGTAAGGTAAGGCAAAAAAGGGAAGTTCACGTCAGACTCCGAGAGCTCAATATTGCAGAAATCCTAGAGGAGTATAGAAAGTGCAGGGGTGGAATTAAAAAGGAAATTAGGAAAGCAAAGTAAGATTAAGGAAAACCCAAAAATGTTTTATAAATACATAAAGAGCAAGAAGATAACCAAGGAAAGAGTAGGGCCTATTAGAGACCAAAAAGGTAACCTGTGAGTGGAGGCAGAAGACGTGGGTAAGGTTCTTAATGAAAACTTTGCGTCTGTCTTCAAAAAAGAGGGGGACGATGCAGAGATGGTAGTTAAGGAAGAGGAGTGTGAAAAATTGGATGGGGTAAACATAGTGGGAAAGGAAGTATTAAGGGGATTAGCATCTTTAGTATCCGGCTGTTAAAAGAAGCAAGGGAGGAAATAGCGGAGGCTCTGACCATCATTTTACAATCCTCCCTGGCTACTGGCCTGGTGCCGGAGGATTGGAGGACTGCTAACATTGCACCGTTGTTTAAAGAGGGAGAAAGAGATAGACCGAGTAGTTATAGGCCAGTCAGTCTAACCTTCATGGTGGGCAAATTATTGGAATCTATTCTGAGGGACAGCATAAATCATCATTTAGAAAGGCACGGGTTAATCAAGGACAGTCAGCATGAATTTGTTAAGGGACGGTCGTGTCTGACTAACTTGATTGAATTTTTTGAGCAGGTAACAAGGAGGGCCAGAGGGTAACGTGTTTGATGTAGTGTACATAGATTTTTGCAAGGCTTTTTACAAGGTCCCACATGGCAGACTGGTCAAAAAAGTAAAAGCCCATGGGATCCAAGGGTAAGTAGCTAGTTGGATCAAAAATTGTCTCAGTGGCAGGAAGCAAAGGGTAATGGTTGATGGGTATTTTTGCGACTGGAAGGCTGTTTCCAGTGGGGACCCACAAGGTTCAGTACTAGGTCCCTTGCTTTTTGTGGTAGATATTAATGATTTGGACTTGAATGTGAGGGGCTTGATCAAGAAGTTTGCAGATGATACAAAAATTGGCCATGTGGTTGATAGTGAGGAGCAAAGCTGTAGACTGCAGGAAGATATCAATGGACTGGTCAGGTGAGCAGAAAAGTGGCAAATGGAATTCAATCCAGAGAAGTGTAAGGTAATGCATTTGGGGGAGGGAAACAAGGCAAGGGAATACACAATAAATGGGAGGATACTGAAAGGTGGAGAGGAAGAGAGGGACCTTGGAGTGCATGTCCTCAGATCCCTGAAGGTAGCAGGACAGATAGATAAGGTGGTTAAAAAGGCACATGGAATACTTTCCTTTATTACGTGAGGCATAGAATATAAGAGCAGAGAGGTTATGCTGGAACTGTATAAAACACTAGTTAGGCCACAGCTTGAGTACTGCATACAGTTCTGGTCACCACATTACAGGAAAGATGTGATTGCACTAGAAAGGATACAGAGGAGATTTACGAGGATGTTGCCAGGACTGGAGAACTTTAGCTATGAGGAAAGATTGGATAGGCTGGGGTTGTTTTCTTTGGAACAAAGGAGGCTGAAGGGTGATTTAATTGAGGTGTACAAAATTATGAGGGGCCTCGATAGAGCGGATAGGAAGGACCTATTTCTCTTAGCAGAGAGGTCAATAACCTGGGGGCATAGATTTAAATTGCTTGGTGGAAGGATTAGAGGGGAATTAAGGAGAATTTTTTTCACCGAGAGGGTGTTGGGGGGTCTGGAACTCACTGCCTGAGAGGGTGGTAGAAGCAGAAACCCTCAACTCATTTAAAAAGTACTCGAATATACACTTGAAGTGCCGTAACCTACAGGGCTACGGACCAAGTGCTGGAGAGTGGGATTAGGCTGGGTGGCCCTTTCTCGGCCGGCACGGACACGATGGGCCGAATGGCCTCCCTCTGGGCCGTAACTTTCTCCGACCTCGCACGCGGGCGCGGACCTCTCGCCGCCGACAGCGGCTCCGCGGGAACCAGCTGAGTCTTTAGCTCCGTTTCACTCCCGAGTTTTCCCGCCCGGGTGTCTTTACTTACGAGTCCGTCGATCTGAACCTGTTTCACGGGAGAGTCGAGCGCCGCCGCTGCTGCCGCCGCCGCCGCGGAACCTCCTTCTCTCCGAGTCGCCATCTTCGATCAGAAAGAACCGGAACCGGGAGCGCGGGGGAAACGTGTCCGCTGGAAACACGGGGTCCCGGGGGCGGGGGGAGAGCCCTTAACGTCTGGGAAATTGGAATACCAAAAACAGCTAGAACATAAGTGTTTATTTTAAGATCAAATTAAAAGTGGTTTATTCCGGTTAAAATGTGCTGCCTCTTTTGACAATTCTCATCCTCTTAAATAAAACCCAACCCGGTGTGTTTTTTGCAATGAGTTTGACTGGTTTTATTCACTCCTAACTTCAAACAGCACTGAAGGTGATTGATTTCACGGTTAAAAACATTGGATTTGCTTTTTTTATATATATAAAAATGAGCCAAGCGGTTGATGCAGCGCTTTGTGTCGGGGGAAGCGGCGGCTGCGACTCTGCGCGCGCGTATCCGGGCCAACGTTCTGAGGAGCGGCGCGCGAGGCGATAAACTCATCACTGGAGGATCCGCGGCTCCCGGGGGGAGAGAGGGAGAGAAGAGAGAGGGAAAGAGATAGGATAGGAGAGCAGAGAGAGGAGCTGAGGCTGGAAGGTTGTTTTAAAAAAAATTAACGCGTGTACATTCTGAACGTTTCTTTTGCTTGATCCGGAAATGAAAATTAAACGACAGAAAACCGCAAAAAAACTTCTTGCATTTTACAAGCATAACTATGGATTCCGCGAACCTTTCCAAATCCTTCTTGATGGGACGTTTTGTCAGGCCGCATTGAAGAATAAAATCCAGATCAAAGAGCAGATGCCCAAGTATTTGATGGGAGAAGTACAGCTGTGTACAACATCGTAAGTGTTTGCATCCAACTGGCACCAGCAAATAGTTTTAGATTGATGTTAATGTGGCAAATTGTTTTTGGTTTAGGATAGCCTTCCTTATTTCCAGATTAATCTCTTTCAAAATTATCAACTGGGACTGCTGTGCATGAAGAGTAAAAACAAATCTTGTACTTCTTATTTTCTAGTTGCGTCCTTAAAGAGCTGGAATCGCTTGGAAAAGAATTGTACGGTGCAAAATTGATTGCTCAACGATTTCAAGTTAGAAATTGTCCACATTTCAAAAAGCCAGTAGGTGCCTCGGTGTGTCTGTTGTCGATGGTTGAAAACAATAACCTTCATCATTACTTTGTGGCCACACAGGTAACTTTAAAAAAAAACACATTTATGGTATGGTTACGGTATGCATTTTGTACACATCATTAATCATTGGCCCAGAAATTGCTGGAAAAATAATGACGACTTCACAGCGCTCGCCCTTAATAGTTTGTGAAAATTCAGCAGTTTGTTGCAAAGAAAAGATAAGCCATGAGTTCCGATTCTCCATGAGTTGCTGGACGATTTGCCGTTAGCCGAGATAAAACAGAAAAAATTGCAACATCGCCGTGACCCCCTCAGTTGAAATTAACTGTATGTCATGAAATTGCTGGATTTGTGCTGTAAATATGAATTAATCTTGCTGCTGCCATTTAGGGCTGGTAAGTCATGTTGTGAGGACCCTGTTAACAATGTGATTGATGGTCCTGACATGAAACTTAACCTTGGTGGCCCAGAAAGGGAACATAGAAAATAGGAGTAGGCCATTTGGCCCTTCCAGCCTGCCCTGCCATTCAATAAATGGCTGATCCTCTATCTCAATACCATATTCCCACTCTCTCCCCATACCCCTTGATGCCTTTTGTGTCTAGAAATCTATCTAGCTCCTTCTTAAATATATTCAGTGACTTGGCCTCCACAGCCTTCTGTGGTGGAGAATTCCACAGGTTCACCACCCTCTGAGTGAAGAAATTTCTCCTCATCTCAGTCCTAAATGTCCTGCCCCGTATCCTGAGACTGTGACCCCTCGTTCTGGACCCCCCAGCCAGGGGAAACATCCTCCCTGCATCCAGTCTGTCTAGCCCTGTCAGAATTTTATGTTTCAATGAGATCCCCTCTCATTCTTCTAAACTCGAGTGAATACAGGCCGAGTCGACCCAATCTCTCCTCATACGACAGTCCTGCCATCCCAGGAATCAGTCTGGTGAACCTTCGTTGCACTCCCTCTATGGCAAGTATATCCTTTCTTAGGTAAGGAGACCAAAACTGCACACATTACTCCAGGTGTGGTCTCACCAAGGCCCTGTATAACTGCAGTAAGACATCCTTGCTCCTGTACTCAAATCCTCTTGCAATGAAGGCCAACATACCATTTGCCTTCCTAACTGCTTGCTGCACCTGCATGTTTGCTTTCAGTGATTGGTGTACAAGAACACCCAGGTCCCTTTGTACATCAACATTCCCCAATCTATTACCATTTAAATAATACTCTGCCTTTCTGTTTTTCCTTCCGAAGTGGATAACTTCACATTTATCCACATTATACTGCATCTGCCATGTATTTGCCCACTCACTCAACATGTCTAAATTAACTTGAAGCCTCTTTGCATCCTCCTCACAACTCACGATCCCACCTAGTTTTGTGTTGTCAGCAAACTTGGAAATATTACATTTGGTTCCCTCATCCAAATCATTGATGTATATTGTGAATAGCTGGGGCCCAAGCACTGATCCCTGCGGTACCCCACTAGTCACCACCTGCCACCCTGAAAAGGACCCATTTATTCCTACTCTCTGTTTCCTGTCTGTTAACCAATTTTCAGTCCATGACAATATAGTACCTCCAATCCCATGTGCTTGAATTTTGCACACTAACCTCTTATGTGGAATTTTATAAAAGGCCTTCTGAAAATCGAAATAAACCACATCCACTGGTTCTCCCTTATCTATTCTACCAGTTACAGCCTCAAAAAACTCCAGTAGGTTTGTCAAACATTATTTCCCTTTCGTAAATCCATGTTGACTTTGTCTAATCCTGTTGATATTTTCTAAGTGTCCTATTATCACATCCTTTATAATAGACTCTAGCATTTTCCCTACTACTGATGTTAGACTAACCGGTCTGTAGTTCCCTGTTTTCTCTCTCCCTCCTTTTTTAAATAGTGGGGTTACATTTGCCACCCTCCAATCTGCAGGAACTGTTCCATAATGTATAGAATTTTGGCAGATGACAACTAATGCATCCACTATTTCCATGGCTACCTCTTTTAGTACTCTGGGATGCAGATTATCAGATCCTGGGGATTTATTGGCTTTCAGTCCCATTAATTTCTCCAGTGCTATTTTTTTACTAATACTATTTTCCTTTAATTCCTCCTCACTAGTCCCTTGGTTCCCTAGCATTTCTGGGAAGTTATTTGTGTCCTCTTCCGTGAAGACAGAACCAAAGTATTTGTTTAATTGCTCTGCCATTTCCCTGTTCCCCATTATACATTCTCCCATTTCTGACGGTAAGGGACCTACATTTGTCTTCACTAATCTTTTTCTTTTTACATACTTGTAGAAGCTTTTACAGTCCACTTTTATGTTCCTTGCAAGTTTACTCTCATTCTCTATTTTTCCCCTCTTAATCAATCACTTGGTCCCTTTTTGCTGAATTCTAAACTGCTCCCAATCCTCAGGCTTGCTACTTTTTCTGACAACTTTATATGACTCCTCTTTGGATCTAATACTATCCTTAATTTCTTTTGTTAGCCATGGTTGGGCTGCATTTCCTTTTGTGTTTTTGCGCCAGAAAGGAATGTATAATTGTTGCAATTCATGCATTCGTTCCTTAAATGTTAGCCATTGCCTATCCACTGCCATGCCTTATAATGAAGCTTCCCAATCTATCATAGCCAACTCACTCCTCATATCTTCGTAGTTTCTTTTGTTTAGATTTAGGACCCTAGTTTTGGATTGGACTACTTCACTTTCCATCTTAATGAAGAATTCTATCATGTTATGGTCACTCTTCCCTAAAGGACCCCGCACAACAAGATTATTAATTAACTCCTTCTCATTGCATAATACCCAATCTAGGATAGCCTGTTCCCTGGTTGGCTCTTCAATGTACTGGTCTAAAAAACCATCTCATACATAGTCCAGGAATTCATCCTCCACAGTATTATTGCTAATTTGGTTTTGCTAGTCTACGTGTAGATTAAAGTCACCCATGATTACTGTAGTACCCTTGTTACATGCATCTCTAATTTCCTGTTTGATCCCATACCCTACATTACCACTACTTTTTGGAGGCCTATAGACAACTCCCACCAGTGTTTTCTGCCCCTGGTTGCTGCTTAACTCCACCCAGACTGATTCTACAAGGAACAAAGGAAGCCTGGAGTCTCACTCCAGGTAGTGAATTGTTCCTAGAGGATTTTAAAACTTTTAAAAAATCTGCCTTGGCAGTATTTTTGCGCTAGTCTTGCCATCCACATTCCTTATAGTGTTGGGCTGCAATAATTTTCAGCATGCATACCTGTTTGGCTCTCAGAAATGCAAATTAGATAGATTTCTTTCAGAAAATAGAGTTACGTAGAATTTACACCGCAGAAACAGGCCATTCAGCCCAACTGGTCTATGCTCTACACGCGCCTCACATCGCACATCGTCTAACCCTATCAGCATTTCCTTCTATTCCTTTCGCCCTCATATATTTATCTAGCTTCCCCTTAAATGCATGTATGCTATTTGCCTCCACTACTCCTTGTGGTAGCGAGTTCCACATTCTAACCAATCTCTGGGTAAAGAAGATTCTCCTGAATTCCTTTTTGGATTTATTTGTGACTGTCTTATATTTATGACCCCTAGTTTTGGACTCACCCCACCAGTGGAAACATCTTCTCTACGTCTACCTTATCAAACCCCTTCATAATTTTAAAGACCTTTATTTTGGGATATGAGTAAGAATGTTTGTACATTTCGCACACCTACCCTGCCATTCACTCATTATTAACTTCTCAAGGATCAATACAACAATTCTCCAACACAACTGGGTTACAAAATACTTTTCTTCTGCTGGTTCTTTTTTATTTTTTTCTTAATTTTCTTTTCTGTCTCTTTTTCTTTGTCTCTTAATCCATTCTCTTTCTCGCTCTTTATTTCTCTGATTCTGATTCTGATTCTGATTCACCCTATTTCCCTCTCCGTTGTTCGCTCTGTTTCATGCTGTATCCTTAAATTTGGTTAAGGAGATAGACCATTGGGAATGATGTTCATGAGGTCCCAGATTCCCCGTTGACGTCGCTGTGCCGTTATCAATTCACATTTACGGCCCAAATATAGTGCGATCTGAAGGGTGAGGTAAAAAGTGCAGTTCACGTCACGTAGCGCGAGATGTGCCATTCCAGCAATTTCTGGGCCTTTATATTTTAATTATATTTCCACTCTTCAGTTTTTAGGTAAATTCTCTGTCGATTGGTAGGTATCAGCAACTGACAGATGAAGTTATTGCTGACAAATAGAGAACTGTGTAAATTGGTTGTAAATAATAAAAAAATACAAATGTAATTACCCAAACGGGATAATCAAAAGGGGTTGGGTTGGTCTTAGTTTGACGAATGACCAAATGTTATTATATACGCACAGTTCCATAGAGTTGATTTTACTTTGAAGGTAGTAGAGGAAGGAACTTTATGTTACTTAAAGTAGAGGATCAATAGGTGAGGCACCAACCCTGTCCTCTGAAGATCCAGTAATCATTCACGGACTCTGAGTGAAGCCGGCTTGATTGGCCAATTGGACTTTTTTTGCTGTGGGCTTTATGTTCTTATGAAATCCCCAAAAAGTGATATTGCAATCTTTAAGAACTACCCTAAGCCAGAAGTGCTTGCTTAAATAACCCAGGTAAAATATAAAAGCAGCATAACATGTCTGCAGTCCCAATGCCATAGAGTGGTAGAATGCAGATTTTGATTGTTTTTGAGATCGATGGCAAGTAGGGCATAAGTAATCAGAGTACTTATCCCAGATGTTCTTGTGCATCCTCTAGTAGTGTTGGTAGGGATCTGGGAGCAGGTCACCTGTGCACATGCTTAAGTTTGTCATCGAATTACATACAAATTACAACATGGAAACAGGGTGTTCAGCCTAACCAGTCCATTTTGGTGTTTATCTTCCTCTGATATATTTTACTGCCATTATTACTATAAATGTTAGTCAAGTTTATATTCTGTCATAAGAGAAGAACATGCAGAGCTGGAACAAATAAGACAATACAGTCCCCACTGCTTATAGTGGGCGCTTTCATGCGAATGCGACTTGCTTACTATACGCGCTGGCCGGTATAAATTGGTATTGTAAATAAAATTTAAAATCAGGCTGTTCAAAAGTAACGTTCTCTACAAGCCCGAAACCAAAGAGATTGAGTTGATGCTGCTGCCTCGTATTAATGTATCTCCAAGCCACGTAATATTTATACCGGTACAGACTACGCTGTCTTAAAGAGAGAAAGCACTGCTGGATCTAGTAATGGGAAATGAACCAGGACAGATAAAAGAAGTAAGTGTTGGGGAACACCTAGGCAATTGCAATCACAAGATAATAACGTTTAAAATAAAGATTGAGAAGGGCATAAGTAAGACAAAGACCAAAGTAGTAAGTTTGGAAAAAAGCTGATTTTAAGGGGATGAAAATGGAATTTGGGAAAATAAACTGGAAAAATTTACTTTAAACAAAGAAAGAAATAGAACAGCAGTGGGAGACATTTAAAATAGTGATCAGTAGACCCCAGGAGAAATATATCCCACTAAAAAGCAAGAATAAACTAGCCAGTAATGACACACTATGGATG
Organism: Heptranchias perlo; assembly: GCF_035084215.1. Taxonomy (NCBI): domain Eukaryota; kingdom Metazoa; phylum Chordata; class Chondrichthyes; order Hexanchiformes; family Hexanchidae; genus Heptranchias; species Heptranchias perlo. The sequence goes on from NC_090327.1 coordinate 93,515,436, forward strand.
AATAAGAAAATACAAGCAAAATTGAAACCAAACGAAAAAGGTGTACACTAAGTACATAGACATCAAAGGAGAGGATGAGAAAAGGGAATACGAAAATGTTAGGAAAGAAGTCAAAGAGAAACTACAAAATTAAATTTTCATGGAATATAAAAATACATAGTTAAGTATTCTACAGACACATAAATAACAAAAGAAAAATCAGGATAGGGATAGAGCCACTAAGTGATACACAAGATAAACTCACAGGTAATGACAGTGAAATGGCAGAAATATTAAATTATTACTTTGCCTCAGTATTTACCAGGGAGACTAACATGGTGGGCATGACATTAGAAGAAGAGATCAAAAAAGGTATAAGGACATTTCGGATAGAAAGGGGGGAGATAATTGATAAACTAATCCAAACTTAGAGAGGATAAAACCCCTGGTCCGGATGTATTGCTTCCACACCTATTAAAAGAAGTTAGGGAAGAGGCACTATTACAAAAATGTAAAAATTCATTAGAAATGGGAATCGTACCAGAGGACTAGCGGACAGCTAATGTGATTCCTATATTTAAAAAGGGAGATAGAACAGTTCAGGGAACTATGGACCAATTAGCTTAACGTCGGTGGTAGGAAAGATAATGGAATCCTTACTCAAAGATGTAATAGAAAAACATCTAGCAACCGAAAATATAATAAAGAATAGTCAGTACGGATTTCAAAAGGGAAAATCATACTTGACCAACCTTAATGAATTCTTTGAAGAAGTAAGAGAAAGGGTAGACAAAGGTAATGCAGTAGATGTAATATATTTGGATTTTCAAAAGGCCTTTGATAAGGTACTGCATATTAGACTCGTGACTAGGTCAGGGGATAAGTAGCAGAATGGATAGCAAGTTGGCTACAAAACAGAGGGTAGGGGTTAAAGGTGGGAAGTGGTGTTCCACAAGGATCGGTGCTGTTGTTCACCATTTGCATAAACGATTTGGACTCTGGAATCGGAAGTACAATTTCAAAATTTGCAGTCAACACCAAGGACTGCGACGACATACAGGAAGACATTAGAAAACTTGCAGAATGGGCGTGTAATTGGCAAATGAATTTCAATATAGTTAAGTGTGAGGTGGTACATTTTGGTAGGAAGAATAAGGAGGCCATATACTGCTTGGATAATAAGAATCTAAATGGGTTGGAGGAACAAATCACTAAAAGTAGTGACGCAGGTTAATAAGGCCATTAAAAAAAGCCAACCAAGCACTGGGGTTCATTTCTAGAGGAATAGAATTGAAAAGCAGAGAAGTTATATTAAACTTGTACAGAACCTTGGTTAGACCACACTCGGAGTATTGTGTACAGTTCTGGTCTCCATTTTATAGAAAGGATTATAGAAGGCATTGGAGAGGGTGCAAAAAAGATTCACAAGAATTATATCAGAATTGAGAGGATATCCTTATCAGGAAAGGCTCAACAGGCTGGGACTCTTTTTTCTCTAGAAAAGGGAAGACTGAGGGATGACCTGATTGAGGTCTTTAAGATTATGAAAGTGTTTGATAGGGTAAATATAGAGAAGATTTTTCCACTTGCAGGGGTGACCAGAATTAGAGGGCCATAAATATAAGATAGTCACTAATAAATCCAGTAGGGAATTCAGGAGAAACTTCTGGTTAGAATATAGAACTTGCTACCACAAGGAGTAGTTGAGGCAACTAGCATAAATGCATTTAAGGGGAAGCTAGATAAACCCTTAAGGAAAAAAGATTAGAAGAATATGTTGATGGGGTTAGATGAAGTAAGGAGGGAAGAGGCTCGTGTGGAGCACAAACACTGGTATGGACCTGTTGAGCTGAATGGCCTGTTTTTGTACTGTACATTCTATGTAATTCCACTCAGCTGAACCAAATAATAAAAATGAGACCACCCTGGCCTGGTCAATTTCAAAGTTCCTGAACCGCTGCCGCTGTGTTTGTGAATATCTTTCAAAAATTAATACTTAATAAGGGGGTGTTTCAAATACATGACAACAGTACTGCAGGGCGGATGGAAGGTGACCAAACAACTGCTTGAACTGCCCAAAATTGCCAGCCCGCTTAATATGCCTTTGTAATTGGTAATGGGAAATGGTTAGTGCCATTTGCCTGATATAGGCGGCTGTCTGGGATAGACAGGGACTGTGTAAGTGGTGGGGACTGGTGGATACATATTCAGGTCCTATTTGGGACCATGTGCTGCAAACAGGAGACACTATTGCAGTGTCAGTTCCTAAGTTGTCTTGTTCCTCATTTCATTCAATTCACATGAGCCCCAGGGTATTCTAATATTGTTATAATTATAAATGTTAATGGCTCAGATCGTTTCTTGTTTCTTCCTGTGAAAATACCCCATAAAGCAAATACATGGAAATATTCTGAAATAAAATCTAATTTTTCCCACTAAGAGATCACAACCAACAGTAATGAAACCAGACTCTGTCTACATGTTAAATGTAGCACACATTTACCTTCTAAGGATCGATACAAGTTTAGAGATGGGAGATTTTATGCAGGCTGTCCTATTTAATGATTAAGTAGACTAACTGGTTATCAGTTAATTTCTACCCCTGAATAGTTCCTTTGTTGTAGTGTTAATATGTTTATTAAATGCTTCTAAATTGTTTTAACAGGATCAAGAGTTAACAGTGAAAATTAAGAAGTTGCCAGGAGTCCCTCTGATGTACATTATACAGAACACTATGGTCCTGGAGAAACCTTCCCCCAAATCAATTGCACAAATACAGGTTTTGCATGGTAATCAGTTTGTCCCTGTACATCAGCAACAGACAATCCAGCACTTGAAAGAAGAGCAGGGCCTGGTGAAGGAATCCGTACCTAGGCGCAAAAAACGCAAAAGAAAAGGGGGCCCTAATCCTCTCAGTTGTCTGAAAAAGAAGAAGGTCCAACCACCACAACAACCAAATAAAGAGAAAAAACAAAGGAGATCAAGAAAGAAACGGAGAATAGCTTCATCGTGTATCAAAGTAGAAGCCACAATGTAGAAGTGAAACATTTTTGTTGCATACAAAATGATTGTTGATATATAATAAAATTTGAAATATGTCCTATACTTTATATAACTATAAAAAATTTTATTCGTTCATGGGATCTGGGCGTCGCTGGCAAGGCCAGCATTTATTGCCCATCCCTAATAAATGATCTACATCCCTTTTTGGAGCTACTTTTAAAGGTAAACCAACCCAATGTTCTTGAGTGCATGACTACCCGTATAAGCTCCTTTTAAAAAGTGTACATAGTGTGGGTTATTACTTTTAAAAAATGGACTTAGTGTGATTTTTCTTTATTTACTGATTAGGTACATACTTTTCCTATTACGTTGAAAATAGTGATTAAAATTATTCATCTCCTGTACCTTCTGATTTTATTTTAGGTAACAAGTTTAATAAATGAGCAATGGTGTTCCAAGCTTCTTGCCAGTTTATTGGCTGGTATGTTGCTTTCCTGGAATCGAGAGTAGAAGCAGCTGACCTTCATGTTCCTATGGCACAAAGGTCACGACTAAAACACACACTAGTAGAATCTGCACTGGCAAATTTTTTTTTTATTCGTTCATGGGATGTGGGCGTCGCTGGCGAGGCCAGCATTTATTGCCCATCCCTAATTGCCCTTGAGAAGGTGGTGGTAAGCCGCCTTCTTGAACCGCTGCAGTCTATGTGGTGAAGGTTCTCCCACAGTGCTGTTAGGAAGGGAGTTCCAGGATTTTGACCCAGCGACGATGAAGGAACGGCGATATATTTCCAAGTCGGGATGGTGTGTGACTTGGAGGGGAAAGTGCAAGTGGTATTGTTCCCATGTGCCTGATGCTCTTGTCCTTCTAGGTGGCGGAAGTTGCAGGTTTGGGAGGTGCTGTGGAAGAAGCATTGACAAGTTGCTGCAGTGCATCCTGTGGATGGTACACACTGCAGCCATGGCACGCCGGTGGTGAAGGGAGTGAATGTTTAGGGTGGTGGATGGGGTGCCATCAAGTGGGCTGCCTTGTCCTGGATGGTGGCGAGCTTCTTGTGTTGTTGGAGCTGCACTCATCCAGGCAAGTGGAGAGTATTCCATCACACTCCTGACTTGTGCCTTGCAGATGGTGGAAAGGCTTTGGGGAGTCAGGAGGTGAGTCACGAGCTGCAGAATACCCAGCCTCTGACCTGCTCTTGTAGCCACAGTATTTATGTGGCTGGTCCAGTTAAGTTTCTGGTCAATGGTGACCCCCAGGATGTTGATGGTGGGGGATTCGGTGAAGGTAATGCCGTTGAATGTCATGGGGAGGTGGTTAGACTCTCTCTTGTTGGAGATGGTCATTGCGTGGCACTTGTCTGGCGCGAATGTTACTTGCCACTGATGAGCCAAAGCCTGGATGTTGTCCAGGTCTTGCTGCATGCGGGCATGGATTGTTTCATTATCTGAGGGGTTGCGAACGGAGCTGAACACTGTGCAATCATCAGTGAACATCCCCATTTCTGACCTTATGATGGAGGGAAGGTCATTGATGAAGCAGCTGAAGATGGTTGGGTCCAGGACACTGCCCTGAGGAATTCCTGCTGCAATGTCCTGGGGCTGAGATGATTGGCCTCCAACAACCACTACCATCTTCCTTAGTGCAAGGTATGACTCCAGCCACTGGAGAGTTTTCCCCCTGATTCCCATTGACTTCAATTTTACTAGGGCTCCTTGGTGCCACACTCGGTCAAATGCTGCCTTGATGTCAAGGGCAGTCACTCTCACCTCACCTCTGGAATTCAGCTCTTTTGTCCATGTTTGGACCAAGGCTGTAATGAGGTCTGGAGCCGAGTGATCCTAGTGGAACCCAAACTGAGCATCGGTGAGCAGGTTATTGGTGAGTAAATGCCGCTTGATAGCACTGTCGACGACACCTTCCATCACTTTGCTGATGATTGAGAGTAGACTGATGGGGCGGTAATTGGCCGGATTGCATTTGTCGTGCTTTTTGCAGACAGGACATACCTGGGCATTTTTTCACATTTTCGGGTAGATGCCAGTGCTGTAGCTGTACTGGAACAGTTTAGCTAGAGGTGCGGCTAGTTCTGGAGCACAAGCCTTCAGCACTACAGCCATGATGTTGTCGGGGCCCATAGCCTTTGCTGTATCCAGGGCACTCAGCCGTTTCTTGATATCACATGGAGTGAATCGAATTGGCTGAAGACTGGCTTCTGTGGTGGTGGGGATATCGGGAGGAGGCCAAGATGGATCATCTACTCGGCACTTCTGGCTGAAGATGTTTGCAAACGCTTCAGCCTTGTCTTTTGCACTCACGTGCTGGACTCCGCCATCATTGAGGATGGGGATGTTTACAGAGCCTTCTCCTCCCGTTAGTTGTTTAATTGTCCACCATCATTCACAACTGGATGTGGCAAGACTGCAGAGCATTGATCTGATCCGTTGGTTGTGGAATCGCTTAACTCTCTATAGCATGCTGCTTCCACGGTTTAGCATGCATGTAGTCCTGAGTTGTAGCTTCACCAGGTTGGCACCTCATTTTTAGGTACACCTGGTGCCACTCCTGGCATGCTCTTCTACACTCCTCATTGAACTAGGGTTGATCCCCTGGCTTGTTGGTAATGGTAGAATGAGGAATATGCTGGGCCATGAGGTTACAGATTGTGCTGGAATATAATTCTGCTGCTGCTGATGGCCCACAGCGCCTCATGGATGACCAGTTTTGAGCTGCTAGATCTGTTGTGAATCTATCCCATTTAGCACGGTGGTAGTGCCACACAACACGTTGGATGGTGTCCTCAGTGTGAAGATGGGACTTTGTCTCCACAAGGACTGTGCGGTGGTCACTCCTACCAATACTGTCATGGACAGATGCATCTGCGACAGGTAGATTGGTGAGGACGAGGTCAAGTAGGTTTTTTCCCTTGTGTTGGTTCAGCTCACCACCTGCTGCAGGCCCAGTCTAGCAGCTATGTCCTTTAGGACTCGGCCAGCTCAGTCAGTAGTGGTGATACCAAGCCACCCTTGGTCGTGGACATCGATGTCCCCACTGAGAGAACATTCTGTGCCCTTGCTACCCTCAGTGCTTCCTCCAAGTGGTGCTCAATATGGAGGAGGACTGATTTATCAGCTGAGGGAGGACGGTAGGTGGTGATCAGCAGGAGGTTTCCTTGCCCATGTTCGACCTGATGCCATGAAATTTCATGGGATCCAGAGTCAATGTTGAGGACTCCCAGGGCCACTCCCTCCTGACTGTATATCACTGTACTGCCACCTCTGGTGGATCTGTCCTGCCGGTGGGACAGGACATATCCAGGGTTGGTGATGGAAGAGTTTGGGACGATGGCTGAAAGGTATGATTCTGTGAGTATGGCTATGTCAGGCTGTTGCTTCACTAGTCTGTAGGACAGCTCTCCCAATTTTGCACAAGTCCCCAGATGTTAGTGAGGAGGACTTTGCAGGGTCGACTGGGCTTGGTTTGCCATTTTCATATCCGGTGCCTAGTGGTCCGATGCCGGGTGGTCCGTCTGGTTTTATTCTTATTATGACTTTTCATAGTGAGATTGTACAACTGAGTGGCTTACTAGGCCATTTCAGAGGGCGATTAAGAATCAACCACATTGCTGTGGTTCCGGAGTCACATATAGGCCAGACCGAGTAAGGACGGCAGGTTTCCTTCCCTAAAGGACATTAGTGAACCAGATGGGTTTTTAACCACAATCCGGTAGTTTCATGGCCATCATTACTGATACTAGTTTTTTTTATTCCAGATTTTGCTTAATTAATTGAATTTAAATTCCCCAGCTGTCGTGGCGGGATTTGAACTCATGACTCTGATTATTAGTCCAGGCCTCTAAGATTACTAGTCCAGTAACATAACCACAATGCTACCATATCCAGGAATCATAAGATTACTTTTTAATAACATGTTTGGGCCTGAGGATTATATGGTTTTCTTTATGTTTTCTAGGTGGTTTTCCCTCATTCCTGAGATGGATGAAGTACCAACCCAACCACCACTGTTGTCTAGTCAGTTGACATGTCAGTTTGCCTGTTGTGATATACGAGTTCCTTGAATTCAATTTTTTCCGAAACACCTCCACTCGTATCTTAAAATGTTGTGGTTAGGGAGAACAAAGGGAAACCTGGAGCAGGCTTAACTTCAGTACATTGTATTTCTGGAAGCCCCATTGGAAAGTTTTGCAGGATTTGTTCACGCTGATCAGTGAAAATAGGGATGATTCTTCCAAGAACAGATTCATCTGTACTTTATGAATAGATAGGGTAAAAACACAGACATGGTGTAATCATTCAATTGGTTTAGAATTTGTGGAATTTACCAGCCCTCTCTCGATACAGCAGTATTAGCCTCTTTATGAAAGTAGAACTGAAGGGATGACAACATACCATGGCCTCTGAAACATCCAAAAGTGCTTATTACTTTCTCTTGGTTTAGCCTGCATTTCTACCATATTTGTGGAATCTCCTTGAATCTTGATTCTGTCCATTTGATATTCAGTCATTCTACCCCCAACTTTTGTTTCTTACAGAAACCCATATTTCACTCCTTTATGGTTGTTTTCTTCCAACTCCCAAGTTCTGATCCAAAGGAGGGCATGTGTTTATGTTGGTTCTGATGTCTCTGTTGTTCATCTTAGCTCCCTGAATCACCGTACTACAATCTCTTGTGACTAAACATGTAATTCTCTCATTGCACTAAGTTGATCTGACTTCTTTCACTCTCTTAACCTTGATAACTGTCTGGTTTTTCCAATTACTTGCCAAGCCAAATCAAATCCATGAAAACAACTTACATGCACCATTCTCTTGCATTTATACAGTCATGCACAGAGCATCCTGCTGTCCTGAGGCAACATCATGATGCACTGAAAATATAAAATTGTTTTTCTAGAATGAACAGCAAACTATAAAGATGATATTTAACCTGCTGAACTGCAGAGGTTTGAAATAAAAATGTAAGCAAAATAGGATTTTTTTCTAGGTCCTTTTCAGCTTGGGCTAAAAGATTTTTTAAGAGGCTCAGTCACCTGGTATCTGACACACACAGGCCTGTGAATTTGAACTCCATCAGCATCCTCAGATCTTGACTTTGCTTTGTGTCATGACACTGATGCATTGAACCAACACTGTATTTAGCAGGCGGCAAGAGGAGGCAGTGGATTCAAAAACAGAATACACAAAAATTGCTTCTGTGAAGTATGAAGCTTAAATTGTTTATCTTTGGAATGTCATCAGCAGTGGGAGAATTGTGCATCGGCAGTTAATGGCACTCACATAACGTAGAAGGACAAGAAGCCACCCAATCAGCAGTATTTGTCATATTTCTCCCCGGACCAAGTTCTGCTTATACTTTTCTATCTGGGCCGGTGAAGTATCTGATGTTGTTCCAACTGGTATGGAACATTTAATACCTCAGTCTTCCCCTTCTGTCAGATATGATACTACATCTTGGTTCAATCATTCCTTCCGCTGTCTTATAAAAGTTTTGCTTATTGCACCTTGCACCTTGTTTAGTCTGAAGCATCCTTTGATTCTGTTGGTAATTTCCATAAATCCATTATTAGAGATGCTACATACAACTTTATTGAGGAATGTCTTTCTGCCCTTCCAGCAGCTGCTCTTTTGGGTCCCTTGCCAAAGCTATTGTCACTACTGAAAATCCTGAAGATATAGTTATTAGCTCTGCTAAAGACAAAGCTGTTTTTTTGCCAGTTTTCTGACTTTGTTCACATCTAAAGAAATCACCAAATGGCCTCACACCAAAGCTACATTCATGGCTATCCTGGTCCACTCTTCCCTCACCCCCAACACCTGCTCCCCTTCCTGTGCAAGTGCAAAAGATGCAATACCTGCACTTTCACCTCCCTTCCCACCATCCAGGTCCCCAAACACTACTACAGTGATTTACTTGTACTTCTTTCAATTTAGTATACTGTACTCACTGCTCACAATGCGATCTCCTCTACACTGGGGAGGCCAGGCGCAGATTGGGTGATCAATTTGCGAACACCTTTATTCAGTCCGCAAGCGTGACCTTGAGCTTCCAGTGAGGTGCCACTTTAATTCTCCATCCCACTCCCACTCTGACCTCTCTGTTCTTGCCTTCCCCACATTGTTTCAATGAAACTCAACGCAAGCTTGAGGAACAGTACCTCATCTTTCTACTAGGCATTTTACAGCCTTCCAGTCTTAACATCGAGTTTAACAACTTTAGATCTAACCCACCGCTCCCAATTTCTTTCAGACAGTAAGTGCTGGTAATGGAGGATGGCTGCTCCAGAGCCACTGGGAGTGGAGGAGGTGAGGGCTGGTACTTGGGGTGGGGATCCCCTTTCAGTACAAGACCTGTGGGGTAGGCCCCACTCCTGGGGTCTATCTGCCTTTCCTCTGCCACATTCCTAGGCCATGGCAACCCTCTCTGCTTTCCAGATTTTCCATTCTTCCCTCCCCATCTGCTATTCCACAGGAACCATTTACACCTCCTCTGGACCCATCTTTTGTTTGAATACTTGTCCCATTACCATCCTCTTTTGCCTCACACCATCATCACTTTTGCCATTTAATCACTGCTGCCCTCCACCCTGTCACAGACCTTTCCCTTTTGTTCTTTCCCTGCCCCCTTATCCTTGGCTCTGCATTTGCTTAAAAGCTGTTCATCTCCATCTTCCAGTTCTGATGAAAGGTCATCGACCTGAAACATTGGCCTTGATATTAACCCTTCCACAGCAGGAGGGAGGAGGTCATGGATGGTAAACCCTAAAAGATGGGGAACCCGTCCCCAACCTGATGCGTGCAATTGCGAGCCTGATTTAAATTTAACTGCTGCCGTCCGGGTTTCCAAAGGCTCGGGAATCCAATATGGATCTGTAAAGGGTAGGTCATGTCTAACAAACCTAATTGAATTTTTTGAGGAAGTAACTAAAGTAGTAGACAGGGGATTGCCTATGGATGTAGTTTATATGGACTTCCAGAAGGCATTCGATAAGGTTCCACATAAGAGACCATTTGCTCAAATTAAAGCTCATGGAATTGAAGCAAATTATTGACCTAGTTAGGAGGTAGAAGACAAAGAGTAGGGATAATGGGTACATACTCGAATTGGAAGGAAGTGGGGCCTCAACTATTCACTATATTTATTAATGACTTAGATAACACAATAGAGAGCCGTATATCCAAGTTTGCTGATGATGCAAAGATTGGTAGCTTAGTAAGTAGTGTAGACAGGAGCATAAAATTACATAAAATTGATAAATTAAGTAAGTGGGCAAAACTGTGGCAGATGGATTTCAACGTGGTAACTGTGAGGTCATCCATTTTGGACCAAAAAAAGATAGATCCAAGTATTTTTTTAAATGGTGAAAAGCTAGGAACAGTGGAAGTCCAAAGAGATTTAGGGGTCCATGTACACAGATCACTAAAATGTAGTAGCCAAGCACAGAAAATAATCAAAAAGGCTAATGGAATGTTAGTCTTTATATTTAGAGGGCTAGAATATAAAGGGGAGCAAGTTTTGCTGCAGCTATACAAAGCCCTTGTTAGACCACATCTGGAGTACTGTGCACAGTTTTGGACACCGTACCTTAGAAAGGACATATTGACCTTGGAAGGAGTGCAGTGCAGGTTCACCAGGATGTTACCAGGGCTCCAAGGGTTAGATTATGAGGAGAGATTACATAAACTAGGATTGTATTCCACAGAATTTAGAAGGTGATTTGATTGAGGTTTTCAGGATTTTGAAAGGAATTGATAGGGTAGCTATTAAAGAAACTTCTTCCGCTGGTGGGGGAGTCTCGGCCAAGGGGAAATGACCTTATCGGAGCCAGGCCATTCAGGAGAGAAGTTAGGAAACACTTCTTCACATAAAGGGTGGTAGAAGTGTGGAACTCTCTCCCACAAAAAGCAGTAGATGCTAGCTCAATTAATAATTTTAAATCTGAGATTGATAGATTTTTGCTCACCAAGGATATTAAGGGATATGGAGCCAAGGTGGGTAAATGAAGTTAGGATACAGATCAGCCATGATCTCATTGAATGGCAGAACAGGCTCGAGGGGCTGAATGGCCTATTCCTGTTCCTACTTGAAGCCCTCAATTGCTGGGCCCCAACCCTCAGTCTGAAGCCAGCGATCGCGCACCCCACCCCACCTCCCGATTGCCAGGGACCGTTCCCAAGGGTCCCCGGCTGCAGCCTCCTGCTAGTTTTCCTATACAGCAGCTGGCCAGCTTGTCACTTTGCCCGGCTGCCAGGCAAGAAACGGAACAAAAAAAATTATGAAGTCCTGCCATTAAATTCGGCAGGACACCTGAGTCCCCTGCTTCGACGGGTTTCCTTCCTGTTAACGCGCTCCACCCGCAAATATCGGGGCCATTAATTAGGTTTCTCTCTCCACAGATGCTGCCTGACCTGCTGAGTGTTTCCAGCATTTTCTGTTGTTATTTCAGATTTCCAGCATCCGCAGCATTTTGCTTTTGTTCATGGCTATCCAGTTTTCTTTCAAATTGCTCCATCTGTAGTGTAGTTAGAATGATAGAAAATTTATAGCACAGAAGGAGGCCATTTGGCCCATCGTGTCCGCGCCGTCTGAGAAATGACCCACCCAGCCTAATCCCACTTTCCCGCATTTGCCTGTAGGTCACGGCTCTTCAGGTGCACACCCAGGTATTTTTTAAATGAGTTGAGGGTTTCTGAATCTACCACCCTCTCAGGCAGTGAGTTCCAGACCCCCACCACCCTCTGGGTGAAAATATTTTTCCTAATTTCTGCTCTAATCCTCCTACCAATCACTTTAAATCTATGACCCCTGGTTATTGACCCCTCCTCTAAGGGAAATAGGTCCTTCCTATCCACTCTGTCTAGGCCCCTCATAATTTTGTACACCTCAATCAAATCACCCCTCAGCCTCCTCTGTTCCAAGGAAAACAACCCCAGCCTATCCAATCTGTAATTGTAGCTAAAATTCTCCAGTCTTGGCAACATCCTCATAAATATCCTCTGCACCCTCTCTAGTGCAATTATATCCTTCCTGTAATGTGGTGACCAGAATTGTGTGTAGTACTCAAGCTGTGGCCTAACTAGTGTTTTATACAGTTCCAGCATAACATCGTTGCTTTTATATTCTATGCCTCGGCTAATAAAGGAAAGTATTCCATATGCCTTCTTAACCACCTTATCTACCTATCCTGCTACCTTCAGGGATTTGTGGACATCCACTCCAAGGTCCCTCACTTCCTCTACACTTCTCAGTATCCTCCCATTTATTGCGTACTCCCTTGCCTTGTTTGCTCTCCCCAAATGCATTTCCTCACACTTCTCCGGATTGAACTCCATTTGCCACTTTTCTGCCCATCTGACCAGTCCATTGATATCTTCCTGCAATCTACAGCTTTCCTCCTCACTATCAACCACACGGCCTATCTTTGTCATTTGCAAATTTCTTAAATGTAGGAGGCATAATTAAGTCCAAATCGTTAATGTATACCACAAAAAGCAAAGGACCCAGTACCAAGCCCTGCAGCACCCCACTGGAAACAGCCTTCCAGTCGCAAAAACACCCGTCGACCATTACCCTTTGCTTCCTGCCACTGAGCCAATTTTGGATCCAATTTGCCACATTCCCTTGGATCCCATGGGCTTTTACTTTTTTGACCAATCTGCCATGTGGGACCTCGTCAAAAGCCTTGCTAAAATCCATATAGACCACATCAATTGCGCTACCTTCATCGATCCTCCTCATCACCACCTCGAAAAATTCAATCAAGTTCGTCAGACACGACCTCCCCTTAACAAATCGGTGCTGACTGTCCTTGATTAGTCCGTGCCTTTCTAAGTGACAGTTTATGCTGTCCCTCAGAATTGATTCCAATAATTTGCCCACCACCATTGATGAGTTGATGGCTCATCCTCTGGTTTTTACACTATGTTACATTAATTCATAGGTGACCTAATGATGTGTCCTCTCTCCTACACTATCCTTGGTATCAATGATCTCTTCCACTTATTTCAACCATATCAGTGCTTTTACTGATAAATCCACTCTACATTCAGCAACTTCCTTCAGATTGCTCAGCATATGAATAAAGCCTAGCTTAATAAGTTTTACGGAAATCACATGAAAATATTATATTGCAGATAGGCAGTGTTTCATGTGATTTCTTAGTCTCACATTGTATAAAGTCCCTGGATGAACACCATAGTGCCAGTTTGTTTTGATCTAAAGCTAACCACAACACTATACCTCCCAAAAGTATACCCCAGTAAGGCCTGTGGGGTGGATGGTAGGATTGTGGTGTGTGGATGATGCAAATCATTTGAATACAACTGGCATAGTGCCATGAGGCAAGAACCATAGATTTGGGGTTGATAAGGTAATGCCAATACAACTTTTGTTCGGTTTAATCATATCTATGAATTATGGGAAACTGAGGAAATGCAAACAGCAACCCTTGTGTCCAGAGGAGACTGTCAAGGCCCTGTTGTTGAATAGAATTATGGGACCTGATGCTGGAGTGAAGAGGCAAACTGGTCTATTTCTGGACACTCTGAACCACCTCCAGGTGAATCTTGGACTTGAACATGAAATAGCTGAGTGTGTCCACTGCTATGTTGTCTGTTTCACCTAAATGCTCAGCTGAGTAATCTTCCTACCCAAACATCAGTATACTAGTAGGATGGCATCTTAACAAATGAAGTGGGAGCCACCCCCCATCTTCCTCTGGTGGGTGATGTTGTGGTCCACCATACTGCTGTTTAACCACGCTCATAACTTGGTTGCTCAGTGCTATTGTCTGAAGGTGCCTTTACCTCAAATTTCAATTGCTTGATGTTCCAAGTGGATTACTCTATCGTCCAGTTTCCTGGCAGATGGGTGCCACATCTGTCAAGAACACTTACATTAACACTGTAAGCTTTAGGGAACTGTTGTAAGGGATTGGCTTGTAGTAAATTGTTCTTCTGTGACCAACATGTGAGATCCATGGCTAAGACTGGGTTCATCCTTACCGGTTGGGACAGGTGAGGCTTTGTTGGGTGGAGAGTAAATGTGGGGTGGGGGAACATAGGCTGAACTGGTTCAGCTGAAATGGTTGCATACAACATTCTGAAGTGATGTAAAATTCTTAAGTAACCTTTTGCTAAAGTAGATCTACTGGTCTCGTATTTGGGACGGCCGTGTTTTAAAATCTTGTGGGCAAAAAGAACAAAGAGCTCATAAAATAATGTAGGGCAAGAAAAATAATAGTTCGCAGAAAATTCAGAGGTATTTTCCTTCCAACATTAAGTGGTATCTAAAAGATTACAAAATGGGGCTATGACTAAAAATGGCATCAAAATGTAAAAATGTATAACTCTGATACTAATTGGGGAGTTCTTTGTCTCAACAGTTGACATAAAATTTGATTAATTATGAACCATGTGCCCTGTGAGAGAAAAGTTCAGCTGCTGGATTACCGAAATGCACTTCTTTCTTTTTCACTGGTCTTTCCTATTTGAATTTCACGGGCCACTAAATTTGGAAGGGTCTGTTACTAGCACTATTCTCTCATTGGTAGATAAACTGCAAATCAGAATACAAAAGATTTGTTAGAATCTACAGCTTGAGATATATTCAAATTAATACGATCAATTTTGTATGTAGTCCAATTTTATATGATACTCCATAGTACAAGATGAAACAGTTGGATACTCCAGCTTTAAAATACACGTTGAGTTTCACAAGTCGGCATTACAAAAAATGTAGAATTTCAGTACCAGTTTTGGGTAAAATCTTTTTCAAATACTTCTACAGAAAAAGGGATTGAGAAGAGCAACTGAGTGAAATAGATGTTAAAACATCAAAATGGAGAGGAAAAATCCATATATGAAACAAAGTTGCTTTTAAAATATATTTTACTATTAAGTGCTGCAGCCTATACTGTACAAAATTACTGGAAAACAGCAGGAATCTAAAATACCTCATTTATAGTCTGCCTGCCACTTTCCTTTCAGCTACACTTGAAAGAAATTCCTTCATCCCCCCCTTCCAAGTTCCAAGCTCGGACAACTTCGTAGGACTTTGCTCAAATATAAATGGAAACTCCACTTTCCCAACGAGTTAGACGAAAAGTAATCATGTCTCATCCAGAATGATTGATATGCAGTATCTTCAAGGTGAAATTGTCAAAAATATACAGGAGGGAAGATACAGGATATAAAAACAAAACTCACAATATGGACTAAAAACTTGTTTCATGAGACAAAACCATCGATACTGTAACAAGTATTTTATTAGAAAAGTTATACATAACAGCATGAACTATCACTGTTCAGCAACATTTAGTGATGACCTAATTAAGCAACAAACTAGAGACTCAGTAGCATAAGCAAAATGCTGCTTAAAATGAGAGCTTTCACCTTTTCCATAATTAAACATTCATTAAAAATTATCTACACATTTTATACAAAAAGGGGAATATAGGCTTACAGGCACATTATGTTTAAAATAAAACAGCATTGTAACACTCCAGACTGTTAAAGCATCCTAAAATTATGAGTATGTTTTTAAAATTAACCAAATATTTCATACGTCCTTGTTTGCATGTTAACAAATAGTTTTGTAATTCCAGTGGACAATGGGCATGCTGGTAGACTGTGTTCCAAAAATATCTCAATATAGAGGAACTAGCACACAATTCTAAAAGTTAAATTAAGTGCAAGTGTTGAATACCAACTTCTCTATAGTACTGTGTTGCAGGCATATGAATTTCATCAAATGACATCTTATTGAGACAGTCTACCAGCAGCAGTGGTGTTACACAGGTGACATTTCTGAATAATGCAATCAACAAAGCCATAATTATGTCTGCACAGAAACTTATTCATAATATACCTGAAACATTATGTATTTCTCCAATCATGATTTTCAGTATAAAACCGGTCAAGGAGTGTGAGTTATTTGTATTTACCATAAACACTGGAATAACACACCTATCCCAAAAAATTGAAGAGTTTCTCTGTCCAAAATAATCTTTTAACTCAATATACATTAAAACCAACTTATCAAAGTATTGTAATGGTCTCAATTCCCCATATGGGGCAATACATATCTAGTGAATACACACTAGCCATTTAAGGTCAACCAGATCAGACAATGTTGAATCTTGGTCCTGGAGTTGCAATGATGTCGCTGTAAGGCTCAGCCTGCGTAAGCTCAATTGCCTGTTGCTTTTTAAGTACCAAGAAACTGTAGAACTTTGCAGCCGCTTGTTTCCGGTTGTTTCTCCGACATAAATCTGCCAGGCTAATAGATTCAGCTCCCGTTTTAGCCAAAGCTCTCTGAAAAAGACAAAAATGATGAAGGCATGCCCTAAAACCAAATTGTTAATGTTTGTGTATTGAAAACAGAAGACTGCATAGAAGATAATTTGTATGTGTATAAATCAATCCACTTTAACAAATACAGAAGCTTATAAAAACTAAAAAAAAGTTAAGGTAAAAATCAAGGACAACAACTTGCATTTATATAGCACAAGTAGAAAAACATCCCAAGATGCTTCGCAGGAGTGAGAAGCCACAGAAGGTGAAACTAGGAGAGGTGACCAAAAGCTTGGCCAGAAAGGTAGGTCTTAAGGGGAGTTTTGAAAGGAGGAGAGGGATGTCTTAAGTTAATGCAGGGAATTCCATTTTTTGTTCAAAATACTTCATTTTATACAAAAAAGCTCGAGAATTGTCTTTCACCTTTTGTTACCCACATGGAGACCGGAGAGTCTGGCTCCCTCCTTGCTGGGCAATTCCACTGATGTCACAGATAGGGAACATCTTCATGTGGATCCATAAAAACAAAGGGAGCTGTGGTTTCAGACTAAACAGACAGCTGCTCCATAACCTCAGGATCCCACGATATCAAGCTGTATGCTCAGGTGGCAGATTTCCCAGCTTACAGCATGGGTTTCCAGGGTCCTGCAGTTCCCGGTCAGCTTGCAAGCTAATCCAAAATTGCAACCCTATTATTGTCTATGGAGCTGCTCTGGGTTGCTCTTAATCGGTGACATCACCAGAACTGCGTGCAGGAAAGGAGTCTCAAGGGTCTTTCTGTGGATAATATTTTTAAAAATATATCTATAAAAAAAATCAGCAGGTAGTCACTGAATTCCAAGCATTGCCCATTAGGCCTGCAGGTGGTGCTGCGATTGGGTGGGTGTAATGCTATTACATGTCACGTAATGTTATTTGTCAAAACAAGAGCTGCAATTTTAAACTGGTGGTTTCAATGTGCATGCTTCTCCACACCAAGGCCACCAGATGGCTCTGCAGCAACGTCTCTGCTCGAAACAAATTTCTAAACATGATGCAACTTGTAGGTAAAATTGGTATCCTAATTATTTGTAAACATAAATTGCTTTGATTTGATCAGCAAACCAGACATTCCGCCTGAAACAAAAACGATGTAACTTGCCCTCCCAGTTTAGTGTGTGCCCTCCGACACCACCCATGCCCAGCTGCGTCTGGTTGTGCACTGATGTGTGCCTCTAACTTGAGATCCTTGCACAGCCATTGATCTCAGTATGCAAGCCCCAACTTAAGATTTGCATAGTGCACCAGGCGGCAATGTCAGTCTCTTCCGATGACTCT
Source organism: Heptranchias perlo (assembly GCF_035084215.1). NCBI lineage: Eukaryota > Metazoa > Chordata > Chondrichthyes > Hexanchiformes > Hexanchidae > Heptranchias > Heptranchias perlo. Next base: position 93,533,042 of record NC_090327.1, read on the forward strand.
CCTTGCCCACTGCTGGGAGAATCAGTCCCTCCCCACAGACAAATTCTAAGAATTTTCCAGGCACTTGCAAATCTTCCAACTGAGAGTTTACCAGCCAATCCGTCCTTCAGAGTGTGTTCGTAGGCTGCCCTCTCCCTACTGGGAATATTTCTCAGCCATTCTTCCCCCCACCCCCCAGCTGAGGTGGTTTCTCTGCTTTGTTGCCTGCTACCCCTGTCCCCTCGCTTTCACTATCCCCATATTCTTCTTCTCCTTTTCTCCCCTTAGTCCAACTTACAACCCTCCTGACCTGAATACTGCAATTAGGTCGCGACATCCTATGTAGGCCATAGGAGAGAGTAATTTTTTTTTAAAAAGTCAAAAGTCTTCAGTATAATTTTTAAAAATTTAAATGGAAAAAGATGTACTCCCAGACTTCCTTTTAAGAAACCAGATACTTAATTCAAATTCTGATTAAGAAATAAAACAGCAATGGATTTTTAATTTTGGCTGGTCAACACTGAAACCACCGAAGTACACAATCCATTATCATATCCTATTAATCAGTCTTAGCTTCTTAATCTTATTCATCATACCTTTCATTAGAATTGACTTAGTATGAAAATGTTTTTTAGTGACAATTCTATTTTTTTTAAAACAGTAAATGATGGAACGCCTCACCGTAACAAAAACAGATAGGAGGCTACCACAACCATTACTATGTCCAATTTACCCAATGCACCATATTAAAAAAGGGTTTACCCATAAAAGACTTGACAACTGCAGAGTTAACAAATAGGCATCAATGGCCTTAGAAAAACTTAAAATTCAATGTCAGTGGAGTACATAGCAAGACCCAAACAGCATTCTGGGCCCCAACATTACCAAGAGCCCAATGCAGTTAGCTTCAGTTTTTCCTCTGAAAGGAATCGTTTTCCTCTTCACTCTTGACTTATTGCACATCATGTTTGGGGATGGATTTCCACAGGGATCTCCCAATCAACCACCGTAACTTCATCAGAAGAGCTGCAGAAGTCTCAGGAAAACGCCATAAACACCGTTTACGCTGTCTTTCTAGGTTTTTTGCAGCTCTTCTGCCAAAGTTACCGCAGACAAGTACGAAATCCCCCCGTAAAATCAACCCCACTGTGCCTAATTTGCTTCCAACGAGATCTTGCTTTCCATTTGTAATCTTGTACTTTCAGTGCCTAAAAGAGCTATTCTGATTCTCAAAATAAAAAGTACAGCAGCGCTTCTGAAACATTCGAAGTATCCGCACTACTAATTGAACTGAGAACACGGTAGCTTACACTTGTCAAACATGTAGCGCCTTTGAGATATAACAAAAGAGTAAATTTCACTCAAGGATGCTATCCAATAATAAAAATGCAGCTAACTGCAATGCTACCAATATTGCAGAGTACATGAACAGTTGTTATACAGCCACAGTCTTGACTTTTTTGGCAACCTAGAAATTTAGTGCTAAACCCCAACTCTTTTAAAAAAAAATATTCATGGCCAGATGAGATTTGAAGCAGTTTGTGCAAAAGTAGGTCACCACATTAATTAGTGCGTATCCATCACTAAAGAAAATGATTAATCCACTATCTGCAAACATTTAATTCCAGGTTTATTCATAATACATTTAAAAAGCATTCATATTACAGCATAGCATTCTGCATAATTTTATATAATTAAGCTGCACAAATCTCCACCGCAAATGGTCAGTCCATTATTTATAAATTACATGATCTTAATTATCTTACCTGTAGACCATGAAGCATTTGCTGAGTTCTCTTGTTCCATCGTCTCTCTTCCTGATCTTGGTCACCCCCTACCGTTTCCTCTTCCTAAAAACAAAAGAAAAATGTATTGCTGTATAAAAAAACCATAGTATGTATGGAAGAGGAAACACCAATAATCCCAAAGCCATCCAATGGACTATGTATAAATTAATGCAGACCAATAAAAAATATTATGACTTCCATCAGTGTCCCAATTGTTCAAATATATGCATTATGAAATGATAGAGGACTGTAAACATATTTTGAAGGAACAAATGGCCATTCAGCAAACAATGCTGTTAAAATTTGCATATCATCTTTTTCCATTATTGCCACTGTTCCTTTTCCCATCACTGGGATTCTTCTCATCTGGCACCAGATAAGTCTGCAAAATAGCTCAGGTGGTCCTGGCTGGACAACCAGTGGGAAACTTTCCAGAATTAATTTTTCATAGTTAAATAAAGTTGATCAAAATAATGAATCTCATCTTGGCTATCAAATACTGTTTTTATTTTCCATTATACAAATAATTAGAAATGTGGCTTTAATGTACAAAAAATATAGATTCATATGAAATAAAAAAAACTATTTTGAAAGCTTACATAGGAATTTTAATATTTCAAATTAATTAAGAAACGAAGAAAACCCTTCACAAACTGAACTCTTGCTGGAATCCACAGTGACTCACTGAGTAACAATCTGGTGTAGTACAGATCTATACAAACCAGAAGCTCCCAAATCAATGCCGAATGTGTGTTGAAGTAGCCAATCCCTGCTAGAGTGTAATAACAGAGGCACTATAATTGGTTTTAGCATGGCTGGGCTTGGCAGGAGGTAGGTCTGGAACAGCTCCTGACTTTATTTTTGTAAATTTTTTCAATTTTTTATTCCACCTTCACCATTTTCTTTCCTTCTTAAGGTGTCAAATCCTCACTGGAGCACATTTCCATGGGCACCATCCAGTATCTCACCCAAGCAGCCACTATTAATATCTGACAAATAGGGCACCACAGTTAAACTGAATCCATTCTCACTTAACATCCACATACTGGATAAAGATAAGTAATGGGAACCCCAGCCAAATTATCCCATCACTGATCCAAGGATACTAGGATCAATTGTAGCCACTTCAGCTGAGATCAACAAGCTCAAAAGAATGGGAATCAAACCTGGGACCTTCCTAGTCTGTATGACTTAGCTATTCACCTCAAACTGATTGAACTATCGAGACAGAAATGTGGTCCCGATTAGCATCTGCTGACTTCCAAACGAAGTGTACACAGATATTGTGTGAAGAAAAGACAGGTATCATCTCTGATGACCTAGTTTTGAATAGCCCGCAGAGGCTCAGTGTCATGGCTCACACTTGAACAGCCAATTGAACATAGCATCAGAAGGCTGCCACTGCTCATGGATTTGTAGTCCAATGTGAATCAATGACTTGAAGACTAAGGGAAGACAAATAAGAGGATAAAGAAAAACATAAACCTTGCTGCAAAATACTTTTTGCAAAGGTCCGAATGTATTTGAAACCACTTTTTTCAGATAAGCTAGCAATAACAGTATTAAAACGGTAGCTGTTCCCACCTCCTCTTCCTCCTCTTCATCTTTTTCTTTCTTCTCTGGCAGAACTGCAAGTTCTGGGACAAGATCAGTAATGTGCAGTTGCTCCTCTGGAGGAGGCTCTACTGGTGGAATCTGCAGTTCCTCTTCTTGCTGCTGCTGCTGCGGCTGCTGCTGTGGCTGCTGTTGCTCTTCTTGCTGCAGAAGGGATATAAACACAAAGTTAAAAAATGAGACGTACACGTCTCACATGGAACCACAGGAGCAGGCGTGAAGGTTTCTGTATCAAGCAGCAACATCAGGAGTGGAGGTGAGAGCGGACCTGGGAGAACAAGAGGAGAGGAGTCGGGAGAAGCAGCGCTGAGCGCCGGGGAGGAGCCCCAGGGATCAGTACAGGAGCGGAAGCGGAGTCGAGGGAAATGGCGCTGAGCACCAGGGGAGGAGCCCCAGGGATCAGTACAGGAGCGGGAGCGGAGTCGAGGGAAATGGCGCTGAGCACCAGGGGAGGGGCCCCAGGGATCAGTACAGGAGCGGGAGCGGAGTCGAGGGAAATGGCGCTGAGCACCAGGGGAGGGGCCCCAGGGATCAGTACAGGAGCGGGAGCGGAGTTGAAGGAAGCAGTGCTGAGGACCAGGGGAGGAGCCCCAGGGATCAGTACAGGAGCAGAGCAGAGTCGAGGGAAATGGCACTGAGCACTAGGGGAGGAGTGCCAGGGATCAGTACAGGAGCAGGAGCGGGGTCGAAGGAAGTGGGGCTGGGCACCAGGGGAGGAGCCCCAGGGATCAGTACAGGAGCGGGAGTGGATCAGTACAGGAGAGAAGCGGCACTGAGGACCAGGGGAGGAGCCCCAGGGATCAGTACAGGAGCGGGAGCGGATCAGTACAGGAGAGAAGCGGCACTGAGGACCAGGGGAGGAGCCCCAGGGATCAGTACAGGAGCCCCAGGGATCAGTACAGGAGAGAAGCGGCACTGAGGACCAGGGGAAGAGCCCCAGGGATCAGTACAGGAGAGAAGCGGCACTGAGGACCAGGGGAGGAGCCCCAGGGATCAGTACAGGAGCGGGAGCGGCACTGAGGACCAGGGGAGGAGCCCCAGGGATCAGTACAGGAGCGGGAGCGGCACTGAAGACCAGGGGAGGAGCCCTTTCCCCATTTACTAAGAACAGAGAGAGTGACATCACCGTGACGTCACTGTGAAGAGAGAGGAGGAGCTGCGAGAGACCCAGAATAAAAGGGTAGGTTAAAGGGTAAGTAAACAGTAAGCAAATTAATAATAAGAGTATCAAAAGGGAGTTTAGAAAAATAAGGTTTCTAAATATAACGGACTGGCAGCTGATCCCCACTGCCTGCAATTCCTGCGCCATGTGGGAACTTCAGGATGCTTCATGTGTCCTGGAGGGTCACATGCGCAGGAAATTCCTCCAGCTGCTCAAGCTCAAGCTGAGGATTTCTGAGCTTGAGGAGTGGCTGGAGTCACAGCAAGCATAAGGGAGGCTGAAAGTTTCCTGGACCATATGTTCCAGGAGGTGGTCATCTTGCGGCCACAGAGAGTTCAGGATAGCAAGTGGGTGCCATCTGAAAGGGTCAGAAGAGGCAGGCAGTGCAGGAATCTTCCGGGTGTGTGGCACTCTCAAACGGGTATTCAGCAATGAATACCAGTGAGGGTGACAACACCTCGAAGGAGCGCAGTCCTGAGCATGGCACCATGGGGCAAAGGATTGTACAGGAGGCCACGGTGAAGTGTAGAAATGCAGTAGTCATAAGGGATTCGATAGTCAGGGGGACAGACGGACGTTTCTGTGACCGCCGATGCGAGTCCCACATGGTGTGTTACGTCCCTGGTGCCAGAGTAAAGGACATCACAGAGAGGGTGCAAAACATTCTGCGGGGAACGGGGGAGCAGTCAGAAGTCGTGGTCCACGTGGGTACCAATGGCATAGGAAAGAAAAGGGATGAGGTCCTGCGGTCAGAGTTTCAGGAGCTAGGGAGGAAGTTAAAAAGCAGGACCTCAAAGGCACTGGATTACTCCCCAGTGCTACACACTAGTGAGGAGAGAAATAGGAAGATACTGCAGGTTAATGCGTGGCTAGAGACATGGTGTATGAGGGAGGAAGGACTTCAGATTCTTGGGGCATTGGGACCAGTTCTGGGGCAGGGGGGACCTGTTCAAGAAGGACGGGTTGCACCTCCAGAGCTGGGACCAATGTCCTCGCGGGGTGGTTCACTAGTGCTGTGGAGGAGGGTTTAAACTAATTTGGCAGGGGGATGGGCCCCAGGATATAGCATTAGAAAGGAGAAGTAAGGTGCACAAAGATTGGGAGAGACAGATAGCACTAGAGTAAGAAATAGTACTGTATTAGGTGGGATCAGACTAAGAAAGAGTACAAGATGGTCTAAGATAGGTTGAGTGTATGTGTGTAAAATGCACAAAGTGTGGTAAATAAGGTTGGTGAGCTGCAGGCACAAATAGCTACATGGGAATATGATGTAGTGGTGATAACGGAGACCTGGCTCAAAAAAGGGCAGGATTGGGTACTAAATATTCCTGGATACAAGATGTTCAGAAAAGGTAGGAAAGGGAACAAAGTGGGGGGGGGGGGGGGGGGGGGAGGGGAGAGGTTGTAGTATTGATTAAGGGGAACATTGCAGTGCTGGAGAGAGAGGATGTCCTTGAGGGGTCAAAGACAGAATCTATTTCATTAGAGTTAAGAAACAATAGAGGCGCCATTACATTACTGGGTGTATTCCATAGGTCACCAACTAGTGAGAAGGATATAGAGAAGCAAATGTACAGGAAAATTAGAGAGAGATGCAAGAACTATAGTGTCATGATAATGGGGGACTTCACCTATTCTAATATAGACTGGGATAGTAATAGTGCAAAGAGCAAAGAGGGGGAGGAATTTCTGAAGTGTGTTCAGGAGGAATTTCTTGATCAGTATGTTTCCAGCCCAATGAGGAAGGAGGCATTGCTGGATCTAATTCTGGGGAATGAAGTGCGTCAAGTGGAGCAAGTGTCAGTGGGGGAACATTTAGGGAACAGTGATCATAGTATCATAAGGATTAAATTAGTTATGGAAAAGGTCAAGGAGCAATCTAGAGCAAAAATACTTTATTGGAGAAGGGCCAATTTCAATGGGATGAGAACGGATCAGGCCTGGGTAAATTGGAATCAAAGATTGGCAGGCAAAATTGTAATCGAACAATGGGCGGCCTTTAAAGAGGAGATTGTTCAGGTACAGTCTAGGTACATTCCCATGAGGGAGAAAGGTAGGGCAACCAAAGCCAGAGCTCCCTGGATGACAGCTGAGAGGAGCCGAGCGGAGGGAGCGTCCGATAAAAGGCGGGATTTCAGAGCGCTGAGAGGAGCCGAGCCGAGCGGAGGGAGCGTCCGATAAAAGGCGGGATTTCAGAGCGCTGAGAACAGCTGAGAGGAGCCGAGCCGAGCGGAGGGAGCGTCCGATAATAGGCGGGATTTCAGAGCGCTGAGAACAGCTGAGAGGAGCCGAGCCGAGCGGAGGGAGCGTCCGATAATAGGCGGGATTTCAGAGCGCTGAGAACAGCTGAGAGGAGCCGAGCCGAGCGGAGGGAGGGTCCGATAATAGGCGGGATTTCAGAGCGCTGAGAGGAGCCGAGCCGAGCGGAGCTGCGACCGAGTTCGAAGTGACGTCAGGAATCAGATCGGGACGCGACACAGGGGAGGCACCTGATTGGTGAGTAGGTTCAGGTGAGTATTTCTACTTATCGACAGTAACTGAAGTGAAAGGGAAGGTCTGCAGGTCTTATAGGAAGTAGCGTTTATTTTTTAGTGAATCAAGGTCCCTAGTGTAGTTAACATTCTCTAAATTGAGAACAATTTAAAGGAGTAAACTCCTTAAAGGGAGTGGTAAGTAGTTTTTCTTTCCTTTTTTTTTCTCTTGACATTGTAGTTGTTCTTAAGCTAATTTAAGGGTTAAGTCATGGCAGGAGATCCCAGCGCCGTGTCATGTTCCTCTTGTGGGATGTGGGAATTCAGGGCTCCTTCCTGTATCCCTGATTCCTTCACCTGCGGGAAGTGTGTCCAGCTGCAGCTATTGTTTGACCGCTTGACGGCTCTGGAGCTGCGGATGGACTCACTTTGGAGCATCCGCGATGCTGAGAAAGTCGTGGATAGCACGTTCAGTGAGTTGGTCACACCGCAGATAAAAATTACTGAGGGAGATAGTGAATGGGTGACCAACAGACAGAGGAAGAGTAGGAAGGCAGTGCAGGGGTCCCCTGCGGTCATCTCCCTCCAAAACAGGTATACCGTTTTGGATACTGTTGGGGGAGATGGCTCACCAGGGGAAGGTGGCAGTGGCCAGGTTCATGGCACCGTGGCTGGCTCTGCTGCACAGGAGGGCAGGAAAAAGAGTGGCAGAGCTGTAGTGATAGGGGACTCGATTGTAAGGGGAATAGACAGGCGTTTCTGCGGACGCAACCGAGACTCCAGGATGGTATGTTGCCTCCCTGGTGCAAGGGTCAAGGATGTCTCGGAGCGGCTGCAGGACATTCTGGAGGGGGAGGGTGAACAGCCAGTTGTCGTGGTGCATATAGGCACCAACGATATAGGTAAAAAACAGGATGAGGTCCTACAAGCTGAATTTAGGGAGTTAGGAGTTAAACTAAAGAGTAGGACCTCAAAGGTAGTAATCTCAGGATTGCTACCAGTGCCACGGGCTAGTCAGAGTAGGAATGACAGGATAGCTAAGATGAATACGTGGCTTGAGAGATGGTGCAAGAGGGAGGGATTCAAATTCCTGGGCCATTGGAACCGGTTCTGGGGGAGGTGGGACCAGTACAAATTGGACAGTCTGCATCTGGGCAGGACTGGAACCAATGTCCTAGGGGGAGTGTTTGCCAGTGCTGTTGGGGAGGGTTTAAACTAATGTGGCAGGGGGATGGGAACCGATGCAGGAAGTCAGTGGGAAATAAAGTGGTGACAGAAACAAAAGGCAGTAAGGGAGAGTGTACAGAACATGACCGGACAGATGGTCTGAGAAAGCAGGGCAAAGACCAAGGGAAGTCTAGATTAAACTGCATTTATTTCAATGCAAGAAGTCTGATGGGCAAGGCAGATGAACTCAGGGCATGGATGGGTACATGGGACTGGGATGTTATAGCTATTACTGAAACATGGCTAAGGGAGGGGCAGGACTGGCAGCTCAATGTTCCAGGGTACAGATGCTATAGGAAAGATAGAGCAGGAGGTAAGAGAGGAGGGGGAGTTGCGTTCTTGATTAGGGAGAACATCACGGCAGTAGTGAGAGGGGATATATCCGAGGGTTCGCCCACTGAGTCTATATGGGTAGAACTGAAAAATAAGAAGGGAGAGATCACTTTGATAGGATTGTACTACAGACCCCCAAATAGTCAACGGGAAATTGAGGAGCAAATATGTAAGGAGATTACAGACAGCTGCAAGAAAAATAGGGTGGTAATAGTAGAGGACTTTAACTTTCCCAACATTGACTGGGACAGCCATAGCATTAGGGGCTTGGATGGAGAGAAATTTGTTGAGTGTATTCAGGAGGAATTTCTCATTCAGTATGTGGATGGCCCGACTAGAGAGGGGGCCAAACTTGACCTCCTCTTGGGAAATAAGGAAGGGCAGGTGACAGAAGTGTTAGTGAGGGATCACTTTGGGACCAGTGATCATAATTCCATTAGTTTTAAGATAGCTATGGAGAATGATAGGTCTGGCCCAAAAGTTAAAATTCTAAATTGGGGAAAGGCCAATTTTCATGGTATTAGACAGGAACTTTCAGAAGTTGATTGGGAGAGTCTGTTGGCAGGCAAAGGGACGTCTGGTAAGTGGGAGGCTTTCAAAAGTGTGTTAACCAGGGTTCAGGGTAAGCACATTCCTTATAAAGTGAAGGGCAAGGCTGGTAGAAGTAGGGAACCTTGGATGACTCGGGAGATTGAGGCACTAGTCAAAAAGAAGAAGGAGGCATATGACATGCATAGGCAGCTGGGATCAAGTGGATCCCTTGAAGAGTATAGAGATTGCCGGAGTAGAGTTAAGAGAGAAATCAGGAGGGCAAAAAGGGGATATGAGATTGCTTTGGCAGATCAGGCAAAGGTGAATCCAAAGAGCTTCTACAAATACATAAAGGGCAAAAGGGTAACTAGGGAGAGAGTAGGGCCTCTTAAGGATCAACAAGGTCATCTATGTGCGGAACCACAAGAGATGGGTGAGATCCTGAATGAATATTTCACATCGGTATTTACGGTTGAGAAAGGCATGGATGTTAGGGAACTTGGGGAAATAAACAGTGATGTCTTGAGGAGTGTACATATTACAGAGAGGGAGGTGCTGGAAGTCTTAACGCGCATCAAGGTAGATAAATCTCCGGGACCTGATGAAATGTATCCCAGGACGTTATGGGAGGTTAGGGAGGAAATTGCGGGTCCCCTAGCAGAGATATTTGAATCATCCACCGCTACAGGTGAGGTGCCTGAAGATTGGAGGGTAGCAAATGTTGTGCCTTTGTTTAAGAAGGGCGGCAAGGAAAAGCCTGGGAATTACAGACCAGTGAGCCTGACATCTGTAGTGGGTAAGTTGTTAGAGGGTATTCTGAGGGACAGGATCTACAGGCATTTGGAGAGGCAGCGACTAATTAGGAACAGTCAGCATGGTTTTGTGAGAGGAAAATCATGTCTCACGAATTTGATTGAGTTTTTTGAAGGGGTAACCAAGAAGATAGATGAGGGCTGTGCAGTAGACGTGGTCTACATGGACTTCAGCAAAGCATTTGACAAGGTACCGCATGGTAGGTTGTTACATAAGGTTAAATCTCATGGGATCCAAGGTGAGGTAGCCAATTGGATACAAAATTGGCTTGACGACAGAAGACAGAGGGTGGTTGTGGAGGGTTGTTTTTCAAACTGGATGCCTGTGTCCAGCGGTGTGCCTCAGGGATCGGTGCTGGGTCCGCTGTTATTTGTTATTTATATTAATGATTTGGATGAGAATTTAGGAGGCATGGTTAGTAAGTTTGCAGATGACACCAAGATTGGTGGCATTGTGGACAGTGAAGAAGGTTATCTAGGATTGCAACGGGATCTTGATAAATTGGGCCAGTGGGCCGATGAATGGCAGATGGAGTTTAATTTAGATAAATGTGAGGTGATGCATTTTGGTAGATCAAATCGGGCCAGGACATACTCCGTTAATGGTAGGGCGTTGGGGAGAGTTATAGAACAAAGAGATCTGGGAGTACAGATTCATAGCTCCTTGAAAGTGGAGTCACAGGTGGATAGGGTGGTGAAGAAGGCATTCAGCATGCTTGGTTTCATTGGTCAGAACATTGAATGCAGGAGTTGGGATGTCTTGTTGAAGTTGTACAGGGCATTGGTGAGGCCACACTTGGAGTACTGTGTACAGTTCTGGTCACCCTATTACAGAAAGGATATTATTAAACTAGAAAGAGTGCAGAAAAGATTTACTAGGATGCTACCGGGACTTGATGGTTTGACTTACAGGGAGAGGTTAGACAGACTGGGACTTTTTTCCCTGGAGAGCAGGAGGTTAAGGGGTGATCTTATCGAAGTCTATAAAATAATGAGGGGCATAGATAAGGTCGATAGTCAAAATCTTTTCCCAAAAGTAGGGGAGTCTATAACGAGGGGGCATAGATTTAAGGTGAGAGGGGAGAGATACAAAAGGGTCCAGAGGGGCAATTTTTTCACTCAAAGGGTGGTGAGTGTCTGGAACGAGCAGCCAGAGGCAGTAGTAGAGGCGGGTACAATTTTGTCTTTTAAAAAGCATTTGGACAGTTACATGGGTAAGATGGGTATGGAGGGATATGGGCCAAGTGCAGGCAATTGGGACTAGCTTAGTGGTATAAACTGGGCGACATGGACATGTTGGGCCGAAGGGCCTGTTTCCATGTTGTAACTTCTATGATTCTATGATTCTATGACAAGAGATAGAGATTAAAATGAAGCAGAAAAAGGGGGCGTATGACAGACGTCAGGTCGATAATACAAGTGAGAACCAAGCTGAATATAGAAAGTACAGAGGAGAGGTGAAAAAGGAAATAAGAGGGGCAAAGAGAGAGTATGAGAATAGACTGGCGGCTAATGTAAAAGGGAATCCAAAAGTCATCTATAGGCATGTAAACAGTAAACGGGTAGTAAGAGGAGAGGTAGCGCTGATTACGGACCAAAAAGGAGATCTACGCATGGAGGCAGAGGGCATACTGAGGTACTAGATGAGTACTTTGCATCTGTCTTTACCAAAGAAGACGACACTGCCAAAGTCACAGTAAAAAAGCAGGTAGTTGAGATACTGGATGGGCTTAAAATTGATAGAGGAGGTACTAGAAAGGCTGGCTGTACTTAATGCAGATATGTCACCCAGTCCGGATGGGATGCATCCGAGGTTGCTGAGGAAAGTAAGGGTGGAAATTGCAGAGATACTGGCTATAATCTTCGAATCCTCCTTAGATATGGGGATGGTGCCAGAGGACTGGAGAATTGCAAATGTTACACCCATGTTCAAGGGTGTATGGATAAACCCGGCAACTATAGGCCAGTCAGTTTAGCCTCGGTGGTGGTGAAGCTTTTAGAAACGATAATCCGGGACAAAATTATTAGTCACTTGGACAAGTGTGGATTAATAAAGGAAAGCCAGCCCGGATGTTAAAGGCAAATCGTGTTTAACTAACTTGAGTTTGAGTTTTTTGATGAGGTAACAGAGGGTTGATGAGGGCAATGCAGTTGAGGTTGTGTATATGGACTTCCAAAAGGCGTTGATAAAGTGCCACATAATAGGTTTGTCAATAAAAATTGAAGCCCGTGGAATAAAAGGGGCAGTGGCAGTATGGATATGAAATTGGCTAAGTGACAGGAAACAGAGAATAGTGGTGGAATGGTTGTTTTTTGGACTGGAGGAAGGTATACAGTGGTGTTCCCCAGGGGTCGGTACAAGGACCACTGCATTTTTTGATATACATTAATGACTTAGACTTGGGTGTACAGGGCACAATTCCAAAATTTGCAGATGACACAAAACTTGGAAGTGTAGTAAACAGTGAGGAAGATAGTAATAGACTTCAAAAGGATATAGACAGGCTGGTGGAATGGGCGGACACATGGCAGATGAAACTTAAAGCAGAGAAGTGTAAAGTGATACATTTTGGCAGGAAGAATGAGGAGAGACAATATAAACTAAATGGTACAATTCTAAAAAGGGTGCCGGAACAGAGACACCTAGGGGTATATGTGCACAAATTTTTGAAGATGGCAGGTCAGGTTGAGAAAGTGGTTAAAAAAGCATATGGGATCCTGGGCTTTATAATTAGAGGCATAGAGTACAAAAGCAAGGAGGTTATGTTGAACCTTTATAAAACTCTGGTATGGCCACAACTGGAGTATTATGTCCAATTCTGGGCACTGCACTTTAGGAAGGATGTGAAGGCCTTAGAGAGGGTGCAGAAAAGATTTACTAGATTGGTTCCAGGGATTAGGGACTTCAATTATGTGAATAGACTGGAGAAGCTGGGGTTGTTCTCCTTACAGCAGAGAAAGTTAAGAGGAAATTTGATAGAAGTGCTTAAAATCATAAAGGGTTTAGATAAAGCAAATGAAGAGAAACTGTTCCCTTTGGCGGAAGGGTCGAGAACCAGAGGACACAGATTTAATGTGATTGGCAAAAGAACCAAGGGCGACATGAGGAAAAACTTTTTTTTAACGCAGCAAGCAGTTATGATCTGGAATGCACTACCTGAAAGGTGGTGGAAGCAGATTCAATCGTGGCTTTCAAAAAGGTATTGGATAAATACTGGAAGGGAAAAAATTTGCAGTGCTACTGGCAAAGAGCAAGGGAATGGGACTAACCGGATTGCTCTTACAAAGAGCCGGCATGGGCTTGATGGGCCGAATGGCCTCCTTCTATGCTATAACCATTCTATGATTAGATGTCAAAACAGAAGATCACTAAATTGAGGGGAAATATTTCTTCTTTTCCCCCCATGAGAAAAAAAAACTTAAATTTCGTTGAATTGAAGCCCAGGATCAGGATTAAGAACTAGAATGGATGCACTTCCTAATGACAGACTCACCAAATAGGTCACCCAAGAGATCTTTATTTTTGCTGTAAGACATTGCTAGTGTCTACCATTACTATTTTTCCACCAAGGAAAAAAAAAAGTAAACATCTCATCTTACTGGACACCTGCAATATTCAATTAGGGAGCAAACGGCAATCAATTTAAAAGACAATAAAATTCGTAATGTAGCTGACATAATTGGTGGTATTTAAGTATTTCACAAATTGTTTGGCTCCATGCCATTCAATATTTTTCAATTTAATTCACCACTCAGCTGATTTTATTTAACGTTTTGAAATAAGATACTGGTGATATACAAAATGAGTTTTTAAACAGAATTTTAAAAAAATACTCACAGGTACTGTGTGCTCTGGTTCCAGTTCCTTGGATTTACGCTTAGCTACTCTCGGTGGTGGGGGCATAATTGACTCATCCAGTGTGGTCCTATTGTTTTCCGACATAGATTCCTGTAGACGACTGGGCTCTTCCAAGATGGGTTCATCTAAATTTCAAAAACATTAAAAATTCTAATTTACATAGATATGTACTTATTTTGTTAAACAAATTTAATTTCACGTGAAAGCCATCTTGTAAGATTTTCTTCAAATGGAAGTACCATCCAAATAATGCAGAACTCCACATTTACAGCAAGGAAAATCACAAAGAACAGTCTCTTTATAACAGCAGTATCATTCAGACCACCACCATTTGACATGCAGGAAATGAAAAGACCCTTCCTACTATTTGGAATGGATAATTTTCACTCGGGTCATTAAGGGTTGACCTAGATAATGGAGAAAGAAGTCACTCGTGATCGCAGCGTGCATACCCAGACCTCTCTGGTACTGGGGGCATTTCCAGCACCAACTTATTAGTGTCCCTCGACTTCCTCTTGCCCTGTTTTTAGTAGATATCTCCCATCTCTACAAGCAATCCAGTTGAATCTGGACTAAGAATCTAAGAATCTAAATGCAGAATGAAGATGAAACCACAATGTTCCTTGAGGACAAACACATATTTTAAACAATAGGCTGTAATGAGGAACTTTTGATATGGTTTCTAACTCCCAATATATGAGAAAAGATGAAGATTGAAGACCTTTACATGTAGATTTCATGATAAGAATGGCAATGGGAAAAAAACCAACAACCAATAAACAAAGTGAACTATAATAATCTGCAGACGGAGGACCACGTGGATATCAACAATAATATATTTAAAGGAAAGAAAGATTACGTAATCTGTGGAACATCCTTCAAACATGGCTTGAGTTGATCAAAAGCTGGGGATAGCAACAAAGAATTTTTGACGTGAGTACCTGCCAACATGATACTGATCAGTGTTCCATTCCCACAAAGCAGACACAGACTATCCACATGTTGGAGTGTCATTTTGTTTTAAGCGATGCTGTACAGTCCCCACCACTTATAGCGGGCGTGTTCATGCGAATGGGATTTGCCTGCTATATGCAATGGCCAGTGTAATGGGGTAGCGTTAAAAATAATTTATCATTTCAATTGCAATTGCCAGACAGAGGAGAGTCAAAACTCACACTGCAGCATGCGATAAAGATAGGTCAAACATCAATAAAAACAAAAATGCTGAAAAAACACAGCAGGTCTGCCAGTACCTGAATGAGAACAGATAGGCTCATGCTTTGGATGACTGTACATCTAGACATTACTAGCTTTATTACAAACAGAAATGATTCAACAAGTGATTTAATCGGTTTCATTTAAGCTGATGGACTAGGAATAAATTCACTGGAAAGGCAAGAGTTACATTGAATCTATGGCACAGGAACACACCATTCTGCCCAACTGGTCTAAGCTGGCATTTATGCTCCACACTAACCTCCTCCCTTCCTATTTCACCTAACCCTATCTGCATACCCTTCTATTCCGTTCTCCTTTGTGTGCTTATTTAGCTTCCCCTTAAATGCATCTATGCTATTTGCCTCAACTACTCATTGTGGTAGCACGCCCCAGCCTGTTTAGTCTTTCCTGATAAGTATATTCTCTCAGCTCTGGTATCATCCTTGGTGCAAAAAAGATTCACTTCTCCAATGCCTTTATATAATAGAGACCAGAACTGTGCACATTACTCCAAGTGTGGTCTTGCCAAGGTTCTATACAAGTTTAACATAACTTCTCTGCTTTTTAATTACGTCCCTTAGAAATGAACCCCAGTGCTTGATTTGCCTTTTTTATGGCCTTATTAACCTGTGTCGCTACATTTAGTGATGTGTATCTGTACCTCGAGATCCCTTTGCTCCTCTATCCCATTTAGACTATCATCCAAGCTGTATGTAGCCTCCTTATTCTTCTTACCAAAATGCACCACCTCGCATTTTAATGCATTCTTCCTTTATATTAACTAAACCCTGCAATTTGGTGTCGTCTACAAATTTTGAAATTGTACTTCCGATTCCCGAGTCCAAATCGTTGATGTAAATTGTGAACAACAGTGGTTCCAGCACCGATCCCTGTGGAATACCACTACCCATTTTTTGACAGTCTGAGTTGCTACCCTTAACCCCTACACTCTGTTTTCTGTTTTGTAGCCAGCTTGCTATCCATTCTGCTACCTGTCCCCTGACTCCACATGCTCTGACCTTAGTCATGAGTCCACAATGCAATACCTTATCGAAGGCCTTTTGAAAATCCAAATATATTACATCAACTGAATTACCCTTGTCTACTCTTTGTTACTTCTTCAAAGAATTCAATAAGGTTGGTCAAGCATGACGTTCCCTTCTGAAATCCGTGCTAAGACTACTCTATTATATTTTTGGTTTCAAGATGTTTTTCTATTACATCTTTGAGTAACGATTTCATTATCTTTACTACTACCAACGTTAAGTTAACTGGTCTATAGTTCCCTGGACTTGTTTTATCTCCCATTTTAAATAAAGGAACAACATTAGCTATCCACCAGTCCTCTGGCACTATTCCCTTTTCTAATGAATTTTTATACATATATTTAAATTGCCTCTGCTCACTCCTCCCAAACTTTTTAATATGCACGGATGCAATCCATCCGGCCCAGGGATTTTATCCTCTCTAAGTCTGATTAGTTTATCAATTAGTTCATCAATTATTTCCCCCCAGTCTATCTTAAATGTCTTTATATCTTTTTTGGTGCTCTCTTCTAATGTGATACCCACCTTAGTCTCCCTGGTAAATACTGAGGCAAACAAGTAAATATTCAACAGTTCTGCCATTTCACTGTCATTATCTGTGAGTTTACCTTGTGCATCCCTTCGGGGCCCTATCCCTATCCTGATTTTTCTTTTGTTATTTATGTGGTCTGTGGAATACTTTATTATTTCTTTTTGTATTCCTCGATAATTTAATTTCGTAGTTCCTCTTTGCTTTCCTAATTGTTTTTTTTGACATCCTTCCTAACCTCTTCGTATTCTCTTTTGTCATCCTCTCCTTTATTGTCTATGTACTTAGAGTATGCCTTTTTTCGTTTCAGTTTTACCCATATCTCTTTATTCATCCATTGTGTTTCATAATTGGGTAGTTTGCTCTTGATTTTTTTTTAAAAAGAGGAATATATTTCTCCTGAACTCCATTGATCACTGTTGTAAATATTTCCCACTGCTGTTCTCTTTGTCTGTCAACATTTTTTTCCAGTTTACCTTCCCCAGTTCCATTCTGATCCCCATAAAATTAGCTTTTTGCCAATCTATTACTTTGGTCTTTGTCTTACTTATGTTCTCTCATTGCTTTGTTCAGTCTGCCCAAAATAAACGAAGCACTTAAGATGCTATAACCAGCAACTTTGAAATTGACATTAATGGATAATGGTCATTGCTTTTTGGCAGATATAAGCGACTGCCTGTTTTAAACGTAGACATTTTAAGTGGTGGGGACTGTGGTAGAAAATGACACACAAGACTACCATATACACTCCAAGATGCAACGGGGTGGTTGGGTAGGAATTTGATGTTGATGTGTGCACAATGTCCTCTTCAAAAAATGAAGACTCTACAAGATACACAACCTTTCATTCTTCTTTCAGGATCCTTCACATGCTGCTGGAGGATGAGAAGGTCCTTGAAGGACGAGGTCGAAGACCCCAACATTCAGGACAGATAGGCCAAAAGAATCATCCACAATTGCCAAATTGAAATAGTAATGCTTCATGAAGAAATGCAGATTACAAGCAACAGTTTGCAAATAATATTAATTGGACATGTTTTTAGGATGACCAGGAAGCAGCCATGGAACAGCTGAAAAGATTTTATGGAGCCAGTGGGTTTCCTACTGCTGACGTAATAGGGGAGATAACATACAGAATACATACTTGGCCAGTCTCTGTTCCTTTTCTATAGGATTTTGAGTCCATACATTATGATTATACCATCACTCTGATGGAAGGATATGACACGGTCTAAAGACCAATGATCTACAAGCATCTGTGCAGCATTCCAGCTCCAATTTCAATGGATGAATACATGAACCATCACAATTTCTTGCCCCAAGTAAAAGGAATTTTCAGCAGGAAATCTAAGTATGTCCTATGAATCACTCAGAGTATAGATGATGAAAGACTAAACAATCACTAGTAAGTGGACTGTGCTGATCCCAGAGCAAACAAGTGTGCAGCCTTCAGTTTACAAGTGCTAAGATGTTTGAAAGGAAGATACATAAATTTCTGCAGAATCTAACTGAGTTCCCAGTTGGAGTGAGAGGTCATAATTTGGGATTCAAATTTTAGACAGCCTTCATGTTGCAAAACAAAACTACAGCGGATGTTCTCCTAACCAAATTGATACATGAGCTTTTGCAGATAATCAAAATCACAGCAAAATGGACATAGATGGAAGCTGGGTTTCAATTGCCAGTTAAGATGTTGAAGCTGCTCAAAAATAAAAGGTACACTATAGCAGAAAAAGCTAATGATTCTAAATGAACCCTACTGCAAGCTCAATTTGTAAATAGTTTGCATAAAGCAAGCACAGTACTAGCATTGCTCAGTTGGTAGTCTCTCGTATGAATCAAAAGATTATGGGACCAAGCCCGACTCCAGGACTTGATCAACTTATCTAGGTTGACACTTTAGTGCTTTACTGAGGGGATCCTGCATTGCATTATGTACCATCCTTCAGATGAGATATTAAACAAGTCTCATCTGCCTTTTCCAATGTTAAAAATCCCATGTCACTATTTGAAGAGCAGAGAGTTGTCCCGATGTCCTGACCAACCACCCTCAACCACCATTGCCAAAAATAGATTAACTGGTCATGAATATCACTGCTGTTTATTGGATCTTGCTATGTGCAAAATAGCTGCCAGTGGCATATATAACAGACAGTGCACTTCAGAAGTAATTCATTAGATGTGAAATGCTTTGATATGTTCGGAGGATTTACAGGCACTACATAAATGCAAGTTCTTTCTTTTCTTTCCTTCAAAGTAAACTGAACCAGTGAAATTGATGGGAAAAAGAGCAATCTGATTTTAATGCAGATAATCAAATTATGCATATTAAAGCATGAATCATGTTTACATTTTTCTTAATTCGTTCATGGGATGTGGGCATTGCTGGCAAGGCCAGCATTTATTGCCCATCCCTAATTGCCCTTGAGAAAGTGGTGGTCATCCGCCTTCTTGAACCGCTGTAGTCCGTGTGGTGAAGGTTCTCCCACAGTGCTGTTAGGAAGGGAGTTCCAGGATTTTGACCCAGCGACGATGAAGGAACGGCAATATATTTCCAAGTCAGGAGGGTGTGTGACTTGGAGGGGAACGGGCAGGTGGTGTTGTTCCCATGTGCCTGCTGCCCTTGTCCTTCTAGTGGTAGAGGTCGCGGGTTTGGGAGGTGCTGTCGAAGAAGCCTTGGCGAGTTGCTGCAGTGCATCCTGTGGATGGTACACACTGCAGCCACTGTGCGCCAGTGGTGAAGGGGGTGAATGTTTAGGGTGATGGATGAGGTGCCAATCAAGCAGGCTGCTTTGTCCTGGATGGTGTTGAGCTTCTTGAATGTTGTTGGAGCTGCACCCAGGCAAGTGGAGAGTATTCCATCACACTCCTGACTTGTGCCTTGTAGATGGTGGAAAGGCATTGGGGAGTCAGGTGGTGAGTCACTCGCCCCAGAATACCCAGCCTCTGACCTGCTCTTGTAGCCACAGTATTTATATGGCTGGTCCAGTTAAGTTTCTGGTCAATGGTGACCCTCAGGATGTTGATGGTGGGGATTCGGCGATGGTAATGCCGTTGAATGTCAAGGGGAGGTGGTTAGACTCTCTCTTGTTGGAGATGGTCAATGCCTGGCGCGAATGTTACTTGCCACTTATTAGCCCAAGCCTGGATGTTGTCTTGCTGCATGCGGGCACAAACTGCTTCATTATCTGAGGGGTTGCGAATGGAACTGAACACTGTGCAATCATCAGCGAACATCCCCATTTCTGACCTTATGATGGTGGGAAGGTCACTGATGAAACAGCTGAAGATGGTTGGGCCTTGGACACTGCCCTGAGGAACTCCTGCAGCAATGTCCTGGGGCTGAGATGATTGGCCTCCAACAACCACTACCATCTTCCTTTGTGCTAGGTATGACTCCAGCCACTGGAGAGTTTTCCCCCTAATTCCCATTGACTTCCAATTTTACTAGGACTCCTTGGTGTTATACTCGGTCAAATGCTGCCTTGATGTCAAGGGCAGTCACTCTCACCTCACCTCTGGAATTCAGCTCTTTCGTCCATGTTTGGACCAAGGCTGTAATAAGTTCTGGAGCCCAGTGGTCCTGGTGAAACCCAAACTGAGCATCATTGAGCAGGTTATTGGTGAGTAAGTACTGCTTGATGATGATTGAGAGTAGACTGATGGGGCAGTAATTGACCGGATTGGATTTGTCCTGCTTTTTGTGGACAGGACATACCTGGGCAATTTTCCACATTGTCAGGTAGATGCCAGTATTGTAGCTGTACTGGAACAGCTTGGCTGGAGGTGCAGCTAGTTCTGGAGCACAAGTCTTCAGCACTACAGCCGGGATGTTGTCAGGGCACATAGCCTTTGCTGTATCCAATGCACTCAGCCGTTTCTTGATATCACGTGGAGTGAATCGAATTGGCTGAAGACTGGCTTCTGTGATGGTGGGGATATTGGGAGGAGGCCGAGATGGATCATCCACTCGGCACTTCTGGCTGAAGATGGTTGCAAACGCTTCAGCCTTGTCTTTTGCACTCACGTGCTGGACTCCACCATCAATGAGGTTGGGGATGTTTACAGAGCCTCCTCCTCCTGTTAGTTATTTAATAGTTCACCACCATTCACGACTGGATGTGGCAGGACTGCAGAGCTTTGATCTGATTCGTTGGTTGTGGAATCGCTGAGCTCTGTCTATAGCATGTTGCTTCAGCTGTTTAGCATGCATGTAGTCCTGAGTTGTAGCTTCACCAGGTTGGCACCTCATTTTTAGGTACGCCTGGTGCTGCTCCTGGGCATGCTCTTCTACACTCCTCACTGAACCAGGGTTGATCCCCTGGCTTGTTGGTAATGGTAGAGTGAGGAATATGCCAAGGCCATGAGGTTACAGATTGTGCTGGAATACAATTCTGCTGCTGCTGATGGCCCACAGCGCCTCATGGGTGCCCAGTTTTGAGCTGCCAGATCTGATCTGAATCTATCCCATTTAGCACGGTGATAGTGCCACACAACACGTTGGATGGTGTCCTAAGTGCGAAGACGGGACTTCGTCTCCACGAGGACTATGCGGTGGTCACTCCTACCAATACTGTCATGGACAGATGCATTTGGAACAGGTAGATTGGTGAGGACGAGGTCAAGTACATGATGGACTGCCTACAAGCACAAGTGGAAAAGTAAAAAGGATTTGGTGACTACTGATCATTGTGATGTGAAAATGTTATCAACAAGTTAATCAAGTATTTGGAAGCATTCCAAAGGCATTTGATTGTAACTCAAAACAAGTTATTCTGAATGTGAGGCTACATTTGCAATGTTGTGTTGAATTCTGGACACTGCCTTCAAAAAAGCATTGTTGTGTTGGAGATCATTCAAAGAGGGACACAGATGATTTTGGAACCTAATTACATTGAGAGAAATCAGATTTTCATGGGCCATGGAAATTATCTCATACCCAACATTTCAATTAGGGAAAAAGGAAAATAAAGAATGACTTAAAATGGAAACTGCGGTGGTAAGAGAAATAAGCAACAGAACTCCTACCAATTACATCACGCTGTTGCTGTTGTGGCTGCTGCTCCTCCCTTGGTACTTCTGGATTTTCAATCTCTTTCAAGAATTGTTCCAAGTTGTCTGCTTCACCTCCTTTTCTCTTTTTTCTCAGTTCATCTGGGACAATTGGTGTGAGGCAGCGTGTAAAAAGCTACACAGAAATAAAGTAGAAATTTATAATTTACATTATTCATTAAAGACAGGGATACAAATACCTAGAGTTACACAAATTGCTATAATTCTAGCAGCTTTCTATGTTAAATACAGCAAATGTACATATAAATCTGATATTGTTCACTAGCCCCAATGTAGTTATTAAACACAAAGAGCAGGTACGGCATTTCACATGAGTTGTAATCAAAAATACAACTGTCAAATAAACTGTCAAAATGAAACTTACAAGATTTGTTTACCATGTCAAAATTATCTCATTTTTATAAGCTGATGAAAATGTACTGATCGTTGTACACATTTTAGAACCATCTCTGCGTGTGTACTATCTCCTCCATGAGCAGAACATAGACATTTGAACAATTCAGTTACCTTCAACAACCTGCTATTCCAGAGAGGCTGAGCTGGAAGGGAGAACAGTTTCTCCACACCGCCAGTCTCTTTCCACATCATAAGTTTCTTGGTGGGTGGTGCAAGATCCAACGTAGTTACAATGTCAGAGTAGTCACTTAGCTGTGCCCGAATTGTTTTACTGTCCAGTTCTTTTACACTGTCCACAATCAGTTTCCTCTTCCTTTTGGCTTTTGTTTCCTTAACTGCAAGAAATCATCCCCAATTTAACAATTTAAATTTCTGTAAAAAAAAGACCTAAAACTTTAGTCAACAAAACACTACCAAATAGGTTAAAAGAACCATATTTTACTTCCCAGAATTAAGTTTGTTTTTAATCTAAAGCATTCCCCCCCCACCCAAATATAAACACAACAAAACACTGGGAATGTAAAAGAGCCAAACAGTTAGAATAGTTTACTGAAATATATATGTATCAGACAATTCCTCCAAAAGTATAAATGGTTAAAATGTAAAGTTAAAATTTAAGTTTGGAGGTGCATCACATGCATACACCAAAAAATTATGCTGTGCAAAAAATAGTATTAATATATGCTGGTCATTATATCACTGTCATTTTGCTTTCCACCTGCTAAGTTACTACAATACTTATAACTGCTATTAACACTGTTACACCATGATCATATTATATATTACAAATTATGGTTGGAAAGGTGTATCTTGGGATTTGCTCCTCTGGTTTTGATATTTGACCCAGCTTATCTGATCACAGCTCCTAATGAAAGTCTACAAAGAACTTACCAGTTATATCAATTGGTTCCAGAGCAAATGCTTCCTCTTCATTTGGTACTAAAGTTGTCTGATCAGTCATTGTTGGCAGAGGTTCAACTGGATCATCCGAGTCTGGACTGTCAGGTCCACCCACTGTTTTAAAAAGAAATTTGGGTGACTTAATTTTCATATCCATATTGTGTATTCAGTATACTGGGATGTAATGTTTTCCGTGGCTAACCTGTCAGAACACCAACGACACCTTTGATTGCTGTGATCGTCTCCCAGCCTAATATATGCTATGCGTTTTTAGAACCCTTCACTCACCTGACGAAGGAGGTAAACTTCGAAAGCTTGTGATTTTCAAATAAAACTGTTGGACTATAACCTGGTGTTGTAAGATTCCTTACATTTGTCCACCCCAGTCCATCACCAGCATCTCCACATCACATTTAACAGAACAGTTATAAGCAGAAACAATTCAGGTTCAGTTTATGCTCTCAGTCAGGATTAATGGGAAAACATTTCAAAATACTCACTCGACATAACATCATCATCGTCGTCATCATTATGAACAGGTTCTTCTGGCATCAAAACTCCTCCATCTGGTAACACCGGTGGATCATCAAAGATACCACCATCGTCATGACTTAAAAGTTTGTCATCTGGCAAGTAAAATGTTTTTCAGTCAAACACAAGCAAAATAGATCTACATAAAAAAAGACTTTTACTAAGCATAACTAAATAATACAACTTTAAAGGGGATACAGGAACAGAGAGACCTGGGGGTTCACATACACAAATCTTTGAAGGTGACAAGACAAGTTGATAAGGTTGTTAAAAATGCATACGGGGTCCTTGGCTGTATAAATAGATACAGGGTACAAAAGCAAGGAAGTTATACTAAACCTTAATAGATCACTGGTTAGGCCGCACCAATCCTGTGCACCACATTTTAGGAAGGATGTCAAGGCTTTGGAGAGGGTGCAGACGAGATTTACTAGAATGATACCAGGGATGGGGGATTTCAGTTACGTGGAGATGCGAGAAGCTGGGATTGTTCTCCTTAGAGCAGAGAAGCTAACGGGGAGGTTTAATAGAGGTGTTCAAAATTATGAAGGAGTTTGAATAAATAAGGAGAAACGGTCTCGACTGGCAGGAGGGTCGGTAACCAGCAGACACAGATTTAAGATAATTGGCAAAAGAACCAGAGGGGAGATGAGGAGAATATCTTTTTACACAGCGAGTTGTTATGATCTGGAACGCACTGCCTGAAAGGGTGGTGAAAGCAGATTCAATAGTAACTTGCAAGAGGGAATTGGATATATACTTGAAAAGGAAAAATTTGCAGGACTATGGGGAAAGAACAGGGGAGTGGGACTAATTGGATAGCTCTTTCAAAGAGCCAGCACATGGGCTGAATGGCCTCCTTCTGTGCTGTATGATTCTATAACCAATGTACTGGAAATACAAAACTATACATGAAAACTTCCATATAAAGCAACACACTGGCATTATACTTCGGATAAAAACAGGGTAGCTTGACAGGAATTGGGCACTCTAGTTACAGCTATTCAGAGGATCCAATGCGATCTAATTACATATAAGTGGGCACCGCACTTTAGGAAGGATGTGGAGGCCTTAGAGTGGGTGCAGAAAATATTTACTAGAAAGGTTCTAGGGATGAGGAACCTCAGTCATATGGATAGGCTGGAGAAGCTGGGATTTTTCTCGGAGCAGAGAAGGTAAAGAGGAGATTTGATAGAAGTGTTCAAAATCATGAAGGGTTTAGATAAATTGAATAAAGAAAAACTGTTCCCATTGGCGGAAGGGTCGAGAACCAGAGGACAAAGATTTAAGGTGATTGGCAAAAGAACCAAAGGCAACATGAGGAAAAACTTTTTTTTATCGCAGCGAGTAGTTATGGTCTGGAATGTGCTGCCTGAAAAGGTGGTGGAAGCAGCTTCAATCGTGGGGAAAGATCAGGGGAATGAGACTAACTGGATTGCTCTTGTAGAGAGAGCTTGTGCGGGCTCAATGGCCTTCTTCTGTGCTGTAACCATTCTGTGATTCTAAGTGAAAGTTATCTCTAGTTGAACTAATTTTAAAACTAAGGTGTTCTGGGCAGCATTCCCCATTTTAATTAATTTGCTTCCCCAGGAATTGTTTATAACTTCTAACTACTCTGTCCAAATCCTGCATCAAGAGAGGAAGGAAAAACATACCAAGAATTCCACCGTCAATGCCATCTCCAAATCCATCATTTTTGAGGGGGTCATCATACACCAGATGATTACTTTTCTCAGCAAGCTGAGCTGTGGTGTTCTGTACTGGCTCCAACAACAGATTGGAGTCGCTGGTGCTTCCCATTATGTCTTCTTCAAATGTGCTGCCTTCTCGCATAATCTCACGGTCATCAACACCAAAATCACCTTTACATAGGGTGAAAATTCCACATCAGTAATAAATTTTAATATCTTGCAGGTGTCAAAAAAAATTAGAAAATCACTATCTCAATTGTTAAAGCAAATAGAGACCAATTTTTAATGGTTTTATACACCTGAACAAAGGAGTTAATAATTTAAAGTTGGCACAGTGCTACGTGCAGTCCCAGATACATCTGAAGGATAGTATTTACATGTGCTTGTGACATGTACCAACCATTATTCATTACATTAACAGGTTATCCAATATTGATACTTTCTATGGTGTGTAATTGCAAAATCAAACCATCTACTAGATGTCTGACACACATTGGTAGATCTCTAGCAACTTTACTGTACATTTAAATATGAAGATAGAGGCCAAGGTTTTTTCCTCCCCAAAAGAAAAACTATTCAATTTTGCTATTGACCAATAATCTTCCTAGAATGGTTTAAAGAGCAAAGACTCCCATAGACAGATTGAACCTTTTAATAATGATCAAAAGGAAATCCTCACTTTAAAGGTATTGATTAGTAACCATTTAACGTCACAAGAACACAGTCTTTAGACAAACATGTCCATCAAAGCATTTCTAGAAATACAAAAATCAATGAGCACTTTATGACAGATTATATTGTGTAGATTTATACTTTTTCTTCGCTCCCTGCAACTGGATAACTGCCAGAAACATGCAGAGCTTCCATTTTAGTCAGAGGAAAATAAAATGATAACTCTCACTGATCTAAAGTACAATGTAAATGGAACTACTGTATCACAATATTTCATGTCTGGTTGCCTGAAGCACAACAGGTACATTGCTCTTTCTCTACAGTAAACAAAATCATACAAGATATTTCACAAGACCATAAGACAGGACGTGCAACCACTGGTGCCGATTTGGCATTTCTTTCCCAAAGGGAGAAGACCCACAACTCAGGAACATTCCAGGTACAAGTTAATGATGGCATAATCTTGATTCCACACAAAATTTATTCCATAGTTGAACCTTCGGTCAATCAAAACACACAAAATTTTTAACTCTGCAGGCTGACATTCTCATTTAATTCATATACAAAGCATTTAAGCAGGGCAAAATTTTGCTGGAAAATACCTGGTCACAATTCAATATTCATAGTTCTTCCAGTATGGTGACCCCCCCCAGACCCAAAATAGAATAACCCAGAAAGCTTTTATATGTGAATCACCACCACGGTTTATCCATGGGCAGAGATGTCTTGTTAGTACTCTTATTTTTGTGAGCATTCCACAAGTCAAGATGCCTACAATTGTTTGTGCTTTTCAAAGACTAAAAGGTAAAAAGAGTAGCGAACTGCATTCACTTCTCCAATCTGACATTCATTTCAGGTCTTGATAAATTATGTTAAAAATCTCCAGTAATTGACCAACAAGTTTTCAATTACCTAAGCGACAGTGCTGATTTTTAACAAAAAAATGGACCAGTACAAATCCTTCCAGGATTAGAATAGTGTACAAAGGCAGAATTTGTACTCTAATATCAAGCTCTAGTCAGCTAAATGACATCTGGTACTCCAGTAAAAAGTGGCATGATTTAACTTGGAAATTCTGCAGTTGCTGTTAATTTAACACAAGCCATCAGGTCCCGACTGCACCAGCCCTTTTGCACCAATTGAACCCTGACTTAATGGCCCCAATTTTAAAAGGGGACATAAACAATGTGCGCGTGTCCTAAAGTGGGCAGCACACCTGGACAATCAGATCTTAATGGCAGGGTCTCACTTAAATAAAAGTTCCTAGAGTCCCGCCTGACCCCCAGCCAGATTTACTACGTGGCCGGCAGGCGGGAGCGGGAATTTGGTGGCAGGAGGCCACAGCCAGGGACCCATGGGAATGGTCCCGGCATTCAGTGGGAGGAGTGGTTTCAGCACAATCGGGGGAAGGCCAGGGCTGGGGAAGCCCGAGGACTCCTTGCGGGGCCTGGGAAGAGTACTCCTGCTCCTCATGGCCCCCAAGGAGTTCTTCTAACAGGGCAAATTTTTAAAGACTCATCCTGCCATGGTTCTGCTGCCAGGTTGCAGACTGTGCGGGGCTTCCCCTGACTTGAAGTTAATTTTACTTTGCAGCACCGATGACGTGATCGTGCCGTGACTTTTGAAAATTATGTAGGCCCCCGATTGCCTTTTGCAGGAGCCTTGTTGTTGGCATGATTGTCATAAAAATTACTGCGGCCGGGAACATGATGGGTTGGAGTTGGGAGCTGGAATTTTCAAATTTTACCTCCTCCCACACACCATTCTTGCTGGGCAAGGGGTGGGTTAAAATCATAGCCAAAATATCAACTCTTCCCACTCTAACCTGTTTTGATAACACAAATGCACATCCTTAGCACTGTTGCTATTAGGGAGCTGAAAATACTCTAGTTACAAATATACAAAAATGAAGGAGGGGGAAACTGGTACTTTAATGAAGTCGGTGATAGATATGAAATAAATGGGTTAACAGCTTTGTTTAAATAGCAGACACAGCAATTTTACACAAGGAGTTTGCAACTTAAAATAACACTCTAACTTCTACTCCTTAATAGTAGTAATGCTAAGGACCAAATTCTTAAATTATTAGAGAAATGAAAACATAGGGAAAAAAACATTTTAAATGATTTGTGTCTCTATGTGCAGGAAAAATGTCAAGTTTATTAAAGCTTACCAAAGTCATTGTCCTGAAGTAAAGTGATGTTGCCCACTTCCTCTCTCATAGTGATCTCTTCCACTCTACTCTGGTTCAAGGTAAACTGTTGAGCCACATCAATATCACTGGAACATAGACCACATTTCATTTGGTTACGTTAAGATTTTTAATTATGCAAATCAAATTGATTAGACACAAGCTAGAAAAGACTCAGTTGTAGAACTTTCACAAAAAAATCCCATGTCAAATGAGATCAGTTGAAAAACATATTTTCCTTCATAATTATAATTCTGGAAAATATTAAGAATTGCAAAGTTCACGCATGACAACCTCCCTTTGCTCCCAAAAGATTAACACCCAATACATTCAGGTATTGCAATTATCCCAGAACAGAAAGCACTGAGTACAAATAATGGCACCAAAATATCCAATAAGTAGCCATTTCATTGATGAACTGTTCAAGAAATTAACTCTGCTAAAAATAGAAACATTATACAGTAATCATCAGTCACTGGGAAAGTGCATTCAACATGGCTGTGTAGCAGTGAGGCCAACAAAACTTACTTGGATAATCTTTCTGGTAAATACTGATCAAGGCAACATTGCTACCTTGGTATGACTACTGGGCAGCAGTTTTCATGTACCATAAATTAATGTTTTATAGCACAAGTTACATAGCTAATCTTTCGATCAATTTTATTTGATAAAAATATAAGAACATAAGCCCAGAGGCTTAGTTTTCTGCTAAGGATGTCATATAGTTATTATAGCTTATCATTTACTCTGTCTAGATGAAGTTCAATTTTTAAAAATGTTTTTGGTCAGCAACTGTGTATTTCTGCGATTATACGAAACACATGCTGCATAACCTTATTCTTCCCTTAAGTTTAAAAACTACAATTTCTGTATTTGGATAGTCCAATTTGGGGGTTTCTCCACTGTCTATATCCATATTGATATTTGAGCTTTGTTAACAAAAATGTTATCACAGTCCAGTTTACAAGTTTGCCACATAAACAGAACTATTATGCTCTCCCTTAATAAAGATGCTACGGTCAGCTGCACTCGTGTTGTTTGTCATAGTAACATACATTTTGTCTGCTGCGTAAAACAGAAGCAGCAACGTTTTGTTTTAATGTCATTCTTTTACTAAAATATGCAATTCCATTCAGACAAGAGGGAAGAGACTAAATTTTGACGGAATGCTAGTTTTGCACAGCACCCCCTTTTGGGAGTTTCACCTTGCATCTATTTTCTATGGGCAAGTAATTATTTTTAAATGCACTGCACAGCACCACTGAGACACGATTTTGGAGAACTATGGCTTCTCTCAACCAAGCACATCCCTAAAAGCAGTTAAATATTGATTAGAAGCAAAACAAAGCTCCCACAAATTTATACAATAAGTAGCTGAGCCATAATAAACCAAGTATATCTCTCGTTCAATACTCAGTCCATACTGCATTGTCTGATCTCAGCTGTGCTGCCACAGTTGGCCTCAGTGGCCCTGGATTAAGTAGGAAAAGAGGGAAAAAAATCAGCTAGGGTTTTCGCTTCTGGTCACCATTAAGCAGACCTGCGTGTCGGTGTGCACGTTGAATGAGCACATGTTCAGATTCATATGTAATGCCCCGTATTCTAACAGCCTGTTGCTGCTCATTGTCAAGATTCACATATGGATAATGGCCAATTGGGTAAGATAATGGAGGGCCATCAATACCCAAGGAACCACACAAGTATGGAGTCAATGCAATTAGTAGAGGCGAGGGGTGGAAAAAAATTAGTGATAACAAGTTGATTCTCTTTTTAAAAAAAAGAGCTGCAGGTCTCAGGAAAAAAAACACTTTTGAAATTGATTTTTTCAATATTTGTTTTTATGGGCGTCTGAAAATTTGCTCCAAATTTGAAGTACCTTCCAATTTACAAGTTTTGTCAGGACCTCAAAGTGATCAGTGAACACCTTGCACCAGTTGTATCTTGCTTCTATGTATAGCTATGTTCATTTTGTGCCTCAATACCCTATCTCAAGAAAAAGTTTCAGTCACATCAAGTTTGGCAACGAATCTATTTTTCTCAATTTATCTCCTCTTCTTAAAGCAGTGACAAGTTCCAAGGTATGGTTCTACAGGCACAGGCAGCATTAACACCTTGTCCAAATGGCTTTCCTTCATGTGAATTCAAGGTACTAAGTCTCAGCAAGTTAGTCATGGAAGGTTTCACAATACAGCCTGATTTAGTTCTCACCCAACACACACACACACACACACACACACAGTAGCAGGAGTTACTTCATAACAATCAAGACTGGGAACCCTGGCTGAATTTTCCACTCTCTAGCGCAATGCTGCCAAGGACTACAATTCTGTCCTGGCTAAAATAAATGATCAGAGTGCAGATTTGAGTTCTTCCTTGTCTGTGTTGTCCAATCCTACATTACTCAGTACATTTAACCAAACTACCACACATTTTTAACATTATTAATCATTTTGTATGATGCAATTTCGAATTATGCTTGATTTCAAATCAATTCTAAAATTATTTTATGGTGTGCAAGAATATTCACTTCTTCTTTAAAAAAGATTTTAAAACACTTACTCTAGGTCAGGTAACGGCTGGTCGAAATCATGAAATTCTTCAGGCAGAGTGATAGCATTGTATGCAGCTTCCCGGTTCTCCTCTGGAAGATCCACAACACCTATAATGGGGATGTCAAATTTAGTCAATTTAATATAATACATAGTATGCTATTCGCCACGGTTACTTATCTGGAGATGGGAACAGTCAAATTAGGATACGGATGCCAAGATGTTACATGGGCACTTTCAATCACTAGTTTCAGACTAGAAGATGGGGGCTGAGCTCCATTAGTGCCCAATGGGTGAATGCATTACTTGGTACAGTTTGTACTAAGATATTGTATATATTGCATTAGGCAACCTCTAAAATTCACAGTACTCATATTAGACATGTATACTCATGAATTTGAATTTGGTCAGGAATTTACAAGTCTTCAGATCACTCTCACCCAAAACATTTATATGGTACTGTATTTGTGGTTCCATGCTTTGAAATTGTTCTTAGTTTGGCCTCAACATTGCAAGTACAGCGAGCATGTAAATATTCAATCTGTTGGGAGTCCAGTGAGAGCCAAACTACTGCTAAATTTGCCACTTCAATTAATTTTAGATTTTTATCTTTTATATGGTCAGAAAATTGATGCTTGCTGTTGGGAGAGGAGTAAAAGGAAAAAAGGCAAGTTGTAATTCTAAAGTTATATGATGTATAATGTTCTATTTTTTATTAATAAAAGATTTGGTTTGATATCCCCCAGTGGTGAAAACATGCAATGTTTCTGCATAACAATCAAAAAACTTGGTAGACGATTTTGGACCTAAACTATTGTAATGGAAATAACTGTCCCATTTTTCTCTCTCTCCACTCCCCAACAGAGTATTAAGCACATTCTCAGATCTACTTTCAACTTTCGGACTAATGGTGTGGTAGGTAGTGCATTAGAATCTGAAAAATTCCAACTTTAATTTTTTATCATGCTTTTGAGTACCTCAACTTCACTATGAAGAAACAACTAGCAGCTCTGTTGAGTGTAGGATCCAAAATTACAAGCAATTCCACATCCTACCACTCCATGTCAACAATATGCAACAGGAGGCAAAGCAACAGCCCCGAGTCTCAGCAGTCCAGCCTACGAAGGCCAGGCAACTCAGTCTTTTTTACATTTCTATTTGTGATTTGTTGTTTGTCCTGTTTCAATTTTGTTAGTCTGGAAGTTTGGAAAGGGATCTTCTTTACACTGATAATTCACTTGTAGATAAATCCTAAATCAGAACCAAGATATGTTAGTATATGTACCTCGAGACATATGCAAATTAATGGAAACACTGACTTAAACTTTCTAAGCGGCCTTCCCGCGGCTCCATGGTACACACTGAAGCAACCCCTAAAGAAAAAAAGCCTAAATATTTCTGCCATAACTTCCCTCCTCCAATTTGTAAAAATACCAAAAAGTATACAAACAAAATACCAATATCCTACCTGGACGGAAAGCCATTTTAATCTTTATGAAGGCTTCATTACAGTCTGCCAAAAGGTATTTGGCTTTTCTATGATAGATCCTCACCACACCTAACAAAAGGTGTCCAGAGGTTCGCAAAGCCATCTTAACCTGGAAAAGAAAGTGGGTTACAAACTTTTAACACTGAACTATTTTTCTAAACTCTCTATTAAGCATCAAATGTAGCAATCTCTCCTATATTGTTTCTGGGAAATTAGAACCTCATCCAGTACATCATTTTGAAATTGTTCTTGAGTAATCTTTACTTGAACTTGATTCCTTTCATTCAGATGAATCAAGTTTCAACATTCTATTAGGATGGCCTTGAGAGATGATCAAAACTATCATAATTGCTGAGTTCTGTGCAATCTTCATTATGTTGAAGATCATGCAATGTTAGTAGACAACAAAAATGGATGTCATGGCTGAAAAGAACCAGTAGTGTTCAATACAGATCTCAGAATGCCTGCACTGAAACAGATAGGAAATGCACACTGGCTGCTGTGAAAGTATTGGAATAAATTCTGAGTAAAAGGTTAAACACAGAGAAGAAAGGTCCTACATTTAATACCTGGCCTGTCCATTATTCCCTAATATCAGCTGGGGCAGCAGCAGAGGTTACAGACTCGGTGCTCCAGGCTAAGGAGAGTAGAAATATCTGCATTGGTTCTCACTTTAGAGAACTGCAGGCTTACCACCTCTTTAAGGGAGAAAGGAACAAACCACAGAAATCAGCACAAGTGTAGGTGGTTTGGGAAATAACGAGAAAAACTGTAAAAGACTTCAAGACAGGCAGGTTAACAGAATGGGCAGCCATGTGGCAGATGCATTTTAATGTGGATACGTGTGAGGAGATTTGGGGAGAAAAAAACAAGGAATAGGAGTATATACTTAATGGAGACTACTGAAGAGTACAGATGAACAGAGACACCCGAAGGTCAAATACATAATTCCCTGAAAGTGCAGGCGCAGGTAGATAAAGTCATCAAAGAGGCCAATAGAATTTTGGATTTTATAAATAGAGGCATGGAGTACAGGAGTAAATAAGTAATGATGAATTTATACAAAACCTGGATCACCCATAATTAGAGCCTAGAATGCAATTTTGGGCACCCAATTATAGAAAGGACATTAAAGCCATAGAGAGTATACAGCAAAGATTCACCAGGGATGGAAAACTATAGTTATGAGGAGTGTTTTGAAACACAGATTATTTCAACTGGAGAAAAGAAGGCTAAGAGGAGATTTAATAGAGGTCTTTAATATTATGAAGAGTTTTGATAGAGTGAATGGGGGAGAACAATTTTTCCCCTGATTGATGAGTTAGTGACGAGGGAGGTCATCATTCTGGCGTGATTACAGGATTGTATGTTGACTTCCTGGTGCCAGGGTCATAGATGTCACTGAACGGCTGCAGAACATTCTGGGGGGCGGGGGTGAATGGCCAGAGGTCGTGGTCGATATCAGGACCAACGACATAGGTAGAAAAGGGAATTAGGTCCCGCAGGCAGAGTTTGAGGAGTTAGGAAAAAGATTAAAAAGCAGGACCTCAAAAGGTAGTAATCTCCAGATTACTCCCTGTGCCACGCGCTAGTGAGAATAGAAATAGGAAGACAGAGCAGGTGTAGGCGTGGCTGCAAAGGTGGTGCAAGGGGGAGGGTTTTAGATTCCGATGGCATTGGGACCGGTTCTGGGGGAGGTGGGACCTGTACAAGCCGGACAGGTTGCACCTCAACAGGGCCGGGACCAATATTCTTGCGGGGAGGTTTGTTAGTTTTTTTAAAATTCGTTCATGGGATGTGAGTGTCGCTGCCAAGACCAGCATTTATTGCCCATCCCTAATTGCCCTTGAGAAGGTGGTGGTGAGCCACCTTCTTGAACCACTGCAGTCCGTGTGGTGAAGGTTCTCTCATACTGCTGTTAGGTAGGGAGTTCAAAATTTTGACCCAGCGATGACGAAGGAACAGCGATATATTTCCAAGTCGGGATGGTGTGTGACTTGGAGGGGAACGTGCAAGTGGTGTTGTTCCCATGTGCCTGCTGCCCTTGCCCTTCTAGGTGGTAGAGGTCGCGGGTTTGGGAGGTGCTGTGGAAGAAGCCTTGGCGAGTTGCTGCAGTGCATCCTGTGGATGGTACACACTGCAGTCACGGTGCTCTGGTGGTGAAGGGAGTGAATTTTTAGTGTGGTGGATGGGGTGCCAATCAAGCGGGCTGCTTTGTCCTGGATGGTGTCGAGTTTCTTGAGTGTTGTTGGAGCTGCACTCATCCAGCAAGTAGAGAGTATTCCATCAAACTCCTGACTTGTGCCTTGTAGATGGGGGAAAGGCTTTGGGGAGTCAGGAGGTGAGTCACTCGCCGCAGAATACCCAGCCGCTGACCTGCTCTCGTAGCCACAGTATTTATGTGGCTGGTCCAGCTAAGTTTCTGGTCAATGGTGACTCCCAGGATGTTAATGGTGGGGGATTCGGCGATGGTAATGCCATTGAATGTCATGGGGAGGTGGTTAGATTCTCTCTTGTTGGAGATGGTCAGTGCCTGGCGCGAATGTTACTTGCCACTTATCAGCCCAAGCCTGGATGTTGTCCAGGTCTTGCTGCATGCGGACACAGACTGCTTCATTATCTGAGGGGTTGCGAATGGAAGTGAACACTGTGCAATCAGCGAACATGCCCATTTCTGACCTTATGATGGAGGGAAGGTCATTGATGAAGCAGCTGAAGATGGTTGGGCCCAGGACACTGCCCTGAGAAACTCCTACAGCAATGTCCTGGGGCTGAGATGA
Source organism: Heptranchias perlo (assembly GCF_035084215.1). NCBI lineage: Eukaryota > Metazoa > Chordata > Chondrichthyes > Hexanchiformes > Hexanchidae > Heptranchias > Heptranchias perlo. The sequence goes on from NC_090327.1 coordinate 93,567,882, forward strand.
TTGGCCTCCAACAACCACTATCATCTTCCTTTGTGCTAGGTATGACTCCAGCCATCGGAGAGTTTTCCCCCTGATTCCCATTGACATCAATTTTACTAGGGTTCCTTGGTGCCACACTCGGTCAAATGCTGCCTTGATGTCAAGGGCAGTCACTCTCACCTCACCTCTGGAATTCAGCTCTTTTGTCCATGTTTGGACCAAGGCTATAATGAGGTCTGGAGCCAAGTGGTCTTGGCGGAACCCAAACTGAGCATCAGTGAGCAGGTTATTGGTGAGTAAGTGCCGTTTGATAGCACTGTCGATGACACCTTCCATCATTTTGCTGATGATCGAGAGTAGACTGATGGGGTGATAATTGGCCGGATTGGATTTGTCCTGCTTTTTGTGGACAGGACATACCTGGGCAATTTTCCACATTGTCGGGTAGATGCCAGTGTTGTAGCTGTATTGGAACGGTTTGGCTGGAGGTGCGGCTAGTTCTGGAGCACAAGTCTTCAGCACTACAGCGGGATGTTGTTGGGGCCCATAGCCTTTGCTGTACCCAGTGCACTCAGCCGTTTCTTGATAGCACGTGGAGTGAATCGAATTGGCTGAAGACTGGCTTCTGTGATGGTGGGGATATCGGGAGGAGGCCGAGATGGATCATCCACTCGGCACTTCTGGCTGAAGGTGGTTGCAAACGCTTCAGCCTTGTCTTTTGCTCTCACGTGCTGGACTCTGCCATCATTGAGAATGGGGATGTTTACAGAGCCTCCTCCTCCCATTAGTTGTTTAATTGTCCGCCACCATTCACGACTGGATGTTGGGGAGGGTTTAAACTAGCTTGGCAGGGGGATGGGAACCTAGGATTCAGATGGAATAAAGTCAGAACTGGAAATGGAAGGCAGAAAATTAGTGAGTGAATCTGGAAGGCAGGGGGAACGAAGGTTAGAAAATAAACAGAGGAGTTTCGCAGTCTTTAAATGCAAGGTGTATAGGAAATAAGGCGATGAGCTGAGGGCACAGATAGATACGTGGCAGTATGATATCTTAACTATTACAGAAACATGGCTTGAAGAGAGGCAGGGCAGGCAGCTCAACGTCCCTGGTTACAGGATTTTCAGACACGATAGAGAAGGGGATAAAAAAGGAGGGGGTGGCAATTTTGGTTAAGGAAACAATTACAGTTGTGAGGAGGAATGATATTTTAGAAGGAGCATCAAATGAGGCCTCATGGATTGAGCAAAAGAACAAAAAAGGGGCGGTCACACTTCTTGGAGTGTACTATAGACCCCCAAAACAGTCACTCAGAGGGAGATAGAGGAACAAATATGTAGGCAAATTTCTGAGAAGTGCACAAACAATAGGGCAATAATAGGGGATTTCAACTACCCTAATATTAACTGGGATACAAACAGTGTGAATAGTATAGGGGGCGCAGAATTCTTAAATTGCATACAGGAGAATTTTTTTAGCCAGTATATAACAAGCCCAACAAGAGGGAGGGGTGCAGTTCTGGATTTAGTTCTAGGAAATGAAGAAGGGCAGGTGGAAGAAGTAGCAGTGGGAGAGCATTTTAGTGGCAGTGATCATAATACAATTAGTTTTAGCATAGTTATGGAAAAGGACAAAGGCAGAGCAGGAGTTAAAGTTTTCAATTGGGGAAAGGCCAATTTTACTAAACTGAGAAGTGATTTAGCAGAAGTAAACTGGAAACAGCTACTTGAAGGTAAATCAGTGTCAGAACAGTAGGAGACATTGAAAGGGGTGGTTCAAGGGGTTCAGGGTAAACATGTTCCCACAAAGAAAAAGGGAGGGGCTGCCAAATCTAGAGCCCCCTGGATGTCAAGAAGCATTCAGGGTAAGATAAAGCAGAAAAAGAAAGCCGATGATAGACACCGGGAACTCAATACTACGAAAAGCTTAAAGGAGTATACAAAGTGCAGGGGTGAAGTTAAAAAGGAAGTAAGGAAAGCAAAGAGAGGGCATGGAAAAATATTAGCTGGTAAAATCAAAGAAAACCCAAAGATGTTTTATAAATACATTAAGAGCAAAAGGATAACCAAGGAAAGAGTAGGGCCTATTAGAGACCAAAAAGGTAAACTGTGTGTGGAGACGGAAGATGTGGGTATGGTTCTTAATGAATACTTTGCATCTGTCTTCACAAAGGAGAGGGATGATACAGGGATTGAAGTTAAGGAGGAGGAGTGTGAAATATTGGATGGGATAAACATAGTGAGAGAGGACGTATTAAGGAGTTTAGCATCTTTGAAAGTGGATAAATCACCAGGGCCGGGTGAAATGTATCCCAGGCTGTTAAAAGAAACCAGGGAGGAAATCGCGGAGGCTTTAACAATAATTTTCCAAACTTCACTGAATACAAGCATAGTGCCAGAGGATTGAAGGACTGCTGACGTTGTACCATTGTTTAAAAAGGGAGCGAAGGATAGATCGAATAATTACAGGCCAGTCAGCCTAACCTCGGTGGTGGGCAAATTATTGGGTTCAATTCTGAGGGACAGGATAAACCGCCACTTAGAGAGGCAAGGACTAATCAAGGACAGTCAGCACTGATTTGTTAAGGGGAGGTCGTGTCTGACTAACTTGATTGAATTTTTCGAGGAGGTGACATGGAGGATCGATCAGGGTAGCGCAATTGATGTAGTTTACATGGATTTTAGCAAGGCTTTTGTCAAGGTACCACATGGCAGATTGATCAAAAAAGTAAAGGCCATGGGATCCAAGGGAATGTGGCAAATTGGATCCAAAATTGACTCAGTGGCAGGAAGCAAAGGGTAATGGTCGACAGGTGTTTTTGCGACTGGAATGCTGTTTCCAGTGGGGTGCCGAAGGGCTCAGTACTAGGTCCTTTGCCTTTTGTGGTACACATTAACGATTTGGACTTAAACGTAGGGGGCATGATTAAGAAATTTGCGGATGACACTAAGATAGGCCGTGTGGTTGATAGTGAGGAGGAAAGCTGTAGACTGCAGGAAGATATCAATGGACTGGTCAGATGGGCAGAAAAGTGGCAAATGGAGTTCAATCCGGAGAAATGTGAGATAATGCATTTGGGGAGAGCAAACAAGGCAAGGGAATGCACAATAAATGGGAGGATACTGAGAAGTGTAGAGGAAGTGTTCACAATATATATCAACGATTTGGATGAGGGAACTAAATGTAACATTTCCAAGTTTGCAGACGACACAAAGCTAGGGTGGAATGTGAGCTGTGAGGAGGATGCAAAGAGGCTCCAATGTGATTTAGACAAGTTGGGTGAGTGGGCAAGAACATGGCAGGCGCAGTACAATGTGGATAAATGTGAGGTTATCCACTTTAGTTATAAAAACAGAAAGGCAGATTATCTGAATGGTGATAGATTGGGAAAAGGGGAGGTACAATAAGACCTGGGTGTCCTTGTATACCAGTCGCTGAAAGCGAACATTCAGGTGCAGCAAGCAGTTAGGAAGGCGATTGGTATGTTGGCCTTCATTGCAAGAGGATGTGAGTACAGGAGCAGTGATGTCTTACTGCAGTTATACAGGGCCTTGGTGAGACCACATCTGGAGTATTGTGTGCAGTTTTGGTCACTTTATCTGAGGAAGGATGTCCTTGCCATGGAGGGAGTGCAATGAAGGTTTACCAGACTTATTCCTGGGATGGCAGGACTGACGTATGAGGAGAGATTGGGTCGACTCGGCTTATATTCACTAGAGTTTAGAAGAATGAGAGGTGATCTCATCGAAACATAAAATTCCAGCAGGACTAGACAGACTAGATGCAGGGAGAATGTTCCCGATGGCTGGGGAGTCCAGAGCCAGGGGTCACAGTCTCAGGATACGGGGTATGTTATTTAGAACCGAGATGAGGAGAAATTTCTTCACTCAGAGGGTGGTGAACCTGTGGAATTCTCTACCACACAAGGAAGTAGAGGCCAAGTCATTAGATGTATTCAAAAAGGAGATAGATATATTTCTTAATGCTAAAGGAATCAAGGGATATGGGGAAAAAGCGGGAACAGGGTACTGAGTTAGACGATCAACCATGATTATTTTGAATGGCGGAGTAGGCCCAAAGGCCGAATGGCCTATTCTTGCTCCTATTTTTTCTATGTAAGTGAGGGACCTTAGAGTGCATGTCCACAGATCCCTGAAGGTAGCAGGACAAGTAGATAAGGTGGTTAAGAAGGCATATGGAATGCTTTCCTTTATTAGCCGCGGCATAGAATATAAAAGCAGGGATGTTATGCTGGAACTGTATAAAGCACTAGGCCACAGCTTGAGTACTACACACAGTTCTGGTCATCACATTACAGGAAGGATGTAATTGCACTAGAGAGGGTACAGAGGAGATTTATGAGGATGTTGCCAGGACTGGAAAATTTTAGCTATGATGACAGCTTGGATAGGCTGGGGTTGTCTTCCTTAGAACAGAGGAGGCTGAGGAGTGATTTGATCGAGGCGCACAAAATGATGAGGGGCCTAGACAGAGTGGATAGGAAGGACCTATTTCCCTTAGCGGAGGAGTCAATAACCAGGGGGCAGAGATTTAAAGTGATTGCTAGAAGGATTGGAGCAGAAATGAGGCAACATTTTTTCACCCAGAGGGTGGTAGGGGTCTGGAACTCACTGCCTGAGAGGGCGGTAGAGGCAGAAACCCTCAACTCATTAAAAAAATACCTGCCTGTGCACCTGAAGAGCCGTGACCTGCAGGGCTAGGGACCAAATGCGGGAAAGTGGGATTAGGCTGGGTGGCTCGTTTCTCAGCTGGCACTGACATGATGGGCCGAATGGCCTCCTTCGGTGCCGTAAATCTTCTATGATTCTATGAAGTAATTATGAGACATTTCTTTACACAGAGGGCTGTTGGAGCATGGAATGATTTGCCGCAGGGAAGGGTTGAAGCCAAAATCACCACATCTTTTATGACAAAATTGGATATATATTTGAAGAACAGCAAAATACAGGGCTATAGGAGAGAGTAGGGCAGTGAGATTAGTTTTGGATTTCGCTAGCAAAGAGCTGGCACAGGCACAACGGTCTCTTGTGCCATAAACTTCTACAGTTCGATAGCGACCAAAAACGATAGACTAGTCATCAGTAAGCTGCAGAGGCCAAAATACAGAATAAAATGTATAATTAACAACTACTTGCATTTTTATGCTGTCTTTAATGTAGAAAAACATCCCAAGGCATTTCACAGAAGCATCATCAGACAAAAATTGACACTGAGCCTAAGAAGGAGATATTAGAAGGGGTGACTAAAAGCTTGGTCAAAAGGTAGGTTTTGGGAGTGTGATAAAGGAGGAGAGGTGGACAGGTTTAGGGAGGGAATTACAGAGATTAGGGTGTAGACAGTTGACGGCACAGCCGCCAGCGGTGGGACAAAGGAAGTGGAGGATGCATAAGAGCCAGAGTTGGAGGAACGTAGGGTTCTCGGAGGCTTTTGGGCTGGAGGAAGTTACCGAGATACGGAGGGAGACTGACTCAACCAGAATATTGTATGGAAAACAAGAGGTAGTGACCTTGAGTAAAGATAAGAGCCGAGTAATGTCTGTACTGCAGAACTAGAAAAAACTAGTTTTAGTCATTTTCAATTGAAGAAAATATCATATCCTGTGACCAAAAGTGGGTGTGTTATAGTAAACACATAAATATAAAATGTCGTGCATTTCTGTGGGCAGCTTGGACTAAAGTCTGCTCTGTTCTCAAGTTAAATCCCTGATACTTAATTTTTTATTCCTGCAGTTTGTATGCAAGCTATCGCAGGTAGCAAAATAGTTAACAAAAAAAATGTATACTGTCATAACAATTTGGTTATGACAGTATACATTTGACATTAGTTTCAGTCCAGAATTTTCAGATATTCATAACACTTCTACAAGTTATTGAGAACAAGGCCTACAGATAGTGACCACCAAAATCACCAAATTCCTTCAAAATTTTGAGTCATTACGAACAGCAATTGTAAAGTACTATTTCATCAGCTTGGCTTAATTGATAGTATCCCACCTGAGTCAGAAGTTTATAGCTTCAAGCCCAGGATTTGACCATTAATCACAGTTAAAACTCCAATGCAGCAATGAGAGGGTGACAGAAAAGTGTGGTAACAGGAAATAAGGTTGGTGGACACCGTGCACAACTTTTAATTGTATATAAAAGATCAAACTAACTTATATAGTGCCTTTCACAGCTTCGAGATATTTCAAAATGTTTTACAGCCAATGAATCACTTATGAAGTGTAGTCACTTATGTAGGCAAACCTGGCAGTTAACGTGCGCACAGCAAGGTCCCAAATTAGATAAACAACCAGTTAATCTATTTTCATGGTTTTGATTGAGGGACAAATGTTGGCTAGGATACCAGCAAAACTCCCTGCTCTTTTTCAAATAGTGCCCTGGGAGGTTTTTTTTTAAAACTGTAGTACTGCACTGAGGTATCAGCCTAGATTATGTGGAGCTTGAACCGACTACATTGAAGCTCAGGGACAAAAGTGGGGCAGATTGGATGGAGGGTGAGGTGGATAACAGCGGCAAAGTGAGTAGTTGAAAAGGCAACGTGCAGAGGTAGTAATGGCAGAGTGCATAGCAGGAAAGGTAATGGGACAGTGAAGGAGTAGGGAACACGATGCAAGTTAGTGGGTGTGGAGAAGCATAAGTGGTTGGGAGGTGGGATGGGAAGGGAGCTGCTAAGGGCTACATTTTTCCAACAACCCCTGCTCCAAAGGCAAACTGAAGCCGTTGATGGCTTCTTTTCCTGCCACCCACCCAAAAGGAAGGAAAAAGAGAGCGAAGGGAAAAATGTTAGGTGGTGAGAAGCAGCAAATAAAAGAAAGCAAGAAAAAAGTGGAGGAAAGAGAAAAACAGCAACATGAAGGCATTACCGACAGGTAAACTGCAAGAACAGAGTGACCACCCAACTTACCATGTCCAATATAGGAAATCAACTATTTACCCATTAACAATTATATAACAGGTGTTACTATGCGTCACACTGGCGTAACAAAATTCTGACGCCAGAAAGTAAGCGCAACAAGAGGAAATAAACATACTTGCAAAAGTTAACATTTTTTAAAAAACAAGTTATATACATATTTGTGGAACTCATCTTATTTACAAATATTTGATCCCGATAAAGGCGTCTAATTAGATTGATATCTACCTTTGGAGAAATGATGCTTTCCACACTGCTCTCCAGATTACACTCGAACACGTGGGCTTTGGTGAGTTTCTTGTCCCAGTGGGCCGCAAGCCAAATTTTGGCTAGCGGCCCACGTTTGCTCAACACAAAGTGAGCGTAAAACATCTTCTGCGACACCTTTCAGCACAAGATCATAAACCTAGACAAAAAAAATTGCCATCAATAAACTGAAAACTGCATATTTATTATAATACTGCAATATACTTCTTTTTCTTCCTCAATCCAACAGTGCCCAGTGTTCTTATCTTTAATGTGTACAATGGAGGCCTAAAACAATCCAGAAAACGGTATTCAAAATGTTACACAGAAAAAAAGGGTACAATGCTTCAAGAACAAAATTTAATAAAAGATCAACATTTAATCCATTATTATATAGGGGCAAAGAAAGGAGCAGAAAATATCAAACTCTCTCAACTTAAAGCAATTTCATCACTGGTATCCAATGGCATGGGGAGTTAACGTACTGTATTATGGAATAATGAAATGTAGATTAACATCCTCAAAGGAGAAATGTCTTCAAAAAGCAGAGCGAAAAGGGAAACATAGAAAAACATCCCAAGGCGCTTCAGAGGTGTAATTTAAAAAATGAATGTCGAGCCAAAGAAAATATTAGATGGGGTGACCAAAAGCTTGGCAGAAGTGGGCTTTTAAGGAGGGTCTTAAAGGAAGTACAGGAATTGGGAGATGATGGTTTAGGGAAGGAATGCCAGAACATGGGGCTTAGACAGCCACCAATGTAGGAGCAAAGGGGAGGGTGGTGCATAAGAGGTCTCTTGTGCTATAAACAAAGCAGTGCATAAGAGGTGGTGCATAAGAGGTCAGAGTCGGAGAGTTCAGGGTGGGGTAGTTACAGGGTTGAAGGAGGTTAGAGATGGGGAAGGGGAAGGCCATTAAGACATTTTAAGTTTGAGGCATTAGGGGACCAGCAGCCAATGTTGCAAGGACAAAGGTTATGGGGAGCAGAAAATGGTGCACGATAATCCAGTTATGTTATTGGATTAATAATCCAACCAACACAAATTCAAATCCCACAGCAGTTTGAGAATTTGAAATCACTTTTTTTTTTAAATTTGCGGAAAACTGGTATCAGTAAAAGTGGCCATGAAGCTGTCAGATTGCCTCACTAATGTCCTTTAAAGAAAGACTTGCATTTATATAGCACCTTTCACAACCTCAGGTCATCCCGAAGAGCTTTACAGCCAATGAAGTACTTCTGAAGTGTAGTCACTGTTGTAATGTAGGAAACACGGCCGTCAATTTGCGCACAGAAGGTCCCACAAACAGCAATGTGATAATCGTTTGTTTTTAAAAAAGTGATGTTGGTTGAGGGATTCATATTGGCCAGTACACCGGAGAAAACGTCCCTGCTTTAGAGAAGGAAATCTGCCGCCCTTACCTGGTCTGGCCTATATGTGACTCCAATTCCACACTAACATGGTTGACGCTTAACTGCCATCTAAGAACATAGAAACAGCAGTAGGCCACTCAGCCCCTCAAGCTTGCTATGCTATTCAATTATGGCTGATCTGTACCTCAACTCCGTTTATCTGTCTTTGCTCCATATCCCTTGATATTCTTACCTAACAAAAATCTATTAATCTTAGTCTTGATACCTCCAATTGTGCCCGCATCTGCAACCTTGTGGGAGGAAGAGAATTCTAATAATAGGCACACATTCAAATTGACCACTCCAATCCTGGAATCATTTAACTACTGGGTGCTGTGATGATGTGAATGTAGGTTTTTACTGGATAGTGAGTAAGTGACGTTCCTCATCTGTATCCATCACATGATGTATGGGGTAAGCCTTAAAGGTAGCACCTCTGCAAGATAGACAACCGCACCCAGAAGGGTGTTTTTACTAGCAGTTGGTTCTGAGAACTCACCCAGTTCTCGCTAGCTCGTTTTAACACTAATGCTACTCCCACTTAATGTATATCATCTTCCCTTTCAGACACTAAAAGCCTGTGGAATTACGGGGAGCAGGCAGGAAATTGGACATGAATTTAGATTTGAGGTTAGGATCAGATCAGCCATGATCTTATTGAATGGCAGAGCAGGCTCGAGGGGCCGATTGGCCTACTCCTGCTCCTATTTCTTATGTTCTTATGTGTCCATGATAGTGAAACTCACATTTATCAATCCACCTTGTCTCACATAAACCTACTATTTCCCACTGATGTCTCTTCACTTCGTTAATCAATATTACCTGGGTTCAAGTTTGACGTAGAGTGCTAACATTCTATGTTCCTATAGATATCTTGCATTTTGTGCCGATTAAAAATATTTCTCACCCGCCTTGGTTCCTGAACAGTGAGCCCTGCCCTTGTTTATCCGGATGATGACCATTATGACATGAATTGTCTTTCTCATCCTCCATAATTCATTCGGTTTCAGATGTCTAAAATTCACCAAGTGTTCAACCATTACTCCTTGGCTACTCTAGGCTAGCATGCCATCCAAGGTAAGGTCCCGGGGTATGGCGTTTGGAGCTCCAAACCCGAAACCGAATGAATTATGGAGAATGAGAAAGACAATCCATGCCGAAATGGTCATCACCCAGATAAACAAGGGCAGGACTCACTGTTCAGGAACCAAGGCGGGTGAGAAATATTTTTAATTGGCACAAAATGCAAGATATCTATAGGAACATGGAATGTTAGCACTCTACGTCAAACTTGAACCCAGGTAATATTGATTAACAAAGTGAAGAGATATCAATGGGAAATAGTAGGTTTATGTGAGACAAGGTGGAATGATAAAAGTGAGTTTCACTATGATGGACACAGGCTTTTAGTGTCTGGAAGGCAAGATGATATACATTAAGGGAGAGTAGCATTAGTTTTAAAACGAGCTGCAGATCAACCACTCCTGTCTTTCAATCCCATATCCCCTTGTATGTTAAAGGCCAGATTTAGGATTAAAGTTGGAGCAGTCACAATCATGCACCAATATGCACCAACAGCGAATCTAATGAAGAGATAAACGACTTCTATAAAGATCTCCACACGGTAACAGAAGCAGCTCCAAGACATGTTGCTGGTAACGGCAGACTTCAATGCAAAACTAGATGCAGGGAGGGTGTTCCCGATGGATGGGGAATCCATAACCAGGGGTCACAGTCTCAGGATACAGGGTATGCCATTTAGAACAGAGATGAGGAGAAATTTCTTCACTCAGAGGGTGGTGAACCTGTGGAATTCTCTACCACAGAAGGCAGCGGAGGCCAAGTCAATAAATATATTCAAGAAGGAGATAGATATATTTCTTAATGCTAAAGGGATCAAGGGATATGGGGAAAAAGCAGAAACAGGGTACTGAGTTAGACGATCAGCCATGATAATTTTGAATGGCGGAGCAGGCCCAAAGGGACGAATGGCCTACTCTTGCTCCTATTTTCTATGATTCTATGAAAATGGGATGTAACTGGAATGTAGCTATAGGAAAGTTTGGATTTGGCGAGGAAAACGAGAGGAGAACTGTTACTTTCCTTCTGCCTAAATAACAATGATGGTGGTGAACACACTTTTCCATCAAAGAAAGCCACAAAAATGTGGACTTGGTTGTCACCTGATTGGCAGACAAGAAACATGATCTATTTATAATTTTGAAATCAAAGATGGAAATCAAGTGTTCTGTCATGCAGATCCTTTGCAGCAGACGTCCACTCTGACCATATGTTAGACTTGGCATCGGTAAGGCTGAGAATGAGAGCGGCAGAAAAGCATTTGGAACAAAAATCTAGAGCCTGGACGAATTGAAAGAACCTGACATTAGAAACAAGTACAAAGATGTTGCAGAAACATCGTGCCTACACCAACTGAAGAAATGGATGTAGACGAGATGTGAAACTTCATCAAAAAATGGAATATTAAGAACTGCAGAACAAGAGTTGGGTCTCAAAAACAACACAAAGAAACATAAATGGATAACAAAAGAGTTCCTCAAGTAGAGTGAAAAACAAAGAAAGCTTAAGGTAAGCATAAAAGCGGATCCTAATATGAAGACTGAATACAACGGGTTAACCAAAGAAATAAAGCTAAAAGCAAAGATAGACAAGTACTGGATAAACAACTAGGGCAAAGAAGATTACGCCAAAGTAAATGAAACACAGGGGCTGCATCGAAAGATAAGAGAACTAAGTGAATCTTACGAACTTAAGAAGCTCAAAATGGTCAGATAATTGAAGATGAACAAGTGAAGAGCAAACAGTAGAAAGAATATTTTGATCGTCTATACAATGTACAGAGCATGGTGGATGAATCAATTCTGGAGAAACCCCACTATACAAATGTTTCCTAAGATATCCAACATCAACTCTACAAAGTAAAGATTTCTATTGATAGTTTGAAAAAGAACAAGGTGCCTGGTATTGATAATATAACTGCATCTTTGTTGCAGGCAGATGAGGCACATACTTTGAAAGTGATGCAAAGGCTGTTTAACAAAATGTGAAGAGCAAGTACCTGAGGGCCGACAGGCGACGATAATACCAATCTTCAAAAAAAGGAGACAAGAGCGAATGCAACAATTACAGTGGAATCAGCTTACTGAGTATATCCAGAAAAGTATTTACTAAGACACTGAAGAGGAGAATGAAAAGCTACGTAGAAGTGGTACTGCACGAAGAACAAGCTGGTTTTAGACCAGGACAAAGTACAACAGTGTACTGAGACAGATTTTGGAAAATTGTACATAACAACACCCATTGTTACAACTTCATGGATTTTAAGCAGGCCGTTGACATTGTATGGCGAGAAGGGATATGGCATGTCTTGAGAATGTATGATATTCCTGAGAAACTTGTCAGACATAGAGAACATCTATAACAAGTTGCTGACACCGTTAAAAGTGCATACGAAACTAATGGAATGGTTTAGATCAACAGTTAGGATGAGACAAAGATGGACACTGTCGCTTAATTTATTTAATCTAGTACTGGAAGCAGTAATGAATCTTGCACTAAAAGATAGTGGAGGAGTCTCCTTATGTGGCAACATTTTAAACAATCTCAGACTTACTAATGGCATTGACCGTATAGCAATATCAAAACAGATTTGTAGAGACTAACTGATAAGGTGTACACGGAGAGTAGAAAATTTGGATTACAAATTAACACAAAGACGACAATGGTCATGTCATTTGGGAAGCATCAGGAAGATGCACTCATTACAGATGGAGGGGATGCAGTTGAAGAGATGGAAAAGTTTGTATACCTTGGTGGGCTACTGTCAGGATGGAAGTTGTGAAGAAATAAAAGGATTGAATTTGCTTCTGCTGCTTTCTGAAGATTAAGCAGGATATGAAAGGCCAAAGATATTTAGGTAAAAACAAAGGTAAGAGTTTACGAAGTGATGCTCATCCTCCATATTATTATACGGATCTGAGTGATCGAACATGAGAAAAGTAGACAAGCAAAGGATATCAACAGCAGAGATGTGTTGGTTGAGATAAACACTGCAGGAATCCAGGATGCAAAGTATCAAGAATGATACAAGAACATGGCTTCAACAAGAAACAAGGCTTATACAGAAGATTCAAGAAAGACGACTTGTGAAAAAAAAATCAAAGTGGTGCATTAGATTGAGTACAGTATATTCAAAATATATGTTTTTGCAAATTTACGTCAAAATTGTTGATCGCATCAAAAACAGCAAATAAACCAATATATTTGTTACAAAAATGTTGCATGGCCCTGCATACAGAGATACGTGGAACAAAAAGTTTAGAAAGACCAAGGAAGCGCTGGATAGATGACAACAAGAATGACTTGTCATGGAAAGGGATACAGACGACTGAAGCAGCCAGGCTAGATCAGAACCAACAACAGCGGAGTGAATTAATTCCACCCATCGCCGCTGCTGAGTGGGAATTTAGCAGTAGTATCTATCACGTGATCCTATTGTGTGTTTTTCCAAAAGATGTGAAGGTGCGTTTTGTTTTATTAAAAAGCCTTCTGGTGTAATTCCTGAGTAATGGACATACTTAGATAAATAAAAACTAAGATACTTTAAATGCCATGGAATTTTTTTTTAAATGACTAACAGACTACCGCTCATGCAGGCAGAAACCCTTCCAAAAGTAAAGCAGGTGGCAAAACTAGAAAAGATCATAGGAACTATAACAAAATGATTGAAATTGTAGCACAGGATGATTATTGTGCCTGTGCTGGTGCTAGCTCTTTAAATCTACTCAATCCAATTTCCCCACCCATCCTCCTAACCTTCCATATTCTTCCTTTTCAAATATTTATTGAATCTCTTTTTTTAAGTTATGCTATAGTCTTTGCCTTAATAACCACTTATCGTAAAGCATTCCATGTTTCAATAACCCTGAGGAAAAAAATGTCTTCCAACTGCCCCTTTGTACTTCATGATAATCCTGAGTCTATGCCCCCTTCAACTTACCAACCAGCAGAAACAATCTTTCAGTTTTTGTCCTCTCAAAACCTGACAAAGGAGGAAAGCTCCAAAAGCTTGTGATTTCAAATAAAGCTGTTGGACGATAACCTGGTGTTGTAAGACTCCTTACATTTGTCCACCCCAGTCCATCACCGGCATCTCCACATCATCTCAAAATCTATGCATCTGCACCCCATTATCTCCATTCATCCCCACTGTTGGGGATCTGCCATTTAGGATATAATTTCTTGCACTATTTTCCCAAAATGGACTACTTCAAAGTTTTCAGCATTTAACTGCAACTGCCACCTATCTACACAAACTCCTAACCTTGCCTACGTCCTCATACAATCTTCCTCAGTTTTCCATACCACCTAAATTGGTATCAGCAAACTTCGATATCATTCCCCTGGGATCTATGTCCAAATCATTTATTTATAAAGGAAAACAAAAAGTCCCAGGATAGTTCCTTGGGGCGCACCAATCATGACCCACCAACCCTCTACTTTTTGATTTCTATCTTTGGTCATCCATCTCTCGCTCTCTCTCTCTCTCTTCCCACCCCCTGCTCCTCACATGTGGGTACATTCCCTTTAATATCACATTCTTTAATTTTTATAACAAGTCTCTGAGATGGCATCTTAGCAATTGCTGTCTGAAAACCCACTTACACAACATCCACTTTATCCATCTATTCTATGAATTTCTTGAAAAATGTTATTAACTTAGTCAAGCACAACCTGCCCTTTAAATTTGTGTAAGATTGGAGATCAAACAAGCAGCCCGACTGCAGAGAAACAGTGGAGGGGTTCACCTGACGAAGGAGGAAGCCTCCGAAAGCTTGTGGAATTTAAAATAAATTTGTTGGACTATAACTTGATGTTGTAAAATTGTTTACAGGGGTTCAGAGAGGTAGAGCTAGGCGTCATCAGCGTACATGTGCAGACTGTTTTTAATCAGGCCGTGCCACAAGTGTTCGATAATTTAATTTCGTATTATGAACTCTAGAAGTCTATCTACAACCAAGGAAATACAAACTGGCCTTTAATTTACTGGCTTATCCCTTCCCTTTGCTTGAACAGGGGTGTAACATTTGCCATTCTCTAGTCCTTTGCTACAATTCCATATTTTTGAAAAATCATGGTTAATTCCTCCACTACTTCCTTCAATATTCTGGGAGGCAAGGCATCAAGGCCTGGTGAGTTTTCTACTTTCAGCCTCATTAACTTCTTTAACAGTTTCCTTTGAAAATGTCTCTCCAATAGCTCCCCATTCATCACGATACCTTTGTAGCTGTCAATTTGCTCAACCATCTTCGATGCCTTCGTCCCCAGTAAAACATTCACTGTTTTCCATCCCTGTTGTGCATCCCCTTCCCGTATGACCCCCCCCACCCCCCCACTCCCCACCACCACAACCACCCCGTCCCACCTTTGTTCTCTCAAGGACAAGGAGCGCAAACTTGAGCATACCTGGCACATAACTGGTTAGCAATCAATCTATACTGAGCCTCAATCTTTCCTACCAAAACCACCCGCAACTCTAGGGCAGTATTGTCCAATAGAAATCACTGACTAGCCATAGGCACGGCTACCGTGATGTGTTTTAGCCACATGCACCAATTTTAGTTGAAAACACCTTATACACAATACAGGTAAATGTACTTCATGTGTATGTATATTTACTTAAACATACACCACCAGTGCAAAACCTTGCAGTCTCTTTCATCAAAGTTTAGAATTCTGGCATGAATTTATCAAACGGCACATCTTAGTGCAGCTTCTAGGTTTTTGTCCAGCAGTTGCAAGGAGCACTTGGAAAAAAATAAAGATTGACATGTATTTATATAGCGCCTTTCACAAGCTCAGGACATCCCAAAGCACTTTATAGCTGATGAATTAGTTTTGAAGCGTAGTCACTGTTGTAATGTGGAAAAGGCAGCGGCCAAATTGCGCACAGCAAGGTCCCACAAACAGCAATGCGACAATGACCAACTAATCTGTTTGTGATGTTGGTTGAGGGATAAATATTGGCCAAGACACTGGGGAGAACTCCTCTGCTCATCTTCAAAATAGTGCCACGGGATCTTTTACGTTCACCTGAGAGGGCAAACGGCACCTCGGTTTAATGTCCCATCCGAAAGACGGCACCTCCAACAGTGCAGCACTCCCTCAATACTGCACAAACTTTATCAGAGTGATTGCTGAGAACGTCAACTCGCACAGGATGTGCCACGCCCCTAGTCTCCATCCAGATGCCACTTGCCCTTTGTCATGGCATGCCCTGTTGGAAAACACTGCTTTAGGATCATCCGGAAGGGCAAAGGTAATTTTTAGGCTGTTTTCTCGACCACCAACTGCCTCCTTAAACACCGTTCCTCGGCCCTCAACCCCCACCTTTAAAAAGTGCAAAGAGGTCGTAGATTTCTTAGTCACCAAGATATAGACCATCCAGTCAGCTGCCTCTGCTGCTTGCCCACCTTCCCATTGCCCTATCAAGCAAAACCTACCCCAGTCCTCACCTATCCTAGCCCTGAATCCAGTCTCTCATCCATCTCCCCAACTCCCTCTCCGAGCTCATCTTCTCCATGAGACAGACCTCCTGCTCTCCTGGCCCCATTAACAATAAACTACTGACCATTCAACTCCCCTTCATGGCCCCCATGCTAGGTTTCCCCTCAAGCACTGTCCCCCTCCATCTCAACATCACCATCATCGCCCCTCTTCAAAAAATCCACTCCTTACCTCGATGTCCTTGCAAACTACTGCTCCATCTCCAAGTTCCCTTTCTTCTCCCAAGTTCTTGACCGTATTGTCAATTCCCAGATCCATGACCATCTCTCCTGCAATTTTTGAAGTGTGTTCAGGAAAGCTTTCTTGACCAGTGTGTTTCCAGCCCAACGAGGAAGGAGGCATTGCTGGACATGGTTCTGGGAAATGAGGCGGGCCAAGTGGAGCAAGTGTCAGTGGCAGAAAATTTAAGGAACGGTGATCATAGTATCACAAGGTCTAGAATAGCTATGGAAAAGGACATGGATCACTCTCAATTGCAGGAGGGTCAATTTCAGTGGGATGAGAACAGATCAGGCCAGGGTAAATTGGAATCAAAGATTGGCAGGCAAAACTGTAAATGAACAACGGGCGGCCTTTAAGGAGGAGATGGTTCGGGTACAGTCTAGGTGCATTCCAACGAGGGAGAAAGGTAGGGCAACTGAAGTCAGAGCTCCCTGGATGACAAAAGAGATAGAAAGTAAGATGAAGCAGAAAAAAGGGGTGTATGACAGGTGTCAGGTTGATAACACAAGTGAGGACCAGGCTGAATATAGAGAGTTCAGAGGGGAAGTAAAAAAGGAAATAAGAGGGGCAAAGAGAGAGTATGAGAATAGACTGGCAGCCAACATAAAAGGGAATCCAAAAGTCATCTATAGGCATGTAAACAGTAAACGGGTAGTAAGAGGAGAGGTGGGACCAATCATGGACCAAAAAGATCTACTCATGGAGGCAGAGGGCATGACCGAAGTACTAAGTGAATACTTTGCATCTGTCTTTACCAAAGAAGAAAATGCTGCCAGAGTCTCAGTAAAGGAAGATGTAGTTGAGATACTGGATGGGCTAAAAATTGAAAAAAGGAGTTACTAGAAAGGCTAGCTGTACTTCAAGTAGATAAGTCACCCTGTCCGGATGGGATGCATCCTGGGTTGCTGAGGGAAGTAAGGGTGGAAATTGAGGAGGTACTGACCATAATCTTCCAGAGGACTGGAGAATTGCAAATATTACACCCTTGTTCAAAAAAGGATGTAAGGATAAACCCAGCAACTGCAGGCCAGTCAGCTTAACCTCGGTGGTGGGGAAACGTTAAGAAACGATAATCCGGGACAGAACTTAGTCACTTGGACAAGTGTGGATTGATTAGGAAAAGCCAGCACGGACCTGTTAAAGGCAAATCATGTTTAACTAACTAGACAGAGTTTTTTGATGAGGTAACAGAGAGGGTCGATGAGGCAATGGAGTTGAGGTAGTGTAAATGGACATTCCAAAGGCGTTTGATAAAGTGCCGCATAATTGGCTTGTCGTCAAGATTGAAGCCCACGGAATAAAGGAGACAGCAGCAGCATGGATACAACAGCAGCAGCATGGATACAAAATTGGCTAAGTAACAGGAAGCAGGGAGTCGTGGTGAACAGTTGTTTTTCAGACTGGAGTGAGGTGTACAGTGGTGTTCCCCAGGGGTCAGCACTAGGACCACTGCTTTTCTTGATATATATTAATAACTTGGACTTGGGTGTAAGGGCACAGTTTCAAAATTTGCAGATGACACAAAATTTGGAAGTGTAGTGAACAGTGAGTAGGATAGTGATAGACTTCAAGAGGATATAGACAGGCTGGTGAAATAGACAGACACGTGGTAGGTGAAATTTAACGCAGAAAAATGCGAAGTGATACATTTTGGCAGGAAGAACGAGGAAAGGCAAGATAAACCCAAGGGCACAACTCAAAGGGGCACAGGAACAGAGGGATCTGGGGGTATATGTGCACAAATCGTTGAAGGTAGCAGGACAGGTTGAGAAAGCAGTTAAGAAAGCATGTGGAATCTTGGGCTTTATAAAGAGAGGCAAAAGGAAGGAAGTCATGATGAACCTTTATAAAACACTGGTTCGACCACAACTGGAGTACTGTGACCAATTCTGGGAAAGATGTGAAGGCCTTAGAGAGGGTGCAGAAAAGATTTACTAGAATGATTCCAGGGGTGAGAGACTTCAGTTATATGGATATACTGGAGAAGCTGGGGTTCTCCTTGGAACAGAGAAGGTTGAGGAGATTTGATAGAGGTATTTAAAATCATGAAGGGTCTAGACAGAATAGAGAGAAACTGTTCCCACTGGCGGAAGGGTCAGGAACCAGAGGACGCGCATTTAAGGTGATTGGCAAAAGAACCAACAGTGACAGAAGGAAAAACTTTTTTTTTTACACACAGCTAGTGGTTAGGATTGGGAATGCACTGCCAGAGTGGGTGGTTGAGGCAGATTCAATCGTGGCTTTCAAAAAGGGAACTGGATAAGTACTTGAAAGGGAAAAAAAAATATGGAGGACTCAGGGATAGGGCGAGGGATGGGACCAGCTGGACTGCTCTTGCATAGAGCCGGCACAGACTCGATGGGCCGAATGGCCTCCTTCCGTGCTGTAACCTTTTTATGAATTCCTCCAATCAAGTTTCAACGGCTCCATAACACCAAAATAGCACCAAAACAGTCCTAACCAAAGTCACAAGCGATATTCTTTGTGGTGTTGGTGAATGCTCCCTCCACATCCACTCTACGTCCTTTGATAATGTCGACAATATCATCCTCCTCCAACGCCTCCTTTCCACTGCACAGATCCATGGCACTGCCTCGCTTGATTCAACGCCTACCTATTCAACGGTAGCCACAGCACCTTCAGCAATGGCTCCTCTTCCCACCAATGCAACGTTATCTAAGGAGTCCCATTTCCTCCCCCCTCCAAGGATCCATCCTTGTTCCCCATTTCTGTTTCTCCTCTACATGCTGGCCCTTTGCAACATCATCTGGAGACATGGGTTTAGCTGATGACATCTAGCTCTACCTCTCCAGACCCTTGCATAGTATCAGTGTTGTCAAGACTGCTTTTCTGACATCCAATGTTGAACGAATTGCAATTTCCTCCAGCTAAACATTGAGAAAACTAAAGCCACTATCTCTGACCTCTGCCACAAATTCTATCCTCCTTTCTAGCCACCGTCACAGGCGGAATCAGACTATTTTTCACTTTAGCATCACCTTCGGCCCTGACTAAGATTCCAGCCCCATATCCCCTTCATCACAAGGAACAGCTACCCCCAACTTGCTGAAATTCTCATTCATGCCTCCATGTCACCTCCAGATTCAATTATTTCAATGTTCTCCTAGCTGGCCTTTCATCCTCTACAAACATTCAAAACTCTGCTGCTGAATCCTATCCCACACTAAGATCCACTCACCCATCATTGCTGTTGTCACTGGCCTAAATTGGCTCCCATCCCCCAACATCTCATTTAAAAGTCTCATCCTTGTGCTTAAATCCCTCCTCGGCCTCCCTCTTCCTATCTCTGTAACCTCCTCCCTTTATATTAACTCAAAGCCTTCTCATTCTCCCTCTTAGCGTCCTAATCTCTCTTTTTGCTTCCCTGCTGCACTTTTTATAGTTGTAAACAATTTTACACCACCAAGTTATAGTCCAGCAATTTTATTTTAAATTCACAAGCTTTCGGAGGCTTCCTCCTTCGTCAGGTGAACGATGTGAAAATGTTTTTATAGTTGCCAGGTTTTTTTTTCTGTATTGCCTCTCCCTATATTTATAATATCTCTTTTTCAATCCCCATATTGCTCTATTTAGCCATGGATCCCCAGCCTTTGATACGTCTCCTTTACATCTAGTCAGAATACATTTAACCTGTACCTCAACCTTCTCATCTTTAAATACCTCTCACTGATGGTCCGCTGTTTGGTCTGACAGTATTTTCCAGCCAATTAACTGGTGGTAGGTCTCCTTTCATTCCACTGAAATTAGCTCATTTCCAGTCCAACATCTTTCACTCTTTTTTTAAAAAAAGAATCTATTTTCAATTTGAACCTAATTATGTTATGAGCAGTATTTCTCAAGTGTTTTCCTACTGTCAGGTCACCTACTTGTCCTGCTTTGTTTCACAGAACCAGATCTAGCACTGCATCCTTCCTGGTTGGACAGATAACATACCGATTAAAGACATGGTCCTAGATACATTCTTAGTAACCACTCCCCATTTTGCTGCAAACATTCATCTTATCGCAGTCTACCTTCGCATTTTCATTTATTCAGTAACAGGCTGCGATAGAGATGGAAATCATCTGCGCAAATGGAGATCAGGAAGTTAACAGGAGGACAGAACAATTCATCACACGTTTCTATAGCACTCATGTACACAAAGATGTCTCAGAGCACATTATAAGATGAACAAAAAGTGGAGTTTTTCAGACTGGAGGGAGGTGTACAGTGGAGTTCCCAAGGGGTCGGTACTAGGACCATTGTTTTTCTTGCTATATATTAATGACTTGGACTTGGGTGTACAGTGCACAATTTCCAAATTTGCAGATAACATAAAATTTGGAAGTGTAGTGAACATTGAGGAGGATAGTGATATACTTCAAGAGGCTACAGACAGGCTGGTGGAATGGGCGGACACATGGCAGATGAAATTTAACGCAGAAAAATGTGAAGTGATACATTTTTTTTAGGCAGAACGAGGAGAGGCAATATAAACTAGAGGGCACAATTCTAAAAGGAGTACAGGAACAGTGATCTGGGAATATATGTGCACAAATTGTTGAGGTGGCAGGGCAGGTTGAGAAAGTGGTTAAAAAAGCAGAGATATTTAAAATCATGAAGAGTCTAGACAGTATAGAGAGAAACTGTTCCAATTGGCGGAAGGGTCAAAAACCAGAGGACATAGATTTAAGGTGATTGGCAAAAGAACCAAAGTTGACATGAGGAAAAACTTTTTTTACGCAGCAAGTGCTTAGGATCTGGAATGCTCTGCCAGGGGACGGGGGGGGGGGGGGTGGAGGCAGATTCAATCGTGGTTTTCAAGAGAGAACTGGATAAGTACTTGAAAGAAAAAAAATTGCAGGGCTAGGAGGATAGGGTGGGGGAGTGGGACTAGCTGGATTGCTCTTGCATAGAGCCAGCACAGACTCGATGGGCCGAATGGCCTCCTTCCTTGCTGTAACCTTTCTATGATTCTATGGACACCAAGCAGGAGCGAAAAATGGGAGAGGGGCGAAAGGGACAAAGATGATGAATACAGGAGTTGAAGAAAAGGCTTTTAGGACACTTTTGTAAACAGGCCGAGGGTTCAGTGGGGATATAACCAACAACAAGATGGTTTTAAAGGAGTGGAGGGTGCATCGAGAAAGTACAGTTGGAGGAGATGGCTCAAGTAAGGTGGCTTGAAGTCATGGAAGAATTTAAAGCAAGGACAAGGATCTTAAAATAGATTCACAGGAGCATGGGGATCTACTGAAGCTTCGTGAGGATGGAGGTGATGGCCAATATTTTGAAAGTGAAAGACAGCAGACAACATATGGGAAAAGAAGCTAAGCTTGAGGTCAAGCAGTATGCCAAATTTCCACACCTCTAGTCTTGGCATGAGTTAGCAGCTATGGAGAATGATGGAGACAAGGCCTGAGGTTGTGGATGTTGGCTGGAGTTGAAGAGGAGGTCTTTAACTTTGCAGAGATTTCGTTGGAAGAGGTTTTGTCTCATCCATGTCTTAATATTGGGCAGTTGGAAAGAGTACTAACAGCCTTGGGGTCAATGAGGCAGCAAAGAGGTAGAGCCACCTGTCATCAGCAAAGACAAGAATGTTGCCCCCCCCCCCCACCCACAACGATATTTTACCGAAGGGTAGCCTATAAACGAAGAGTGGACTCAGGATGAAGCCGAGTTACACCAGAGGTGACTGGGTGGGCATAGGAGGAGAAGCCCACACGGCCAGAGATAGTAAATCTATAATATGACATAGAAGAATGGAATTGCGAGAGCAGTGTCGTGGAGGTATAACCTGAAGGAGAGAGATACTGTACCAATTGAGAAATACAGTCAAGCCCACTTAAATGAATAACTGATAAAAGAATAAAACATTTAAGAGAATAAAATCTCCATGCACAAATCACTTTTCTATCTTTTGCAATGATAGCTGTCCCCATTAAATGAATAACTGTTAAATGAAAACATTTAAATGAATTGCAAAAGTCTGGATATATTCATTTAAGCGTTGTACTTCCTCAATAAAGCCGATGTGTTAAGCCCTTTTTGATCAATGTGTTTAGCTGTTTTTACAACTGTTTTCGCCTAGGTGTAAAAATCACCTCGTAGCCAATTCAGTGATGTTTCAGTCTTTCTCATCTCATCAAGTGCTAGGGATCAAGCACTTTCAGCAATCAATGTGACAATTGCTTTTCAAAAGCAAAATACTCCAGATGTTGGAAATCTGAAATAAAAGCAGAAAATGCTACTAATACTCAACAAGTCAGGCAGCAACTGTGGAGAAAGAAACAGAGTTAATGTTTCAGGTCAAAGACCTTTTGTCAGAACTGGAAGATGTTGAAGATTTAATAGTTTTTAAGTAAGTACAGAGCCAGGCAAAGGTGGGGGAGGGAGGGGAGAGGAGAACAAAGGGGAAGATCTATGATGGGGCAGGATTGATTAAATGACAAAAGGGATGATGGTGCAAGGCAAGGAAGGTGGTAACGGGACAAGTAAAGAAACTAAAGTTGGGTCTAGAGGAGCTGTAAATAGCAACAGCAGAACCATTACCAGCACCTGCTGTCCGAATAAAATGGGAGCAGTGGTTATGATCTGACGCTATTGAAATCAATGTTGAGTCCGGAAGGTTGTAAAGTGCCTTATTGGAAGATGAGGTGCAGTTCTTCGAGCTTCATCGGAACAGTGTAGGAGGCCTCAGACAGAGAGGTCAGAATGGGAATGGGATAGAGAATTAAAACGGCAAGCAACCTGAAGGTCAGGGTCACGCTTGCGGACCGAGCGGCGGCGTTCAGCAAAGCAATCACCCAATCTGCATTTGGTCTCCCCAATGTAGAGGAGACCGCATTGTGAGCAGCGAATACAGTATATTAAATTGAAAGTACAACAAGTAAATCGCTGTTTCACCTGGAAGGAGTGTTTGGGGGCCTGGATAGTGGGAAGGGAGGAGGTGAAAGGGCAGGTATTGCAACTCCTACGCTCGCACGGGCAGGTGCCGTGGAAAAAGAGAGAGGGTGCTAGGGATAATGGAAGAGTGGACCAGGGTGCCGTGGAGGGAACAGTCCTCTCGGAATGCGGGGAGGGGGGTGATGTGTTTGGTGGTGGTGGCATTACACTGGAGGTGGCAGAAATGGTGGAGGATGATACGTTAGTGTGGAGGCTGCTGGGGTGGAAGACTGATTTCAGTAACTTCAGATCATATGTAAGGAATCTTACAACACCAGGTTACAGTCCAACAATTTTATTTTAAAATCACAAGCTTTCGGAGATTATCTCCTTCGTCAGGTGAGTACTACGTCAGGAGATAATCTCCGAAAGCTTGTGCTATTAAAACAAAATTGTTGAACTATAACCTGGTGTTGTAAGATTCCTTACATTTGTCCACCCCAGTCCATCACCGGCATCTCCTCTTCAGATCATAACCACTGCTCCCAATTTTTAGGACAGCAGGTGCTGATAATGGTTCTGCTGTTGCTATTTACAGCTCCTCTAGACTCATCTTTTGTTTCTTTACCTGTCCCATTACCACCTTCCTTGCCTTGCACCATCATCCCTTTTGTCTTTGAATCACTCCTGCCCTCCACCCTATCAGAGACCTTCCCTTTTGTTCTTTCCTTCCCCCGCCCCATGCCTAGCTCTGTACTTACGTAAAAACTGTTTAATCTTCATCTTCTTCCAGTTCTGACGAAAGGTCATTTCTCCACAGATGCTGCCTGACTTGTCGAGTATTTCCAGCATTTTCTGTTTTGTACGAGAAGTGCTTTTGTTCAGGTGTGAAAATTGCCTCATCAGGTGCTACTGCGCAAGCTTTGCGAAGCATTCTACAAGCTGGAGAACACAGTTCGTCTGGTGTCTAACTAAAAGGCAAGCGTTAATAATTTAATACTGTGCGGTATTGCTAGATATGATTAATCTATTATTCAAGATCCTTTTTAAAAAAAATTGTTGTGTTGCACTGTAATGTGTATATTGTAATGAAGTAAATAACAAATACACTTTGTTATCCATAACTGTGTGATTGTTTTTAACAATGCTGTAATTGCAATCTAGTTTACATTCCATTGTTAGCTTCTTGCCAAACTGGATACAATTAAACCAGATTAAAAAAACATAAGTTAAGTGACTAAAGTTACTTGGCAAAATCATTATTCATTTGGCCGTGATCCACTGTACTACATTGAAAAATAGTTAAATGGCAAGCGAAGCTACTATCTTTGCTTAAAGAATCAGTTAATACTTTCACCATAGGTTTAGGCTCAACACTGAATTTTATGTAGACATGAAAAACTAATACATCAGTCTTACACCGAAGCCACTGAGAACAGGTCAGTTTTCATGGGAGATAGGATCCATTAAAGGTGTAGGATTCACCAGACTGAGATGGATTCATATATAGCCCTACGACTGAGCTGTATTACAATGAAGTTGCTATCTATTATAAAGTTCAAGTGTCATGTTAAACAATGGAATTGGAGTTCTAGGAACTCATGGCACTTCCTACGTCAAGTAAATAAAAAAAAACAGAATGAAACATATTAAAGACCCTTTCCACCCCAAGAAAAATCTGTGGTGGCATGAAAGTAAAGCAGGCCCTGGATTAAACCATTTATGCACCTTTTGCTTTTCCCCGCCAGCCATTAACAGTCAATTATCTATTTAAGAATGTGACTAGTTGCTGAAAATGGAAGTGTCTTCCACACACGCCCCCCCCCCCCCCACAACGTCACTCCACACACGCCCCCCGACAACGTCACTCCACACACACGCCCCCCCGTCACTCCACACACACGCCCCCCCGTCACTCCACACACACGCCCCCCCGTCACTCCACACACACGCCCCCCCGTCACTCCACACACACGCCCCCCCGTCACTCCACACACACGCCCCCCCCGTCACTCCACACACACGCCCCCCCGTCACTCCACACACACGCCCCCCCGTCACTCCACACACACGCCCCCCCGTCACTCCACACACACGCCCCCCCGTCACTCCACACACACGCCCCCCCGTCACTCCACACACACGCCCCCCCGTCACTCCACACACACGCCCCCCCGTCACTCCACACACACGCCCCCCCGTCACTCCACACACACGCCCCCCCGTCACTCCACACACACGCCCCCCCGTCACTCCACACACACGCCCCCCCGTCACTCCACACACACGCCCCCCCCGTCACTCCACACACACGCCCCCCCGTCACTCCACACACACGCCCCCCCGTCACTCCACACACACGCCCCCCGTCACTCCACACACGCCCACCCACAACGTCACTCCACACACCCCCACCCTACGTCACTATACACACACACACACGCTATTTATCCAGGTGATTGTTTCATTACTGGCTAAGGTAAACACTCTCAGATGAACTAAAACCAAGACTTAATATGAACTCCTGATCCTCTTGATAGGGCAAGTACACTGATTCAAGAAAATCTCACAGATGGCGAAACCATAGATTGGATTTAACCCAACATGCAGAGGGACAAACAGAGGAGACTGGAGATAAAAACAAAAAATGTCGGAAATACACAGCAAGTCAGCCAGCATTAATAAACAGAAAGAAAACAGGTTATTACACTTTGGATGTGTACTCTTCATTAAGCCAGTCCACTGGATCCGTAACTGTATGATTTGAGCATTCAAACTTTAATACACACAACAATGGGTTGAGTTCTTAAGGAATTCAGTGCTGCATCTCTCTCAAGCTCCAACCAATCCACATATGGAGGATGCTGGAGCTGAAGAGAGAAATGCAACACATCAAAGTTGAAACCCTTAAGAACTTATTTGCTCCTCTTCCAAATACCTTTGTGTTTCTTCTAAATCTTTATTTGCATATAAACATTGGCTTATGACAGATTTCTCACTTTATGACAGTACCCTTATGGAGAATTATCATTTTATCACTACAGGCAGTTAACTGCCTTATAAGTTTTGACCACGATGTGCTCATTATTTCTCATCATATAAAGTTTTCAAACTGTTAAAATTTCAAACGCTGCCCGTCATCTTGGAATTGATTCTTCAATGCCTCTACTGAGTTGCGAGAACCTAATGAATCATATGTGGATGAACTTCTACCCCATCTATTTTGGCTATGATACTCATTACTTCACCTCAAAAGGGAGATGTTTTGAAAGAATAGTCCCTTTCAAATCCCAAAAGTGTTTTGCAGCCAATTAATTATCTTTGAAGCGCAGTCACGGTGTTCAGTGTGTCTATTGACACCACTGTGTCAGCCAATGAGTTGGAGGCAGAGCGTGACTTATGGCTGGACTCACACAAAAGCTATTTGCTCAACAAACAGCAAAGCAAAGTCCATTTACTCAGCAGAGTCTATTTCAACAGAGTACTACAGCAAACAGTCTACTGAGCCTATTTAAAAAGCGTCCCTATGAAGGACAGCATCAGAACTCATGACCGAAACTACAGCAACTTTTCCCGATAAAAGCAGGGTGATTTTTTCAGCAAAATGCAGTGAGTAGAGGATAGTTACATAGAAAATTATGTGGTAAAATCAATCCCGGTGTCACTATATGCTGACGTCATTGTTACGTAGGCAAATGCGGCAGCCAATTTGCACACAGCAAGGTCCCTCAAACAGCAAAAGAGATGAATAGGCAGTTAACTTATTTTGGTGGTGGTTGTTGAGGAGCAATCATTGGCCAGGACACTGGGAGAGCTCCACGCTCTTTGAATTGTGCCATGGCAACTTATGCATCCACCTGAACAGGCAGATGGTACCTGCAACAATGCAGCACTCCCTCAGTACTGCACTGAAGTATCATCCTGTATTTTGCACTGCAGTCCTAGAATGGTACCATTATGACTCACGGGCGAGAGTGAGACCTAAGCCAAGCTGATACTCAGGGCTTATTGCCCCGATGTGACAATCCTGTGCTCCCACAGGATAAATGCAGTCCTCAAGAGAGTGGTTGGAATGTGGAACTCGCTACCACAAGGAGTAGCTGAGGCGACTAGCATAGATGCATTTAAGGGGAAGCACGATAAACACATGAGGGAGAATGGAATAGAAGGATATTCTGATAGGGTTAGATGAAATAGGGAGGGAGGAGGCTCGTGTGGAGGATGGACCGGTTGGGCCGAATGGCCTGTTTCTGTGCTGTACATTCTGTGTAATTCTATGTAACATGAATTTGAACAGGCTGGCATGTTATAATGCAGGGAAGATGGAATTGTACCATCAAATTTGGAGGAATAACTCAAAAGTGAGTTATGCCAAAGACCACTTATACTCGTGTTTTCTGCGACCTTATACATTAGTTTAAGATTCAATTCGCCTGAATTAGGCTTCGCCCACAAAACTGGCCACATCCCCAGGTCACAGTTGTTGATTCTGCCCATTGTGTTAGTTCAGGGAGGCTCTTCAAATTGCGCTCATTATCTTAGGCGCATGGGCACCAGTAGGCACGGTTTTGTAAAAGTTTCATGTCAAAAAATATTTAATTTACTAAGAAACTGACTAGTGTACAGCGGTGAAACTATTAAATGGTTCAGTATAATTTTTTTGAAGTCATTTTCAGTGATTTTAAAATCAAGTTACTCATAGATGGAGGACTGGACACCCTTATTAAAAATGCTTATTTTTACTGATAAACTAATTTTCAGCTGTATTAGTAAAACTGCACCAGATTATCCCTCTTAGTTACATCAAGGAAATCTTTTTTTCCCCTCTTTTCATTAAAAAGTAACTATTGTATTTTATCACTCTGTTTTATGGCAGATTTTATGTTTGTGATTATGCAAATGAATTTTAGCAGAAACTTGAAGTCTAACCTAACCAGCGCAATTTCAAGCGTATTTTGGCTGCAGTTTCGATTGCGCCCAAAGCGGAAACTCTACCCTTGGATCTTTAACATCCACCTGAACACTGGAACGGATAGGCAGTGCCTTAGTTTAACATTTCACCTGAAGGATTGAACCTTTGACAATGCACCACTTGGTACTGCAGTGGAGTGTCAGCCTACATGATGTGCCCAAGTCCTGAGTGGGGCGTACAACCTCTGATTCGGAGGCAAGAGTGCTACCAAGTTGACACTAGGTGCGGTTAGAACAAAGTACTGTTGTTACAGGTCCCGGGGAGGGGGGGGGGCGTGCTGTCCAGCACTGGAAAAGTACAGTTAGAGTATAATGTGGTATTGGAACAGCACAGCTGGAAAAGATAGCAAATCACTTGCAAAGTAGACACATTAATCCAGCTACAAAGTGCATATAAATGTGCAAAATGGTATATTATATAGAGCAGTTATGGTATCAATAAAGAGGTAAACAGGAGACATGCAGTAAAAACTTTGAGCAGTGAAAAGATTGTGGAATGGGCTACTAGGGGTCTTCAACTGATTTTTTTTTTGATGGTTGCAAACTTAATTTTTAATTGAGAACGGCCACAATTTGGCATTAAACCACAATGGATCAAACCCAAATGCTTGACTACAGCAAGTGACCTCAACAAGAGCTCACTATAGGAAAGAACTTAGCCCATAAACCTAACATTTTCTTACCTTTATTGAGGTGTTCTCAGCAGTTATACTCACTCAAGACTAAACCCTCAGACATCAAGAGTTCCTCAAAACAATTTAATGTAAAATTAGTATGATTTACATATAGTCCCTCCCATAAACTTAATGTCCTTTAAACACTACACATTAAACAACCTGCTCTCCAAAAAGACTGTCATTGTTATAAGTGGATAAAATGTTATGCAGTAGATAGCCATAAAAAGTTACACTGCAGTACTTCAGTTGTTTAAGTACAACAAATTAAATTACAGCATTGTAGCTCATTGCCAGATATTTATTCTTTGAAACAAAGATGACATTTTTAGAAGCTTTTTTAATGAAACTTTGTTTGACATGCAATTACACTTAAATGCAAGCTCACGTATAAAGTTAAAAGGTGGAGAAGGGGTAATTTCCCCCCAAAATTAATACCTCGGGTTTGCGGAACTAAAATAAAATCCAAAGAAATCCAAGTGCTTTTTTTTTGTTGGGAATCCAGGCACTGGTGTCACAAATTTGGAACCTGAATCCCTTTCTTACTACCACCAATCTGGATTTTGATCTACA
This sequence comes from Heptranchias perlo, assembly GCF_035084215.1. NCBI lineage: Eukaryota > Metazoa > Chordata > Chondrichthyes > Hexanchiformes > Hexanchidae > Heptranchias > Heptranchias perlo. The sequence goes on from NC_090327.1 coordinate 93,597,360, forward strand.
ATTAATATCCTGACAATTCATAGAACACAGCATGATTGCTAATATGAAATAGTGCAGAACACTGTATGTGACAGTGTGAAGTATGTGAGTGAAAAAAGCTACATTTGTTTCATCAAGCCAGCTCCTTCCAAATCACCAAATACCATTTCCATTCTCATGTCCTTATCCCCATCTGTGCAACATAATCAGCTGATAAGCAAAATCAGAGGACCCCAGTGTTCCATAGAATATCTGATCTATGGTTACATTTATTCCTATAACCATCAATCCGGTTCTTAAGAGATTCATCCAGCTCCTTTTTAAAATGAGTTAGGCTGCTTTTGGTGTAAGTCCTTTTCATATTTACTAATGGGGGAAAAAAAGAGTTTCAATCTCTAGCAATGGGGTCTGTCAATTTAGTGCTAGTCTTCGAACTAACCTGCTTACGTGCCTCTTCTCATAATAAAGATATGAATCTCAAAGACTAAGGACCAGGTTTAATTGTCAATATACCCTACAAGTTTACCACCAAGTCATAATACAATCCCGGTTAAAACAAACTTCCCAATCCTTCCCCTCCCCCACCTCACTCCCCACCAACTCCACTCGTTAGTATAATTACTATATTTAACTAACTGTCGTAAACAATTTTACAACACCAAGTTATAGTCCAGCAATTTTATTTTAAATTCACAAGCTTTCGGAGGCTTCCTCCTTCGTCAGGTGAACGATGTTCACCTGACGAAGGAGGAAGCCTCCGAAAGCTTGTGAATTTAAAATAAAATTGCTGGACTATAACTTGGTGTTGTAAAATTGTTTACAATTGTCAACCCCAGTCCATCACCGGCATCTCCACATCATAACTAACTGTCAGTAGATGTATTTTTAATGGCTGGGTTTGTCTTGGTTAGCACAATCCCCTATAACCACATTTGCATGATAGTGTTCTATAATAGTTCATGTAAGAAATAGATTTTATAAATCTACTGCCAGATTATCACATTGGATTTATTAAATTTGTCCATCTGCAACTAAGACATCCAAATTGTCTTTAAAATTCTGTATTGTTGGCTTAAATTGTGACGGGCAGAGATGAAGACTCGGACCAGAAATTAACACGCTGGTTGGGAGGCCATCGTAGGACTCGTATGCACATTAAAATCATCACCCCAGAAAGACTACCGTCATCATTAAGTACAAAATGTTACACAACAGCCATTTGTCAACGAGTTACAATGCAGTAATTCAATAGTTTAGCCACATCAGTGTAACAGATCGAATTACAGTCTTGCAGCTCACTAACATTTATGCCATGCAAATCACTGAATTTTTCTAACAGGTGGTAGATTTCGCTACGGACTAGGTGCTTTTTTTGGCAGAAGGGAAAAAGTACTCAAATTAAAGTACTGCCACTTATACTATCCTTGTTAATCTACACAAGTCACTGTTCTTCAAACACCGACTGTGCAAATGCTTCAAGACAATTTGATCTGAAAAGAGCTATATAAATTATCCTTCCTTGATACTATCACATAACAACACTTTGATTCACCCCGCCACACAAACAAGTTGCCCACGAATAATCTAGATCACTAGTCTTGAATTTCTTTGAGCAACTAATATCTTGTAAAAGAGAAATGTTCTCCAGTCCGCACTTCCTGCTGTACAGTACTCCCAGCGCCTTGCATAAAAATTGTGACAATTAAGTTAAAATTTAATTATTGCAGTATTCAATTACAAATCCAACAAGTTGGGGTCTGGCCTCTTCTCTCCCCATATCAAACATTTTGATATTTCTCAATAATTGATCTTTCCAGCTTAAAAATGCTAGACAACATTTGTATTCCAGCCATTTTCTTTTTAAAAAAGTGACAAATCATTTAGATGGTAATACATCAGACACCTGCTCTCCATTTTACTTTTACAGCAAACTTTGCCCATCTTCTCACTGCACACAAAACAATTAAATTGTAAAAATAATAAAAATGTCTATGTTGTACTAATTGCTCATTATGTGAACAAAGCGGCATTGCTCATATGAAAGGGGTGGGAAGATTCAGTCAAGGCAGATCAGAGTACCCAACCAATCAGGGAAAAAAATGTTTCCGATGATACAGTAGCACACCAAAAAAAATTTAAAAATTAGAATGGGAATCTTATGGATGAGGTTATCACAGCCCAGTCGGAAACTTTATAGGCTCAGTACAGAGTAACATACCGTATTATAAAACATAGAGGGCATTTTCATTACAGATTTGTTGTTTAAGTGGCCAAAAGACTAGACAGTAATTGACTTGAGCTCGTGTTGCATTGTCAGTTTTACTACTAGACACAAACCTATCTAAAACTGTAAACAATTTTACAACACCAAGTTATAGTCCAACGATTTGATTTTAAAAATAAAATCGTTGGACTATAACTTGGTGTTGTAAAATTGTTTACAATTGTTAACCCCAGTCCATCACCGGCATCTCCACATCATATCTAAAACTGAGCTGAGAAATGGATCGATTAAAGCGTGCGATGAAACATAAAGCGTCGGTGTCACGCAGAATTTCTGCAAGGCGGCGGAAGAGGTGCCAAAACAGAAATTACTGGAGAAGTAAATAAAAGGCCCTGGGTAAATACAGAATTGGGGGGGGGGGTGTATCAATCAGAGGATTAAAACACTTGGGGTTATAATCCTGCGACTACGATAACTCCAGGGTTACAGGCCCAAATCAACCTGGAAACAGCTGCTGTGCAGCCAAAGTCCGCAAAGAAATACCAAGAGCAGTGGGGAACATGATGTCCGGGGCCCGGGGCGGCCGCCGGTACCTCCCGAACGACCGAGACCGAAAGGAAAGAAGCATGCCGGGGGCCCTCGGACTCCCCGCGATTTCCTTCGTGCCCCAGCCGCCTCCCAGATAAGCAACAACGGCCAAGCTGACCACTCGAGTCCGGGGATAGGTCGCTTCTCCCACACTCCTCCTGCTGTCGCCATTTTACCCCCACGGCTTCCTCTCCGAGATCCCCAGGGGACGTTTCTCACCCACCGTTTGCCCCAGCTCGGGCCGCTCTCCCCGCACCTTTAATATCGCACCTACGAAACGCTAGACCGAGCGGGGCCTCGCTGCTCCCCCGAGCCTTGACGTGCGCCTCCACCGCCAACTATAAATAAAGCTGGGCCGTCGGGGGGAGGGGGGGGGGGTAGAAGCCGAGAGCCTGCGGCCGAATGATTGCGCCTTCACTTACGGTACGGTGCAGCGCCCGCTCCGCTTCTGTTCCGTTCCCAAGGCCCCTCTCCGACCCCCCCGGCTCCTCACACAAACACTGACTGAGAGCGAGACGCGGTAAACAAGATGGCGGCCGCGGCAGCCGCTTCCCGCCCAAAACTATTCAAACGCACCGGATGTTTACGGTCCAACCGACAGAGGGAGAAGAGGTCGGCGGGGCATCACCCGGGCCGGCTACACAAAGCGGAGCGGAGCCGAGCTATTCGAACCTCTCTGGAGTCGTCTTCTGCTACTTTAATTAACGAGTGAGCCACAGTTCTCTTCCAAACCATCTACATTTTTGAAAGTCTCTTTATCACAACTGTACCTCTTCCCTGTTTCTAAATTACGTTGTAAAATGCAACGTCCTGGGTTATTCGTCTATCTATAACGTATGTATGCGGTATCAGACGGCACATCATTTCATATTTGAAAATATAAATGATTACCTAAGTCGTTATATCTTAATGAATCAATACTTTGAACAATATTTTGTTTTATTTTATACAGATACGCACATGGGCTGAAATGAATGTATTAAGACACTCTCATCTTTCAAGACAAATCCATAAATCATCTCCCGTCCTCTCCGAAAGGGATACAACTCCATGGGCAGCAACAGCACTTCAGTACAACTTCACCCAAGTCTCCATCCTTCGTGTGGAAAACCAGACAAAGGGGCCGAGGTTTTTCAGTTACAATGCTGACCATAACCCAATAAAATGAGTAGTTCACCGATGGAATCATGATGGGAAAACCTAGGCCTGTTCGATTTTGCAGCCGAGCCTAAACCTCATCTATTCGTGCAGACTCTTCGACAGGAATAACTGGACATCGATCAGGAACTTGAACTTTGGATGTTTTTCCCCCCTTCACAAAATGATGCTGTTATAATTTCAGTTCTACTCTGGATAGTCTCTCGGTTCAGTTGCAACGGTCACTGCTGTCCATAGACCCACACGCCTTACAATTCGCATGCACAATTCACAGTATGACTCGGGCATAAACAATGAAGACATCCTTGTTATATGAACGAGATATATTCATCTTTGTACGTGCCCTAGTCTAATCTTCTGAAAGAGACTGATGAACACCAGTGAGATGAGGCCAACCAGGAATCTTTAAATCAAAAGCAAAATACTGTGGTAGCTGGAAATCTGAGATAAAAACAGAAAATGCTGGAAAAGCTCAGCATCTGTGGAAAAAGAAACAGAGTTAACGTTTCAGGTCAAAGACCTTTCATCAGAACTGGAAGATGTTAAAGAGCTAAAGTTTTTTAAGCAAGTACAGAGCCAGGGAATCATAGAAAATTAAGGCACAGAAGGAGGCCATCCAGCCCACCGTGTCCATGCCGGCCGAAAAAGAGCTATCCAGCTTAATCCCACTGTAGCCCTGTAGGTTGCGGCACTTCAAGTGCACGTCCAAGTACTTTCTAAATGAGTTGAGGGTTTCTGCCTCTACCACTCTTTCAGGCAGTGAGTTCCAGACCCCCAAAGAGTGAATTTCTCCTCAACTACACTCTGATCCTTCTAACACATGTCACTCCGCTTTTTAAGAAAGGCGAGAGAGGGAAACCAGGGAATTATAGACCAGTTAGCCTAACATCTGTTGTGGGGAAAATGCTGGAGTCTATAATTAAGGATAGGGTGACTGAACACCTTGAGAATTTTCAGTTAATCAGAGAGAGCCAGCATGGATTTGTGAAAGGTAGGTTGTACCTGACAAACCTGATTGAATTTTTTGAAGAGGTGACTAAAGTAGTGGACAGGGGAATGTCAATGGATGTTATTTATATGGACTTCCAGAAGTCATTTGATAAGGTCCCACATAAGAGACTGTTGGCTAAGATAGAAGCCCATGGAATCGAGGGAAAAGTACGGACTTGGTTAGGAAGTTGGCTGAGTAAAAGGCGACAGAGAGTAGGGATAATGGGTAGGTACTCACATTGGCAGGATGTGACTAGTGGAGTCCCGCAGGGATCTGTCTTGGGGCCTCAATTATTCACAATATTAACGACTTAGATGAAATGGAGATGCCGGTGATGGACTGGGGTTGACAATTGTAAACAATTTTACAACACCAAGTTATAGTCCGACAATTTTATTTTAAAATTCACAAGCTTTCGGAGGCTTCCTCCTTCCTCAGGTGAATTTCTATGCCTTCATCTACAGTCTCCTATCTAAGTTTGCCGATGACACAAAGATTGGTGACATTGTAAGCAGTGTAGATGAAAACATAAAATTACAAAGTGTTATTGATAGATTAGGTGAATGGGCAAAACTGTGGCAAATGGAATTCAATGTAGACAAATGTGAGGTCATCCATTTTGGATCAAAAAAGGATAGAACGGGGTACTTTCTAAATGGTTAAAAACTGTGGATGTCCAAAGGGACTTAGGGGTACAGGTACATAGATCATTGAAGCGTCATGAACAGGTGCAGAAAATAATCAATAAGGCTAATGAAATGCTGGCCTTTATATCTGGAGGACTAGAGTACAAGGGGGCAGAAGTTATGCTGCAGCTTTACAAAACCCTGGTTAGACCGCACCTGGAGTACTGTGAGCAGTTCTGGGCACCGCACCTTCGGAAGGACATATTGGCCTTGGAGGGAGTGCAGCGTAGGTTTACTAGAATGATACCCGGACTTCAAGGGTTAAGTTACGAGCAGAGATTACACAAATTGGGGTTGTATTCTCTGGAGTTTCGAAGGTTAAGGGGTGATCTGATCGAAGTTTATAAGATATTAAGGGGAACGGATAGGGTGGATAGAGAGAAACTATTTCCGCTGGTTGGGGATTCTAGGAGTAGGGGGCACAGTCTAAAAATTAGAGCCAGACCCTTCAGGAGTGAGATTAGAAAGCATTTCTACACACAAAGGGTGGTAGAAGTTTGGAACTCTCTTCTGCAAACGGCAATTGATACTAGCTCAATTGCTAAATTTAAATGTGAGATAGATAGCTTTTTGGCAACCAAAGTTATTAAGGGATATGGGCCAAAGGCAGGTATATGAAGTTAGATCACAGATCAGCCATGATCTTATCAAATGGCAGAGCAGGCACGAGGGGCTGAATGGCCTACTCCTGTTCTTATGTTCCTATACCAATTATTTTAAATCTGTGCCCCCTGGTTATTGACCTCTCTGCTAAGGGAAATAGGTCCTCCCTGTCCACTCTAGTCCTGTCATCATTTCCTATATCTCAATGAAATCTCCCCTCAGTCTCCTTTGTTGCAAAGAAAACAACCCCAGCCTATCTAATCTTTTCTCATAGCTAAAATTCTCCAGCCCTGGCTACTTCCTCGTAAATCTCCTCTGTACCCTCTCTCATGCAATCACATATTTCCTGTAATGTGGTGACCAGAACGGGACGCAGTACTTAAGCTGTGGCCTAACCAATGTTTTATACAGTTCTAACATAACCTCCCTGCTCTTATGTTCTGTGCCTCAGCTAATAAAGGAAAGTATCCCGTATGCCTTTTTAACCACCTTATCTACCTGTCCTGCTACCTTCAGGGATCCGTGGATATGCCCTCCAAGGTCCTTTTGTTCCTCTACACCTCGGAGGTGGGGGGAGGGAAGGAAGGAACAAAAGGGAAGGTCTGTTGTAGGGTAGAGGGCAAGAGTGATTAAATGACAAAAGGGATGATGGTGCAAGACAAGGAGGGTGGTAATGGGACAAGTTAAGAAACAAAAGATTGGTTTAGAGTAGCTGTAAATGGCAACGGCAGAACCATAACCAGCAGCTGCAGTCCAATAAGTAAAAAAAAATAATAATTTTTTAAATGGGAGCAGTGGTTATGGTTTGAAGTTATTGAAATTAATGTTGAGTCCGGAAGGTTGTAAAGTGCCTAACGAAAGATGAGGTGCTGTTCCTTGAGCTTCATTGGAACAGTGTAAGAGGCCGAGGATAGAGAGGTCAGAGGGAGTGAGACAGGGAATTAAAATGGCAAGCGACGGGCAGGTCAGGATCACGCTTGCGGACAGAGCGGAGGCATTCGGCAAAGCGATCACATTATGAGCAGCGAATACAGTATACTAAATTGAAAGAAGAACAAGTAGACCACTGTTTCACCTGGAAGGAGTGTTTGGAGCCCTGGACGTGGGAAGGGAGGAGGTGAAAGGGCAGGTGTTGCGTCTCCTGCGCTCGCATGAGAAGATGCTGTGGGGAGGAGAGCGGGTGTTGGGAGTGATGGAAGAGTGGACCAGGGTGTCGCGGAGGGAGCGGTCCCTTCGGAATGCTGAAAGGGGAGGAGAGGGGAAGATGTGTTTGGTGGTGACATTGCACTGAAGGTGGTGGAAATGGCGGAGGATGATACGTTAAATATGGAGGCTGGTGGGGTGGAAGGTGAGGACAAGGGGCCCCTATCATGGTTCTGGGAGGGAAAGGAAGGGGTGAGGCAGAAGTGCGGGAAATAGGATGGACACGGTCGAGGGCCCTGTCGACTACAGTGGAGGGGAATCCTCGGATGAGGAAAAAGGAAGACGTATCGGAAGCACTGGTGTAGAAGGTGGCATCGTCAGAACAGATGCGACGGAGACGGAGAAACTGGGAGAAGGGAATAGAGTCCTTACAGGAACTGAGGAAGGAAGGACTCTGTTTCTTTCTCCACAGATGCTGCCTCACTTGTTGAGCTTTTCCAGCATTTTCTGTTTTTGGTTACGAACCTTTAAGCTGTTTTATTTTACAATCAGCAAATGAACACAGAGTAACTGTTAAACAACTCTTAACTTTACTTAATTTTAATCCCTCCTTGAAAAAAAAACACACCACCTGTTAGTAGGCTATGCAACACTTTCTTTTCACTGACTCATACTAAGGCTTGCTCTGAGCACAGCTGTATGTGCTCCTCCTCGAGAAGTTGAGGGTTTAATCTCGACCCCTTTCCTTTTCAGGGTTTGGCCAGTAGAGCTGCCAATTAAACCATACAACGTCTCTGTGGGTGGAGGACCCGGGCAACTATTCCTTGCTGCTTTCGAAATGAATTGGGCCATCTCGACACAATTGGTCTGGGTGGATTTCCAGTGTCCGATCTGAAGATGGGCAACATTACATAGACTGGCCCGTCTGTCTGACTTGGCCTGAATATACAACACCTCCCCCAGCTCTGGCTGTAAAGTGTATTTTAAACCTTAATTAATTTTTAAGTTACAGTAACATCAGTATAAGTCATACCCAGATCTTCCTCAGCAAAATGGTTGTGCACCATGAAACGCGACGTGAAACATGAGGCCAAAATGTGGACTAGTACTGCTGCCCTGCTGAAATCAAATATCTCAGCACAGGGAACCATTATACCTTCTTGGTCCTTATGGTTCAGTAACAGACCAGGTAGTGCAGTAATTCATAGAGGAGACCCAGATTTTTCCAATGCTGAAACCTAAGTGATCAAATGGCCTCCCTCCCAACTCCAAATGTCACTGAATATCATGATAAGGACAGTTTCACTGAAGTCAGCACATACTAATCCTAGGTACCATTTCCCTGCGTACTAGTACTGGACTCCAAAGCCTTGTGAGGTTTTCTGGTGTTGTTTAATGTCACTGGAACTCCAAGAATATAAGGGGTGAGATATTCTTGCCACTCCTGTTTTGTGGTTGGACCATTCATACTGTAACCCTTTCTTAGCTAGTAGGTCAAGGTAAAAAAGAATCTCAGCTACAGTAGAAAATCAGTCCGAGGGCACTGTGTTTTTCTTTCTGACAGAACTCCTAGTACAAATTAGTATCAGTCATTAAGCCCCTGATCTTGGGAACTTATTCCCCTAAACTAGTTTGACTTGATACATTCCACCCATCCTTCAAAAGAATTTTAAAAAACCTAACTCTTTGACCATGTGTTTGTTACCTCCCTCATTAATCTTTCCCATTTTGTGTTTGGTATCCTCCTCTCGCCCTTGTAAAGTGCTTTGAGTTGTTCTTCTTCATGAAGGGCTATCTTATAAATGTAGTTATCATCTCCAAGGGCAGGTGATGGGATGATGAATTTATTGGGAATATACGGTCCAGGACTGCTTAGGGGAGCCCCTGCTCCGCTACTTCCATGTTCCGAAAGATTCGAGTTGGCACCAATTGGTTACAGTGGCAAGTACTTTATTGCAAAGAACAGTTTAATACACTCTGTATTTAAGCAGCAGTTTACAGAATGGAAACTGGAGACATATTACCCGCTTCCACACTGGGTAGAGCTCGTGCCTTGGCCTCTCGTGGCCCCCATCCCCTTGGATCCTGCCTTCTGCAGAGTTCTTAAGATTTTTTTAAAAACTTGGCGTCCAATTGTTTACTAATACCATTTAACCCCTTTTTGGATCTGATTTAAGTTACCAAAAAAAAACCTTCATACATAATTGCCTTTGAGAGCAGTTGTTTCTTTCTAAAAATGGTTTAACCATTACAGACAGCATCTGTTGGTAAAACAAAACCATTGGGTAAATGTACCATTGAAAGATCAAGACTGCACCACATTGTTATACAATCGTCCGTCAGTTTCAAAAGTCACAAGATTGTTTACAGGTCCTGGGCTTAGAGTCAGGCTTACTGGCAGCGTGTTACCACGAGCCACAGAACCATCTTCATTCTTAGTTCTTTAAAAAAAACAAAAGGATCAAAGCAATTTCTGCTCTTATTCTTTATCTGACGATTGACCTGAGTGCCATTAAAATGTTAAAGATTTAAATATGCCGATTCAAGTATTCTATTTTTACTCAGTTACTCTATAACTCCAATTTGATTATCATCAATTAAATCCTTCAGGTAAAAATGTTGCCCTTTGAGTGCTTGAACAGCAACTCATATCAATGTATCTTATCAATTTAAATTTCAGAAACTAATGATGCCCATGTTTGGTGGTTTTACAGCAGAGACAAAAGTGCTTGCAATTACATTTGGGGTAAATCCCATGTCTCCCGCCACCTCCCCCCCCCCGCCCCCCCACCTCGAGCACTTTGTCTCTGAAGATAACAAAGGATTAAAGGGGTGATGGCGAGCCTTGAGAGGAAAAGTTCTTAGTCACAATGCAGTGACCTTTAATATTTTCTGCAGGTCTAAATGTAGATTCTTAACACCAGTTAATCTCCTTCTTGTACCAAGACCTTTCGAGTGAAGTCTGCTCTGTAACTCTGTGGAGCTTCTTTCATGTAAAAGAAATATTGTGCCACCACCACTGACGTGGTCCCAAAATCCATGTTAAAAAAACAAGGAAAAATCCACTGTGTTCTTTTTTGAGAGCCTCAGATGGGTCAAAGAAATCATGCATTTGTAAACATCCTCTCAAATTAAACCTGACACTTAAAAAAAACAGCATTGAACAGCTAATCACTTCTTGGCTCCTCAGACTCTGAAAGATCTTGGATGTTAGCGGAGTAATTAACTTTCATAGAATCATAGAAATTTACACACAGAAGGAGGCCATTCAGCCCATCGTGTCTGTGCCAGCCAAAAAAGAGCTATCCAGCCTAATCCCACTTTCCAGCACTTGGTCCGTAGCCCTGTAGCTTACTGTACTTCAAGTGCATATCCAAGTACTTTTTAAATGCGGTGAGGTTTTCTGCCTCTACCACCCTTTCAGGCAATGAGTTCCAGACCCCCACCACCCTCTGGGTGAAAAAATTTCTCTTCAGCTCCCCTCTAATCCTTCTACCAATTACTTTAAATCTATGCCCCCAGGTTATTGACCTCTCTGCTAAGGGAAATAGGTCCTTTCTCTCCACTCTATCTAGGCCCCTCATAATTTTATACACCTCAATTGAATCACCCCTCAGCCTCCTCTGTTCCAAAGAAAACAACCCTAGCCGATCCAATCTTTCCTCATAGCTAAAATTCTCCAGTCCTGGCAACATCCTCGTAAATCTCCTCTGTAACCTCTCTAGTGCAATCGCATCTTTCCTGAAATGTGGTGACCACAACTGTACGCAGTACTCAAGCTGTGGCCTAACCAATGTTTTATACTGTTCTAGCATAACATCCCTGCTCTTATATTCTATGCCTCGACTAATAAAGGAAGGTATCCCATATGTCTTTTTAACCACCTTATCTACCTGTGGACATGCACTCCAAGGTCCCCCTGCTCCTTTACACCTCTCAGTATCCTCCCATTTATTGTGTATTCCCTTGCCTTGTTTGCCCTCCCCAAATGCATTACTTCACACTTCTCGGGATTGAATTCCATTTGCCACTTTTCTGCCCACCTGACCAGTTCATTGATATCTTCTTGCAGTCAATAGATTTCCTCCTCACTATCACCCGGCCAATTTTTGTATGATCTGCAAACATCTTAATTATGCCCCCTGCATTTAAGTCCAAATCATTCATATATACCACAAAAAGCAAAGGACTAGTACTGAGCCCGACAGAACCCCACTGGATACAGCCTTCCAGTCACAAAAACACCCATCGACCATTGCCCTTTGCTTCCTGCCACTAAGCCAATTTTGGATCCAACTTGCCACTTTCCCTTGGATCCCATGGGCTTTTACTTTTTTGCCCAATCTGCCAATTGGGTCCTTGTCAAAAGCCTTGCTAAAATCCATGTAGACTGCATCAAACGCGCTACCCTCATCGACCCTCCTTGTTACCATCTCAAAAAATTCAATGAAGTTAGTCAGACATGACCTTCCCTTAACATGCTGACTGTCCTTGATTAATCCGTGCCTTTCTAAATGAAGATTAACACCGTCCCTCAGAATTGTTTCTAATAATTTGCCCACCACCGAGGTTAGGCTGACTGGTCTGTAATTACTCGGTCTATCCCTTTCTCCCTTTTAAAACAATGTTACAACTTTAGTAGTCCTCCAATCCTCTGGCACCAGGGAGGATTGGAAAATGATGGTCAGAGCCTCCGCTATTACCTCCCTTGCTTCTCAACAGCCTGGGATACATTTCATCCGGGCCTGGCGATTTATCTACTTTCAAAGATGCTAAACCCCTTAATACTTCCTCCCTCACTATGTTTATCCCATCCAATATATCACACTCCTCCTCCTTAACTACAATGTCTGCATCGTCCTCCTTTTGTGAAGACAGATGTAAAATATTCATTAAGAACCATACCCACATCTTCCACCTTCACCCATAGATTACCTTTTTGGTCTCTAATAGGCCCTACTCTTTCCTTAGTTATCCTCTTGCTCTTTATGTATTTAGAAAACATCTTTGGGTTATCCTTGATTTTACTTGCCAATATTTTTTCATGACCTCTCTTTGCTTTCCTAATTTCCTTTTTAATTTCACCCCTGCATTTTCTACACTCCTGTAGGCTTTCTGCAGTATTGAGCTCTCGGTGTCTGACAGAAGCTTCCCTTTTTTGCCTTACCTTACCCTGTATGCTCCTTGACATCCAGGAGGTTCGAAATTTGGCGGTCCCACCCTTTTTCGTTGTGGTAACATATTTGCTCTGAACTTTTGCCATCTCCCCCTTGAATGCCTCCCACTGTTCTGACACTGATTTACCTTCAAGTAGCTATTTCCAGTCCACTTTTGCGAAATCACTTTTCAGCTTAGTAAAATTGGTCTTTCCCCAATTGAGAACTTTTACTCCTGTTCTATCTTTGTCCTTTTCCATAACTATACTAAATCTAACTGAATTATGATCACTACCACCAAAATGCTCTCCCACTGATACTACTTCCAGCTGACCAGCTTCATTCCCTAAAACTAAGTCCAGAACTTAGTTCTCCTGAATGCATTTTAAGAATTCTGCACCCTCTATACTTTTTACACTGATTTTATCCCAGTTAATATTAGCGTAGTTGAAATCCCCTACTATTATTGCCCTATTGATTTTTCACTTCTTGGAAATTTGCCTACATATTTGCTCTACTATCTCCCTTTGACTGGGGGTCTATAGTACATTCCCAGCAGTGTGATTGCCCCTTTTTTGTTCTTTAGCTCAACCCATATGGCCTCATTTGATGATCCTTCTAACATATCATCCCTCCTCACATCTGTAATTGTTCCTTTAACCAATATTCCCCCCCCTCCTTTTTTACTCCCCCCCCCCCCCCCCCCCACCCCATCTCATCTGAAAACCCTGTAACCGGGAATGTTGAGCTGCCATTCCTGCCCCTCTTTAAGACATATTTCAGCAATAGCTAAGATATCACACTTCCACGTATCTATCTGTACCCTCAGCTCATCTGCCTTATTCACTAGACTCCTTGCATTGAAGTCTATACCATTAAGCACTGCCAAACTTCTTTCTTGTCTATTTTCTAACCTTTGTTTCCTCTGCCTTCCAAACTCGCTTACTAATTTTCTGCCTTCCATTTCCAGCTCTGCCTCTCTCCCTCCTGAATCTATGCTCAGATTCCCATCCCCCTGCCAAGCCAGTTTAAACCCTCCCCAACAGCACTAGCAAACCTGCCCACGAGGATATTGGTCTTGGCCCTGTTGAGGTGCAACCCAGAGGGCTGTGGATTTTTTTTTCATTCGTTCATGGGATGTGGGCGTCATTGGCAAGGCCAGCATTTATTGCCCATCCCTAACTGCCCTTGAGAAGATGGTGGTGAGCCGGCTTCTTGAACCACTGCAGTCCATGTGGTGAAGGTTCTCCCACAGTGCTGTTAGGTAGGGAGTTCCAGGATTTTGACCCAGTGACGATGAAGGAATGGTGATATATTTCCAAGTCGGAATGGTGTGTGACTTGGAGGGGAACGTGCAGGTGGTGTTGTTCCCATGTGCCTGCTGCCCTTGTCCTAGGTGGTAGAGGTCGCAGGTTTGGGAGGTGCTATCAAAGAAGCCTTGGCGAGTTGCTGCGGTGCACCCTGTGGATGGTACACATTGCAGCCATGGTGCGCCGGTGGTGAAGGGAATGAACGTTTAGGGTGGTGGATGGGGTGCCAATCAAGCAAGCTGCTTTGTCCTGAATGGTGTCAAGCTTCTTGAGTGTTGTTGGAGCTGCACTCATCCAAGCAAGTAGAGAGTATTCCATCACACACCTGACTTGTGCCTTGTAGATGGTGGAAAGGCTTTGGGGAGTCAGGAGGTGAGTCACTCGCCTCAGAGTACCTAGCCTCTGACCTGCTTTTGTAGCCACAGTATTAATGTGGCTGGTCCAGTTAAGTTTCTGGTCAATGGTGACCCTGAGGATGTTGATGGTGGGGGATTCGGTGATGGTAATGCCGTTGAATGTCATGGGGAGGTGGTTAGACTATCTCTTGTTGGAGATGGTCATTGCCTGGCATTTATCTGGCACGAATGTTATTTGCCACTTATGAGCCCAAGCCTGGATGTTGTCCAGGTCTTGCTGCATGCGGGCACAGACTGCTTCATTATCTGAGGGGTTGTGAATGGAACTGAACACTGTGCAATCATCAGCGAACATCCCCATTTCTGACCTTATGACGGAGAGAAGGTCATTGATGAAGCAGCTGAAGATGGTTGGGCCTAGGACACTGCCCTGAGGAACTCTTGCAGCAATGTCCTGGGGCTGAGATGATTGGCCTCCAACAATCACTACCATCTTCCTTTGTGCTAGGTATGACTCCAGCCACTGGAGAGTTTTCCCCCTGATTCCCATTGACTTCAATTTTACTAGGGCTCCTTGGTGCCACATTTGGTCAAATGCTGCCTTGATGTCAAGGGCAGTCACTCTCACCTCACCTCTGGAATTCAGCTATTTTACCCATGTTTGGACCAAGGCTGTAATGAGGTCTGGAGCCATGTGGTCTTGGCGGAACCCAAACTGAACATCGGTGAGCATGACTGGGATCAATAGATATTTGGACTCTAAGGGAATCAAGGGAAATGGGAATCGGGTGCAAAAGTGGAATGAAGGCCGAAGATCAGCCATGATCTCATTGCATGGCGGAGCTGGTTTGAGGGGCCATACGGCCTACTCCTTTTCCTGTTTCTTATGTTCTTTTGTGCTTACCCTCCACCCTCCTGAAACTGGTCCCCTTTGCATTCCTGTCTGTCCATTCTGTTATTGGTGGCAGAGCCTTCAGATGCCAGTTATCCTGACATCAGTCATCGGGAAAATGCTGGAATCCATTATTAAGGAAGTGGTAACAGGGCACTTAGAAAATCATAATGTGATTAGGCAGAGTCAACATAGTTTTATGAAAGGGAAATCTTGTTTGCCAAATTTATTCGAGTTTTTTGAGGATGTAACTAGCAGGGTAGATAAAGGGGAACCAGTGGGTGTAGTATATTTGGATTTTCAAAAGGCATTCGATAAGGTGCCACACAAAAGGTTGTTACACAAGATGGTGTTGGTATTAGCATGGATAGAGGATTGGTTAATGGACAGAAAACAGAGGGTAGGGATAAATGGGTAATTCTGAGGTTGGCAGGCTGTAACCAGTGGGATAACGCAAGGATCGGTGCTTGGGCCTCAGCTATTTACAATCTATATTAATGACTTAGATGAAGGGACCGAGTGTAATGTATCCAAGTTTGCTGACGATACAAAGCTAGGTGGGAAAGTAAGCTGTGAGGAGCACACAAAGGATATGATTTTAACATTGAAAAATGGGTAGGTTGGGGCAGGGGGGCATTGAAAATCGCAACCATTTCAGACCGTCCCAAACCTGCCTCCAACCCACCCATTTCCGGTTTTCACTGGGGCGGGACGAGGGGTGGGCAACCAACCCGCTCCCAAGAGGCGAGTTGGTGACTAAAACCTTTCAAGGAGGCTTTGGGCCTCCATTTTTTACAGATTTTGCAATTTCAACCTCTGGGGGCCGGGATTCCTGGGCTTTCTCCTTCACATCATTTGAGAGGAGGCGAGAAGGCCCGAAACTGCAGGTAACTGCCTTCATAGCACAGCTTGTGAGCCCAGAGGAGCAGGAGTGCTTCCCCCAACAAGCCTACCTGCAGTGACCCTCCAACGATCGAGGACCTCCCCCGATCTCTGACCCCCCCCCCCCAACGATCGCGGACTACCGAAACGACCCCCGCACCCCCCAACGATCGCGGATCCCCGTGATGACCCCTCATCCCGACACCCACCCCCCCCCGTAACTGACCCCCGATCCCTCCCCCCATGACAGACTCCCACCGATGCTTACCCATGCCCATCGGTGCTCCATGCCCACCCATGCCCCTGTGCTCACCCATGCTCATCAATGCCAAACTATGCCCCCATGCCTACCCATGCCCCCCCTCCATCCATTCAATCAAAGACTTACCTGAAGACTTACCATTTCACGTCCTCTCCCTGGCTGCTCTCCCGTCCAACTGATGCCAGCCAGTCAGACGGCAAACCGACAAAAAAAAAGACGTCCTTACGTCAAAATCGTGAGGACATCTGGGAAACCCGTACTTCCGGGTTTCCCATCCACAATTTGACTCCTGCCCCCTACCTTGCTCAGGGTCAAAATCATGCCCAAAGAGTCTGCATAGGGATATAGATAGGTTAAGTGAGTGGGCAAGAAGGTGGCAGATGGAGTATAATGTGGGGAAATGTGAGGTTATTCACTTTGGTAGGAAGAATAGAAAAACTATTAAATGTTGCTGTCCAGAGAGACTTGGGTGTCCTGGTACAAGAAACACAAAAGGTTAGCCTGCAGGTGCAGCAGGCAATTAGGAAAGCAAATGGCATTTTGGCCTTTATTGCAAGGGGTTGGAGTACAAGAGTAAGGAAGTCGTACTACAATTGTACAGGGCTTTGGTGAGATCTCACCTGGAGTACTGCGTACAGTTTTGGTCTCCTTATCTAAAGAAGGATATGCTTGCCTTAGAGGCGGTGCAACAAAGGTTCACTAGGTTAATTCCTGGGATGAGAGGGTTGTCCTATGAGGAGAGGTTGAGTCCTCCCTCAGCTGATGAATCAGTCCTCCTCCCTGTTGAACACCACTTGGAGGAAGCACTGAGGGTAGCAAGGGCATAGAATGTACTCTGGGTGGGGGACTTCAATGTCCATCACCAAGACTGGCTCGGTAGCACCACTACTGACCGAGCTGGCTGAGTCCTGAAGGACATAGCTGCCAGACTGGGCCTGCGGCAGGTGGTGAGTGAACCAACATGAGGGAAAAACTTACTTGACCTTGTCCTCACCAATCTACCTGTCGCAAATGCATCTGTCCATGACAGTATTGGTAGGAGTGACCACCGCACAGTCCTCATGGAGACGAAGTCCCGCCTTCGCACTGAGGATACCATCCAACGTGTTGTGTGGAACTACCACCGTGCTAAATGGGATAGATTCAGAACAGATCTAGCAGCTCAAAACTGGGCGTCCATGAGGCGCTGTGGGCCATCAGCAGCAACAGAATTGTATTCCAGCACAATCTGTAAACTCATGGCCCGGCATATTCCTAACTCTACCATTACCAACAAGCCAGGGGATCAACCCTGGTTCAATGAGGAGTGTAGAAGAGCATGCCAGGAGCAGCACCAGGCATACCGAAAAATTAGGTGCCAACCTGGTGAAACTACAACTCAGGAATACATAAATGCTAAACAGTGGAAGCAACATGCTATAGACAGAGTTAAGTGATTCCACAACCAACGGATCAGATCAAAGCTCTGCAGTCCTGCCACATCCAGTCGTGAATGGTGGTGGACAATTAAACAACTAACGGGAGGAGAAGGCTCTGTAAACATCCCCATCCTCAATGATGGCGGAGTCCAGCACATGAGTGCAAAAGACAAGGCTGAAGCATTTGCAACGATCTTCAGCCAGAAGTGCCGAGTGGATGATCCATCTCGGCCTCCTCCCGATATCCCCACCATCACAGAAGCCAGTCTTCAGCCAATTTGATTCACTCCATGTGATATCAAGAAATGGCTGAGTGCACTGGATACAGCAAAGGCTATGGGCCCCGACAACATACCAGCTGTAGTGCTGAAGACTTGTGCTCCAGAACTAGCTGCGCCTCTAGCCAAGCTGTTCCAGTACAGCTACAACACTTGCATCTACCCGACAAAGTGGAAAATTGCCCAGGTATGTCCTGTCCACAAAAAGCAGGACAAATCCAATCTGGCCAATTACCGCCCCATCAGTCTACTCTCAATCATCAGCAAAGTGATGGAAGGTGTCGTCGACAGTGCTATCAAGCGGCACTTACTCACCAATAACCTGCTCACCGATGCTCAGTTTGGGTTCCGCCAGGAGCACTCGGCTCCAGACCTCATTTATCGCCTTGGTCCAAACATGGACAAAAGAGCTGAATTCCAGAGGTGAGGTGAGAGTGACTGCCCTTGACATCAAGGCAGCATTTGACCGAGTGTGGCACCAAGGAGCTCTAGTAAAATTGAAGTCAATGGGAATCGGGGGAAACTCTCCAGTGGCTGGAGTTATACCTAGCGCAAAGGAAGATGGTAGTGGTTGTTGGAGGCCAATCATCTCAGCCCCAGGACATTGCTGCAGGAGTTCCTCAGGGCAGTGTCCTAGGCCCAACCATCTTCAGCTGCTTCATCAATGACCTTCCCTCCATCATAAGGTCAGAAATGGGGATGTTTGCTGATGATTGCACAGTGTTCAGCTCCATTCGCAACCGCTCAAATAATGAAGCAGTCCGAGCCCGCATGCAGCAAGACCTGGACAACATCCAGGCTTGGGCTGATAAGTGGCAAGTAACATTCGGGTCAGACAAGTGCCAGGCAATGACCATCTCCAACAAGAGAGAGTCTAACCACCTCCCCTTGACATTCAACGGCATTACCATCGCCGAATCCTCCACCATCAACATCCTGGAGGTCACCATTGACCAGAAACTTAACTGGACCAGCCATATAAATACTGTGGCTACAAGAGCAGGTCAGAGGCTGGGTATTCTGCGGCGAGTGACTCACCTCCTGACTCCCCAAAGCCTTTCCACCATCTACAAGGCACAAATCAGGAGTGCGATGGAATTCTCTCCACTTGCCTGGATGAGTGCAGCTCCAACAACACTCAAGAAGCTTGACACCATCCAGGACAAAGCAGCCCGCTTGATTGGCACCCCATCCACCACCCTAAACATTCACTCCCTGCACTACCGGCGCACAGTGGCTGCAGTGTGTACCATCCACAGGATGCACTGCAGCAACTCGCCAAGGCTTCTTCGACAGCACCTCCCAAACCTGCGACCTCTACCACCTAGAAGGACAAGAGCAGCAGGCACATGGGAACAACACCACCTGCACGTTCCCCTCCAAGTCACACACCATCCCGACTTCGAAATATATCGCCGTTCCGTCATCGTCGCTGGGTCAAAATCCTGGAACTCCCTTCCTAACAGCACTGTGGGAGAACCTTCACCACACGGACTGCAGCGGTTCAAGAAGGCGGCTCACCACCACCTTCTCAAGGGCAATTAGGGATGGGCAATAAATGCCTGCCTCGCCAGCGACGCCCACATCCCATGAACGAATTAAAAAAAAAGAATGGGCCTTTCCTCTCTGTAGTTTAGAAGAATGAGAGGTGGTTTCTTTGAAACATATAAGATTCTGAGAGGTCTTGATAGGGTAGATGCTGTGAGGTTGTTTCCCCTGGCTGGAGAGTCTAGAACTAGAGGGCATAGTCGCAGGATAAGGGCTTGGCCATTTAAGACTGAGATGAGGAGGAATTTCTTCACTCAGAGGGTTGTGAATCTTTGGAATTCTCTACCTTCGAGGTCTGTGGATGCTGAGTTGTTGAGTTTATTCAAGGCTGAGATAGATTTTTGGTCTCGAGGAGAATCAAGGGATCAGGCAGGAAAGTGGAGTTGAGGTTGAACATCAGCCATGATCTTATCGAATTGTGGAGCAGGCTCAAGGGGCCGTATGGCCTACTCCTGCTCCTATTTCTTATGTTCTTATGCCTGGGCTCTTCACTCGGTGATCTCTCAATACATCCTTCCAACTTGCTGTGTCTCTCTCCATCTTTAAAGCCTCTTCAAAAACCTACCGTTTCAACTTTGCCTTTGGTCACCTCCCCTAATTTTTCTTCTACTTTTTGTTGTCCATTTCTGTCTCTGTAAAACATTTACTACATTAAAGGCATTTTATGATCTGCAAAATAGCTGGAAAACCCCTAATTAGTGCATTGATCAACAACAAAGGCTTTGAACAATAATCACAGACTGATACAGCACAGAAGGAGGCTATGTGGTCCATTGTGTCTATGCTGGCTCCTTGAAAGAGCTATCCAATAATTCCTACTCCCCCGCTCTTTCCCCATAGCCCTGCAATTTTTTCCCCTTCAAGTATTTATGCAATTTTCCTTTGAAAGAAAAAAGGTTGTAAGGATAAACCCAGCAATTATAGGCCAGTTTAATCTTGGTTCTGGGAAAACTTTTAGAAACGATAATCCAGGATAGAATTAGTAGTCACTTGGACAAGTGTGGATTGATTAGGGAAAGCCAGCACGGATTTGTTAAAGGCAAATCGTGTTTAACTAACTTGATAGAGTTTTTTGATGAGATAACAGAGAGGGTCGATGAGGGCAATACGATTGATGTGGTGTATATGGACTTTCAAAAGGTGTTTGATAAAGTACCGCATAATACACTTGTCATCAAGATTGAAGCTCATGGAATAAAAGGGACAGTGGTAGCATGGTTACAGAATTGGCGAAGTAACAGGAAGCAGAGTAGTGGTGAACGGCTGTTTTTCGGACTGGAGGGAGGTGTACAGTGGTGTTCCCCAGGGGTCGGTACTAGGACCACTGCTTTTCTTGATATATATTAATGACTTGGACTTGGGTGTACAGGGCACAGTTTTCAAATTTGCAGATGACACAAAACTTGGAAATGAGGTGAACAGCGAGGAGGATAGAGTCATAGAGTCCTAGAGTCATAGAGTTATACAGCATGGATAGAGGCCCTTCGGCCCATCGTGTCCGCGCCGGCCATCAAGCCCTGTCTACTCTAATCCCATATTCCAGCATTTGGTCCGTAGCCTTGTATGCTATGGCATTTCAAGTGCTCATCCAAATGCTTCTTGAATGTTGTGAGGGTTCCCGCCTCCACAACCCTTTCAGGCAGTGAGTTCCAGACTCCAACCACCCTCTGGGTGAAAAAGTTCTTTCTCAAATCCCCTCTAAACCTCCCGCCTTTTACCTTGAATCTATGTCCCCTTGTTATAGAACCCTCAACGAAGGGAAAAAGCTCCTTAGTATCCATCCTATCTGTGCCCCTCATAATTTTGTACATCTCAATCATGTCCCCCCTCAGCCTCCTCTGCTCCAAGGAAAACAAACCCAATCTTCCCAGTCTCTCTTCATAGCTGAAGTGCTCCAGCCCTGGTAACATCCTGGTGAATCTCCTCTGCACCCTCTCCAAAGCGATCACATCCTTCCTGTAGTGTGGCGACCAGAACTGCACACAGTACTCCAGCTGTGGCCTAACCAGTGTTTTATCCAGCTCCATCATAACCTCCTTGCTCTTATATTCTATGCCTCGGCTAATAAAGGCAAGTATCCCATATGCCTTCTTTACCACCTTATCTACCTGTTCCGCCGCCTTCAGGGATCTGTGAACTTGCACACCAAGATCCCTCTGACCCTCTGTCTTGCCTAGGGTCCTCCCATTCATTGTGTATTCCCTTGCCTTGTTAGTCCCTCCAAAGTGCATCACCTCGCACTTTTCCGGGTTAAATTCCATTTGCCACTGTTCCGCCCATCTGACCAACCCATCTATATCATCCTGCAGACTGAGGCTATCCTCCTCGCTATTTACCACCCTACCAATTTTTGTATCATCAGCGAACTTACTGATCATACCTTTTACATTCATATCCAAGTCGTTAATGTAGACCAGAAACAGCAAGGGACCCAGCACCGATCCCTGTGGTACCCCACTGGCCACAGGCTTCCAGTCACAAAAACAACCTTTGACCATCACCCTCTGCCTTCTGCCACTAAGCCAGTTTTGTATCCAAAGTGCCAAGGCACCCTGGATTCCATGGGCTCGTACCTTCTTGACCAGTCTCCTGTGCGGGACTTTATCGAAGGCCTTACTGAAATCCATGTATACCACATCCACTGCGTTACCCTCATCCACACGCCTAGTCACCCCCTCAAAAAATTCAATCAAATTAGTCAGACATGATCTTCCCTTGACAAAGCCATGTTGACTATCCCTGATTAATCCATGCTTCTCCAAGTGGAGACTAATTTTGTCCTTCAGAATTTTTCCAATAATTTTCCTACCACTGATGTTAGGCTCACTGGCCTGTAGTTCCCCGGTTTTTCCCTACTCCCCTTCTTGAATAATGGTACTACATTAGCGGTTCTCCAGTCCTCTGGCACATCCCCTGTGGCCAGAGAGGTTCTGAATATATGTGTCAGAGCCCCCGCAATCTCCTCCTTTGCCTCACACAGTAGCCTGGGATACATTTCGTCCGGGCCTGGGGATTTATCCATTTTTAGGCCTGCTAAAACCGCCAATACCTCCTCCCGCTCGATGTTAATATGTTCGAGTATATCACAGTCCCCCTGCCGTATTTCTGTGTCTACATCGTCCTTCTCCATAGTGAAAACAGATGCAAAAAATTCATTTAGAACCCCTCCTACATCTGCCAGCTCCACACACAGATTGCCATTTTTGTCCCTAATGGGCCCTATTTTTTCCCTAGTCATCCTCTTACCCTTAATATACTTATAAAACATCTTAGGATTTTCCTTTATTTTGCTCGCCAGTGTTATTTCATGGCCCCTCCTTGATCTCCTAATTTCTTTTTTAAGTATCCCCCTGCACTTTTTGTACTCCTCTTGGGCTTCCTCCGTCTTTAGCCTTTTGTATCTGCCAAAAGCCCTCCTTTTTTTCCTAATCCATTCTCGTATATCCCCTGACATCCAAGGTTCCCTGGAGTTCTTGGAACCACCCTTGACCTTTACGGGAACACGTTGCCATAGTATGGTCTCAATCTCCCTTCTGAAAGACTCCCATTGCTCCGATGCGGATTTTCCTACAAGCAGCTGATCCCAGTCCATTTTGGCCAGATCTTGCCTTATCCTATTAAAATCGGCCTTCCCCCAATTTAGAACCTTTATTTCCGGCCCCTCCCTGTCCTTTTCCATGACCACCTTAAATCTCACCGAATTATGGTCACTGTCACCAAAGTGCTCACCTACTAGCACTTCTTCCACTTGGCCGGCCACATTCCCTAGAATTAGGTCCAGTACCGCCCCCTCTCTTGTAGGACTTTCTACATGCTGGCTCAAAAAGCTCTCCTGGATGCACGTTAAGAATTTTGTACCCTCTAAGCCTTTTACACTCTGAGTATCCCAGTTAATATTGGGGAAGTTGAAATCCCCCACTATTATTACCCTATTATTTGAAAGACTTCAATAGGATATAGACTGGCTGGTGGCATGGGCAGACACGTGGCAAGTGAAATTTAACGCAGAAAAATGTGACGTGATACATTTCAGTAGGAAGAATGAGGAGAGGCAATATAAATGAAAGAGCGCAATTCTAAAAGGGGTACAGGAACAGAAAGATCTGGAGGTATATGTACACCAATCGTTCAAAGTGTCAGGGCAGGTTGAGAAAGGGGTTAAAAAGCATACGGGATCCTGGGCTTTATAAATAGAGGCATAGAGTACAAAAGCAAGGAAGTCATGATGAACCTTTATAAAACACCGGTTCGGCCACAGCTGGAGTATTGTGTCCAGTTCTGGGCACCGCACTTTAGCAAAGATGTGAAGGCCTTAGAGAGGGTGCAGAAGAGATTTATTAGAATGATTTCAGAGATGAGGGACTTCAGTTACGTGGATAGACTGGAGAAACTGGGGTTGTTCTCCTTGGAGCAGAGAAGGTTGAGAGGAGATTTGATCGAGGTATTCAAAATCATGAAGGGTCTAGACAGAACAGATAGAGAGAAACTGTTCCCAATGGCGGAAGGGTGAAGAACCAGATTATATAGATTTAAGGTGATTGGCAAAAGAAACAAAGGTGAAAGGAGGAAAAACTTTTTTACACAGCGAATGGTTTTGATCTGGAATGCACTGCCAGAGCGGGTGGTGGAGGCAGATTCAGTCATGGCCCTCATAAGGGAACTGGATAGGTACTTGAAAGGAAAAAAATTGCAGGGCTACGGGGAAAGGGCGGGGGGGGGTCGGACTAGCTGGACTGCTCTTGCATAGAGCCGGCATGGACTCAATGGGCCAAATGGCCTCCTTCCGTGCTGTAACCTTTCTATGATTCTATGATTATTGAATCGGCTTCCACCGCCCGTTCAGACAGTGCATTCCAGATCGTAACAACTCACTGTGTGAAGAAAATTCTCCTCATCTCCCCTCTGGCTCTTTTGCCAATTACCTTAAATGTGTGTGCTCTGGTTACCGACCCTTCTGCCAATGGAAACAGTTTCTCCTTATTTACTCTATCAAAACCCTTCATGATTTTGATCACCTCGATTAAATCTCCCCTTAAACTTCTCTGTTCTAAGGAAAACCCCAGCTTATCTAGTCTTTAAACCTGGGACCTCTCGCAAATTTCAATCATTAATCCCAAAGCAAGAATCACACCTCTAGACCAATGAACCACACTATGTAATGGGTGCAACCCAAACATATGTAAATTGTAATTTGGGTTTGTGCTTATAGAAAAATATATTTGTGCACGTACAAATGGCAATTGTACATTCCCCACTAAGGCACATAAAATGATTTTACTGTTGCAGTCAGTAAGGGTAAGAATTCAATCTTTACCACAACACCATTTATTTGTCAATATAAATGACTTTGCTCTGTGGGTTTGTAAAGTATTTTAATTTGTGACATGCGCTGTGGCAAATTCTGTAGAAGAATGTAAAAACTGACAAACTCAATGGAACCTCTGGAAAAATGTCATGGCTAATGTTTAGCAATTCCAAAACTATTGGTCATAAGGTGATACTGAGCATCAGTATCAAATGTGACAGAAAAGAATAGGGTTGTGCTGGCACACCTGCAACATTAACTTCCCCCCTATTTAAATAGGTTATTGTCACAGGAAAAACTTGCCCAGAGAGGCTGACCTGTACCAAACCTGGCTTGTTAGTGCAATGGTACAGCATTGAAGGGCTAATCACCTCTTGGCTCCTCAGACTCTGGAAGATCTTGAGGAGGATAAGGGAGTAATTAACTTTAAACACAATCTTGGGAAAGACAGAATTTGAGCTTGTCCCTTTTAATTCAAAAGAGTAGTTTTCTCCTGGACTTGTCCAATTTAGATTAAAAACCCAAATTTCGCTAAATCATTTTTATTTTGAACTCTGGTCGTTCTTGTTTTCCACCACGGTCAATCACAAAATCAAAGCGTGTAGGCAGTCTCCTGACCGCTATTGCATTTTAATAATTTTAAACAAACAGAATCACCTCAAAGATTTTGAAAGCATTATATCAAGTCAAAATTGACATTATCTTGACAACTATATTCACACACTCATACACCTTAAAATATTGATTCCTTGAATTGGTTATGAACTCAGAAAATGATTCCAGTTCAGTTCAAAACAAAAGACAGAAGGGCTCGATGGGCATAATTTTAGCCCGGAGACTGGAAGGAGGCGGGGGTTCGAATCGCAGACAGGAAACCTGGAAGTACGGGTTTCCTGGACGTCCTTATGATTTTGATGTAAGGACACCTTTTTTTTTGTCAGTTTCCCGTCCGATATGCCGGCCTGATTGACAGGCTGGTCTCAGTCAGATGGGAGAAGAGCAAGGAAGAAGTAAGTGAACAGTTAAGTCTTAGATTGTATGGATTGGGGGGGGGGCATGGGTGGGCATGAGGGCATCTGGGGGCATGGGTGGGCATGGGGACATCGGCAGGCATGGGGAGGTATGGGGGTCACCGGGGGGCGGGGGGGAGTTTGTCATGGGGTGGTGTCAGTCATCAGGGGGCGAGAGGTCTGTCATCAGAGGCAGTAACTGGGGCGGGGGGGTCAGTCATTGGGAGTCAGTCATTGGGAGGGGAGGGATCAGTCATGGGGGGGAGGTCAGTCATTGAGGGTCAGTTTTCGGGGGTGGTCAGTCATCGGGGGCCAGTCACCTGGGGTGGGGGGGGGGAAGGGTCAGTCATCGGAGGTTGGACATCGGGGGTCAGTCACAGTGGGGAGGTCGGGATTTACGATCGTTAAGGGAGGGTCACGATCATTGGGGGGGGTCGCGATCGTAGAGGGGGTTGCGATTACCCGCTTCCATGCTGGGTAGAGCTCGTGCCTTGGCCTCTCGTGGTCCTCGCGGCCCCCACCCCCTTGGATCCTGTGGATCCTGACTTCTGCAGAGTTCTTTCCTTCTTCTGACTACCCAGGCGTTAGGCTCCTGCCAGCATTCTCGTCCGCCCAGGCAAATCTAGTCTTTATCCTTTGGGGGTTCCTCTACCCTGAACCTTTGTTTGAGCTGTATCTTTGTACACTGTTATCTGAAGATCAAGTGGTTCGATGACTTAACATCATCAAAATTAATGATGAGGCCAGACTTAGCCGCATCAACTTGCTGAAAAGATCCCGGCTGACGGCGCCGACTTGACATTATCAAATTGCTGAGGAGACCAGACTTTAACGTTTCTTAGACAATGGCAAGACAATTAATCTCATCAATTTTGATGAGATTATTAGGCTGGTAACAGTAACGTGTCTTAGACATTTCATGGCTAATGTTTCCCAATTCCAAAACTACTGGTCATAAGGTGATACTGAGCTTCAGTATCAAATAAGACAGAAAAATAATGGGGTGTGCTGGCACACCTGCAACATTAGCTTCCCCCCCACCCCACCCCGCCCATTTAAAAAGGTTATTGTCACAGGAAAAGCTTGCCATGAGAGATTGACCTGTACAAAACCTGGCTGGTTAGTGCAATATCTGGTGAGGCAGAAGCGCATAAAAGGCTGTAGCTCGCCATGTAAGGTGAAGTTGTTGTGGCTGCAGAAAAGATAATTAATTGTTGACAATGGCACAGCGGAGACATGTGAGAAACACTGCTAGTTTAAACTTAAAATGAGACAAATGCAGGCAACAATGGCTCAGTTTTAGCCCCGAAATCACCCGTTAGTTGCAGGAGGTCTGGAATCCAAATTTTTTACTTGCTCCTGCTTGCTGTGATGTCCCTAACATCAGTGGACCCTTTCCAGATTGAGGGTCAAGTATATTTAAAAGCTGGATAACTTGAAATTGAACCAGAATAAATTTGAGTAACTTTAATAATCCTTTTGTACCACTACAAATAAAATGCATCGTATTAATGGGAAAGTTAAAGTGTGATTTTTAAAAAAACATTTTCCCTTCTTACTTTCAAGGCAGCAATTCATGTTTGGGACTTATCCATTCCATGGATGGCAGCAGCCCTCAGGTACCTCACCCAGCTGGACATCCGTCATGTATGAACCTAAACAGTGAGTGTTTAATGATCTATTTCAAAGAATGAAGCAATCACAATCAAGTCTGATCCTGTTCTTGTCAAATATCCAGCAAGAGCAGTTAAAGAGCAATCAGAAGAAAGAACCGTAGCAGAATTTTCCCTCCGTACCTCAGGAACGCAGAAGCAATTGCAGTGCGTCCATCACGAACTGACTGTAGTCGGCTTTCTAAAAATTCGTTCACGAGATGTGGGCGTCGCTGGCGAGGCCGGCATTTATTGCCCATCCGTAATTGCCCTCGAGAAGGTGGTGGTGAGCTGCCTTCTTGAACCGCTGCAGTCCGTGTGGTAAAGGTTCTCCCACAGTGCTGTTAGGAAGGGAGTTCCAGGATTTTGACCCAGCGACAATGAAGGAACGGCGATATATTTCGAAGTCGGGATGGTGTGTGACTTGGAGGGGAACGTGCAGGTGGTGTTGTTCCCATGTGCCTGCTGCTCTTGTCCTTCTAGGTGGTGGAGGTCGCGGGTTTGGGAGGCGCTGTCGAAGAAGACTTGGCGAGTTGCTGCAGTGCATCCTGTGGATGGTACACACTGCAGCCACAGTGCGCCGGTGGTGAAGGGAGTGAATGTTTAGGGTGGTGGATGGGGTGCCAATCAAGCGGGCTGCTTTATCTTGGATGGTGTCGAGCTTCTTGAGTGTTGTTGGAGCTGCACTCATCCAGGCAAGTGGAGAGTATTCCATCACACTCCTGACTTCTGACTTGTGCCTTGTAGATGGTGGAAAGGCTTTGGGGAGTCAGGAGGTGAGTCACTCGCCGCAGAATACCCAGCCTCTGACCTGCTCTCGTAGCCACAGTATTTATATGGCTGGTCCAGTTAAGTTTCTGGTCAATGGTGACCCCCAGGATGTTGATGGTGGGGGATTCGGCGATGGTAATGCCGTTGAATGTCAAGGGGAGATGGTCATTGCCTGGCACTTATCTGGCACAAATGTTACTTGCCACTTATGAGCCCAAGCCTGGACGTTGTCCAGGTCTTGCTGCATGCGGGCTCGGACTGCTTCATTATTTGAGCGGTTGCGAATGGAACTGAACACTGTGCAGCCATCAGCGAAGATCCCCATTTCTGACCTTATGATGGAGGGAAGGTCATTGATGAAGCAGCTGAAGATGGTTGGGCCTAGGACACTGCCCTGAGGAACTCCTGCAGCCATGTCCTGGGGCTGAGATGATTGGCCTCCAACAACCACTACCATCTTTCTTTGTGCTGGGTATGACTCCAGCCACTGGAGAGTTTTCCCCCTGATTCCCATTGACTTCAATTTTACTAGGGCTCCTTGGTGCCACACTCGGTCAAATGCTGCCTTGATGTCAAGGGCAGTCACTCTCACCTCACCTCTGGAATTCAGCTCTTTTGTCCATGTTTGGACCAAGGCTGTAATGAGGTCTGGAGCCGAGTTTTCCTGGCGGAACCCAAACTGAGCATCAGTGAGCAGGTTATTGGTGAGTAAGTGCTGCTTGATAGCACTGTCAACGACACCTTCCATCACTTTGCTGATGATTGAGAGTAGACTGATGGGGCGGTAATTGGCCGGATTGGATTTGTCCTGCTTTTTGTGGACAGGACATACCTGGGCAATTTTCCACATTGTCGGGTAGATGCCAGTGTTGTAGCTGTACTGGAACAGCTTGGCTAGAGGCACAGCTAGTTCTGGAGCACAAGTCTTCAGCACTACAGCTGGGATGTTGTCAGGGCCCATAGCCTTTGCTGTATCCAGTGCACTCAGCCGTTTCTTGATATCACGTGGAGTGAATCGAATTGGCTGAAGACTGGCTTCCGTGATGGTGGGGATATCGGGAGGAGGCCGAGATGGATCATCCACTCGACACTTCTGGCTGAAGATGGTTGCAAACGCTTCAGCCTTGTCTTTTGCACTCACGTGCTGGACTCCGCCATCATTGAGGATGGGGATGTTTGCAGAGCCTCCTCCTCCCGTTAGTTGTTTAATTGTCCACCACCATTCACGACTGGATGTGGCAGGACTGATGCAGCAAAGAACCTGGGTCCCATCTGGACGTTTAACACACTACCACACATATAGTATATTTACCTGATAAGTCCCTCGGCCCTGTTTTAACAACTTTCCACAGTCCCAACCTCAAAGTAACACCTTGTATTACACCAATGCAACATTTCCATACAAGCCTTGCTTATAAGGTCTCCAAGTGCAACTGAGTTTTGCAGCAATTAGTACCAAATTATGTACAGCTTTTATGCAAAAAAACTGGACTGAGACTGCCAAATTCATTTCACTTAAGCTCTTTAGCATCAGTCAAACCGAGAAGAAAAAAAACATATTTAAACATTGCAACATCCAATCCACTACTGGCACAACTTTTTCCTATCCATCCTTTCAATTATTCCTTTTCTCCTGAAGGTAACGACTTGTTTTGAGGTACTGATCCATGGAGACTGGTGGTCCTCTAGTATCCCACCAAGCAACCATTATTCATGGGTGAGTTCAATGAATCAATCCTGGAGGCTATCACATATGAAACCAACCCTTTTTCATTTGATATCCACACTCATAGCTGCCAAACACTTGTGCCATGGATCTAACTGGACGGACAACCTTAAGATGGGGATTTGATCTTCTGTTATTTCTATTGATTCTCAGTTTTGTTCCTCAATTAATCTCTTATTTGCTATTTTGCTTGCTTGTTAGGGTATCTTCACTAGTTTCTGTCTCAACTCTCAGTTAGTACTGCCTTAGTATCTAACCAACTGTAAGTGTTGGATTGTTTCTGCACATCAGAAATTTTAACTATATATACTTACATGTATACTTGATTTGATATCCTGTCAACTCTGCTTTGACATCTCACGTGGGATGGATAAAGTTCCTTTTCTGTCAGTCTGATGCTGAATTACTAACACTTGATTATGTCAGATGCTGTCACTCATTCAAATGGAATCATCACTGAACACTCAAGATTGTTGTGATGTCACCACAGAGCTTTCTAAGCCACTTATACAGCTCCATAATATGGTACAGCACCAAAGTACAATTTTATTACCATACAGAAGTACCTATACATTCTGAAGTTTTGAGACTTCTTCCCACACTGGGTTCTTTAATGTAGATGAGCTAAGCCTCTGCCTATTATTTAATGAATTGTTACTCATCCATATTAAAGATGCTATTGTTGAGGAATGGAACAGTTTTCACTTTTTGTATCCAGCACCAACATCAAAATGCTTTCACGAGGTATAGCACGGGTTTGATGCAGGATGTCGTTCTCTCTATTGTACTTTAACAACAGAGATGATTTTATGCCATTTTTGGGGGTTTTCAGCAGCTCTTCTGTCAAAGTTATGGTGGACGAATGGGAGAACCCCTGCAGAAATTAACCCCCAATGTCCCTTAATCCCTATCTCAGAACTTTAGCCCATATTATACATACACTGGTTATCCTCATTGGTCTCCGAGTGAGACTAACAATTTAATCCAAATTAGGGACAGTTTTTGTTTTGAATGCACAAACCCACCAGAGACTAGGCTGCCTAAATTTATTTCATGTACGAACCAATAGAGCCAACAAAGAAAGAAACCTTTCATCCCATCAATCAAAGCTGAATTCAAATCAACAAAGGTAAAAAGACAGTATTCTAACTCGCTGTGGTAGTCAGATTGTTTTTTTTACCTCTTTCCTTAATTTCCTCCCCTCCAATCTAGAGGTGCCTACTTTAGTGGGGTACAATTCCATTGGTACAGCAACCCACCATTACATCTCCCAGATAACGTTTCTTCATGTGTCAGTCTAGCTCCAGAATTTTAATTGAAAATCAATATTTTCTGAAATAATGTTAATATACATATATCCTACAAAACTATTTGAAAGATATTTTATTCAGTGCAATAATCAAAACAATAGTCAAAACAATTTTGCATGTTTGTGTGAAGGTGGCTGCACTTTGCAATGGTAGGAGTTGTATTTACTTGCTGCTTGTAGTGAAAACTGTGCAGGATGCTCTCAACCTTTAGTAAGCAGGCACAGAGCTGGGTCTGGGGCCAATCATGAAGCCAACTATAGTCTTTGTTCTCCAAGATTGTTGCCCAGATCAGTTTTAATGCAGGGGATTAAGGAGAACATACACAGATGTATAGACTTCTGGCTGACTTCCTTGAACATTCCCCTTTCAGGTAGAGATGGAACTTGTGAAATTTGTGTGCGTTGCTTCAGGTTTAGTGAATGATTTTGAGTTGAACTCACATAAGCGTGATAAGCATCATCTCCATGTTTTTACCTGTTCCTTCTCCATTATCCAGCTTCCTCTATCTTGTTCCTAGACTACCAGTGGATTTTCTGTACAGTCTGCTAGCATTGGAGATGACTAAGATTGTATAAAAATATATCTGTAGGGTGTTTCTAGTTTCTGATGCAAATATATAAGGGGTTACTTTACCGTGGGGTTTGTGACATAGTGCAGGACCCTTAGTTACCACATATTTTGGAGGTAGCAAACTAGGGTGGAATTTTTTAGCCAGCTGTTGAAAGGTCACCGACTCTCATCAAACAGCTGACCAATCTTAGTGATGCCCTTCTTATGCCAAGCTTTTTTTTCTTCTAAACTATTTACTCTAACCCCTTATCTCCTAAATTGTAAACAATTTTACAACACCAAGTTATAGTCCAGCAATTTTATTTTAAATTCACAAGCTTTCGGAGGCTACCTCCTTCGTCAGGTGAACGATGTGAAAATGAAATCCTCGAGATGAAATCGCATTTATAATTCACAGAACAATGCTTGGTGAGTACAGACAGTTTTTTCAACTGCCCGTTGCCAAGGCAATCAGTGTGCAGACAGACAGGTGTTACCTGCCAGGTCGCTGCCCTCAGCTGGACATGTATGCTCAAGCTGTCAGGAAATGCGTCAATGCCAGATTCATCAGCCGCACTCAGAAGACAGTCCAGAATGTCACCCGAGCACGACGCAACGCCATCAACGCTCTCAAGACCAACCGCAACATCGTCATCAAACCAGCGGACAAAGGAGGAGCCATAGTCATACAGAACAGAACGGACTATTGCAAAGAAGCATACCGACAACTGGACAACCAGGAACACTACAGACGGTTACCCGCAGATCCGACCAAAGAACACACCCACCAGCTCAACAAACTGATCAAGACCTTCGATCCAGACCTTCAAAGCATCCTACGCACTCTCATCCCACGTACTCCCCGCGTGGGAGACTTCTACTGCCTCCCAAAGATACACAAAGCCAACACACCCGGACGTCCTATCGTATCAGGCAACGGAACCCTGTGTGAGAACCTCTCTGGATACATCGAGGGCATCCTGAAACCCATCGTACAGGGAACCCCCAGCTTCTGTCGCGACACTACAGACTTCCTACAAAAACTCAGTACCCACGGACCAGTTGAACCAGGAACACTTCTCACCACGATGGACGTCTCGGCACTATACACCAGTATCCCCCACGATGACGGCATCGCTGCGACAGCATCAATACTCAACACCAACAACAGCCAATCTCCGGAAGCCATCCGACAACTCATCCGCTTCATCCTGGATCACAATGTCTTCACCTTCGATAACCAGTTCTTTACCCAAACACACGGAACAGCCATGGGGACCAAATTCGCACCCCAATACGCCAACATTTTCATGCAAAAGTTCGAGCAGGACTTCTTCACTGCACAAGACCTCCAACCAACACTATACACCAGATACATCGACGACATTTTCTTTCTATGGACCCACGGCAAGGAATCACTAAAGAGACTACACGATAACATCAACAAGTTCCATCCCACCATCAAGCTCACCATGGACTACTCCTCAGAATCAGTTTCTTTCTTGGACACACGAATCTCCATCAAAGACGGGCACCTCAGCACCTCACTCTACCGCAAGCCCACGGACAACCTCACGATGCTCCACTTTTCCAGCTTCCACCCTAACCATGTCAAAGAGGCCATCCCATATGGACAGGCCCTGCGAATACACAGGGTCTGCTCAGACGAGGAGGAACACGATGGGCACCTACAGACGCTGAAAGACGCCCTAGTAAGAACGGGATATGACGCTCGACTCATCGATCGACAGTTCCGACGGGCCACAGCAAAAAATCGCATAGACCTCCTCAGGAGACTAACACGGGACGCAACCAACAGAGTACCCTTTGTCGTCCAGTACTTCCCCGGAGCGGAGAAACTACGCCATGTTCTCCGCAGCCTTCAACATGTCATCAATGAGGACAAACACCTCGCTATGGCCATCCCCACACCTCCACTACTCGCCTTTAAACAGCCACCCAACCTCAAACAGACCATCGTTCGCAGCAAATTACCTAGCTTTCAAGAGAACAGCGTCCACGACACCACACAACCCTGCCACGGTAACCTCTGCAAGACATGCCAGATCATCGACACAGATACCACCATCACACGAGAGGACACCACCCACCAGGTGCATGGTTCATACTCCTGTGACTCGGCCAACGTTGTCTACCTCATACGTTGCAGGAAAGGATGCCCCAGAGCATGGTACATTGGCGAGACCATGCAGACGCTGCGACAACGGATAAACGGACACCGCGCAACAATCGCCAAACAGGAGGGTTCCCTCCCAGTCGGGGAACACTTCAGCAGTCATGGACATTCAGCCACCGACCTTCGGGTAAGCATACTCCAAGGCGGCCTTCGAGACACACGACAACGCAAAATCGTCGAGCAGAAATTGATAGCCAAGTTCCGCACCCATGAGGACGGCCTCAACCGGGATCTTGGGTTCATGTCACGCTACACGTTACCCCACCAGCGAACAAATGTTATCTGTTTTTAATATAACGGGTCAGTTGCTGTCTTTTCTATGTTTCTACCTCTCTATCTCTGTTTTTTTTTGTTTGTTGTTTTTTTTTGGTGATTTGTATATTCTGTGAGACCTGGCAGGTAACACCTGTCTGTCTGCACACTGATTGCCTTGGCAACGGGCAGTTGAAAAAACTGTCTGTAATCACCAAGCATTGTTCTGTGAATTATAAATGCGATTTCATCTCGAGGATTTCATTTTCACATCGTTCACCTGACGAAGGAGGTAGCCTCCGAAAGCTTGTGAATTTAAAATAAAATTGCTGGACTATAACTTGGTGTTGTAAAATTGTTTACAATTGTCAACCCCAGTCCATCACCGGCATCTCCACATCATTATCTCCTAAAGACATAGACTCCTTTTAGGGATGGGCAATAAATG
Source organism: Heptranchias perlo (assembly GCF_035084215.1). Lineage (NCBI taxonomy): Eukaryota > Metazoa > Chordata > Chondrichthyes > Hexanchiformes > Hexanchidae > Heptranchias > Heptranchias perlo. The sequence goes on from NC_090327.1 coordinate 93,632,054, forward strand.
CTGGCCTCGCCAGCGACGCCCACATCCCATGAACGAATAAAAAAAAACTCCTTTATGGGGTGCAGCTCAAAAGAGGCCAATTGCCCTTGGTACCCCACTCAAGGAACAACAACAACTTGTGTTTATATAGCGCCTTTAAGGAAGGAAAATGTGCGAAGGCACTTCACAGGAGTTTAATCAGACAAAAATTGACAAAACCAAAAGAAGATGATATTAGATGGGGTGACTAAATCCTTGGTCAAAGAGTTAGGTTTTAAGGAGCGTCTTAAAGGAGGAGAGAGGTGAAGAGGCGGAGTGGTTTAGGGAGGAAATTCCAGAGATTAGGCCATAGAATGCTGAAGGCACGGCCGCCAATGGTGGGACATTCTCAGAGGATTGTAGGGCTGGAAGAGATAGGAAGGGTGAAGGCCATGGAAGGATATGAACACTAGGATTAGAATTTTAAATCTGAGAAGTTGGTGGACCGGGAGCCAATGTAGGTCAGTCAGCAGAGGGATGATGGGTGAGCAGGACTTGGTTCAGGTTAGGATATGGGTACCAAAGATTCGGATAAGCTGAATTTTATGGAGGGTGGAAGACTGTCTTCACTCAATGTCACACGAGTGCAGTTCCAGGCAGGCTTTCTATATAGCAATCAGAAGCAAGAACCTTAGCAAATTTCCCCCGATGTAGAGGCATTAAAGCACACACTGGCAATCAAACTTGGGATGCTGCCCAACTACTTATAGCTTTGCCAACAATATACCAGTATATAGTAATGTACGATATACCATGTGAATACAATTTAAATTTACTTAACCCAATATGTAAATGAATGTAAAAGCTTTTATGTTTTTCTTTTATGTGGAAAATTTAAAAAAGGATCTGGGTGGCATAGTAGATTAGCATACATGCGTTTCATCTCTTGGACCTGGCTTCGAATTCAGCCCAGACTGATATCCTGAAAATCTCTGCTGACTATGAAGCTTCCACATGAAATGAGTTTGGGCTACCTGAATCCATTTCCTCATGGTCCCACAGAACAAATCTGACTCTAATATGTGACACTAAATTGTCAATCTAAGATTATAAATTTGGTGGTGTGGGACAGGGAAAACATACTGTTGCAGTAGGAGGTACACTTCTGAGGTTGGACAGAATAGAGGACACTTTACCCTGCAAATGACTGCACTGCAGTTTGGGTTCTCAAAATAAGAATGGCAAATTACCCAATGCTAACGTTCCTTGCTTCCATGAGCACAGAATTCACAAAAAAGGGAGGGAGTTGATTTTTTTTTAAAACTAGGAAGTGCAGACAAAGAGCGCAAACTATACGTTGATAGAGGTCTACCCTGTACATTGAAGTTTCCTTTGTGTGCTGCTCGCCGAGTTGGTTATTCATCACGAGCATCATGAGCTTTTTGCCAGGTAAAGTTTGCATCGTTTAGTGAATCTTGCTCATTGTGCCTGAACTTTTCTCTTCACCATTAGGTCTGCCTGTACGTATTATTTGCCTCAACCTGCCCAGTGAGCCTGGTACAATACGCTGAATGATTCCATGCCCCCGCCAGCGTTATTATAATTAGGGCAAGTGACTGGGTGCCCTGCGACAAATTCCACGAATTTGTGCACTTATGGTGTGCAGCGTGATTTTCGCCGCCCAACCACCGCGACTTTTTGCAAATGAAAAGCCCCCGAGGGGCAGGGAGAAATCCTGGTTTTCCGAGCCCTAAGAAATTGTTGACCCCTGATTGCAATGCCCCCCCGCCCCGCCCCGGGGTATTCTGCTTCAGCCCGCTGCCCTCTTCCCAGCGGCAGTACGCCTCTGCCGGTGACGTCAGGCGCAGACAGCTGCTGGTTGGGGGGGCTCGCGGTGGAGCCCGAGACTCGGAGCTCGAGCCCCTCGGTTTTTTCAGTTGGTGCGGGACACCGGCAAAAAAAAAACCCCAGACATGTTCGCCTGCGTGCGCTTCCTGCAGGACCAAGTGCACCACATCGTGCCCGTGTCTCACATTAAAAATTTCCACCCGACCTCCAAGTGCGACTTCAACAAAAAACAAGTTTACCGACTGGTGCTACCGGGACCAGGGCCCGGGTCGGGAGAGCCGGAAATCGGCGCCGTTACCAAGGGGGGCCACTGCCGGAAGGCCCAGATCCTAGCTCTGGGAGGTAGGTACTAACCCAGGCCGGGAAGGAGGAGATGAGGGAATGCTTGGTGTTGGCCCCGGCGCAAGGCGGTTTGAAGGAGGTCGAGCCGAGCTCCGACCCCCCCCCCCCCCCCGAAAGGCCGGTGCCTGTTTGGGGACAGCGTCCCTCGAAATTAGCCACAATTGGTTGAAACACGTGGCAGCATTTACATTCCCCCTCCCGATGTGTGTGTGTGTAAAGGAGGGAGGAGGAGGAGGGGGGAAGGGGAGTCTCTTTTTCTTTCCCTTTCCCCCATCCCGAGGATGGGCAGCAGCTGTTCATTGTTTTTGTTCCGGGCGCCACTTCCTCTAGTGTCTTCGAACTCTTTCCTCTCCCGCCCCTTTATTTTTCATCTCCGTGCAGAGAAAAAGCTGAAATCGAAATATTTCTGTTATTTTCCCTTTCAGCACGTCATTACTGCTTTCTGATCCGAGAGACGCTGAGGCATATATACATATAGTCTAACGATTACTGTTGAATTTTGAAGATTGTATTGCAGCTATTAACATAAGAATGTAAACAGACCGTGTCACTTTTTTGAAGTAAACATTATTATAGTAAGAGAAATGTCGGAGACTTAATGAAGGAACTGGTGTGGAAAAAAGGTTTTAAAAGTGTTTCCCAATTTCTCCATTTTTGAAGTGCATGGGTCATTGCAACCTTCCAGTAACTTGACCAAATGGCAAATCTACATGTGTGAATCTAGATAGTGGGTGTTACTATCCTATCCTGTACAAGCGAGGCCGCTGGAACTGACCGCTGTTCAGATGGAAATTCTCATCAGCGCGAGGCCTCGAAACCTCTCTCGGGAGCCTGTGCCTCACAACTTGAGCTGTCTCTCGGAAATTCCCTCCATGCCATTTCACTGCACGGAGGGATTTCCTGTATGGGCTGCTTCTTCACACTGTCCACTTCCTCGCCCTCGTCTTCCATCTGGACGTGCCATCTTGCCGTCCGGCGGAGATGGAGGGCTGTCTACACGGGAGTCCTCCCCTGCACCATTGGGGATCTGGGTTGGAGAGTGTTGCATGGAGCAGTTCTGTCAAACTAGTTTTTAAATCACTTCATGGACTCCCAGGCCGCCTGTGACTTTTGTGGGCTGGATGTGTTTGTTTTTCACATTGACACGGAGTGTGAGAGGTTACCACCCCTGTTTCACTATTTGAAGGGGTTCCTCCTCAACGTCTGGCTCCACTCAGTCCCATGCCCCTGATCTTTGGCCACCCCGGTGCAAGTCGGAGGACCTCCTTGTGGGCCTGCTCCTGGGCCTGGTCAAGGTGGCCATTCACAGGTCCAGGTTGGACGCGGCCTGTAGGGGTGGTTGCTCTGGCTGCCTGCCTCTCTTCCGTGGTCTTGTCCGTGCCCGGGTGGCCCTGGAGCACAACCGCGCGTTGTCCACCAGTACGTTTGAGGCCTTCCGTGACCGGTGGGCATTGCAGGGACTGGAGTGCATATTGGACATGGGTGGCAACATTATTATTTAATTTGATAAGTTTCCTTTGTTTTTTATGATTTGGGTTTCCATTAGTTGTGCCCCTCTAAAAAGGAGGCACTTTTGTTAGACTTTGGTTTGTTGACACCGGAGCAATCCAGTGTCTCCATATGGGTTTCTAAAGAAAAGGCATCACCCTTCCTGACATCAGGCGACAGTATCTGTTTCTTAAGGTACAAGACTCGCCACATCTACCCCTGTTTAAAAATGAGTTTCATCCGCTGAGCCACTGTTAGCGCAAGGTATTTCATTTGAACAGTTCCTTTGAGGAACCTAAATGTCACCTCCAGATGGTGTACTAAGTAGCAAGAGCAAGCTTCAAACATGGTCAATGCCTATTTAGTGACAGATCCAACAGTCCAGCCCACTGGTTTTGACCCTGCTCTCTGGGTAAAGCTCAATCGCTTCAGATGTGCTATGAATGACTATAAGTGAGGCCTTCGTTAATCCTTTGCTACTGTGGCCAGTTAGAAGGTGTAGGTCATAGACTTGCTGGTCATACCCATTGGCAAGGGCTGCCTGGTTACTTAATGGGCTTGCGTAATGTCCTTCACTCGACTGTTGAACAGTTAGAACACCTAGACTGTCAAGTCATGCATGTTAGTCTATGTAAATGCAATCACAATAAAAAAAACGAAGCTATTTGACCATGTTGGAAATCACAACCCAAGACCAATCTTGTTCTCATCTGGCATCTGTGCTTTTGCATTTCTCAGCAGAGACTGTTGAATACCATTCAGGAGTGGGAACACTGGCTAACTTTTTCTTGTTCCTATCCCTGGGGAGCTGGGGCCCCAACCACAGCCACAGTTGAGATAAATTAAGATGGATTGAATTGACTCTGGGACCTTCTAGTCTTTATGGCTATTTAGTTGAATGGTGCTTTACTATTGTGTCATTGGGGGACCTTGTATAGAAAAGACTTTAAGTGATTGTCTAGTTCTCTTCCTGAGCTTTTGGAACTTCAGAATATTTAGCAGAGACTTTATTTTCATATCAATATATTTCCATTTTGGCGATTATTAGGTTAAAACTGAAAAGAGAGAATGAGCATAGTCATTTACACCATACGTGGTCAATATACTTAATGGCATATCTCTAATATTGGTTGGTACTCTTTGACGATGCTGCTTTTGGTGTCTCTCAAGTTTTATCAACAATAACCACCTCTTACCATTGCCTTCACTTTTATACTATAGGATTGCCTCCAACAGCAAGAGCATCATTGGCACAGCCCTACAGTATAAACAACCAGATGTTCTTGCCATTGGAGGCAGCAAAGCCCTTGCGTAATTGGTTTCCATTTGCTGCATCCCATTAAAGGTTGTGGTGAAAATACAGCACATGCACGATCTGACTGTGGTTTTACATGTTGCTGGCCTATATAGATTCTTCCTGAAGTCGGGGAAAGTCCACTGCCAAATTAACAAAGATGCAATGGAGTTTGACACTTCGGAGAAAATGTATGTACACAAATTGAGCAGATGCTTTCAATCTTGATGGACCTTGTGCTTTTGCCTAGATTTCTCAATTTGCAAAAAATCTTGATTCCCAACACAGCAATTTATTTTCCCACCAATTTTCTCTCCTCCTAAAACCATTTATGACTCGCTAGAGCTTGGCTCTGCAGGTGCTAGTGACTCTTGTATCTTTCCAAGTGGCCAATCTTCATGTGTAAGCCTGGACAGTGAATGTCATCAGACTATTTGTTTGATGAGTCCGATCCCATCTTCAATTGATGTCCATTTATGTACTGCCAGAAGAGGTCACTGGAGTGAGAATACTTTTTTTCCTTTCCCTAGCCCAGGGTTGCTGAGGCCAATTTTAGCACTGGTTTAGCTTAGATTAGTTAACCCAACACACATTGAGGATTGCACTAGGGATGTTATCTACTCAATGCCTTAACCTAAATTGTCAGAGCAGCTCAGTGATATTTTTGATGTTAGTCTGGAGGAGGTGTTAAATGGGGACTAGGCTCTTCACAGATATCAAAACCAAATCAGAAGACATTTTTAATTGCTTCGGCTTTCTTGTGCAGTTCATTGTGGTTGGTTCCAGAGCAGGATTACCAAGTTTTCTGCCTTTTTCTGTATAGTATATTGAGAGGAGGATTATAAAATTAGTTTTATATCGCCGATGTCACATAAGTTCACACTTTTTTTATTCATTCATGGGATGTGGGCATCGCTGGCAAGGTCAGCATTTATTGCCCATCCCTAATTGTCCTTAAGGTGGTGGTGAGCCGCCGCCTTGAACCGCTGCAGTCCGTGTGGTGAAGGTTCTCCCACAGTGCTGTTAGGTAGGGAGTTCCAGGATTTTTGACCTAGCGATGATGAAAGAATGGCGGTATGTTTTCAAGTCAGGATGGTGTGTGACTTGGAACCTGCAGCAATCTCAGTCTGATTGAACGCACATAAATTACATTAAAGCAATCAGGAATGGTCTCATGTTGCTTCAAGTGGATGTTCTCCCTGTGTGTGCTTACACAATATGTGTCAGTAGGCTGTTTAACTTTGGAGATTATCGCAACCGAAGTTGTCTTTTCCCAGAGGATGTAGCCCAGTGTGGGTGTACTCCAGTGGAGGATTTGAAAGTTTCCAGAGAAACTATTGGTTCTGTAGTATTTTTAAAAAAGTATCAGTAATAGTGTTTATTTTAAAATTCAATTTAGATGTCTTAATTTTTGTGTTCCTGAACAACTGTCTTTTTATCCCTCCAGGTTTCTTCCTTTTCATTTGGAAGTCGTTGGCTCCTTGCTGGGGTCTGATTCCATTTATGGCAGTCACTCTCTCAGACCTTATCCAGGGGGGTATCTTACATCCACGAACCTTATCCTAGTAGCCTGTAATAAGAAAAATGTTGTAATAATGGGAAATTTTAAGCTGCATGTAGATTGCAAGAGAAATACCAGCACAAATATGGAAGGGAATAGATTTATTGATTCAAGATAGCAAAACAGTGATACATTGCTTGACGTACACAATACTTTAAACTACTTTGCAAATAATAAACTACCCAAACTCTTGGAAGACCTTTTAGAACCTTTTAACTGAAACTTTGGTGAACCTAACTTCTTCAAAATTAACAGTCACTTGGACAAGTATGGATTAATAAAGGAAAGCCAGCACGGATTTGTTAAAGGCAATTTGTGTTTAACTAACTTGATTGAGTTTTTTTATGAGGTAACAGAGAGCTTTGATGTTGTGTACATGGATTTTCAAAAGACCTTTGATAAAGTGCCACATAATAGGCTTGTCAGCAAAATTGAAGCCCACCGAATAAAAGAGGCAGTGGCAGCATGGATACGAAATTGGCTAAGTGATAGGAAATGGAGAGTAATGGTGAACGGTTGTATTTTGGACTGGAGGAAGGTTTATGTGGTGCCCCCCAGGAGTTGGTACTTGGACCACTGCTTTTTTTTGATATATATTAATGTCTTGGACTTGGTACAGGGCAGAATTTCTAAATTTGCAGATGACACAAAACTTGGAAGTATAGTAAACAGTGAGGAGGATAGTAATAGACTTCAGGAGGACATAGACAGGCTGGTGGAATGGGCGGACACATGGCAGATGAAATTTAATACAGAGAAGTGCAAACTGATACATTTTGGCATGAGAACAAGGAGTGGCAATATAAACAAAATGGTGCAATTCTAAAGGGGGTACAGGAACAGAGAAACCTGGGGGTATATGCGCATAAATCTTTGAAGATGGCAGGACAGGTTGAGAAAGTGGTTAAAAAGTATACGGGATCCTGGACTTTATAAATAGAGGCATAGAGTACAAAAGCAAAGAAGTTATGTTGAACCTTTTATAAAACACTGGTTTGGCCACAACTGGAGTATTGTGTTCAATTCTGGGCACTGTACTTTAGGAAGGATGTGAGGCCTTAGAGAGGGTGCAGAAAAGATTTAATAGAATGGTTCCAGGAATGAGGGACTTCAGTTATGTGGATAGACTGGAGAAGCTGGGGTGGTTGTTCTTCTTGGAACAGAGAAGGCTGAGAGGAGATTTGATAGAAGTGTTCAAGAAGGGTTTCGATAAAGTAAATAAAGAGAAACTGTTCCCACTGGCAGAAGGGGAAAGAACCAGAGGACACAGATTTAAGGTGATTGGCAAAAGAACCAAAGGCAACGTGAGGAAAAACTTCTTTATGCAGCGAGTGGTTATGATCTGGAATGCGCTGCCTGAAAGGATGGTGTAAGCAGATTCAATTGTGGCTTTCAAAAAGGAATTGGATAAATACTTGAAGGGAAAAAAAATGCAGGGCTACAGGGAAAGAGCGGGGGAATGGGACTAACTGGATTGCTCTTACAAAGACCTGGCACAGGCTCGATGGGCTGAATGGCCTCCTGTGTTGTAACGATTCTATGATTTTATGATTCAATCCATAGTATCCCATTTTATCCCTACACCGTGTTACCACACAGTCCAGGTGACTACTGAATAGGGAAAGTGAGAACCAGTTTTACTACTGTAACCATTCTTTTGACAGCCCACATCAGAGCAGTTCCTTTTAAGTAGGTCATTGTGTCAATAATCATTTTACCATTCAGGTAGATCTTAGACTTCTCGTCTTTTGGTTGGTGGATTGTTTTTGATATGTGATTTGTATATCAAATAACTTGATTCTTTTCAAACAGATAACTGGGCATCATAAATGTAAAACTCTGTGGTAATTTTCAATCTAGCAAGTAGACAAAGAATAATTCTCTTGTTCATATAAACTCCATTTTGTAGTTTATTGCAATAGGGCAATTGATAATCCTGCCTTACATTATCTCTGAATATGCAGTCTCTGGAATTAAGATACTTTTGTAAAATCATTAAAACGTAAAATGGTACTTTGAAAACTCGAATTATAACTTTGTGTTTTCTATTTTATTAAGATACAAAATAGATTTTTTTTAAACCTGTCTTTATGGGAGGTATTGTAGATGTTGCCAAATTCAGTGTCTACCAATCTGTACTTTATAATGATTTAGATCAAATTAAACTTTACATTCGCTCTAATTTTACAACCTATGTTCGATAGTAGTTAACCTGGACAAGTCGCAGCAATAAGAAACAAAGCGAATCAAATAACCCCCGCCGCCTGTTCGTTTAGACAGCAGTTACTAACCTCTAGGTTAGATTACTGCTTGCTTTTTATCGATAATTTTTGGCGGCAGTATTCTTGTTTTCCTTAGTTCCTTAGTCACCAGGTGCCTGCTGTCGCCGTTATAAATGTGTGAGCCTTAACAGTGAGAGTCTGCAGGCTATTGCAGCCAAGTCCAGTTCTACACACGCACGCACATGCACATACCATGATCTTTGGCTGATTTTTCCACTCCCTAGCCGAGGGGTGCTGAGACAACTTGTGCCCATACTGCCTCCTTAACTGAGATCAGCTAACTCATCGCAGATTGGAGATTGTACCAGGATCCTTCTGGTTTATGTAGCTCACCTATTCATTGGATACATCACAGCCATCAGAACAGAAAATATACCGTTTTAAAATAATTTAAAAAAATTATTAAGCTAGAAATAGGAAATTTTATTTTAACTTATTTCTCTTTTTGAGTGATGAATAGCTTCGACAAAATACAAGGTTAGTGTTTAGAATTTCTTAAAATAATTTCTTTTAACAAAGCTTCCTTCTGTCAAAATGATACTTTGAAAGGAAATCAAAACACTCAAAGTTTTAAATGTTAGGAACATAAAAACAAATAAAATGATTAAAGAATTGAAATCACAGCATTCAGAAAGGCTTTGTATTTTTCTTTTGATAGTTTTTTTTTCTCTGCCACATGAAGCCTTCACTAAGGTTTTCACACCATGCTGATAGTAATGAGTAAATTCAGACCAAATGTCTTAATGTTGCTTCACTTTTTGAGATCAGAATTATACACTTTGGAACATCTGAAGCTTGGTAATGTGATCTATATTTTTATAAATGTACAGGTGATATTTTCAGTGTAATAGCAGTACTTTTATAAGGTAACTTTTCAAACAGCATCTGGTGGGGTAAATTCTGCAGCAGTAAAAGTTCCTGATATTTTAATTTTTTCACCCTTTTTTTAAATTCTTTAGACAGCAGACAAGAACTGGAGAAATTTTTGAAACTGAAAAAATGCAAAGTGCCGAAAATAATTGAAAGTTTCATTGAAGTGTCTGAATCTGAAGATGGTGACAGCACTGAAGATGAACCACATCAAATCAACAATATCCAGGTATTAAATTAAATAATGTTTTGAGAATCTGTTATCGTCACCTTATTTAAATTGGAAAAGAGTATTCTTCTGTTTCTCTTCCTTTTTCCTTCCTCCTTCTGAAGAGTCTGATTAATGCTGGGGTGTAGTCCCACAGCTGTTGACATTCCCCCAGAACTTCACCCAACTGACCAATGTGTCATCTGCGTGCCATAAACATACACTTTCTGATGGTGGTTACTAAATAGCATTTAGGAATAGGAGCTCTGTTGATTTGTTTTTCCTTCCTAGCCCAAGTTGAGGTCAGTTGTAGCACCTCTGTTACTACCCTGATTGAAATCAATTAACTCAGCACAGACTGGGATAGAACTTGGAACTTTGCATATAGAATCGCCTCCATGAGAAAGAGAAAGAGAGAGGGAGTAGAGATCTGAACTCAAATTGCAGAGCCGATAGTACTTACAGTGTGCAGTTTAATTTCTGAAGTTGTCAAAATTGATCTAACCTGATACACCGGCCACTGCATGTAGCGGGCAAATCGTGTTCACATGAACACGCTCTCTATAAGCGGTGGGAACTGTAATTGTGAAGCATTTTGAGGCATCCCGAGGACATGAAAGACACTATAAATGCAATTTTCTTTCCTCTCATGACTTAGTAGCACAAAAGGTGATGTATTTACTCATTAACCTCTGGAGATCTAAACATTCTTCTTTGTTAGCATGTGTATTTGATATTTTATTTCAAGTTTTAATGAGATAAATATAAAGCAATTTTTGGCACACATTTCCTGACACCTTCATCTAGAATTGCAGCTTGACAGGCTTCAGCCATATTAACAGATTTTAATACACTCAGCTTAATAGGGAGGTCATAATGTACCTTAAAACAGCCATACTGGTAAAACTTTAAAAATTCCACAATTTCAAAGAAAATGCTCATTTGTGAAGTCAAAGGCTTTGGGCTCTTGTCACTGCTACATTTAAATTGTAGGAGTTTAGTAAAAATATGTGAGCTAGCACACTTAGAAGTTGTCAATTTCTTCCAACCAGCAGTGTGGGATCATACCAAAATGGTCTTTCCATTAGAACTGAATGTTACTATGTTTTCTAAGAAATTGGGTTGAAGGCCAGGGATGGCAGTGCTTGAAGAGCATCAAGCTTGGCATCACCAAGCTTGAAGAAAATTAAAATTAAAATTTAAATCAAGAAGCTGTGATTAGTTGGTGCCAAGCTTGTGTTTTAAAAGCCTAAAGGTGTGGGAGAAAAAAAAGTAAGAGGATTCACACTTTTGAGAACCTGAGGAAGAATAAATTTGAGTAGGAGACTGCAATGGGTCTTGATTTCAAATGAGTAAAATGTAGGAAAGAGAAAGAACATATGTAGTGTTGTATATTTGGAGCTTGGAAGAAACAATTCAGAAACCTCAGGAGCACTAAGATAAGAGTTTAAAAAAAAAGTTCCAATACTCAAAGCACAGTTCACCAACCTAGCATTTGGTTACCCTAATTCAGGGCCTTTTAGATTTTCAGCCTGGAATCTTTCGATCAAGGGCCCATCCTACAAATATGTGGACACAAAGGAGCGTGGCAGAAAGCTACTGATGAAGTGAACTCTAGTTCCACCACCAAGCGGACCTAGGATGGTTTCTTGTGGAAAAAGTTTTGAAAAGCAACCTGAAGATAACCAAAGCAAGTAAAGAAAATCGCATTGTCTGAAAAAAGGACGAGTTACTTATTTGGCAGTTGAAGTGATTACAAATTAGTAGAATTATGAGTGAAACATTGCAGTCAACACTTGAATGTGCAGTTACATAAAATTACATAGAATTTACAGCACAGAAACAGGCCATTCAGCCCAAACATTCGGTCTATGCCGGTGTTCATGCTCCACACGAGCCTCGTCCCACTCTATTTACTTCATCTCACCATATCAACAAATCCTTCTATTCCTTTTTCCCTCATGTACTTACCTTGCTCCCCCTTAAATGCATCTATGCTATTCATCTCAAGCACTCCATGTGGTAGCGAGTTCTACATTCTCGCCATTCTCTGAGTAAAGAAGTTTCTCCTGAATTTGTTATTGGATTTATTAGTGACTATCTTATATTTATGGTGCCGTGTTTTGGACTCCCCACATGTGGAAACATTTCGGTCTACCTCTACGTCTTCTCTCAGTTGAACAAATTGGCTCTCCAAATCTGGAAATAAAAATGCTTCTTATATGAGAGTCGTATCTTAAAATGGTAGTCACAACAATTGCTGAATTAAATACTGTAAAGCTGAAACACTTCCACGTTCTGCTAAACAACTATGCTCTCCAAACGTTTAAAAAGTATTAGTTGATCTTGTGTGGCATTGCACATAGGAAGTCAAGACCAGTGTAGTCTTCAGATGAAGCAGGGTTAGAAAGCAGGGAATACAATCACAGAATGATACAGCGCAGAAAGAGGACATTCAGCCCATTATGCCTGTGCTGGCTCTTTGAAAGAGCTACCTAATTAGTCCCATTCCCCTGCTCTTTCCCAAAGTCCTGCAAATTTTTCCCCTTCAAGTATTTATCTAATTCCCTTTTGAAAGTTATTATTAAAAGTTACGGATTAATCAAGGACAATCAGCATGGGTTTGTTAAGGGAAGGTCGTGATGGACTAACTTGATTGAAATTTTTGAGGAGGTAACAAGGAGGGTCGATGAGGGCAGTGCATTGGATGTAGTCTGCATGGATTTTAGCAAGGCTTTTGACAAGGTCCCACATGGCAGACTGATCAGTAAAGTAAAAGCTCGTGGAATCCAAAGGAAAGTGGCAAGTTGGATCCAAAATTGGCTTAGTGGCAGGAAGCAAACGGCAATAATCGACGGGTGTTTTTGTGACTGGAAGGGTGTTTCCAGTGGGGTTCTGCAGGGCTCAGTACTAGGTCCCTTGCCTTTTGTGGTATATATCAATGATTTAGACTTAAAGGTAGGGGGCATGATTAAGAAGTTTGCAGATGATACAAAAATTGGCCGTGTAGTTGAAAGTGAGGAGGAAATCTGTAGACTGCAGGAAGATATCCTTGTCAGGTGGGCAGAAAAGTGGCAAATGGAATTCAATCCGGAGAAATGTGAGGTAATGCATTTGGGGAGGGCAAACCAGGCAAGCGAATATACAATAAATGGGAGGATACTGAGTGGTGTAGAGGAACAGAGGGACCTTGGAGTGCATGTCCACAGATCCCTGAAGGTAGCAGGACAGGTAGATAACGTGGTTCAGAAGGCATCCGGGATACTTTCCTCTTATTAGCCAAGGCATAGAATATAAAAGCAAGGAGGTTAGGCTAGCACTGTATAAAACACTAGTTAGGCCACAGCTTGAGTACTGTGTACAGTTGTAGTCACCACATTACAGGAAAGATGTGATTGCACTAGAGATGGTACAAAGGAGATTTACGAGGATGTTGCCAGGACTGGAGAATTTTAGCTATGAGGAAAGATTGGATAGGCTGGGGTTTTTTTTAGAACAGAGGAGGCTGAGGGGAGATTTAATTAAGGTATATAAAATTATGAGAGGCCTAGATAGAATGGATAGGAAGGACCTAGTTTCCTTAGCAGAGAGGTCAATAACCATGGGGCATAGATTTAAAGTAATTGGTAGAAGGACTAGAGGGGGGTTGAGGAGAAATGATTTCACCCAGAGGGTGGTAGGGGTCTGGAACTCACTGCCTGAAAGAGTGGTAGAGGCAGAAACCCTCATCACATTTTAACAAGTACTTGGATATGCACCTGAAGTGCTGTAACCTACAAGGCTACGGACCAAGAGCTGAAAAGTGGGATTAGGCTGGCACAGACACGATGGGCTAATTGGCCTCCTGTGCCATAAATTTCTATGATTCTATATTGAATCTGCTTCCACCACCCTTTCAGGCAATGCATTCCAGATCGTAACAACTTGCTGCATAAATTATTTTCCCCTCATGTTGCCTCTTTTTTTGCCAATTACCTTAAATCTGTGTCTTCTGGTTATTGACCCTTCTGCCACTGGAAACAGTTTCTCCTTATTTACTTTATTAAAACCCATCATAATTTTGAACATCTCCATCCAATCTCTCCATACCCTTCTCTGCTCTAAGGAGGACAACTGCAGTTTCTCTAGTCTCTCCACTTAACTGAAGTCTTTCATCCCTGGTACCATTCTAGTAAATGTCCTTTGCTCCGGCTCTTAAGGCCTTGACATCTTTACTAAAGTGTGGTTCCCAGAATTGGCCACAATAGTCCAGCTGAGACCTAACCAGTGTTTTATAAAGGTTTAGCATAACTTCCTTGCTTTTGTACTCTATGCCTCTATTTACTTATAAAGCCAAGGATGCCGTATGAATCATTTCACATTTCTCTGCATTAAATTTCATCTGCCATGTGTCTGCCCATTTCACCAGTTTGTCCCCCTGAAGTCTGTTTACTACATTTCAGAGTTTCGTGCCGTCTGCAAACTTTGAAATTATGCTCTGTATACCCAAGTCCATGTCATTAATATATATCAAAAAGAACAGAGGTCCCAACACTAACCCCTGGGGAACACCACTGCCAACTTCCCTCCAGGCTGAAAAACAACTGTTCACCACAACTCTCTGCATTCTGTCCCTTAGTAAATTTCATATTCATGTAGCCAGTGCCCCTTTAATCCCATGGGCTTCAGTTTTGCTATCTCGTCTATTGTGTGGTACTTTATCAAATGCCTTTTGAAAGTCCATATACATGTCAGCTGCACTACCCTCATCAACTCTCTCCATTACTTCATCAAAGAACTCAATTAAGTTAGTCAAATTTTTTAATAAATCCATGCTGGCTTTTATTTATTAACCCATATTTTTCCAAGTGCCCATTAATTTTATGCTGGATTATTGTGTCTCAAAGTTTACCCACCACTGACGTTAGACTGACTGGCCTGTAGTTGCTGGGTTCATCCCTCTCCCCTTTTTTGAACAGGGGTGAATTATTTGCAATCCTCCAGTCCTGTGGCACCACCCCCATATCTAAGGAGGACTGGAAAATTATGGCCAGAGCTTCCGCAATTTCCACCCTTGCTTCCCCCAGCAAACTAGGATGCATCCTATCCGGACCAGGTGACTTTTCTACTTTTGAGCACTGCCAACCTTTTAACTATCTCCTCTATCTATTTTTATCTTATCCAATTTCTCTACTACCACCTTCTTTACTGTGATAAAGTATCCATTCAGTACCTTAGCCATGTCCTCTGCCCCCACAAGAAGATCTCCTTTTTGGTTCCTAATCGGCCCACCCTTCCTTTGGCTACCCTTTACTATTTATATGTTTATAAAAGACTTTTGGGTTCCCTTTTATGGTAGCCGCTAATCTACTCTCATACACTCTCTATGCCCCTCTTATTTCCTTTTTCAGTTCTCTCCTGTACTTCTTGTATTCAGCTTGATTCTCCACTGAATTATGAACCTGATGTTTGTCATAAGTCTCCTTTTTCTGTTTCGTTTTAATCTCTATGTATCTTTCGTCATCCAGGGAGCTCTATCTTTGGCTGCCTTTCCTTTCCCCCTCGTGGGAAAGTGACTAGCCTGTACCCAAACTATCTCCTCATTGAAGGCCTCCCATTGCTCGTTTACTGTTTTACCTGCCAGTCTTTGATTCCAATCCACCTGGGCCAGATCCCTTTACAATTCACTGAAATTAGCCCTCCTCCAGTTGAGTATTTTCACATTTCATTTTTCCATTCCTTTTCTATAACTATTCTAAAGCCTAATGATATTGTGATCACTGTTTCCCAAATGCTCCCCCACTGAAACAGGCTCCACTTGCCCCATTTCATTCCCCAGAACTAGATCCAGCACTGCTTCCTTCCTTTATTGGGCTGGAAAAATACTGATCAAGAACATTCTCTTGTACGCATTTCAGGAATTCCTCCCCTCTTTGCCCTTTACATTGTTATTTTCCCAGTCTATAGTAGGATAACTGAAGTCCCCAATTATCACTACTGTAAAGTTCTTACATCTTTATGCAATTTGTCTGCTAATTTCCTCCTCTGTCTCCTTCCCACTATTTGGTGGCCTACAGTATACTCCCAACAGGGTTATAGCTCCTCCATTGTCCTTAATTCTTACCAAATAGATTCTGACTTTGAACCCTCAACTACATCATCCCTTTCTAGTGCTGGAACAGTCTTTGGCTCTTTGATCAATTCTGCCATGCAACCCCACCCCACCCCCCCCTTTTATTCTTGCCTGTCTTTCCTGAATACATTGTAGCCTGGAACATTAAGCGCCCAATCCTCCCCTTGTTTGAGCCAGGTCTCTGCTATTTCCACTATATTATAATCCCATGTGGCGACTTGTGCCTGCAGCTCACCAACCTTATTTACCACACTTCGTGCATTTACGCACATGTGCTCCAAACCCATCTTTGTCTGCTTAGCATTTTCCCCCGTCTGATCCCTCCTATTTCTGAACTACCCTTTATTCTAATGTTGTTTATCTCTCCCAGTCCTCTGTGCACTTTGTATTTCCTCTCTAATGCTTCAACTTGGTTCTCCTTCCCCTGACAGATTAGGTTAAACCCTCCTCCACAGCATCACTTAACCTCCCTGCGAGGACATTGGTCCCAGCCCTGCTGAGATGCAACCTGTCCATCTTATACAGATCCCTCCTGCTGTAGAATTGGTCCCAATGCCCCAAGAATCTGAAGCCCTCCCTCCTGCACCATTTCTCATAATGGACTAGGGTGCATAGACATAATTCAATCCCCATTTTAAAGTCATATATTCTATTATTTTTGTATAACTTTGATTTAAGTGTCACCCTTGTCTCAGTGTCAGTACTCTCAAGCTCCAGAGACTTGAGCACACAACCTAGGTTGACACTTCACTGCAGTACTGAGGGAGAGCTGCACTGTTGGAGGTGCCGTCTTTTGAATGACTTAAACTGAGGCCCCATCTGCCTTCTCAGGTGGATGCAAACGATCCCATGGTACTATTCAAAAAAGAGCAAGGAACTTCCTCCGGTATCTGAGCCAACGCCACTAAGAATAAATTATTTAGTCATTTATCCCATTGCTGTTTGTGGATTTGCTGTGCGCACATTAACTGCCACGTTTCCCTACATTACAACAGTGACTACACTTCAAAAAAAAGTACTCCATTGGCTTTGGGGTGTCCTAAGGTCATGAAAGGTGACCTATAAATGTAAGTTCTTTTAATTTAATATTTATAGTTTAATAGGAAAACTCGGGGCAATTTGGAAAGCAGAGAAGTAGAATTGGTTGGAGCATAGTTTCTCTGCACTACAAGCTTTGAAGCTGGGAAACTAAGGTGCTACACTGTCAACACTGGCAGGAAGTTGTAATTACAACATGTCAAGTTTACATTATAAATGCAGTTGTCATTATAAATGTGGACATAGGACCTTTTATAATGGGGGATGGTTGAAAAATGTGATACAAGGGAGTAAGATTTTGTAGATGGGAAGTTCATTCCGACATAACAATTTTAATAAGTTATTTTGTTTTACAAAATTGCACTCAGAACTGTAAGAATTTAATAAATAGTCACACTTGCAAATGAACGATTAACATGCCATATGATAAATTAGCCTTGCTAATTTTTCCTCTTCCTATTCTGTCTTAAATTCAAACTTGCATGGAATGAGTGGGCAAGGAAAGGAACACGTGTTTGAACATATCGTACTGTATTTGGCTTTCATGGGCTGAGAAAAACTTAGCGCATGAAAGCTAAATACAGTAGAATTCCTCTAATCCAGTCTCTCATCTTCACAGTTCAGTAATCTGAAGGGGACTGTTAGCTTTGAAAATTTAGGAAAATTTCTGAGAATATAGTATAGACTTCCATCCCATCAGTCTGGGCTGGATTGGAACCCAGAGCTGAAAGGACAGTGTTTGACCTTTGCATCACCCATTCATTAGCAAAACATCAGTTTTACATAAGTCTACTAGAAGCATCAGCGTTCTGCTGTAGTTCATTTTAGTAGCGGAGAGGCCATTGAAAAGTGTTGGTCTACATGAGATTGGTATGCTAACAGACTACCTGATATATACCCTATCAGGAAAAAAATGCTTAGTACCATTGTCTTCATGCACTTTAAGAAGAAAGAGCCATATAGTATCTCATGTCTTACTCAAGATGTACTGAAATGCCTTACAACTAACGATTGCTTTTGAAGTACAGTCACTGTTGTTATGTGGGCAAACACAGTTAGTTTGCACAGAGCAATGTCCCACAAACATCAAATAAGTAAATGACCAGATAATCTTTTTGCAATGTTTGTTGAGAGAGGAATGTTGACCAGGGCACCAGGAGAACTCTCTTCTCTTCAAATAGTGCCATGGAATCTTAATGCAGATCTTCCAGGCTGTGTACTGACAAAACAATAGTCAAATTGATAAGTATGCTAATAAGTTCCCATTTGCTCTCTTCACAGAGTTAGGTGGAACACAGAACAGCAATGTAAATACTGTAAAACTGGAAAATCTGCAAATTATATAAGTGATATTAGTAGAAGGGTCTCGGGTGATTTTTTTTTTCTCCTTGTGTTAACATGTACACATCCTAGGTTAGAGTTTACCATTCACATGTAAGGTTTATAAGATGCCTTGTTAGCTTGCCTCTGAACCATCTTACGTAACCTACTCCAAAATAACTTAGAGTAAAGTGATTAACTTCTAATTGCCTGAGTTACCCAAGATGAAATTGAACACAAATGCAGTAACTAACAGTACTTCAATTAACAGTTAAAAAGGCATACAGGATCCTTGGCATTATAAATAGAAGCATAGAGTATAAAAGCAAGGAAGTAATGCTAAACCTTTATAAATCACTGGTTAGACCTCAGCTGGAGTATTGTGTTCAATTCTGGGCACCACACTTTCGGGAGGATGCAAAGGAGATTTGGAGAGGATGCAAAGGAGATTTACTAGAATGGTACTAGGGATGAGGGACTTCAGTTATGAGGAGAGACTAGAGGAACTGGGATTATTCTCCTTTAGAGCAGAGAAGGTTAAGGGGAGATTTAAGAGGTGTTCAAAATTATGATGGGTTTTGATAGAGTAGATAGGGAGAAACTATTTCCATTGGCAGGAGAGTCAGTAACCAGAGGACACAGATTTAAGATAATTGGCAAAAGAACTGGGGGGAGATGAGGAAAATTATTTTTACGCATTGAGTTGTTATGATCTGGAATGCATTGCCTGAAAGGGTGGTGGAAGCAGATTCAATAGTAACTTTCAAAAGGAAATTAAATATATACTTGAAAAGGAAAAATTTGCAGGGCTATGGGGAAAGAGCAGGAGAGTGGGACTAATTGGATGGCTCTTTCAAAAAGCTGGGACGGACACGAATAGCCCTCTTCTGTGCTGTAAGATTCTATGATTTTATGATTTAATTAACACACCTTTGGTAACATGATTAATACCACCACCAGGTTAAACATTGAGGAGTACATGAAGCATTTAGATATATTTTTAACCGACAGAGTTTAATCAGCATAGGAGGAAATATAGGTTATCACCGCATCTCTGCTTTTGCTAGATTTTGCTTTGACAGTATAATAGGTTCAGTGACCAACATTAAAGGAAAGCTTAGCAAGGTTATGCTTACAGTTTGTAAGTAATGTATCACTAGCCTATCTCTAGCTTCAAATATTGGGGCTATTCTATCATGATATAAGCAACAACCACTTGCATTTATATAATGCATTTAACATAGTAAAACATCCCAATGTGCTTCACAGGAGCATTATCAAACAAAATTTGACACTGAGCCACATAAGGAGATATTAGGACAAGTGACCAAAAGCTTGGTCGAAGAGATAGGTTTTAAGGAGTGTCTTATTGGAGTTTAGAAAGATTAGGGAAGAAATTCCAGAGCTTAGGGCCCAGGCAGCTGAAAACACGGCAGCCAGTGGTGGAGTGATTAAAATCAGCGCTGCGCAAGAGGACAGAATTGAAGGAGCACAGAGATCTCAGAAGGTTGTAGGGCTGGAGGAGGTTACATGAGGGGTGAGGCCATGGAGGGATTTGAAAACAAGGATGAGAATTTTACAATCATGGTGTTGCCAACCGGGTGCCAGTGTAGGTCAGCGAGCACGGGGTGATGGATGAATGGGACTTGGTGCGATAGGATACGGGCAGCAGAGTTTTGGATGAGCTCAAGTTTATGGAGGGTAGAAGATGGGAGGCTGGCCAGGAGAGCGTTGGAATAAGCAAACCTAGAGGTAACAATGACTTGGATGAGATTTTTAGCAGCAGATGAGCTGAGGCAGGGGCAGAGATGGAAGATGTTATGGAGGTGGAAGTAGCCGATCTTTGTGATGGTGCGAATATTGGCTCTGAAGCTCATCTCAGGGTCATATAGGACATTGAGGTTGCAAATGGGCTGGTTCAACCTCAGATGATGACGAGGGAGAGGGATGGACTTGGTGGCTAGGGAACGGAGTTTGTGGCGGGGACTGAAGATAATGGGTTGGTCTTCCCAATGTTTAGTTGGAGGAAATTTCTCGGACCAGCAGCGTGACAAATCAGAGGCAATGGAGGAGTTGAGTGAGGTGGTGGTGAGGTCGAGCTGGGTGTCATCAGCGTACATGTGGAACCAGAAGGTTTTGTTTTTGGATGATGTCACCGAGGGGCAGCATGTAGATGACAGATATGAGGGGGCCAAGGATAGATCCATGGGGGACTCTAGAGATAGTGGTGCAGGAGTGGGAAGAGAAGTCATTGCAGATGATTCTCTGGCTACAAATGGATAGATAGGAATGGAACCAGGCGAGGGCAGTCCCACCCAGCAGAGACGTATAACCTTTTCCTTCCTAGGTAGCATTGGTGGCCCTGCCTTGCTCTGAGATGTGCTATGCTCCTCCATTATGATGCACTTTACAAGTTTACTTCTGATTAACTTTCTTCATCTTCCAGCTTTCACTCATATCACTCTGTTGGGACTTAGAAAACCCACTTCCATATGATTTTATTGGTAACACCTTGCTCCGGACAAACATCTGCAAAAAAAAAATACTAGTATCAGTAATGGTGACCATGAAAGTACCGGATTGTTGTAAAAACCCATCTGGTTCACTAAATTCCTTTAAGGAAGGAAACCTGCTGTCCTTTACCCGGTCTGGCCGATATGTGACTCCAGACCCACAGCAATGTGGTTGATTCTTAATCGCCCTCTGAAATGACTTAGCAAGCTACTCATTTGTACAATCTCGCTACAAAAAGTCATCATAAGAATAATACAGGATGGTCCACCCGGCATCAGACTACTAGGCAACGGACAGGACAAAGGCAAAGTCCCCCTCACTAACATCTGGGGACTTGTGCCAAAATTGGGAGAGCTGTCCCACAGACTGGTCAAGCAACAGCCTGACATAGCCATACTCACAGAATCATATCTTTCAGCCAACATCCCAGACTCTTCCATTACCATCCCTGGGTATGTCCTGTCCCACCGGCAGGACAGACCCACCAGAGATGGCGGTACAGTAATATGCAGTCAGGAGGAAGTGGCCCTTGGAGTCCTCAACATTGACTCTGGACCCCATGAAATCTCATGGCATCAAGTCAAACATGGGCAAGGAAACCTCCTGCTGATTACCACCTACTGCCCTCCCTCTACTGATGAATCAGTCCTCCATGTTGACCACCACTTGGAGGAAGTACTGAGGGTAGCAAGGGCACAGAATGTACTCTGGGTGGGGGAATTCAATGTCCATCACCAAGAGTGGCTCGGTAGCACCACTACTGACCTAGCAGCCAGATTAGGCCTGCAGCAGGTGATGAGCGAATCAACACGAGGGAAAAACTTACTTGACTTCGTCCTCACCAATCTACCTGTCGCAATTGCGTCTGTCCATGACGGTATTGGTAGGAGTGACCACTGCACGGTCCTTGTGGAGACAAAGCCCCGTCTTCACTCTGAGGACACCATCCAACGTGTTGTGTAGCACTACCACCGTGCTGAATGGGATAGATTCAGAACAGATCTAGCAGCTGAAAACTGGGCATCCGTGAGGTGCTGTGGGCCATCAGCAGCAGCAGAATTGTAATCCAGCACAATCTGTAACCTCATGGCCTGGCATATTCCTCACTCTACCATTACCAACAAGCCAAGAGATCAATCCTGGTTCAATGAGGATTGTAGAAGAGCATGCCAGGAGCAGCACCAGGCGTACCTAAAAATGAGGTGCCAACCTGGTGAAGTTACAACACAGGACTACAAGCATGCTAAACAGTGGAAGCAACATGCTATAGACAGAGCTAAGCGGTTCCACAACCAAAGGATCAGATCAAAGCTCTGCAGTCCTGCCACATCCAGTCGTGAATGATGTTGGACAATTTAACAACTAATGGGAAGAGAAGGCTCTGTAAACATTCCCATCTTCAATGATGGCAGAGTCCAGCACGAGTGCAAAAGACAAGGCTGAAGCGTTTGCAACCATTTTCAGCCAGAAGTGTCAAGTGGATGATCCATCTTGGCCTCCTTCCGATAGCCCCACCATCACAGAAGCCAGTCTTCAGCCAATTCGATTCATTCTGCGTGATGTCAAGAAACGGCTGAGTGCACTGGATACAACAAAGGCTATGGGCCCCAACAACATCCCAGCTATAGTGCTGAAGACTTGTGCTCCAGAACTAGCCGTGCCTCTAGCCAAACTGTTCCAGTATAGCTACAACACTGGCATCTACCCGACCATGTGGAAAATTGCCCAGGTATGTCCTATCCACAAAAAGCAGGACAAATCCAACCCGGCCAATTATCGCCCCATCAGTCTGCTCTCAATTATCAGCAAAGTGATGGAAGGTGTCGTCAAAAGTGCCATAAAGCGGCACTTACTCACCAATAACCTGCTCACTGATGCTCAGTTTGGGTTCCGCCAGGACCATTCGGCTCCAGACCTCATTACAGCCTGGGTCCAAACATAGACAAAACAGCTGAATTCCAGAGGTGAGAGTGACTACCTTTGACATCAAGGCAACATTTGACCGAGTGTGGCACCAAGGATCCCTAGTAAAATTGAAGTCAATGGGAATCGGGGGGAAAACTCTCCAATGGCTGGAGTCATACCTAGCACAAAGGAAGATGGTAGTGGTTGTTGGAGGCCAATCACCTCAGCCCCAGGACATTGCTGCAGGAGTTCCTCAGGGCAGTGTCCTGGGCCCAACCATCTTCAGCTGCTTCATCAACGACCTTCCCTCCATCATAAGGTCAGAAATGGTGATGTTCGCTGATGATTGCACAGTGTTCAGTTCCATTCACAACCCCTCAAATAATGAAGCAGTCTGTGCCCGCATGCAGCAAGATCTGGACAACATCCAGGTTTGGGCTGATAAGTGGCAAGTAACATTCGCGCCAGACAAGTGCCAGGCAATGAACAACTCCAAAAAGAGAGTTTAACCACCTCCACTTGACATTCAACGGCATTACCATCGGCGAATCCCCCACCATCAACATCCTGAGGGTCACCATTGACCAGAAACTTAACTGGACCAGCCACATAAATGCTGTGGCTGCAAGAGCAGGTCAGAGGCTTTGTATTCTGCAGCGAGTGACTCACCTCCTGACTCCCCAAAGCCTTTCCACCATCTACAAGGCACAAGTCAGGAGTGTGATGGAATATTCTCCACTTGCCTGGATGAGTGCAGCTCCAACAACACTCAAGAAGCTCGACACCATCCAGGACAAAGCAGCCCGCTTGATTGGCATCCCATCCACCACCCTAAACTTTCACTCCCTTCACCGGCGCACCATAGCTGCAGTGTGTACCATCCACAGGATGCATTGCAGCAACTCGCCAAGGCTTCTTCGACAGCACCTCCCAAACCGCGACCTCTACCACCTAGAAGGACAAAGACAAGGACAAGGGCAGCAGGCACATGCAAACACCACCACCTGCACGTTCCCCTCCAAGTCACACACCATCCCGACTTGGAAATATATCGCTGTTCCTTCATCATCGCTGGGTCAACATCCTCGAATTCCCTACCTAACAGCACTGTGAGAGAACCTTCACCACACAGACTGCAGTGGTTCAAGAAGGCGGCTCACCACCACCTTCTCGAGGGCAATTAAGGGTGGGCAATAAATGCTGGCCTCGCCAGCGACACCCACATCCCACGAACGAATAAAACAAAAAGCAATGCCTTCAAGTATTAAGCCCCTTGCATCTATAGTAATTTATGTTCATGGCGCTACCTGATGCAACATAGCTATTCACTCATTTAAGTAGCTGATCTGTGGAACACGAGGCAGTTGAACAATCCCTACTACTGTACCCTTGGCTAGGGAACACTTAAGCATGGTACACATGAAGAAACTAGATGTTTGATTACGTGATTCACAAGTGGCTCTCAAAGTACAGTTTAAGAAAATATCTAAATGAACACTTATTCCAGATGTATTGTAATTCCACATAAAGTACTATAATTCACTCAATAAAATTGCCACATGCAGTATAAGTTGGTGTCAACCATTCTTTAAATGTGTTATAAAAGAAAGTTTATTTTGTCCCAAAGCACAATAAACTGACCCTAGAAGTATTTATGCCCAATTAATCAGGTAAAGATTCTGATACTGCAAATATATACAATGTACTTTTGCATTGCAGAGCACAGTGGAAGGCTTGTTCAATGACACCATCCAGCAAAGGTCCCCATAGACGGCGATGTTTGCATGCTGTTGGTGCCAGCTGATGAGCCCATGCAGTGGTGATGAAAACTCAGCATTATTCACTTCCAACATTGCTGTGCAGAAACTTTGACATTTTGTCCATCCTCCACAAAACATACTCACAGGTATGATGTGAGTAAATAGCTAAAGTTTCTTTATTAATCGAATCTCAGGAAGGTTCTTTTTCTGGACCAATTAGTCTTCAACAAGACAGGTTATTTTTGGCTTTATTTCTATTAACACTTTGAAGCATTGGAGAAAAATTGGAAAGATTGGTTAATAGTAGAAGAAAGGTCCATTATTGCTTTCCTAGTCTTTTTCTTACTCATATCTACCTCTCTGTTAAACTTAGCACAGAGATGAGTGTATCCCTATTGCAGGCAATTCTCCCAGCTTCCAACAGCACTAACCAAATTTTAGAGTTTCTTTTGTTACCCTATTGCCATTATTATGTTAATTGTTGCAGTGAATCCTTTTTTCATGCCACAATATGCTGCAATGATTTCTAAAGAAACAACTGCCCTAACAACTAACATTGTGGATGGATGGTACTGTTGATTGTAAAAGTAAACCATTATATTTGTTGTCATCCAGGCTGACTTCTTGTAGTTCAATAAGGACCATAGATCACATCCTGGATCTTCTAATCTGGGACTTTCTGATCTGTATGGCTCATCATACCAAGATGTATATTTACTCTCTGAATCATCGGGGATCCCTGCATTTTTTTGGGGGAGGAAAATATTGTAAGCCCTCTGGTTGGTTGAACACATTTATCTACTGACCAGCTGACTCAAACACTGTACGTCAAAACTGAAACATCAGGGGTATTGGTCCATCTCACTCATGCAGTTTTTTAAACTGACATATACTTTGGCTAGTATGCACTAAATTCAGTTGTGTTGCTTCATCCTGTTCATGGTTCTTAACTGGTTAATGGAATATGACCTGAATGGCTTTGGTACTCAAGCTACCAACTACCCCAAATTCCGTGGAGGCGACTCACATGAGGTTGTGATCTTGTGTGTACACTGCTAGTATTTCACAGTAATCCTCTTGTAGATCTTGTAGCTAAGTAGGTTGAGATGAGAGAAAATATGTTTTTTTGATAAGAAATAGATTAATATAAAGGAGTCAATTTGCCTATCCTCTGCACTCGTATGACAGAAGCAGCTTATTACTTTTCTATTTTTCTTGTTTCTGTTCTGGACAAGTTGATGCCTCATGTAAATGGCATGTGATTGAAAATCTTACACCTGGAATTAGTCCAATGTTTGCAGCTCTTTTGGTATTACAATTTGGTTTTTTTTAGCCAATTTTCCTCTCCTCAAGGTGTTGGTTGCAGCTGGGGCCCTCCATTACTTCCCAAGTGGTCATTCTTTGTAAGTGAGCCTAGATCATGATTATCCGCAAGCTATTCAACCATAGGAGCTTTCAGAGCAGAGATGACAAGTACGCACAAGGGCAGCGAATAATGATCAGGAGTGGGAACTCTAGTTGATTTTTCCCCTCTCTAGTTCATGAGGGTTTAAGACGAATGTCAAGTCTCCTGCCACCCTGACAGAGAGTTAACAGCACAGACCAGGAATCAAGTTGGGGTTTTCTGGTCTGTATGTGTCTCAGTTACAGCAGCCTTTATCAACTGAGCCACTGGGGGAACTACTGTTAATATTTTTAAGATTTCTTGCCCTGTTATTCCTACCTCTTGTTTGTCCATCCCTGGACCATGTAATTTTTCTGACTGAGAGGCCACTATCACTGCCATTCTTGGTTGACTGCCAAGAGTTAATTACGGGTTAGAACAGACTCCACAACATAACAGATTCCACTTTCCTTGAAAAGATAATAGAATGTGCAGTTGTTTTTTTTCCAATCTAAACCAGACTACGGAAAGCGTGTTAACATTTGAGCGGGGGGGGTGGGGGGAAAGCACACTACTCTTACACTGTCTGTAGCATTGTAATAACAGCCAACTGTACGTTCAGTCCACATGAATGAGTTGAGTGAATGGAATCACACTGTAAAGGGAAAATGAAAAATCAACAGTATTGCATCATGTGCTAGGAAGAACCATCTTGTTTCAGTTCATATGTTCCATATGCAATTGGTTACTGTATTACTCTTGGAATGTAGATGCAAAGTGTTTGTGTTACAACATTTTGTAATTTATCAGTTGTGAAATGTAGTGGACAAATTATTTGTACTTGGAGCACTAAATCTTTTTCTTCCTCCCCGAATAAGAGAATCAGGTTAGTATTTATTTCTTTGTTTCTCAAATTGAATGAATACTGAAAATCATTTATTTTGTTTCTCTCAGGAGCAAGATGTCTCCTGCTTTGAAGATAGCAGTGATGATGATGACCAAACACTGAAGATCTTTGATGAACTAAAAAATAAATATTCTCGGGCCAAGGCTAACAATAAAAGGTTGATT
Organism: Heptranchias perlo; assembly: GCF_035084215.1. NCBI lineage: Eukaryota > Metazoa > Chordata > Chondrichthyes > Hexanchiformes > Hexanchidae > Heptranchias > Heptranchias perlo. The sequence continues at coordinate 93,659,009 of NC_090327.1, forward strand.
CAAGAACTTAAAAAGGTTACAACAAAACTCCGGTTTGCTGAAGAAAAGCAAAAAGAATATGAACACATGGCATCTGAGCTACAAAGACTGAGGGACCTCAATATGGATCTTCAAAATGCACTGCTTTTGAAGTTATTTAGATGTAAGTCTCGTCTTTTTTCCAAAATTGGGTTCCGCCTCAAGCTAACATAGAAACATAGAAAAATTTATGGCACAGAAAGAGGCCATTTGGCCCACCATGTCTGTGCCGGTCGAAAAAGAGCTACCCAGCCTAATCCCACTTTCCACTACTTGGACCATAGCCTTGTAGGTTCATAGAATCATAGAAGTTTACAACATGGAAACAGGCCCTTCGGCCCAACATGTCCATGTCGCCCAGTTTATACCACTAAGCTAGTCCCAATTGCCTGCACTTGGCCCATATCCCTCTATACCCATCTTACCCATGTAACTGTCCAAATGCTTTTTAAAAGACAGAATTGTACCCGCCTCTACTACTGCCTCTGGCAGCTCGTTCCAGACACTCACCACCCTTTGAGTGAAAAAATTGCCCCTCTGGACCCTTTTGTATCTCTCCCCTCTCACCTTAAATCTATGCCCCCTCGTTATAGACTCCCCTACCTTTGGGAAAAGATTTTGACTATCTACCTTATCTATGCCCCTCATTATTTTATAGACTTCTATAAGATCACCCCGAAACCTCCTACTCTCCAGGGAAAGAAGTCTCAGTCTATCCAACCTCTTCCTATAAGTCAAACCATCAAGTCCCGCTAACATCCTAGTAAATCTTTTCTGCACTCTTTCTAGTTTAATAATATCCTTTCTATAATAGGGTGACCAGAAGTGTACACAGTATTCCAAGTGTGGCCTTACTAATGTCTTCTACAACTTCAACAAGACATCCCAACTCCTGCATTCAATGTTCTGACCAATGAAACCAAGCATGCTGAATGCCTTCTTCACCACCCTATCCACCTGTGACTCCACTTTCAAGGAGCTATGAACCTGTACTCCTAGATCTTTGTTCTATAACTCTCCCCAACGCCCTACCATTAACGGAGTAGGTCCTGGCCCGATTCGATCTACCAAAATGCATCACCTCACATTTATCTAAATTAAACTCCATCTGCCATTCATCGGCCCACTGGCCCAATTTATCAAGATCCCGTTGCAATCCTAGATAACCTTCTTCACTGTCCACAATGCCACCAATCTTGGTGTCATCTGCAAACTTACTAACCATGCCTCCTAAATTCTCATCCAAATCATTAATATAAATAACAAATAACAGCGGACCCAGCACCGATCCCTGAGGCACACCGCTGGTCACAGGCCTCCAGTTTGAAACACAACCCTCTACAACCACCCTCTGTCTTCTGTCGTCAAGCCAATTTTGTATCCAATTGGCTACCTCACCTTGGATCCTGTGAGATTTAACCTTATGTAACAACCTACCATGCGGTACCTTGTCAAAGGCTTTGCTAAAGTCCATGTAGACCACGTCTACTGCACAGCCCTCATCTATCTTCTTGGTTACCCCTTCAAAAAACGCAATCAAATTCGTGAGACATGATTTTCCTCTCACAAAACCATGCTGACTGTTCCTAATCAGTCCCTGCCTCTCCAAATGCCTGTAAATCCTGTCTCTCAGAATACCCTCTAACAACTTACCCACTACAGATGTCAGGCTCACCGGTCTGTAGTTCCCAGGCTTTTCCCTGCCACCCTTCTTAAACAAAGGCACAACATTTGCTACCCTCCAATCTTTAGGCACCTCACCTGTAGCGGTGGATGATTCAAATATCTCTGCTAGGGGACCCGCAATTTCCTCCCTAACCTCCCATAACGTCCTGGGATACATTTCATCAGGTCCCGGAGATTTATCTACCTTGATGCGCGTTAAGACTTCCAGCACCTCCCTCTCTGTAATATGTACACTCCTCAAGACATCACTGTTTATTTCCCCAAGTTCCCTAACATCCATGCCTTTCTCAACCGTAAATACCGATGTGAAATATTCATTTAGGATGTCATCCATCTCTTGTGGTTCCGCACATAGATGACCTTGTTGATCCTTAAGAGGCCCTACTCTCTCCCTAGTTACTCTTTTGCCCTTTATGTATTTGTAGAAGCTCTTTGAATTCTCCTTTGCCTTATCTGCCAAAGCAATCTCATGTCCCCTTTTTGCCCTCCTGATTTCTCTCTCAACTCTACTCCGGCAATCTCTATACTCTTCAAGGGATCCACTTGATCCCAGCTGCCTATGCATGTCATATGCCTCCTTCTTCTTTTTGACTAGGGCCTCAATCTCCCGAGTCATCCAAGGTTCCCTACTTCTACCAGCCTTGCCCTTCGCTTTATAAGGAATGTGCTTACCTTGAACCATGGTTAGCACACTTTTGAAAGCCTCCCACTTACCAGACGTCCCTTTGCCTACCAACAGACTCTCCCAATCAACTTCTGAAAGTTCCTGTCTAATACCATCAAAATTGTCCTTTCCCCAATTTAGAATTTTAACTTTTGGGCCAGACCTATCATTCTCCATAGCTATCTTAAAACTAATGGAATTATGATCACTGGTCCCAAAGTGATCCCTCACTAACACTTCTGTCATCTGCCCTTCCTTATTTCCCAAGAGGAGGTCAAGTTTTGCCCCCTCTCTAGTCGGGCCATCCACATACTGAATGAGAAATTCCTCCTGAATACACTCAACAAATTTCTCTCCATCCAAGCCCCTAATGCTATGGCTGTCCCAGTCAATGTTGGGAAAGTTAAAGTCCCCTACTATTACCACCCTATTTTTCTTGCAGCTGTCTGTAATCTCCTTACATATTTGCTCCTCAATTTCCCGTTGACTATTTGGGGGTCTGTAGTACAATCCTATCAAAGTGATCTCTCCCTTCTTATTTTTCAGTTCTACCCATATGGACTCAGTGGGCGAACCCTCGGATATATCCCCTCTCACTACTGCCGTGATGTTCTCCCTAATCAAGAACGCAACTCCCCCTCCTCTCTTACCTCCTGCTCTATCTTTCCTATAGCATCTGTACCCTGGAACATTGAGCTGCCAGTCCTGCCCCTCCCTTAGCCATGTTTCAGTAATAGCTATAACATCCCAGTCCCATGTACCCATCCATGCCCTGAGTTCATCTACCTTGCCCATCAGACTTCTTGCATTGAAATAAATGCAGTTTAATCTAGACTTCCCTTGGTCTTTGCCCTGCTTTCTCAGACCATCTGTCCGGTCATGTTTTGTACACTCTCCCTTACTGCCTTTTGTTTCTATCACCACTTTACTTCCCACTGACTTCCTGCATCGGTTCCCATCCCCCTGCCACATTAGTTTAAACCCTCCCCAACAGCACTAGCAAACACTCCCCCTAGGACATTGGTTCCAGTCCTGCCCAGATGCAGACCGTCCAATTTGTACTGGTCCCACCTCCCCCAGAACCGGTTCCAATGTCCCAGGTATTTGAATCCCTCCCTCTTGCACCATCTCTCAAGCCACGTATTCATCCTAGCTACCCTGTTATTCCTACTCTGACTAGCCCGTGGCACTGGTAGCAATCCTGAGATTACTACCTTTGAGGTCCTACTTTTTAGTTTAACTCCTAACTCCCTAAATTCAGCTTGTAGGTCCTCATCCTGTTTTTTACCTATATTGTTGGTACCTATATGTACCACGACATCTGGCTGTTCACCCTCCCCCTCCAGAATGTCCTGCAGCCGCTCCGAGACATCCCTGACCCTTGCACCAGGGAGGCAACATACCATCCTGGAGTCTCTGTTGCGTCCGCAGAAACGCCTGTCTATTCCCCTTACAATCGAGTCCCCTATCACTATAGCTCTGCCGCTCTTTTTCCTGCCCTCCTGTGCAGCAGAGCCAGCCACGGTGCCATGAACCTGGCCGCTGCCACCTTCCCCTGGTGAGCCATCTCCCACAACAGTATCCAAAACGGTATACCTGTTTTGGAGGGAGATGACCGCAGGGGACGCCTGCACTGCCTTCCTACTCTTCCTCTGTCTGTTGGTCACCCATTCACTATCTCCCTCAGTAATTTTTATCTGTGGTGTGACCAACTCACTGAACGTGCTATCCACGACTTCCTCAGCATCGCGAATGCTCCAAAGTGAGTCCATCCGCAGCTCCAGAGCCGTCAAGCGGTCAAACAGTAGCTGCAGCTGGACACACTTCCCGCAGGTGAAGGAACCAGGGACACAGGAAGGATCCCTGAATTCCCACATCCCACAAGAGGAACATGACATGGCTCTGGGATCTCCTGCCATGACTTAACCCTTAAGTTAGCTTAACACAACTACAATGTCAAAAGAAAAAAAGGAAAGAAAAACTACTTACCAGTCACCAGCCAATCGCTTACCTGTTGGCTGTGACTTCATGCCTCCAGCAGCTGCAGTAGCTCGATCCTCCTCCTAAACAATCAGCTACTCACCAATCAGCTCCTTCCCTTCTGCTGACGTCACTTTGGGTTTTTTTTCTCTCTTCCTAACCCTCGCCCTCGGCCGCTCCTCTGCTCCGCCGCCTCAGCTGATCCTGTGCTCCTGACTCCCGCCTTTTTATGGGTCGCTCCTCTGCTCCGCCGCCTCAGCGGTTATGGCACTTCGAGTGCATATCCAACTACTTTTTAAATGGGATGAGGGTTTCTGCCTCTAACACCCTTTTCAGGTAGTGAGTTCCAGACCCCTACCACCCTCTGGGTGAAAACATTTTTCCTCAGCTCCCCTCTAATCCTTCTACCAATTACTTTAAATCTATGCCCCCTGGTTATTGACCTTTCTGCTAAGGGAAGTAGGTCCTTCCTGTCCACTCTATCTAGGCCCCTCATAATTTTATACATCTCAATTAAATCACCCCTCAGCCTCTTCTGTTCCAAAGAAAACAACCCCAGCCTATCCAATCTTTCCTCATAGTTAAAATCTCCAGTCCTGGCAACATCCTTGTAAATCTCCTCTGTACCCTATCTAGTGCAATCACATCTTTCCTGTAACGTGACCAGAACTGTACACAGTACTCAAGCTGTGACCTAACTAGTGTTTTATACAGTTCTAGCATAACCTCCTTACTCTTATATTCTATGCCTCGGCTAATAAAGGAAAGTATCCCGTATGCCTTCCTAGCCACCTTTATCTACCTGTCCTGCTACCTTCAGGGATCTGTGGACATGTGTGCCAAGGTCCCTCTGTTCCTCTACACCTCTCAGTATCCTCCCATTTATTGTATATTCCCTTGCCTTGTTTGCCCTCCCCAAATGCATTACCTCACACTTCTCCGATTGAATTCCATTTGCCACTTTTCTGCCCACCTGACCAGTCCACTGCTATCTTCCTGCAATCTACAGCTTTCCTCCTCACTATCAACCACATGGCCAATTTTTGTATCATCTGCAAACTTCTTAATCATGCCCTCTACATTTAAGTCTTAAATCATTAATATATACTACAAAAGGTAAGGGACCTAATACTCAGCCCTGCGGAACCCCACTGGAAACAGCCTTCCATCACAAAGGCACCCGTTGATCATTACCCTTTGCTTCCTGCCACTGAGCCAATTTTGGATCCAATTTGCCATTTTCCCTTGGATCCCTTGGGCTTTTAGTTTTTTGACCAGTCTGCCATGTGGGATCTTGTCAAAAGCCTTGCTAAAATCTATATACACTACATCAAACACACTACCCTCATCGACCCTCCTTGTTACCTCCTCAAAAAATTCAATCAAGTTAGTCAGTCACAACCTTCCCTTAACAAATCCATGTTGACTGTTCTTGATTAATTCGTGCCTTTCTAAATGACGGTTTATGCTGTCCCTCGGAATTGATTCCAATAATTTGCCCACCACTGAGGTTAGACTGACCGGCCTGTAATTACTTGGTCTATCCTTTTCTTCCTTTTTAAACAAGCAGTCCTCCAATCCTCCGGCACCGCGCCTGTATCCAGCGAGGATTGGAAAATGATGGCCAGAGCCTCCTCTATTTCCTCCCGTGCTTCTTTTAACAGCCTGGGATATATTTCATCCAGGCCTAGCGATTTATCCACTTTCAAAGATGCTAAACTCCTTAATGCTTCCTCTCACACTATGCTTATCCCATCCAATATTTCACACTCCTCCTCCTTAACTACAATCTTTGCGTCGTTCCCCTCCTTTGTGAAGACAGATACAAAGTATTCATTAAGAACCATACCCACATCTTCCTCCACACATAGGTTACCTTTTTGGTCTCTAATAGGCCTTACTCTTTCATGAGTTATCCATTTGCTGTTTATGTATTTATAAAACATTTTTGGGTTTTCCTCAGTTTTACTTGCCAGTATTTTTTCATGCCTTCTCTTTACTTTCCTAAAGTGTATCAGTATTAGGAATGGTAAACTTCTACTAAATGGATGTTAGTGTTGAATTGTCTCACTTTCCTCATCATTTTGTTTACTACTCCAATCCCTTGTAATAACCTAGAAGCAGGCTTATTAAAATTTATTATCTATCTCAATGGTTTAAATTTGGCTGTTTAATTGTCTGAATTTTTTTTAACACAACAGGCTACTCTGCTGCCAATTTAAGCACTGGTACAAAAGAAGTACTCTCCAAGTATTGCGTTTTTCAAATTTAAGCCTGGTAAATTCTATATTAGCTCACACGTGAGGTGCTTAATAGTTTAACAGTTTGTAGTCCATCAATCAATTCCTTTTTCATCAGGGGCTTTGAACTAGTATGGATATAGGAGTGCTCTCTGCACAAAGTATACCATCCCTCTTTTTAAATTAACAACACTTTTGACTTCTAACCTTCCAGTCTCCTCCCAAGCTGCTCTGGCAGTATAGTTTATAGGGATAGTGTACCAGTATCCTGGCGTGGCTGCATTGCTTTTAATGGGATCTAGTGCTTCAGCCATTTCAAACCGATGAAGTCAATTGAGGTATTTAAAATAATGAAGGAAATAGACAGGGTAAATGGGGCCAATTTTCCCTCTAATAGGACAGTCTAGCACAAGGGGAATAATATTAGAGTTTAAGCCAAGCCAGTTAAAAGCGAATCTGTGAAGTTTCTCCTGCTCACTGTTTTAAATCTCTAGCATTTATTATTATATCTAATTGCACTCGTTCTAGATCCCTCAATCTGTTTCTATCTACTCTGTCCCGTCCCTTCATAATTTGAAACACCTTGATCAAATTAACCCCTAATCTCCTCTTCTAATGAAAACTGGCTCAATTTTTCAAGTCTGTCTTCATATTTATATTTCCTCATACCAGATAGCGTTGTAGTGAATCCGCCTTATATCCTCTACATAGCTTCAACATCCTTTCTATAGTGTGGAGCTTAAAACTGCACACAGTACTCCAGCTGTAGTCTTACTAAGCTTTTATTTAAATTCACCATTACATCTTGGCTTTTGAATTACATGCCTCTTGCCATAAACCCAATAGTCCATTAGCTTGTTTTTTAATGGCTGTATCCACTTGAGATGCTGTTTTTAATGTTTTGTGAACCTGACCCCAACCCCCACCCCCAAATCTTTCTGCTCTTCCACATCACATAGCTTTCCTCATTTAAGGTATAATTATTACTTTTATGTTTCACCTCACGTTTACTGACATTAAATTCCATCTGCCACTTTTTTGCCCATTTCACCAACTTATCGATATGGAGAAAAGGCTGGGATTTGGAATTGAAACGAGAGTTGCCATGGCTAATCAAGCTCTGAACTGAATGGCCTGTTCTTGATCTTATGCTCCTAGATAGGGGCCGTGCAATTCAAATGGGACTCATATTGGGGAAAGTTACTGCTGGCTCAGCATTGGTGCAGTAACATTCTGTGCCACTCTACAGAATTATTTTAGTATAGGTTTGACTGGCTCAGACCGTTTGCCAAGCCAATGATGCAGTAATAGGCCATTTCCAGCTATTGAACTGGTGGCGATAGACTACTCTTTGTCATATAGCTAAGTGTGTTTTGGCTGTTACAAGATGAATAGGGTACAACTGTAAAGAGGAAAACCTTTTTGAGGATGTTTATCTTTCAATTTATTTCTCTCCCTGTGTTACTACTTTCAGCCTACAGAACATGGAACCTGCACCTAGACCTTTCCCACACTATGCCAGCTGCCAGGAGACGTACAAGCAGCCTAAGAGAGACCTTCCTCTAATTATTCCCTTCTGTTAGAAACTCCTTGGCCTACAATTGGCACCTTTGCTTCGTGCTTTGGTTGAGACTGCAATGAAGTAGAGTGGGGAAACGCAAACCTGTGTTCCATCATTACATTAGAGCACCACCCTGCTGGCCATAAATGAGAATTTACATGTTTATTGTGACAAACTGTGGAATCTGAAATTGAACGTCCAGTTAATTTTATTAATCTACAAAACTCTGATTCTTCTAGGTCAAAGGGGGGAAAGGTTTCTGCAGCTTTTGGCAGATAATATTGCTGTCACATTTTCTATGTATGAAAGTTACATTCAGTCACTAGAGCTTGCAATCATATATTCAGGATTTGATGCCAACTATGGTTTGTAAAGAGTCTTGCAACTGCTGCTGTAGCGCCACACCTTCAGTTGGTAGAATCACCATTTGAAGGTGTCAGGTGTGTGAGCTTCCTATGACCAGGAGAATGATGGTAGTGCACTTACAGATTGTTACAGTGAGTTGTAATGTTCTCTGTATGGCCCGTGAGGAGTTTCTGGTACCTACTGGACACCTAGCTAGTACTCAAACTCACGTGTTGGTTATTAAATGATGTACTGGTGATTATCCTCCAAGGAGGAAGATATGCAGAGTATCTTTGGGTTGAGGTGGCTCCAAGTTGACATGCCTGGCAATGGGAGCTTGGAGCCCATCAATCTTTGATAGCAGACTTGCTAACCTGATATGAGTCTGCAGTTCTCTAGGACACTGTTAATGTTTAACCTGCCAACCTGACTCATTAACAAGACCTGGAGCAGCAGAGCTGGTAATGTACTTGGAGGCTGGGATTCTTCTGCTTAGCCACTGTCCTAACGGCTAAGATATTTTCTGGACAAACAGTACTGCATTGTTGTAACCAGTTTTAGCTGGTTAAATACCATGAGTATTTCTGCACATAATGAGGATTCCCCAAGTCCTGGCTCTTGCTAATTTGTGTCTTAAGCTTTCTGGACTTGAGTAAGTGGGATATGTCCCTACCAGTAACTGGAGAGAGTGTACACTCCATATGTATTAAAGTTCTCTGGATTCAGGAACTGTCCCTCTAGATTGGAAAATTGCACATGTCACTCTGCTTTTTAAGAAAGGAGAGAGAGGGAAACCAGGGAATTATAGACCAGTTAGCCTAACATCTGTTGTGGGGAAATTGCTGGAGTCTATAATTAAGGATAGGGTGTCTTAACACCTCGAGAATTTTCAGTTAATCAGGGAGAGCCAGCATGGAATTGTGAAAGGTAGGTCGTGCCTGACAAACCTGATCGAATTTTTTGAAGAGGTGACTAAAGTAGTGGACAGGGCAATGTCAATGGATGTTATTTATGTGGACTTCCAGAAGGCATTTGATAAGGTCCCACATAAGAGACTGTTATCTAAGATAGAAGCCCATGGAATCGAGGGAAAAGTACGGACTTGGTTAGGAAATTGGCTGAGCGAAAGGCGACAGAGAGCAGGGATAATGGGTAAGTATTCACATTGGCAGGATGTGACTAGTGGAGTCCCGCAGGGATCTGTCTTGGGGCCTCAATTATTCACAATATTTATTAACTACTTAGATGAAGGCATAGAAAGTCTCCTATCTAAGTTTGCCGATGATACAAAGATTGGTGGCATTGTAAGCAGTGTAGATGGAAACATAAAATTACAAAGGGATATTGATAGATTAGGTGAATGGGCAAAACTGTGGCAGATGGAATTCAATGTAGACAAATGTGAGGTCATCCACTTTGGATCAAAAAAGGATAGAACAGGGTACTTTCTAAATGGTAAAAAGTTAAAAACTGTGGATGTCCAAAGGGACTTGGGGGTTCAGGTACATAGATCATTGAAGTGTCATGAACAGGTGCAGAAAATAATCAAGGCGGCTAATGGAACGCTGGCCTTTATATCTAGAGGACTAGAGTACAAGGGGGCAGAAGTTATGCTGCAGCTATACAAAACCCTGGTTAGACCGCACCTGGAGTACTGTGAGCAGTTCTGGGCACCGCACCTTCGGAAGGACATATTGGCCTTGGAGAGAGTGCAGCGTAGGTTTACTAGAATGATACCTGGACTTCAAGGGGTAAGTTACGAGGAGAGATTACACAAATTGGGGTTGTATTCTCTGGAATTTCGAAGGTTAAGGGGTGATCTGATCGAAGTTTATAAGATATTAAGGGGAACGGATAGGGTGGATAGAGAGAAACTATTTCCGCTGGTTGGGGATTCTAGGAGTAGGGGGCACAGTCTAAAAATTAGAGCCAGACCTTTCAGGAGCGAGATTAGAAAACATTTCTACACACAAAGGGTGGTAGAAGTTTGGAACTCTCTTCCGCAAACGGCAATTGATACTAGCTCAATTGCTAAATTTAAATCTGAGATAGATAGCTTTTTGGCAACCAAAGGTATTAAGGGATATGGGCCAAAGGCAGGTATATGGAGTTAGATCACAGATCAGCCATGATCTTATCAAATGGCGGAGCAGGCACGAGGGGCTGAATGGTCTACTCCTGTCCCTATGTTCCTATATCGGGCAAACAAACCTTGTGTGGATTTCTTGGTAACTTGAAGACTCTTGAACATTGTAATGAGTTGCCACTCATGTTAGACCTCAGAGGAAGGGTGAAGTGGTTGGCCTTCCAGGGACATCCTTGTGCAAAGACTTAATGGCCACAGCATTCCTTTGCTTTGGTACATATTTCCTTTGAGTACAATATTCAGTTACCTTCCAGTGAGGAATACCCATGCATGCATACACACACACATTGTTGTGTCAGTAAAAATCGTATGGAGTAGTAGATTTATCCACAGACCAGGATTTTTGCTTTTCACCTGCCTCTACCAATGAGTGCAGCCATGGAAATGTTCAGGAGAACCTGTGCCAACTCACCATGGTTGCTTCAAGATCAAATGGTCATGATGGGGTTTCTTCAGCAACAAAGGAGACCTTGTTTAACCAGTTACTAGTTGATTCACCGATGTTGGTCCAGATGCAAAATAAAATATGGAAAATAGCTCACACAAGTTGGGGCCTTGTTCCTTCAGAGAAGGAATCCAAGCAGCTGGATGCAAGGGGAAAGAGGCTGTACTCAAAAGATATTCTTGGGTGATGATGCATGTTATTAAGCATTTATACTTAAGCAAGCTACCCAGATTGATTTTTCCCACCACAAATGCTACTATAGTTAGGAATCCCTTTGGTAAACAGACAGCTAATCTGCTGTAGCATTCAGTTGTAGTTGTACTGACAGCATAAGGAATTGCCTTGTGCAAGTATGCCTGGCTGAGGATACCTGGTTTTCTTACAGAACTTAAGAAAAGGCTGATATTTTCTTTTCTGGGAAGGGCCTGTTTAGTGACTAAATAGAAACCATTCCGGACAGTGGCTTCCAGTTGTACAGATTTTAAAAGTATTAGCCGGGCTTATGTTCCAAACTGCTTATGCCCTTAAGAATCTTAAGGTCATTTGGTCTTTTCTTATTCCTTGCTTTATGTTTTTTCTCCTCCCATTTAATTTGTATTGGTACTCATCACCTCGTCAGTTTTCAGATTTTTCTTTTTTTGCTCTCGCTATAGGTTGTTACTCTGTTGTCTCCTGCTTTTCCATCTCCAGGCCTTACTGAAATGTTTAATGTTGTAACCAAAGTTAGGGGACTGCTTGCTATTTTTATGGATCTGGTAGCTAATAACGATAGCATGACATAAATATAAATGAAGCTCAATAGTTAGCATACAATGGGTAATTCACAGAATTTTAAAAATCATTTTGGAATCTGCATGAAGAACATTAGTTCTTGAATTAGCTTTTGATTAACCACTCAAATTGCTTTCAATATTTTCACATTTTCAGTACCAGAACAATACCATGGTTCGAACCCTGAAGAAGAGCTGATTGACAACACACCAGCCCATCAACTAATTTCCAGTACTCCAGTAACTTCCATTCTGCAAGACCATTTGAACATGCAACAAAGAGTATATCCCTGCAAGAAAAGTCCACATGCTCTTCTTCCAACTCCAAGTACCTCTGATCATCTGGAGAGTCAGATCGAAAATGGGAACAACATGGTACCATGTCCATGGGCTTCAACCCAAGCCGTTGCTATGGCTCAGCCTAACGTTTACTCTGTTCAGGATGGAAAGGTAATGTTAGGTTTATGTATTAGAAATACTTTCCATATTTTGTATATACCAGCTGAATTTATTAAGTAAGGATTCTGATACCATTTGTTAATAGGTTCACATTGGAGCTAATATATGGATTGATGAGGACAAGTGGGAAACTGTGAAACGTCAGCCAAGTGATTCAAGATTTACAAAGTGCTTGGCTGTGGCTGTCTGGGGTGTCGATACCCTGAAGGATAGAAGTGTCACTGGAATTGCATGCAACTCAACAAAGTCATCGCCTAAACCTCCTCTTTCCCCATACAAAGTACAGATTATTAAAGGTAAGCTTAACAACAACTTTCCACAGCACAGAGTCTTTTGTCTTTTCCTTAAGTTTGATTTTTCTCCTTGGAATTTTCTCCCCCTCCCACCCTTTCACCGACCAAGGAAGGTTCTAACTTTTTACAGACACTGAGTTTTGCATTCATGGGTGACAGTTTCAGAATTCTGAAACTATGAACAAGCTAATTGTCGCCATTTTGTATTCATTTTACAGTTTATTTTTCTTCACTTTGAAAGTATAGCATTTTTTAACCAAATAAATTCACTAAAATTTTTTAGTAAACAAAGCAGCATTCGTGGGGAGTGGACATCATCTGGTGACAAATGTCACTTGCAGAGTAATCACTGATGCAAATCTGAGCAGCAGCTTTTTTTAACTATCACTAACTAATAACCATCTAATGGAGTACTTATGATCATTGAAAATTAATATTTTTCAATTTGGTCAGTTTACTTCAATATAATACCAAATAGAAACTGTGTGTATCCACGTCCCTGCCATTCCTATTTTATTTATTATACAGTTCTTCTGCAGAATCAAAGCTTCTGGTTCCTTCCAGGCTGCCATGAGGAATATCAGCAACACCATCAATCTGCAGTCTATGCTTGTATTAAATGGGTGACTGATGATTTGTTTGCTATAACAAATACATTCATCACTTTCTCAGCAGTTTCTGTGCTGGTGCTTGGCAGAGTAAGAGGTGCATTGTCATCAGGATTTTCATTGTCAGTCTGTCTGACTAGTGATTGAATCTTCTGATTGAAAATAGAGAAAGGGAAAAAGTAGTTGCGAGAGCAAGCAATAGCAGATCAGTGGCAGTGCAACACAACACCAAGTTGTCATGTTCAGGAGTTTAGTGAGCGTTAGGCTGAAAGAGTTGAGTACAAAGAGAAGAGGAAAGGAAGATGCCAACAAACCCTGGTGCGATAGGCTTCCAACGTCACCATCTCTAATGCTGACTGCCACGTCATTGGTGTCCTCTTCCATAGGGGTGAGTGTTTGCAGTGCGGTAAACCTCCTGCGCTGGTTGTCTCCATCTGTGTTCGCCTCTATCATCCCCGTAGTTGAAGATTGATGTTTTCTTTCATGACACTTTTTTAATATAAAAGAGCAGTTTAAACCAAAATGCCCACCTACTCAAATAAGACCTGCCATATAAATTCAACAGAAATCTAAGAACAACTCGTGAAAAAACAATAACACACCCTTAAACACCCAACTATCCCACTTGAGCTATAAGACCAGTTTACAAAAAAAGAAACTCTATACCATGTTCTCATAAATAGTCTGGCAGCTAGCAATCATTAGGAAGAGATAAACATCTTAACTCAGAGATTCTATGTTAACTCAGCTTGACCTTCCTTGAAGGAGCATGTTTCACCTCCTATTTCTTGTTAGAGCCTCCCTTGTGCAGGGATCTGGGATGGCTCAGTACAGTCATGGTGTGTGCTGCAGATGACACATCTTCTGGACAGAGATCCTAGGAGCAGATGTAGCACAAGGTGAGAAGGAAGACGGTCTTTCTCATCTGAGAAATGTCTCATGAAGTCTGGTTATCAGAATTGTGATGCTGCATCCAATATTCTGTAATCAATACAGAACTTTGTAGGACAAAGATTTGAATAGTATAGGCACTTCTCACAAATATCTTTTGGTGTCAAAATGCTGCTGACAGTAGCTCAGGGGGAAAAAATCTGCAATTAGCTTGCAAGGAAAGCTGTAGTTTTGAAGTAGCTTTTGTTATAATCTCTTGTTTAGTAGCAGACAAGTCTTGGTATGATTATCCAAGGATAGTTTAGTTCCACAGCATGTGGTCAGAAGGTTTTGCCCTCTCAAATCAAACAAGTCATCACAGTATCCACAGAATTATGAAATAATGCACGGCAATATGAGAAGCCCTGTAATCCATTGTGTATTTTAGTAGTGAGCATTTGTCCTTTTGTAGCAGTTAGGATTTTCTGCAAAGGCATCTGAGCATATGTTGTCATCCAGGGTTTGGGTAGTTTCTTGCCTATATTATTTCGGTTTCTCCACCCTCCTGCTCTGGATTCAGATCTGATTTATGCATGTTTAAGATGGAGTTTAGGTCAATCAGAAAAATGAACAGTAGTTTGAAATAGTCAAGTCATTGGAGCAACCAAGTTCAACTATAACAAAACAAACTAGCAAAGACAGGGTAGGTGGTGGAACATACCAAGAAAACCTTTTAGCTGCCCAGATAAGTCAAAAACAGTGGACTGCCACTCATCCAAAGACTCCTGAACCAGTACCAAGTTTTTAATGTACATTTTAGCATTGGGAACAGTATTTAGCTGCAAATAGTATGCCAACTCTGACTCTGCAATAGCAGCCAGCAAGACATACTACAAATATGATCCAAATAAGTCTTTTCGTTGGAAGATCCAATATGGCAGGTCTCAATTAGGTGCTTTCAGAACTGTAACTATGTGTGTATGTAATTTGAGAATTGTATTTTGTCAGTATATTTGGATTTTCAAAAGGTATTCGATAAGGTGCCACACAAGAGGTTGTTACTCAAGATTAGGGCACATGGGATTGAGGGTAATATATTAGCATGGATTGAAGATTGTTTTCTGTCCGTTAACCAGAGAGTAGGGATAAATGGGTCATTTTCGGGTTAGCAGGTTGTAACTAGTGGAGTGCCGCAAGGATCAGTGCTTGGGCCTCAGCTGTTTACAATCTATGTCAATGACTTGGATAAGGGGGCCGAGTGTAATGTATTCAAGTTTGCTGATGATACAAAGCTAGATGGGAAAGTAAGCTGTGAGGAGGACACAGAGTCTGTAAAGGGATATAGACAGGTTAAGTGAGTGGCCAAGAAGGTGGCAGATGGAGTATAATGTGGGGAAATGTGAAATTATTCACTTTGGTAAGAAGAATAGAAAAGCAGAATATTTTTAAAAGGTGAGAGACTAAGAAAGGTCAGAGGGATTTGGGTGTCCTTGTACACGAATTACAGAAAGTTAACATGCAAGTACAGCAAGCAATTAGGAAGCCAAATTATTGCAAGGGTGTTGGAGTATAAGAGTAAGGAGGTAGTGCTGCAATTATACAGGGCTCTGGTGAGACCACACCTGGAGTACCATGTACAGTTTTGATCTCCTTACCTAAGGAAGGATATACTTTCTTCGAGGTGGTGCAACAGAGGTTTACTAGATTGATTCCTGGGATGAGAGGGTTGTCCTATGAGGAGAGAGTGAGTAAAATGGGCCTATATTCTCGAGTTTAAAAGAATGAGAGGTGATCTCATTGAAACATATTAAGATTCTGAGAGGGCTTGACAGGATAGATGCTGAGAGGCTGTTTCACCTGACTGGAGAGCCTAGATCTAGGGGTCATAGTCTCAAGATAAGGGGTTGGCCATTTAGGACCGAGATGAGGAAATATTTTTTCACTCAGGGTTGTGAATCTTTGGAATTCTCTACCCCAGAGGGCTGTGGATGCTCAGTCGTTGAGTCTATTCAAGATTGAGATCGACAGATTTTTGGACACTAAGGGAATCAAGGGATATGGGGATCGGGCGGGAAAGTGGAGTTGAGGTTGAAGATCAGTCACTATCTTATTGAATGGCGGAGCAGGCTCGAGGACCCGTATGGCCTACTCCTCCTATTTCTTATGTTCTCGTGTCATCTGTTCCAGCAGTTTAGATCTGTTGGGTTCAAATTCTCAGAAGCCACACTGAAACTGTATAATCTTTGGATAGTCCACTTAGAGCAACATGTATATTTCTGGTCATTGCAAAGGAAACCATCCATGCACTGGAGGCAGTGCAGGGAGACTCGTCTCAGTTTCTCAGTTTTACAGAGATTAACTATGAGGAGCAACTTGATAAACTAGCACTATTCAGACTCAAAAAAGAGATGTCTGAGGGTTTCATATTGAGGTATATAAAATACTTACCAGGACAGAGAAAGTAAATCTGGAACAATACATATAGATGCACTAAGCAACAGGAGAAAAGGGGACAGGTTCAAGATTGTGAGGGGAAAAGTTAGGACAGATGGCAGGAAGTGTTTCTTTACACAAGAGTGAGCAACAGCTGAAGCATGCTGCCAAGAATGATGATTGAGGCCGGAACATTGGAATAATTTAAGTAACGGCTAGATGCTGTATTGGGAAGGTTGATGGTGTTGGTTGACAGATAAATGTTGGCCAGCACACTGGGAGAATTCCCCTGCTCCTCAAATAGAGGCATGGGGTCTTTTAAATCCACTGAACAAGCAGCTGGGGCCTTAATTTAACAATGCAGTACTCCTTCAGAACTGCATTGAACTGTCAGCCTAGATATGTGCCCAAGTCCTGGAGTAGGCCTTAAACTCACGACCTTTTGAGTCAGAGACAAGAGTGCTATTACTGAGCCAAGCTGATGAAGTATATTTCAGTTTTTAAGAGCAAAACAATTTCTACAGTTTACAGTTCTAGGTTAATATTTTAGATTGTCCTATTATTTTATTAGTGAAATTAAATAAAATTCTGTTTCCTCTACAGAACAGTTGCTGAACAGGATAAGACAAGATGCCAAAGATGACAATGAGATCCACAAGCGACTAAATAAAGTCAATCGATACATTGGGGAAAAAATAATGGACATTAATAAGCAGTGGCGAAAAGCCAAAGCAGAAATATCAAAATTTAGGAACTGTGAGTGTGAGATAGGATTAAAATGTGACACTCATGTGCATTGTGAGAGATCTGAAATACCTATCAAGGAAGAGATTGAAACCTTTATCTATGAATAATCTAGTGAGAACTAATATGTCTTGCATGATCAGAAAGTTCTGTACATGGAAATTCTGGTTATTAATAGTGTACAACTGTTATTTGATTACAGTGAAATCTGCTTGTACTCTTCATATCATTTATTTACCATAGAATGGCACTACAGAAAATTATTTCTTATTCATTTCTGTAAAATTGTCCAGTTTTATATCACATAATGTTAAATCGGTGGAAATGTACAGATAATCCAGCAAATTGTTAAAGAATCGTAGAATTCTACAGAAGGAAGCCATTTGGCCCATTGCGCCTGTGCCGCCTCTAAGAGCTATCTACTTATTTCCCATTCCTCACCTTACCCCCCTATCATTTTTTTTAAAAAATCAAATATTTGTCCACTTCCCTGTTTAAAAGCAGAATCTATAATAGCTTTTATCACTGTTTCCATGTCCTAACAGCCCACCGAATTTTTTTTAAAAATAATTCTCCTAGCGTTTCCCTTTGTTGTTTTGGTAATGATCTTAAATTTATGCCCTCTAGTTACCGAGTCATCAATCCATGAATGTAGTGTTTCCCTTCTTACCTTATCAAAACCCTTTATAATTTTGAATAGTGTATCAGATTGCCTCGACTTTGACTGTGGTCTTATGAAAGACTTCAAATATCTGTGAACGAAAGCTTCTCGTCTCTGGCCTTAGAGGGAGTGCAACGAAGGTTCACTAGATTGATTCCTGGGATGTGAGGGTTGTCCTATGAGGAGAGATTGAGTAGAATGGGCCTATATTCTCTGGCGTTTAGAAGAATGAGAGGTGATCTCATCGAAACGTAGAAAATTCTTAGAGGGCTTAACAGAGCAGATGCTGAGAAGTTGTTTCTCCTGGATGGACAGTCTAGAACTAGGGGTCATAGGCTCAGGATAAGGGGTCGGCCATTTAGGACTAAGATGAGGAAAAATTTTTTCGCTGAGGGTCGTGATTCTTTGGCACTCTCTACCTCCAGAGGGCTGTGGATGCTCGGTTGTTGAGTATATTCAAAACTGAGATCGACAGATTTTGGATAGATTAAGGGAATCAAGGGATATGGGGATAGGGTGGGACAGTGGAGTTGAGGTAAATGATCAGCCATGGTCTTATTGAATGGCGGAGCAGGCTTGAGGGGCTGTATGGCCTACTCCTCCTATTTCTTATGTTCTTATGATCTTGGTGAATCTCTTCTGTGCTCTGGCTATGGCCTTGATGTCCTTCCCAAAGTAAGTCAAACAAACCTGGATATAAAATTCAAACTGTGGCCTAACCAGTGCTGTGTATAGATTTAGCATTACCTCTTTGCTTTTGTATTCATTGTCCCAATATATAAAACATAGGATTTTGCATACTTTTTACAGCTTTATCAACTATTCATTCTCGGGATGTGGGCGTCAATGGCAGGGCCGGCATTTATTGCCCATCCCTAGTTGCCCTTGAGCAAGTGATGCTGGGCCGCCTTGTACCGCTGCAACTCATATGGTGAAGGTGCTCCCACAATGCTGTTAGGTAGGGAGTTCCAGGATTTTGACCCGGTGACAGTAAAGGAACGGTGATATATTTCCAAGTCAGGATGCTGTGTGACTTGGAGGGGAAAGTGCAGGTGATGGTGTTCCCATGCACCTGCTGCCCTCCCCTTTCTGGGTAGTGGAGGTCATGGGATTGGGAGGTGCTGCTGAAGAAGCCTTGGCAAGTTGCTGCAGTGTATTTTCTAGATAGTACATAGGGGATGCTGATCAAGCGAACTGCTTTATCCTGGATAGTGTCAAGCTTCATGAGTGTTGTTGGAGTTGCATCCATCCAGGCAAGTTGAGAGTATTCCATCACACTCCTGACTTATGCCTCATTGGTGGTAGAAAGGCTTGGCGAGTTAAGAGGTGAGCCACTTGCTACAGAATACCCAGCCTCTGACGTGCTCCAGCAGTCTGTGACTTGGCCAGTTCAGTTTTTCTCAATGGTGACCCCCAGGATGTTGATGGTGGGGGATTTGGTGATGATAATGCCATTGATTGTTAATGGGAGATGGTTATGCTCTCACTTGTTAGAGATGGTCATTGACTGGCACTTAAGTGGCAAGTAACATTCATACCACACTCAGCCCAAGTCTGGATGTTGTCCAGGTCTTGTTGCATGTGGGCATGGACTGCTTTATGATCTGAGGAATTGCAAATGGACTGAACACTGTACTATCAGCGAACAGCCCCACTTCTAACCTTATAATGGAGGGAAGGTCATTGATGAATTAGCTGAAGATAGTTGGGCCTAGGATGCTATCCTGAGGAATTCCTGCAAGGAATGTCCTGGGGCTGAGGTGATTGGCCTCAAACAACCACAACTATTTGGTTGTACAACTCCTTTGTACTAAGTATGACTCCAGCCACTGGAGAGATTCTCCCCACCCCCGATCCGCATTGACTTCATTTTACTAGGGTTCCTTGGTGCCACACTCGGTCAAATGCTGCCTTAATGTCAAAGGCTGCCACTCGCCTCACAGAAGTGAACTTGTCCTCTTACTTTTAAGGTTTTATTTATTGGAATCTGTTAGTCTGTCTGCTTCTCTACTTTTTTTAAAATATTATCATTTATTGTATATTTCCCATCCTTAATCTTCCTCCCAAAATGTTTAGCCGTACATTTCTCCTTACTAAGTTTTAGCTGTCATCATTCCATTGGAATTAACTGAGTAGTTAGCACTAAAAATATTTCAAATAGTGTATTGCCATGTACATACGAATTAAGAGCAGGAGTAGGTCATTCGGCCCCGTGAGCCTGCTCTTCCATTTGATAAGATCATGGCTGATCTGATTGTGACCTCAACCCTACTTTCCCGACTATGTACTATAACTTTTGACTCCCTTGTTAATCAGGAATCTATTTAACTCAGCCTTAAAAATATTCAATGATCCTGCCTCCACCACTCTCTGGGGAAGGGAGTTCCACAGACTCACGACCCTCTGAGAGAAAAAATTTCTCCTCATCTCAGTCTTAAATGGGAGACCCCTTATTTTTAAACTGTGGTCCCTAGTTCTAGTCTCTCCCACAAGGGGAAACATCCTCTCAGCATCTGCCCCCTCTAGTTCCATCAGGATCTTATATGTTTCAATAAGATCACCTCTCATTCTTCTAAACTCCAGTGTATACAGGCCCAACTTATCCAACCTTTCCTCATAAGATAACCCCCCCCATCCCAGGAATCAGTCGAGTGAACCTCCTCTGAACCGCCTCCAAAGTAATTATGTCCTTTCTTAAATAAGGAGACCAAAACTGCACACAGAATTCTAGATGTGGTCTCACCAATGCCCTGTACAACTGTAGCAAAACATCTCTACTTTTATATTCCATTCCCCTTGCAATAAATGACAACATTCCATTTGCCTTCCTAATCGCTTGCTGTACCTGCATACTAACATTTTGTGATTCGTGTACCAGGATACCCAGATCCCTCTGTACCTCAGAGTACTGCAATCTCTCTCTCTTTAAATAATATACTACTTTTCTATTCCTCCTGCCAAAGTGGACAAGTTCACATTTTCCCACATTATACTCCATCTGCCAAATGTTTGCTCACTCACTTAATCTATCTATATCCCTTTGCAGACTCCTTATGTTCTCTTCACAACTTACTTTCCTACCTGTCTTTGTGTCATCAGCAAATTTAGCAATCATACATTCGGTCCCTTCATGCAACTAATTGGTAGTACAACTCCTTTGTACTAAGTATGACTCCAATCACTGGAGAGGTTCTCCCCACTCCAATCTATACTATAAGGGCCATTGTGCATGCACAACTTTCAAATTCCCCTCTGCTGCTCTCTTCATAAAAGGGACAATATCATGCCTTCCAGTCCTTCAGCTGCTATAGATGTTTTTAAAAGATCAGCAATAATTATTCTGGAAGCTGTGGAAGGTTGAGTCCGTCAAGAAAAATATTAATCTTTCCCTTCATTAGTGTCCATTCATATATAAAGCCTCCTAAAATACTCTTGGTGTCTTAGCATTGCACAGTTATGCTTTTTTAACCATCATTCCTACATTTCACCTTCCTACTTGAACTGGGTTGGCTTGTGTTACGTCAACAAATGCCGCATTCACTGCTGTTACATGCACCATGTTCTCTTGTTACAGTGGTTATGTATTGACGGTAACTGCCACAAATTTAAGCTGTTAGTACTGAGCACAGTTTTGTTGCTTTCTCCACATTCGCTAATCATGGATTCACATTTTGAGATTAGTCAAATCCACTTCTCTACATTTAAATAGACCCTTGATAGAAACACCACAGATAGCAGGCATATTGAATATACAAAAAAAAATCTGACCATTGAAGGGCAATTTGTAGGATTGTTGAAGTGCCATACTCACATAACAGCTCCTATGGAGAACAACTTAAAAAAAAAAATGTCTAATGTTTGGTGTTTAGTGAATAATAGACACCCCTAGATGGATACTATTTAGTTGAGGGGTTTGAATATATAGTAAACTCCCAAGAGTAAACTAATAGTGCTTTCTAAATCTTGACATTAGATTTACTATTTTTAATTCAATTGGGACAATAGTTATAGGCTAAATGAACCCACAGAACTGCCACTTTTTTAAACAGTGAATTCAGGATAATTCACTAGCTTCTATTTTATAATAGTAATACAAAGTGTGGAAAATTGGAATGCAGTTCTTCATTTGTCATCGGCCTATTGACCGGGAAAAATCTTGGCTATGCTTGTCCCTTTAAGAAACATTTTTAGATAGAACTGCATAATCAACATTCCTAACCAAGAGAAGGAATTCTAATAATGACAAGGAAATATCAATAACGTGAACGTAAAAGAGGTATTTTGTGCAAAACTACATCACGAGAATGAAAAGACCCGACTATAAATTAATTTTAAAAAGCCACAAGCTAAACTAAAGTTAAGGAATAAATTCATGATCAGAGTCATTGACTTGTAGGATAGACTACAATCTAGGAAATGCATGCTCGTCCAGCTAAAGCATTCAGAAAGAAATCAATTTCTGATTCAGCAAAATGTTAGAAGAATAGCTGTTAGGGGCAGATTTTTTTAAAATTATGAGCTGGGTTCCTGACTAACGGAACCTTTTATTGTTCCTACATTTTTTTCTTCCCTTCCAAATCCCATTTAAAAATCAACAAATGGCAGCAATCTTCAATTATTTCCTCCTTTGTCATCACACCTGGATTGTAGCTGCTCCATATTATGAGAATCTTAAAATCCAATAGAATTACTTTTTTGGCTTGAACATTTCAATGTAAAACTTAGTTTATTAATTTCTCTCTTCCCCTCTGCCCCCTGTCAGTTTAAGCAGGTTATCAAGTTCAGCCTCAATTGCAATTAATTCAGAAAGTAAGCTTTACTCTGCATCTAACAGAACTATACAGGATCTGGGTGTGCTTTATGCTCACACCGTGTCCTAGGTGGAATATGTTCTATTCACCAGCACTAATGATGAGCACAATCTGCATTACTGACTGTCACATGCAGTGTTACTGCTTCCATTGGTCATAAACTTGTCAGGCATTGGGTGGTACACTGGATTACAAACTTACCTTTTACCTCTGGGACCTCAGTCCTCCAGCCAGAACTACTGGGATTAAACTACTGGTTTAACTATCAGTTTCCTCAGTATGGTGACTGTAAGATCCTACGTGGAATGATAAAGGTAGTTACAGTTCAGTTTCTAGTGACCCACGATGAAAACTGTCCCCAATTTGGCACTAATTGTTAATCTTAATCAGAAAGAATTAGAGTTTGGCTGGTATGGGAAACAGGGAAAAATGTCATTAGTGCATTCATGGGTGCACTTCACAGATTGCAGCTGAGGCAGAATAAAGTAAGCTTTACTCTGCATCTAACAGAACTATACAGGATCTGGGTGTGCTTTATGCTCACACCGTGCCCTAGGTGGAATATGTTCTATTCGCCAGCACTAATGATGTGCACAAAATTCACAAAAAAGCCTTAAGTAAGATCTTCTCGAGAACTCTAAAGAGGGTAAATGTAAAGACTCCAACAGTTATTCTATTCATTATTGTAAAGTTGAGATTTTAAGTCATTAAAATAATCTGGTGGTCTACTGGTACTCAAAATATGGGCATTGGCAGGGCACATTCCTCTTCCCTTGTAAGCCTTTGGAGAAATGCTGCTCCATGTATCTCCAGGTCTTCATTCACAACCATCCAGCACAGAGACCGATAACAGTGGTTCTCAGCAAAAAGTTAGGTTGTAAACCAGCCATTCCCTTGCTTGTGAAAATGAAGCAAATTCTGAAGACACAGCTTCTTTGGGTGCTATTTGTGAATCTGCCTCTTAGGCAACAGACAGAGTTCAAATAAAGCAGATTGTTAAAGTATCACATGGACCCCTTCCCCATTTAAAAAAAATAAATAATTTTATGTGCTGGAACAAGATCAGATCTGAATGCTGTAGAGTATCCCTCCATTTATAGTTCTGATGCACCAGTGTTCTAGTACTTGAGCCTTGATTTAATGCTCTTCATTCAGCCAAGGAGTATCTCAGCTGAATCAGGCTGTGTAACATAGATTCTCACCAGGTGTATTCTACATTTTGGAAATACCTTTAAAGGGGAAAGTTGGACAAAAATTAATCCTTATGCTCTGTGATCTTTTCAAGGATTTTCTTCAAGTGGCAAACAGCTATTAATAAAAGTAACCTACATTCAGGATAGTTACATTATGCTTGTTCATGTAACATGTAAAAGTCCTTCATCCAAAGGACTCGTTCCAGTACTTAGTCCAGTTTCAGACTTTCAAACCGTCAGACCAGGCAACAAAATTACATGGAGGCCATATCGCAGCAATTGAAGGCAGTGGATCTTTGGTATCCAAATACCAAGTTATTCATATAATCTTTACAATAAAACCTACTGGCACAATAGTATGAAAAGTACAACGGCAAATGCAAACAAAATCAATGAGCACAGTGGGACAAGAAGGTGCCCAATTACAACCTCTGACCATCACAACTGTTACATCCCTGCCAGTTTGGGATGCTTGATGAACTAACTGATGGGGATCAAGGCACTTAGGCCAAAGTGTTAGTTAAGGTGGCTATCACTGGGTTGGATTTGTGAGCAGTCTAACAGGCATTAGAATTTTGCTGGCCTCAGATCAATGATAAGTCTTCATTTGGACAGACACCACCATTATGGTTACCAACCAAGTACATGAACAAACCAAGAGATAAAAGTTCCTTCTAATCTCATGCCAAAACCCCCATTAGATGAAAATTGATGCTTACCGTGTAGGAAAGGGAAGATCACACAGTTCTAACAACTCTCTTGAAGGACCCTTGAGTTTGAAAGAATTCTTTGTTTTTGTTTTATCTAATAGGATTTCTATTGTATGTGGAGTGCACCTTCCTTGAAGGATGTTGATTACACATTTTATTCTGCTTGCATAATGTGTATCCCCTGGTAGAACCCATTTAATGTGCTTTCCCCACTTTTTTCTCCTTCCTTCCCAAGAGCAGTCCTTGGGCACAGTTCTATGTACCTCGGCAGCCATTAAGTACCTTGCCTAAGTAGACATTCATCATGTGTTGGCCTTGACCAGACAGTGTGTTAGTGGAGCTGGACAGTGGAGCATCTCACAACTGAGGTCGAGCCTCTCATCATTGTATGTGCACTTTCCAGCAGGGGCCACTGTTTACAGATCAGGAAGAAAATAGTGTTTTTTTGTTGTTGTCTACTGCTCCTAACTCAGATGCTGAGACCAATTGTAATGCCCCACCACCACCTGGCTAAGATTAGCTATCTCCATAAAGACCAAGAACTAAACTTGTGGGGGTAGAATTTCTGTAGGATCCCCAATCTGCCATTGTAACTTCAGGGGAGATCTTAAAGACAGTGGAAACAGCCATTTACAGCATTTTTACGGAGTTTCCACCGAAGTTTAGGTGTGAGATTGGGCAAATTCCCATGGAAATTACTGGTGGCGATCTTTCTCAATTTATGACTCAATGCCACATTACATGGTGCATATTTTACTGAATTTATCCTATCGATTTCCTTCATGCTTTTAAAACAGTTAAGTAATAACTCCCCTGATGGCATATTGGATGGTATAATTCAGAGTCGTACAAGCCAGGAAAGTCTATGTTCAACCCCTAGTCTCTGCAGAGTTAACTGAGTAGATGGGGGTTCTGCAAGTGAAAAAAGGCAAATTGGAGTTTCCATTCCTGATTACTGCACAGTAATCTTTGCTAGAAAGTGCAAACATGTGGATGTTGAGTGACAATGTAATTGGGTATGACTGATGCCCCCACAGTTGATTAGCGTGCTGACAGTCACTGCCTAGATTCAGGCATGAATTGCATCAGCTACAGTAGGGCTATTGAAACCATCAGCACTTTTCTTCTTTCTGCACTTCCCGTCCCCCCTTCATTTTTACAAGAAATGTCTTTTTTTACTGCTGGTATCCTCCCTTCCTCCCCAGAAATCATGGACTCCTTTTTTGCAGGACTTTAATTTTATGGGCCCAAGACATTTTCCAATACCTCATCAGTATCCATATGTGAGCCTTAACGGTGAGTGTCAGCAGATTATTTGATCATAGCCAAACTGATCCTGTCCTCATCTGTCATCCATAGCCATACAGCAGGGATCATTGGATAACAATCAGAGGGTGGAACTCCTGGCCAATTTTCCCCTTGCTAACCAATGGGTGCTGAAGCCAATTGTGGAATTGCTGCTGAAATCAGCAACTCAATCCAGGCCAAGGCTTGAATCTGGGAACTTCCTGTTATGTATGACCAAGCTACTTGTTGGCTAAAATTGTGTAACAGTCTACAAAGCTTAATATTGTAGAACTGAGATTTTTATTGCCCACTCAAATGCTTTCCACTGTCTCGATACCTTTTTTGCAAGTATGATTACCAAAGCTGGACACTAATCATCATCTCAAAATATAAAATGGACTTGCACAGATATATACATTAACGTCTATTTGCCTTGGTAATTACTACCCAATAACAATGTCATGTTGAAGCAAATACACATTGTACCCCTACAGTACCTTTGTGCTAAATAACTGCCAAAAGTCTGCAGGAACTGCTTTGTAACAAGTAACTGAAGAATGGATTGTTGTTGCTTTGCTTCAGGGGCTTGGTGTCTTTCTGCTGTGATAAGTAATTATTTCATTTTTTTAAATATGTATTTTTGGAATAGTGATATACATATAGTATTTAAGTATTTTAGTAAATGTTTGCAATTTGAATTTAGCAGTAAATGAAAAGTCTTATATTAAGAATGGAAGTTGGATTTTTGTCATGAAATCATAAATTTGTTCATTTATGCAAGAATGAATGGTGGATGTAGGTAAACTCAAAACTCCACCTCTGATACTGAAAGTTTATTAAACAGTACTATGGTTCACTTTTTCTTTTTTTAAAAAATGTATTAAGTGGGATAGTCTGAAACTGCAGTCTTTATCAGATTACTGTACTTATCACACTTAGGATATGCAAATAATATGACAGATTTTCTTTTTACTGACATTGCTTTTATAAAATTAAAGACAGATCATTATGTACGGGAGTGATTTTGTTAGTTGATCATTTGAAAACTTGATTTAATATTTCATGCTTATTTTACCACATTTCTACAACACTCCAGTACTTCAATTTGCTTCTTGTTTTCCTTATTCTCTTAATTTTTTAATCAATTTTTGGTTTTGCTATACTACATACTACACTTAAAAACCATTGTCCACTTACTATTTTGTCCAGTTAGGTATGATCATTAGAAGGTCATACAGCATGCAGCATGTCTTTTAAATGAAGGTGAAGAGCCACGGCTGAAAACTGAAAGCGAACACAAGGTAAATCAGGAAATAGTAATTAGGTGATGCCACACTTGAGTTTAAAAAATTTGCAGATTTTAGGATGAAGGCAGTACTGAAAGAGATATGGTGTTGCACAGATTTCAGATGTTGGGAAAGCATGAATTAAGAGCAGGGATTAATATAATGAGTCTTGATTTCAACACAGTGATGATTAAAGGACAAGGGAGAGCATGTAGGATGGCATATTTGGAGCTTAGTAGGAATGAAAAGGGAAAGTTTAGAGGAGTGTTGGAAGTGTAAGCTGTAAATTCTGAATGAGATGCAATTATGATAAAGGAAAAATTAATTCACAATCTCAGTATATATTAGTTATAGGCTATAAACCCGTGCTTATCAGTTTTCTGACGATCAACTATCAACTGTCCTTCTTGAGGGAAGTAAACCGGATCCTTGGGGTCGAAGTGGCTTTGAGGTGACACACTTAGTGATGGGAGATTGGAATCAAGTCAATCCTCTGTGGCAGAATCAGCAATTTGGTATTTGAACCAGGCAGATCTGTTGATAACTGACCAACCAACTAGGCTCACTAATGGACTTTGGAGAGGTAGACCTATCATTGGAGGCTGGGATTCTTCCCACTCGGCTCTAGAGAACTCTGGAAAAACCAATGGTCTAATGGATAGGGTGGTTCTAGCTGGACACGCAGCTCTAGTAAGCTGTGTAGTTTTAGTTGATTAAACTCTAACAGTACCTCTGTTCACACTTGGGGGTCCCTAAACCTTGGCTCTGCTAATCTGCAACTAAGCTCTCTGGAGTTGGGTAAGTTGGATGTGCCACTACAGAGAGAATGTGCACTCTACACTGGACAAAGAGAAACCCTGCAAGTATGTGTATATTTCTCAGTAGCTTAAATTAGAGGCTTAAACATGATGAGAGGTATCCCCATACCTCAGAATACCTGGTTGAACAATAAAAGAAAATTATTAGTTAAAGGGTAGCAGATGAATATCCCTCTCCATCACTATTATAAATTGGAAAAATGATTAGTGATTTACTGTTTATATCTGGGATTTCATATAGAATTAGCTTGCTTTGAGCCGTCCTGCATAACCAGTCCAGAAGATTTGATTAACCCAGGTCTGTCAACAGCAGGAACACAGTATATTGAGTGAAGTGCTATTTAACTTTTAATTGTCAGAGGCATCAAGGACTAAGCAGGACATAGAACTGTATTACCAATGCTATTTGACTACAACTATAATATGATCATTACGTTTAGTAATGGTGAATACAGTAAAAGTAACATTAATCTAAATCCTCTTAAGCATAATAAGTAATTATAAGTATCACAAAATTTCCACTCAGTTTTATTTAATAACAGTATAACAAAATAACATTTGACATCCAAGATAACAGTATAGTCTTGGAAAATTCACTGTCTATATTGCAGGTTGGTACTGATATTCTTCCAGTAAGATATACAACCTCTTTCCTTAGATGGCAGGCTTGCTGTGGTGTCTGGTAAATCCCTCTTCTGTAATGCTCTGCTTTTCCTTCTGAGGTATGTTTGTTGAGTTCAGTGGTGGATATTTCTTTGAAAGCTTTCTTTTCCTCAGCTTTTAACTAACCTTGCACATAGTATTGTCTGTTGTACTGTACTTTCCATACTTTGAAAATTATGCCGTTGGGTTGACAGTTGAAGTACCCTCTTTAGTCTTCATTTTTACTTTGATGTAAAACAATATAACTTTTCTGAAGCCTTTTAAAAATTCTTTTAATCTTTCAATCACCTGCCTAAATCTCTGGAAACTTTCTACAATCTTCTGATTTAGGTGAACCTTAAGCAGCTGCACCTGCTTTAGGAAGCATCACCTCAGGTGGCCTGACCAGTCATAGTGACATTCATTCATGTGAACCACTTTTTAAAATAACTTTAATGACTTAGAAATTATAATGATCAAATTTAACTTTACTTTAGAAAATCTTTCAGTACTTGAAAAGTGTGCTATACTGCTAATGCTGTCTGGAAAGTTCAATATACACATGGCATTAGCCATATGACTTTGTTTGGCTTCTTGTTTCTTTTGAAGGCTCAAGGTTAATCGACCCAAATAAGAGTTCTTTGGTTGATACCACCTACTTCTATGTACAATTCATATTCTGAGTGACAATAAAATCATGTAAAGAAGTTAACTCTCTGGTTGGAGTCACTGCAGCTTCCTTACAGGACCACTGACCATAGTAGGAATGATGAAATAGATAGAGACAATTAAGATTTCAATGGAGAAATAGAGATTAAAGAATAGAAGTAAGAGAGAGATAATTCTTCAGATGACAACTTTTTCTTGTCTCATGTCTAGTCCAAGAGGGGTGATAAAAGATCCTATCCAGATATGGGAGCGATATTCAAATGTTGAACAGACTTGGGCATTATAGAGTTAAGAATGGCTTTGAGGGGGAAAGGGGAAGGAGTGTTTGGTACAAAAGAGCTTTTTGGAGGAAGTGACATCCCAAATGGATATTGGAAAGGCTTATGTTATTAGTATACCCTAGACTTACAGAGAGCCTTTAATAAAGTTCCATCTCAGAGATTCAAAAAGGGGCACAAAACAGGCACCAGCAACCACACACCCATTAGTCTTATTTCCATTCTATGTAAATTAATGGAATTGATTAGCAGGATTGAGGAATATCTGTACAATAACCTAGTAAATAGCAATCAACATGTATTCAGAAGGGGAAGATCCAGTCTAACTAACCTCCACGGCTTCAAAGAAGTGACAGCTCATGTGGACTGTGGTGACCACTACAACATGGTTTAACTAGACTTTCAAAAGCATTTGACAAAGTTCCACATGAAAGACTACTGGTTAAACTTAGAGCTGTTTGGATTTAAGCTAAACCCTAGGAATGGATAAGAAATTCCCTGAAGGGTAGAAAACAACGAGTATTCATTAGAGGAGTTATCAAGGTGGCGGGAGTATTGAGTGGGGTGTCCCAGGGATTGATGTTGGAACCACTAATGTTACTAACTGCATTCAAAAACTCAAAGCACGGTGCTCAAATTTGCAGATGATACCAAACTAGGAGGGGCAGTGGAATCAGAGGAGGTGCCTCAGAGATTACAAAATGAACTGAATAAAATAAGGGCTTTTCAGCCTGCAAAGGAGGTGACTAAGGTGATATTATAGAGGCTCATAAAATGGAGATTATTAGATAGTTTAGGGAATGGATGAGGTAAATCAGGAATATTGCTTTAAGTTAAATAGCAATAGTAGGAAAAGCGCATATAGATTCAAATTCATGAAAGGTAAATTTAGGACTGATGTCATGAAATTCTGCTTTACACAACGAACAGTCAATGCATGGATTAAACTTCCAGGAAGAAAGTAGAGAAGAAAAGCCTTGAATCTTTTAAGAAGTAACTGGATGCTGAAATGGGGGAACTTTAGACTCTTTCTGCATAAATGAAATAAGTTGGGGCGAATATCCTTCCTCACCTGTAACAATCTTGTGATTGCTACGTAAGTTTAAGGTAATGAATATTCAAGGTAAAACTTTTGGCTATATAACGAACAGGCTGCAAAAGAGAATGCAGAGGGTACTAGTTGGGGGAGTAATGTCAGTCCAGAATCAGGCCCTTGCTGTTTCTGATCTAGAGAAATGATCTGGATTCAGAATGTTTCGTTAAATTTGTAGCTGCTATTAAACTGTGTGTGCAGTAGGGTGGGTGGGGTGGGGAAGCATAATAGAATTCAGAAGGACCTAGACAATATTTGCAAGTTGCAGTTGAAATTTGATAGATAAGTGTACGGTCAAACTAGCTTGGTGAAGGCTGAAGAAGATGTAGCACTGGTAGTAAACTCTACAATGACTGAACATGGTCAAAGTTGAGCAGTAGTTAATAGTGCAAACTGCTGCTGAGCCATCTTGTCAAATCGGTTGAATTTATGTTTGAGGCCATCATACTGAAGCTGTACAGTGCTCTTGAATACAACATTTAGTTCTGGTCAATGAGGCAAAAGAGAGACATACATGCCCAGGAAGCAGTGCAGAGAAGGGACACTAGGTTGATCCCTAGTGTGGGAACTCTGAATTGTGAAGAAAAGTTAGACAGGGATAAACCCGGCAATTATAGGCCAGTCAGCCTAACATTGGTGGTGGGGAAACTTTTAGAGTCAATAATCCGGGACAAAATTAATTGGGCTAATATATGAAAGTCAGCACGGATTTGTTAAAGGAAAATCATGTTTCACTAACTTGATTGAGTTCTTTGATGAAGTAACAGAGAGGTTGATGAGGGAAGTGCGGTTGATTATGTGTATATGGACTTTCAAAAGGCATTTGATAAAGTACCACATAATAGACATATTAGCAAAATGAAAGCCCATGGGATTAAAGGGACAGTGGCAGCGTGGATACAAAATTGGCTAAGGGACAGAAAACAGAGAGTGGTGAACGGTTGTTTTTCAGACTGGAGGGAAGTATACAGTGGTGTTCCTCAGGGGTCAGTATTAGGACCACTGCTCTTTTTTGTACATATTAATGAGCTGGACTTGGGTACAGAGGGTATAATTTCAAAGTTTGCAGATGACATGAAACTTGAAAATTTCAAAGAGCCGCCACAGGGCTAAGTAAATTGGACTCCTCAGCCTTGAAAGGAGGCAAATGAAGATATCTAACAAAAAGCAAAAATACTGCAAATGCTAGAAATCTGAATCAAAAACATAAAATGCTGGAATCACAGCAGGTTAGTCAGCATCTGTGGAGAGAACAGACAAGTTGATATTTCAGGTATAACCCATCATCAGTAATGGGAAAAATATAGATGAACAGCATTTAAAAAAGAACAAAATGAAGGGAAGGGTTTCCATTTCTACCTGCCTGGTTTACCATCCACCTCCACCATCTAAGCTATTCACACATTTTCTCTATCTTGTTAAATGTCTTTAATTTTTTAATTATGTTTTTTCTGACATCTTGTGTTATTATCACTTCAGCCATTCAACTATCTCCCAGTTTCCATTTATGACGTGACAGGTCACTTTATCTCCTCGCCCTCTTTTGGGTGTGTGTGTGTTTTTCCATCCCATGGTTCTGTACCTTACTAAATGCTGTCACAATTAAACTTTCTAGATCAATGGTCTCCCCAGCACAGTTCACAGTTCAAAATCTCAGAACGTAAAGTCCAAACAAAGGTCAGCAGTTAACTTCATTTGATGGTTCCAAGTGAGACACATTTGGCAAGTTCCAGTGAAGATGGTATAGAATCGGTGCGTGTGTCCCAGTCTGTCTTATATTCCAGGAATATGAAGAAAAATGTACAAATCTATTTACAGAACAAGTGGCATAACTGTAGATGGAGGTCTGAGGTGTATGCATAGCTCTCCAGTTCTACCAAGAACCGATATGCAGCCAGTGTGTCTACATACAAATAAGAAATCTCTAGTATCCTGAATAACCAGTTTGACATCAACTATGATTTTAATCAAACTGGTTTTGGGGGTGTAATCTTAATTTACCTACAATTGTTGCTTAATCAGACCCTTAAAGGTAGTTTGATTAAAACCATGTAGTGGTCACTTCAGCCAACCATCCTTCTGTGGAATGCCCACTTTGTAGGAGAATAACCCTAGTGAAAATCAGACACACCGAATTCATGACTCCGTATCAGACTTTAATCGTACTCTAATCAGAACGGTGTATTTTCAAATTAAGTCCATATCATTTTGTTGTATCATGTTTCTTACTGTTAAGACCCTTGAATCTGGTTTAGCATGTCAAATAAAGGAACTTCCAGCCATGGTTGGCCTTCCTTATCTTTTAAGGCCTTACTCATCATTTTTGATTAGGATAGTATTAGAAATTATTATCTTCCAAAAGATTATAGTGCTAAAATGTTGTGCACCAACACATCCCACACATGTCTGACATAATTAGAACCTTTCATTTTACCTATAGAACCCACAAGAATATTCATATTTGTTTGCTGCAGCAAGAAGACTTTAAGTGAAAGCATTTATAACTGAAGGCTAAATAGGTTAAGTAATACATTTTACTATGCTACCAATTCATAGGTCAGGAACAAAGAAAGAACTTGCACTTATATAGCACTTTCCATGGCCTCAGGATGTCCCAAAGCACTTTACAGCCAATGAAGTACTTTCGACATGTAATGTAGGGTGTTGTGATGTAGGGAAACGTGGCAGCCAATTTGTGCACAGCAAGGTCCCACAAACGGCAATGAGATAATAATCTGATAAGCTGGTTAAATTATGTTAGTTGAGGGCTAAATATTGGCCAGGACACCAGGAGAACTCTGCTGCTCTTCTTCAAATAGTACCATGAGATCTTTTACGTCCACCTGAGAGGGCAGATGGGGCCTCCATTTAACGAGACAGCACTTCCGACAGTGCCGCACTCCCTCAGTACTGCATTGAAGTGTCAGCCTAGATTATGTGCTCAAGTCTCTGGAGTAGAACTTGAACTCACAATCTTCTGACTCAGGTGAGAATGCTACTGCTGAGCCAAGGCTGACACTTCAAGCTATCCAGTAAGATCAAGCCTATTTCATCAGAAGTATGGTCACCCATGGACCAATGTCCAAAGAGTTGAGGTAGAATCAATCTGTGACACAACAATGTTGAGCAATCAAAGGATGAAAAGCACCATACTGAAAATAGATGATTTAACTTTTGATTGCCTCAGCACAGCCTCTTGGAAACCTATGAGAATTAGCAGCATGTTCATCAGCAAATGGCTCCATAAAAGCAGCAGCAACCTTCATCCTTTGGTGATTGTTAAACTGAGTACAGAATAAGGCCAAGGCATTAACCAAAAAGCAAGATACTGCAGATGCTGGAAATCTGAAAACAAAAACAGAAAAAGCTGGAAATACTCAGGATGGGATAAGACATTACTAGATTTTCTGGTATTTCAGCAGAAAGTATATAATAATTTGGGAACATAGTGATCTCTGTTGAAGATCAAATTCTGACTCTCAAAATTATATTTTTGATTATGCTCTCTGACCCTGAATCATGAAAAGCTCCTGCAATTAATCATTTTTGCCAGCAGATAGCAGTAAAATACCACATTCTGGATCCCGTCTCTATTTGTGGAACTGTTTTGTACTTTGAATGCAGTCTTGCAAGAAAATAAAATATATTAGTTGGCGGTATTATAGGCTGTCATTGAATAAAGATAAACTGTTGCATTTATTTTTTTTTACATAAAATAATTAGATAACACCAATGTGTATGGATAATCTTTGGTAATAATTAGACCCTACTCTTTAACTAAACAATGTTGCCTATAGTCTTAGGATTTCATCAGTGCAGGAGTAGTTTAGAGCCTCATCCATTTGTAACAAATGGAAGCTTAGATATATGATTAACATGCATGAACACTTTTAAATAGTTAGCATACACAAACAGATGCTAACTTTAAATTTCAAATGTTACATATCAGCTGGGATTAAATTCAGTACAGTTCAATCAACATAAGATAATGAAAAGTTGTGCATTACAACAAAAAAGTTACTACCATACTTTATTGAAGAAATAAAACGAATGCAAAAGGTTGATTTACAATTGCAATAAATTACAATTTGTTGACACAGTGTACTTTTGATTATTATTTAATGGTGTTGTTGTTCATGGAGGATTTGTTACATTCTGAAGTTGCATAAAAGTGTAAGAATTTGATCCATATTTCGATAATTAATTACATAGTAGATGTTGGGCCGAAGGGCCTGTTTCCATGTTGTAAACTTCTATGATTCTATAGGCAATTGGGACTAGCTTAGTGGTATAAACTGGGTGACATGGACATGTTGGGCCGAAGGGCCTGTTTCCATGTTGTAAACTTCTATGATTCTATAGGCAATTGGGACTAGCTTAGTGGTATAAACTGGGTGACATGGACATGTTGGGCCGAAGGGCCTGTTTCCATGTTGTAAACTTCTATGATTCTATAGGCAATTGGGACTAGCTTAGTGGTATAAACTGGGCGACATGGACATGTTGGGCCGAAGGGCCTGTTTCCATGTTGTAAACTTCTATGATTCTATAGGCAATTGGGACTAGCTTAGTGGTATAAACTGGGCGACATGGACATGTTGGGCCGAAGGGCCTGTTTCCATGTTGTAAACTTCTATGATTCTATGATTCTATCTTGCTGAAAAATCTAATACAGTATTATTGGTGGGCATGACTGGAATACTTCATTAAAATGTACCATCTAGATACAATGATATACTTACTCTATATGATTAAAAACTAAGCTTTCAGTCAGAACAAATCTATGAACAGTCAACTAAACCGTTTTTTAAACCCTTGGCTAAGCTGCCTTGATGGCTCAGTGAGTTTATTCATTGAGTAGCTGAGCTATACAAACAAGGAAGGTTTCAGGTTCAATCCTTGGAATTTGCTGAGTTAGTTGATCTCAGCCAGGGCAGGGGTAGGGGCACGACACTTGGCCCCAGCACTCATGGGTTAGGGAAGGGAAAATTGGCTGGAGTTCCTGTGCCTGGACTTCTGCTGGAAATGAACACGTGGACATTAGGTCAGGACGGGTAGGGCTTGCCTTTGATCACCTGTCAACACTCACTGTCAGGGCTCACATATGAATAATGCCTCTTTGGGCAAGGTACCAGAGCATGATCAGCAGCCTTGGAACCATACATTTGCAAGGAATGAGAGAAAGGGGAAAAAATTAATGAGAGAAAATAATAGGCTTATAGAATTAAGAATATCGCTGCTAAAAAAAAATGTACAAAGACCTGGGTTATGCAAATGTGACACAGAAATGAAAAAAGGCCATTTAGCCCATCCAGCTTGTTCCATCATACTCGTCCTGTTTCAAAACCAGATCTGGCCATTTTTCAACTGCTCTGCATTTACGCAGTGCCAACCTACCGAAAATCTCAACTGCCCATTAACACAGGTTATTTCAATTAACTAGTTATCAAGTCTACTTTCCTCAACTGAATACAAATTGGAAAAATATGCTCACAATAATGAAAGTAGGAAGAAATGTATTGTTAAAAGCTGATGGAATGCATTTGGACCATATTGTGGAGCGGCATGATGCAGGTTTATCGCTTGCCGCCTGACTGTTGTTGCTGCCATGAGGCCCGAGTTATTTTAAGGCCCGAGCTATTTTAAGCCCCAGGCCTCAATTGTATGGATCCGGCAAGCTGCGCATGCCAACCCGGCACTCTGATGGAGCTCACCAGTTGGAGAAGGCAGGAAATTGGCTGGCTCCTACAAAGATTTGATCGACAGTCTGGGCCAGGAAGGGAGGGCTGCACACTAACCAGCAGCAGGCCAGAGTATTTTGGACGGCCAGGAGGAGCATTCCTGCTCCTCTGGGCCCCATAAAATTAAAGATGAAAATGATTTTGGTAGTCATTTAAGGTTATCATCTTTTGCGGTGTGCAAAGTGGCTACCACATTTACCTACATAACAATAGTGCCTACACTTCAAAGGTAGTTAATTGGTTGTGAAGCATTATGGGATGTCCTGATGATGAGACAGGCACTATATAAGTGTAATTTCTTTCTTTTCTTTCTC
Source organism: Heptranchias perlo (assembly GCF_035084215.1). NCBI lineage: Eukaryota > Metazoa > Chordata > Chondrichthyes > Hexanchiformes > Hexanchidae > Heptranchias > Heptranchias perlo. The sequence continues at coordinate 93,695,774 of NC_090327.1, forward strand.
TTTTGTTGGCTCTTTTTCCTTTCTTTCCTTCTTATACTCTCTTTCTCTTGTTCACTCATTTGTCTGGCACTGGAGCTTGTTTTTCTCTTTACCTTGAAAAAAAAGAATGAATTTTAATTTATATCATGCCTTAGCATATCTCTCTCAAATATCCCAAATTGCTTCACATACAGTGAATTATTTTGAAATTCAGTCACTCTTGTTTTGTAGGTGAACCAATCAGTACCCAGCATGCTTGCAAGCACCAAAATTTGCATCTAAATAGCACCCTTGACAAGTAAACATTGAATAATTAAAACAGAACAGTACATAAAAATAGCTGGATGTCTGGTTTTGGACTAGATAATCTGACTTTTGAATGCTAATTTCTGAGTGAAAATCAGACACCAGTGCCTAAATTTTAACTAGGAGGTGGGATCTCTGTGGGGTGGGGGGTGGGGAGGGTTAATAATTGGGTGGGAAACCCGGAGAAAAAAATCGTGCGATTTCCCCAGTGATCGTGACTCAATTGAAGCCACTTAACTCAACTTCTGGGTTTCGCGTCCACAAGCTGTGCAGCAGGCAGACTGCACACCCACATGACACGTTTAAAGCCCACTATTTAAAGGGCCACTCCAACAATGCATTTTGAAGGAGAAAGGAGGCTACAATGACTATGCAACGTTCCAGATCCAAGGAAGCACCGAGGTTCTCCAAAGTCACCCTGGAGACATTGCTGGGCGCAGTGAGAAGCAGGAGGGAGGTGCTTTATCCACCAGACAGGAATAGGAAACCTGGCTCTGTCACAAAGAAGGCGTGGCTGGAGGTGGCAGACCAGGTCAACAGCAGGAGCATGGTGCCTGGTCGTGGCTGCAATGCAGAAAGAGATTTAATGACCTAGCCAGATCAGGAAAAGTGAGTGCAGTTACTGATTGACCTGCATTCTGTGGTGAACATTACCCCCCCTTACACTGCCCTGCGAAGCCTACTCCATCACATCACTCCTCACACCCACTTAAGGCTCAGTATCCAGTTACCTTCACTTTCTGTTCACTTCTTCACCTCCCAATTTGTGCACCCACTTCTCCCACTCACCCCAATGATGATCCAATGTGATCAATCGCTCTGATCATCACCCTCTGAAGCATCAGCTTCATTGTCATCCTGACCCAAAGCAATGCTTCCATCGGGTGACCACATCACCCTCACTCACTCACACATCTGTACTTTCTCCCCTTGTAGGAGAAGAGAGCACAAAATGCAAGGGAGAGGGCAAGGTCTGGAGGGGTCCTCCACAAATGGTGGCACTCATGGAGGCAGAGGAGGAGGCCTTGGAGATAGGCCATATGTTGGAGTGCCTGGCCATCAGGATGCCGAGACTGGCACCCTGCAAACGTCTGGTGACAGAACTTTAACATCCCTCACACACAACATGGATTGATGTTATCAATGATTGACCTCTTGCAAACTTCAATATGCTCATCACAACATTATTTCTGCAATGACTATTAATATTGTTGTATGTTCTCTTCCAGGGGCGTCATGGACTGAAGACGTGGCCGAGGACGATTCCTCAGAGGAGCTCCCTGCCTCTGAGGGCGCATCGTCACATCTTAGCTAGCCATCCACCAGCGCAGATACTCACACCTCGGTGGGTCCTATTAGAGAGGTGGTTGAGTTGTCACCTGGTGAGTCAATGCACATAACTGAGCACGAGCAGACACTGGTGGCAGGGACAGTGGTGGAAAGTTTGCATCAGTGGGCACACTCCTCTCCAAGCTATGCTGAGCTTGGCACAGATGCTGAACCCCAGGGGCCATCCTTGAAAAGGACAATGATTGAGGTACAGGAGCAACTTTGCGAGGGAGTGGAAAATGTGCCATGCACACTCACCACAATAGCAGAGAGGATGGAATGTCCAACTCCATCACTAGTGGATTGGTGGCGCAGGTAAGTGCGGGAATGTCTGTGATGGAGAGAATGGCAGCCTCCATTGAGCTTCAAGCACGGCTCACAAATGAATCCATTCAGGCCCTGGCAATGGCCGTGCAGACTCAGGGAGAACTACATTGTGCTGCCTTAGACTGGCAGACAGATACACTAGGACTGGCCTTCCAAGGCATCACACATGTCCTCCAAAATGTTGTCCAGCAGAGCGGTAGGAGTGATGTGGCCCTGGCTCAGGAGAGGGATGATGGTGAAAGGGGACATGGAAGTGGGAACACCTTTCAAAGCGCTCCCACGTCTCACCCGTTGCCCCCTCTCAACCGGTAACTGAAACGCTGCCTCCTCTCCAGATGGCTGAGTCTGCCCTTGCACATGTGCAGGTGGAGCAGTCTTTGGAGGGATCCTCACGGGCTCCAAAACCCAGAGGGCGTAGGCTAAAAGCATCTCAGCAATCCTGGGATGAATCTAAGCAACCTGCCACTACCTCTGCTGCAGCCACAGGGGATGCACCATGTAGAAGCTGTAGGAAGAGGAAGCCGAAGGTTTTGTAATCACCAAGGGTATGCACAAGGATATCTGACAGACTGTCATGTTTTTCATTTATATTTGGTTTATGTTAACTTCACATTAAATGTTATGATTAGCACCACCACTGCCATGTCTCACCTATTCTTGAGACCCTTTTGTGAAAGCGCCCTTACATGTGGTTGCTCATGAATGGCGAGACTTGATGCCACTGATTGGGTGGGTTTGCAATGGGTGCATGTGTCATTGTAGGACTGTTTTGTGTAACGTGGGGGTGGGGGGTTGTGGTTGTGGTGGTCATTACAGGTGGTCTGAGTATTTGGCTGTAGTCACTTTGCAGATCTCTCTATGAGAATCTATCAAATATGAATGACACCCTGGCGTGATGAGCAGCCAGATGAGACGCTGCTCTGCAGATGGGTCGCCCACCATCGTCCACCTTATCCTCCTCATCGTCCTCATTGTCCTCCTCCTCCTCCTCGTCATCTTCTTCAATGTTGATGGCAGGTGCAGCTGCTTCTGGAGCACATGGGACCTCATCCACCGGTAACCCTCTCTGTTGAGCGATGTTGTGCAGGATGCAACACATGACTATTATTCTACACACCCTCACCGGTGAGTACTGAAGGGCTCCCTCAGATCGATCCAGGCACCAGAAGCGCATCTTTAGAATTCCTATGGCTTGCTCTATGACACACCTGGTGGTGCTGTGACTGCCGTCGTAACACTGCTGTGCCTAACTGGTGGGTTCTTCACAGGTGTCTGCAGGGGGTATCCCTTGTCTCCAAGGAGCCAGCCCTTAAGTGTGCCTGGTGCATGAAAGAGGGCTGGGAGGTTGGATTCGCGCAGAATGAAGGAATCATGGCAGCTGCCCGGGAGTTTGAGATACACCTGCAGAAACCTCTTCTGGTGGTCGCAAACCAGCTGCGCATTGATACAGTGATATCCCTTTCTGTTGATGAACAGTCCTGGCTCATGTGGAGGTGCTCGAATTGCTACGTGTGTGCAATTAATTGCGCCCTGTACCCGTGGGAAGCCAGTCAGAGAGTGGAAACCCACTGCCCTCTCAGTCTGGCTGCTGTTGATGCAGGGGAAGTTGACGTAGTCAGATGGCCTGGCAAACAAGTCATCTGTGACCTGTCGTATATACTTATGTGCAGACGACTGAGAGATTCTGGCCCTGGAAGGATCCGGATGTGAAGAGGTTGAGGACAGGGGTGACTTTAACTGCGTCAGGCAATGCGCAGGCCCAGTCAGGAGCAGCTCTGCATGAAGGAGCCTGCAGATGTCTGCGACCACCTGGCCACTCAATCTTAGCCTTCGTAGGCATTGCTCCTCAGAGAGGTCCAGGAAGCTCAGCCTCTACCTGTAGACCCTCTCATGAAGGTAGTGCCTCCTGCGACGTTGGGCTCTCCATTGTTCCCCTCTCTGCTCTTCTGCAGGTCCTTGAGGCGCACCTCTGTCTTGTGGAGCTGCAACTCCCACAACTGCATGCCGTGCCTGGCGCAGATGGTGTTTTTCCTCCTCCTCAGATGTAGCGCTGAATACATCCATTGCGCCCCATTCTGATGGTATCATTTTGAGGGAGTCCAAAATCCAGGCAAATATGTTTGAATAGAAGAATTCTGAACGTGAACAATGAAATCTGATTCTAAACTCTAAGAACTCCGAGCCAAAGGTTTGTCTGAGAGAACTGCTTGCCCCGCTGCAAAAACTCACCTTTAATTCCCATTTGTCAATCACTGGTTTAAATGTCCAAATGGCTGCTGGCTGCAGCTCGCCTCTGTTTCCATGATGTGTTTCAGAGGCCACGGGAGACATGTTCAGGCAGAGTTAAAATCGTTTTTCTGCCTCAATCCTCACAAATTTAATTGATTTAAGTACTTCAGCGATGTTAATTGCCCCTTTAAATGTCAACCGGCGGGACTTCCGAGTTTCCAAAGCGCGCACACCCAGATGTGTCTGGGTGAAACTCATTTTTTGGCACGTTGGAGCCGGGACTCGTTCCCGCTCCAAACTTTTAAAATTTTTACTGCCCCCCGCCCCCAACCCATCCATTCTTCGGGGTTAAAATCATACCCCAAAAGTCCATTTTTTTCAATTACTTTCATGTTGTGGAGGTATCCCCTCCCTGAACCTTATCATATCTCCTGTCCAGTTTTGGACTTAGCAAAAGGTGAGATCCCGTGCTGAATATAAATCAAAAATATTTTGACCGCTTTCTTGAATTCTTTAAAAGAAAGATGGCAGAGTCCTTGTCACTTGACATCCGAAGACTTACAGGACTTTTTTCCAACTTTCCCGTTTCCTGTGTAGAACTTTGCAATGTCATGCATCTCAGAATCCCAGATATGACAGTGCTTGTATATGAGCTCATCTAGACATGTGCAGCTTGCCTTTATGCCTTCACCTTGCACTGTTGCTGCTCAGCTGAGCCTTCAAGCGTATAATATTTTCCTCACATTAGAAGGTCTGTAGTATAGGGAGAATAGTTTTACCAATATGAATGAAGAAATTAAATGCTTTGAACCACATAGTATAAATGGCTTTAAGCATAAACCATATATGAACCACCCTGCTCCATTCAAAGGACATGAATATATGGAAGTGGGCATGGCAATGGATTTCAAAAAAGGTGAGAACATAGGAGTGTGAATCTGCAATCATAAAGGTGTGTGTTGAATGCTCTGCTGCACGGCCAATGGGTCAAGTCAGTGTTCTTTGAATTTTGGCAAGCATGAAACACCATTTACAAATCCACTTGTATTAGAAAGAAAGGAGACTCTTCATCTAGGAGTTAAAGGCACAAGTAGTACAACTCTTCCTTTGTTTCAAAGATAATAGTGGGAGTAGCAGTGAAAGAAAAGAATATTCTTTGATTATTAGAAAGGTAGGTTATTCAAAAGACACTGTGCTTTGAAAAGGTTCTTTTCATCAATACCCAGTGTTGTCATGGAAACTGCCATGGACACAAAGAATTATTTGTACACATAAGATGCTGGACTATTAAATAACTTAGTCAAAGCAATACAAACAGAAAGCAAAAAGATGCTAACAACAGTACTATGAATGCTACTTCTGCATTAATCTTTTTTGAGCTTAACTATGCGCTACTTTATTAACAGATATTTTTATTTTACCAGTGTTAAATAATATGTTATATACTGTATCCTGCCTACCATTCAGTTATCAAAAATGTGATTGTTTATCGAACTACTAATAATTTTGTGTTTTTAGTAATTCAACTTCATTTTTCATCCAAAGCACTTTCCATGCTTCTTCCATCCCATAGTCTTCCTTCTCCTGCAATTCAGACTTTTAAACTCAAGCTTGGCATCATTTAACCACTTTCTTGGCACTCTCATAGTCTTCTCAACCTTGGTGGTGCCCAGCAATATAGATCTTGGCTATTCACCTAGGTTTCTCGATTCAAAAAAAAATGTTTTGTTATTCTTTCACCTATAACATATAACCATGTTTTGCTTCAGAACTATTATAATAACAATAACATTTATTATAGATAGTGATTATCTGATTGCCCAGTATCATCCATAAAAATATTAAAAGATTTTGCATAACTTGCTTGCTTGTATCATATATTATATCTAAGAATTTTTGCCATAACTGCTGTTGTGTTCTCTCCCTCCCTGATACGCAGCATAAGAATCACCATGTTCACGGCTTATGTGGACAATGTTACAATCCATGTTCATGGCAAGTTATGATGAGAAAATGGAGCTGGTGGATATGGGGAGCTCAGCAAAGATCGCAGGGCATATGGGGGTCAGCAAAGATCACTGGGCATAAGGCTTGGGATCGTGGGTTTGGAGGGGAGGGGATCGGCTGATCGCGGCGGAAGGTTTGCTTGAGAGGCCGGGGGTAGCACTCCTGCTCCTCCTGACTCACAAGCAGTGCTATAAAAAGTATTTACCTGCTTGATCTGGTTGTTCCCGTCCCCATTTAGCTGTCGGGTTTCCCGAGCCCGGGGAAACCTCGCCAGCCAGCATTAAGTTTAAATCAGGCTCCCAACTGCACAGTGGGAGACTAATTTAAATATTATAATGAGATGTCCCGCCTCTCAAGAGCCACGCAACCCACCACCGTAAAAATGGTGGCAGGCATGATGTTGAGGGGTTGAAATTCCCCCCCAAAGTACTCCCACCTGTCATACACAGACTAGTGAAATAGTTTTGCTATCATTGTCTGTATGTACCTTCCCTAGACATTGGGGTAGATACCAGTCAAGACAGAATAATCACTGTTTGCGACTTTAAAACAACTGGACATTTCTGGTCCTAAACAAATAGTTGCCTTTTGTGGTGCTTTTTTGGAAAAAGTTGTGCCAAATACGGTCAAACGTATCAAAGCTCAGATCGGCTCAGTTCAATAACAGAGTTACATTGAGTCTACAGCACAGAACCAGGCCATTCGGCCCAACTGATCTATGCCAGCGTTTATGCTCCACATGAGCCTCCTCCCACCCCTCTTCATCTAATCCTTTCAGCTTACCTTTCTCCCTCATGTGCTTATCTGGCTTCCCCTTAAATGCATCTTTGTTATTTGCCTAAACTACTTCATGTGGTAGCAAGTTCCACATTCTAACCACTGGGTAAAGAAGTTTCTCCTGAATTCCTTATTGGATTTATTAGTGGCTATTTTATATTTTTGATGTCTGGTTTTGAACTCCCTACAAGTGGAAACATTTTCTCTACGTCTACCCTATCAAACCCTTTCATAATATTAAAGACCCCTGTCAGGTCACCCCTGAGCTTTCTCTTTTCTAGAGAAAAGAGTCCCAGCCTGTTCAGCCTTTCCTGATAAGGATATCCTCTCAGTTCTGGTATCATCCTTGTGAATCTTTTTTGCACCTGCTCCAGTGCCTCTATATTCTTTTTATAATATGGAGACCAGAATTGTTCACAGTACTCCAAGTGTGGTTTAACCACGGTTGTATACAAGTTCCATACAAGTTTAACATAACTTCTCTGCTTTTCAATTCTATTCCTCTAGAAATGAACCCCAGTGCTTGGTTTGTCTTTTTTTATGGCCTTATTAACCTGTGTCACTACTTTTAGTGATTTGTGTATCTCTACCCCTAGATCCCTTTGCTCCTCTACCCCATTTAGTCTCTTATTATCCAAGCAGTATGTAGCCTTATTCTTCCTACCAAAATGCACTACCTCACACTTATCTACATTGAAATTAATTTGCCAATTACACGCCCATTCTGCAAATTTATTAATGTCTTTGTGCAATTTGATGCATTCTTCCTTTGTATTAACTACATCCCCCAAATTGGTGTCGTCTGCAAATTTTGAACTTGTACTTCCAATTCCCGAATCCAAATCATTAATGTAAATTGTGAACAACAGTGGGCCCAGCACCGATCCCTGTGGAACACCACTTCCCACCCTTTGCCAGTTTGAGTAGCTACCCTTAACCCCTGCTCCCTGATTTCTATTTTGTAGCCAGCTTGCTCTACATTCTGCTACCTGTCCCCTGACTCCACATGCTCTGACCTTAGTCATGAATCTACAATGCGGTACCTGATTGAAGGCCTTTTGAAAATCCAAATATATTACATCTACTACATTACCCTTGCCTACTCTTTCTGTTACTTCTTCAAAGAATTCAATAAGGTTGGTCAAGCATGACCTTCCCTTCTGAAATCTGTGCTGACTTTTTATTATACTTTTGGGTTTCTAGATATTTTTTCTATTACATCTTTGAGTAAGGATTCCATTATCTTTCCTACCACCGGCATTAAGCTATCTGGTCTATAGTTCCCTGGACTTATTCTATCTCCCTTTTTAAATATAAGAATAACATTAGCTGTGCGCCAGTCATCTGGCACTATTCCCTTTTCCAATGAGCTTTTATATATATATAATAGTGCCTTTTCTATCTCTTCCCTAACTTCTTTTAGTATGTGCAGATGCAATCCATCTAGACCAAAGGTTTTATCCTCTCTAAGTTTGATTAGTTTATCAATTATCTCCCCCTTTCTATATTAAATGTCTTTGTATCTTTAGTAAATACTGAGGCAAAGTGACTATTCAATATTTAAGCCATTTTGCTGTCATTACCTGTCCATCAACCTTTCCTCCCCACCTCTGAAATTCGGGTGAACACAGATTTCAAATTTGAATTTGGCCTCATTCCTAATCAAAATCAGAAAATTAGAAAGTTCTTACTAAAATCCTTTCAGTGTGTTTGGAGCATTACTTGACTGAATCATTGGCATATTTTGAATGATTCTGGAAGTTATAATGATTTGGAAAAGTCATAGATGTATAGAATTTGCTTGTTTTTGCATTTTCTATACCTCTTTTAAGCCTATATTGAAATCAGAAATAAAATAAAAGACATTGTGGTGCTCCCAGCTCAGAGTTAGATTCCTCTGTACGATTGTTTATCTTCTTCTTTCCAGGACATTTCTTAAGTCCTTAATAATTTATTTTATACAGCCATGGGATGCACCAAGGGAAGAATGGAAACTGTTAAATCACTCTCATATTTCACTAAATAGTACAAAATTACAATCCCAAACACTTAAATCAGCCCATGAGACCACTTGAGTACCACATAGAACTTGCACCCCTTTTTAGATTCTGGAATTATGAAGCAGCCGTTTTGATACCCAGCAGGGAAAACCTTACCAATCTGGTAGTTTTTTATTTTTACATTCGCATTTGCCCAAAACATGGTTCCACCATGTCCAAGGAAACAGAGCCAGGGGCAGAAAGGCCTAAGCTGGGCTTTCCTCAGCCCCGGCCTATTTGGTGTTTAAGCGGTGACCAGTATACCCAGCAAGAAGAGGTAGGAGTCCAGGCCAGGGAATTACTTGAGGTTGGCCTTTTAATATGGATTTCCCAGCAGCTTGGGACAGGGGGGCCCATGCAAATCAGACGATGTTCCCTGACCCTCCAAACTCCGGCAGATCAGCAGCAGAAGCACGAGGGGGTGTGATCCTGTTGGGATTGGTGGCTTGCATATTTTCAGGGTCCTATTCTGTGAATTCTTTACTTTCTTGTGTATTACATGTTACACAATTCTGCAAAAGAGAGAAATTAATTTAAATGAACACATTAAAAAATTAGAAAACAATAGTAAACATTTAATGTTATCACTGTAGAGTTAAAGGCTCGCTCCTATGAAATGAGATGACAGCCAGGAAAACAATATATCAACAATAAACGGCCATAAATGAAAAAGTACATACCAAAAGCCCGTCAAACTCAATGTCAGTGTCATCCTGTATGAAATTGGAGCGACTCTAACCATCTGTTTTAAAGTTTATTTTATTGACAAATGTCCTGTAGAAATACTCATGTACAACAGTGTTATTAATACATTCTTTTAGAAGACCTTCGCCATAGAATCATAGGCCCTGATATTTACGGAGAGGCGGGGAGGGAGCTGGGGTTGCATGTCAGAGGCGGGACACCCGGAAATATGGGAAAGGTGGAGGTCCTGCTGAATTTAACTCCAAGACCCCATTAGAATTGTTTTACTCAGTTTCCTGTCCGACAGCTGGCCAGATTGAGAAACTGGCCAGATTGAGAAGCTGGCCAGATTGAGAGGCTGGCCAGATTGAGAAGCTGGCCAGATTGAGAGGCTGGCCAGATTGAGAAGCTGGCCAGATTGAGAAACTGGCCAGATTGAGAAGCTGGCCAGATTGAGAGGCTGGCCAGCTGCCAGGCAAGAAGGCTTGCTGTACAAGGCCACTGCCAGGGATTGGAGAGGCTGGAGGGAGGGAGAGATTGCGGTGGGGTGGAGATCACGGGATGGGAGAGAGATCACGGGGTGGGGGGGAGAGATTGTGGGGGGGGAGACATCACTGGGAGGGAGGGGGTCGACCGATCTCGGGGGTTCGGCCTCTCATGGTGGACGGTCGGCCGATCACAGGGGTGTTGGAAAATGATGGCAGGTTTGCTTGAGGTGCTGGGGAAGCACTCTTGCTCCTCTTGGCCAACAAACAGTGCTGGAAAAGCACTTACCTGCTGGATCTGGCAGTTCTTGCCTCCCTTCAGCTGTTGGGTTTGCTGGGTGCTTTTGATCCAAATGGCTGTTAAAATCTGAGGCATGGAGCCTCATTAACATGTTGTAATTGCCTCTCGAGAGCGGGTTACTCGCCCGATCCCCAACCTGTCCCGGTTAAACCGGAAGTAGGCGCGTTCGCGATGGGTTGGGGTCGGGTTTCCCATTTTTATGATTTTAACTCCCACCCTGCCACTGTCCCACCCATCCTGGGGAATTAAAATTCTCCCATAGAATCTTACAGCACAGAAGAAGGCCATTTGGACCATCGTGTCTGTGCCGGCTCTTTGAAAGAGCTATCCAATTAGTCCAAGTCCCCTGCTCTTTCCCCATAGCCTTGCAAATTTTTGCCTTTTCAAGTACATATCCAATTCCCTTTTGAAAATTACTATTGAATCTGCTTCCACCACCCTTTCAGCCAGTGCATTCCAGATCATAACAACTCACTGCACAAAAGAAATTCTCCTCAACTCCCCCTTAGTTCTTTGGCCAATTATCTTAAAGAGAACTCATCAATATATTAATGAAGAAACCTTATTCGGGCAATGTTTATATGCATATTTCCATTATGTATTATTGCAGTAAAATATAGAGAAGCTGTAGTACTCCCTTACAAGGGCACTTAGGCCACTTGTAGTGCCCTACTGCTGCCCCATCTGAGATCAAGTAACTTGTTTCACCCACTTATCATAGCCATTTATCACCATATCATATTCACACAGAGAAGGATATGTGAACAAGTTATCTCTAATACCGGCACTGATGTTCAGCTCACATGATGTACACTTGTAGATTAACCACCTTCCTCCTCCTTGAAAGTGGGTTATTTCTCTGGAGCATGATTCCTAACTATTGGTTCTGTTGAGAACCAATGACATTCATTGTACTTGTAGATATCAGACCCACATTCCAGACGTGATTGGAACTTGAACTGTTTTTAAGAATAGGGTTTTATTTTATTAAGGAGCAAATTTCAAGCAACGATTCATGAGCATAATGTGCAAACGTTATCACAAACAATGGCTAAAGCAAATTATAATCAAACAAAAACCAATGGCAGTGCTGAGCAATGGATTAAGAGCATAAATGCCACCAGAGATTTAAAATGATTTTCTCATGGATTTAGAAGCTTATTGAAGAGTAGTCAAGAGCCACAACAGTAAAAGAGCAACTGCTCATTAAGAATGTAAAAAAAAAGAATGTGACGTGTATGAGATAGGTCCAAGCTCTTTAAGAACAAATAAAAAAAGGAAAATAATCCATAACAACAAGCTGGCTTGTTTATCAAAAGGGCAACACTATTTTCACAAATATTATTGCACATTTTACACCTTGTGGTAGTAAATTCCTGCATATGTGTTCAGTAATAAAACCAATGATTGTTCATGTAGAGAGCAGTAACTCTTTGTCTCCAAGCTTTTGTTCTTGAAATGGTTACAATTTATTACTGAGCCGTTACAAGATTTAGAGTCAAGGTTTTAGCTCTGCTACTTGTTTGGATGGACATGTGAAGTTGGTCATGCCTATATACATCAATAAACAATAAAACTAAAGGACATTTAATGGAACTTAAAGCTGAGTTGCAAAGGATCTCAGCCTTCCATAGTTAATAATTAGCTGAATGCTGGTACTCCAATGATTGTAGTACAGAGAGGTAGGATGCAATTTCATGCCATCTATTCATCACATCACAAATTCCTGATCTCCGCTTTTCCATTGGAGGCAGTGAGCAGAAGCCAAATGTTTCCCCATAGGGTGGGAGGGATATTTGAGAATTTTATACTTGTGCATCTTTCAGTGGCTGGCCCAAGAGTAATATAAATAGAGGCGACCTTCTTATCTTCTCATTTGGGGAATGCTGCATGGTGAGGGAGCTATGGAGAGAGCGAAAGATTATTTTTTATTTGCTCACGTGAGCTGTGGAATATATTGGCTGCGAATTTCCTCGGAGCTGCCAGAAGTGCAGCGGAAACCTCATTTCTCATTTACACCATAAAGGGGGTCTCTGCCGCACTTCTGGCAATGTTGCAGCGGAGTGAGAGCAGCTCTGAGGAAATTCCCGACAATTGTTTTCTAAAAGTAAGATGTTATGCCATGTAAAGCACAATCTATTAATTGTCAGGGCTATTGATTCATGGTGACTGAAAAAGTCAGCTTCTGTTTTTATTACATAGGATTTATTCTAAGACTTTTCTTTATGTTTTGGCGATCAACTTCCCTGACTCTGTCCATTTTTCGTGAAAAGCATAAATGAATGGCCTTGATTATTGTTACATGTGCATTTACCTATATATTTCATTTTCAGCTCTTACCTTTGTTAAAGCCCAGGATACACATGTGGCAACTTTTAGCAGGTGGAGGCAGGTTCGTGGGATTTAGCATTAATGGGGGAGAGGGGTTGTGATGTTTAGCAGCAGTTGGACTATGGAAGCATTGGGAATGGTTCTGGAGTATGGCAGTGCTACAGGGGGAACCTGGGGCTTGATAGCACTCAGGGTGGAATTGGATGATTGCTTGGGAGTGGCAACACTGGAGGGGTTGGGGGCTCTGGGTTTGAGAGCATTGAGTCTGTCAGCACTTGAAGCAGAGGATCCCACAATGTGGCTGCACTGGGAGGGTGCAAGACTGGAGCAGTAAGCAGGGACGTATGGTGTGTCAGATCTGAGGGAGGTCCTGGTGTCTAGTAGCACTGGGGAGGGGGTAGTGAGGTTTGGTAACAGTTGGGGGGGGGGGGGTTGGGAAGAGGTCTGGCTGCACTGGGGGATGGGTGGGGGTCTCAGAATTTGGCAGCAGTCGGGGCAATTTTAGATCTGACAGCACATGGGTTGTCCCAGACTCTGGAAGTGCTGGCATGTGGGGGGGACTCAGGGTCTAGTGACATTGTGAGGAGGTGTCCTGGAGTATGGCAGCACGAGTCGGGGGATCACAGAATCTGGGAGAATTTTGGAGAGGTATTAGAATTTGTTATGTTAGAATTATATAGAATTTACAGCACGGAAACTGGCCGTTTGGCCCAACTGGTCTGTGCCAGTGTTTATGCTCCACACAAGCTTCCTCCCACCCTACTTCATCTAACTCTATTCAGCATGTCCTTCTATTCCTTTCTCCCTCATGTACCTATCTAGCTTTAATGCTTCTGTGTTATTTGCCTCAACTACTCCATCTGGTAGCAAGTTGCACATTCTAACCACTCTCTGGGTAAAGAAGTTAAATACACTTGAATGGAAGACCTAGGGATGGCAGTACTGGGGAGAGAGTAAACTAGATCTGAAACACATGGAAGGGGTGGAATAGCCTGGTATGTGTCACGTTGGGTGTCCTGGGGGTGTGCATGAACTGGTGGGGTCCTGTGTTTTGATAGTATTGGAATGGGGGTTCCAGTATTTGCAAGCAGTGATGAGAGATCCAAGTATTTAGGTGCCCTGATAAGGGTATTCCAGAGTTTGGTAACACTGGAGTGGAGATCGGGGGGGTCTGTCAGCACAGCGGTGTGATGGAGTCTGGCAGTGTTGATGGAGAAGTGGGTACAGGATAATGTGGCTTGACCTGCCCCACCCACAACTTATTCCTGCCCATCAAGCCACCGTCACCTCACTTCTGGCCATCAGACACTCCCCCTCCCCCACCAAAGTGTTCCAGCTCTATCAACCTGGGTCCTGGCCGGAAGTCACTTTCTAAAGTGCAATCATACTAAAAATAGAATTCAGGCCGAGATCTGGGCTGACAACCAGGTACACACAGGGGAGTGCCTGAACAGTTCAGGGTGAGTCAGGGGGCCTGGCGGGTGCGAATGGCATTGGGGGCATAACAGGTAAGTGTGGTCTAGGGTGGGGGTGGGGGGCTGACAGCTGGGAATGAATTGCACCAGGTCAGGATAGTCAGGAATGGATATCTGCAGAAAGGGTGAGTCACAAAGTTGAGTCCCAGGCCCCTGGCAGGGAGTGAAACTGAAGAGCTGCATTTCTGAAAGGAATTGGGCAATTTTATGGGTAAGTTAAAATATTTTTTGCAATTTTTTAATGTTACTTACATTATAAATTGAACATTTTACCTGGGTGTAGTTAGCAGGTTGAGGGGAAAACATGGTGGGTAAACATTTGTGTTTTTTAGCAATTTGTTTGATTCCTTTCTAAGGAATTTCCATGTAAGTGAATCATAGGTATACCCCAGGAGTGAGTTGACGGAGACTTTATTAGCAGGAACAAGTTGTGGGTGGGGCAGGTCAAGCCACATTATCCTGGGCCCGCCTCTCCCTTAACAATCAAAAATAAAATACTGCAGATGCTGGAAATCTGAAATGAAAACAAAAAGTGCTGGAAATACTCAGCAAGTCAGGCAGCATCTGTGGAGAAAGAAACAGAGTTAACGTTTCAGGTCGATGGCCTTTCGTCAGAACGGGAAGAAGTTGAAGATTAAACAGTTTTAAGCAAGTACAGAGCCAGGGAAAGGGGGGAGAGGGGAAGGGAGGAAAGAACAAAAGGGAAGGTCTCTAATAGGGTGGAGGGCAGGAGTGATTAAATGACAAAAGGGATGATGGTGCAAGGCAAGGAGGGTGGTAATGAGACAAGTAAGGAAACAAAAGATGGGTCTGGAGGAGCTATAAATGGCAACATCAGAACCATTAGCAGCACCTGCTGTCCGAACAAAATGGGAGCAGTGGTTATGATCTGAAGTTATTGAAATCAATGTTGAGTCCAGGAGGTTGTAAAGTGCCTAATCGAAAGATGAAGTGCTGTTCCTCGAGCTTCCGTTGAGCTTCATTAGAACTGGAAGAAGTTGAAGATTAAACAGTTTTTAAGCTTTCACAGCCACATCTCTTTCCTTAGCAACTGTCTCCGGCTCTGACTTATTCCACGTGGATTCCAACTTAAATTCCACCCTTCATTTTTCGGATCCACCCGTGATTACAGATATCTCCATAATATTCAGCGTTCCTCGAACCACTGCTCTCGCTGCTTCCTGAGATCCACGCTCAACATAATGCGCCACCACATGCTCTCGACCTCTCTCTATTTCAGAGTTGTCCTGGTCTGCAGTTCCATTTCATCCTTCACCTCATCTGCCGTATTACCAAAAATCTTTTTTTCTTCCTTTCAGATGTCAAGGATCACAAGCTTCAACAACTCTTAGATATCAACACCCATCCTGATCCTTCTTCCCCTTCATTTTCCTCTGACCCCATCCCTCCCTCCAATCTCATCCTTTGTCATGTTTTCACTATCCCCTCTGACCTTCCCCTCTCTGACCCCGAATGATCAGTCCTCAGCAAAGGCCTCAGCTTCATCCCCTTAGGCCCCCAACCTCAATGAATTTCGAGCTCGACACGATGCTGAGCTCTTCTTCCATCACTTTCGCCTCTGTGCCCACTTCTTTGGCCAGGAGTCTTCCCCCCACACAGCGGACCCTTTCTCACGTCTTCAGGATTCTCATTCCACCTGAACCCCTCCCTCTGGCCTCTTACCCTTTCTTGATCTTTTCATTGGGAACTGCTGGTGTGACGTCAGCCTTCTCAATTTCTCTACTCCCCTCACTCACTCTAACCTACCTCCCTCTGAACTTGCAGCACTCTGTTCTCTCAGGTCCAACCCTGACATTATCAGTAAACCTGTTGACAATGGCGGCACTGTTGTTGTGTGGTGAACAGACCTCTACCTTGCAAAGGCTGAACGCCAACTCTCCAACACCTCCTCCTACCTCCCTCTGGACCATGAACCCACCGCCGAATATCAAGCAATAGTTTCCCAGACTGTCATTGACCTCATCTCCTCTGGAGATCTTCCCCCCATGACCTCCAACCTCATAGTTCCCCAACCCCGCACAGCCCGCTTCTACCTCCTTCCCAAGATCCACAAACAGGACTGCTCCGGTAGACCCATCATTTCAGCCTGGTCTTGCCCCACGGAACTTATTTCCTCTTATCTTGACTCTATTTTTTCTTCCCTTGTCCAGCCTCTTATGGCCTACATCCGCCACTCTTCCGACGCCCTCCACCACTTTAACAGTTTCCAGTTCCCTGGCCCTAACCGTCTCCTTTTCGCCATGGACGTCCAGTCCCTCTATACATCCACCAGGACGGCCTGTGGGCCCTCTGATTCTTCCTTGAACAGAGGCCTAACCAGTCCCCATCCACCACCCACCCTGCTCCGTCTGGCTGAACTTGTTCTTACGTTGAACAACTTCTCCTTTGACTCCACTCACTTTCTCCAAATAAAAGGTGTCACTATGGGAATCCGTATGGGTCCTAGCTATGCCTGCCTTTTTCTGGGATATGTGGAACATTCTTTGTTCCAGTCCTACTCAGGTCCCCTCCCTCATCTCTTCTAACAGTACATTGATGACTGTATCGGTGTTGTTTCCTGCTCTTGCCCCGAACTGGAAAATTTCATCAACTTTGCTTCCAATTTCCACCTTTCCCTTGCTTTCACATTGTCCATCTCTGACTCTTCCCTTCTCTTCCTCAACTTCTCTGTCTCTATTTCTGGGGATAGGCTGTCAACCAATATCTATTATAAGCCCACTGACTCCCACAGCTACTTTGATTACACTTCCTCCCACCTTGCCTCCTTTAAGGACTCTATTCCCTTCTCCCAGTTTCTCTGTCTGCGTTGCATCTGTTCTGATGATGCCATCTTCCACACCAGTGCTTCCGATATGTCTTCCTTTCTCCTCAGCTGTAGTTGACAGGGCCCTCGACTGTGTCCGTCCTATTTCCTGCACTTCTGCCCTCACCGCTTCCCCTCCCTCCCAGAACCATGATAGGGTCCCCCTTGTCCTCACCTTCCACCCCACCAGCCTCCACATTCAACGTATCATCCTCCACCATTTCCGCCGCCTCCAACGCAATGCCACCACCAAACACATCTTCCCCTCTCCTCCCCTTTCTGCATTCTGAGGGGACCACTCCTTCCACTCTTCCATCACCCCCAACACCTGCTCTCCTCCCCACAACAACTTCCCATGTGAGAGTAGGAGTTGCAACACCTGCCGTTTCACCTCCTTCCTTCCCACCGTCCAGGCCCCCAAACACTCCTTCCAGGTTAAACAGCGATTTACTTGTACTTCTTTCAATTTAGTATACTGTATTCGCTGCTCACGATGCGGTCTCCTCTACAATGGGGAGACCAAACGCAGATTGGGTGATCACTTTGCTGAACGCCTCCGCTCAGTCCGCAGACGGGACCCTGACCTGACGGTCGCTTGCCATTTCGATTCTCCGTCCCACTCCCACTCTGACCTCTCTGTCCTTGGCCTGTTACACTGTTCCAATGAAGCTCAACGGAAGCTCGAGGAACAGCACCTCATCTTTCGTTTAGACACTTTACAATCTACCGGACTCAACATTAATTTCAATAACTTCAGATCATAACCACTGCTCCCATTTTTTCGGACAGATGGTGCTGGTAATGGTTCTTTGTTGCCATTTACAGCTCCTCCAGACCCATCTTTTGTTTCTTTACTTGTCCCATTACCACCCTCCTTGCTTTGCACCATCATCCCTCTTGTCTTTTAATCACTCCTGCCTTCCACCGTGTCAGAGGCCTTCCCTTTTGTTCTTTCCTCCCCTCCCTCCCCCCGCTTTCCCTGGCTCTGTACTTGCTTAAAACTGTTTAATCTTTAACATCTTCCAGTTCTGACGAAAGGTCATCGACCTGAAAAGTTAACTCTGTTTCTTTCTCCACAGATGTTGCCTGACTTGCTGAGTATTTCCAGAACAGTTTCTGTTTTTATCTCCCTTAACAATGCCAAACTCCACCCCAAGGCTGTGCTCTCAAAACTTCCTGATCTCCCTTCCAGTGTTATCAGACCTTGTAGTGTATCAGTGAATCAAATTTGTTAATGTTTTGTAAATATGTAACTTCAGCCAACCAGGTCAAAGTGTGACACTAAATTTTGCCTATATTTACTCATAATTTAGCATGACAGAAAAGTGTGATAAAAGTGTAACACTTGAATTGTTACAAGCAGGAAGTGCACATGACCACACTATTTTAATATATTATATATATCAACATAAAATACTAAATTATTATCATTTAACGCTGGTTTAAGGCCATAAAGTCCAGATATTCAGAAAGAGAAGGTCTACGCCGTCATATAATTTGGTACTGGCCTTCTGTTTCTTATTATTTAGCCACTTCATTGTCTGATTTACAACTTTCGCTTTGATCCCATGAGATTTCACTTTAGCCACACATCCCTGCGGCCTTATCAAATGCTTTCTGAAACTCAAGAAAAACTGGGTCACTAAATCTTGAAGGAAGGAATCTGTAAACATTAGTAATATATGGTTGCTGCTGATACATATAAACACATAGAATCATTTCTGTGCCTTTGAATTTAGTTACCAAAGTAGGAACATAGGAATATATGAACAGGAGTAGGCCATTCAGCCCCTCGTGCCTGCTCTGCCATTTGATAAGATCATGGCTGATCTGTGATCTAACTCCCATATACCTGCCTTTGGCCCATATCCCTTAATACCTTTGGTTGCCAAAAAGCTATCTATCTCAGATTTAAATTTAGCAATTGAGTATCGGTATCAATTGCCGTTTGCGGAAGAGAGTTTCAAACTTCTACCACCCTTTGTGTGTAGAAATGTTTTCTAATCTCACTCCTGAAAGGTCTGGCTCTAATTTTTAGACTGTGCCCTCTACTCCTAGAATCCCCAATCAGCGGAAATAGTTTCTCTCTATCCACCCTATCTGTTCCCCTTAATATCTTATAAACTTCGATCAGATCACCCCATAACCTTCTAAACTCTAGAGAGTACAACCCCAATTTGTGTAATCTCTCCTCGTAATTTAACCCTTGAAGTGAGACCATTTCCATCAGATTTTTATCGGGGTATCATTAGGACAGATTATAAAGTCACGTAAATGAACAAAGCTGTGAGTACTTTGTCACAATGAAGTAGATGACTCTTTTTTGCAATACAATCACAGAATCACATGTAAATATATGAGTTAGCAGGCTTGATGCTTGATCTTCAGAGGGGATATGCTTCTGTGAGCTCTTTTCCAGTGTTCTGAAAGTAGTCCTACTTCAAGTCTCATTAAATACCACTAATGTTTATCACCTAACTTTGTGGTGGAAAACTGTAACAGGCTGGTTTCTCACCCATCACAACTTCAGTGATTGCCTTGTTTAGCTGTTAATGATGGTTGTGGTAACCATTAATGGCAATCATTAATGTTGAGTAGAAAATTCTAGCAGGCAGTAGCTCTGCCATAAGTGGATTTCCTGTCTGATTCCCTCCCAGAACAACAGAAAAATAAAGAAATTTCCTCTTGTCATTCAATCCACCAAACCATTGAACTAAAAGAACTACAGACTAATTGAACACTCACCAAAGTGCAATGAAATAAAAGCAAAAGATTGGTGTGACAGTGTATTTTTTTCTTGGCATACTTGCTGGCCGAGGCCTGCAAAATCAGGCCTGTGGTTCCAGCACTTAATCTATAAAGGAACATCAATAGGAAGTGATCTGGGTGTCCTCGTACATGAAACACAAAAGTCAACATACAGGTGCAGCAGGTAATCCGGATGGCAATCGGAATATTGGCCTTTATATCAAGGGGGATGGAGTATAAAAGCCATGCTACAACTGTACAGGGTGCTGGTGAGATGATACCTGGAGTACTGCATACAGTTCTGGTGCCCTTATTTAAGGAAGGACATACTTGCATTGGAGGCAGTTCAGGGAAGATTCACTAGGTTGATTCCGGGTATGGAAGGGTTGTCTTATGAGGAAAGATTGAACAGGTTGGATCTATACTCATTGGAGTTTAGAAGAATGAGAGGAGATCTTGTATAAGATTCTGAGGGCACTCGATAGGGTAGATGCTGAGGGGATGTTACCCCTCATGGGGGAATCTAAAACTAGGGGGGCATAGTCTCAGAATAAGGGGTCGCCTGTTTAAGGTGGAAATAAGGAGGAATTTCTTCTCCCAGAGGGTTGTGAATCTTTAGAATTCTTTACCCCAAAAAGCTGTGGAGGCTGAGTCATTGAATACACTCAAGGCTGAGTTAGACAAATTTTTGATCAACAAGGGAGTCAAAGGATTTGGGGAAAAGGCGGGAAAGTGGAGTTGAGGTAAAAATCAGATCAGCCATGATCTCATTAAATGGTGGAGCAGGCTCGAGGGCCGAATGGCCTACTCCTGCTCCTATCTCTTCTGATCTTATGAGTTTCTGGTAAAGAAAACTTATTGATGGGTGGCCAGGATTATGAAATTTTACGATCATGCAAACAAGTAGACAGTTCATTGGCAGTGCCAGTGACACTGGAATTATGTTTTTAAACCAGCTACAGGCTCACAACAATCAAAATCATATTTTGACTTATCCTGTTAAAATGAGCCGATGTTCTAAAAATATTCCACATCTGAAATGTAAACATGTGATCTGATTTTAGTCCATTTTCCAGAAATGCGAAAATAAATAAATGACAATTGGTTTATTTTTGAATCACCGCCAGCTGTGATAACATTATCATTCATTACCTCCAGATATACTAGATAAGGTAGAGAACTGTTCACATCAATCATTTGCAGCATGTGTATTTATTATTTTATTAACGCTTTATTAAAAGCGGGTGCAGTTGCAAACCCTGAATCCAATCTAGGGGTTTTGTGAACCCCTGATGACCCTGAATAGTAATATTGGGCCTGCAATTGCTGGAAACTTGCACCATAGTAATTACACATTAACAGCCTGCGCCATTATTAGTACATAAAAATTCCAGGAAAGAATGGAGTGAGTTATGCCATTATTTGCATTACGCCATAATTTGCTGGGATATTTGCTCTGCTCCTCCGATAGTCTCGCCTAAGCTGATAAAAACTCATTCTCGTCACTCAGACCACCGTTGCAGTCAATGGCGATCGCCAATTTGCTGCATTTACGCCATTATTTATGTTGTAGCCACTTAGACTGAAAAATAATGGCGTGAATGACCTGGTATTGACGTGATTAATGGCCCTCGCATGACTCTCAGCCTGGGAGACCAACAAAGCGACCATTGAAAGTGTGGAGCCTCACCCCAGCAGTCTGGAAATTGTTCCCAGAGTTTTCTTTGTCTAATTATCGCAGTTTTGGTGGTCTTTTCTTGGCAGTTTTGCTATCCAGAGTCCTGTTAGTGTCTGAAGGCATTTAATTTCAGGACTCCCACCTCTTTCTACATGTGCTATGAAGGTGAAAGGTTTGCAATGTCCTATTCACTGGCCATTCCCCCATTCTTGATTATCATGGATGACGTGCAGGAGGAGCAGAGGGAAAAGGTGCATCACTTGAGGCACCGTAGACAGAAATTGAACCAATCTCATTACTACACCCCCGCTCCCCACCCACAGAGAGTGTACAGGGAACAAATGTCATTTGAGGCACTGTTGGAGCAGCTGTACGTGCACAGGTTGTGCTTCACCAAGGAAGCAATTGGCCACCTATGTGGGATACAATCATGTGCACACGACAAACCAGCAAGTGGTGGAGAGGATCATCAGGGTGCTTAAAGCAGGTCGGGGGGATATCCTACAGTGTGCCCCTGATAGAGTGGCGATGAGTATAGTGGTCTGCTGCGCACTGCAGGTAAGTCTCACCCTTGACTTGGCAGACGAGATACCCATGGAACCAAAGGACCCCAGCCCGCATGTCCCTGGGCCCATGGGCGGTGGCCTCCTGGAGCAGGGCATGATGGCAGTGTCCAGGGTGACCAGAGAGCAGCTGGTGGCTCAGGTGTTTGGATAGTAATAACCCCCTCCCCCCCAAGCCCTCGCCCCCCCTCCCTGAAGTTCCACCAGTGGAATGGAGGTGGATCAGGAACTCTGGAACAATTTTTTTCGTGGACTGATCCCCGTGGTAAAGCAAACACACGAAAGGACGGGCAAGGTTTAAACAATTAAACTTTTATTTAGTGCAACAACAGTCAATAAATAACATCAGTGTAAAAGCAGATGAGGGGGAATAAACAGTAATCCCTCATTAAAAGCGAGCACAGAGTGAAATCAGTGGGAAAACGGCGAGGAATGCAATGGATTCCTTTGTTGTGTAAATGAAGTAAGGATATTGTTCCCAGACTGCACTGGCACACGTTTGTGGCACACCCCAGGGACTGGCAGTTTCTTTTCTCTGTCGGTTCCACTCTGCACGCCTGCCTGTGCGCATCAGTGACCGACTAAAGATTAACAGCACCAAGCAAAGCGAGCTGGACATTACATTAGGGTGTGCCAGACTTTCTTACCGTTACGGGAAACAAAAATCAAGAGCTAGAACAATCCCTAAAATTGAACTATCCGCTCAAATAGCAACAAATCAAGTAAAAACACTTTCACCATATCCCCACTTTGCATTAGAACTATTGGCTTCTCTGCCCCAGTAACAGGGCAGTCTCTAAATTCGCCATACTATCGCCCTGAGACTTTAATGTTCCGCTGGATTGCTGGTTTGATCTAGAAAAGGCGCCTGTGTGTGTGATACATGGTTGTTGTCAGTATTTCCCAATGTTTAGTTTGCAGCCACAGTCGGTAGTTGTGTCTGTGTCTTCTGGTCGGGAGCAGCATTAACTAGGAGGGGGACACGACTTCTCATTGTTTTCACTCTCAATTGAGTGCAAGCGATGCCTGTTCATTGACTTGCGGTCTCATTCGCTGGGGCGGCGACAAGCCCTCTCCCTCCCTCTCTCTCTCTTCCTCCCTCTATTTGAATCTACCAACTTTTGTCTTTGGGGAGTACAGCGGACCATCTCGGCGGCGAACACAACAATAGACTTTGTCCCGCTCTCTCCCTCGGAGCTTTCCATGGTAACAATTACAAAGCGTGTTGGAACGGTGGAGCGAAGGGGAGGGAGCTGACAAACAAGCCCAGCTCCCCCCCCCGCCCCCTCTCTGGTTGCAAAAACCGGCTGCTGTTATCGAGAACTACCAAGAGTTAAAGGCTGTGAATGCACAATCTTGGCATCGGAGAAATCTCCGGAGAGACTTGCAAATTGTATCAAATGCAATGCTGCATCTGGAAGCGGTGGTTTATTCCTTTACTCGGCTGTAAAGCTATCTGTTTAGAAGCTACCCACTCTTGTGCACGACTAGATCTTTGAAGAGTCCCCATCTAGACCGCCTGTCAGTCTTATCAAGTATGAGCAACGACAACCAGTATGAAGACACTGTCTCCAGCATGGTGTTGGAGAATATCAAGCACAGGCTACTGAGCGCCTTCAGGGGACCCCCGGCACCGTGCGACAAGCCCGAGTCCTGGACTCTGAGCAGGAATCCCCGAGCCGATGAGGAGCTCCGCAGAGCCAAGATCGATGGGGCCATCACTTGGCTCCGGACGGAACTGGTGAGGAAAAGCTGCACCCCCCCCTCCCCTTTAACCCTCAACTCTTTCCCAAACGATGACTCGAATTGAATCCCATGTCCCTGTGAGTCACTGTTTCGCCGCTTCCTGTATTCCAGATGGTCAGAGCCGTGTTGGGATCCCACTCCTTGTGTTGGAGCCCCCCTAACAGATTCACCAACTGTTGGGGACCAGGGCAAACAAACAGCGGCAAGTGCGCGTATCCAACCCGCTGACCACCTACTATTACTGTATTAGCTGCAGGGAGATTGAACAACTTCCTGCACCTTTCCTGTACAAATGTTTTTACTAAACACAAAGCCTTTCCCGCCTTCTTTTGTTTAAAATAGCCACCTTTTCTCTAACTGGATGAATACGTTTTGTCGAGATAGTTGTGTTACTGGTGATTGGGGAGAGTGTTGCTGCGGACTGGTGTTAATGGGGTTGGGCGGTCAAGGCTGGTGATCAAGATGATAATTCATTTTGATTTTTCAAACGAGATTCACAGTAAAGTAAACTTCTAATAGATTTAATGCCGTCTGTCCCAAGTAAGAATCCAACCTGTTGAATATCAATGGTTCTGAATATGCAAATTGTTAGAAGTGGCTGTCTCGCCTCTTTCATTTGCAGTTGGAGATGCGATCCCAGGACCGGCAGCTCGCCAAAACCTTGCTGGAGTTAAACAGCGAAATTCAAAAGCTAAGGAGTGAACACGAATTGTCCAAGAATTCGGGCAGCAGATCTCCACCAGCCGCCCGGGATCGTGAACTTCAAACCTTTGGACAACGAGACAAAGAAGCAGAGCAGGCAGGTTCTGCCACGGGAAGAAGAGAGAAAACTCACTTAATGTAGCGTTGATGCCCTGATTTTGCAGTGTTTCAAACCCAATTAACACAATACACAGCCTGGGTCAATCGCATTTCACAAAGACCAACATTGTGAACACCCAGCAATACCGTCAGACTTGCCTTATTAATAGACGCTTGAGTTGTAACTAGTAAAATAAACATAAACACGTTACGTCGAATTAAAGAACTTTAACACATTTTTTGTAGAATAGCAAATGTATCATATGTTCAACACAAAAAAGGTAAGCGATACAACAACTAAGTTAAACAAAATGCAAAAATCTACTCTAACACCGATTTTCTTTCTCCTGCTTGCATACTTTGCCTTGTGATATCGGTTGGGGGCAGACTGAGCTCGCAGATGTTTAACGCTGTGAACCTGCACGGGCCTTCCCAGACAAAATGGAAAATGTTGGTGTCAGTTGCATCCTGGACCCGTCTATGTGCAGGTCTGGTGCAGCTTTCAGTAACAACCTGCCAGATTCACAAAATTTGCATGTGTTCGTATTGTGTTGCCAAATCCCTCGAGTAGTATAAATAGGTGAATTTGACAAGAGAGGAACCGACTCTATTAACAAAGTGTTAAGTACAAAAACTGCCACCGTTGGAGGCAGTGTACACACACAACATTGTTTACAGAGGGCACTGCTGTCTGTGCCACCAATGTCAATTCTAAGCAACATTGGCGGAGGTGGACAGAAACTTGCCTGCATGCAGGATTGGGCAGCAAAGTGGTTTTGCTGCCATTCACTTGTAAGGACTGTCTGTGAAGGAACCGTTACCATAAGAAAATAGGAGCGAATTTTGAAGTAAGAAAAATAGCGCATGCTCGGTGGCAATCACAGTTTTTTAAGTCGCCTGTTCTTATTTTGGCTCCTGCCTATAAATGGAACCATTTCAACAGCAGCAGGTTGGGAGTTATCACAGGAGAAGCAGTGCAGGAAGTGGTTCTGCAGTGTAAATCCATTATGAGGCACTTTTGGTGTTGGCGTCATGCTCTTGGGTGCTGAACCAACAACAAAAGTATCTCTGTAATATATTAAAAAGCTTACATCTGCATACACTTCCTGTCAACTCTTTCCATTATAAATTCCTATGTCTGTATTTATAATGGAAACTGCCTATGTAAACTGGTCACGCTGTAATTACACACTTCCCTCAATAGAGACGCTGCAGCACTACCATTACACTTGGTCTAGACCCATATGCAATGCCATGGGAGATCAAGTAGTATATTATTAAAAATCTTGAGCATGATGCATGCTCTATTGTAACCTCCAATGTAGACATTTCCAAAGGGAGTTCCAATTTTAAAATGTCAGCATTCACCTGTTCCACTTACCTGTAATGATTCTTTGAGTGCCACAAGATAGTGATGATGAATCAATAGCCTGTTTTAGACCGATTTTCTTTTAAATTAATGGAAAAGAAAATCAGGCAAGGTGTAAAACATGCTGCTGATTCATTATTACCTGTTTTTGACCCAGCGATAGAGGTGAAAATGACCCCAAAATAATGATCAATGTGTGGGATAAACTTCCAGATAGAGTAGTGGAGGCAAGAGCCCTGGAATCATTTAAGAAACGATTGGCTGCTACAGTGGGAAGTCACAGGGTGGACTAAATAAGAGGGGCTGAATGGCCTTCCTCATCTGTGATTATCTTGTGATCTTGTGAAAGAAATATTTGAGCATGTTGGTGAAATGAGCTAGCTTTCAATTTCTCCTTTACCCACTCATTTATTTATTTCCCTTTGCATTTTTTGTTTGTCCTTCACCATGCAACATTTCTCAACCAAAAGGGCAGGCAGACAACAAGCCTGACTAGACTTTTGCCAATGTCACTCAATCCCACCACTGGCAGGTGTGTGAAAATGTCCTGGGTGACTCGCTATTTTTATATTTCCCTTCCTCCCTGCAGTGACTAAGTAATGGTCCTTTACTACGTGTCTTCCCCTGGTGACAGAAGGAAAAACAATGACTCACAGATATAAGCCTTGGTCTGATCACTCTGTCCTACATCAACACCACTTTAATGTTGCAGTCAAGAAACTGAGTGAAAAATTGAATCAAATTCTTCTATGTTACAGCATTTTAGAAATAAAACTAGAACTCTTCATGCTTTTAATGT
Source organism: Heptranchias perlo (assembly GCF_035084215.1). Lineage (NCBI taxonomy): Eukaryota > Metazoa > Chordata > Chondrichthyes > Hexanchiformes > Hexanchidae > Heptranchias > Heptranchias perlo. Next base: position 93,722,571 of record NC_090327.1, read on the forward strand.
TATGTATTGAAATTTTCTACAGTGTCTTGCTGTCACTTTCCCTTTCACACAACAGTACGAATCCTGGAGATACAAAAGTCTTATAGCAGACTGTCTAAGTTATGTCAGAAATATTTGCAGTTGAACAATACTTTTGGGTGTTGTAGTTCTTGGAGTCTCACACAGTACAGAAAGCTATTGCTGAGAAAAAATCAACTCCAAAAATGTTATGTATGATGCTGGGAATAAGTCAATGTATGGAAAATGATTTCTAGATCAGCTTGGCTCAGTTGGTAGCACTCTCACCAATAAGTCAGAAGGTTGTCAGTTCAAGCTTCAGTAAAGACTTGAGTACATAATTTTGGCTGATGTTTCAGTGCCATACCAAGCAAGTACTGCATTATTTGAAAATAATCAGAGAAAAGGAGGGGGTCAGCTGATCTTAGGGTGTTGGTAGAGGATTTACAATTGGCCTCAGCAACCTTAGGTAAGGGAGGGGAAATTGAGCAAGAATCTTGCTATCCAGAAACCATTGCTGGAAATGTACATGTGGACCTCAGATAAGGACAGGATCAGGCTCAGCTGTGATGTCCATCGTGGTAAAATAGCCTGCTGGCAACCACTGCCTAGACTCACTTATGTAGAATGGCCATGGGTGAGTTGCTGGAGGACAAACAGCATCGAACTGTAAGTCATCAAGGAGCTAATGGTTTCAGAAGAGGAGGAGGTTGGAAGAAGAGAAAATTGTCAAAAAGCAGGAAGACAAAAATTTGGAGTTTGGACCTCCAGAATATTATGCCACATTTTACCATTTTTCTTTGCAATTGTTCACAGCCAACCCTAATGCTGTCCTCACCTAACATCTGCACATATGAACTGTAGAGCAGGAGCCACTGAACAATCAGCAGAAGCATCAACCTTAGCTGATTTTTCCCCTCCTTAGTCAAGGGACACTCAGGCTAATTGTAGTGTCCCACCTCTACCCCAGCAAAGATCAGCTAAATCAACCCAGGTGCAACATGGGACCTTCCTAGTCTGTTTGGGTCAATATGTCACACAGCCAATACCAATTGAACATCTTTGCCATTTAATGGATATTGTTTTTAGACCTCTGAGGAGAGGGCTTTTAATTCAGCTAGTTTTTTTTAATATAGTCATACTTTGCAGAAATTTGATACAATGTTGAGGTATTACAAATATAATTGGGTAGGTTAAATATGCCCAATACAATGTATACCGGACTTCTATAAATATCCAGATCATATTATTGGGAATCAATATTTTTGTTCTGGGATACGGGGCAATTTTAAGCACTGACACACAAAATGGACGGTGAGGCATCAGCCTAACAATTGCTTCTCTTGAATAATAAATATGCAGCTATGGTATTAATTCTGTATTGCGACAAATGCCTTTCACAGTGATCTATAAAACTTTTCACTTGTTTACTAAATATGTTTGACCATATTTTCCACTGGAAATAATGCATGACAACCATTGAGAGTGTGTAGTAGGAAAGTGGGTAGAAAGTGGTAATGACAATTTGTGCTGTTATTACTAATATACTGAATTTTCCACCTCTTCTTAAAAGTGCATACTACCAGAAAAAAAAGACATTTACTTTTTAAAGCCTTGTTCATGAGCTTTCAGGGAGAATGACAAGGGAGTTTTCTGTTCATTTACAGAATTACAGTTAGTTAGATCATGAGCAACGAAGATATTGAAATAGCATTATGGCACTGACCAAATGAATGGTCAGGTGCCCAGAATGGGTCTCACAGCCAGTGCTCCCCAACATCCTGTGTGCAACTAATATATACTGACTGAGAGAAGTGCTACAACGAACTGAGGTCTGCAATGCTAGTTGTCTGAAGCAAGACAGTAAGAACATTTTCACTAATTGAGGATTACGTTAATAGAAATAATCCTGAATGTTGTTGTGGTATCTTTTTATGTGACTCCATTCTTTTAGTGAATGGAGCCAACGCTTGTCCTTAGCTTTGATAAGGGATGCTTGTACTGGAACTCTAACTCTGTAAGAAGACAAGCAAAGGAGCTAAAGGGGATAACAATGACAGTTGAGCTCAAAAAGAAAAAGCTAGAACAGTGAAAAATGATTCAATTCTAAGACTGAAAGTAGGCTGTGAAATAATTAAAACCTGAATACACGTTGCAATGATAAAAGAGATCCATTGTACCACAGAGGAAAACAAAATGAAACTGACATCCTAAGTGATGTGAGAGGGCAGGAAAAACATGGAAATTAATAAATCAAACATATAAAATAAAATAATTGTAGTATAGGATTTTGGGGTTGGTCATTTGGGATGTCCCTTATGAAAGATGCTTTGCTTAAAGCACAGTGAAGGGCTGCATGGGAAGCCAGGGATGGGAGTGTCGGCCACCTGTTAGAGCCCTTGTCCTTGATTAACTGGCAACTTTCTCTAGAAAAGCAGAACCAGTGACCAAATTTATGTCATGCTACTAAGAATTTAATCATCAATCCATTATCTGAATCTTGAACTTTCCATCGTATATAGCTTCCCACCCTATAGGAAAACGTGCTTTTACAAGTGTATAGACATTCATAATTTTCTTTGCAGGGTGGGAATGGCAATCTGTTTGCTACCAAATGAAGAAAGGATAATGCTGCAGTTGGATATTCAATCATACTTCTGAGAAATTACAACATAACAAATGAAAATTCAATTGTAATGGCTTCCTTTCTAAAATGGGGACAAAGGCCATATATGTTGGTCTTCTGTAAGTTAGGAGTCCTTTTGCACACTGCAAAATGCAAAAAAAGTTTCAACTTTATAACCATTAACAGCCCTCATCTCCACATCTGTCCTTTGAGGCTACACATGTTACATCAGCTTATTGTTCCTCTTTAGGTCAAGGCATTTTTCAAAAATAACAACAACTTGCAGTTATATAACACCTTTAATGTAGTAAAATGTCCCAAGTTGCTTCACAGGAGCGTTATCAAACAAAATTTGACACCGAGACACATAAAGAGATATTAAGACATGTGACCAAAAGCTTGGTCAAAGAGGTAGCTTTTAAGGAGCGTCTTAAAGGACGAGAGGGAGGTAGAGAGGCAGAGAGGTTTAGGGAGGGAATTCCAGAGCATAGGGCCTAGGCAGCTGAAGGCACGGCCACCAATGGTGGAGCGATTAAAATCAGGGATGCTCAAGAGGCCAAAATTGGAGGAGTGCAGAAATCTCGGAGGGCTGTAGGGCTGGAGGACTTAAAATGATAGGGAGGGGTGAGGCCTTGGATGCATTTGAAAACAAGATTGAGAATTTTAAAAACGCGGCATTGCCGGAATGGAAGCCACTGTAGGTCAGTGAGCACAGGGGTGATGGGAGAATGAGACTTGGTGCGAGTTAGGATACAGGCAGCAGAGTTTTGGATGAGCTCAAATTCATGGATGGTGCAAGGTGGGAGGCTGGCCAGGAGAGCATTGAAATAGTCAAGTCTTGAGGTAACAAAGGCATGGATGAGAGGCTTCAGCAGCAGATAAGCAGGGCCGGAGACGGGAGATGTTACAGAGGTGAAAGTAGGCGGTCTTGGTGATGGAGAGGATATGGGGATGGAAGCTCAGCACAGGATCAAATAGGACTCCAAGGTAGTGAACGGTCTGGTTCGGCCTCAGACTGTGGCCAGGGAGAGAGATGAAGTTGGTGCCTAGAGAACGTAGTTTGTGGCGGTGACCGAAGACAATGGCTTTGGTCTTCCAAATATTTAACTGGAGGAAATTTCTGCTCATCCAATATTGGATGTCGGACAAGCAGTGTGACAAATCAGAGGCAGTAGAGGGGTCGGGAGAGGTGGTGGTGAGATAGAGCTGGGTGTTGTAGCGTACATGTGGAACCTGACGTGTTTTCAGATGATGTTGCCAAAGGGCAGCATGTAGATGAGAAATAGGGGGCCAAGGATAGATCCTTGGGGGACTCCAGAGGGAATGGTGTGGGAGCTGGAAGAGAAGCCATCGCAGGTGATTCTCTGGCTATGACTGGATAGATAAGAATGGAACCAGGTGAGTGCAGTCCCACCCAGTTGGACAACGGAGGAAAGACATTGGAGGAGGATGGCGTGGTCAACTGTGTCAAAGGCTGCAGACAGGTCAAGAAGGATGAGATTTGAAGGGGAGGGGGACAGTACCTGAGGAGAGTTAACTGTTAACATTATCAGCTAACATGGGGGCCAGGAGGGAAGTTGGGTGATATGCAGTTTGGTGGGAATAGGGTCGAGGGAACAGGAGGTGGGTCTCATGTTCAAGATGAGCTCAGAGAGGGCATGAGGGAGATAGGAGAGAAATTACAGAAAGATGTGAGTTCAGGGCTAGGGCAGGGGGGAGCCTTAGGAGAAGTTTGCCTTGGTGGGCTAGGGGAAGGGAAGGAAGCGGCAGAGGCAACTGAACGGATGGTCTCAATCTTAGTGACAAAGAAGTCCATGAGCTCCTCGCATTTGTTGTTGGAGGTGAGGGTGGGGGGGGGGCAGGGGAGAGGGGTTTAAGAAGATGGTTTATAGTGGAGAAAAGAAGCCGGGGGCTATCTTTGCATTCCAGGATGATCCTGGAATAGTGAGCATTTTTGGCAGGGGACAGCATGACCTGATAGTGCTTTATGTGGTCCATGAATGGCTAAACCGGTTGTCCGCCATAAATGTTCAAGTCTGCATCACTTGGACTTATGGGAGCCATACCAGGGGGATTGACCAGGATGAGAGAGAGTAATGGTTTTAATGGGACCAGGGTGAGAGAGAGTAATGATTTTAATGGAGATAACGGCATCAAAGATGGAGTTGAGGGTATGATTGAGCAAATCGGTAGCTGCAGAAATGTTGTGGTGAATGGAGGGCCAAAGGATAGATAGTTGGGAATTTGAAAGTGCCGTTGTAAGTGACTTGGGAGAGAGTTTTTTCCAGGGGCGGACATAGAAGGTAGTGGGGTTGGGAAGCATAAGGAGGATATGAGCGGAGCGGGATATAAGGAAATGATCAAAGATGGCCTTATCCGTGATTGACACAATGGAAGTAGAGAGGCCACGTGAGATGGCACAGTCAAGGGGGTGGCCATGAATATGGGTAGGTGAGTTTATATGGAGGGAGAGAGTACGGGAGGATAGGAGGGCAGCGAACTCAGAGGAGAGAGGGCATGATGAGTTGAGATGGAGGTTGCAATCACCGAGGGTGAGAAGTCACTCAATGCAGAGGCTGAGGGAGAAAAGCAGTGAAGATATCTCAGTGAGAAACTTGGTGTGGTACTTGGGTGGGTGGTAGAGAACAAAGATTTTAAAGAGGAGGTGAAAGGGATCAAACATGGTCCAAACATGGACAAAAGAGCTGAATTCCAGAGGTGAGGTGAGAGTGACTGCCCTTGACATCAAGGCAGCATTTGACCGAATGTGGCACCAAGGAGTCCTAGTAAAATTGAAGTCAATGGGAATCAGGGGGAAAACTCGCCAGTGGCTAGAGTCATACCTAGCACAAAGGAAGATGGTAGTGGTTGTTGGAGGCCGATCATCTCAGCCCCAGGACATTGCTGCAGGAGTTCCTCAGGGCAGTGTTCAAGGCCCAACCATCTTCAGCTGCATCATCAATGACCTTCCCTCCATCATAATGTCAGAAATGGGGATGTTCGCTGATGATTGCACAGTGTTCAGTTCCATTCGCAACCCCTCAAATAATGAAGCAGTCCGAGCCCGCATGCAGCAAGACCTGGACAACATCCAGGCTTGGGCTCATAAGTGGCAAGTAATATTCGCGCCAGACAAGTGCCAGGCAATGACCATCTCCAACAAGAGAGAGTCTAACCACCTCCCCTTGACATTCAACTGCATTACCATCGCCGTATACCCCACCATCAACATCCTGGGGGTCACCATTGACCAGAAACTTAACTGGACCAGCCATATAAATACTGTGGCTACAAGAGCAGGTCAGAGGCTGGGTATTCTGGGGCGAGTGACTCACCTCCTGACTCCCTAAAGCCTTTCCACCATCTACAAGGCACAAGTCAAGAGTGTGATGGAATACTCTCCACTTGCCTGGATGAGTGCAGCTCTAACTACACTCAAGAACTTCGACACCATCCAGGACAAAGCAGCCCATTTGATTGGCACCCCATCCACCACCCTAAACATTCACTCCCTTCACCGCCAGCACACAGTGGCTGCAGTGTGTACCATCCACAGGATGCACTGCAGCAACTCGCCAAGGCTTCTTCGACAGCACCTCCCAACCCGCGACCTCTACCTCCTAGAAGGACAAGAGAAGCAGGTGCATGGGAACAACACCACCTGCACGTTCCCCTCCGTGTCACACACCAGCCCGACTTGGAAATATATCGCTGTTTCTTCATCATTGCTGGGTCAAAATCCTGGAACTCCCTTCCTAACAGCATTGTGGGAGAACATGAGGACAGAATTGGCTAAAGTGGACTGGGAAAACAGATCAGAAGGTATGACGGTGGATAAGCAGTGGCAGACATTTAAAACGATATTTTATGACTCTCAACAAAAACATGTCCCAGTAAGGAGGAAAGACTCCATGAGAAGGTTGTACCAACCATGGCTAACTAAGGATGTTAAGGATGGTATCAAGTTAAAAGAAAAGGCATACAATGTGGCAAAGATTAGTGGTAAGCCCAAAGATTGGGAAAACTTTAGAAACCAGCAAAGGACTAAAAAAAAATAAAGAGGGAGAAAATAGATTATGAGAGTAAACTAGCAAGAAATATAAAAACTGACAGTAAGAGCTTTTACAAGTATATAAAAAGGAAGAGAGTAGCTAAAGTAAGTATAGGTCCCTTAGAGGATGAGACTGGGGAAATAATAATGGAAAACAAGGAAATGGCAGAGGCAGTGAACAGATATTTTGTATCTGTCTTCACAGTAGAAGACACTAAAAGCATACCAATAATAGTAGATAATCAAGGAGAAAAGGGGAGGGAGGATCTAAAAACAATCACTATCACTAGAGAAAAAGTACTAGGTAAACTAATGGGTCTAAAGGCTGACAAGTCCCCTGAACACAATGGCTTGCATCAGAGGGTCTTAAAAGAAGTGGCTACAGAGATAGTGGATGCATTGGTTGTAATCTTCCAAAATTGACTAGATTCTGGAAAGGTCCCAGCGGATTGGAAAACCGCAAATGTAACACCCCTATTCAAGAAAGGAGGGAGACAGAAAGCAGGTAACTATAGGCCAATTAGCCTAACCTCTGTCATTGGGAAAATGCTAGAATCGATTATTAAGGAAGTAGTAGCAGGACATTTAGAGCCTCAAAATGAAATCAAGGAGAGTCAACAATGGTTTTATGAAGGGGAAATAGTGTCTGACAAATTTATTAGAGTTCTTTGAGGAAGTAACGAGCAGGGTGGATAAAGGGGAGCAGTAGATGTAGTGAATTTGGATTTCCAAAAGGCATTCGATAAGGTGCCACATAAAAGGTTACTGCACAAGGTAAGAGCTCATGGTGTTGGGGGTAATATGTTAGTATGGATAGAGGATTGGCTAACTAACAGAGAACACAGAATCGGGATAAAGGGGTCATTTTCAGGATGGCAGTCTGTAACTAGTGGGGTACTGCAGGGATCAGTGCTGGGGCTTCAACTATTACAATCTATAATCAATGACTTGGATGAAGGAAGCGAGTGTACTGTTGACAAATTTGCTGATGATACAAAGATAGGTAGAAAAGTAAGTTGTTGTGAGGGGGACACAAAGTGTCTGCAAAGGGATATAGATAGGTTAAGCGAGTTGGCAAAAATTTGGCAGATGGAGTATAATGTGGGAAAATGTGAAGTCATCCTCTTTGGTAGGAAGAATAAAAAAGCAAAATATTATATAAATGGAGAAAGACTTCAGAATGCTGCGATATAGAGGGATATGGGTGTCCTCGTACATGAAACACAAAAAGCATACAGGTGCAGCAGGTAATTAGGAAGGCAAATGGAATATTGGCCTTTATTCCAAGGGGGATGGAGTATAAAAGCAGGGAAGTCTTGCTACAACTGTACAAGGTGCTGGTGAGACTACACGTAGAGTACTGCGTACAGTTTTGGTCCCCTTATTTAAGGAAGGATATACTTGCATTGGAAGCGGTTCAGAGAAGGTTCACTAGGTTGATTCAGGGTACGGAAGGGTTTTCTTATGAGGAAAGATTGAGCAGGTTGGGCCTATACTCACTGGAGTTTAGAAGAATGAGAGGAGATCTTATTGAAACATATAAGATTCTGAGGGGGTTTGACTGGGTAAATGCTGAGAGGATGTTTCCCCTCATAGGGGAATCTAGAACTAGGGGGCATAGTCTCGGAATAAGGGGTCGCCCATTTAAGACGGAGATGAGGAGAAATTTCTTCTCTCATAGGGTCGTGAATCTTTGGAATTCTTTGCCCCAAAGAGCGGTGGAGGCTGAGTCATTGAATACATTCAAGGGTGAGTTAGACAAATTTTTGATCAGCAAGGGAGTCAAAGGATATGGGGAACAGAGGCCAGAATCAGATCAGCCATGATCTCATTGAATGGCGGAGTAGGCTCGAAGGGCCAAATGGCCTACTCCTGCTTCTATCTCTTATGTTGTTATGACAGGAGAGAGGGTCCTAGGAGGGGTAAAAGAAGAAAAAAGGGAACTAGAAGTGATGGGCTCAAGTCCGTAGCGGCAGCCAAAAATGTGCACGCGAATGGACATAGGGAAAACTCAAGTTACATAGGTGTGGTTACATAGACATTTTTTGGTAATAAACAGCGAATAGAAAGGAGACAATGGGAAGGAGTCCAAAGTTTAAGTCAGAGGTCCCGTGGTGGGATAAAGTTGGCATAGATAGGGTGGAGTCAGCTCGGAGCATCGATGAACTGATGTCCAGGTTTGGAGACAGGTGTGGATGGCGAGTGAGTCCAGTAGCTACTTGAAGGGTAGAGTATCAAAGGACACACTGCTGGAGGTATACTCCTGCAGGCTCAGGCCCTTGGCGAGCCCTAATTCACCTGGGAACTGAAATCATGGCATACTGCCTACTGACACAAATGACATAATGACAAAATGATCATAATGATCAAGACTCCAAAAAAGTAATTCCTTTTCTGCAAGGCTGAAGTAATAGATATTTCCATGTCCAGGCTTTACGAATATGTTATTCTGCTCAACATTCTACAGTTTGGTGCTCTTCAGATCTGAATTAATGGCCTTGCATACTACTTGATTAGTTATGTGGCTGTTTAGTCACTTGAGGTGTGCAAACTGAGCATTATTATAGGCAAGTCCTGATTGGCCAGGTGTTATTAAAACCACTTTGATATGAAGTCCAGTGTTTCAAGGTATGTCTGTTCTTTGTTTGGTGTTTGTATCAGAGAGGATGCACTTTGCAGTGGGACACACAGTTCCTTCTCTGCCTCCTAAATGGACTTTTACCTCCTTAAGCGGACCTCTTCTAAGAGATCATCGAGAAAGCGACATGGTCTGTAGACTCTGATGGAAGGGTAACCCCAAGTAGTACTTTTTCTCCTTTGGCGTAGCCTTATCCTGCCATATTCTCTTTCTCTTGTTCTGTCTCCATAATAAGGATATATATGGGAATGCCCATTGTGAACTCCATGGGTTCCATGACAGAAGGGTGGGAAGCAAAAGGAGCCCCTGTCTGAAACTGTGGACGTCCAAAGCTTGTGAACTCAGTCACTTCCTGGTTTGACAAGGCATGCAGGTAACTTACCCTTCCTTTCTACAAGCTTAACATGTCAGGTGCAATTCTGGTGTAAATGGCATAATTTCTGGGAGAGCAGCTTTTGCCCTCGCTACCCTGTCATGTGCAAACATGCACCACTTTGGCCATCTTTTGCCATCAGCCACTTCCACTGGAATTTACTGTGTATTTTACAGCGGATGTAACTCTGGCATATCTGACTTACACCCCAAATTCTAATCACCTTGCACCAGAAAAAAAAAATCGGCATTTCAGGCCCCCTCCATTTCAAAAAGCAGAAATATAGCCAATTTTTATTTTGACAAAATTAATTAAATATACTTAAGCTAAATTATTTTCATTTCTTTCCATTTTGTTGTAAAGATTGCAATCTGAAATCAAATTAATATGTGATAATAGATCTCCAACCCAAGGCCCCTCAGGGACTGGAAAGTCATACATGTCCCAGCAAAAATACACAACCAGACTTCAGACATAAAAGCAGAAAATGCTGGAAATACTCAGCAGGTCAGGCAGCATCTGTGGAGAAAGAAACAGAGTTAACGTTTGAGGTCGAATCATTGACCTAAATCGCCTGATGCTGCCTGACCTGCCGAGTATTTCCGGCATTTTCTGTTTTTATTTCAGATTTCCAGCATCTGCAGTATTTTGATTTAGACTTCAGATGTTGTGCCTAAACCACCACTCTTTAGATTTTGTACATAACCAATCACATCGTAGACCATAAATAACAAAATTAGCAAACATTCCACAACTTTACAAGAGAACCTCTCTATTCAGCAAACAAAGATTCTTCCTTTTGTCCTCTCAGATCATTTTTACATATTTTCCCTCTTCCCCTCCCGATCATATTAAAATTATTTTTGTGCAAATTCGCTGCACAATTCTGTCTTGCTTTTCTGGTTCCACTCATGCTTTTAAACCTGAGTTGTTAGCATCAAATATATCAGGTTCTATTAATAATTAAAAGGAGTTAAAAGGCAAGCATCCCCTCATGCAAATAACTTAAAAGCAAAACAATGTTAGTGATTTACTTCTAATATAAGAATGTAGCCAATCATTCCAGCACTTCCTCAAACACTAATCATGATGGACATTTTCACGCACGTGCACCCTTCCTAATTAGTTGAATTTTATACAGACTTGAGGCGACTGAGACCCAATTGAGGATACCATGACTAGTTGCTGTAATGTGATGGAATGTCATTCAATTGCCGCTTTCAGTGTGTCAGCACAAACACAGAGTTCTCTTCTATATGAGCCAGAGCATTGTTGCTTTTAAGCTACAAAGGACCAGGATACCATGGTAGTAGTTAATACAGTAGCTGAAACTGAGCAAATAGTGAAATAGACTCTACCTGCACTGTTTCAGAAAACAGAACAGCAGGCTGACCATCATTCATTATTACAATTGCTGTGTCAATGCACACTTGTCCTGTCCTGTTGAAGTATATTTCCACAGGCACCCTCCAAATGCAATTCTTCACGTGAGAGGCTGGACAGTGGGGCTGATTTTCACTGTCGGCAGCGGCTGAAATTGTGGATTGTCCGCCCATTATATGACCCGCTCGATTTTCTGGAAAGGAAAATTGGGTGAGGAGTCTAACGGCCGACCTGATACTGCCAGAGTTTTGCCACCACCGAAAGTGAAAATGAAACCCATTGAATGTTGTCAGGCCATTTGCTCTTGGGGGCATCGCAGCCAAACCCGATTCTATTCTGGCCTGATGTTCATATATGCACACTTCCTGCAAGGGTCGCTAGGTGGCAATCAGGAGTAGGAACCCTGACGGATTTTCCCCTCTGTAACCCAGCAGGTTTGAGGTCAAATGTAGCACCCACAATGCCACTCTGGATTACACCAGCTAATTCTGCACAGATCTGCAATTTCCCTGTCCTGCATAGAATCATAGAAATTTACAACATGGAAACAGGCCCTTCGGCCCAACATGTCCATGTCGCCCAGTTTATACCACTAAGCTAGTCCCAATTGCCTGCACTTATAGTTTAACTATTCACCGTTGGAGTCATCAGAGGAGAGTAACCACAGTAGATTTTATTTAGTTTTAAAAATTATTGTCTATTTTCTCTCTCCTTGGTTCCCTTCTGAGAACTTCTCTAATTTAAATTATTCACTTGATTCAAAATATGTTAACACAAATGTAAACACGACTTCTTGGAGAAGTGACAGCATAATCTTTCACACTCGTGCACATGAAAAGAACTAAGCTGGCTCATTGCCATCCTTTTCATACACACTTGCTCAAGATGAATATTATTCCTCTAAGAATTACCCCATTCATACATATTAACAAGCTACTTCTTTATTTACAGGCATGCAACCCTTTCAGCTCACACTCCATGGATGCATTTCAAAAGTTCGCATGCACAAGAAAGATATTCGGTTAATGGGGGATTAACACTACGTACATGTCATCACTGAAAAGTAGTCTGGGGGGGAGGGGAAGCAGGCAAACGTTTGGGTTGGAGGCACTTTGTCGAAATGTAGCGCTGAGGGGTGGGGGGTGGTGTGGTGAAGAGGGGGCATTGTGCCCTTGGTGTTGGTCTGCTTTTTTTTCTTTTTTGGGACTGGCGGGCCCACTGTATTTTTTGTATTTTGCAGCATTTTCTGTTTCAATTGCAGACCTGATCCGCAGGCTTTTTGTATTTCGATTTCTCTCATTTTCCCACTCTTTTCCTTGGGTGCATCTCTCACTGCCTTACTTACTCACTTGTAAACAATTTTACAACACCAAGTTATAGTCCAGCAATTTTATTTTAAATTCACAAGCTTTCGGAGGCTTCCTCCTTCGTCAGGTAAATGTTCAGGAGCTCCTTGAAGTCTACGCATTTATACATCACAGAACAATACATGGTGTTTACAGACTGCCCCTGCAACTGCCCGTTGCCAAGGCAATCACCGTGTTCAGACAGAGAGGTGTCACCTGCAGAACCCCCGAATACACATTCAACAAAAAAAAAACAGGAAAAAAAACAGAGAGAGGCAGAAACATCCGGAAGGCAGAGAAAGCCAGCAAATGACCCATTATATTAAAAATAGATAACATTTGTTCACTGGTGGGGTAACGTGTAGCGTGACATGAACCCAAGATCCCGGTTGAGGCCGTCCTCATGGGTGCGGAACTTGGCTATCAATTTCTGCTCGACGATTTTGCGTTGTCGTGTGTCTCGAAGGCCGCCTTGGAGTACGCTTACCCGAAGGTCGGTGGATGAATGTCCATGACTGCTGAAGTGTTCCCCGACTGGGAGGGAACCCTCCTGTTTGGCGATTGTTGCGCGGTGTCCGTTCATCTGTTGTCGCAGCGTCTGCATGGTCTCGCCAATGTACCATGCTCTGGGGCATCCTTTCCTGCAACGTATGAGGTAGACAACGTTGGCCGAGTCACAGGAGTATGAACCATGCACCTGGTGGGTGGTGTCCTCTCGTGTGATGGTGGTATCTGTGTCGATGATCTGGCATGTCTTGCAGAGGTTACCGTGGCAGGGTTGTGTGGTGTCGTGGACGCTGTTCTCTTGAAAGCTAGGTAATTTGCTGCGAACGATGGTCTGTTTGAGGTTGGGTGGCTGTTTAAAGGCGAGTAGTGGAGGTGTGGGGATGGCCATAGCGAGGTGTTTGTCCTCATTGATGACATGTTGAAGGCTGCGGAGAACATGGCGTAGTTTCTCCGCTCCGGGGAAGTACTGGACGACAAAGGGTACTCTGTTGGTTGCGTCCCGTGTTGGTCTCCTGAGGAGGTCTATGCGATTTTTTGCTGTGGCCCGTCGGAACTGTCGATCGATGAGTCGAGCGTCATATCCCGTTCTTACTAGGGCGTCTTTCAGCGTCTGTAGGTGTCCATCGCGTTCCTCCTCGTCTGAGCAGACCCTGTGTATTCGCAGGGCCTGTCCATAGGGGATGGCCTCTTTGACGTGGTTAGGGTGGAAGCTGGAAAAGTGGAGCATCGTGAGGTTGTCCGTGGGCTTGCGGTAGAGTGAGGTGCTGAGGTGTCCGTCTTTGATGGAGATTCGTGTGTCCAAGAAAGAAACTGATTCTGAGGAGTAGTCCATGGTGAGCTTGATGGTGGGATGGAATTTGTTGATGTTATCGTGTAGTCTCTTTAGTGATTCCTTGCCGTGGGTCCATAGAAAGAAAATGTCGTCGATGTATCTGGTGTATAGTGTTGGTTGGAGGTCTTGTGCAGTGAAGAAGTCCTGCTCGAACTTGTGCATGAAAATGTTGGCGTATTGGGGTGCGAATTTGGTCCCCATGGCTGTTCCGTGTGTTTGGGTAAAGAACTGGTTATCGAAGGTGAAGACATTGTGATCCAGGATGAAGCGGATGAGTTGTAGGATGGCTTCCGGAGATTGGCTGTTGTTGGTGTTGAGTATTGATGCTGTCGCAGCGATGCCGTCATCGTGGGGGATACTGGTGTATAGTGCCGAGACGTCCATCGTGGTGAGAAGTGTTCCTGGTTCAACTGGTCCGTGGGTACTGAGTTTTTGTAGGAAGTCTGTAGTGTCGCGACAGAAGCTGGGGGTTCCCTGTACGATGGGTTTCAGGATGCCCTCGATGTATCCAGAGAGGTTCTCACACAGGGTTCCGTTGCCTGATACGATAGGACGTCCGGGTGTGTTGGCTTTGTGTATCTTTGGGAGGCAGTAGAAGTCTCCCACGCGGGGATCACGTGGGATGAGAGTGCGTAGGATGCTTTGAAGGTCTGGATCGAAGGTCTTGATCAGTTTGTTGAGCTGGTGGGTGTGTTCTTTGGTCGGATCTGCGGGTAACCGTCTGTAGTGTTCCTGGTTGTCCAGTTGTCGGTATGCTTCTTTGCAATAGTCTGTTCTGTTCTGTATGACTATGGCTCCTCCTTTGTCCGCTGGTTTGATGACGATGTTGCGGTTGGTCTTGAGAGCGTTGATGGCGTTGCGTTGTGCTCGGGTGATATTCTGGACTGTCTTCTGAGTGCGGCTGACGTTCTTTGTTTCTTTCATGTCTTTAAGTTTGTTATGGTGTATTTCTATTGTCTGAGTGACACTTTTATATCATCCAACAATTTCTTGCTTTTCTCTTAAGCAGGCTCCAAGCCAGTCAATTGATACTCCCTCTCTGTCCTTGACGTATCAATTTGATTTTTCTTCCCACCTCTTTTTTCCTGAACGGTGCTCATTTTGAAAGCTCGCTCATCTTTCATTTTTCAATTCTGAAGATGGGTCTGGGCCAAAACGTTGATCCCTCTGTTTCTCTCTGCAGATGCTAACTGACCTGCTGTGTGTTGCCAGCATTTTCTATTTTTGTTGCAAATCGGTAGAGACACATAAAGTTCTCATTTATCCTCCAATAGTTGTTTATCTTTTTGCAGTTTAAAAAAAGAAATAATTGCATTTATTGTAGAACCTTTCACATCTTCAGGACATCCAAAAGCACTTCACACCCAATGAGTTAATTTTGAAAATGTGATATTTACGGGGAGGCGGTGAGGGAGTGGGGTCAATGGCTGAGAAACCTGGAAATACCAGGATGGCGGGGGTCCTGCCGAATTGAGAGGTTGAGAGGCTGGCCAGCTGCTGGGAGGGAAAGCCTGCTGTACAAGGCAGCAGCCGGGGATCGCTGGGGATGGTCTCCGGCAGTCGAGAGGATTGGGGGTCGGTGGGTGGGGGGGGGGGCTCGGAGGACGGCAGCGAGGAAGGGGGGAGAGAGGGAGAGGTCGTGAGGGAGTGGAAGACATTGTGGGGAGAGATAGAGATCGCGGTGGGGGGAGAGATAGAGATCGAGGGAGAGATAGAGGTCACAGGGAGAGATAGAGATTGTGGGGGAGAGATAGAGATCGCGGGGAGAGAGAATAGAGATCATGGGGGAGAGATAGAGAATGCGGGGAGAGAGATAGAGATTGTGGGGGAGAGATAGAGATTGTGGGGGAGAGATAGAGATTGTGGGGGAGAGATAGAGATCGCGGGGAGAGAGAATAGAGATCATGGGGGAGAGATAGAGAATGCGGGGAGAGAGATAGAGATTGTGGGGGAGAGATAGAGATTGTGGGGGAGAGATAGAGATTGTGGGGGAGAGATAGAGATCGCGGGGAGAGAGAATAGAGATCATGGGGGAGAGATAGAGAATGCGGGGAGAGAGATAGAGATTGTGGGGGAGAGATAGAGATTGTGGGGGAGAGATAGAGATCGCGGGGAGAGAGAATAGAGATCATGGGGGAGAGATAGAGAATGCGGGGAGAGAGATAGAGATTGTGGGGGAGAGATAGAGATTGTGGGGGAGAGATAGAGATCGCGGGGAGAGATAGAGATCGCGGGGAGAGAGAATAGAGATCATGGGGGAGAGATAGAGAATGCGGGGAGAGAGATAGAGATTGTGGGGGAGAGATAGAGATTGTGGGGGAGAGATAGAGATCGCGGGGAGAGATAGAGATCGCGGGGAGAGAGAATAGAGATCATGGGGGAGAGATAGAGAGATCGTGGGGGAGAGAGATAGAGATTGTGGGGGAGAGATAGGGATTGTGGGGGAGATATAGAGATCGCGGGGAGAGATAGAGATTGTGGGGGAGATATAGAGATCGCGGGGAGAGATAGAGATAGCGGGGAGAGAGAATAGAGATCATGGGGGAGAGATAGAGAGTGCGGGGAGAGAGATAGAGAATGCCGGGAGAGAGATAGAGATGGTGGGGGAGAGATAGAGATCGCGGGTAGAGATAGAGATTGTGGGGGAGAGATAGAGATCGCAGGGAGAGAGATAGAGAGATCGTGGGGGAGAGATAGAGAGATCGTGGGGGAGAGATAGAGATCATGGGGAAGAGATAGAGATCGCGGGGAGAGAGAATAGAGATCGCAGGGAGAGATAGAGATCGTGGGGGAGAGATAGAGATTGTGGGGGAGAGATAGAGTGATCGTGGGGGAGAGATAGAGATCGCAGGGAGAGATAGAGATCGCGGGGAGAGATAGAGATCGTGGGGAGAGATAGAGATCGTGGGGAGAGATAGAGATTGTGGGGGAGAGATAAAGATCGTGGGGAGAGATAGAGATCGTGGGGAGAGATAGAGATCGTGGGGAGGGAGAGATTGTGGGGGAGAGATAAAGATCGTGGGGAGGGAGAGATTGTGGGGGAGAGATAGAGATCGTGGGGAGAGAGATCACGCGATGGAGAGATAGAGATCATGGGGGGGAGATAGAGATCGCAGGGGGAGAGACAGTGGGGGAAAAATTGGATAAGGACCGTTTTTGGGCATAGGTAGCGTGATGTGCTATTACCCCGCGCCCAATGGCCCCTGCGCAGGCAGGATGCAAGTTTTGGCTGACCCGGGGACTCACCTGTGATCAGCGTTCCATTCCAGGCCTTGCACGTGGAATCAATGCAATTTGCACTTTCCACCACCAGAGGGAGCTCAAGCTCTTAAAGGGAGGATGTTTCTTAGAAATCTCTTAAAGGTAGCTGGTACCTGTTATTTGCTGAAAATAACAGTCTACCGTCTGCACGGAGTCTGAACGGAGATCAGACATCACACACGTAAAACACAGATGCAGGTCCCGTCCCTATGTTTACACACTGATGAGTTATGTTAAAACATTGAATAAAGGTTGCGCACCACTAAATCCCACATCCTCCAATCTGCCAATCTGAGTTGGTACCAGGCCTGCGAGAGTGTGTGCACCGAGGTCCTCTGCTGATGCACTAGAGACCTTGGTGCAAGTAGTGGACAGAAGGAGGGACATCCTATATCTGCAAGGGCGGTGGGGGGGGGGGGGGGGTAACAAGAGGCCCTCCAGACATATGCCCAAAAGGCAGTGGGAGGCAGCGGGGGACGAAGTCAATGCCAGGCGCACAGCACATGAACATGGATGCAGTGCAGGAAGAAGTTCAATGCTTTGACATGAGTGGTCAAGGTGAGTGAGGTCAACTGTCAAGTGGCGTCTCATACCAACTGCACCACGCACTATACCCCCCATCCCCCACATACCAATATACTCATTCTTTCCATCAGTACTCAACTCTTCCAACCAGATGCTTCCTCTCACCCTTACACATTACCACTGTTTCAAGCCACCCACCCACAACTCACAGGCCACACACACTGGCAGCTATTCAACCATGACAGGCACATCACCCAGACACACGTCCCGCTTTCTTGCAGGAGAAGGTTGTGCATATCAGGAGGCAGCAAGTGGCAGTGGCATTTAGCCCCTCGAGCCTGTTCTGCCATTCAATGGTGGACCTGAGAGCTAACTCCATATACCCGTCTTAGCCCCATATCCTTTAATACCCTTGGTTCACAGAAATCTACCAATCTCAGATTTAACATTCACAAGTGAGCTAGCATCAACTGCCGTCTGCAGAACAGCGTTCCAAACGTCTCCCACCCTTTGCGTGTAGAAGCATGTCCTAACTTCACTCCTGCATGTCCTGGCTCTAAATGTTAGGCTATGTCCCCGCGTCCTAGTATTCAAGTCTAGGAGACCTCCAAAAACAGCTACAAATGTCTCAGCAGCCAGAAGCAATAATCCAGCCACTAACCTGTAAATCCTGCATGGTCCCTTTAAATAGCACTGGTAGGGGGTCCTCCAGGCACTCTAAGACACGTTCAGATGGTTGGGGTTGACATTGTGTTGAGTTGAGCGTTAAGTCCCAAAATGTTGTCTATCAATTTAAATCAGCGTTGTACACTGATTGAAGCCATTTTCTCCCTACTTTACATGCTTCCAGCATTCGTTACCTGTGCCTGCGCTAACTCCTATACCAAGATGGTGTCTGGCGCATGTCACACTGGAAACATGTGTGCGCATCCAAGTCGCCATCTTGGATGTCAGAGAGGCCGTGCAGCGCCGAAACAACGGGCGCTACACAGCCCAATTTAGCGCCCAGAGATTGCAGTGGTAGAGATCGCGGGGGGAGAGATCTCGAGAGCAGAGATCGCACGGGGGTCTGAATATTGCGGAGGGGGGGGTTGCTGAATGTGGGGGTGGGTGGGGTCGGCCGATCATGGGGAGGGAGAGATCACAGCAGAAGGTTTGCTTGAGGGGCCAGGGGTAGCACTTCTGCTCCCCCTGGCCCAAAAGCAGTGCTGGAAAAGCACATACCTGCCGGATCCCTTTAGTTGCCGGGTATCCTGAGCCTTGGGAAACCCGGCCCACAGCTGTTAAATTAAAATGGCTGCCAAAATCTGAGGAACAGAGCCTAATTTAAATATTAAAATCACTGACCTGCATCTCCAGAGCGGTTACTCGGCCACCTCCAAACCTGCGGCCGGAAGTTAAACCAGAAGTAGGAGCGTTTGCGGTGGGTTGGGGGGTCAGGTTTCGCATTCTTAACAATTTAACACATGCCCTTTGTGGGGGAGTATGATACCTTGGTGATGGATGAGATATGGGGTTTGAAGGTCAACTCATGGTCAAACAGGACATCGCAGTTGTACACCATCAGGTTTAGCCCTTGTGAGCGGCCGAGGAGTGGAATAGAGTCAGGAACAAGGTATGACATTTTTGGCAGAAGCTGATGGCTTTGATTTTTCCAACGTTCGACTGAGGGCCTAACTACTGTTTGAGGCCCCCTGTGCAAAATTGAGGCCCTAGGCCCAATATGGGGTGCAGCTTGGGCCTACCCATTCAGGCACGAACAAATTTCTATCCCTATAGTTCCAGCATATGGACTTCTGACCCACTGGGTAGAGCCCACTTTCTTGTGAAAAAGGATTTTTTTTGAAGCAGAAAATATAAACTGACTGTAAACACAGATATAGCCTGCTTCAAGTGACTCTTCCCATGCTTTTTCCCTAGGCTGCCTAGTTTCACATATGGCAGGTCCACAGAGCAACTGGCTACTCTGTTTTCACTTAGCCCAGCCCTCCCCCTCCCAGATGCTAGCTTTCTATAGGACGAGCTATACTTCATTAAATGCTTTGAGAAACACATTTTTACCCATGTCTGTGGGTGCCTTTATGCTAGACTTTAGCATTTCTGAAAATGTAACAATGCTAAAGTTATAAGAATTGGATCTTGGCCCTTCTCCAGAGAGAACATTTGGGTTTGATACCCTGTGGAATATAACTCCAGTATGCTGTCAAACCAGATTTACAAAGTGCTGAGGGATCTATTGGCCCTCCTGGACACTTTATGAACTTGCACAGAAGTCATTTAAATGTACTGATTGAGGATGCTACCAACCTCACTCTTGATACACCTGCATTTTAATGGCCAGGAGCAGAGCTCTGTGCATATTTGTGAGCACATATGTGCAGAGTTGGATCTGAGAGTCCCAGTTGCAGCAGGCAATGCAAGCCTAACCCTTACCCCAACCCTAATGCAAGCAAGGTAGTGCCGGTTGCAAATGGATGTTGTGGCTATTGATCTGAGAGCCATTTAACAGAACATCTCATCGCTGGAACTGACCAACAGGCACCAGGGTGTAACTTGGATGGTGGTGAGTGTGGTTTTTCCAACATGCACGGAATTTCGGTGCCACCGTGAGCTGCCCTCGAGGCCACAGCGGGGACGAAACCGTCGTCCATCTCCTGGTGGACTGTCCCTTGAAGCAGAAGGTGTGGAGAGAGATGCGTTAGTATCTGTCCCAGTTCATCCCCAACAGCTCAGTAACACAGGACGCTGTGCAGTACGGGTTGTTCCCCAGGACGCACACTGAGGCAGATATCAACTGCTGCTGGAAGACCATCAACTCGGTGAAGGAGGCCCTTTGGCCCTCCCAAAACCTGGGAGATGCCCACAACCGAGTGTTGGCGACTGGCACACTCCAAGGTCCAGGAGTAAGTGCTTTGGGACCCAATGAAGTGAGCTGCGGCCTACACAAAGGATCTATGGGGAAAGGCCACCAAGTAAGGCCATCTCACCTTGTATTGTACAGCATGTATTAGAAGACATGTACTGTGTTTTGAATTGTAATGATGGGATCAGTGTGTGTACGATCTGTATTGTATTGTTTCGAATTGTAATTGTGATATTTACATTGAAATGTGCGTATCTTTAAATTTTATGAAATAAGTATATTTTAAAATTTTAAAAAATTGATCTGAGATCAGCATAATTGCCACCTTATCATAAAATGGTTACATCTTTTTAAGCTCGGTTAAAAATGACACATTTCCACTTCCTTTCTTTAGTCTGTGACTGATAAAATACAGCATGAAATGAGCTTTATTGACTAAAGATTTGCAATATTTGTAAACAATTTTACAACACCAAGTTATAGTCCAACGATTTTATTTTTAATCCCACAAGCTTTCGGGGGCTTTCCCCTTCCTCAGGCGGTGTGGAAATGACAATTTCGAATCCTTCGCATTTTAAGATCACATAACAATGCCTGGTGATTACTGCCCGTTGCCAAGGCAATCACAGTGAGCAGACAGAAAGGTGTCATCTAAAAGGCCACTGAATATACAACCCCCCAAAAAAAAAGAGAGAGAGAGAGAGAGAAGGAAGACAGTCAATGACCCGTTATATTAAAAACAGATAACATTTGTTCGCTGGTGGGGTAACGTGTAGCGTGACATGAACCCAAGATCCCGGTTGAGGCCGTCCTCATGGGTGCGGAACTTGGCTATTAATTTCTGCTTGACGATTTTGCGTTGTCGTGTGTCTCGAAGGCCGCCTTGGAGTATGCTTACCCGAAGGTCGGTGGCTGAATGTCCATGACTGCTGAAGTGTTCCCCGACAGGGAGAGAACCCTCCTGTTTGGCGATTGTTGCGCGGTGTCCGTTCATCCGTTGTCGCAGCGTCTGCATGGTCTCGCCAATGTACCATGCTCTGGGGCATCCTTTCCTGCAACGTATGAGGTAGACAACGTTGGCCGAGTCACAGGAGTATGAACCGTGCACCTGGTGGGTGGTGTCCTCTCGTGTGATGGTGGCATCTGTGTCGATGATCTGGCATGTCTTGCAGAGGTTACCGTGGCAGGGTTGTGTGGTGTCGTGGACGCTGTTCTCCTGAAGGCTGGGTAATTTGCTGCGAACTATGGTTTGTTTGAGGTTGGGTGGCTGTTTAAAGGCGAGTAGTGGAGGTGTGGGGATGGCCATAGCGAGGTGTTCGTCATCATTGATGACATGTTGAAGGCTGCGGAGAACATGGCGTAGTTTCTCCGCTCCGGGGAAGTACTGGACGACGAAGGGTACTCTGTTGGTTGCGTCCCGTGTTAGTCTTCTGAGGAGGTCTACGCGATTTTTCGCTGTGGCCCGTCGGAACTGTTGATCGATGAGTCGAGCATCATATCCCGTTCTTACTAGGGCGTCTTTCAGCGTCTGTAGGTGTCCATCGCGTTCCTCCTCGTCTGAGCAGACCCTGTGTATTCGCAGGGCCTGTCCATAGGGGATGGCCTCTTTGACGTGGTTAGGGTGGAAGCTGGAAAAGTGGAGCATCGTGAGGTTGTCCGTGGGTTTGCGGTAGAGTGAGGTGCTGAGGTGCCCGTCTTTGATGGAGATTCGTGTGTCCAAGAAAGAAACTGATTCTGAGGAGTAGTCCATGGTGAGCTTGATGGTGGGATGGAACTTGTTGATGTTATCGTGTAGTCTCTTTAGTGATTCCTCACCGTGGGTCCATAGAAAGAAAATGTCGTCGATGTATCTGGTGTATAGTGTTGGTTGGAGGTCCTGTGCAGTGAAGAAGTCCTGCTCGAACTTGTGCATGAAAATATTGGCGTATTGGGGTGCGAATTTGGTCCCCATGGCTGTTCCGTGTGTTTGGGTAAAGAACTGGTTATTGAAGGTGAAGACATTGTGATCCAGGATGAAGCGGATGAGTTGTAGGATGGCGTCTGGAGATTGGCTGTTGTTGGTGTTGAGTATTGATGCTGTCGCAGCGATGCCGTCATCGTGGGGGATACTGGTGTATAGTGCCGAGACGTCCATCGTGGTGAGAAGTGTTCCTGGTTCAACAGGTCCGTGGGTACTGAGTTTTTGTAGAAAGTCTGTAGTGTCGCGACAGAAGCTGGGGGTTCCCTGCACGATGGGTTTCAGGATGCCCTCGATGTATCCAGAGAGGTTCTCACACAGGGTTCCGTTGCCTGATACGATAGGACGTCCGGGTGTGTTGGCTTTGTGTATCTTTGGGAGGCAGTAGAAGTCTCCCACGCGGGGAGTACGTGGGATGAGAGTGCATAGGATGTTTTGAAGGTCTGGATCGAAGGTCTTGATCAGTTTGTTGAGCTGATGGGTGTGTTCTTTGGTCGGGTCTGCGGGTAACCGTCTGTAGTGTTCCTGGTTGTCCAGTTGTCGGTATGCTTCTTTGCAATAGTCCGTTCTGTTCTGTATGACTATGGCTCCTCCTTTGTCCGCTGGTTTGATGACGATGTTGCGGTTGGTCTTGAGAGCTTTGATGGCGTTGCGTTGTGCTCGGGTGACATTCTGGACTGTCTTCCGAGTGCGGCTGATGAATCTGGCATAGACGCATTTCCTGACAGCTTGAGCATACATGTCAAGCTGAGGGCAACGACCCTCTGGAGGAGTCCAGTGAGACTCTTTCCTCTTCGGTTGCTGTATCGCGGATCCCTCTGTCTGCTGTTCCGGATCGTTGATTGTCTCATTGGGTTCGCTGCTGAAATTTTGTGGTTTGTGGTAGAATTCCCGGAGCCTCATTCTCCTGATGAATTCCTCTGTGTCTGCCGCGAGACTAGTGGGGTCCATTTTGGTAGTGGGGCAGAAATTGAGCCCTCGGCTGAGAACTTCGATTTCGTCTGGTTGAAGGGTGTGGTCGGACAAATTGACGATAGACTTCCCTGTGGTTGCAACCGTGGTACCAGGGGAAGCTTGGTCGATGCTGGTGGTGATGCCGAGTTTCTCAAGCTTCCTGCTCTTGGTTTTCATGTAGGCAGCGTAGTTCCGTTGCTTCCACCCTAACCACGTCAAAGAGGCCATCCCCTATGGACAGGCCCTGCGAATACACAGGGTCTGCTCAGACGAGGAGGAATGCGATGGACACCTACAGACGCTGAAAGACACCCTAGTAAGAACGGGATATGATGCTCGACTCATCGATCGACAGTTCCGACGGGCCACAGCGAAAAATCGCGTAGACCTCCTCAGAAGACTAACACGGGACGCAACCAACAGAGTACCCTTCGTCGTCCAGTACTTCCCCGGAGCGGAGAAACTACGCCATGTTCTCTGCAGCCTTCAACATGTCATCAATGATGACGAACACCTCGCTATGGCCATCCCCACACTTCCACTACTCGCCTTTAAACAGCCACCCAACCTCAAACAAACCATCGTTCGCAGCAAATTACCCAGCCTTCAGGAGAACAGCGTCCACGACACCACACAACCCTGCCACGGTAACCTCTGCAAGACATGCCAGATCATCGACACAGATACCACCATCACACGAGAGGACACCACCCACCAGGTGCACGGTTCATACTCCTGTGACTCGGCCAACGTTGTCTACCTCATACGTTGCAGGAAAGGATGCCCCAGAGCATGGTACATTGGCGAGACCATGCAGACGCTGCGACAACGGATGAACGGACACCGCGCAACAATCGCCAAACAGGAGGGTTCTCTCCCTGTCGGGGAACACTTCAGCAGTCATGGACATTCAGCCACCGACCTTCGGGTAAGCATACTCCAAGGCGGCCTTCGAGACACACGACAACGCAAAATCGTCGAGCAGAAATTAATAGCCAAGTTCCGCACCCATGAGGACGGCCTCAACCGGGATCTTGGGTTCATGTCACACTACACGTAACCACACCAGCGAACAAATGTTATCTGTTTTTAATATAACGGGTCATTGACTGTCTTCCTTCTCTCTCTCTCTCTCTTTTTTTTGGGGGGGTTGTATATTCAGTGGCCTTTTAGATGACACCTTTCTGTCTGCTCACTGTGATTGCCTTGGCAACGGGCAGTAATCACCAGGCATTGTTATGTGATCTTAAAATGCGAAGGATTCGAAATTGTCATTTCCACACCGCCTGAGGAAGGGGAAAGCCCCCGAAAGCTTGTGGGATTAAAAATAAAATCGTTGGACTATAACTTGGTGTTGTAAAATTGTTTACAATTGTTAACCCCAGTCCATCACCGGCATCTCCACATCATTTGCAATATTGACAAAGTCATCGAGCTATTGAGAACTCATAACACTGACAAGAGTGTGACTTGAAGATAAAACGGTGACCAAAAATTGCTGGAAGCTGCAAACTATTTAATATTCATTGTCCTGAATCACGGTTAATTAACTGGCACCTACATAAGAAAACAAAAGAACTTTGTTTTTAACTCCTCGTGCTCCTTTGCAACAGTTTCCTATTACTATTCCTTTTACATTGTTATATAGTGAAATCTAATATAAGTGAAGTAAAATGAAAGGTCTTACAGAAAGATTTCCTTCCTCATGTTCCACAGCAGTGTTTTGGGGTGATTCAGTTACAGGGAAAAAGTACAGGGTTTCTGAGTTGCTTTGTGAACTATAGAACCAATCAGCCTGGGCTGCGCTATGCACTGAATACAGAGCAGCAGTAGTTTGTCCGCATGTCTTGAATCTAATTAGACTAGCTAAAACATTTAGGGTTTTCTTTGACATTATTTTGCATTCAGCCACTGAATCTGAACTGTCCACATCAGCACATACCTGAATGATGTGAATGGACAGCCATACACAACAAATTGCAAAGTATCCCCTAAAAGTAACCATTAAACCCACTATTAACTAACTCTTGACTAATGACCTCAGTGATATTGGAAGTGATTTAATCTGATCTTTGTCACTAGAAAGCATGCTTAGGCTGCTTTGTCAAGGTACAGCATCCCTCCTCGAGGATGCACTGTTTGCTGATGTGTGACACAAGGATGCAGTGGATGAGAAAGGATTGGTGAAGCGATCACGGGAGTTTGAGAATCACGTTTTGAGTCTGCATCATTGAAGTTGCTGCATTCTACTTCGAGCTCTTGGATACCAGCATGAAACTCCATTAATTGTTTGATCAGCAATTGGTCCAAAGAACGTATTTCCATTTGTAAAGAAGAATATGAGAAGTAGTTGAAGTCGCTGACAAGAGACTCTTTATTCCTGAACGTACATGCAAATTTTGTGAAGCTGCTATGAATATAAAACTAGAAACTTGGAAATACAGAATAGAGATAATTGATGAATTTCTTAAGCTGTAGGAGCCCTGCTTCTGGCAACACTCAAAGTAGGTCAGTATGTGCTGGGATGGTATCCCAGCACTTTTATAAACTGATCAAGCATATTTACCACCGACGCTTGAAACCAGGAACTCATGGTTGTCAGGCACATACATGCTGAGACTTTCGGTGTGCACCCACCTCCACAACTTTCCTTTCTGCCACTTTGCCATTTATTGCTTTGAGCCATATTACTGCCTTTCTTTGACATAACAATACTAAAACATAAAACATAAAAAGGGCCTACCTTAAACTCTTTGGCCTGCCCCTGGAACCCTGCGGTCGGGGGGTGAGGGTGGCGGGGGGGAGTTTAGGGGCAGGTCACAGTGCCATGTTTTCTGGGCACTCCTGTGTGGTGATACCTAGCAAACACTCATATTGGAAAATGAGGTGGGAGGCAGGGAATGCTGCCTCTGATGGGCCTGAACCTAATGCAGATACAGAGCCAGGAGATTCCTGAAAATCCGTGGGCCATGTAAAAGGGGTGGAGTTTCAGCGAACTGAGTCCCATAGGGAAGGAAAACTGGCCCGTATGATTGTATTACACCATGGATGGCGATAACCCTCCATTGCTTCACCCAAGTGGCCATTCCTCATGTGTGAGCTTAGACTCTGAGGGGTTGCTCTTGACTTCTGAATGAGCCTCTCGTCAGCAGCAGCTCAGATTATTGTTCTGGGGCCTGGAGCAGCAGGAGCGCTCCTCCAGGCCCCACAAAAGTAATTCCAAATTTACCGTTGCTGGGCCTCGTAGGCTCCATCACCCATGGAACTGATCGGAACCTGCACAACGCACCCTCTGACCAGTTCAAACTTAAAATGGTTTGAATCGGGGTCTTATTTGTGTCATAGGACCCTAACTTTATATTAAAATGGGCCTACCACCTGAAACAGGTAAGCATTTTGGACAACTGGAGGTAAGCTCCTTTCAAACTGATGGTAGGCCACATTGTCAGGGTTAACGGGGCAGTAAGGCTACGGATCCCATTTTGAGGCTGTTACCGTTCCATTAACTCCAAGTGAAAATCGACCCCTGGCTGTCACTGCTTGCGAAAGGAATCACAGTTAAACCTTATCATATCCTCCTCACCCATTTTCCATACATGTCCATCCATGTGTACTTTCCAATAGGAGTAACTACATAGCGATCGAGAACAAGAACACTGGCTAGTTTCTTTAGCCCTTCCTTTCCCAGGACTGCTGCCCCAATACAGACGAGGAATCAATCCTGGGATCTTCTGGACTATGTGGCTACACTGGGACCTGCCTATTATCACTACGCCTCAATGAGACTTCAATTTTTTTTTTGACATAGAACATAGCACAGAAATCTATGGGTAAATTCAACAATCCCTTACTCCCAGCAGGGACCCACGTTCAAAGTGAGCACAGGTCAGGGATAGGGCTACAACACTGTAGTGCCGATTCTCTAACCAGCATTCCCTTTGAGCACACCCGTCCACTGGGAGTGTGGGAGCTCTGAAATCACACTCGGAAATCACACTCTGAAGTACCGTTGTATTGTGCTGTAGGGCAAAGCATTGAAATCAAGACCAACTCCACCCAGCAAAAAATACAAATATAAAATTATGTCCTGTGTCTGACGCATAAACCCAATCATATGGAAAATATCAAGATAAATAGGTGTTGAAATCGTAAACCTATTCCAGTGGTTGATGTATGACAAAAACATATGTATTTTACTCTCTGAGGGTAAAACAATGAAATTGTTTCAGGATGCAACTGTTTTTATGAAACTTGTCTGGAAAATATCACAGCAAATACAATATTATATTTCTACAGCTGTAACCCTTATTGCAGGCTTATCTGTTAACCCTTAAATTGCCAGCAGTACCAAAGAAATGCCTGACTCCTTGGTCCAAACTATTTTTTTAAATAACCTTTCAACTCGTGCACCACAACACTGAAATAAGCATTAATGTTAAAGTTACTCATTGTCAAGAGCAGCTTTATTAATGCAATATTAACCTGAACCTACGACATTAATCAGTTCAAAATAGCATAATGAAAAATAAAACGTTTTAAACACTTTCATTCTATTCATTTCTATCTTTTCAAAAACAATCTCTCAAACTCTTTACTTACTTATTTTTTTCTTTCTGACTTTCTCACAGTAAAAGAGGAGGTAGTTGAGATACTAGAAGGGCAAAAAATTGATAAAGAAAAGGTACTAGAAAGGCTAGCTGTACTTAAAGTAGATAAGTCACCCGGTCCACGGAGATGGGATGCATCCTAGGTTGCTGAGGGAAGTAAGGGTGGAAATTGCAGAGATACTGGCTATAATCTTCCAATCATCTGTAGATACAGGGGTGGTGCCAGAGGACTGGAGAATTGTAAATGTTACACCCTTGTTCAAAAAAGGGTGTAAGGATAAACCCAGCAACTATAGACCAGTCAGTTTAACCTCGATGGTGGGGAAACCTTTAGAAATGATAATCCGGGACAAAATTAACAGTCACTTGGATGAGTGTGGATTGATTAGGGAAAGCCAGCATGGATTTGTTAATGGCAAATCTTGCTTAACTAACTTGATTGAGTTTTTTGAAGAGGTAACAGAGAGGGTGGATGAGGGCAATGCGGTTTATGTGTATATGGACTTCCAAAAGACGTTTGATAAAGTGTCACATAATAGGCTTGTCAGCAAAGTGGAAGCCCATGGAATAAGAAGGGCAGTGGCAGCATGGATACGAAATTCGCTAAGTGACAGGAAACAGAGAGTATTGGTGAACGGTTGTTTTTTGGACTGGAGGAAGGTATACAGTGGTGTTCCCCAGGAGACGGTACTGGGATATATATTAATGACTTGGACTTGGGTGTACAGGGCACAATTTCAAAATTGTGCAGATGACACAAAACTTGGAAGTGTAGTGAAAAGTGAGGAGGATAGTGATAGACTTCAAGAGGACATAGGCAGGCTGGTGGAATGGGTGGACACATGGCAGATGAAATTTAACACAGAGAAATGTGAAGTGATACATTTTGGTGGGAAAAATGAGGAGAGGCAATATAAACTAAATGGTGCAATTCTACAGGAGGTGCAGGAACAAAGAAACCCGGGGCCAAATGCATACAAATCGTTGAAGGTGACAGGGCAGGTTGAGAAAGCAGTTTATAAAGCATACAGGATCCTGGGCTTAATAAATAGAGGCATAGAGTACAAAAGCAAGGAAGTTATGATGAACCTTTTTAAAACACTGGTTCAGCCACAACTGGAGTATTGTGTCTAATTCTGGGCTTCGCACTTTAGGAAAGATGTGAAGGCCTTAGAGAAGGTGCAGAAAAGATTTACTAGAATGGTTCCAGGGATGAAGGACTCCTGTTATCCAGGTAGACTGGAGAAGCCTGGGTTGTTCTCCTTACAGCAAAGAAGGTTGAGAGAAGATTTGATAGAGGGGTTCAAAACCATGAGGGGTCTAGACAGAGTAGATAGAGAGAAACTGTTCCCATTGGTGGAAGGGTCAAGAACCAAAAGTTTAAGATGATAGGCAAAAGAACAAAAGGTGACATGAGGAAAAACTTTTATACGCAGCAAGTGGTTATGATCTGGAATGCACTGCCTGAAAGGAGTGCAGATTCAATCATGGCTTTCAAAGGGAATTGGATAAGTACTTGAAGGGAAAAAATTTGCAGGCTACGGGGATAGAGCGGGGGAGTGGGACTAGCTGGATTGCTCTTGCAAAGAGCTGGCATGGGCTTGATAGGCCAAATGGCCTCCCTCTGTGCTGTAACCATTCTATGATTCCATGACTTCCATCATCCACTTTGGAGATGGAGCAATTCTTTTTGAAGGTTTATATCATCTAAAAGACAGCCTTGAAGGTTCTTTAACAACAACATATTACGCCTTTAACGTAGTGATAGTGAAATGTCCCAGGGCTCTTCACAGGAGCTTTTTATCAGACAAAATTTGACACGGAGCCATATAAGGAGATATTAGGGCAGGTGACCAAAAGCTTGGTCAAAGAGGTAGGTTTTAAGAACCAATTTAAAGGAAGAGAGAGAGGTGAAGAGGCAGTTAAACTAGAAGGGGAAAGACAGTCATGGTTGCTTCAGATATGAAGTCGAGTCAACCTTTGACCTGTGTTTATGCATCAGAATAGGAACGGAGCAGGGCTGCTAATAAACTAACGCCTGCTCCGTTCAGGTCTTCCAAGCATCCGTGCAGCCTAGCAAGTGGCTGCCACTGAAAAGGTAAGTAAAATACTTTTAATGTCAAGTCAGGAGGAGTGCTCCTGCTCCCCCCCAACTCCACAGTACTCCTGCCGGCCACGATTGGCCTCCCTCCTCCTTCCCCTCACCCCCGGGACTTACCTGAACACTGCTGCCCATGAGGCAATTGAATTTTTCTGTCGGGCAAGCCTGTGTAGACTTAACAGGCATCTGCTGCTCTCCCTGAATATGTAGATGAGGCTTGAGGACCAATTTCTAGTGATCTTCGGACCGTTGTCTTTACCCACCTATTTGCAGCTCTGAAAATGGCCTAAAGGAATTTCTAGGCCATGTTCTGTTTTGGAGATAAAAATCATAACCTATTGATGAAGTACATTCTATTTATTAAATGACATGTTAAGCCCTTTTTCTTAAAATATATGCACTTGTTGAATAATTTTTTGTGCTTTTACAAAATTGAGATTTTCACTCTTGTGAAATGAACACATAAAGTGAATTGCTCCGAGAGGCGAACCAGCAGTGGTCACCGCTCGTTAGATTTAAACTCACCCACTGAGTTATTGTGTTCTTTTTGGCGGCAACTTCCTTGATCTGCGAGTTCAAATAACATCAGTGTTCTTTCCCGGGCCGTCTGAGTAGTGAAAGGATCACTAAGGCCCCTCAACCAATCAGCTTGAAGCAAGCCACACTGTGAGAACCAGGAAGTGCAGTTCATTCATGAACTGCGCAAACTAAAAACCTGGATGTGCCTGATAAGGTATTATAAAATGATAGAGAAAATGAAATGAAGAGACAATAAGATTAAAAGACTGAGATAAAAGAGACAGAAGGAAAAAGTAAAAGAAAATTTTTAATTTTTTAATTTAATTTTTTTTAAATGTCCAGAAACTATTAAAATCAGGAGTAATGAGACTCCAAATTTTTTAAGTTAATTTTTAGTTCCAGAGCGATTGTTTGGCAGTCATTAAGACTTACCACACTATTAAAACTTAATTTAGACTTAAAAAAACAGAGTGCACCTGTTAGTTTTCAGCTTGGCAGGAGAGCAAGTTGACGCTGGTCCATTGATTCTATAGGTTGCAGCTGGCAATGTCCCTTTAAGGCGAAGTTGTCAGATCGCTGATGAACCAGGAAGAGCAAATTCCGGGTTTTTGCATCTGACTATGCATGTGTGGTCACCAGAACTCGCTCTTCGATTTCGCCATTAATAACGGTGAGTGTTGTTGGGCTCACCGTTATTTTGAAAGCAATTTCCGGCCAATCTGCTTGCTTTCAATTGTACAATCTCCACTCATTATTGTATATACTATTTGATTTCTCATTTTAAAACACTTAAAATAATACATTTAGCTTTAAATTACCAGGACAGTTTATGATGATAAAGATCCACACAAATACTAAATGTGACAAATGAAAGTAATTTAAGCACAAAGAATCCAAGGGCTCAGATTCAATTGCAGAATGAATAAATCACAGGGCTTATAAATCAATGAAGTAAACAAGCTTGTATAGGATGCATGGCCTTTTCCATTATTAATTGAATAAATTGCCACAGATCTAAGATCAAATAACCAGTGTTGTAGCAATTTGTTTACAGGGTGCATTAGCTGAGTATGTAATCAGCTGTGCATTTACCATTTCCATCCCTTCATTGGCATTATATTGTGCTTCAGTCACCACATGTTCTCAAAGGTCATTTCAATACTATCACTCATCCATTCTTGTGTAGAATGGTTGGAAATATTTGTTTGATATTTTGCTTTCATGTCTAATTAGGATCTGTTTATCCAAAATCAATTTTAAAAAACCTGCCAAACTCCCTGGCTAAACAATTGTTGTGATCACTATCCTTTTTGTTCAGGGTGCAAGATATTTTAAAATACTCCTTTTTTTTAACCTCTGCTCAGGTCATGTGGCTTAAGGGTCAACTCATGACCCACTCCTCCTAGGCCTCCACCTATACTGCTCTTGAGCCAGCTGCTAGCTGGTGTGCACCAGCAACAATTCTCTGATTTTCTCTTCTCCATGGGGATTGTTTGGTCTCGCTCAGTGTCTTTCCCACAGTGAAGATCAGGAACTCAGCAGAGTGGGAAATCGAGCTTGTGTCTTAGCATTTCTAATTCCACTATGACCTGGATTTGTTTATTTTCAAGCATGTTCTGTTGTTCATTTGATGGGCCAAACAATCTGTTTCTATGCTAAAACATTCTATGACTAAATAGCATTCAAAAGTGATCACTACAGATAAGCACCACATCCTATTAAATTCGACATTCCTTTATGAATTCCGGAGGTATTGCCTATAACACAGTAACTTCCTTTAAACTAAGACGCTGTGGTCTATCAAAGTTACGCTTGTTCCCTGTGGAAACATTTAACACAATGAAACCAAGATGAAGTTTACTTGTAAAGACAGTTCATCAGCCTATAAACGTCAGTCCCAACAATAGCATGATGAAAGTCATTGATGGCACATCTGCTAATAAGCACTGGGGTAGAATTTCTATGAAGCTCTTCCTGCTGTAACTTCAGCAGAAACCCTGGAGAAAGAGTGTAAATGGCCATTTACCCAGGGTTTCTGCCAATCTTCCATTGAAGATTGGGTTTTCACCTGGGAAAAGATGACCTCTGTAGTAACTCTATGGCCTGTAAGAATAAATAAAAATCAGCAGAATTTAATTTCTTTGCATAAACACAATTCTAATAGGCTGCTCCAGGCTAGGCTGAGTTTGACAATTAAAGTGTGATCCAATCACAAAACCTTTTCAAAGTTTAAAATTCAGTTGTAATAGTTTACAGTTTTATCAACAGAAGCTATAAACAAACCAAATAAGCCAACTTGACAAATGTTTATTCATCTGAATGACCAAATAGACAATAGAAGCTCGTTGTGGATTTACACAAAGAGTTTCTATTGTCTACTTGGTCACTCAGATGAATAAATATTTGTAACCTTCCCTCACCCTGTTAGACCAGTTCATTGAAAGTCAAAGGTTGTAAATGAGGCTCATTTTGTATGTTCACTGAGAGCACACTCTCACCATACTCTACGAGTGGAAGGACACTATAACTACATTCAATGAGAACCGAGCTAAGCTTCATAAAATGTTGCTAAAAAGGTTTTCTTATAGCAGTATTAAGAATTAACATGTTTTATTCAAACATTGATAATATTTTGGCAGGTGCACTGTAGAACTGATATGTCAGTCTGGGATCCCCTCTGCAATCCTGCTCGAAATCAGGTGGCAAGGCCTATCGCTGCCTCCCCGCCCGAGCACCATTTCCCTTTCCCTGCCCCTGTTGGGACCACCACCGTCTATGCATTCCCCACCCACTGCATGTATATGCCAACAGGGGCAGAGTTGACTTCCTGATCCATTTCCCTCTATCCGCCCCTCTTACCACTGTTCCCCACGACCACCTGGTGAAAGGTCACAGTAAGCCTGGTGTAGCGATGTTAAGGCTCTGAATTCTGTCAATTGAGAGAAAAGGCCTAGTAAAGGCCTCCACTCTCTCCAAACAGGCCCCGGCACTGACCTTTGTAGGCTTTGGTCTCAACCAATGCCTACAAAAATTGCGGCCATTTACATCTCTGGGGCTCTTCTGCCTTTTTAAAGATCTTCTGGTGCTGGAGCAATGTCCCTGCTGCAACACTGCTCAATTTCCCTGTTTCAGCAGCAGCTTCCTCTTGCTGTGACCTCACTGTACATGTCTAATTAACCCTGACCTGGGAAAATAGATCTGTGTTAGGCGGAACCAGAAGAGTGAGTAGAAATCCTGACCCGCCACTACCCTACCAGAAAGAGGGAAATCCAGCCTGTCACATCACATGTAATATGGTCCTGATGGTAGTACTGGGTCATCATTGCTAGTAGCACAAAACACACAGACACAGTTATACTTGAATTACTAAAAGGATTATATGCCATATATGTGGCCATAACTGATGGTGAGTTCACACTATAAGTTTAACACTGGTGAAAAGTCGTTTCAGCATCACACCGACGCTAAATTTGTGTGGAGTGCAAATCAGGGGTCAAGGCCCAAACTAAATCTGAAGTGAGGCGGAGCAAGGCTATTTCTTCCCCTCTAGTGTCAGGTCGGGCTCTGATTCTAGATTCAGGCTATTATAACTGCAGCATTTGGTGCAAAGTGAAACTCCTTAAAGTTCTTGGGTGAATGCACCAAGACTTCTTAACTAAACAAAACATTTGAACACTTAACCTCTGGATCTTCAAGAACAGCATCTTATTTTCTTCCAACTTGCTAAAGAGACATCATCTTCATGAAAATGTCTTGTGCAAATTCTTTATTGTTTGGGAAATGATAGGTGCCTTATACCATTTTGGTACAATGATGACATCCCAACAAATGACTTGATGACATATTTCAACACAATTTACATAATTCTGTTTGCAAACAAACAAGAAAATATAAATTTTTCTATAAGAATATATATAAATGATTATGATGTTATGCTAAATGTATGATGGCATAGCCTACCAGCTTGGAATTCTGGCTACAAGTTGTTGTTGGTGGTGGTGGTGATGGCGGTGATGATGGTGATGGTGGTGATAATGGTGATAGTGATGATGGTGAAGATGATGGTGATGGTGGTGAAGATGATGGTGATGGAGATGGTGATGGTGATGGTGGTGGTGGTGATGATGGTGATGGTGGTGGTGATGGTGATGGTGGTGATGTGACGATGATGCTGGTGATGATGATGGTGATGTGATGATGATGGTGTTGATGGTGGTGATGTGATGATGATGATGGTGGTGGTGATGGTGATGGTGTTGGTAATAGTGGTGGTGGTGATGGTGGTGGTGATGATGGTGATGGTGGTGATGATGGTGATGATGGTGGTGGTGATGATGGTGGTAATGATGATGGTGGTGGTGGTGATGATGGTGATGGTGATGATGGTGGTGGTGTTGATGATGGTGGTGATGATGGTGATGATGGTGGTGGTGGTGATGATGGTGATGATGGTGGTGGTGATGATGGTGGTGGTGGTGATGATGATGGTGATGGTGGTGATAATGATGGTGGTGGTGATGGTGGTGGTGATTGTGGTGGTGATGGTGGTGATAGTGATGCTGGTGGTAATGATGATGGTGGTGGTGGTGATGATGGTGATGGTGATGATGGTGGTGGTGTTGATGATGGTGGTGATGATGGTGATGATGGTGGTGGTGGTGATGATGGTGATGGTGGTGATAACGATGGTGGTGGTGATTGTGGTGGTGATGGTGGTGATAGTGATGCTGGTGGTAATGATGATGGTGGTGGTAATGGTGATTGCGTGGGTTTACAATGGGTGTATGTGTAGTTGTAGGACTCTTTTGTGCAAATGGTGGTGAGGGGTGGCATAGGGTTGCTAGTGATGGTGGTCATTCCAGGTAGTCTGAGTACTTGAATATCTTTACTTTGCAGATCTCCTTATGAGAATCTATCAAATATGAGTGACTCCCCAGCATCATGAGCAGCCATGTGCGCCGCTGCTCTGCCAATGGGTTGCCCATCATCCTCCTCCTCATAAGAACATAAGAACATAAGAAATAGGAGCAGGAGTAGACCATATGGCCCCTCGAGCCTGCTCCGCCATTCAATAAGATCATGACTGATCTTCAGCCTCAACCCCACTTTCCCGTCGGATCCCCATATCCCTTGATTCCCCCAGAGTCCAAAAATCTATCTATCTCAGCCTTGAACATAATCAATGACTGAGCCCACTGGGGTAGAAAATTCCAAAGATTCACAACCCTCTGAGTAAAGAAATTTCTCCTCATCTCAGTCCTAAATGGCCGACCCCTTAACCTGACACTATTCCTCCTAGTTCTAGACTCTCCAGTTGGGGGAAACAGCCTCTCAGCATCTACCCTGTCAAGCACTCTCAGAATCTTAGAATCATAGAAAGGTTACAGCACGGGAGGAGGCCATTCGGCCTATCGAGTCTGTGCCGACTCTATGCAAGAGCAATCCCAGCTAGTCCCACTCCCCTGCCCTATCCCCGTAGCCCTGCAAATTTTTTCCTTTCAAGTACTTATCCAGTTCCCTTTTGCAGGCCATGAATGAATCTGCCTCCACCACCCCCTCGGGCAGTGCATTCCAGATCCTAACCACTTGCTGTGTAAAGAAGTTTTTCCTCATGTCACCTTTGGTACTTTTGCCAATCACCTTAAATCTATGTCCTCTGGTTCTTGACCCTTCCTCCAATGAGAACAGTTTCTCTCTATCTACTCAGTCTGGACCCTTCATGATTTTGAATACTTCTATCAAATCTCCTCGCAATGTCTCTGTTCCAAGGAGAACAACCCAGGCTTCTCCAGTTTATCCATGTAACTAAACTCCCTCATCCTTGGAATCATTCTAGTAAATCCCTTCTGCATCCTCTCTTAGGCCTTCACATCTTTCCTAAAGTGCGGAGCTCAGAACTGGACACAATACTCCAGTTGTAGCCGAACCAGTGTTTTATAAAGGTTCATCATGACTTCCATACTTTTGTATGCTATGCCTCTATTTATAAAGCCCAGGATCCCGTATGCTTTTTTAACCGTTTCTCAACCTGCCCTGCCACCTTCAGCGATTAGTGCACGTATACCCCCAGATCTCTCTGTTCCTGTACCCCTTTTAGAGTTGTGCCCTCTAGTTTATATTGCCTCTCCTCGTTCTTCCTACCGAAATGTATCACATTGCATTTTTCTGTGTTAAATTTCATCTGCCACGTGTCCGCCCATGCCACGCTAATTCTGTAACCATGTTGCTACTGTCCCCTTTATTCCATGGGCCGCAATCTTGATGATATGCCTGCCATGCGGCACTTTGCCTAACGCCTTTTGAAAGTCCATAAACACCACACCAACTGCATTGCCCTCATCTACCCTCTCTGTTACCTCATCAAAAAACTCTATCAGATTAGTTAATCACAATTTGCCTTTAACAAATCCTTGCTGGCTTTCCCATATCAATCCACATTTGTCCAAGTGACTGTTAATTCTGTCCCGAATTATCATTTCTAAAAGTTTCCCCACCATTGAGGTTAAACTGACTGGCCTATAGTTGCTGGGTTTATCCTTACATCCTTTTTTGAACAAGGGTGTAACATTTGCAATTCTCCAGTCCTCTGGCACCACCCCCGTATCTACAGATGTTTGGAAGATTATGCCCAGTACCTCAGCAATTTCCACCCTTACTTCCCTCAGCAACATCTGGACCGGGTGACTTATCTACTTTAAGTACAGCCAGCCTTTCTACTACTTCACCTTTATCAATTTTTAGCCCATCCAGTATCTCAACTACATCTTTCTTTACTGATACTCTGGCAGCGTATTCTTCCTTGGTAAAGAGAGATGCAAAGTACTCATTTAGTACCTCAGTCATGCCCTCTACTTCCATGAGTAGATCTCCGTTAGGGTGGACAAATGAAGAGAGGTTGAGTAGATTGGGACTCTACTCATTGGAGTTCAGAAGAATGAGAGGCGATCTTATTGAAACATATAAGACTGTGAAGGGGCTTGATCGGGTGGATGCGGTAAGGATGTTCCCAAGGATGGGTGAAACTAGAACTAGGGGGCATAATCTTAGAATAAGGGGCTGCTCATTCAAAACTGAGATGAGGAGAAACTTCTTCACTCAGAGGATAGTAGGTCTGTGGAATTTGCTGCCCCAAGAAGCTGTGGAAGCTACATCATTAAATAAATTTAAAACAGAAATAGACAGTTTCCTAGAAGTAAAGGGAATTAGGGGTTACGGGGAGCGGGCAGGAAATTGGACATGAATTTAGATTTGAGGTTAGGATCAGATCAGCCATGATCTTATTGAATGGCGGAGCAGGCTCGAGGGGCCGATTGGCCTACTCCTGCTCCTATTTCTTATGTTCTAGTGTTCTTATGGTCCCTAATCGGCCCCACCCCTCCTCTTACTACCCGTTTACTGTTTACATGCCTGTAGAAGACTTTTGGATTCCCTCTTATGTTGGCCACTGGTCTATTCCCATACTCTTTCTTTGCCCCTCTTATTTCCTTTTTCACTTCCCCTCTGAACTTTCTATATTCTGCCTGTTCTCACTTGTGTTATCAACCTGACACCTGTCATACGCCAAGTTTTTCCGTTTCATCTTACTCACTATCTCTTTTGTCATCCAGGGAGCTCTGGCTTTAGTTGCCCTACCTTTCTGCCTCTTGGGAATGTACCTAGACTGTACCCGAACCATCTCCTCTTTAAAGGCCACCCATTGTTCAATTACAGTTTTGCCTGCCAATCTTTGATTCCAATTTACCTGGGCCAGATCTGTTCTCATCCCATTGAAATTGGCCCTCCTCCAATTGAGTATTTTTACTTTAGAGTTGTCCACGTCCTTTTCTATAACTATTCTAAACCTTATGATACTATGGTCGCTGATCCCTAAATGCTCCTCCACTGACACTTGCTCCACTTGGCCCGTCTCATTCCCTAGAACCAAGTCCAGCAACGTCTCCTTCCTCATTGGGCCGGAATCGTACTGGTTAAGAAAGTTATCCTGAACACATTTCAAAAATTCCTCCCCCTCTTTGCCTCTTATATTATTATTGTTATCCCAGTCTATATTAGGATAGTTGAAGTCCCCAGTTATCACTACTCTATAACTTTTCCTGCAAATTTGCAGCTCTATCCTTCCCACTAGTTTGTGGCCTATAGAATACACCCAGTGGTGTGATGGCATCTCTTTTATTTCTTAACTCTAACCAAATAGATTCTGTCCTTGACCCCTCCAGGACATCCTCTCTCTCCAGCACTGCAATATTCTCCTTAATCAATACTGCCACCCTCCCCCCCCCCCCCGCCCCCCCCCCCCACTCCTTTCTTTGCTTCTCTATCTTTCTTGAACACCTTCTATCCAGGATCATTTAGTACCCAATCCTGCCTTTTTTGAGCCAGGTCTCTGTTATCGCCACAACATCGTATTCCTATGTGGCTATTTGCGCCTGCAGCTCACCAACCTTGTTTACCATGCTTTGTGCATTTACACACATGCACTGCAAACCAGGGGCAGCATCAGGCGTACCTAAAAATGAGGTGCCAAACTGGTGAATCTACAACACAGGACTACATGCATGCTAAACAGCGGAAGCAACATGCCATAGAGAGAGCATACCTGGGCAATTTTCCATATTGTCGGGTAGATGCCAGTGTTGTAGCTGTACTGGAACAGCTTGGCTAGGAGCACGGTTAGTTCTGGAGCACAACTCTTCAGCACTACAGCTGGGATGTTGTCGGGACCCAGTGCACTCAGCCGTTTCTTGATATCACGTGGAGTGAATCGAATTGGCTGAAGACTGGCTTCTGTGATGGTGGGGATATCGGGAGGAGGCCGAGATGGATCATCCACTTGGCACTTCTGGCTGAAGATGGTTGCAAACACTTCAGCCTTGTCTTTTGCACTCACGTGCTGGACTCTGCAATCACTGAGGTTGGGGATGTTTATGGAGCCTCCTCCTCCCATTAGTTGTTTAATTGTCCACCACCATTCATGACTGGATGTGAGAGGGCTGCAGAGCTTTGATCTGATCCATTGGTTGTGGGATCACTTAGCTCTGTCAATCGAATGCTCCATCAGCTGTTTAGAATGCATGTAGTCCTGTGTTGTAGCTTCACCAGGTTGGCACCTCATTTTTAGGTACACCCAGTGCTGCTCCTGGTATGCACTCCTCATTGAATCAGGGTTGATCCCCTGGCTTGTTGGTAATGGTAGAGTGAGGGATATGCCAGGCCATAAGGTTACAGATTGTGATGGAATACAATTCTGCTGTATGTTAACTTTCTGTATTTTGTCTACAAGGACACCCAAATCCCTCTGAACACCAACATTTAATAATTTCTCACCATTTAAAAAATAATCTGTTTTTCTATTCTTGCTACCAACGCGTATAACCTCACATTTCCCCACTATACTCCATCTGCCACCTTCTTGCCCACTCACTTATCCTGTCTATATCCCTTTGCAGACTTTTTGTGTCCTCCTCACAGCTTACTTTCGCACTTAGCTTTGTATCGTCAACAAACTTGGATACATTACACTCGGTCCCTTCATCTAAGTTATTGATATGGATTGTAAATAGCTGAGGCCCAAGCACTGATCCTTGCGGCACTCCACTTGTAACTGCCTGCCAACCTGAAAATGACTCGTTTATTCCAACTGTCTGTTTTCTGTTCGTTAACCAATCCTCTATCCATGATAATATATTAACCTCAACCCCATTTCGTGTGGCACCTTATTAAATACCTTTTGAAAATCCAAATATACTATATCCATGTTGACTCTGGCTATTCATATTATGATTTTCTAAATGCCCTGTTGCATTAATAATGGATGTCCTTAATAATGGATTCCAGGATATTCCTGAGGACTGATGTCAGGCAGTTGGCCTGTAGTTCCCTGTTTTCTCTCTCCCTCCTTTCTTGAATAGCAGTTTTACATTTGCTACCTTCCAATCCACAGGGACCGTTCTAGAATTTAGGGAATTTTGGAAGATCACAACCAATGCATCTGCTATCTCTGTAGCCACCTCGTTTAGACACCTAGGATGTCGGCCATCAGGTCCAGGGGATTTGTTGGCTTTTAGTCCCATTAATTTCTCCAATACCTTTTCTTCACTAATATTAATTACTTCAAGTTCCTCACTCTCATTAAACCCTTGGTTCCCCACTATTTCTGGTATGCTTTTTGTATCTTCTACTGTGAAGGCAGATACAAAATATTTGTTTAACGTCTCTGCCATTTACTTATTCCCCATTGTAATTTCTCCTGTCTCAGCCTCTAAGGGTCCCATGTTTACTTTCACTACTCTCTTCCTTTTTAGATACATGTTGAAGCTTTCACAATTTGTTTTTATATTTCTTGCTCATTTACTCTCATATTCTATTTTCTCCCTCTTGATTAATCTTTTGGTCATCCTTTGCTGGTTTCTAAAACTCTCCCAATCCTCAGCTTACTATTCTTCTTGGCAATATTATAAGCCTCTTCTTTTAATCTAATACTATCCTTAACTTCTTTAGTTAGCCACGGATGGGTCACTTTTTCCCTGGAGTTTTTATTTCTCAATGGAATGTATATTCATTGAGAATTATGAAATATTATTTCTTTAAATGTTTGCCATTGCTTATCTATCGTCATATCTTTTAATCTAATTTCGCAATCTACCTTAGCCAACTCACCCCTCGTACTATGTAATTGACTTTATTTAAGTTTAAGACTTTAGTTTCGGGCTTAAGTATGTCACTCTCTAACTCAATGTGACATTCTATCATATTATGATCACTCTTCCCCAGAGGATCCTTTACATTGAGATTACTAAATAGCTCTGTCGCAATGCACGAGACAAGATCTAGAATAGCCTGTTCCCTGGTTGGTTCCATGATATTTTATCTAGGAAACCGTTTCAAATGCATTCCATGAACTCATCCTCCAAACTACTTTTGCCAATTTGATTTGCCCAGTCTATATGAGGATTAAAGGCCCCACGATCATTGCATTACCTTTGTTACAAGCTCCTCTTTTTTCTTGATTAATATTCTATCCAATAGTATAACTGCTGTTAGGGGGCCTATAAACTACTCCCACCAATGTTTTCTGCTCCTTGTTATTTCTTATCTCCACCCATATTGATTCTACTTCCTGATCTTCCGAGCCAAGATCCTTTCTCACTACTGTCCTTATGTCATCCTTTATTATCAGGGCTAACACCCTCCTTTTCTGTTTTGTCTGTCTTTTCAAAAAGTCAAGTACCCTGGAATATTTAGTTCCCAACTTTGGTCACCACGCAACCACGTCTCAGTAATGGCTACTAGATCAAACCCATTCATCCTCCTCCTCAACCTTGTTTTCTTCAATGTTGGTGTCTGGTGCGGATGCTTCATAAGCACATGAGACCTCATCCTCCTGTAAGCCTCTCGGTTGAGTGATGTTGTGCAGGATCAACACACGACTATTATTCTACACACCGTCTCTGGTGAGTGCTGAAGGGCTCCTCCAGATCGATCCAGGCACCTGAAGCACATCTTGAGCATTCCGAAGGCTTGTTCAATGACAGACCTGGTGGTGGTGTGGCTGTCGTTGTTCTGCTGCCGTGCCTCGCTGGTGGGGTTTCTCACAGGTGTCATGAACCATGTCTGCGGGGGGTATCCCTTGTCTCCAAGGAGCCAGCCCTTAAGTCTATTTTGTGTGTGGAAGAGGGCCGGGGTGTTGGACTCATGCAAAATGAAGGAATCAAATGACAGCTGCCAGGGAATTTGACACACACCTGCAGAAACCTCTTCCGGTGGTCGCAAACTAGCTGCACATTGATAGAGAGATATCCTTTTCTGTTGATGAACAGTCCTGGCTCATGTGGAGGTGCTCGGATTGCTACTTGTGTGCAATCAATTGTGCTCTGTCCCCGTGGGAAGCCAGCCAGAGAGTGGCAACCCACTGCCCTCTCAGTCTGGCTGATATCATCGATGGGGAAGTTGACGTAGTGGGATGCCCTGGCAAACAAGCCATCTGTGTCCTGTCATGTACGCTTATGTGCAGACAACTGAGAGATCCTGGTGATGTCACCAGTGGCGCCCTGGAAGGATCCAGAGGTGAAGAAATTGATGTGACTTTAACTGCAATGGGCAATGTGTGGTCACCAGGTCCATCCGGGAGCTGCTCTGCATGAAGGAGCCTGCAGATATCTGCGACCACCTGATGATTCAATCT
The DNA here is from genome assembly GCF_035084215.1 of Heptranchias perlo. Taxonomy (NCBI): domain Eukaryota; kingdom Metazoa; phylum Chordata; class Chondrichthyes; order Hexanchiformes; family Hexanchidae; genus Heptranchias; species Heptranchias perlo. Next base: position 93,765,292 of record NC_090327.1, read on the forward strand.
CAGCCTGTGTAGGCACTGCTCCTCAGAGATGTCCAGGAAGCTCAGCCTCTGTCTGTAGACCCACTCACGAGGGTAGTACCTCCTGCGACCCTGGCCACTCTGTTGGTCCCCTTTCTGCTCTTTTGCAGGTCCTTGTGTTGCACCTCTGTCTTGTGGAGCTGCAACTCCCAGAACTGCATGCTGTGCCTGCCGCAGATGGTGATTTGCCTCCTCCTCAGATGTACTGCTGAATACATCCATTGCGCCCCCTCCCCCGCCCCATCCTAATGGTGTCAGTTTTGGGGGGTCCAAAATGTAGGTAAATAACTCTGGATGCAAGAATTCTGAGTGTGAACAAAGAAATCTCAGTCTAAACACAAAGAACTCCCAGCCAAAGGTTTGTCTGAGAGAACTGATTGCCCTGCTGCAAAAACTCACCTTTTCTTCACATGTATCAATCACTCGTTTAAAGGTCCAAATGGGTGCCGGCTGTAACTCACCTCCATTTCCATGGCGTCTTTCAGAGGCCACAGGAGACATGTTAAGGGAAAGTTAAAATAGCTTGTCTGGCTGAAATCACAAAAATATAATCCCCTTAACTACTTCAACGGCGTTAATTGGACCTTTAAATATTGGCCCGCAAACTTTAAGTGCCGGCTGTACTTTCGAGTTCCAGAAGTGTGCGTGCACCCAGAGGCATTTGGGTCAAACCCGTAAGTCGACGGGTTGGAGCTGGGATTTGGTCCTGCTCCCAAAACCAACAATTTTCACTGTCCACCTGCCCCCGACCCACCCGTTCTTGGGGGTTAAAATTTATCCCTGTAAGTGTGAATACAGTAATTTTTTGTAAGTATGCCTGAAAATGTGCCAGATTTCACCACTTCACATGTAAAGTTTTGAATTTTCCAGGGTTGCATACCCTTACCCTATGAACAACAATCTCTTCAGATAGGGAAAGGGGCCACAGTGCACTCTTGCAGCGTGTCCCCAAGCCTCTTGATCCAACCCTAAATGAAGGTCAGACATTTCTCCCCAAACCCTGTAAGGTCAATTGTTCTATTTTAATAGGCTCCTTTCATTTGCTGTGTGCACACCAGGATACCTCCAACCTGTAATAGAATTTGCTTGCGTTCTTTTGCTGGACAGCAAGGAAAGGGAACAGATTCAATCCCAGTTGGTCAACGATCTGGATCCAGGTAGTAAGTTTGCTGAGGGAAGGTAGAGGGCCACAAATGCCCCCCTAAGGCCATATCAAATGACCTACAGTGTATTTCCAGCATTTTCTATTTTTATTTCAGATTTCCAGCAATTGCAGTTTTCCCTTTTTATTTTTATTATGAATCCCACTATTGTACTGTGACAACAAGAATAAGTGTATAGGACCCCACTCATGGAGAATAGGCCAACTCTATCCTGAAAGCTGCCACAACACTCTACATTTTGATATCATCAGCAAATAATGTTACCACAAACAACAACATAGTTTCTTTCCTCACTATTTGGTACATGTATAATCCACAGCAATCAGAGTGTAGAAGAAAGGAAAGTGATTTGTCTAACAGATATTTTGGCGGAAAAATGTTTATTTAGGAATGAAAAGTCAGCATTTTTTGTACTTGCTCGCTTGTAGGTAAGTGTCTTAATGGAGCTGCCAATGATTGTTGAGAGTTTACATATTGATCATTTTTGTATGAGTTAGAAGTGGTTGACAACCAAGTGCCCTAAGGCTCCAGTAGGGCAGGGCAGAACACAATGAGTGAATTCAATACAAGATGGGAGTGCTACAGGACAAGACTCTGTGAGAACTGCAGAGGGTTAGAAGATACTACAGACTAATTTCAATAGAATAAGTTCTTTTTTCAGTTTCTTTGTTGAGCTCTTTCCAGTTTTGACAAAGAATTTATACCCGAAATGTTAGTCTATCGGATGCTGCTGCATGTTTCGAGCATTTTCTGCTTTTATTGGCTTTCCAGCATTAGCAGTCTGTTTTCTCTTTTTATCTCTTTGTTGAAATACTTTGCTTGTTATATAAGTATCAAATAACAAAGGAATTTGTAACAATCTTTCATTGGACTTCAGACACCATCTAGTCTATCATTGTCATTTAAAAAAATCTAAAATTTAAGCCAGACATGTTCTTTGAATTGAGCTGATTACTAATTGTAGATTCTATCTCTTGAGCCTTTTATTTACATATATATCTGGCTACTTTTACAATGTGGCATCATTGGTTGCTGGGATTCAGTTTTCTGGATACTATGCACTGTTCTTGATCACATAAGATAATTTGTTTTCTGTGGGGGAGATCAACCATTACATTTAGCAATAAATTTCAGAACATTGTTTGCCTGGTAACCTAGGTGATTGACCATTCGACTGATAAATGTTTGTCTCCCAGTAAATTGATTCTCCTCACATGCTTCTCCTTTTTGGGAGATTTAAAGTTGGACTTTTCCATTTTTTCTTCTTCCTGATAGTCTCTTACAAAGGACAACCTGTAAACTGGTTGGAGCCCAGCCAGCATAAAGAACATAGACGGGTACTCACAGAGAGGAACTAGATCCAGACAGCCTTAATATTCATAAAACCTCATGTTTGCAGACTTGACCTGCTAAAGTGAGTGCTGTCAATAGATTGGGAATTTAATTAGTTCCCACCTAAATATTTATTCAGGGTTTGGTGGAGTAACGCAAACTATTATAAAGAATTTTAAATTAGAAACAATTTATAGGTTCCATACAATTATGAATCCTGCCTCACTGAGGACAAGGAAAAAATTGTAGGCATTGTTTTGGAGGGGGGTTGGGGATAGTGGAATTTTCAAAACAAAGCAAAATAAAATTGTAATTGTTTAGATAGGTTATAGGGCTGGTTCAAATTGACCCTAAGGGTGCAGTTATACTGTAGCTACAAATCACATAGCTTCACTCCTGGCTAGTAAACTTTAAATATACAGAGAGTTTATGGCTGGAGTGCACACATCCTCAAAACATTTAGATCAGCTCAGCTTCAATTTACAAAGTGTCCAGGAGGGGCTGAGCATATTTTAAACTAGTCTTGACACTGCAATGGATGTTATAATCTATGCGACGTCAAGCTGAAGTGGCATGAGACGATCCCCTTCAGGAGTCTCCCATCACCTCTCCAAAGTTACAGAAGTGCTTTGCAATGATACAAAATTGGAAGTATAAGTGGACCCTAATGGGTAGATCGTGACTTTGTGCGATACACCTCACCCGATTTTTATTTTCATTGACTTCAACAAAAATAAAAATTGGGCGAGATGTAAAAGGAGCTGTCGACTTGCTATCATCCGTTTTACACTATTGCACAAAATCAAAATCTACCCCTAAGACTTCTAAGAAATTACATGCAGAAAATCGGAAGTGATTGGTGAATAATACTGCTCCATCTCCAATTTATAAAAACACATTTAATTTCATATAGTTCATTGGACTTAAAATCACTGAATATTGTTAGTATTGTGTTGTAATCACAGGCTTTCCAAATCCAATTTGGAAATCAGCTTTGGTTCTTATGAACACCGATGAGTACCAGCTGGCACTGCTCTGGGTGGTGTACTCTGGGTGGGGGACTTCAATGTCCATCACCAAGAGTGGCTCGGTAGCACCACGACTGACCGAACTGGCCGAGTCCTGAAGGACATAACTGCCAGACTGGGCCTGCGGCAGGTGGTGAGCAAACCAACACGAGGGAAAAACTTACTTGACCTCGTCCTCACCAATCTACCTGTCGCAAATGCATCTGTCCATGACAGTATTGGTAGGAGTGACCACCGCACAGTCCTCATGGAGATGAAGGCCCGTCTTCGCACTGAAGACACCATCCAACGTGTTGTGTGGCATTACCACCGTGCTAAATGGGATTGATTCAGAACAGATCTAGCAGCACAAAACTGGGCATCCATGAGGCGCTGTGGTCCATCAGCAGCAGCAGAATTGTATTCCAGCACAATCTGTAACCTCATGGCCCGGTATATTCCTCACTCTACCATTACCAACAAACCAGGGGATCAACCCTGGTTCAATGAGGAGTGTAGAAGAGCATGCCAGGAGCAGCACAAGGCGTACCTAAAAATGATGTGCCAACCTGGTGAAGCTACAACTGAGGACTACATGCATGCTAAACAGCGGAAGAAACATGCTATAGACAGAGCTAAGCGATTCCACAACCAACGGATCAGATCAAAGCTCTACACTCCTGCCACATCCAGTCGTGAATGGTGGTGGACAATTAAACAACTAACGGGAGGAGGAGGCTCTGCAAACCTCCCCATCCTCAATAATGGCGGAGTCCAGCACGTGAGTGCAAAAGACAAGGCTGAAGTGTTTGCAACCATCTTCAGCCAGAAGTGCCGAGTGGATGGTCCATCTCGGCCTGCTCTCGATATCCCCACCATCACAGAAGCCAGTCTTCAGCCAATTCGATTCACTCCACGTGATATCAAGAAACGGCTGAGTGCACTGGATACAGCAAAGGCTATGGGCCCTGACAACATCCCAGCTGTAGTGCTGAAGACTTGTGCTCCAGAACTAGCTGCGCCTCGAGCCAAGCTGTTCCAGTACAGCTACAACACTGGCATCTACCCGACAATGTGGAAAATTGCCAAGGTATGTCCTGTCCACAAAAAGCAGGACAAATCCAATCCGGCCAATTACCGCCCCATCAGTCCACTCTCAATCATCAGCAAAGTGATGGAAGGTGTCGTCGACAATGCTATCAAGCGGCACTTACTCACCAATAACCTGCTCACCGATGATCAGTTTGGGTTCCGCCAGGACCACTGGGCTCCAGACCTCATTACAGCCTTGGTCCAAACATGGACAAAAGAGCTGAATTCCAGAGGTGAGGTGAGAGTGACTTGATATTAAGGCAGCATTTGACCGAGTGTGGCACCAAGGAGCCCTAGTAAAATTGAAGTCAATGGGAATCAGGGAGAAAACTCTCCAGTGGCTGGAGTCATACCTAGCACAAAGGAAGATGGTAGTGGTTGTTGGAGGCCAATCATCTCAGCCTCAGGGCATTGCTGCAGGAGTTCCTCAGGGCAGTGTCCTGGGCCCAACCATCTTCAGCTGCTTCATCAATGACCTTCCCTCCATCATAAGGTTAGAAATGGAGATGTTTGCTGATGATTGCACAGTGTTCAGTTCCATTCGCAACCCTTCAAATAATGAAGCAGTCCGAGCCTGCATGCAGCAAGACCTGGACAACATCCAGGCTTGGGCTCATAAGTGGCAAGTAACATTCGTACCAGATAAGTGCCAGGCAATGACCATCTCCAACAAGAGAGAGTCTAACCACCTTTCGTTGACATTCAACAGCATTACCATCGCCGAATACCCCACCATCAACATCCTGGGGGTCACCATTGACCAGAAACTTAACTGGACCAGCCATATAAATAGTGTGGCTACGAGAGTAGGTCAGAGGCTGGGTATTCTGCAGCGAGTGACTCACCTCCTGACTCCCCAAAGCCTTTCCACCATCTACAAGGCACAAGTCAGGAGTGTGATGGAATACTCTCGACTTGCTTGGATGAGTGCAGCTCCAACAACACTCAAGAAGCTCGACATCATCCAGGACAAAGCAGCCCGCTTGATTGGCACCCCATCCACCACCCTAAACATTCACTCCCTTCACCACCGGCGCACAGTGGCTGCAGTGTGTACCATCCACAGGATGCACTGCAGCAACTCGCCAAAGCTTCTTCAACAGCACCTCCCAAACCCACGACCTCTATCACCTAGAAGGACAAGAGCAGCAGGCACATGGGAACAACACCACCTGCACGTTCCCCTCCAAGTCACACACCATCCCGACTTGGAAATATATCGCTGTTCCTTCATTGTCGCTGGGTCAAAATCCTGGAACTCCCTCCCTAACAGCACTGTGGGAGAACCTTTACCACACGGACTGCAGCGGTTCAAGAAGGCAGCTCACCACCACCTTCTCAAGGGCAATTAGGGATGGGCAATAAATGCTGGCCACACCAGCGACACCCACATCCCATGAACGAATAAAATAAAAATGCTAAGTGGTGAGTATTGCATCACACTCCTGCCTTGTGCCTTGTGGGTGGTGGAGGGATTTTGAAGAGTCAGCCGGCAAGCCACTCACTACAAAGTGACCAGCTTCTAACCTGCACTTGTAGCCATGGTGTTGAGAAGGCTGGTCCAGTTTAGCTTCTGGTCAGTGGTGACCCCTGGATGTTAACAGAAAAATTATAATCAGAATCCCTGAAATTTTTTCCCTAGCTTCCCTCAGGATTTAAAACTATCAGGATTTGCCTATCTTAAGTTTGAGTAACGTCTTTAATATAATTTCTCTTTGAATAATAACCTTCACTAACTGTTCTACCTTCATCTCTGACTGTTCTACAACCTCAATATCCACTTCCTCTGTGAAAACTGAGGTAAAGAACTTGTTTAGTATCTCTGCTGTTCCTTTACACTCCACTACAAGCTTGCCTTCATTATTTTTTAGTGGCTCATGCTTGCCTTCATTATTTTTTTCCTTAAGTTTGAGTTTCCTTAAGTTCTATTCTTACATCTAACCTAAATATGTTGTGGTCACTCTTTTCTAAATGTGCCCCCATTTCTAGATCACCAGCTTCCTTCGCTTTATTACCCTTGCCCAGGTTAAATGTTCATTCTTTGTTGTTGCAGTAGCAACATATTGACTGAGAAAACAATCCTGAACACACCACAAATAACCCTTCTCTTTCTCATCACAAACATTTTCCCTATCCGCGTCGATTTTTGACAAAATAAAGAACTGCTACTATTATAACCCTGTTGTAAGTACGGACCTCTAATTTGTCTACAGATTTCATCTTTAATTCCCCTTCCATTATTCAGCAGTCAATACTATACTCCCAATAATGTGGATAATCCCTTGCTATTCCTCAGCTCAAATTCAAAGGGATTTTGTTTGGACCACTTTCTTATTTAAGCTCTTACGCTCTAGTGCAATGGTATTGTCTCTAGTCATTAGTGTTAACTCTCCCCTCTTTCTTGCTTCCTTATCCCTCCTGAAAGTTTTATACCCAGGTATTTTTAATTGCCAATCCTGATCCAGCTGCAGTCATGTTTCAGTTACTGCTAGCATGTAATGATTTTCTATTTTAATCAATGACTCTAGATGACATTGGGCCCTTCTATGGATGAAGAGGACGCATGTATCCAAAGATGGGTACCGAGCATCTTGCGCATTTGGACCTGAAAATCTCCATTCACTCATGTTGCCACCTCAATCAATGCATCTTGCACCTGTGCTTTAACAGATGGGTATCCCTTGACAACAAAGTGTGTGATCCTCCTTTGCTGCAACTTCTGTAGCAAGACCTCTGCTGAGTCTGAACTAAATGCGTGTTTCTTCCCATATTTTGCCTATGAAGCGATGGCATACCTCCTATCAACTACTGCATTGCTTCATGGTGATGCCCAAAATAGCACAAAATTCCCCTTTAATGGAGACCAGCAGCCATTTAAGAGCTGGCTCGTCCATTCCTAACAACCAGTATGCAGTTGCCTTCTTGCGCACATTTTCCACATACTAGGAGCACATGGAAATGAAAGGGAGATGCTTGATGTACAAAATTTGGCAAGGACTAGCACTTCCTGCTGCTAGTGAGGATGCAACCCCTCCCTGGATGATCACAGCTACAGTTTTGGTGAAATGGATGGAAAAGCTCAGGGAGCATTCTCGCACTGGGACTACACACTTGTAAAATCACCCTTTATGACATCTTAACATCGGTGCAAAGAGAAGCTCAGCACAACCCAGCCCACCATGAACTGACCCGACCGACAGCAACTCATTCCTGGCCCATTAGGCCTGCCTCTCAAATTTTCTATCACCTTGACAATTCTGGCGTAATCCATAATTGCCAGTATGAATTTTAGCATGGTAATTCCACTGGTGATCTTGTTTCCTCTGTTTCCACCTCTCGAACTCAGCTCTTGAACACTTTGGTAAATCATTGACTTTGCTTCAAACACTTGCAAAGCCTTTGACGGGATGTGGCACCATGCACTTCTAAACAGCTTACCGTCAATTAACTTCTCACCATAGCTATGGTTCTGCCTATCTAGTTTTCTCTGTGTTACAGTTTATGGCTTATTCTCAGACTTTTGCTCCAGTAACTCAACCTAGGATCTGCACTCTGTTCCTTCCTCATATTTATGACTGCCTCCATTCATTATCCAACGCTATGCAGTGTTTTGCTACTAATTCCACCCTACATGCATAATCTTCCTTCAGGTAACACACCCTTAGTGCTTAAAACTTCCATTCATCTCGCAGTGTCATGGCTGAAATCTTAATCTCCTCCATATATTTCAATGTGAAAACCTTGGGGTGTATTTCCATGGGGGTTCTCAACTGTATGCCAAACCTCGGAGCAGGTTAAGAAATTTTCTGGTCTCATGAAGGTTGCCAAGCTAACTATTGCTCACATTTTGCTTCATCTTACGATGCTACCTTACATTGCAGCTTAGCAACACTTTCCTTTAAAACTGGTGCAGCATCACAGAGGGGGAATGCTCAGCATTAGCAACTGCTCTTGTACTGTTCGAATCATTGTAATGCCCAAGCTTAAAAATGTATTTTGTCTTGCTGCCATGATAATGCATTTGCCCTTTGTCCCATTAAATGTGGCAATTTACAAACATCAGGTATGCTGCCAATACAAGGTACCTGTATGATACTTGTTCACAGACTCAGCTAAGGTGGCTGCTGATCATGCACTGTTACAAAGGGGAAACATCAGGGTGAAGCACACTGAACACACCTCCACCACACACTCTTAGGTTAAATAAAGCATGGCATAACTGGTACACTAATGTGACATGAGGCTTCATTTGTGATGAGGCTATTAAGATAGCTGGGGAGAAATACTTTTGTATTCAAGGGTCCTGGGCAGGGTATAGGCCACATGTGCATATGAATGTTGTACATTTAATTTTTCAGGCATTTGAATGAATGTGTCATTTATGAATCTGTCTTGAGACTCTTGCTGAGTGACCAGTTGGTTGTGCAGATATGCCTTCTGGTTTTTGGTCAGGGTCATCTTCTGCCACTGGTTGCTGCTGCCTGTCTCCTCCTGCCTGTTCCATGGTAAGGTCCCTTGGGTGAAGTTGTGTTGTTGCATGTTTCCAAAGGGGAAATAGATCAATTGACTGGTGTGAGCAAACAAGGCATCTGTGATCCACGTGATATAAATGTGCACTGCAGGCTGAGAGTTTGGGCAGAAATTTCCTGCAGTTGCCTGGAAGGATCCAGTGTCATAAAAGTTCCACATAGCTATTACCTTGACAGCCACTGACAAAGCTCTCCTGTCCTGCAAGTGGTTTCCAGGTCTGGCTGAACGAATGTACACAGTTCTGTGATGGAATCTTTGAGAAATATTAGTCTCTGCATACAGGTTCCTTTGGACATGTCCACTTATGATTGTCTAGCACACAAAGACATATTGTAACTGATCCATAAGGTGCCAAAGCATCTGTCTGACATAACTTCTCTGATCCTCCCCTTCCTTCTCCATGATTTGAAAATACAAAGGGATTCTCAGAGTGATATTTATAACTACTATATGGAAAGCACACAATGAAATATCCCTGGGGAAACAAGCACAGATAACAGATGGGGTCCAGCTTTAAGATGTCCTCTGTGAATTCTTTTCTTACAAAACACCAAAGCTGTTAACAGGTGAGCAACTAAACAACAAAGAAGCATTAAAATAGATGAAACAAGCAGGGCAGCTACTGGCAGCAAGCTAGTCCAATTTAAGATAAAGGATCCAACATATTGGAGAGGGGCTTTTAAGACAACACCCATTTCATATGGACCCTGTACATCTGCAACGCTGTTCAGGTGCTCCAAATGCATTATGATGCCCTCTCCTAATTTAAAGAAAATTCAAGCCAGTAATAAGTCTAGTGCACAGCAAGTGCACAGGCACTTCACAACTGGCCTTTATATCTCGAGGACTAGAGTACAAGGGGGCAGAAGTTATGCTGCAGCTGTACAAAACCCTGGTTAGACCGCACCTGGAGTACTGTGAGCAGTTCTGGGCACCGCACCTTCGGAAGGACATATTGGCCTTGGAGGGAGTGCAGTGTAGGTTTACTAGAATGATACCCGGACTTCAAGGGTTAAGTTACGAGGAGAGATTACACAAATTGGGGTTGTATTCTCTGGAGTTTCGAAGGTTATGGGGTGATCTGATCGAAGTTTATAAGATATTAAGGGGAACAGATAGGGTGGATAGAGAGAAACTATTTCCGCTGGTTGGGGATTTTAGGAGTTGGGGGCACAGTCTAAAAATTAGGGCCAGACCTTTCAGGAGTGAGACTAGAAAACATTTCTACACACAAAGGGTTGTAGAAGTTTGGAACTCTCTTCCGCAAACGGCAATTGATACTATGTCAATTGCTAAATTTAATTGTGAGATAGATAGCTTTTTGGCAACCAAAGGTATTAAGGGATATGGGCCAAAGGCAGGTATATGAAGTTAGATCACAGATCAGCCATGATCTTATCAAATGGCGGAGCAGGCACGAGGGGCTGAATGGCCTACTCATGTTCCTATGTTCCTATGCATTATTGCAGGCCTCTACTGCAGATGCCAGAGACCAATGTGCAGCATTGCTACAAAAACTGAACATTGTATTATCGGCCTCATTGTTTCTTCATGTCTCTCAAAGATTGAATACAGTACCACCTATTATTTTTGATATTACTACCAACTAGTGACTACCTTCCTGAGGGGAAAGTAAGCAGGGTCTCTTTGTAGTCCAAATTGGTACATTATTCAGAACTAAGTTAACTCCCACTTCTATGTAAGCTCCTTTAGCACGTCACTTGCACTTCCAGACAGGATAATTCCTCTTTCAGTCCAAGCCTCTGATCTCTCTCTTTCCCTTGCTCTCTCTCTCTTTGTTGGACGTTTTTTTATTTCCCTCTATTTTATTGACATTTCTATGGACAGTGCTCCTCTGAACTTTCCTCTCTCTACCCTCAACATTCTAGATGCTCTTTCTCCTCCTTACACCCTCAGTGTTGAAATCAAGACTCATCACATAGTCTCCACTCCAACATATTCTTCCTCAGGACCTCAAAATTCTGGAACTTCTTACATTTCTTAGGCTTCTTTTCCTTCTACAATTTTCAGACTTTGAAAACCCAAGCTTGGTTTCACCTAATTACTACTTCCAGATTTACCTCCTCCCCTCTTTTGCTATTTTCAACCTTGGTGGTAGCCTGCAGTAGGGTCCTTGGCTCTTCACTTTGGTTCCTCAATTTAAAAAACAATGTGTGTAATATACAGCCACAAGCATTATTTAACAATAATCCAATTTCCCCTTAAAGCTGTAAGGTTGCGTATATATGACCTCGCATTGTCATCAGATGCAGCGAAGCCCTCATGAAGCAGGTTCACTGTCTCCAACCAAAATTCCGGCTGGTGGCAAAGCTAAATAGATCCTCCTGGCAGCACTTAGGAGGATTTTGCCATTTGGGATCTGGCCATGGACAGGCTGACCTCTCAGCTCACCCATGCAGGTAAGCATTACTCTTTCGTGATACTCCCATGATACTGGGAAAGATCTCGGCCAGCTTTATAAAGTTGTTAATGGGACTTTGAAGCAAATGCTTGTACACAAGATTGGTGCATACACGATTGCTTTTCATTGCGTTCACAACTTCCAAGCAACTGTACATGATCAAATCCTGCACATGCACAGAGTCCCTGTTGCTGCTGATTCAGCTGCAAGGAAAATGGCACATTCCCTGAAGCATTTCCTTTCGGAAAGGGTTCAACAAAATAAATGGATATGAGTAGGATTTCCAATTTGTAGTGTTTTTTTGGGGGGGGGGCGGTGGTATTTATTTTTATTTTTTTTTGGTTTCACCAAATTCAGCGGTTTTCATTAATTTGATTTGTTTCAAGAAAAAAATGTTAAAATGTGTGTTTTCACTTTTGTTTCACACAATTTAATTTGCTGCCTCAAATATTCTGCTAGAATCTGGGTGGGGAGATGAGAGGCGGGTATGTTGTACATGACCTGGGAGTGCGGAGGGTGCAAATACTTTCCGTTTGGAAAATAGAACTAAAGCAACGCTCATGTCCAGTAGAAGGAAATAATTAAAAAGTAGTGGACTAAAAATTCTGTAGGGCCCATTGACCTCTAAGTCAAAATTACCGATATACACCCCTGTCACGCAAAGCTCCATGCCGGGATTGTGAATTTGTAAAATGTACCATTATATAATTTTATATGTAGCAAAGATTGATTACTGAGCACCATCTAGTGGTGGAACATACTGTGCCATATGAAAGCAGGAATTTATTTCCGTGCTGTATAGGCATATGGTTCATAAATATACCAAGTGATTCCACTGATTTCTTGTGCTGCTGTACACTATCATAACAGTGCATTAATATTACAAAGTTAAGATGATGAAACAGAAATGTGATAAAATAATAACTTTTCTCTCAAATTCATATTTTTGAAAGTGGAACTTGCCTTTATATAGCATTTTTATCTGTTTTTTTAGAAATGTCCCAAAGCATTCACTTACAATGAAATACTTTGTTGTTATGTAAGCAAAGGTAGCGTTATCTTGCACACTGCAAGATCCTACAAAGAGCAATGAGTTAATGTATTTTTGATGGTGATGGTGTTGGTCAGAGAGGAAATTTGGCCAAGATCTCCTTCCTCTTCTTCAAATACTGCCTTAGATCTTTAATGTCCACCTGAGTCATCTGAGGAAGCAAACATGGCCTCAGTTTAATGTCTCATTTGAGACGTTCTACATATTCATTGTCATCAGTATGAAGTATAAACTGTCTGTTCAGCTTCCAGCTTTTGGATGAGATATTAAACCAAATCTCCATCTGCCTGTTCAGGTGGACATTAAAGATCTCATGATATTTTTGAAGAAGAGCAGCGAGTTCCTCTGGGTGTCCTGGCTAACATTCATCCCTTAACCAACTCCACTAAAAGAGATTAATTGATCAATGATCTCATTGCTGTTTGTGGGATCTTGCTGTGTGCAAATTGGCTGCCACGTTTACCTACGTACAACCGAGGATTTGGAGCCACTCAGTGCAGAGGCCAGGGGAAGAAGAGGGAGAATATCTCAGGGACAAACTCGAAGTGAGCCTTTGGGATTTTAGACTGAGCATTTCAAAGGAGAGTGGAGAGGGGTGGAACAAAGTGAGGTGCTGGAAGGAGGAGAAGGCACCAGAGGGTAGGGTGAGAGACCAAGGTATGATTTGGTGCTAAGGGCCACATCGCCACCACACAGTTTGGGCGGGGTAGGTGGTAGAAAGTATATCCAGACAGGGACGCTTCAATAAGGGACAAGGTGTCACCAGCTTTGTGCCACATTTCAATCAAAGCCAGGATGTTAATGTAATCCTCGAGAATAAGGTCATGGATGGCAAGATCCTTGTTCGTGAGTGAACAGGCATTTGGGAGGTAAATGTAGAGATTAGTAATCCGCTGGCAGAGTCCAAGGGGGCGGTGATGAGTGGGATGGGAAGGAGGTTAGTGAGGTTAGCCCTCCCTGGACGCTCTTGGTAAGAAGGTCAGTGATAGAAGATGAGGCAAAAACATCATCAATAAAGAGCATTAAGCAGCGATAAGTTTTAACCGAAAAATCTGTCAGCTTTATTTTCAAAAGGCAGTCTCTGATTAAATATTAAATCATTATCGGTAGGATGTAAGCAAAAGTTTGGAAAATAAAATCAAACTTTGCATACATAAATTTGTTTCAGAAGGTAGGTCCTGATGAGAAAGGCCATTTGCTCATCCCCACTGGCCGTTCTAATTAGATCACTCATTTCAAAAAATATTAATTTGCTCTATTTTGTTTGAACCAATAAAATGGCATCAGACCACAAATGCCAAAAAATAACCGTCAGTTTCTGACAACTACCCCCTCCTACGAGGAGAGCATCATTAAAACAATCAGTTCAATCAAACTGATAGTGCGTGCGTAATTAAAATTTGATTCTGCCTTGGTTATCAATGAAGTCCAGCGGTGCCCACCAGTCAGGAAACGCTTGAAGTGAACTGGTGATCCTACAGCAGGGTCACTTGGGCACGCACAAGTCTTTTGAAAAGAGGCAAGCAGTCAGAAGACCCCCCCCTCGCGCCCTTGCGCATCCTGTGAATGACAACTTTTGCCAGGCACAGGAGTAGACCGACCATGAGCTGCCCCAACTCAAATGCCGCTCCACCCTCCCCGCGCACCTGGTGACCAAGGCCGAGGAGTATGGGGACAAGTGCAGCCCCTTCAGGTGGTGGAACAGGGACTACCATCTCTGGCACTGTGCATGTATGTGGCAGGTCATTTCATGTTCTCTGCAGAATGGGCATGCAGCATGTTGGCAAAGTAGGCCAGGAATTTATTTGATGCCCCTGTGCCATGCATCATTCTCCATCCCAAGTTCCCAGTGGTGCTGGGATGGATTCCCGAATACAGGGTTTTCAACGTGACGTCTGATCACGTGACATCTGCAAATGTTGTTACGTTTACCTCATAAAGGTTGGGTCCCCTGTAGTTGAGTATCTTTGCTCGTGGTTTCATGCCAGCAGCTGTTGTGCGAGAAGCTCCGAGAACCAGGAGGCCATCAGCGAACAATCAAAGTAGGGAAACTGAGAGCGGGGAAGAGGGGTAACTAAAGGTGGGGGAGGGATTCGCACGGGGAAACCAGAGGTGGGAGGAACTATGATTCCACTAGTAACTAATATTAACTCACTGGAATTGCGCTGATAACTATTAGTAATACCGGTAACACTCAAATTCCCCTCATAACGGACAGTAATACACTAACTCACTGATAGTCTATATGTAACTGATAGTAGTAATAGGAACATAGGAACATAAGAACAGAAGTAGGCCATTCAGCCCCTTGAGCCTGTTCCATCATTCAATGAGATCATAGTTGATCTGTATCCTAACTCCATTTACCCGCCTTGGCTCCATATCCCTTAATATCCTTGCCTAGCAAAAATCTATCAATCTGATTTAAAATGATTAATTGAGTTAGTATCTACTACTTTTTGTGGGAGAGAGTTCCACACTTCTACCACCCTTTGTGTGAAGAAGTGTTTCCTAACTTCATTCCTAAATGGCCTGGCTTTGATTTTAAGGTTATGTCCCATTGTCTTAGACTCCTCCACCAGTGGAGAAAGTTTCTCTCTATCTACACTATCAATTTCTTTCAAAACCCAGAAACCTCAATCAAATCACCCCTTAACCTTCTATATTCCAGGGAATACAACCCTAGTTTATGTAATCTCTCCTCATAATCTAACCCTTGGAGCCCTGGTAACATTCTGGTGAATCTGCGCTGCATTCCTTCCAAGGCCAATATATCCTTTTTAAGGTGCGGTGCTCAGAACTGTACACAGTGCTCCAAATATGGTCTAACCAGGGCTTTGTATAGCTGTAGCAAAACTTCCTCCCCTTTTTATTCTAGCCCTCTAGATAAAAAGGCTAATATTCCATTAGCCTTTTTGATTATTTTTTGTACCTGACTACTACATTTTAGAGCTCTGTGTACATGGACCCCTAAATCTCTTTGGACCTCCACTATTTTTAGCTTTTCACCTTTTAAAAAACTCAGATCTATCCTTTTTTGGTCCAAAATGGATGACCTCACACTTACCTGCGTTAAAATCCATCTGCCACTGTTTTGCCCAATCACTTAATCTACCAATGTCTCTTTGTAATTTTATGCTTCCGTCTACAGTACTTACTAAGCCACCAATCTTTGTGTTATCGGCAAACTTGGATATTTGGCTTTCCATTGTGTCATCTAAGTCATTAATAAATATAGTGAATAGCTGAGGCCCCAGCACAAGTCCTTGTGGGACACCACTAGTCACTTCCATCCTATTGGAGTACGTACCCATTATTCCTACTCTCTGTCTTCTACCCCCTAACCAATCTCCTAACCAGGTCAATAATTTGCTTTCAATTCCATGAGCTTTAATTTTAGCTAACAGATTCTTATGTGGAACTTTATCACGTAATAGGTATACCATCCTGATATCCTACCTGTAACTAGTAGTAATCCTATAACTTGCTAATATTCCCGAGCTTCCCCGCCAACTTCCAAATATTTTCAGCATACTAGCTGGTCCTGGCTCTCTGCAGCTGCGGAGGGGAGGTGGGGGGCGGTGGGGGTGATGTCACCAAGCTGAAGGTTTCTCTGCGGCGGCAGCTGGTGATGTCCTGGAACGGGGTGGGGGGGAGCACTGCAGTGGTGGGAAATTTAAAGCGCGAAGATCTCCCAGGCTGCATGCAGCAGTGTCCGGGAGATCCATGCCCCATTCCGGGAGACTCCTCGGCAATCTGGGAGGGTTGGCAACCCTAACAGTCACTTTTGTCAAGATGGCCAGATTTATTCACTTTTGCACAATTGCAGGTGGGTCAGAATTATGTTGCAGAAAGAATGAGAAAGAGTCAAATCCTGATGATGTAGCCTCCACTGTAAAATGATTAGAAGGTGAGAAATCCTGGTCACGTGACTGGATTGAGGATCTTGGATCCTGTTCTGATTTTGAGAATTGTATAAATAGGACCTTCTGAGAAGCTCTAAATGCCACAAGTGAACAGATGGTGGCACCAGAGTGTGGTAGTGGAGGACAGTTGTAGGATCTGATCTTTACAAGCCTGACAAAGGAGTTCTCAACGTGCATTAGAAGATATTGGACCTGCTGCATTCCGTTTCTATCCTGTTCTTCATAGACCAAAATGGTTATGTTAGTTCTCATCTGCACAATTAGCTCTTAGTGCCTGTGAACCCTGCCTTATTAGAAAACCTGGGTGTCAGCCATGAGATTGAATCAGGGTAGAAAACGTATTAAAACTCAAGTCTATATTTAGACCACAGGTTGAAAGGTGTCTTAGAGAAAGATGAGATTGTTCTTGAAGCTTGTAATGAGCTTTGTTCAAACAGTGAATGAGATCAAGGTCACTGGGAAGCCTTCATGTTTTCCATCTCTTCCATGTTCTCATTTGCTCACTTCCTTATTTTTTAATGCACTCTTTATTTCATTAATGCTTCTGTCCATTACTTCATGATCTGCTGGGTCATTCCACCTATTATTCCTCTCTGGATTTGTCCCATGTCTATTATACTTTGTTCCTCTCCCCTTTTTCTGATTGTATTAAATTAATATCTGGTATACATAAATAATAAATAAAAATAAGTAATCGATAAGAAACTAATCCATCAACTAATTAATACTAGACCTCAAGTGATCCTATTAGCTCTAGAGATAAATTACTGCTAACAATAAATCACCGTGGCATCTATGCAAAATTCCTTTGAATACTACATATGAGAATTAAAAAGTGTTAAAATCATAGCAAGCTGTATTATAACATAAAGCATAGACATGAATCTCATCCAAGGATGCTGTTCCACATTATTGACTACCTCCCACCATTTGTGATTCACAAAGGTGGATATTCCCTTTTCAATATCAGCATTATGTTGTTTCATATGCACTCTCAGTCTTTCAATGTTAGGGTTTTTAAACTGCAGAAGCAATCCAAGAAAATGGTTTCCCTTACTACTTCTCAATCTTAAGCTCCAACAGCTCCTGGTAACCCCACATGGCCTCCCCTCCTCTGTGGGATCCTGGTGGGCTTAGCTAAGATCCACACCTGATCTTGTTAGCATCACATACCTATCTCAAGCCATTTGCTCTTCTAGTCTTAAGTTTAATTTGGTTAATATTACACATCATGATACAGACAAAGAAAATATAGAAAACTAGAGTGAAAATAAGCTCCTCTTCCCCAAATAACATATTATCAAGAAATCTTGAACTTAAAAGATCCTCCAGGTCTCCTTTTACCATTATCCATCTTGTAGATAATTCTGACTGAGTATGGTTTCTTCCTAGCCCTAAATTGTCCCAATTATATTGTTAACTCAAAGTAACCCAACCCTTAATTTTGGAATTCCAAGTTCTATGTCCCTCTTTTGTTTAATTTCAAACCCTCTGATAGATACCAGCGTGTTTAACTCTATCTTGATTGTTTTATTAATTACTCAGTTTCTCTATGGAGCATGTGTCAGTGCCCTGATTTTAGAAAAGTTCAAATCAGTAGTGCTATAGTATATGTTATCACTTTCCTGAGCCACATTAACCATTTCATGTACTGGTGTTGTCAACATGACTGAGCATGTCTGAGACCCATTCTTCAGTGCTTCTTCATCATGCATTCCGCATACTAGTTGCCTCACATGCAACATATCACATTTGTGTACACAGCAGTATCCAAGATCATGCCACACATGACATCGGATACAAGCCATTCCTTCGCTTTCAGGTTATCTTATCAAAAGATTAGGGGGTGTCTGGAGGTCTTTGCTTATCTCTCCCTGCATAGTCCCGCTGTCTCAGGTAGTGGCCTGGCTATCAAATGCATTTTTTTCATTGTTCAATATAGGCAAGGACACAACCATCTCCAAGAGAAAGTTATCAATTAACTATCTTAACTACAATTTCCTGATTTTCACGAGATTGTGCATTGACACCAGATTGATATTCTTTGGTGAATTAATCAATGTCCAGGTGATTTATGTTACTCCTGGGTGCACTCACACATCTTTTCACTAACCCCTTCTGTTCGGATTCCTGAAATTCACCCATAATCACCTAGGGTGATGACCTTAGACCCCACTTGCTGATGTAATTTTCTGTTTATAACCTCATATCCTCAGTCACTTCTTCATGTCCAATTTACACATCCCATTATATTACTATTTCATCTGATTCATGAACCCTGGAGGAACCTTACCATCCAATATAACATTGACAGTTTGTTCCAATGTATCAATACATCTTTGTTTATTTTACTTAAACTCTTCTTGGACATTTTTTTCTCAAAATATCCCGCTATATTGTGCCTAAGTCCATTTTATCTTTTCAAGATCATACCAATCCAGAGGGCAGTCCAGTCTGCAAGATAAGGGATGTTAATTACCTTTTTCACAACAGTCTTCCCCTCTCAACACTAGGATTAGGTTCAGACTGGACTGGTATTGTTGGACTGACTTGTCAATGTTAACTTTATTTCCAAAAGCTTTGCACAGCATTGTGCAGGAACTACCTAGACTGGACTCTTTTTTTAAAAATAAAAATTTGATTATTCCCTGTTAAACCCTTCAGGTAAATTTTTACTCTACTCGAGTATTTGAACAGCAACTTATATCAACAAATCTTATGAATTTCAATTTCAGAGACAAATGATGCCCAGGCTTGGTGGTTTTACATTAGAGTCAGGAGTGCTTGCAGTTACCTTTGGAGTAATTCCCATGTTCCCCCTCACCCAAGCACTCTGTCTCTGCTACCCATATCATAACTTGCACCAAGAGACCTCCTCCAACCCTATAACCTTCCCAGATCTCTGTGCTCCTCCAATTCTGGCCTCTTGCGCATCCCCGATGTTCTTCACTCCACCATTGGTGGCCCTAAGCTCTGGAATTCCCTCCCTAATCCTCTCCGCCTCTTTACCTTTCTCTCCTCCTTTAAGTCGCTCCTTAAAACCTACCTCTTTGACCAAACTTTTGGTCACCTGTTCCAATATCTCTTTATGTGGGCTTAGTCAAATTTTGTCTGATAATGCTCCTGTAAAGCACCTTGGGATGTTTTACTATGTTAAAGGCGCTCTATCAATGCAAGTTGTTGTTTTTGTCTCAGAAAGAAAGAAAAGAAAGACTTGCATTTATATAGTGCCTTTCACAACCTCAGGATGTCCCAAAGTGCTTCACAGCCAATGAAGTACTTGTTGAAGTGTAGTCACTGTTGTAATGTAGGAAACGCGGATCCAATTTGCACACAGCAAGGTCCCACAAACAGCAAAGTGATAATGACCAGATAATATGTTTTTAGGCATTGTTTGAGGGATAAATATTGGTCAGGTCACCAGGAGAACTCCACTGCTCTTCTTCGAATAGTGTCTTGGGATCTTTTATGTCCACCTGAGAGGGCAGTTGGGGCCTCAGTTCATCCAAAAGACAATGGCAGCAATCCCTCAGTACTGCACTGAAGTGTCAGCCTAGATTATGTGCTCAAGTCCCTGGAGTAGGACTGAGTCTTTTTGACCCAGAGGTGAGAGTGCTACCCACTGAGCCACGGCTGATACATAGGAGCTGATAAAGAACAATGAATCTGTTAAAACTAGACCTTTGAGAGGTTAAGCTATCCTCCATCTGTCACTATGCTGTGATATTCTTCTGATGTCTGCAGATCTGACTTTAAATTTTTAACACTACTCCTTGCACCAACACCTTTCCAGCAAAGGCTACTCCGTAACTCTGTGGAGTTAGGGATGGGCAATAAATGCAGGCTTTGCCAGCAACGCCCACATCCCATGAACGAATAAAAAAAAAGCTACTTTCGTGTAAAAGAAATACTCTCGATAATCCTGCGTCACCACCATTGACATGATCCCGAAAACCGTGGTCACCTGTTTAAAAAAAAGCAAAGAAAATCCATTGTGGCTCTTCTTGGGGACCCTGAAATAGGTTAATTGAAATATCCACTCGAATAAGTCTTGACACAAAAAAAATTAACTATGTCTGATTGCTTTCATTCAGCAATGCAACTCAGAAATTTTGCCGAATTGAAAAGAAAACAATCAATTTAGATCTCAAATCTCACAGACAAAAAAAGGACATCATCCTGTAACTGGTGTAATTCTCCAAACTCCATTTTACTTTTTTTTTCAAAGTCTTTGTGCATTTAACTAGCCTTTCTTAGATATCAACTGTATTCACGTTCTTCGATACTCAACACAATTCCAATCACATTTATATTCAATTATTCACTACTTATAAAATTAAATTATTGGGCCAGAAATTGCACAGAGCGGCAAGGCAACACTCAAATACAATAGAATCATAGAAATTTACGGCACAGAAAGAGGCCATTCGGCCCACCATGTCTGTGCCATCCGAATGGCTCACCGCAGCTCCTGCGAATTAAATTAACGAAAATACCTACTGTGGGCTCTGTGGCGTCAAATTGTTTGAGTTTGAACTTTACAAAATTGTGCGCTTTCAACCCAGCCTCTGAGCAGCGTGAGTTGATGCACATGGAAAAATCTGTGAGAACAGAAGACACACCCACAAAATCTGTCAGGAAGAGAAGTCATGCCCACAGATTCAGGCTGCATTGCTCAAACAGGCAAACAGACTTCATTCATTGAAAGTTAGTATTCTGGATGTCATTGTAAATAAAAACTTAAATTTTTTTAAATAAACGCCAAAGAAATAATTGAATTGAATTAAAGCAACAGAAGGGAAAAATAATTTTTAAAAATTTTTAATTTTAATTTTTTTTTAATGACCAAAAATTATTAAAACAAGGAGTAATATGAGATTCCACATTTTTAAAATTTAATTTTTAGTTGTTTGGCAGACATTAAGACTAATTGCGCTTTTAAAACTTAGTTTAGACCTGGTATTTTTAAGCGTACCTGTTTGATGGCATAATTAGTTACTTTCCAGCTGGGCAGATGAGCAACTTTGCCATTTTTCAATGATTTCTCTGATTGCAGCGTGAGATGGCCCTTTAATTCGAAGCTGTCAAATTGCCGGCGAACCACTAGGAGTAAGTTCACGATTTCCGTGTTTTAGTACAAACACAGGAATTCCTCCTTCAATTTGCCATTAAAAACGAAGGGCACTGTTGAGCTCCTCCATTATTTCGGGAGCAATTTCTGGCCCATTGATTCCCTGTTATGGGTAATGATTTCATAATTTAATAAATTGATCAGACACTCAATCTGTAGACCCTCACCCCACGCGACAGTGCAAAATAGGTGACAGTGAGTTGGCAGCCCCCCCACACCACTGCAAAAAATCGAGATCTACCCCACGGTCTGTAAACTCGGATTACTTAGCATCAATTACTCTAATTCAGTTCTTACCCAAAAAAATAGGGACTCAATATCTCAAAAGACATAAGAAAGATAGATCAGAGTATTTTTTAAATGTGAGAAGCTAGGACCTGTGGTTGAGCAGAGAGATTTAGGGGTCTGAGTACAGAAATCACTAAAAGCTAGTAGACAGATACAAAAAATAATCTAAAAGGCTAATGGAATGTTGGCCTTTATCTCCAGGGGGTTGGAATACAAAGGGGTGGAAGTTATGTTACATTTATATAAAGCTCTGGTTAGATCCCATTTAGAGTACTTCATTCAGTTCTGGGCACCACACCTCCAGGAAGGATACATTGGCTTTGGAGAGGGTGCATTGCAGATTCACCAGAATGATACCGGGGCTAAAAGAGTTAAATTATGAGGACGGGTTGCATAGACTAGGCTTTTATTCCCTCGAATATAGAAGATTAAGGGGTGATATAATTGAGGTGTTTAAGATCATTAAAAGATTTAATAGGGTCGATAGAGAGAAACTATTTCCTCTGGTGGGGGAGTCCAGAACAAGGGGGCATAACCTTAAAATTAGAGCTAGGCCGCTCAGGGATAAAGTCAGGAAGCACTTCTTCACACAAAGAAATCTGGAACCTCTCCTTCCAAAAGCTGTTGAGGCTAGGTCAAATGAAAATTTCAAAACTGAGTCTGATAGATTTTTGTTAGGTAAGGATATTAAGGGATATGGAACCAAGGCGGATAAATGGAGTTAAGATACAGATCAGCCACGATCTAATTGAATGTCGGAACAGGCTCGAGGGGCTGAATGGCCTATTCCTGTTTCTCTGTTTCTATGTCACTATGTTCCTAAAACAACACATAACATATAAAGTTATAGAACATCACATGCGTACAAATAACCAGTAAATCAAAAGTCCTTGTGTTCTTTCTTCAGCATGCCTCTCCACAACTGTAAAAATACGCAATATAACGGAAGAAAAAGTTAGCTTTTGCAATTAGACAAGGATTGAAATCTGGGAACATTCTTAATGTTAACTAAACCAAGGCTTACACAAAAGGGGTTAACGCTGCACCAGACACAGCCAATGGCACTGAAACCAAACATCGTACAGGCTTTTAAAGAAACAGCACACTAAAATCTTGTAGCCTTTCACATTTTATCCTTTTTCTCTCAAATCAATTTTCAATTTCTGATATTTGCTACTTAACCCCATTCTGTATTGATTCAAAGTCTCAAGTTCACAGTCCATGTCCTCACCCAAGCCCGGTGAGGTGAAGGTCTGGGTAATAGCCTTGAGGACATTTAATTTCTTCCTCTTTGTCCTAATTTTTTTCGTTATTCTTGGATTGTAAACCAGGGGAATTTTTTGTGAATCTTTTACAGCCTCTGTCTGCTGTGAAAGGACTGATATTAACTCTTCATCCTCCTGCACAATTTCTTCGTCCCTTCCAGTTGGCATATGAGAGGGGTATAATGACATAGAGTAGAGGAGGAAAGGGATGCTAGGGATCCAGTCAAGAGTTCCAGCCCTTTTCTCGGTTCACCCTCTTGAAACATTATGGGCTCGATATTAGGAGGGAGGCGGGTTGGCAGCGGGGGGTCGACTGGGCGCGTGGGGAACGCAGCCAGTGAATTCGGGGTGCTCCGCACGCGATCGCAGCCTAATTGAAGCCACTTACCTTGGCTTCCGGGTTTTGCGCTGGAAAGCTGAGCAGCGGGCGGACTGCGCACCCGCAGCATAGGCTGTCAGCTGGAGGAGCCCTATTTAAAGGGGCAGTCCTCCACTGACTGATGCTGCAGAAAGGAGCCAAAATTACAGCATGGAGCAGTCCGGGGGAAGGCTGCTCCCAGGTTTAATGATGCCTCACTCCAGGTCCTACTGGATGGGGTGAGGAGGAGGAGGAGGACAGAGATCTTCTCCCCGGCGGACAGGAGGAAGTGGCCTGCCTCTGCCACCACGAAGGCCTGGCTCGAGGTGGCAGAGGAGGTCACAAGCACCACCAACATATCATGCATCTGCATACAGTGCAGGAGGCGCTTCAATGACCTAAGTAGGTCAGCCGAAGTGAGTACACTTACTCATTCCCCTACACTCCGTCTGCCACATCACCGCCCCCACCCCACATCTCCTACTGCACAGCCAACACTACTCTGTCACATCACTCCTCACACCCACTCAAACCTCATCCTCATCTTACCTGCACTTACTCATCCCACCGCTACCACTCAACCCAATCCTCATACAATCTCATGGCTCCGTCTCATACTCAACCTCTCATGCATCTCTTTCACGGTCAGCCTCACCCAACCTGCCACTACCTGTGCTGCAGCCACAGGGCATGCATCACATATGTGTAGTAGGAAGTGTAAGGCAAACGTGTCGTGAGCATGAAGGGGATGCACAAGGGTGTTTGAGGGTTTGTCATGGTTTTTACTTATATTTGATTTCTGATCAACTCACATTACATATTATATTGTCACCACTACTGCCACGCCTTTGCAAATCTTGTCCAATAATGCCCTTTCCTGAGGATCACAATGAAGACCCACAACTGATGCCACCCATTGTGTCACTGCAGAGTGGGTATAGGTGTATTTGCAGGGCACTTTTGTGCAGACGACTGAGGGACGTCGGCAATGTCCCCGGTGGCACCCTGGAAGGATGCGGAGGAGAAGTTGTTGAGGGCAGTGGTGACTTTGATAGTGACAGGTAAGAAGATGGTGCTCGGGCCAGCCGGGAGCAGCTCGTCATGAAGGAGGCTGCAGATGTCCATGACTACATGTCGAGTGACTCTGAGCCTCCGTGTGCACTGCTGCTCAGAGAGGTGCAGGAAGCTGAGCCTCGGTCTGTGGACCCTGTGGCGAGGGTAGTGCCCTCTGCGACACATCTCTCTCTGCGGTTGCCCTCCCTCCTGCTGTGCAGGTGGATGTGTCACAGCACTGTGTTGTGGAGCTCCATGTGTCAGAGGTGGATGGCGTGGCCGGCGAGGCTGGTGATGCTGTTCGTCCTCCGAGAGGGTCATGACGGCAGCTATGGCGGCCCCCATCCGAAAGATGTATGTTTGAGGGGGTCCGCAAGGTGGGTAAATGGGTCTGCACACCGGGGTTGAGGTTCCAAGTTGGTGAATTTTATTGTTAGGAAGAGGGTGGTGGAGGCCAAACTTTGTCCGAAGTGACAGTGTGGCCTCCTGCAATGAGTGAGGGTCTCCCCCCCACACCTGTCAAATGGACCTTTGTAGCTGCCACAGGCTGATGGCTGCAACACGTCCATTTCAACTGGGAGTGTTTCCCCCAGTAGGGGAAACACACTCAGTTGAGATGAAAATCCCATCCCTCCTAAAATATCCTACAAATCAGGTCTGCTAACGACCTGAACTATGTAATTAATTGCCTTAAGTGGGATCCCGCCTGCAATTAGAGCCGGTGGGAGTCCCGCATGCGGGGGCTGCGCGCGCATCTAAGCGCGTCACTGGGGAACCCGGAAGTGGGCAGGTTGGAGCCGGGCTCCGGAGCCGCCCTGGGAATCCCCGATTTTCGGAGCCCCCCCACCACGAACCCACCGGCTCTGAAGTCCAAAAATCGAGCACTATAACTGCCTCTCTCGCTGCTGGTTTCAACATTCCAACTCCGATTCCTTTAGATCATGTTTACAACTTCCACATTTTTCCTTTTCACTGAACCTGTGACCTTCTTTGTTTGTGTGGCTCAGTTCTGAACTGACCAATGCATTCAACAACCCTTAATGAATGTCAACTGATATAAATTCACTGCCAGAAGCCATTGAACTCATGATCAGAAATAAAACATGACTTCACATTAACAATGTATGGACACACTTTTACAGTGGGTTTCTTATTTTCTGAATGGTCAATGTTAAAAATAATCAACATTTGGAAAATGGCCATCTTGGTTAGACACTGGTGTGCAGTGCAGTTCTGGGGAACTGTTTTACTTCAAGAGTAAGGAATCTTACAACACCAGGTTATAGTCCAACAAATTTATTTTAAAATCACAAGCTTTCGGAGATTATCTCCTTCGTCAGATGAATGAATGAAAAGGTTCTCAAATCGCATATCTTATACGATGTTGGGACAGCATCACACCAATCAAAAGGTGTCGTTGTTATTCAAACAGGCCAGTCACGGAGAACAGCACGTCCCAGTACACTCGATATACGCTGAGAGACTCTGCCGCCGTACCTCTCGCACACTCTGCAACCATCTCATACACCAACTCTACAGCAGACGCCACAACCTCGAAACCAAGATAGAGTCCATACTCTCAACCTGTACTCAGGACACAGCAGACCAGCTACGATATACCGCCAAACAGACGAGGCAACGGAACTACACTGCCTACATGAAAACCAAGAGCAGGAAGCTTGAGAAACTCGGCATCACCACCAGCATCAACCAAGCCTCCCCCGGTACCACGGTTACAACCACAGGGAAGTCTATCATCAATTTGTCCGACCACACCCTTCAACCAGACGAAATCGAGGTTCTCAGCCGAGGGCTCAATTTCTGCCCCACCACCAAAATGGACCGCATCGGTCTCGCGGCGGACACAGAGGAATTCATCAGGAGAATGAGGCTCCGGGAATTTTACCACAAACCCCAAGATTTCAACAGTGAACCCAATGAGACAATCAATGATCCAGAACAGCAGACAGAGGGATCCACGGTACAGCAACCGAAGAGGAAAGAGTCAAACTGGACTCCTCCGGAGGGTCGCTACCCTCAGCTTGACATGTATGCCCAAGCTGTCAGGAAATGCGTCAATGCCAGATTCATCAGGCGCACTCAGAAGACAGTCCAGAATGTCACCCGAGCACAACGCAACGCCATCAACGCTCTCAAGACCAACCGAAACATCGTCATCAAACCAGCGGACAAAGGAGGAGCCATTGTCATACAGAACAGAACGGACTATTGCAAAGAAGCATACCGACAACTGGACAACCAGGAACACTACAGATGGTTACCCGCAGATCCGACCAAAGAACACACCCGCCAGCTCAACAAACTGATCAAGACCTTCGATCCAGACCTTCAAAGCATCCTACGCACTCTCATCCCACGTGGGAGACTTCTACTGCCTCCCAAAGATACACAAAGCCAACACACCCGGACGTCCTATCGTATCAGGCAACGGAACCCTGTGTGAGAACCTCTCTGGATACGTCGAGGGCATCCTGAAACCCATCGTACAGGGAACCCCCAGCTTCTGTCGCGACACTACAGACTTCCTACAAAAACTCAGCACCCACGGACCAGTTGAACCAGGAACACTTCTCACCACGATGGACGTCTCGGCACTATACACCAGTATCCCCCACGATGACGGCATCGCTGCAACAGCCTCAGCACTCAACACCAACAACAGCCAATCTCCAGACGCCATCCTACAACTCATCCGCTTCATCCTGGATCACAATGTCTTCACCTTCAATAACCAGTTCTTTACCCAAACACACGGAACAGCCATGGGGACCAAATTCGCACCCCAATACGCCAACATTTTCATGCACAAGTTCGAGCACGACTTCTTCACTGCACAGGACCTCCAACCAACGCTATACACCAGATACATCGACGACATTTTCTTCCTATGGACCCACGGCGAAGAATCACTGAAGAGACTACACGATAACATCAACAAGTTCCATCCCACCATCAAACTCACCATGGACTACTCCTCAGAATTGGTTTCTTTCTTGGACACACAAATCTCCATCAAAGACGGGCACCTCAGCACCTCACTCTACCGCAAGCCCACGGACAACCTCACGATGCTCCACTTTTCCAGCTTCCACCCCAACCACGTCAAAGAGGCCATCCCCTATGGACAGGCCCTACGAATACACAGGATCTGCTCAGACGAGGAGGAACGCGATGGACACCTACAGACGCTGAAAGACGCCCTCGTAAGAACGGGATATGACGCTCGACTTGTCGATCGACAGTTCCGACGGGCCACAGCGAAGAATCGCATAGACCTCCTCAGAAGACAAACACGGGACGCAACCAACAGAGTACCCTTCGTCGTCCAGTACTTCCCTGGAGCGGAGAAACTACACCATGTTCTCCGCAGCCTTCAACATGTCATCGATGACGACGAACACCTCGCTAAGGCCATCCCCACGCCTCCACTGCTCGCCTTTAAACAGCCACCCAACCTCAAACAGACCATCGTTCGCAGCAAGTTACCCAGTTTTCAGGAGAACAGCGTCCACGACACCACACAACCCTGCCACGGCAACCTCTGCAAGACTTGCCAGATCATCGACACGGATACCACCATCACACCAGAGGACACCACCCACCAGGTACATGGTTCATACTCCTGTGACTCGGCCAACGTTGTTTACCTCATACGTTGCAGGAAAGGATGCCCCGGAGCATGGTACATTGGCGAGACCATGCAGACGCTGCGACAACGGATGAACGGACACCGCGCAACAACCACCAAACAGGAGGGTTCCCTCCCAGTCGGGGAACACTTTAGCAGTCAAGGACATTCAGCCACCGATCTTCGGGTAAGCGTTCTCCAAGGCGGCCTTCGAGACACACGACAACGCAAAATCGTCGAGCAGAAGTTGATAGCCAAGTTCCGCACCCATGAGGACGGCCTCAACCGGGATCTTGGGTTCATGTCACGCTACACGTAACCCCACCAGCAAAAAAGGGGAAAAAATTTATATGTTTTTTAAAATTCTCTCTCTCTCTCTCTGCCATTTTGAGTTTCTTTCTGCCTGCCTGTGTAAAAGACACAATGTATATCGAGTGTACTGGGACGTGCTGTTTGAATAACAACGACACCTTTTGATTGGTGTGATCCTGTCCCAACATCGTATAAGATATGCGATTTGAGAACCTTTTCATTCATTCATCTGACGAAGGAGATAATCTCCGAAAGCTTGTGATTTTAAAATAAATTTGTTGGACTATAACCTGGTGTTGTAAGATTCCTTACATTTGTCCACCCCAGTCCATCACCGGCATCTCCACATCATGGTTACTTCAAGAGGACAAGGTGACGTTTAGCAGGAGTTTAACAGGCCAGCTAATACAAGGTGGTTTTAGGTTTGCAGCCTAACAGGCGTGAAATCAGGAATCTAGGAAAGTCGAGTGCGAATACTTGTAGAAGGGTCAGAGTACGAAGGGAAAGGGCACGATGCAGAAAATAGGGAAATACAAGCCAAAAAGAAAAATAAATCACTCTGGAAGGCAGATACACTGGAAAAGAATTGAAAATCACTAAAGTGGAGTGGAAGATTATGTAAACAAACTGAAGGGAAAAAATTGAATGGAAAATTAAAGTAAGGGAGGAAGCGTTATTGGAAATTTGCAGGGGGACAGGGGGAGGCAGACCCTTCTAGGACATCAATTCTAATCCAAATGTAATTCGATCTTTCTACTTATTATGAAATAGCCTTGAAACATCCCGAAATTGTTTTTTTTTGCACACGCACCGCCAATTTCACCCAAAGCTTTGCATTTCTCCCCCTGACGTTTATTTCAGCACGGCTCAATCTGTCCTCATTTAAACTCGGAGCAAGAAGTCAATTCCATAGGTTCGGCGGAACAGGTCAAACAGACCCATCCTAAAAATAAACTAGATCCTCCAATCAGAAAAGATAAAGGTTGAGCGAAAGAGGGTAGATTATTGCAGAAGGATTCATCTTTTTTTTAAAGTTAACAACAAGAACCAAAGCAAAGTTCATCGGAAAGTTAAAAGTTAAAAGGAGAACTTTCAGGTGAGGACAGTTAGTGTGCGCGGCGAAGGAGTTAGTTCGGATCCAGGACAGGTGTGTTGGAGATGGATCGGATCTCTCAGATAATCCCCAACAGTTCAAAACTTACATTCGTGAATAAGAACACGGAAAAAACTCATTTGGTGCCGGATAAAAGCATTGTATGTTCCTTGACTCCGGAAAGGTAAGATGCACAATTTTAACCGAGTACCATCCTATTGGTGACTCACTCGAGGGACAAGTTTCTGTAGTGAGTGTGAGCGGCTGTTTGTACGGGTGGCTGGATTCGACTGTATTCACCGAGACCTTTCTCTATACACTTCACTTCAAAAGTTAGTCAGTACGAACTGTCACATCTCTGCGGGGGTCTGTCTTGTACTTTAATTGACGTTTTCTTGGCCAGTGCATCAAACAGGCCTCACTGGGAGATATACATCAGCAAATGCTTTTCATTTGACGTTTGATAAAATAAGAGGACAGAGCTAAAAAGTAGACACATCGGTAAGAAAAAGCACAATTAAAACTGACGTTAGTCGTGTGCAGAAAGTTGAACCCTGCAACCCCCGAGCAAGCTAGACGCAATAAGATCCGATATATTAATGAATAACGTTGGGGGAGGAGGGTGTGCAGCGTCTGCAAAAGCTTAAAGGGTCATTCAAATTGGGCTTTCCTCCGAGGGAGAGATTTTGTAGTGAGTGCAGAGCTGACTATGCCCGCCCACCGCACCCAGTGCTAGTTCGTGGTGGGTCCTGGAGTTGGGCTCAGCACGCCACTTGTTTTCAGGACTTGAGGCTAACGCTGCCAGCTTTGCGCCCGAATGCGTTTCTCGTTAACCTAAATGCAGCCCGATGAAGTGACCGAATAAATTGACAATAACAGCAGCCCCGCACACCGGGCAGGATCCAGGTACTGAGCAAGAGGACCACTCGCCCTTCAGTTGGACTGGTGCTGAAACCAAGTCACCAAAGTCTCGGCACAAACCACCCGATTCAAGGGTCTTCTAAAGGCTTGGAGGAATACATACACATGGAAACGAATACATATGGAGGAATACATACACATGGAAACGAATAGATCGTCCCAATTTACTGGTGCCTTTTCAGTCTGATTTATACTGCAGGTAGCTGAAGTGTTGGTTCCAGCCAGACAAGCAATTTCAGGTCCAGTCATAAATGTGTATTCAATTATTTATTCTCTTTGCATCGATTTTTAAATACTGAAATAATTGACCTTTTATGTTTCTTTTTATCCCAGGGATTACAAATAAATGTATTGATTTTACACTATCTTACCGCTGGTGTGAAATTGATGAGATACCCCTGACGTGGTCCACGCCTCATTTTAATATAACTGGAACCTCGACTGTAACTAAACAAAAGCCATTGATTCTCGAGCTTCTCCTCCAACTAACCATTTGAATTAAGAGACACGAACTAGATAGACACCGATAGTAACGTGCAAATACTGAAATATTACCAAGTATTGCAAAAATGTTGTTTCCTACCGTACTTATGTGAAAAGGCAGCGAAGCAGAAAATAGGAGTAAAAAAACATTATTACTTCCTACTTTATTTTGCGCGAGAGAAAATATCATCTGTTCAGTTTGCCCGCGAGACTGAAAGTTTTGCAAACTGTTGTCGATGAATTTAATGAATGAAACCAACACTTAGAAAAGTAACTGAATGTCATGTGGGAAGATTTACTTCGCCAGTTGCAGATAAGTTGAATGAAGGTGACTCTACAGATTTTCTTTTGGTCAGCCGGTGTCTGATGTGATGCAGAAATCCATCATATTTAAGTGTCTCCAAACCAAACTACTGAGAAAACCACTTAAATAAAGTTTCCATTTTTCTGAGGGGCGATGTTGCGTGCCCTCCCTGCTGGGTGCCTCACTTTCCGGGGTACGTATTGGAAAGTTGGGTGCACACTATTCATGATTTTCCAACATTTCTGGTCGGGGGCAACGTGTGCCTGAATTCTGATACGTGCTCCCAGTGGATGAGACTTCCTGCTGGGAGAGTGAACTCATAAAATGACCCCCAGAATGTACACTGTTTCAGCGCAGGGACACATTACTTTATCTAAGCACAAAAAATTTAGGTGCATACTGGCAAGAACTAAAGCCTAGGGACCTCCGGCTTTTTGTAAGCATACTGCTGGAGTTTAACCAGCTAAAGCACAGTTTACCAACGTAGAGCATTGGTAAAATTCCTTGTCCAGCTAGGACTACCCTACCAGTTGGGGCATTGATTTTCAGGATTAATTTGAGCTAGTTGGAAAGAATCCAACCCCCTCTCCCTCCCAGTTACAATTCTACTTTCAAGTTAATCAATGAACCAGGTGGTTGGTAAATCATTGGGCCAGAAATCGCTCGTGAAATAATGGAGGAGCTCAACGGTTTTTAGTGGTGAATTGAAGGAGCAACTTCCTGCATTTGTACGTGCGCAGTAAAACGTGGAAATTGTGAACTTGCTCCTAGTGGTTCTCCAGCGATATGACAGCTTCGAATTAAAGGGCCATCGCACGCTTCAATCAGAGAAATCATTGAAAAAGTGGCAAGTTGCTTATCTGCCCAGCTAGAAACATAGAAATATAGAAAATAGGAGCAGGAGTAGGCCATTCGGCCCTTCGAGCCTGCTCCACCATTCAGTACGATCATGGCTGATCCTCTATCTTAATAGCATATTCCTGCTCTCTCCCCATACCCCTTGATGCCTTTTGTGTCTAGAAATCTATCTAGCTCCTTCTTAAGTATATTCAGTGACTTGGCCTCCACAGCCTTCTGTGGTAGGGAATTCCACAGGTTCACCACCCTGAGTGAAGAAATTTCTCCTCATCTCAGTCCTAAATATCCTATCCCTTGTCCTGAGACTGTGCCCCTTGTTCTGAACCCCCCCCCCACTCAGGGGAAATATCCTCCCTGCATCCAGTCTGTCTAGCCCTGTCAGAATTTTATACGTTACAATGAGATCCCCTCTCATTCTTCTAAACTCGAGTGAATACAGGCCGAGTCGACCCAATCTCTCCTCATACGATAGTCCTGCCATCCCAGGAATCAGTCTGGTGAAACTTTGCTGCACTCCCTCTATGGGAAGTATATCCTTTCTTAGGTAAGGAGACCAAAACTGCACACAATACTCCAGGTGTGGTCTCACCAAGGCCCTGTATAATTGCAGTAAGACATCCTTGCTCCTGTACTCAAATCCTCTTGCAATGAAGGCCAACATACCATTTGCCTTCCTAACTGCTTGCTGCACCTGCAAGTTTGCTTTCAGTGACTGGTGTACAAGGACACCCAGGTCCCTTTGTACATCAACATTTCCCAATCTATCACCATTTAAATAATACACCGCCTTTCTGTTTTTCCTTCCGAAGTGGATAACTTCACATTTTTCCACGTTATACTACATCTGCCATGTATTTGCCCACTCACTCAATTTGTCTAAATCGCCTTGAAGCCTCTTTGGATCCTCCTCACAACTCACAATCCCACCTAGTTTTGTGTCGTCAACAAACTTGGAAATATCACATTTGGTTCCCTCATCCAAATCATTGATATGTATTGTGAATAGCTGGGGCCCAAGCACTGATCCCTGCGGTACCCCACTAGTCACTGCCTGCCACCCGGAAAAAGAACCATTTATTCCTACTCTCTGTTTACTGCCTGTTAACCAATTTTCAATCCATGCCAGTATATTACTGCCAATCCCATGTCCTTTAATTTTGCACACTAACTTCTTATGCAGGACTTTATCAAAGGCCTTCTGAAAATCCAAATAAACTAAATCCACTGGTTCTCCCTTATCTATTCTACCAGTTACATCCTAAAAAACTCCAGTAGGTTTGTCAGCCATGATTTTCCTTTCATAAATCCATATTTACTTTGTCTAATCCCATTGATATTTTCTAAGTGTCCTGTTATCACATACTTTAGAACAGACTCTAGCATTTTCCCTACTACTGATGTTAGGCTAACCGGCTTGTAGTTCCCTGTTTTCTCTCCCTCCTTTTTTAAATAGTGGGGTTACATTATCCACCCTCCAATCTGTAAGAACTGTTCCAGAGTATATAGACTTTTGGAAGATGACAACCAATGCATCTACTATCTCCATGGCTACCTCTTTTAGTACTCTGGGATGCAGATTGTCAGGCCCTGGGAATGTATTGACTTTCAGTCCCATTAATTTCTCCAGCACTTTTTTTTTACTAATACTAATTTCCTTTAATTCCTCCTTCTCACTAGTCCCTTGGTTCCCTAGCATTTCTGGGAAGACAGAACCAAAGTATTTATTTAATTGCTCTGCCATTTCCTTGTTCCCCATCATAAATTCTCCCATTTCTGACGGTAAGGGACCTACATTTGTCTTCACTAATCTTTTTCTTTTTACATACTTGTAGAAGCTTTTACAGTCCGCTTTTATGTTCCTTGCAAGTTTACTCTCATTCTCTATTTTTCCCCTCTTAATCAATCTCTTGGTCCTTTTTTGCTGAATTCTAAACTGCTGCCAATCCTCAGGCTTGTTACTTTTTCTGGCAACTTTATATGACTCCTCTTTGGATCTAATACTATCCTTAATTTCTTTTGCTAGCCATGGTTGAGCAGCTTTTCCTTTTGTGTTTTTGCACCAGAAAGGAATGTATAACTGTTGCAATTCATGCATTCGTTCCTTAAATGTTAACCATTGCCTATCCACCGTCATGCCATTTAATGAAGCTTCCCAATCTATCATAGCCAACTGCCTCTACATACCTTCATAGTTTCCTTTGTTTAGATACAGGACCCTAGTTTCAGATTGGACTACTTCACTTTCCATCTTAATGAAGAATTCTATCATGTTATGGTCACTCTTCCCTAAAGGACCCCGCACAACAAGATTATTAATTAACCCCTTCTCATTGCACAATACCAAATCTAGGGTAGCCTGTTCCCTAGTTGGCTCCTCAATGTACTGGTCTAAAAAACCATCTCGTACACACTCCAGGAATTCATCCTCCACAGTATTATTGCTAATTTGGTTTGGCCAATCTACATGTAGATTAAAGTCACCCATGATTACTGTAGTACCCTTGTTACGTGCATCTCTAATTTCCTGTTTGATCCCATCCCCTACATTACCACTACTGTTTGGACGCCGATAGACAATTCCCACTGGTGTTTTCTGCCCCTTGCTGCTTCTTAACTCCACCCAGACTGATCCTACATCTTGATTTTCTGAGCCAATATCCTTTCTCACTATTGCTCTGATTTCATCCTTTACTAACAATGCCACCCCACCTCCTTTTCGTTTTTGCCTGTCCTTCTTAAATATCGAATACCCTTGGATATTCAGTTCCCAGCCTTGGTCGCCCTGCAGCCATGTCTCTGTAATTGCAATTATATCGTATCCGTTTACATCTATTTGCGTTGTTAATTCGTCTACCTTATTACGAATGCTTCGTGCATTCAGATACATTGCCTTTAGATTTGTCTTTTTAAAATTTTTAGACATCTTAACATTTGTCTTATTACCATTTTTTCTTACCTGGACCCTATTTGTTAGTGCACTCTTTTGTTTGTACACTCTGTCCCTTCCTGACACAATCTGGTTATCCTTACCCCAATCACTTTCCTGCACTGCTTCCTTGTCTTTTCTCTTTCGCATTCTAGATTTCTCTATACCGGGACCCTCCATTCAGGTATGCTTAAAAATACCAGGTCTAAACTAAGTTTTAAAAGTGCGGTTAGTTTTAATGACTGCCAAACAATTAAAAATTAACTTTAAAAAATGCGGAGTCTCATATTGCTCCTTATTTTATTAGTTTTTGGTCATTTAAAAAAAATTAAAATAAATTTTTTTTTTTCACTTTTCCCTTCTGTCTCTTTAATTTAATTCAATTATTTCTTTGGCTTTTTATTAAAAAAAATCAAATTTTTCATTTCCAATGACATCCAGAATACTAACTTTAAATGAATGAAGTCTGCTGGCCTGCTTGAGCAATGCAGCCTGAATCTGTGGGCGCGACTTCTCTTCCTGACAGATTTTGTGGTCTTCTCCTCACAGACGTTTCCAGCCGTGTGGCAACTCGTGCTGCTCAGAGGCTGGGTTGATAGCACACATTTTGTTTAAAGTTCAAATTCAAGCAATTGGACGCCACAGAGCCCGCAGTAAGTATTTTCGTTAATTAAATTCGCAGGAGATGCGGTGAGCGTTGCCTCACCCGGTCTGCGCAATTTCTGGCTCATTAATTATGCTGTAGAGTATTACAGACTTGCAAGGCTCAGGTATTGGATTATGGAGTCAGACATGGATGATTGAATTGGTTCCAAATTTCCATCAGGCAAACTTGGCGAACAGGTCGCACTAGGCCCAAACTGATCCCAAATAAATCTGATTATCTCCAGGTTAGACGCGGCCTAGGGGGGTGGTCGCTCTGGCTGGCTGCCCCCTCCGTGGTTTTGTCCACGCCCGGGTGGCCCTGGAGAAGGAGTATGTGGTGTCTGCTAGTACACTTGAGGCCTTCCGGGACCGGTGGGCACACTGCAGGGATTGGAGTGCTTGGTCGATACTGGAATCAACTGGACCTGTGGATGGCCTCTTTGGCCAGGCCCAGGAGCAGAGCCATTAGGAGGTCCTCTGACTTGCCCACTCTCCTCCGCACCAGATGGCCAAAGATCAGGAGTGTGGGACTGAAGTGCAGACAAAAATTGAGGAGCAGCCTCTTAGGAGAATTGTGTGAGATGTGGGTTTTCCCAGTATCTCCAGTTTCCTGTTTGATTACCTTTTTCCACTTTGAGGTGATTAGAAAAGGGTACAGTCTTTGCCAAAGGGAAAAGTCTTTGCCAAATAGCGTACATCAAAAAAATACTGGTAAGTAAAATTAATTTGATATGTTTCCTTTCATTGGTATGATTTGAGTGTTTATTATTTGTGCCTTTCTAAAAAGGGGGCATTTTTGTTAGATTTCTTTTATTTGGGTTGATCACACTGCGGCAACCCAGTGTCTCCTAATGGTTAATTTAGAAAAAAAACATACAACTCTTCTGGCTCTCTAAAGATAGACTCAACCTACAGCATCAAAGATGTTTCTTGGTCAACGTTATTAATGAATTCTATCCCTCAATAGAGTGTGAATAGCAGCTTCTTGGCTATCTGTTGAGTTGTTTGTTTTGAAGCAATTAACTTATAAATGCTGGCAATGATGTCATTGAGGGAAACTATCTAAACTAAATGGTTGCCATGGAGTTCCGGGTGTCTCCAGACAGCTTGGTATATTTTTTCCTCCAGATATCAAGACAAAATAACACTAAAAAAAAATACAACTACCTGAAGCCAATCTTTATATTAGTCTTTCTAAGCAGCAGCAACAAAAAATAGTAACAGTACAAATAGTACTGCTTGAAGCATAACGGAACTATGCTTCTGTAGCATTATCATAGTAGGCACTGAACCCTGGATGTATGACTGTCTACCCAGTCTCCAAGTAATGTTGTGTAGCAGCTGTTTTCCCAAGCATCAGAGTGCCTTTTCAGTCTGGCAGATGGACCTAGACAGAACAATTTACATAATACCCACCTGGATGTTCTAGACATCCAAGTCCGGTCATGATCCTGTTTAATTCAGGTACGGGGTTTTGTCAAAGAGACATGCATGACATATGGCTAACTCCCTCTCCAGGGTACTGAGTGATAGACTCCAGTCTATACTGACCTTTCTGGAAAATGAATCCCTAGAATAAGAATGACTAACATAGAGACAATGAGGGTGAAATTGAAGTAAATGGAATGGAAAACTGTGCAGCGTTGTATAATGGATGGCCAATCAGCTAACGCCCGTCTTGTGCTCCCACAAAAGTTGAATTTCACCCCCAATAGCAGCTACTAAAGTTCAGCTCAGACAACTTGCACTTTTCGTTGTTGCATGGTGTATCACACAATGGGGGTAATTTAACAAAATCGCACTCCCAGCAAGGAGGCTTGGCCATTGGGAGTGCATTTCAAGAATTCAGGTCGGTGTGCATCCACTATGATTTTCCATCCATTAATTTTGGTGTTTGGAAAATTGTAGGAAGCGCATGTCTGAATTCTGATATTCATTCCTGGCAGAGGAGGCTCTGCCCCTGGAGTGCATTCGTAATATATTACCTAATGTCTCATTAGATTATTGTCCTGGAAATCTACAGAAGAGTCCAACGAAGTGAAACACTGAAAAGAAATAAATCAGTCAGTTTTTTGTTGGAAATTGTAAACTTGCAATTATTAGGGTCTAAAAATAAAGAAATAAACCTAATGTAAGAGATCCTTGGTTCACTGCATTTATGTCAGACTTATGTCTTAAATTAAAATAAGTGACCTCCTTTATCATTTTGCAGTAGAAGATTCTTACTTTCACAATTGAGGTAATTTAGTTTTCATGAACTGCAATCATCAGTCAACAAAAGTAAACAATATTCAATTAAAGTTTTTATTATTGTGCCGAGTAAGTGTGATAATAGGTTTTCTGTGGAACTTTGTGTTAGAATGACAATGATCTTCTTGTTTGAAACCATCAATACAGTCTTTGAAGAATCAAAGTACAACATTGTTGGCTGGGGGGAATCACCCTTCATTAGCATGCATGTTTTAAAGCTTTCGCTTAATCAGGCACAGTTAAGTTTCTGATCTGGTCCCATTTTTATTGGAAGTCCAATGCCGAGCAAATAGGCACCAGCACCAACTACTTAATCCAGGCCCTCGTGTAAGGTGCCATGGCAAAAAAATTAGCCTGCTATGAGGTTAAACATCTCTCTGCAGCACTGCACAATGTGCCAGTGTAGGCCAAAGCCTTCCTTCCCTGCAACTATTTCTCCTTTTTCTACAAATTCACCTCCCAGTTTGGGTCTGGGTATTGTACATAAGCCAAAGGAAGTCCTTTTGTTGCATGCCTAGAAGTGGTGAAGCATGAAGGAGCACTGCTTGGACATATATTTTATACACCACAAGCTTAGGCTGTACTGTAACTTAACTACTAGACCTCTCTTTGCTCCTTCTCAGTGCAATCCCAAAGAACAGGAAAAGTTGGCATCCACCAGAAACTCCAGAAACTGATCAGAATCAACAATTGGGATAGGTGCTCCTTGTATCTCTCAGTCAATAACTCTTGAGATGATCAGAGACACAATTCTGCACTTAGGGACACCCGCCATTGTATTCTACTTGTTAGGCCACTGGTCAAGATGATGAATGGAGTGCACTAAACTACACATGAACCTGCAACGACATAACATCAGTGCAATTATTTGAGAAATGCCTGGACCTGAAACTGTTGCTTATTATGCAATCCAATACATCATTGGTGAAGACATTGAATAGGATGGCTGACAGTAGACAATCTTGCCTCACTGCTATTCCAAGAGAAACAAGGGGAGATTTTCCTCTTTTGCACTTTGGCATTAAACAACTGCCTTGGCAAAACCCATAGAAAAAACTTGGCAGGAAGGATCACATGCCTGTGATAGAACTCATCCCACTCTCTGTCCATTAATTTAAATGGATGGAAATTCGGACAGATTCTGTTATGCGTCAATATTTAATGCCCCAATGCAAAAGAGAACAGTCTATCCCAAAGGTTCAGTGAGTCTCCCATTTACCTCTACACAGATAACAACAACTTGCATTTATATAGCGCCTTTAACATAGTAAAATGTCCCAAGTCGCTTCACATGAGGGTAATCAGACAAGAAATGACACTGAGCCAAAGAAGGAGATATTAGGGCAGGTGACTAAAAGCTTGGTCAGAGAGGCAGGTTTTAAAGAGCATCTTAAAGGAGTGAGAGGTGGAGAGGGTTAGGGTGGGAATTCTAGAGCTTAGGGCCTAGACAGCTGAAGGCACAGCCTCCAATGATGGGGTGAAGGAAGTGGGGGATACACAAGAGGCCTGAGTTGCAGGAACACAGAGTTCTCGGAGGGTTGTAGGGCTGAAGGAGGTTACCGAGATGGGAAGGGGCGAGGCCATGGAGGGATTTGAACACGAAGATGATCATTGCTGGACCAGGAGCCAATGTAGGTCAGCAAGCACAGGGGTGTTGGGTGAATGAGACTCGGTGTGTAAGGATATGGGCAGCAGAGTTTTGGATGAGCTCAAGTTTATGAAGGGTGGCAGATGGGAGACCGGCCAGGAACAGTCGAGACTGGAGGTAACAAAAGAATAGATGAAGCTTTCAGCAGAAGATGGGCTGAGGCAGGGGCCGAGATGGGTGATGTTACGGAGGTGGAAGTAGGCAATCTTTGTGATGGAGAGGTTATGGGGTCAGAAGTTCAATTCAGGGTCAAATAGGACGCCGAGGTTGTGCACAAGGGAATCACTTAGAAGGAGTGATGTTAGATTTCAAACATCTGAAACAAAACACAAACACAAAAGACTACATCATGCCAATGTAAGCTAACAACATCCACATACTACATGATAGAAGAAATAAATGCACAACCTTTGATTGTGCTGAGTAATTAAGGCATTGTAAAGTCAGTGGAAAGTAAAATTAGTTGGGGTGTAAAATGGACAGCCGATCCAATCCTGTCAGTTTCCCGCTAGGGGCTTAGGTTATAATTCCCCCTCTCTCCAATGATTTTTAACAATTTTTTCCAAATTTAACCAGGATATCTGGGGTTTTCCTGATTTTTTTCTTGGTTTTTGACTACAAATAGAACCTGAAAAAACCCAGAGAGTACCTGGATTTTTATATCAGGAACATAAACTGATTTTAATGATGTTTAGACATTTCTCATCAAGCTCTCCTCATTAAAGAGTAGAAATTGTTGTTCGGTACAAACATGCCACTACTTGAGACCGATTTTCAACCCAGCGGGTGTTAACGAAGTGGTGTCAAAATGAGGTCGGTCGATATACCGCCCCATTAATGCTGAACTCCAGCCGCCATTTTTAATCCCTTGGGCG
The DNA here is from genome assembly GCF_035084215.1 of Heptranchias perlo. Lineage (NCBI taxonomy): Eukaryota > Metazoa > Chordata > Chondrichthyes > Hexanchiformes > Hexanchidae > Heptranchias > Heptranchias perlo. The sequence goes on from NC_090327.1 coordinate 93,805,892, forward strand.
GGCAAAGCGCCCACCTGTTTCAGGCGGTAAGTGCAAATCAGAATTCTATGACATAGTTAGGACCCCGATTATGATTTTCAGAGACACATGGGCACCGTGCATGCTCTGCTCATGTATCCTGGCTTTGAGCAGCCTAACCTGCAGTCCCAAAAAGGCCAAGGACGTCAATTTAAAGGCGGAATTTTAAATGCCCGCTTTCGGCTGAAACCGGGTGGTACATGAGTTACAGTCACTTATTGCTCTTTTTCCACCTTGCAGTTAACAAAGCCAAATGGCGGAGGTGCACACCTAACTCAGGCAGGAGCCAAATTAATTTATACTAATTGGGGTTCTACTACTTAGATTGGACCCTGAAGACCCCTTCCGTGTTCCTGAAACCCTCTCAAACCCCCAATCTCCGCACCATACCCTGCCCCCGCCCCGCGCCACGACAACGTAACTTTGCTGCCATCCAATATTGCTCCAGCCCAAACCCAGCGAGCCACCTCTGGATGTTCGATTGGGACAGCAGCTCGCCAGCTCCATTTAAATAAGGCTCGGCCATAAAAATGAATCGGGCCTCCCACTGTACCTCCCAGATGGTTTACTCTCTTGTTCCACCAGCCGACCACTTGGGAGTTATAATTCCCCCATAGCATTGACCAAGCATTTCGAGGCTTGCTCGAAAATTAAGTCAGGCAGCCAATGGGTGGGCCTTGCTCTTTTTGAAATTTTCCTTTGTCAATGCCCCGTTTTCCAGCATAAATGGGGTGGTAGGCCTATATGAAAATTGGCCCCCGGTGTGATCGTATTACGATGACAGCTGGAAAGTTCTGAACCTTTACAATCTCAGCTGCAGCTGAAGTTGCCATGGTGACGAGTCGGGTTCAGCTCTCGTGAGGATTCTTTCACTCTTCTACAATCTATTTCAAAATCCATTTTGAGCTCAGGCCTCAATTAAATCTCACAGGAGATCTGCACACCCCATAAGGGCATCCTGCTGCAGCTCACCATCTTTGGACTCGTGCATTATCAGACACTGCAAACACTACACCTGCCTGTAAATAGGTCCTGGGAGGGGCACACGAACGTGGAGTGGGATAAGCCCAGGACGGGCAACGACCTGCAATATTTATATGGAGCTAGGAAGAGGACTTCTCCTCCTGGTTCCATAAAAATATAACTGAGAAACCTTTTCGGGCTGTTTTTTGGAGCAGCCTTGAGGATAGGTGACTAAAAGCTTGGTCAGAGAGGCAGGTTTTAAAGAGCGTCTTAAAGGAGTGAGAGGTGGAGAGGTTTAGGGTGGGAATTCTAGAGCTTAAAGCCTAGACAGCTGAAGGCACAGTCTTCAATGGTGGGGTGAAGGAAGTGGGAGATACACAAGAGGCCTGAGTTGCAGGAACACAGAATTCTTGGAGGGTTGTAGGGCTGGAGGAGGTTACCGAGATAGGAAGGGGCGAGGCCATGGAGGGATTTGAACACGAAGATGATCATTGCCAGACCTGGAGCCAATGTAGGTCAGCAAGCACAGGGGTGTTGGGTGAATGAGACTCTGTGTGTAAGGATATGGGCAGCAGAGTTTTGGATGAGCTCAAGTTTATGAAAGGTGGCAGATGGGAGACCGGCCAGGAATAGTCGAGACTGGAGGTAACAAAAGAATAGATGAAGCTTTCAGCAGAAGATGGGTTGAGGCAGGGGCCGAGATGGGTGATGTTACGGAGGTGGAAGTAGGCAATCTTTGTGATGGAGAGGTTATGGGGTCAGAAGTTCAATTCAGGGTCAAATAGGACGCCGAGGTTGTGCACAAGGGAATCACTTAGAAGGAGTGATGTTAGATTTCAAACATCTGAAACAAAACACAAGCACAAAAGACTACATCATGCCAATGTAAGCTAACAACATCCGCATACTATATGATAGAGGAAATAAATGCACAACCTTTGATTGTGCTGAGTAATCAAGGCATTTTAAAGTCAGTGGAAAGTAAAATTAGTTGGGGTGTAAAATGGCCGACCGATCCAATCCTGTCAGTTTCCTGGACCAGTGGGTGGGGCGTGAGATGCATGCTGTAAGTTGCATGCCCCGCCCATTGGCCCCTGCGTGGAGCAGCCAATCCAGCCCGCTTCAAAGTGACCACCGCAGGCCATTCCAAAAGACCGGCCCTGGAGTTATTTTAATTTTATTTTTGTGAGGCTAGGAGGAGCAGGAGTGTTCCTACAGGCCACACAAAATACTCGGGCCTGCTGTCGGTCCATCCCATCGCCCCTCCCCCTCTGATGACACCCCCTTCAAACGCCCTGCCCCACCAATCGCCCCTCCCTTCCAAGCCCCTACTCCCTCCAATTGCCCCCTCCCCTCCGAACACCCCACCCCTCTGATCGCCCCACCCCCTCCGATCGCCCCTCCCCCTCTGATGACACCCCCTTCGAACGCCCTCCCCCTCTGATCGCCTCTCCCCTCCAAGCCCCTACTCCCTCCAATAGCCCCCACTCCTCCGAACACCCCACCATTCTGATCGCCCCACCCCATCCGATCGCCCCTCCCCCTCCACTTGCCCCTCCACCTCCTGCGATCGCACGCCCCCTCCATTGCTCCTCCTCCTCCGTTCGCCCCTCCCCTCCAATTGCCCTTCCCCTTCCGATTGCCTGTCCCCCTCCAATGGCCCCCCTCCAATTGTCCCTCACCCTCCACTTGCCCCTCCCCCTCCGATCACCCCTTCGATCACCCCTCCCCGCCAATGGCCCCTCCCCCTCCACTTGCCCCTCCCCCTCCCATTGCCCCTCCCTCCATTTGCCCTTCTCCCTCGATCACCCCTCCCCCTCCGATTGCCCCTGCCTTCCTATTGCGCCCCCTCCAATCTCCCCTCCCCTCAATTGTTTCTCCCACTCTGTTCGCCCCTCCCCTCCAATGGCCCCTCCCCCTCTGATTGCCCCTCCCCCTCCAATGGCCCCTCCCCTCCGATTGTCCCTCCCCCCATTCACCCCTCCCCCTCCGATCGCCGATCTCTCCCCCCACCCCTCCCCAGGATCGGACACTTGGCCGGTTTCATCCCCTCCCACCGGCGAGGTGCCTCCGAGCGCGAATTTGGCCCCTGTAGCTGGCCGGCTGCGTCGCTAATGAGGCGCGAGCACCAGGCGGGCGGGTTCGGGCCTGGCGCTGGTGCGAGCGGGCGGCCGGCGCGATCCTAACCCCTGCTGCCCGCCCGCCCGATCAGCACAGCAGCTGAAACCGGCGGTAGCAGCGCCAGCGAGTACCTGAGGTTCGTCTCTCAGCAGTGTGGCGACCCTCAGAGCTCGAGTGTTAGTAATAAACTGACAGATGTCCGCCCTGACCTAATTCACTGTCAATCTGTGCCCTTCTACAGCTCATCCTTTCAACAGACAAATCTGGAAGTGGAGATGAACCTCCCCCTTGAGACTGTCAGCGAAACCAGCGGGGTTTTCCATTGCCACTACAATAAAAAGGCTCATGAACAGAAGCGCATAGAGCAACACCAAGCTAAGAGGAGACTTTGGATAGCTTCGGTCATCTGTGTAATATTTATGATCGGAGAGCTGATTGGTGAGTACATGGGGCATTTAGTAACCCTGGGATGAATAATGGGGCAGTAATGAGAAATTCGAAAAAGGGGGCGCGAAGTCGGCCATGTGGCCGCTCTGCTCCGCCCGCCCACTCGTGACGACACGAGGTCAGAATCAAATTTCGGTTCGGTCCTCCGCCATGCTGCTCCGCATGCGATCGCAGCCTAATTGAAGGTACTTACGTGTGCTTCCGGGTTTCCCGTTCCAGACCTGCGCAGCGGGCGCACTGCACACCCACATCAGGGACGACCCGCTGCAGCTCGCCGGTTCCGGACAGCGCAAAATTGAACGGTCCAGAGGCTGACCTGGCCAGCGGGTAGGTAGGTAGGTAGGTTGAGGGGCGACGGGGTTACCAATCACCTAGGAGAGGGGGGAGCCCAGAGTGGCAGCGGCCGACATTATTCTTGTCAAGCCACAAAAGCACTCCTGGCCACACAAAGTTAATTTTTTACTTAACTTTTTGGGGCCTTTTCTTCTCCGCCAGGTATAACTATGCGGAACATACACAGTGCCTGCTCCCCCATCTGTATCTGAATTTTTGTAACCAGCATAGGACTCCTATTTGCATACTTAAAGAGCCTTATGCCTGTTTCAGGCAGACAGGCTGTTCTTCCATTTAGAGGCATGCCTGAATATCACATTAGGTGGGTTTGGTCGTCAAAGGAGCAACCAATTTGTTCCCCCCCCACCCCCGATCTTCAAGTGCAGTCTGTTTTTCAGGTACCAAACAAACGGCCATGAGTTGCATTTATTCCCCAGTGAAGGATAACTGAATAATGTATGTACAAATTTACCATTGGGGGACCTATGCCACGATGTTTCCATGTGCTGTTCGTGGTGTAATAAGTCAATATATGTTCCTGTAGAAGGGCACAGATTGATAGTGAATTGGGTCAGAGTGGACGTCTGTCAGTTTATTTCGAACACTTGAGCTGAAATCAAAATTGTATATATTAACCTTAAAATTCTCTATTTTTCAACTAATTTATCATGGTTGGAAAAATTGTTTTGTGTAGAACATAAGAACATAAAGGGCCCGATATTAAGAGGGAGGCAGGTTGGCAGCGGGGGGGTCGACTGGGCACGTGGTTAACGCGCCCAGTGAAATCGGGATGCTCCGCATGCGATCGCAGCCTAAGTGAAGGTACTTACGCGTGCTTCCGGGTTTCCCGTTCCAGACTTGTGCAGCGGGGGCACTGCGCACCCGCATCACAGGCTGTCAGCAGGAGGAGCCCTATTTAAAGGGGCAGTCCTCCAATGCTCCTCCTGCAGCAAAGAACCATTTTGGGAGCATGGAGCAGGCCAGAGGCAAGGCTGCTCCAAGGTTCTCTGACTCCTCACTCCAGGTGCTGCTCGATGGGGTGAGGAGTAGGAGGGAAAATTTTTTTCCATCTGATGGGAGGAGGTTGCCTCCCTCTGCCACCATGTGCGACCGCAGTGACTGCGGAGGTCGATTCCTCAGAGGACCTGCTGGCCTCTGAGGGTGCATCGTCACATCTGAGCCAGCCATCCACCAGCGCAGATACACACACCTCGGTGGGTCCCCGTCCACAGTTAGTTGGAGTTGCACATGGTGAGTCACCACGCACATGTGAGCACGAGCAGACCCTGGTGGCAGGGAAAACCGTGGAGAGTCCGCGTCGGTGGGAGCACTCTTCTCCAGGCTCTGCTCAGCTGGACACAGATGCTGAACCCTGGGGGCCAGCCATGAAAAGGAGAGTCATCGAGGGCCAGCAGCACATTGCCGAGGTACTGGAACAGGTGCCACGAGCAATCTCCACAATCGCGCAGAGGATAGAGGAGTCCAACTCCTGCAGGAGTAGAATGATGGCACAGGTACAGGAGGGTACCTCCGAGATACTGTCACAGGGACGTGAAGGCATCTCTGAGATAGTGTCGCAGGTAGGTGCGGGAATGTCTGCGATGGAGGAAAGGCTAGACTCCCTCGAGCTTCAAGCACGGCTCAACAACGAGTCCATTCAGGCCCTGACAATGGCCATTCGGATTCAGGGTGAGCAACATTCTGCCGCCTTAAACAGGCTGACAGATACATTACAACTGGCCTTCCAAGGCTTTACACAAATCCTACAAACTGTCGTCCAGCAGGGTGGAAGGAGTGATGCGGGCCTGGGCCAGGAGAGAGATGATAGTGAATGGGGACATGGAAGTGGGGATGCTACTCAAAGCGCTTCCACATCTCACCCATTGCCCCCCTCTCAACCAGTACCCGCAATGCTGCCTCCTCTCCAGGTGGCCCAGTTTGCCCCTGCACAGGTGCAGGTGGAGCAGTCTTTGGAGGGGCCCTCACGGGCACCGAAACCCAGAGGGCGTCCGCGCAAAGCATCTCATCGGTCAGGGCATGGACAAGAGCAATCTGCCACTACTTCTGCTGAAGCCACAGAGGTAACACCACGTAAGGGTTCCCGTAAACGTAAGGCTAAGGTTTTGTGAGCACAAAGGGGATGCACAATGGTGTATGACAGAATGTCATGTTTTTGATTTACTTTTGTTTGTTTTACAAAGCACATTAAAATTTGTTATCACCACTACTGACACATCTTTGCAAATCTTGTCTGGTTTGTGCAATAATTCCCTTTCCTGAGGATCACCATGAAGACCCACACCTGATGCCACCCGTTGTGTCACTGCAGAGTGGTGTAGGTGTATTTGCAGGGATCTTTTGTGCAGACGACTGAGAGTCGCCGGCGATGTCCCCGGTGGCACCCTGGAAGGATCTGGAGGAGAAGTTGTTGAGGGCAGTGGTGACTTTGATAGTGACAGGTAAGAAGATGGTGCTCGGGCTAACCGGGAGCAGCTCGGCATCAAGGAGGCTGCAGATGTCCATGGCTACATGTTGAGTGACTCTGAGCCTCCGTGTGCACTGCTCCTCAGAGAGGTCCAGGAAACTGAGCCTCGGTCTGTAGACCCTGTGGCGAGGGTAGTGCCCTCTGCAACGCATCTCTCTCTGCGGTTGCCCTCCCTCCTGCAGTGCAGGTGGATGTGTCACAGCACTGTGTTTTGGAGCTCCACGTGTCAGAGGTGGATGGCGTGGCCGGCGAGGCTGGTGATGCTGTTCGTCCTCCGAGAGGGTCATGACTGCAGCTACGGCGCCCCCCATCCGGAAGATGTACGTTTGAGGGGGTCCGCAAGGTGGGTAAATGTGTCTGGACACCGGGGTAAGTGTGCAAGTTGGTGAATTTTATTGTTAGGAAGAGGGTGGTGGAGGCCAAACTTTGTCCAAAGTGACAGAGTGGCCTCCTGTAATGAGTGAGGGTCTCCCCCCACCTGTCAAATGGACCTTTGCAGCTGCCACAGGCTGGTGGCTGCAACACGTCCATTTCAACTGGGAGTGTTTCCCCCTGAAAATCCCACCCCTCCTAAAATATCCTCCCAATCAGGTCTGCAAACGAACTGAACTATCAAAATAATTGCCTTAAGTGGGATCCCACCAGCTTTAATTGCCGGTGGGAGTCTCGCATGCGGGGGCTGCGTGCGCATCTAAGCGCGTCATTGGGGAACCCGGAAGTGGGCGGGTTGGAGCTGGGCTCCAGACCCGCCCCGGGAATCCCAAATTTTCGGATCCCCCCCCGCCACAAACGCACCTGCTTGGCCATCCTAAAATCAATCCCAAAAAGTCAGGGATGAGACAAAGCTATTCAGCCCATCAAAACTCACCCCTCCACAACATTAACTCTCCACTGAGGCATTTAATTGTCTATTATATATTAAATCTGGAATGTACAGTACATGAGCGCCACACTTTAGGAAGGATATGAAGGCCTTAGAGAGGGTGCAGAAAAGATTTACTAGAATGGTTCCTGGGATGAGGGACTTCAGTTTCGTGGATACAATGGAGAAGCTGGCGATGTTCTCCTTAGAGCAGAGAAGATTGAGAGAAGATTTGATAGATGTGTTCAAAAGCATGAGGGGTCTAGACAGAGCAGATAGAGAGAAACTGTTCCTAATGGCGGAAGGGTCAAGAACCAGAGCACGCAGATTTAAGGTGATTGGCAAAAGAACCAAAAGCGACATGAGGAAAATTTTTTTTTTACACGGTGAGTAGTTATGATCTTGAATGATCTGCCTGAAAGGTGGTGGAGGCAGATTCAATCATGGCTTTCAAAAGGGAATTGGATAAGTATTTGAGGGGAAAAAATTTGCAGGGCTACAGGGAAAGGGCGGGGAGTGGAACTCGATGGATTGCTCTTGCAGGGAGCCAGCATGGGCTCGATGTGCCGAATGGCCTCCTTCTGTGCTGTAATCATTCTGTGATTCTATGTTTCATCAAAAACCTTCATGTGAGGCCTGCTTCTATTGGAACCCATTATAGTACCTGTAGTAAAAACACAGCAAATGCTGGAAACATCCAATACATCAGGCCGCATCTGTGGAGAGAGAATTAACGGCCTCGATATTAACCCCCCACAAAGGGCAGGAGAGGATCGGGGGAGGGGGGGGGGGGATTAAAAATTTAAAATCGGGGAACGTGTCCCCAACCCACACATATGCGCCTGCTGCCATCTTAATGGCAGCGGGTTGCATGGCGTGCGTGTGATGGGACACATCATTATCATATTTAAATCAAGTTCCCACAGTGCAGTTGGGAGCCTGATTTAAATTTAACAGCTGACAGCTGGGTTTCCCAGGGCTCGAGAAACCCGGCAGCGAAATGGAGGCGAGAACTGCCGGCTCCAGCAGGTTACTATTTTTCAGAGCACTTCTTGTGGGCCAGGAGGAGCAGGAGTGCAGCCTCCCTTCTGCCCTCCCCAACGGTCCCCGGCTGTGGCCTCCTGCCACTGGTTTTCCCGTCCGGCAACTGGCCAGACTTTTAATCTGGCTGGCTGCCAGTGGGAACCGGAAGAAGAAAATGTTAATGAGGTCCTGCCGTTAATATCAGCAGGACCTCCATGTCCCCGGACTTTCAGTGTTTTAGACGCGCTACCGTGCTTCCCCACATCCTCACCACTTACCCGTAGATATCAGGGCCAACATTTCAGATCAATGACCTTTCATCAGAATTGTTGTACCTGTAATAAATGTTACGCTGGTAGGTGTGCTGTAATAAGAGTTTTCAATGTTAAGGGTGTCACACCTTGCCTGTCACAGATTCTCCCAGCCTGGTATCGCACACAGTGGCGGTAATTTTGATTTTGTACAATAGTGTAAAACGGGTGATAGCGAATCGGCAGCCTGTTTTCCCTCTCTCCCGATTTTTATTTCCATTGAAGTCGACATCTCCCCACTTCCTTCTCTGTCTCTAGCTACCTAGAATATATAGTTAATTTTTATTTTTTAATATTATATAGCTGTAGGCTGGTCTGCTCCCTCTCCCCATTGCCTCTCCACCTCTGTTTATTAAATTGTTTATTTTTAAAACTGTAATTTTTCAGCCCTTGAGTATCTATCCACTCCGTGCCCGCAGCCACCATTGGCCACGGTTTTGCATTGCTCTGGAAATGTTTTAATATAATACTGCTTCATTAATTAAAAATTGAAAATGCTTTATACATCTTTGCTAGTAGCAACTCCGAGCCAACTTGTCCTACTGTGCTGGCTGATCCGCATTGAGTCATGCTGGCCCCAGGCCCATGCCTGCCACTTTGTGCTTGATCTTCGTGTCCCTTTGTGCTTCCCCCATCCCAGCACTATGGTACCTCCATCTCAACCCCCACCCGATGTCTCCTGCTGTGTGGTATGGCCAATATCTCACACCCGCTTCCCCCTCCCCCCACTCCGCCAGCTCCAGTCTGTTTTTAAAAATTGTTGCCACCGGCTCCTGGAGGCTGATAACTGGCACCGACCCCACCCCCGCCCCCCATCCCACTTAACCTCGACCCAAAGTGGGTCTTCTCCCACCGACATGTGCTGGCTGTGCCTGTCATAGCCGCAGCCTGATACATTTTTCATTCATTTCAATCATGTCTGCTTTATATCACTAAGCTACTGTGCAATCCACTGAGCTAACTGGTCATTAATTCCATAAGCATTAATCTTCCTCATAAGCTTCACATGTGGAACCTTATTGAATATCTTCTGAAAATCCAAGAGGACTTTCCTTGCCAACTTAGTTATTTGCTCAAAGAATTCCAGTAAATTTGTGATGCTAATGACCTGTTTCTTAAAGGCTGCAAGTTGTCAGCATGGTGTATTGGGGGTACCAAGGCCCCAAATTTCCACAGGCCTTTGGAAGGCCCAGGAATGAGGCCTAGCCAGGTTCCGGCCTTCTCCACCAGTTTCCGCGGTGCCTTGTTTGGGGCAGAGCCTCCAGTAAAAGGAGGTCTACCAGCCACGGCAGGAGCGCAAGTGGGGCCCACCTGGGATTCCAGGCGTGGGTCGTGATCTGGTCCCCCATAGAAAGTTGCCTGACCGGTGGTCCCCTTATAAAGCATTTTAGGGATCGCGGCCCAAGCTTCGCCCCTTACAGGGCAGGCATCAGCCAAATGAATTTAATGGGAGAAACTCTCCCAGATGCTGAACAGTCCAGCAGGGGCAGTAGCGGAGGTTCCCAGCAGGTTGATCAAAGCACTTATGCCGGGATCAAAGGCCAATGGACATTCGGCCCCCAGCTGTTTAAAGGATGATTCACTCATCTTGGGACACATTCGAGGCTACGCTATGGCCAGTTTCATTTTAAACAACACTGTATTTAATGTTTTTAAAAAAAACCACCTGGCTTATCTGGATGGTAGCCTTCAACCAAACTTAGTGTGAGAATTTTACCAGATTTAGCTGGAACAATAATTTAACAGTTTACCTATTGTTACCTCTGAAGTTTAGTAATAAGGAATCATTAATATAAATTTCAACACTTAACGTATATACTCCTAAGGGAGTGGGGTTAAAAATCAATGGGCCACAATCCTAGCAGTTATTCCCACTTGCCTGTGCGGCCCTGTGCTGACCCTGTCAGAGTTAGCAGGGCCATTGGGAGGGTATAGGTGCATCTCATGCACACGCCTTCCCCATGTTGCCAGAAACTCCAGTGCCTGCCAGCTATCTGGGCATTGCCTATGCTTCTCCACACCCCGAGACCCCATTTACTGCCCCCTCCAGTGTATGGAGGATACTAAAAGTTTTGGGGAAACAAACTGCCCAATTTTCAGAGGCCCAGGTCACTTTCCTGATCTGGATTGCCCACAGTGGAGCCGATTGCTCCATTCTGGAGGTACCAGCCTCCAGTCCTACGCCGAGTCCTATGTGGGCTAGAGAAGTGCTAATACCCAATGTAAGGAATCTTTGCCCCATGCCATTGGGTAGAGGCTCCACCCATTACAACGCTAACATGGGAAATCCCAAATGGGAGCAGGACTCGGCATATTCAGGCTCTGGCTGTTTTCCAAGCCATTCTGCCGGACTCCTGCAAGAGTTATAGCTGGAGTCCAGTGCAATGGTCAAGGAAATTCAGCCCCACTATGAAATAATCTAACAGTGTAAGGTTTTTATAGAATCATAGAATGCTGACAGCACAGAAGGAGGCTATTCGGCCCACCGAGCCCGTGCCGGCTCTTTGTAAGAGCAATCCAGTTAGTCCCATTCCCCCGCTCTTTCCCCGTAGCCCTGCAAATTTTTTCCCTTCAAGTATTTATCCAATTCCTTTTTGAAAGCCACAACTGAATGTCCTTTCAGGCAGCGCATTCCAGATCATAACTACTCGCTGTGTAATAAAGATTTTCCTCATGTCGCCTTTGGTTCTTTTGCCAATCACCTTAAATCTGTGTCCTCTGGTTCTCGACCCTTCCGCTAATGGGAACAGTTTCTCTTTATTTACTTTATCTAAACCCTTCATGATTTTGAACATTTCTATCAAATCTCCTCTCAACCTTCTCTGCTCTAAGGAGAACAAACCCAGTTTCACCAGTCTATCCATGTAACTGAAGTCCCTCATCCCCGGAATCATTCTAGTAAATCTTTTCTGCACCCTCTCTAAGGCCTTCACATCCTTCCTAAAGTGCGGTGCCAAGAATTGGTCACAATACTCCAGTTGTTATATTTCTATAATGTTACATTTAAACTAATTCCAGATTATTTGTTCTGGAAAATCCGTGGGGACACAGAACTCCGCCATTGACCATGCTGAAGTTTACAGGGTCGGGGGAGAGGGGCCTGCAGGAGCGGGCCTTCATCAGTACGTGTGTGCTTCTATGACGCCTCCTCCCCACCTTGCTGAAGACCCCAGCAATGTACGGGTATGGGTAGCATAGTGGTTATGTTACTGGACTAGTAATCCAGAGGCCTAGACCAATAATCTGGTGTTATGAGTTTAAATCCTACCATGGCAGCTGGGGAATTTAAATTTAATTAATTAAAATCTGGAATTAAAATACGAGTATCAGTAATGGTGGTCCATGAAACTACTGGATTGTTGTAAAAACCCATCTGATTCACCAAATGACTTTCAGGGAAGGAAACCTGCTGCCCTTACCTGGTCTGGCCTATATGTGACTCCAGACCCACAGCAATGCAGTTGATTCTTAATTGCCCTCTGAAATGGCCTAGCAAGCCACTCAGTTGTAAAATTTTGCTTCAAAAAAGTCATAATAAGAATAAAACCGGACGGACCACTAGGCACCGGACACGACAACGGCTCCTCACTAACATCTGGGGACTTGTGCAAAATTGGGAGAGCTGTCCCACAGACTAGTGAAGCAACAGCCTGACATAGCCATACTCACAGAATCATACCTTTCAGCCAACGTCCCAGACTCTTCCATCACCATCCCTGGGTATGTCCTGTCCCACCGGCAGGACAAATCAACCAGAGGTGGCTGTACAGTGATATACAGTCAGGAGGGAGTGGCCCTGGGAGTCCTCAACATTGACGCTGGACCCCATGAAATCTCATGGCATCAGGTCAAACATGGGCAAGGAAACCTCCTGCTGATTACCACCTACCGCCCTCCCTCAGCTGATGAATCAGTCCTCCTCCATGTTGAACACCACTTGGAGGAAGCACTGAGGGTAGCAAGGGCGCAAAATGTACTCTGGGAGGGGGACTTCAATGTCCGTCACCAAGAATGATGTGGAGATGCCGGTGATGGACTGGGGTGTACAAATGTAAGGAATCTTACAACACCAGGTTATAGTCCAACAGTTTTATTTGAAAATCACAAGCTTTCGGAGGCTTTCTCCTTCGTCAGGTGTGAGAAAGCCTCTGAAAGCTTGTGATTTTCAAATAAAACTGTTGGACTAGAACCTGGTGTTGTAAGATTCCTTACATTCATCACCAAGAGTGGCTCGGTAGCACCACGTCTGGCCGAATCCTGAAGGACATAGCTGCCAGACTGGGCCTGCGGCAGGTGGTGAGCGAACCAACACAAGGGTAAAACTTACTTGACCTCGTCCTCACCAATCTACCTGTCGCAAATGCATCTGTCCATGACAGTATTGGTAGGAGTGACCACCGCACAGTCCTCGTGGAGACGAAGTCCTATCTTCGCAGTGAGGATACCATCCAACGTGTTGTGTGGCACTATCACTGTGCTAAATGGGATAGATTCAGAACAGATCTAGCAGCTCAAAACTGGGCATCCATGAGGTGCTGTGGGCCATCAGCAGCAGCAGAATTGTATTCCAGCACAATCTGTAACCTCATGGCCCAGCATATTCCTAACTCTACCATTACCAGACAAGCCAGGGGATCAACCCTGGTTCAATGAGGAGTGTAGAAGAGCATGCCAGGAGCATCACCAGGCGTACCTAAAAAGGAGGTGCCAACCTGCTGAAGCTACAACTCAGGACTACATGCATGCTAAGCAGCGGAAGCAACATGCTATAGACAGAGCTAAGCGATACCACAACCAACGGATCAGATCAAAGCTCTGCAGTCCTACCACATCCAGTCGTGAATGGTGGTGGACAATTAAATAACTAACGGGAGGAGGAGGCTCTGTAAACATCCCCATCCTCAATGATGGCGGAGTCCAGCACGTGAGTGCAAAAGACAAGGCTGAAGCGTTTGCAACCATCTTCAGCCAGAAGTGCCGAGTGGATGATCCATCTTGGCCTCCTCCCGATATCCCCACCATCACAGAAGCCAGTCTTCAGCCAATTCGATTCACTCCATGTGATATCAAGAAACGGCTGAGTGCACTGGATACAGCAAAGGCTATGGGCCCTGACAACATCCCGGCTGTATTGCTGAAGACTTGTGCTCCAGAACTAGCCGCGCCTCTAGCCAAGCTGTTCCAGTACAGCTACAACACTGACATCTAGCCGACAATATGGAAAATTGCCCAGGTATGTCCTGTCCACAAAAAGCAGGACAAATCCAATCCGGCCAATTACCGCCCCATCAGTCTACTCTCAATCATCAGCAAAGTGATGGAAGGTGTCGTTGACAGTGCTAACAAGCGGCACTTACTCACCAATAACCTGCTCACGGATGCTCAGTTTGGGTTCCGCCAGGACCACTCAACCTCATTACAGCCTTGGTCCAAACATGGACAAAAGAGCTGAGTTCCAGAGATGAGGTACCTTCCATGGAATCCCACACTCACCTGACGAAGGAGAAAGCCTCCGAAAGCTTGTGATTTTCAAATAAAACTGTTGGACTATAACATGGTGTTGTAAGATTCCTTACATTTGTCCACCCCAGTCCAGCACCGGCATCTCCACATCATGGCTACGTTGATTTTAGAAGCACTACAGTTAGTCTCAATGGCCCAGAAATTCTGCAGGGACTCTACCACTCTCCCTCCATAACCTAGGTAAGGTAGAAAAGTGCTACCACAATCTACACCATTGTATTCCAGCAAAAGTCAGCACCTCTAGTCTGAAGGGATAAAACCAGGCCAAAAAATCTTTAAACATTGAATAGTGCTGACATAGTTAGGAGAGAATGATTTGGAGGAGTTACTCAATCCAGCAGTGTGAGAGAACAGAATTAGCATACGTACATCTGAAACTGAAGCACTGTGGATCAATAATGATAACTATTGGTCATAATTCAGCTCTCTCACATTGTCACAATCAGCACATCCTTCAAGTCAGGATTTCCCCAAATAATATCAGAACTATACTGTTTAAATAATAATAGTAAAAGTAAACAAAGATAGATCGAAAAATCAAGCAGCAGGGAAGGTTACCACTGTGTAGTATGCATAGCAAAATCGTAAATACGTTATAAAGAATGCATTTATGATTTTGCTACATACAGCACACAGGGGAAATCTTCCCCAAAGAGTTCAAAATAGTCATAAATACCAAAACTGTAAGACTGTACTCCTGGCACAGAATTCCATTTGGCAGTAACGCCGTATATTGGAACATTAACTTCCGTGCCTGATTCTCCAATATGTGCTCCTACCAAGTAAGACTCTGCGTTGGAAGTAGAGTCTTCCAATTTTGCGGCTATAATCCTTATGATAGTTTCATTTTTATAAGTGCTTTGAGGGTGAGATTCAATCTTTGATAAATCATTTTGAACCAGTACAATCAGTCACATCTTTTGAAGCAGACGCAGAACTGTTGATTTTATAGGTTGTAATCTGCTCAAGTATATTTTACAATAAGTATATATTTACTAATTTAATTGTTACTTGATTGAACAGCTTCAGGCAATGTTAGTTTGTTAGAGGAAAGAAAATAATGTTAGCAATATACAGAAAGGACCCGCCTCACCTCATCCAAATACAGTTGCTCATAAAGCTTTGGTGAGACAATCAAAACCCACTGGATATTGATTCAGAGAGCAAATACAGCGGTACATAAGAACATAAGAACATAAGAAATTGGAGCAGGAGTAGGCCAATCGGCCCCTCGAGCCTGCTCCGCCATTCAATAAGATCATGGCTGATCTGATCCCAACCACAAATCTAAAGAACACAAGAAGTCGGAGCAGGACCCGGCCACATAGCCCCTGGGCCCTCTCCGCCACCCACAGGGCATTGACCGATCCGAACTCAGCTTCATGTCCAATTTCCTGCCCGCTCCCCATAACCCCTAATTCCCTTTACTTCTAGGAAACTGTCTAAATCTGTTTTAAATTTATCTAATGATGTAGCTTCCACAGCTTCCTGGGGCAGCAAATTCCACAGACCTACCACCCTCTGAGTGAAGAAGTTTCTCCTCATCTCAGTTTTGAAAGAGCAGCCCCTTATTCTAAGATTATGCCCCCTAGTTCTAGTTTCACCCATCTTTGGGAACATCCTTACTGCATCCACCCGATCAAGCCCCTTCACAATCTTATATGTTTCAATAAGATCGCCTCTCATTCTTCTGAACTCCAATGAGTAGAGTCCCAATCTACTCAACCTCTCCTCATATGTCCGCCCCCTCATCCCCGGGATTAACCGAGTGAACCTTCTTTGTACTGCCTCGAGAGCAAGTATGTCTTTTCTTAAGTATGGAGACCAAAACTGTATGCAGTATTCCAGGTGCGGTCTCACCAATACCTTATATAACTGCAGCAATACCTCCTTGTTTTTATATTCTATCCCCCTAGCAATAAAAGCCAACATTCCGTTGGCTTTCTTGATCACCTGCTGCACCTGCATACCAACTTTTTGATTTTCTTGCACTAGGACCCCCAGATCCCTTTGTACTGCAGTACTTTCCAGTCTCTCGCCATTAAGAAAATAACTTGCTCTCTGATTTTTCCTGCCAAAGTGCATAACCTCACATTTTCCAATATTATATTGCATCTGCCAAATCTCCGCCCACTCACCCAGCCTGTCTATATCCCCTTGCAGGTTTTTTATGTCCTCCTCACTCTCTACTTTCCCTCCCATCTTTGTATCATCTGCAAATTTTGATATGTTGCACTCGGCCCCCTCCTCCAAATCGTTAATATAGATTGTAAAGAGTTGGGGACCCAGCACCGACCCCTGTGGAACACCACTGGTTACTGGTTGCCAGGTACATGTTAATACTAATAACTCCCAGAATCATACGCAAGTCAAGTCATATTATAAGGATCACTAACAGTCACACTGTACCATGTACAGTGCACCTTCTCTATATTGTATACTATGAATACAATAATGTAATGTATGACAATGTATAAGCAAAGAACAATTGCAATAAAAAATTAATTGAATTAAGTTGAGTAATTACGAGATTGTGATGATCTTTACTAGGCCCATATAGAATCATTCCATTGTTTGGCATGCCTTACCTTTCTATTCTTTCTCTCAGGTGGCTATCTGGCAGGGAGCTTGGCTGTTATGACCGATGCAGCACATCTTCTGGCAGATGTCACAGGTTTTCTGATTAGCTTGTGCTCATTATGGTTATCTTCAAGACCAGCCACAAAAATATTAAATTTTGGATGGTACAGAGCAGGTAGGAGTTTCAGAAAAAGATTTGAAGTTTTCTGATAACTTAAACGGAAGCATTAGGAATACTGAAAAAAGCATATAACAATAGCTTACCTGAAATCTACCAAGGGTAAACTAAAAGTTCAGCGATGTTTTGGCTTGGGGCATTCTGTGTCCTAAAAATCCTGTGTGAAAAGTTGGTTCAAATGGCCTCCATCTGTGCTGTGAAACTCTATGGGGGTAACTTTAAACTTAGCCGGGATGTAAAATAGGCGGTATCGGATCAATCGCCTGTTATACACCCTGTCTGATTTACTTTTACTTCATGAAATAAGATGATTTCTGTGCGTCCAGTACTATACAAATGACTGTATTGCTGATCTCCTGACCATTGACTTTTGTTTGTCATGAGATGTGAGGATCTGCAGTTAGTCAATTTTCATTCTTCAATTTTTAGTTATTCCTTCCCTCTTTTAGGTCTTGTGCTGTTCATCTTTTACTGATTGAGAGGACAGTGCAGATGGACTCCTCTTTCCCTGTGAGCAAGCACTTTGACTCTGCTTGCTACCTAATAAATTAATTTTCTGTTGTTTATATATTAAGGAGCCTCACTAATTCCTAAATAAATTCTTGTCCTATTTTATTTTTACCAGAAATTCTTGGTGCACTCTTTTCAGTGATCACAATTTGGCTCGTAACAGGAGTGCTGGTCTACCTAGCCTGTGAAAGGTTCATCCATGCTGATTATGAAATTGACGGAATGGTCATGCTTATAACATCTTCCTGTGGAGTAGTAGCAAATGTAATGTAAGTTAATTTTCTATAACTCTTTTGACATACCCCATATATATATATATATATATCACCTTTTTTTAATAAAACAGTCTTTACATTCATTTTTATTTTTTAAAAAAAGTTATCATTTTACCTTTCCTTTCCCCCTGCCCCCACCATGAGTCTGTGAATAAATGCACTTCTTGAGTGACACTGAACCACACTGATCAGAAGCTCCAAAGTTCTATCCATGGCTTGTACTGTGGCAGCCAATCTCAATCAAGGCAGCAGTGGGGACAACACAGTTAGCTTCAGTGTCCTTGAACTAGAAAGGAGAACATTAGCTACAGTTCCTGCTCTTGATCTCGGTTCAGTGACCCCTGCTGGAAAATGTGCGAATGTGTGAATTATTTCTTTATTCACTATTTGTAGCGACATCATAAATGTGTTTGAGAAGATTTCCTCTGTTCAGAATTTCTAGTGAAATGTAAACATATTTACAATGTCAAATAGTCACCAGAGGAATAAAAACAGAACATGCTGGAAATACTCAGTAAGTCAAGCAGCATCTGAGAAAGAAACAGAGTTAACGTTTCAGGTCGAAGACCGTTCGTTAGTTCTGACGAAGACAGTTCCTCACACCAAGCATGCTTTAGTTATAACCTGTGTATAAGCAACACGCTGGAAGATGCTCTTTACCTAAATAAGAAATGGTCGCCTTCAAATTACAGTAAGGGATAAATTCCTTTCGGCTATTTTAGAGAAAGTTTTAATCCATTTCTTTTAAACTGATTAATGCCTCTGCTAAAATAGCGGAGAGAAGAAATTTAAATGAACATAGAATCATGTTAAACATGTTAAGCATTTGTACTTATTATCTGACAATGTAATTTCAAGGATGCTGTTTTTAAATGATTTGAGTTTTAGGACTTTATAGAATCATGCAGCACAGAAGGAGGCCATTCGGCCCATCGTGCCTGTGCTGGCTCTTTGAAAGAGCTATCCAATTAGTCGCACATCCCTGCTCTTTCCCCATAGCCTTGCAAATGTTTCATTTTCAAGTATTTATCCAATTCCCTTTTGAAAATTACTCTTGAATCTGCTTCCACCACCCGTTCAGTCAGTGCATTCCAGATCATAACAACTTGCCGTGAAAAAAACATTCTCCTAATCTCCCCACTGGTTCTTTTGCCAATTAACTTAAATCTGTGTCATCTGGTTATCGACCCTCCTGCCAGTGGAAACAGTTTCACCTTATTTACTGTATCAAAACTCTTCATAATTTTGAACACCTCTATTAAATCTCCCATTAACATTCTCTGCACTAAGGAGAACAATCCCAGCATCAGTAGTCAATCCTAGCAACTGAAGCCCCTCATCCCTGGTACCATTCTAGTAAATCTCCTCTGCCCTCTCCAAGGCCATGACATCCTTCCTGAAGAGTTATGCCCAGAATTGAATACAATATTCCAGCTGAGGCCTAACCAGTGGTTTATAAAGGTTTAGCATAACTTCCTTGCTTTTGTACTTTAGTCCGCTGTTTATACAGCCATGGATCCTGTATGCTTTTTTAATAGCCTTATCAACTTGCCCTACCACTGTCAAACATTTGTGTACGCAAACCCACAGGTCTCTCTGTTCTTGCACCCCCTTTAAAATTGTACCATTTAGTTTATATTGCCTCTCCTCATTTTTCCTTTCAAAATGCATCACTTCACACTTCTCTGCATTAAATTTCATTTGCCATGTGTCTGCCCTTTTCACCAGTCTGTTTTATATCCTCCTGAAGTCTACTACTATCCTCCTCACTGTTTACTACATTTCCAAATTTTGTATCATCTGCAAACTTTGAAATTATGCCTCCTATACCCAAGTCCAGGTCATTAATATATATCAAAAAGTGCTGTGGCCCTAATACCGACCCCTGGGGGACACCACTTTATACTTCCCTCCGTTCTGAAAAACAATCGTTCACCATCACTCTCTGCCTTCTCTCCCTTAGTCAAATTTGTATCCACGCTGCCACTGGCCCTTTAATTCCATGGGCTTCAATTTTGCTAACAAGCCTATTATGTGGTACTTTGTCAAACGCCTTTTGAAAGTCCATATACACATCAGCTGCATTACCTTCATCAACCCTCTCCGTTATTTCATCGAAGAACTCAATTAAGTTTCTCAGACACGATTTTCCTTTAACAAATCTGTGTTGGCTGTCATCTAATAACCCCTATTCTTCCAAGTGACAATTAATTTTGTCCCGGATTATTGTCTCCAGAAGTTTCTCCACCACCGACGTTAGGCTGATTGGCCTATAGTTACCGGATTTATCCCTCTTCCCTTTTTTGAACAGGGGCGTAACATTTGCAATCCTCCAGTCCTCCGGCACCACTCCTATATCCAAGGAGGATTGAAAGATTGTGGCCAGAGCCACCGCTATTTCCACCCTTACTTCCCTCAGCAACCTAGGATGCATCCCATCAGGACCGGGTGACTTTTCTACTTTGAGCGCTGCCAACCTTTTAAGTACCTCCTCTTTATTTTTATCCTATCCAATGTCTCTATCCCCTCTTCCTTTACTGTGCCATTGGCAGCATCCTCTTTTGTGAAGACAAATGCAAATACTCATTTAGTACCTCAGCCATGCCCTCTACCTCCACAAGAAAATTTCCTTTTTTGTTCCATAATTAGCCCCACTCTTCCTTTGACTATCCCTTTACTCTTTATATGTTTATAAAAGACTTTAGTGTTTCCTTTTATGTTACCCGCTAATCTTTTCTCATACACTCTCTTTGCCCCTCTTATTTCCTTTTTCAGTTCTCCTCTGCATTTTCTATATTCTGCTTGATTCTCTACTGTATTATAAACCTGACATCTACAGTAATTTTGTAGCACAATCAGAAAGCAAAACGCTAATATTCTTGTTTACTTCTAAATGTACGCAACTATAATATATCATTCTCATTCTAGTTTTACATTCACCATTATGATTCTGCCAAATATATGTACTTTAATAAAACATATACATTAAAAATAAAGAACTTGCATTTATACAGCATCTTTCACAACCTCAAGATGTTCCAAAGCCAATGAAGTACTTCTGAAGTATAGTCACCATTATAATGTAGGAAATTTGCACACAAACAGCAATGAGTCTCGAGTGGGCCACAGCTTGAACTCACAACCTTCTAATTCAGAAGCAAGAGTGCTACCACTGAGCCAAGGCTAACACCTTTGTTAGAAACATGTTTGAAAACCCTGGAAAATCCCAATTAAGGAGAGAATAAAATATTTTAGCTCTTAATGTAAAAGAAAAAAGAAAATGATTTTTAATCAAAAATCTGTGTGGAAGCAGAAGCTTGACCATTTACTACAATTCCTATGATGAGACAGAAATGCAAACTCAAATCATAATATTCAATGTATATAAATATCCCACTTAATATCTATTCGTTACAGTTTCCTATTGAAACCTAAAAGCAGAACTCATCTAATGTTATCTTTTCCAGCATGGGATTGGCACTTCATCAGGGTGGTCATGGTCACAGCCACAGTGCAACTTACATCGAACATTCAGCGGAATTTGTCCACAGTCATCAGCCAAATGCCAGCATTCGAGCAGCTTTCATCCATGTTGTGGGAGATTTTTTACAAAGCCTTAGTGTGCTAATCAGTGCCCTTATAATTTTCTTCAAGGTCAGTTATCATTTTATAATTTGCTGATAGTTCTGGGTCAACAAAACGTTTTGAGTTCCACTTCATTTTTCTATTTCACTATACCAAGTAGATTGTCAAACCATGCATGCCGCCCTAGTACACCTTGACTGAGGCTGCATGCTAAACTCTCATATAACAGCTCTTTCCAAGCTACACATTCACATTCATACTGGAGGAGGGCACACTTTATTTCTATCACTTCAAACTGGAACTGTTGTTGTATGACTATTTGAAAAGGTGAGTTCACAAAGCAATTTTACAACACAACCTATCAACCAAATCCATTTTCATTGACTCACACACAAGCTCCATAGAGAGGACACTTGATTGTCGTTCTGTGCACTTTTTTAATTCCCAGCATCCCAACACTACCTCTCTTGTTGCTGGAAAAGATGATATATAACAGAAGGCAGCAGACCCAGAAAGGAGAGGGCATCCTAATTTTAGATTCAGCTCTCAATTTGAATAAGCCAGGATGTTACCATGTCAACTTCATGGAGCCTGAGAACATAGAGGGAATAGGCCAGGATGAAGCTGGAAGTCTCTTAAAGCTCAGTGCTAACATCATGCTTTTCTTGAATTCTTCCTCTACTCACTCACTCAATAACTCACTCACTCACTGACTTACTCGCTTACATATACATTGCAGCAAAGCACCATGACTCACAACTGAGCAGATGTTTCTCATCCACCATTCTAACATACATTCCCATACAGTTTTTATAGGCATTCCCAGAGAGCAAGGCACAGGTCCCAGTGGCACCCAGCACTTTGTGTCATTCACTCCACCCATAGCAAGCACCAGTTTAGGTACTTCCAACCAAAGAATTTGGATAGTCAGTTGGAGGTAGGTGATGCATGGAGCACGTGAGCAGAAGCAGATAGTCGGAGGCCACATGGCCGTGACCTACAAGGCTACGGACCAAGTTCTGGAAAGTGGGATTAGGCTGGGTAGCTCATTATCGGCCGGCGCGGACACAATGGGCTGAATGGCCTCCTTCTGTGCCGTAAATTTTCTATGATTCTACGACCAGCTCACCTTTTTCATCAGCTGCAAAGCCCTGGGATCCGGACCTCATGGTGTCTACATTTAAAAGAATGATGCTATGTGAGTTCTAGTTATTGCAGCAGTTACCTAGCATCCTGCAAGATCTGTTGGTGACTAGGCAGGGGGTCCTATTATCCACATCTGTACAGTTGTGAACGACTGTTTAACAGAACTACAGCTCACCATGAAGCACGTACAACTCCAGGGTTATCTGCACTAGATCCCCTAGTAGCAAGAGAACCTCAAACTAGTTAACAGGTCAAAAAAATTTTCTCACATTGTAACAGATATGTGGAACAGCAAAAACAATTAATGCCATGTGATAATTCTTTCAAAACATTCTCGGTAAATTATCTGGTTAGGAAATTTGTCATGATACATACAGATTAAGTTGATCAAATGTACCATGGAGCATGGCAGTTTCTGTGACTCTGGGATCATGGAAGTATCATCTATAGAAAGCAATTGTCTTTCATTGATATACATGCCAAATGTATGTTAAAAATCTCAACAATAATTTCATTCCTCAGTTCCAGTTCTGTGCAATATTCAAACAGTGTACTATAGGGATAATTTTGTGAATATCTGCCAATGTTGGTTGCTCACAATTTTCTGATATACACTGGCAGGCAAGGTTCCCCACCACCAGCATGTATTCAGAAAATCACCCTCTATAATCCTGTGTGCCTGTCTGAGTTCCTGGTAGGTTAATGATTGCTGGTCGCTATCTGTGTGAACTCTCTAATGGTCTAATGGATATGTGTCTGTCCAAACTCCCTGACGAACCAGCGTCTCCAAATTCCCTGGTAATGCTTTCCCCGTTAGTGTAGGGAAGCTCTGCCTTGCTTATCTATTCTATGTGTACAGACTTAGGCTTGGATAATCTCAAATTTTGTTTGGGAGACAATGGAGACAAACCATGTATTAAATGCAGTCTGTTGAAGCCTCCTTTATAGGAAGCTAATAACCATGTAGTCATTAGTAATGAGGTGATCCAGCACCCAGCACATTGTGCCATGGTGGTACAAAGTATATTCATGCTTCTGCTTTTTTACCAGGCAGGTTTGCAATCTCAGCCATGCAGTTGGAGAGAGATTGTAAATATTGATGAGCACTTCTCCACAAGAAAGCTAGAGGAAAAAAAACACACTCTGGGCCCTTGAGCACCTTATTGAGCAACACTGGCAGAGGTCTTAACTCGGGTGCATGGGTCGTGGAGACCTTCGGGTCGATTTTAGCACCCGCAATCAGGTGCGTTCCTGGCGGGGGGGGGGCTCTGAAAATCGGGGATTCCCGGGGCGGGGCGGGAGCCCGGCTCCAACCCGCCCACTTCCGGGTTTCCCACAGACGCGCTGACATGCGCGCGCAGCCCCCACATGTGGGACTCCTGCTGGCAATTAAAGCTGGCGGGGTGCCACTTAAGCTATTTATTTAGGTATTTCAGGTCATTTACAGACCTGATTAAGGAGATATTTCAGGAGGGTTGGGATTTTACAAATAACTGGGACTGTTTCCCGTACTGGGGGAAACACTCCCAGTTCAAATGGACGTGTTGCAGCCACCAGCCTGTGGCAGCTGCAAAGGTCCATTTGACAGGTCGGGGGGGGGAGACCCTCACTCATTGCAGGAGGCCGCTCTGTCACTTTGGACAAAGTTTGGCCTGCACCATCCTCCTCCTAACAATCAAATTCACCAACTTGCACACTTACCCCGGGGTCCAGAGACATGTATCTACCTTGCGGACCCCCTCAGATGTACATCTTCCGGATGGGGGCCGCCGTAGCTGCAGTCATGACCTCCTCGGAGGGCGAACAGCATCACCAGCCTCACCAGCCTCACCATCCACCTCTGACACATGGAGCTCCACAACACAGTGCTGTGACACATCCACCTGCACAGCAGGTGGGAGGGCAACCGCAGAGAGAGATGCGTCGCAGAGGGCACTACCCTCACCACAGGGTCCACAGACCGAGGCTCAGCTTCCTGGAC
The DNA here is from genome assembly GCF_035084215.1 of Heptranchias perlo. Lineage (NCBI taxonomy): Eukaryota > Metazoa > Chordata > Chondrichthyes > Hexanchiformes > Hexanchidae > Heptranchias > Heptranchias perlo. The sequence goes on from NC_090327.1 coordinate 93,830,233, forward strand.
CTCACTGAGCAGCAATGCACACGGAGGCTCAGAGTCACTCGACATGTAGTCGTGGACATCTGCAGCCTCCTTCATGCCGAGCTGCTCCCAGCTGGCCCGAGCACCATCTTCTTACCTGTCGCTGTCAAAGTCACTACTGCCCTCAACAACTTCTCCTCGTCCTTCCAGGGTGCCACCGAGGACATCGCCGACATCTCTCAGTCGTCTACACAGAAGAGCCCTGCAAATACACCTACACCCGTTCTGCAGTGACACAATGGGTGGCATCAGTTGTGGGTCTTCATTGTGATCCTCAGGAAAGGGCATTATTGCACAAACCAGACAAGATTCGCAAAGACGTGACAGTAGTGGTGCCAATATAATATGTAATGTGAGTTGCTCAGAAATTAAATATAAGGAAAAACCATGGCAAACCCTCAAGCACCCTTGTGCATCCCCTTCATGCTCACGACACGTTTGCCTTACGCTGCCTACTGCACAGATGTGATGCATGCCCTGTGGCTGCAGCACAGGCAGTGGCAGGTTGAGTGAGGCTGACCGTGAAAGAGATGCATGAGAGGGTGAGTATGAGATAGAGCCATGAGACTGTATGAGGATTGGGTTGAGTGGTAGTGGCGGGATGAGTACTGGCGAGGTGAGTAAGTGCAAGTAAGATGAGGATGAGGTTTGAGTGGGTGTGAGGGGTGATGTGACAGAGTAGTGTTGGCAGTGCAGAAGGAGATGTGGGGTGGGGTGGTGATGTGGCAGACAGAGTGTAGGGGAATGAATAAGTGTACTCACTTTGGCTGATCTACTTAGGTCATTGCAGCGCCTCCTGCACTGTATGCAGGTGGGCGATATGTTGGTGGTGCAGGTGACCTCCTCTGCCACCTCGAGCCAGGCCCGCCGGGGGGAAGATCTCTGTCCTCCCCCTCCTCCTCACCCCATCCAATGATACCTGGAGTGAGGCATCATTAAACCTGGGAGCAGCCTTTCCCCTGGGCTGCTCCATGCAGCATCAGTCAGTGGAGGACTGCCCCTTTAAATAGAGCTCCTCGAGCTGACAGACCTTACTGCGCATGCGCAGTCCACCCGACGTGCAGCTCAGCAGCGGGGAACCCGGAAGACCAGGTAAGTGGATCCAATCAGCCTGCGATTGCGCGCGGGGCAGACTGATTTCACCGGGCGCGTGCGCCCCACCGCCGTGAACCCGCTGCCCTGGTAATATCGGGCCCCTTAAGAGGGAAAGAAAATACAATGCGCAATATTTAAAATGGAGTAAGCAGTGACTAATGATATGCTTCACGGAGACATCTGATAAACGTTTTGAACTGGTACTAATATTCTCTTCCAGCCTGAACACAAAGTAGCTGATCCTATCTGCACATTTATTTTCTCCGTGTTTGTGTTGGGAACAACTATCACTGTTCTGCGAGATATTTTGTTGGTGCTGATGGAAGGTAATTCTTATCTCTACTATTCTCATTTTAGTTCTAGTGACATTTTAGTTCTAGTGACATGAGAACAGGTTCAGATCAGAGACAGTTTGAGATGTTGTCAAGTTTGCAACTATTGGCTTCATGATGCCCTCATAGCACCTTTCATAAGGAGTAAGAAGGCAATTATTTTTACACAGAGAAAAAAGTAGACTTGTAATTTTAACCCCCAAGAACAGGTGGGTTGGAGTTGGGTGGGAGTTGAAAATAGTTGTTTCTTGAGTTGCAACCGCAACCCAGCTCCACATCTGGGTTTAAAGTGGGCACGTAAAAGCACAAGCTCCCCACTGGGAATGCAAAGTCAGAAAATTTTGCGGCCACGACCCAAAAAACAACTATTTTTATTTCCACCCGGCCTCAACCCACCCATTCTGGGAGGTTAAAATTCCCCCCCACGTGGAGTAAATACCAGAGGAGGTCATTCAAACAAATAATATAAATAGGCTCAAAAGGCAAGTCGATGTGTATCTGGAGAGAGAAGCAATTAGAGAACGTGGCACATAGATCAACAGGTGAGATCAATCAAATGGCACTAACCATTTGAGCCTAATGGTCTTTTCCTGTTTCTAATTTGTGCTTCATGTGTTTATGCTTTACAAACAGTTGGAACCTTTTTCATATTAGAAGGATGGGGGTAACTTTGAACTTCAGCGTGGGCAAAAAACTGATGATATCAGATCGGACGCCCGTTACACACCCTGCCTGGTCTTCCTTTTCATTAACTTCAATTGGGCGGGTTGTATAACAGGCAGTCGATCCTTTACTGACAATGGGTGGGGTTTATAACAGGCAGTCGATCCTTTACTGACAAAGGGTGGGGTTTATAACAGGCAGTCGATCCTTTACTGACAAAGGGTGGGGTTTATAACAGGCAGTCGATCCTTTACTGACAAAGGGTGGGTTTTATAACAGGCAGTCGATCCTTTACTGACAAAGGGTGGGGTTTATAACAGGCAGTCGATCCTTTACTGACAAAGGGTGGGGTTTATAACAGGCAGTCGATCCTTTACTGACAAAGGGTGGGGTTTATAACAGGCAGTCGATCCTTTACTGACAAAGGGTGGGGTTTATAACAGGCAGTCGATCCTTTACTGACAAAGGGTGGGGTTTATAACAGGCAGTCGATCCTTTACTGACAAAGGGTGGGGTTTATAACAGGCAGTCGATCCTTTACTGACAAAGGGTGGGGTTTATAACAGGCAGCCGATCCTTTATTGAGAATGGGTGGGGTGTATAATAGGTCGCCAATCAGAAAGCAGAGAGTAGTGCTGAACATTTGTTTTTAAGACTGGAGGGAAGTGTACAGTGATGTTCCCCAGCGTTAATATATATTAATGACCTGGACTTGGGTATACAGGGTATAATTTCAAAGTTTGTAGATGACACGAAACTTGGGAATGTAGTAAACAATGCGGAGGATAGTAACAGACTTCAGGAGGACATTAACAGACTGGTGAAATGGGCAGACACATGGCAGGTGAAATTTAATGCAGAGAAGTGTGAAGTGATACATTTTGGTAGAAAGAATGAGGAGAGGCAAAATAAACTAAATGGTACAATTTTAAAGGCGGTACAGGAACAGAGAGACCTGGGGGTGTATGTACACAAATCTTTGAAGGTGGCAGGACAAGTTAAGAAGGCTGTTAAAAAGCATATGGGATCCTGGACTTTATTAATAGAGGCATAGAGTACAAAAGCAAGGAAGTTATGCTAAACCTTTATAAAACACTGGTTTGGCCCCAGCTGGATTATTGTGTCCAATTCTAGGCACCACACTTTAGGAAGGATGTCAAGGCCTTACAGAGGGTGCAGAAGAGATTTACTAGAATGGTACCAGGAATGCGGGACTTTAGTTACGTGAAAAGACGAGAGAATCTGGGGTTGTTCTCCTTAGAGCAAAGTAGATTAAGGGGAGATTTAATAGAGGTGTTCAAAATCATGAAGGGTTTTGTTAGAGTAAATAAGGAGAAACTGTTTCCAGTGGCAGAAGGGTCGGTAACCAGAGGACACAGATTTAAGATAATTGGCAAAAGAACCAGAGGCAAGATGAGGAAACATTTTTTTATGCAGAGAGTTGTTATGATCTAGAATGCACTGCCTGAAAGGGTGGTGAAAGAAAATTCAATAATAACTTTCAAAAGGGAAGTAGATAAATACTTGAAGAAGAAAAATTTGCAGGGTTATGGGGAAAGAGCAGGACAATGGGACTAATTGGATAGATCTTTCAAAGAGTCAGCACAGGCACGGTGGGCCAAATGGCCTCCTTCTGTGGTGTATCATTCTATGATTCTATTATTGCTTTTAAAATTTCAGTATTTTTTCTCATAATCAAAATCATACACTCCAAACCATCTGAAGCTATGTGAACAAGTCAAAGAACATGATAATAGCATCAAGAGGTAAATAGCTGTGAGGGTATGCAAGGTGTTAAGCATTTTTGTTGTCTGGGGCAGTTGGATGCTTCACCTCTTACAAAACCCCACAAAAATGCCTGGAAAATATATCTATATGTTTGGGAAAATATATAATGGAAAATATATGATCAATATATGAACTTTAAAGAATAGTGTTTTATTTCATTTTATTTATCTCGGAAATCTTCTGTGCTTATCAAGGTGCACCAGTTGGACTGAATTACAATGCTGTGAAGGAAAAGATTCTGGCTGTTAATGGAGTGAAAACAATGCACAGCCTTCATCTCTGGGCTCTTACCACGAACCAGGTTATTCTTTCAGCTCATGTTGCCATAGGTCAGTAAAGAAACATCTTAAATGTAATTTCTTGGCTTCATTCAGTCAGTAGTACTTTCTCTCCATTAGTTATACCCGCTTTCTTGCATACAAGTTAGTAGTAAATATGGGCTCTGAATTGCCTCAATGTAAGTTATGGTGTTTTTGCCCCACAAAGTTACACCATTCATCAACATAGGGAGTTACACATAAGTTTCCTGGGGTAAGTTAGTTGAGATATTTTTGCTGCAGCTCTGATGTAACCTGAATGTAGAAACTGTGTAAGTTGCTGACACGCCCCTCCCCCACTCACCTCCCCCAGGAAACTTTCGTTGTAAAAGGGTGCAATTCTTTAAAGGCACTCTACAGATGCCCGGCAGCAGCTCCATACTGTCCAACAGCAAGGTAAGCAGCCGACAAGTTGTTTCAATGGCAATTTCCAGCAAATCACTTGATGTCGTCTCTCACCCACAGCATCAGTCCAAATTGGCACCATCATGCCCACTTTGTTTTCAGCTGTGACCACTGGGTATCATGTCAGCACAGCAGGCAAAAGAAACACAACCCACTTCTCTGATGAAGACCTCCAAGCCCTCTTCCAAGGAGTTCAAGACAGGGCCTCACACTCATGGCTTTTCCTTTTATCAAGCCTGTAGGGAGCTGGCACTGACTCCCAACTCTCTCAAACCCAGGACTGATAACAGTGCAGAAAAAAAGAGAAAACACTTTTTGAGGGCGAGCAAGGGTAACATGTCATCACTTTCTCCTTTTCCTCCCTGCCCATCCTGATCACCGCTGCACACTTCACCCTCTCAAAGCAATACTCACACTACTAACCCTTCACACTGCACTCTGGGTAAAGGCACCGATTACTCTCCTAACTCTCGGCAGCACTCTCGCCTCTGAGTCAGAAGGTTGTGGGTTCAAGTCCCTTCAGAGACTGGAGTACATAATCCAGGCTGACACTCCGAGTGCAGTACTGAGGGAGTGCTGCACCGTTGGAGGTGCTGTCTTTCGAATGAGATGTTTAACCAAGGCCCCGTAAAAGATCCCATGGCACAATTTCAAAGAGCAGGGGCGTTCTCCCCAGTGTCCTGGCCAATATTTATCCCTTAACCAACATCACTAAAAACAGATTATCTGGTTATTCTCACATTATTGTTTGTGGGAGCTTGCTGTGCGCAAATTGGCGCCCGCGTTTCCTACATTACAACAGTGACTACACTTCAAAAAGTACTTCATTGGCTGTAAAGCACTTTGAGATGTCCTGAGATTGCGAAAGGCGCTATATAAAGGCAAGTCTTTCTTTCTAACAAACACCAAATACCTTGAGTAACACACTTTCCTCCACTTTAACATCCTCACACCCACATTTCTCCTCTCCCATCATAATTGCCACATGTCATAACTGACAGCTTTATCCTCACACACACAACCTTCCAATCCCTCAGCTTGCAATAAAACAATGTTTGCCTTGAGATACACTGGGCACTTATCCTATGATTTCTTATTTATGAATATTACAGTAAATCAGGAAATAGACTATTCAGTAGATTCAGACTTCTCCATATAGGTGAGGATTCCTGGCAAGGTCCTGCTGGACCAAAGAGATCTGTTTTGGTGTCATCTGGTAGGATGCGTTGAAGAAGGGAAGGCTTAGGTGCTGCCAAAGCAGTCAATCAGTTGATGAAGACGTCCTGCAGAACCAGCCCTCTGATGCCCCTACACCGGTGAGTGAGGTCACCCCCTGCTTTGCATCACAGACAAGATGGATGTCCTGGGAAAGGAACCCTTTCCTATTCACATACGTCAATAGCTTCTTGGTTGGCGCCTTCAATGCCATGTGCGTGCTGTTGTGGTAGCCTGAACCCCGGGAAATCCAGTTATCCTGTAGAAGTCCCTGGCTCTGTGCCTCTGCTGCCTGGGGATAATGCCGATGTGGCTGAATTCAACTGCTCTATGAAAGAGGGCATCTGTCACCTGCATGATCCAGAGCCATGAAAGTTGAAGGATGTTGCCACTTTAATTGCCACAGACAAGGCAGTTGTGGCAGTGGAGCAAGTCTACAAATCTTCATGATGAAGTTGGCAGAGATGCCCAGTGACATTCTCGGAGAGGCATGGCTGTTGGATGCACAGCTCCTCGGACAACCGGTGCAGCCTATTCGCACGTTGGGGAGGGTGGTACCTGGTGGGCTGCTGTTCTCAGCCATGCTGCCTGATTCTCTTGGCCTCTCTACTAGTGCCCTCCCTTCTGCTCTCCCTTACTCCTACGTCTCATTTCCTAATCCCGTTTTGCCTAAGTAAGTCCTGAATCTTCACTTTGGTCCAAGTATCTTGGACTTTCTTCTTTCCACTCTGCATGTGACTCTGGGTCTCCTCAGAGCTCCTGGTCTTCCTTAGTGCCTTATGCATAAGAATCACATGTACAGCTTACACAATATTTTTTGTCCTAAATAATATATGAAATAAGTCTGAAATTCACAGAGAATTATTGGAAATGGAATATTGGAGCTCTCAATTCATAAAAAGTACAATCAAGCCACTGTGCTGCATCCTGTTTATTCTTTCAGCCAGCATGCAGTGAACCATATATTTGCATATGTTTAATCACCTGCGTAAAAACAATTGCTTTTCCTGTTGTTCACAGGTGACACAGTGGATCCTCAACAAGCGCTCAAGGAAATTACAGAAATGATTTTTGACACCTTTTGTGTTCACTCTATCACAATTCAACTGGAAGAGCATTCGGATCAAGAACCAGAGTGCGTGTTTTGCCAGGACCCCAAAGATTAAGGCTGCATTAAGAGACAGTACCCTTTTTTGTTAGCCTGCACTATATTTGGCAAAACCAGTAAAGCCAGATATATTGGCCTCTACTGCATCCATTGTCATTTTACAAACCTCAGCAAAATCCAAGAAAATGTATGGGATGATCATCTATCTATATAATTAAAAGTCTTGCAAATAATGTGTTGCACATTAAATCTGCCTGTTTGCAGAAAAATCAAGTGTCATGGTTTTCCATAAGCCACTTATGTGTACCGATTTGCTGAAATTTGTACCAGCAAAGATGCCACACAAACCATCAAAAAAGCAACCACTTGAAAAAGCTGCAATTTCAACCAATCACATCACTGTATGTTTATGTTTTCAAAGTGCTTCCTGCTGCATTTTTATTTCTGACCCAGCAAACATATAAAAATGAATTAATTTCTTCTTAATCATTGATCCTGAAATTCTATGGGGCTTCCATGGTCACCAGTGGTAACTTCAGTAGGAGATCGACGGAGACTTCAAAGAAACAGCATAAATGGCCATTTTCAGCCAGAGTTACAGTGGGTGACCCCACGGAGTTTGCAGCCCATTAAACAAATAATTCCTGGTTTGGTTTTCACATTCCTACACCACAGTTTATTTCCAGAGGCGTACTTATGTCTTGAGGGCTGAGGAATCACTTTTTCTCTTTGTCTGCAGCTTTGCTACTTCACCTGTGCTGTGGTACCCATTTCTCTGTCTTAAAGTTAGGTCCAATCAAACCCTCTAGCTTCATTCACCATGCAGGTGCAATCTTTTACGGTGCTTTCTATTTTTCTCACATCTCTGATTTTTTGATCTGTTTGTGTTATTTCATAAAAATTATTAATGTTTATCATACCTTTTTATCTTCCCTGTGTGAAATTCAGCCCAATCTTCACCACCTTCTATGCACATGCACTCCTCTTTTTAAATCGTTCACCTGACGAAGGAGGAAGCCTCCGAAAGCTTGTGAATTTAAAATAAAATTGCTGGACTATAACTTGGTGTTGTAAAATTGTTTACAATTAAAAAAAAACTGCCAACGACTGATGAGAGAGACTGAGAAAGAGACACACAAACAGTAAGAGATAATGACCCTGAAAATCTGCACCTTTCTCAGCGGATTCAAGACAGGCAGGGATGGGTTTTGGAGTAGGATCATATTCCAGCAGGTCCCAGCCAGAGTATGCCAGAGTATCTGCCAGATGTAGGGGCATGTAGCTGAAGTGCCCATCCTTTAGTTGCCAGGAGCATGTAAACGAGCATTTAATGAAGAAATGACGGGCCCTGTCAGATTTCCTGTCATTCCCGCCACAAATACACCTAATGCATTGAATGCCTGCATAAAACAGGCATTCCTTTGACAGGTCCAGCTGATCCAAAGGAGAGTAAGGAACAGCATTCACTAGATAATTATGTACGAAGAAGGCTATTCAGCCCATCTTGATTCAGAGAGATACTAACATCCCCCCCCACCCCCCACCTCAAATTGTTTCTTAAATGGTCCCAGTGTTCTTGCTGCCACTACTCTAGAAGTTTATTCCTCACTATGTGAAGAAGAATTTCCTGCTATCAGTTCAAACATGACCTTTTGCTATTTTGAAACAGTGGCAGTTTTTTTTAAAAAGAACATGAGTTCACATGCACGGAAGGTGGTGAAGATTAGGCTAAATTTGACTTGGAAAGTTAAAAAGATGTGATAAATATTTACTGTTCTACTCCCACAATTTAATTTAATGCAATATTCTGAGTGAATTTTTTTGATACCCTTAACAATTAACAGCCATAATAATAAGGTTACTCATTTGTAATATCCAAAAAAGTATGGATGTCATCACATTATTTTAAACTGAAAATACAACTAATAATCCCACAATACTTTGTAATAAAAATGCAATTTCAGTTATCCAATCATCATAAATCAGTGGCTCTGAGAATATATACGTTAGATGGCATAAAACACCGTATCCTGACTCATTGTGAGCAATGCAACAGCAGGTTGCTAGAAAAATGAAAATCCAAAGTGCAGTTGACACAATGGGGTCGAAATTCTGTGCCCATTCTGGTGTACTCCCACTGATGTCACAAAGTTCACAGGGTCAGGGAGAGGTCTCATGATTTGCACGGTTTCAGGGTACATCTGGGGCACCACCCCCCAACCAAAAGGCTGGAAAGTACAGCCGGGGCAGCTGAAAGATGTTTTGGGAGGTGAGGGAGGATTTAACCCTGCTTCCTGGCAGGTCATTCTTCAGCCAATGTAGCTGCATTCATCAGGCATAGGCCAAGGTCACATTGTGTTCCTTCGAAGGCCAAGGTCACAGGATCTCCCCCCGTAGGGACTCGCTGCCCTGGCCCTGCCTCAACTCATGATGATTACTTTGTTTGGGGTGGATGGAGGCTCTGCCCCAACAAAGCTATCCAAAAAATGGAAAGCAAGGCTGGGACCTGGTGTATCTGGGCCCTGGCCAAGTTTCCAAAAGTTACAGTGGGAGTACACCAGAGTGGGCACAGAATTTCGACCCCATTGTGTCAAGTGCACTTTTTGCCTATCATACTTCCCGTGTCAATAGTTCTACTCCCACAGTTTAATTTAGTATCATATTGTGAAGGAATATGCACAAAGCTATAACACGTAGTAAGTGGGGATCAGTAACTTTGACAAACTTCCAATCAAAATCAGCAGTCAGAAAACAACTACCAATAGCAGCAAGCAGAGGGTGAACTAATGAAATTGTTTCAAATATTTTTTGAATTTCCTTTCAGTTGCCATCCAGAACTTCCACTAGCTGAGAAATATAGTAGTTAAAATAGGGCTTGTAACACAAGAAAACTTTTTAAAAATTCACAAGAAAATTATTAGGCTTATCTGAACAGAAATTTTGTATGTATAAAACATTTTAACAATATTTTCCATCAGAAGCTTCCTCTCGGAAGCCCAGTTTTGAGTTTGGGGCAGTTTCCTGGACCATCATCCTATGAGCTGGTTTATTTCCCAGCAGGCCTCAGTGTCTGCAGCTCCCACAATATCTTTGATTGACAGCAAGACTGGCCACTCACACAATGTGCCAAGACTTACTATTTTGAAGACTTGCCACTTGCACCCCCCCTCACCCCGACCCCACCCTCCCCCGGTCTTCTGTCCAGTGATGAAGAAAGATTGAGAGGATTAAGAAAAACATTTTTAGGAACAATACAAATAACCAGAATTTGTTTTTCTCGTATAAAATGTCAGAACAATGTAAAGAACGAGTTCTTCAACTTTTTCTGAGGTAATTTTCTTAAAACAACAATTCAAGAGGTTGTTTACAATATGTTACGTGTGATAAATGAAACATTTGACTTTAAAATTTGACATTGTTTAATCTTTGTAATTTGTAATGTATGCCAATTGATTTTTTTTTTATTCGTTCATGGGATGTGAGCATCGCTGGCAAGGCCAGCATTTATTTCCCATCCCTAATTGCCCTTGAGAAGGTGGTGGTGAGCTGCCTTCTTGAACCGCTGCAGTCCGTGTGGTGAAGGTTCTCCCACAGTGCTGTTAGGAAGGGAGTTCCAGGATTTTGACCCAGTGACGATGAAGGAATGACAATATATTTCCTCAGCTATATTCCTGTTATTTATGTCATAATTTTAAAAAAACCTAAAAAACAAACACAATACATAAGCAGCAGAAATTGTAGAAGGCATACAGGATACTTTCCTTTATTAGCTGAGACATAGAATAAAGGAGCAGGGAGGTTATGGTAGAATTGTACAAAACACTAGTTGGGCCACAGAGATTAGTTACTGCAGTTAGGACTCTTGTCCTAAATTGTTCAATTTTTTTTTATTCGTTCACGGGATGTGGGCGTCGCTGGCAAGGCCAGCATTTATTTCCCATCCCTAATTGCCCTTGAGAAGGTGGTGGTGAGCTGCCTTCTTGAACCGCTGCAGTCCGTGTGGTGAAGGTTCTCCCACAGTGCTGTTAGGAAGGGAGTTCCAGGATTTTGACCCAGTGACGATGAAGGAACGACAATATATTTCCTCAGCTATATTCCTGTTATTTATGTCATAATTTTAAAAAAACCTAAAAAACAAACACAATACATAAGCAGCAGAAATTGTAGAAGGCATACAGGATACTTTCCTTTATTAGCTGAGACATAGAATAAAGGAGCAGGGAGGTTATGGTAGAATTGTACAAAACACTAGTTGGGCCACAGCTTGAGTACTGCATACAGTTCTGATCACCATATTACAGGAAAGATATGATTGCACAGAGGAGATTTACAAGGATGTTGCCAGGACTGGAGAATTTTAGCTATGAGGAAAGATTGGATAGGCTGGGGGATGTTTTCTTTGGAACAGAGGAGGCTGAGGGGAAATTTAATTGAGGTGTATAAAATTATGAGGGGCCTAGATAGAGTGGATAGGAAGGACCTATTTCCTTTAGCAGAGAGATCAATAACCAGGGGGCATAGATTTTAAATAATTGGTAGAAGGGTTAGAGAGGAGCTGAGGAGAATTTTTTTCACCCAGAGGGTGGTGGGGGTCTGGAACTCACTGCCTGAAAGGGTGGTAGAGGCAGAAATCCTCAACTCGTTTAAAAAGTACTTGGATATGCACTTGAAGTGCCGTGACCTACAGGGCTACGCACCAAGAGCTGGAAAGTGGGATTAGGCTGGTTAGCTCTTTTTCGGCTGGCACAGACACGATGGACCGAATGGCCTCCTATGCTGTAAATTTCTATGATTCTATGATTTAAGTTTGGAGGAAGTTCTGAGTTAAAGTCCTGAATTAAAACATGTTTAATTTAAGCAGAATCTTTCTGTAACTCTAAGTACTGTACCAGACATATTTGGTAAAGAAGAAAAAATGCAAATTAATCGGATCTTAAGTTTTATATATCTCTTGGCTCATGCTTTAATAAACCATATCCTAAATAGATGGACAGTAAAGGTAATGGGGTTGGGGGGGGTCGATTTTCAACTTCCAAAAGGTGCGTGAAGTTGATGGAGTAGCCATGCTGCCCACCTGAAGATAGCGTCAGGAGGCCCAATCCATTTGGACGCCAAACCACTTCATCAGCATGAGAGTCCAGCATCGGCAAGAGAGCCCAGCATCGGCATGAGAGGGCCATGCACTTTTATTGAACAGCAGAATTCTCCAGAGTACAAGTGGTCACAGATTGCACCCCTTTGCCATATATGCTCCCTTTATCAATCTGGTCACATCAACAGGAAAGACTACCATTCCCTCAAATGTCCACTTCCCCTGTAATCACAAATACCATACCATGCAAATCACTTTTCCTGGCAGTTGCCATGATGCCTTTATATTAAGGCAGTTCACAGTGCTACCATTCTTTCAGGCAAAAAGGCAAGTGCCTGGGTGAATCCTGGAAGATCAAGGCTACCCTATATAGCCTTAATTGATGACAAGTGTTAGCTTTCCCAGCGCTGCAATGAGGTCCATTCTGCTACCAGGTTCATCATCACCAACAATTAGTATTTATATAGTGCCTTTAATGCAGTAAAACGTCCAAGACATTTCACTGAGGTGTAAGGAAAAATGCACTGAACCAACAAAGGAAAGATTAGGAGGGATGACCAAAGGTTGGTTAAAGAGGTGAAGGGAAAGGGGGAATGCAAAAGAGGCCAGAGTCAGAGGCATGAATAGTGCAGTGTGGGGAGGAGGGTTGTAGGGCTGGAGGAGGTTACAGAGATAGGGAGCAGCGAGGCCATAAAGAGATTGAAACACAAGGACGAAAATTTTAAATTTGAGCCCTGAGGGACCAATCCATTCAAAATATCACTGAGTCCCTACTAAGGAACTACATGCACATTGGCACTAAGCAGCAGCAGAGGTCCATGAAGAAAGGCTTCTTTGATATTGATATTTTCCCAAGAGTGTAGGACATCATCAATTCCACATGTGTGTGGATTCAGGCTCCATCAGGTTATGTCATGCCATGTAAAAATAGAAAAGGATGTCAATAAGTCAATGTGTATCCTGATAGCAGTCCCGAAGTTGTGAGACTCCCCTCCTAATGCAAAATCTTGTTTGATGGGAGAGCAAATTGGAAAATCAGTGTGACGTATAGTATGCCATATTTGTGGCATTTATGACTTTCTCGTCATTAATTTTAAATAACTGGATAATCGGAAGTGTTCCAAATTAGAAGTGCTGGCTTCTGCATCCGATTCTCTGATCTGTACGTCTGTCCAGTCAGGCTTCGTGTGAAGAGTGAAGTCTTGCAATTTCAGTGTGTGATGTCAACATAAGCTTCTTCCATGCTAAAGGCAGCTATTCTGGGAGTTGCCGTGACTCTTACAACCTGCGACATTCCAATATTCAAGATCTGTTCAAGGGAGACAGCAAGTTGGATAAATAGTTATTGGGAGATTCTGGTCAGCCTCGCCCACCTTGGCTGATGATACCAGTCATGAAGACCAATATTAAGGTTGAGGAAAGCTACAAAGAGGTCTATGCCCAAACTAGGGCACACAAAGGTGTTTAGGAGTTTGCAATGATTCTGTTGCCTGGATCACTTGGGAGCTCCTTGCAATTTGGCCCAGAGAAGGTGCACAAAATAGTGTTCTTTGCTTCTTAATATCACAGTTGAGGAAGGTACCAGTATGCAGGAGGACAAGGAGCTGCAGCATTCAAGGAATGAGCAAGATAAAGACTGAAGTAAGGATGTGGCAGACAAGGCTTTACCACCAAGCAGATCATTGCCACAGCAACACCACTGCCGTGGTTGAAACATCAGGGGCAATAATGATGGTCACTTCTGCTTGCCTGATGGTGCCTTGTAGCTTGCAGGAAAGCCAAAGTTCACCACTGCAGCTGATGCCTTCCAAATGTTTTGCAGCAATAGAAAGCCTGTGGAATGGCACTGATATTGTTGTCTCCTGCTTCCTCTAAGAGGCTAGCCATGCTGCTGTCTGGGTAGATCAACATGTGGCCTATCTAAATTGCCTTCAAAACCAGCATCCAATATTTCATACATGATGATCATAGAGTAAGTGCAGGTGCTAATGTACAGCTGTGACTGTCAGCTACTTTAAATTGCCATATATGGGTTTTTTGTGCAATTATCCTAACATTGTCAAAAATGCTTATATGAGAAGGGTTCAGGTATCAGCCAGAGAGTACTAGAGAGTACTGTTAATTCAGATGTAGCCAATACTGGCAGTAGAGTACAAAAGGCAGATCTACTTACTGAGAAAGATTGTTTGATAACTATCCTTATACAATGATAGAATAGCTATGTGAAAGTATTCACTCTGCTTTTCCATTTTTAGTTAACAGTATTTCACAATTTCATTCTATTAGCCACAGCAATATGTTGTCCTCTCACAAAGTTCATATCCCCAGGCCCTGTGCAGCCTCCTAGCCTATGATTTCTATTTATTACCTGGAGTGAGGCATCATTAAACCTGGGAGCAGCCTTTCCCCTGGGCTGCTCCATGCAGCATCAGTCAGTGGAGGACTGCCCCTTTAAATAGAGCTCCTCGAGCTGACAGACCTTACTGCGCATGCGCAGTCCACCCGACGTGCAGCTCAGCAGCGGGGAACCCGGAAGACCAGGTAAGTGGATCCAATCAGCCTGCGATTGCGCGCGGGGCAGACTGATTTCACCGGGCGCGTGCGCCCCACCGCCGTGAACCCGCTGCCCTGGTAATATCGGGCCCCTTAAGAGGGAAAGAAAATACAATGCGCAATATTTAAAATGGAGTAAGCAGTGACTAATGATATGCTTCACGGAGACATCTGATAAACGTTTTGAACTGGTACTAATATTCTCTTCCAGCCTGAACACAAAGTAGCTGATCCTATCTGCACATTTATTTTCTCTGTGTTTGTGTTGGGAACAACTATCACTGTTCTGCGAGATATTTTGTTGGTGCTGATGGAAGGTAATTCTTATCTCTACTATTCTCATTTTAGTTCTAGTGACATTTTAGTTCTAGTGACATGAGAACAGGTTCAGATCAGAGACAGTTTGAGATGTTGTCAAGTTTGCAACTATTGGCTTCATGATGCCCTCATAGCACCTTTCATAAGGAGTAAGAAGGCAATTATTTTTACACAGAGAAAAAAGTAGACTTGTAATTTTAACCCCCAAGAACAGGTGGGTTGGAGTTGGGTGGGAGTTGAAAATAGTTGTTTCTTGAGTTGCAACCGCAACCCAGCTCCACATCTGGGTTTAAAGTGGGCACGTAAAAGCACAAGCTCCCCACTGGGAATGCAAAGTCAGAAAATTTTGCGGCCACGACCCAAAAAACAACTATTTTTATTTCCACCCGGCCTCAACCCACCCATTCTGGGAGGTTAAAATTCCCCCCCACGTGGAGTAAATACCAGAGGAGGTCATTCAAACAAATAATATAAATAGGCTCAAAAGGCAAGTCGATGTGTATCTGGAGAGAGAAGCAATTAGAGAACGTGGCACATAGATCAACAGGTGAGATCAATCAAATGGCACTAACCATTTGAGCCTAATGGTCTTTTCCTGTTTCTAATTTGTGCTTCATGTGTTTATGCTTTACAAACAGTTGGAACCTTTTTCATATTAGAAGGATGGGGGTAACTTTGAACTTCAGCGTGGGCAAAAAACTGATGATATCAGATCGGACGCCCGTTACACACCCTGCCTGGTCTTCCTTTTCATTAACTTCAATTGGGCGGGTTGTATAACAGGCAGTTGATCCTTTACTGACAATGGGTGGGGTTTATAACAGGCAGTCGATCCTTTACTGACAAAGGGTGGGGTTTATAACAGGCAGTCGATCCTTTACTGACAAAGGGTGGGGTTTATAACAGGCAGCCGATCCTTTATTGAGAATGGGTGGGGTGTATAATAGGTCGCCAATCAGAAAGCAGAGAGTAGTGCTGAACATTTGTTTTTAAGACTGGAGGGAAGTGTACAGTGATGTTCCCCAGCGTTAATATATATTAATGACCTGGACTTGGGTATACAGGGTATAATTTCAAAGTTTGTAGATGACACGAAACTTGGGAATGTAGTAAACAATGCGGAGGATAGTAACAGACTTCAGGAGGACATTAACAGACTGGTGAAATGGGCAGACACATGGCAGGTGAAATTTAATGCAGAGAAGTGTGAAGTGATACATTTTGGTAGAAAGAATGAGGAGAGGCAATATAAACTAAATGGTACAATTTTAAAGGCGGTACAGGAACAGAGAGACCTGGGGGTGTACGTACACAAATCTTTGAAGGTGGCAGGACAAGTTAAGAAGGCTGTTAAAAAGCATATGGGATCCTGGACTTTATTAATAGAGGCATAGAGTACAAAAGCAAGGAAGTTATGCTAAACCTTTATAAAACACTGGTTTGGCCCCAGCTGGATTATTGTGTCCAATTCTAGGCACCACACTTTAGGAAGGATGTCAAGGCCTTACAGAGGGTGCAGAAGAGATTTACTAGAATGGTACCAGGAATGCGGGACTTTAGTTACGTGAAAAGACGAGAGAATCTGGGGTTGTTCTCCTTAGAGCAAAGTAGATTAAGGGGAGATTTAATAGAGGTGTTCAAAATCATGAAGGGTTTTGTTAGAGTAAATAAGGAGAAACTGTTTCCAGTGGCAGAAGGGTCGGTAACCAGAGGACACAGATTTAAGATAATTGGCAAAAGAACCAGAGGCAAGATGAGGAAACATTTTTTTATGCAGAGAGTTGTTATGATCTAGAATGCACTGCCTGAAAGGGTGGTGAAAGAAAATTCAATAATAACTTTCAAAAGGGAAGTAGATAAATACTTGAAGAAGAAAAATTTGCAGGGTTATGGGGAAAGAGCAGGACAATGGGACTAATTGGATAGATCTTTCAAAGAGTCAGCACAGGCACGGTGGGCCAAATGGCCTCCTTCTGTGGTGTATCATTCTATGATTCTATTATTGCTTTTAAAATTTCAGTATTTTTTCTCATAATCAAAATCATACACTCCAAACCATCTGAAGCTATGTGAACAAGTCAAAGAACATGATAATAGCATCAAGAGGTAAATAGCTGTGAGGGTATGCAAGGTGTTAAGCATTTTTGTTGTCTGGGGCAGTTGGATGCTTCACCTCTTACAAAACCCCACAAAAATGCCTGGAAAATATATCTATATGTTTGGGAAAATATATAATGGAAAATATATGATCAATATATGAACTTTAAAGAATAGTGTTTTATTTCATTTTATTTATCTCGGAAATCTTCTGTGCTTATCAAGGTGCACCAGTTGGACTGAATTACAATGCTGTGAAGGAAAAGATTCTGGCTGTTAATGGAGTGAAAACAATGCACAGCCTTCATCTCTGGGCTCTTACCACGAACCAGGTTATTCTTTCAGCTCATGTTGCCATAGGTCAGTAAAGAAACATCTTAAATGTAATTTCTTGGCTTCATTCAGTCAGTAGTACTTTCTCTCCATTAGTTATACCCGCTTTCTTGCATACAAGTTAGTAGTAAATATGGGCTCTGAATTGCCTCAATGTAAGTTATGGTGTTTTTGCCCCACAAAGTTACACCATTCATCAACATAGGGAGTTACACATAAGTTTCCTGGGGTAAGTTAGTTGAGATATTTTTGCTGCAGCTCTGATGTAACCTGAATGTAGAAACTGTGTAAGTTGCTGACACGCCCCTCCCCCACTCACCTCCCCCAGGAAACTTTCGTTGTAAAAGGGTGCAATTCTTTAAAGGCACTCTACAGACGCCCGGCAGCAGCTCCATACTGTCCAACAGCAAGGTAAGCAGCCGACAAGTTGTTTCAATGGCAATTTCCAGCAAATCACTTGATGTCATCTCTCACCCACAGCATCAGTCCAAATTGGCACCATCATGCCCACTTTGTTTTCAGCTGTGACCACTGGGTATCATGTCAGCACAGCAGGCAAAAGAAACACAACCCACTTCTCTGATGAAGACCTCCAAGCCCTCTTCCAAGGAGTTCAAGACAGGGCCTCACACTCATGGCTTTCCTTTTATCAAGCCTGTAGGGAGCTGGCACTGACTCCCAACTCTCTCAAACCCAGGACTGATAACAGTGCAGAAAAAAAGAGAAAACACTTTTTGAGGGCGAGCAAGGGTAACATGTCATCACTTTCTCCTTTTCCTCCCTGCCCATCCTGATCACCGCTGCACACTTCACCCTCTCAAAGCAATACTCACACTACTAACCCTTCACACTGCACTCTGGGTAAAGGCACCGATTACTCTCCTAACTCTCGGCAGCACTCTCGCCTCTGAGTCAGAAGGTTGTGGGTTCAAGTCCCTTCAGAGACTGGAGTACATAATCCAGGCTGACACTCCGAGTGCAGTACTGAGGGAGTGCTGCACCGTTGGAGGTGCTGTCTTTCGAATGAGATGTTTAACCAAGGCCCCGTAAAAGATCCCATGGCACAATTTCAAAGAGCAGGGGCGTTCTCCCCAGTGTCCTGGCCAATATTTATCCCTTAACCAACATCACTAAAAACAGATTATCTGGTTATTCTCACATTATTGTTTGTGGGAGCTTGCTGTGCGCAAATTGGCGCCCGCGTTTCCTACATTACAACAGTGACTGCACTTCAAAAAGTACTTCATTGGCTGTAAAGCACTTTGAGATGTCCTGAGATTGCGAAAGGCGCTATATAAAGGCAAGTCTTTCTTTCTAACAAACACCAAATACCTTGAGTAACACACTTTCCTCCACTTTAACATCCTCACACCCACATTTCTCCTCTCCCATCATAATTGCCACATGTCATAACTGACAGCTTTATCCTCACACACACAACCTTCCAATCCCTCAGCTTGCAATAAAACAATGTTTGCCTTGAGATACACTGGGCACTTATCCTATGATTTCTTATTTATGAATATTACAGTAAATCAGGAAATAGACTATTCAGTAGATTCAGACTTCTCCATATAGGTGAGGATTCCTGGCAAGGTCCTGCTGGACCAAAGAGATCTGTTTTGGTGTCATCTGGTAGGATGCGTTGAAGAAGGGAAGGCTTAGGTGCTGCCAAAGCAGTCAATCAGTTGATGAAGACGTCCTGCAGAACCAGCCCTCTGATGCCCCTACACCGGTGAGTGAGGTCACCCCCTGCTTTGCATCACAGACAAGATGGATGTCCTGGGAAAGGAACCCTTTCCTATTCACATACGTCAATAGCTTCTTGGTTGGCGCCTTCAATGCCATGTGCGTGCTGTTGTGGTAGCCTGAACCCCGGGAAATCCAGTTATCCTGTAGAAGTCCCTGGCTCTGTGCCTCTGCTGCCTGGGGATAATGCCGATGTGGCTGAATTCAACTGCTCTATGAAAGAGGGCATCTGTCACCTGCATGATCCAGAGCCATGAAAGTTGAAGGATGTTGCCACTTTAATTGCCACAGACAAGGCAGTTGTGGCAGTGGAGCAAGTCTACAAATCTTCATGATGAAGTTGGCAGAGATGCCCAGTGACATCCTCGGAGAGGCATGGCTGTTGGATGCACAGCTCCTCGGACAACCGGTGCAGCCTATTCGCACGTTGGGGAGGGTGGTACCTGGTGGGCTGCTGTTCTCAGCCATGCTGCCTGATTCTCTTGGCCTCTCTACTAGTGCCCTCCCTTCTGCTCTCCCTTACTCCTACGTCTCATTTCCTAATCCCGTTTTGCCTAAGTAAGTCCTGAATCTTCACTTTGGTCCAAGTATCTTGGACTTTCTTCTTTCCACTCTGCATGTGACTCTGGGTCTCCTCAGAGCTCCTGGTCTTCCTTAGTGCCTTATGCATAAGAATCACATGTACAGCTTACACAATATTTTTTGTCCTAAACAATATATGAAATAAGTCTGAAATTCACAGAGAATTATTGGAAATGGAATATTGGAGCTCTCAATTCATAAAAAGTACAATCAAGCCACTGTGCTGCATCCTGTTTATTCTTTCAGCCAGCATGCAGTGAACCATATATTTGCATATGTTTAATCACCTGCGTAAAAACAATTGCTTTTCCTGTTGTTCACAGGTGACACAGTGGATCCTCAACAAGCGCTCAAGGAAATTACACAAATGATTTTTGACACCTTTTGTGTTCACTCTATCACAATTCAACTGGAACAGCATTCGGATCAAGAACCAGAGTGCGTGTTTTGCCAGGACCCCAAAGATTAAGGCTGCATTAAGAGACAGTACCCTTTTTTGTTAGCCTGCACTATATTTGGCAAAACCAGTAAAGCCAGATATATTGGCCTCTACTGCATCCATTGTCATTTTACAAACCTCAGCAAAATCCAAGAAAATGTATGGGATGATCATCTATCTATATAATTAAAAGTCTTGCAAATAATGTGTTGCACATTAAATCTGCCTGTTTGCAGAAAAATCAAGTGTCATGGTTTTCCATAAGCCACTTATGTATACCGATTTGCTGAAATTTGTACCAGCAAAGATGCCACACAAACCATCAAAAAAGCAACCACTTGAAAAAGCTGCAATTTCAACCAATCACATCACTGTATGTTTATGTTTTCAAAGTGCTTCCTGCTGCATTTTTATTTCTGACCCAGCAAACATATAAAAATGAATTAATTTCTTCTTAATCATTGATCCTGAAATTCTATGGGGCTTCCATGGTCACCAGTGGTAACTTCAGTAGGAGATCGACGGAGACTTCAAAGAAACAGCATAAATGGCCATTTTCAGCCAGAGTTACAGTGGGTGACCCCACGGAGTTTGCAGCCCATTAAACAAATAATTCCTGGTTTGGTTTTCACATTCCTACACCACAGTTTATTTCCAGAGGCGTACTTATGTCTTGAGGGCTGAGGAATCACTTTTTCTCTTTGTCTGCAGCTTTGCTACTTCACCTGTGCTGTGGTACCCATTTCTCTGTCTTAAAGTTAGGTCCAATCAAACCCTCTAGCTTCATTCACCATGCAGGTGCAATCTTTTACGGTGCTTTCTATTTTTCTCACATCTCTGATTTTTTGATCTGTTTGTGTTATTTCATAAAAATTATTAATGTTTATCATACCTTTTTATCTTCCCTGTGTGAAATTCAGCCCAATCTTCACCACCTTCTATGCACATGCACTCCTCTTTTTAAATCGTTCACCTGACGAAGGAGGAAGCCTCCGAAAGCTTGTGAATTTAAAATAAAATTGCTGGACTATAACTTGGTGTTGTAAAATTGTTTACAATTAAAAAAAAACTGCCAACGACTGATGAAAGAGACTGAGAAAGAGACACACAAACAGTAAGAGATAATGACCCTGAAAATCTGCACCTTTCTCAGCGGATTCAAGACAGGCAGGGATGGGTTTTGGAGTAGGATCATATTACAGCAGGTCCCAGCCAGAGTATGCCAGAGTATCTGCCAGATGTAGGGGCATGTGGCTGAAGTGCCCATCCTTTAGTTGCCAGGAGCATGTAAACGAGCATTTAATGAAGAAATGACGGGCCCTGTCAGATTTCCTGTCATTCCCGCCACAAATACACCTAATGTATTGAATGCCTGCATAAAACAGGCATTCCTTTGACAGGTCCAGCTGATCCAAAGGAGAGTAAGGAACAGCATTCATTAGATAATTATGTACGAAGAAGGCTATTCAGCCCATCTTGATTCAGAGAGATACTAACATCCCCCCCCACCCCCCACCCCAAATTGTTTCTTAAATGGTCCCAGTGTTCTTGCTGCCAATGACGATCCGGATTCTTTCCCCTCAGTCTGGTTCAGTAAAAACTGAAGTCGAATACATTTTAAAGTTCAGCACACCTTTAATAGCAGGGTTCTTAGTCTGCAGCATTGATTTGGACTCCTGATAGAGTCCCTCTATGCTGGCAGAGCAAGAACAAAAACATACAGAAATCCACACTTTTTTATACAGATGAATAGGGTTGGAACATACTTAACGAGGGTCAACACCAATCATAAGCCGGGCACAGGTTGCCATGCGAGGTTACATTATTTCCGGCCAATCATAAATAATCATGTGCTGACCATGTTGCTGTTAGACATCAAAGGGGATACTTCCTCACTTTCCAACTTGGAATGTTCTTCCCTGTTCCTTCTGTTCCTTATGGTCACACCGCAGGTAAAGGGTATACAGGCAGGAAGTGAATGGGTGACCACCAGGAAGAGTAAGAGATGCAGGCAGGTAGTGCAGGGGTCCCCTGTGTCCATCCCCCTCTCAAACAGATATGCCACTTTGGATGCTGTTGGGGGGGATGACTTATCAGGGGAAGGCAGCAGCAGCCAACTTCCTGGCACCACGGGTAGCTCTGCTGCACAGGCTGGGAGGAAAAAGAGTGATAGGGGACTCAATTGTAAGGGGAATAGACAGGCGTTTCTGCGGCCGCAACCGAGACTCCAGGATGGTGTGTTGCCTCCCTGGTGCAAGGATCAAGGATGTCTCGGAGCGGCTACAGAACATTTTGGAGGGGGAGGGCGAACAGCCAGCTGTCGTGGTGCACATAGGTACCAACGATATAGGTAAAAAAGGGGATGAGGTCCTAAAAGCAGAATATAGGGAGTTAGGAGGTAAATTAAAAAATAGGACCTCAAAGGTAGTAATCTCAGGATTGCTGCCAGTGCCACGTGCTAGTCAGAGTAGAAATAGGAGGATATTTCAAATGAATACGTGGCTAGAGGAATGGTGCAAGGGGGAGGGATTCAAATTCCTGGGACACTGGAAACGGTTCTGGGGGAGGTGGGACCAGTACAAACCGGACGGTCTGCACCTGGGCAGGGCCGGGACCGCTGTCCTAGGAGGAGTGTTTGCTAGTGCTGTTGGGGAGGGTTTAAACTAAAGTGGCAGGGGGTTGGGAACCTGAGCAGGGAGAGAGAGGAAAGCGTAACAGGAAGGGACAGAAGGTATGGAGTAATAGGTAAAGTGTTAAAAAAGGAAAAAGCAGGAACTAAGCGTCACAAAACAGATTTGAAAGTTCTTTATCTGAATGCACGTAGCATTCGTAATAAAATGGACGAGTTAACGGCACAAATAACTACGTATGGGTATGATCTTGTGGCCATTACAGAAACATGGCTGCAGGGTGACAACGACTGGGAATTAAATATGCCAGGGTATTTAACAATCAGGAAGGACAGGCAGGAAGGAAGGGGAGGTGGGGTGGCTATGTTAATAAAGGAAGGAATCACTGTAATACAGAGAAATGATATTGGGACAAAGCATCAAGATAATGAAACAGTTTGGGTGGAGATAAGGAATAATAAGGGAAAAAAAACATTAGTGGGCGTAGTATATAGGCCTCCTAATAGTTGCAACTCTGCTGGAAGAAGTATTAATCAGGAGATAGTCGGGGCATGTAATAAGGGAACAGCCATAATTATGGGGGATTTTAATTATCATATTAACTGGACAAATCAAATTGGGCAGAGCAGCCTTGAGGACGAGTTCATTGAGTGCATCAGGGATGGATTTCTTGAGCAGTATGTAACTGATCCTACAAGGGGGCAGGCAACCTTGGACCTGGTCCTGTGTAATGAGTCAGGATTAATTAATAATGTCCTAGTTAAGGATCCCCTTGGAACGAGCGACCACAACATGGTTGAATTCCATATCCAATTAGAGGGTGAGAAGGTTGATTCTCAAACAAGCGTACTGAGCTTGAATAAAGGAGACTATGATGGTATGAGAGCGGAATTGATTAAAGTGGACTGGGAAAATAGATTAAAGGGTAAGACGGTACATGAGCAGTGGTGTTCATTTAGGGAGTTATTTTACAACTTTCAAAATAAATATATTCCACTGAGGAAAAAAGGGTGTAAAAGAAATGACAGCCACCCGTGGCTAAGTAAAGAAATCAAGGATAGTATCCGACTAAAAACAAGGACATATAAGGTAGCCAAACTTAGTGGGAGGATAGAAGATTGGGAATTCTTCAAAAGACAGCAAAAAGTAACTAAAGGATTGATTAAGAAAGGGAAGTTAGATTATGAAAAGAAATTAGCAAAAAATATAAAAACAGATAGCAAGAGTTTCTATAGTTATATAAAAAGAAAAAGGGTGGCTAAGGCAAACATAGGTCCCTTAGAGGATGAGACTGGGAAATTAATGGTGGGAAACATGGAGATGGCAAAAATGCTGAACAAATATTTTGTTTCAGTCTTTACAGTAGAGGACACTAAGAATATCCCAACACTGGACAAACAGGGGACTCTCGGGGGGGAGGAGCTAAATACGATTAAAATCACTCAAGAGATGGTACTCGGTAAAATAATGGGACTCAAGGCGGATAAATCCCCTGGACCTGATGGCTTCCATCCTAGGGTCTTGAGGGAAGTGGCAGTAGGGATTGTGGATGCTTTGGTGATAGTTTTCCAAAATTCCCTGGACTCAGGAGAGGTCCCGGCAGATTGGAAAACTGCTAATGTAACACCGTTATTTAAAAAGGGTAGTAGGCAGAAGGCTGGAAATTATAGGCCAGTTAGCTTAACATCTGTGGTGGGTAAAATTTTGGAGTCTATTATTAAGGAGACAGTAACGGAACATTTAGATAAGCATAATTTAATAGGACAAAGTCAGCATGGCTTTATGAAGGGGAAGTCATGTCTGACAAATTTGCTTGAGTTCTTCGAGGATATAACGTATAGGGTGGATAAAGGGGAACCAGTGGACGTAGTGTATTTAGACTTCCAGAAGGCATTCGACAAGGTGCCACATAAAAGATTATTACTTAAGATAAAAAATCACGGGATTGGGGGTAATATTCTGGCATGGGTGGAGGATTGGTTATCGAACAGGAAGCAGAGAGTTGGGATAAATGGTTCATTTTCGGACTGGCAACCAGTAACCAGTGGTGTTCCACAGGGGTCGGTGCTGGGTCCCCAACTCTTTACAATCTATATTAACGATTTGGAGGAGGGGACCGAGTGCAACATATCAAAATTTGCAGATGATACAAAGATGGGAGGGAAAGTAGAGAGTGAGGAGGACATAAAAAACCTGCAAGGGGATATAGACAGGCTGGGTGAGTGGGCGGAGATTTGGCAGATGCAATATAATATTGGAAAATGTGAGGTTATGCACTTTGGCAGGAAAAATCAGAGAGCAAGTTATTTTCTTAATGGCGAGAGACTGGAAAGTACTGCAGTACAAAGGGATCTGGGGGTCCTAGTGCAAGAAAATCAAAAAGTTGGTATGCAGGTGCAGCAGGTGATCAAGAAAGCCAACGGAATGTTGGCTTTTATTGCTAGGGGGATAGAATATAAAAACAAGGAGGTATTGCTGCAGTTATATAAGGTATTGGTGAGACCGCACCTGGAATACTGCATACAGTTTTGGTCTCCATACTTAAGAAAAGACATACTTGCTCTCGAGGCAGTACAAAGAAGGTTCACTCGGTTAATCCCGGGGATGAGGGGGCGGACATATGAGGAGAGGTTGAGTAGATTGGGACTCTACTCATTGGAGTTCAGAAGAATGAGAGGCGATCTTATTGAAACATATAAGATTGTGAAGGGTCTTGATCGGGTGGATGCAGTAAGGATGTTCCCAAAGATGGGTGAAACTAGAACTAGGGGGCATAATCTTAGAATAAGGGGCTGCTCTTTCAAAACTGAGATGAGGAGAAACTTCTTCACTCAGAGGGTGGTAGGTCTGTGGAATTTGCTGCCCCAGGAAGCTGTGGAAGCTACATCATTAGATAAATTTAAAACAGAAATAGACAGTTTCCTAGAAGTAAAGGGAATTAGGGGTTATGGGGAGCGGGCAGGAAATTGGACATGAAGCTGAGTTCGGATCGGTCAATGCCCTGTGGGTGGCGGAGAGGGCCCAGGGGCTATGTGGCCGGGTCCTGCTCCGACTTCTTGTGTTCTTTAGATTTGTGGTTGGGATCAGATCAGCCATGATCTTATTGAATGGCGGAGCAGGCTCGAGGGGCCGATTGGCCTACTCCTGCTCCAATTTCTTATGTTCTTATGTTCTTATCTCCCAACCTGGAATGTCTTTCAACTTTGGCTAAGCTCGTTACCTATATTGATCTGCCATAAACATGGAGACATTCAGACCAGTCCTTGACTCACATCAAAGACCTATCATTGATAAGACAATGCAGGCCTGCTGACTAAGCAAACATATGGCCCAGCAGGAGGGCCAGGCCACTTGTATCAATCTCAGTTACTAACTAATTAACCCTTTCTAACCATTTTGCATTCTGCTTCTTTGCCACGTAGGCATCTTAATATTTTACTGAAAACTGACCACGTTGGGATTCTCACCACTACTCTAGAAGTTTATTCCTCACTATGTGAAGAAGAATTTCCTGCTATCAGTTCAAACATGACCTTTTGCTATTTTGAAACAGTGGCAGTTTTTTAAAAAAAGAACATGAGTGCACATGCACGGAAGGTGGTGAAGATTAGGCTAAATTTGACTTGGAAAGTTAAAAAGATGTGATAAATATTTACTGTTCTACTCCCACAATTTAATTTAATGCAATATTCTGAGTGAATTTTTTTGATACCCTTAACAATTAACAGCCATAATAATAAGGTTACTCATTTGTAATATCCAAAAAAGTATGGATGTCATCACATTATTTTAAACTGAAAATACAACTAATAATCCCACAATACTTTGTAATAAAAATGCAATTTCAGTTATCCAATCATCATAAATCAGTGGCTCTGAGAATATATACGTTAGATGGCATAAAACACCGTATCCTGACTCATTGTGAGCAATGCAACAGCAGGTTGCTAGAAAAATGAAAATCCAAAGTGCAGTTGACACAATGGGGTCGAAATTCTGTGCCCATTCTGGTGTACTCCCACTGATGTCACAAAGTTCACAGGGTCAGGGAGAGGTCTCATGATTTGCACGGTTTCAGGGTACATCTGGGGCACCACCCCCAACCAAAAGGCTGGAAAGTACAGCCGGGGCAGCTGAAAGATGTTTTGGGAGGTGAGGGAGGATTTAACCCTGCTTCCTGGCAGGTCATTCTTCAGCCAATGTAGCTGCATTCATCAGGCATAGGCCAAGGTCACATTGTGTTCCTTCGAAGGCCAAGGTCACAGGATCTCCCCCCGTAGGGACTCGCTGCCCTGGCCCTGCCTCAACTCATGATGATTACTTTGTTTGGGGTGGATGGAGGCTCTGCCCCAACAAAGCTATCCAAAAAATGGAAAGCAAGGCTGGGACCTGGTGTATCTGGGCCCTGGCCAAGTTTCCAAAAGTTACAGTGGGAGTACACCAGAGTGGGCACAGAATTTCGACCCCATTGTGTCAAGTGCACTTTTTGCCTATCATACTTCCCGTGTCAATAGTTCTACTCCCACAGTTTAATTTAGTATCATATTGTGAAGGAATATGCACAAAGCTATAACACGTAGTAAGTGGGGATCAGTAACTTTGACAAACTTCCAATCAAAATCAGCAGTCAGAAAACAACTACCAATAGCAGCAAGCAGAGGGTGAACTAATGAAATTGTTTCAAATATTTTTTGAATTTCCTTTCAGTTGCCATCCAGAACTTCCACTAGCTGAGAAATATAGTAGTTAAAATAGGGCTTGTAACACAAGAAAACTTTAAAAAAATTCACAAGAAAATTATTAGGCTTATCTGAACAGAAATTTTGTATGTATAAAACATTTTAACAATATTTTCCATCAGAAGCTTCCTCTCGGAAGCCCAGTTTTGAGTTTGGGGCGGTTTCCTGGACCATCATCCTATGAGCTGGTTTATTTCCCAGCAGGCCTCAGTGTCTGCAGCTCCCACAATATCTTTGATTGACAGCAAGACTGGCCACTCACACAATGTGCCAAGACTTACTATTTTGAAGACTTGCCACTTGCACCCCCCCTCACCCCGACCCCACCCTCCCCCGGTCTTCTGTCCAGTGATGAAGAAAGATTGAGAGGATTAAGAAAAACATTTTTAGGAACAATACAAATAACCAGAATTTGTTTTTCTCGTATAAAATGTCAGAACAATGTAAAGAACGAGTTCTTCAACTTTTTCTGAGGTAATTTTCTTAAAACAACAATTCAAGAGGTTGTTTACAGTATGTTACGTGTGATAAATGAAACATTTGACTTTAAAATTTGACATTGTTTAATCTTTGTAATTTGTAATGTATGCCAATTGATTTTTTTTTTATTCGTTCATGGGATGTGAGCATCGCTGGCAAGGCCAGCATTTATTTCCCATCCCTAATTGCCCTTGAGAAGGTGGTGGTGAGCCGCCTTCTTGAACCGCTGCAGTCCGTGTGGTGAAGGTTCTCCCACAGTGCTGTTAGGAAGGGAGTTCCAGGATTTTGACCCAGCGACGATGAAGGAACGACAATATATTTCCTCAGCTATATTCCTGTTATTTATGTCATAATTTTAAAAAAACCTAAAAAACAAACACAATACATAAGCAGCAGAAATTGTAGAAGGCATACAGGATACTTTCCTTTATTAGCTGAGACATAGAATAAAGGAGCAGGGAGGTTATGGTAGAATTGTACAAAACACTAGTTGGGCCACAGATATTAATTACTGCAGTTAGGACTCTTGTCCTAAATTGTTCAATTTTTTTTTTATTCGTTCACGGGATGTGGGCGTCGCTGGCAAGGCCAGCATTTATTTCCCATCCCTAATTGCCCTTGAGAAGGTGGTGGTGAGCTGCCTTCTTGAACCGCTGCAGTCCGTGTGGTGAAGGTTCTCCCACAGTGCTGTTAGGAAGGGAGTTCCAGGATTTTGACCCAGTGACGATGAAGGAACGACAATATATTTCCTCAGCTATATTCCTGTTATTTATGTCATAATTTTAAAAAAACCTAAAAAACAAACACAATACATAAGCAGCAGAAATTGTAGAAGGCATACAGGATACTTTCCTTTATTAGCTGAGACATAGAATAAAGGAGCAGGGAGGTTATGGTAGAATTGTACAAAACACTAGTTGGGCCACAGCTTGAGTACTGCATACAGTTCTGATCACCATATTACAGGAAAGATATGATTGCACAGAGGAGATTTACAAGGATGTTGCCAGGACTGGAGAATTTTAGCTATGAGGAAAGATTGGATAGGCTGGGGGATGTTTTCTTTGGAACAGAGGAGGCTGAGGGGAAATTTAATTGAGGTGTATAAAATTATGAGGGGCCTAGATAGAGTGGATAGGAAGGACCTATTTCCTTTAGCAGAGAGATCAATAACCAGGGAGCATAGATTTTAAATAATTGGTAGAAGGGTTAGAGAGGAGCTGAGGAGAATTTTTTTCACCCAGAGGGTGGTGGGGGTCTGGAACTCACTGCCTGAAAGGGTGGTAGAGGCAGAAACCCTCAACTCGTTTAAAAAGTACTTGGATATGCACTTGAAGTGCCGTGACCTACAGGGCTACGCACCAAGAGCTGGAAAGTGGGATTAGGCTGGATAGCTCTTTTTCGGCTGGCACAGACACGATGGACCGAATGGCCTCCTATGCTGTAAATTTCTATGATTCTATGATTTAAGTTTGGAGGAAGTTCTGAGTTAAAGTCCTGAATTAAAACATGTTTAATTTAAGCAGAATCTTTCTGTAACTCTAAGTACTGTACCAGACATATTTGGTAAAGAAGAAAAAATGCAAATTAATCGGATCTTAAGTTTTATATATCTCTTGGCTCATGCTTTAATAAACCATATCCTAAATAGATGGACAGTAAAGGTAATGGGGTTGGGGGGGGTCGATTTTCAACTTCCAAAAGGTGCGTGAAGTTGATGGAGTCGCCATGCTGCCCACCTGAAGATAGCGTCAGGAGGCCCAATCCATTTGGACGCCAAACCACTTCATCAGCATGAGAGTCCAGCATCGGCAAGAGAGCCCAGCATCGGCATGAGAGGGCCATGCACTTTTATTGAACAGCAGAATTCTCCAGAGTACAAGTGGTCACAGATTGCACCCCTTTGCCATATATGCTCCCTTTATCAATCTGGTCACATCAACAGGAAAGACTACCATTCCCTCAAATGTCCACTTCCCCTGTAATCACAAATACCATACCATGCAAATCACTTTTCCTGGCAGTTGCCATGATGCCTTTATATTAAGGCAGTTCACAGTGCTACCATTCTTTCAGGCAAAAAGGCAAGTGCCTGGGTGAATCCTGGAAGATCAAGGCTACCCTATATAGCCTTAATTGATGACAAGTGTTAGCTTTCCCAGCGCTGCAATGAGGTCCATTCTGCTACCAGGTTCATCAACACCAACAATTAGTATTTATATAGTGCCTTTAATGCAGTAAAACGTCCAAGACATTTCACTGAGGTGTAAGGAAAAATGCACTGAACCAACAAAGGAAAGATTAGGAGGGATGACCAAAGGTTGGTTAAAGAGGTGAAGGGAAAGGGGGAATGCAAAAGAGGCCAGAGTCAGAGGCATGAATAGTGCAGTGTGGGGAGGAGGGTTGTAGGGCTGGAGGAGGTTACAGAGATAGGGAGCAGCGAGGCCATAAAGAGATTGAAACACAAGGACGAAAATTTTAAATTTGAGCCCTGAGGGACCAATCCATTCAAAATATCACTGAGTCCCTACTAAGGAACTACATGCACATTGGCACTAAGCAGCAGCAGAGGTCCATGAAGAAAGGCTTCTTTGATATTGATATTTTCCCAAGGGTGTAGGACATCATCAATTCCACATGTGTGTGGATTCAGGCTCCATCAGGTTATGTCATGCCATGTAAAAATAGAAAAGGATGTCAATAAGTCAATGTGTATCCTGATAGCAGTCCCGAAGTTGTGAGACTCCCCTCCTAATGCAAAATCTTGTTTGATGGGAGAGCAAATTGGAAAATCAGTGTGACGTATAGTATGCCATATTTGTGGCATTTATGACTTTCTCGTCATTAATTTTAAATAACTGGATAATCGGAAGTGTTCCAAATTAGAAGTGCTGGCTTCTGCATCCGATTCTCTGATCTGTACGTCTGTCCAGTCAGGCTTCGTGTGAAGAGTGAAGTCTTGCAATTTCAGTGTGTGATGTCAACATAAGCTTCTTCCATGCTAAAGGCAGCTATTCTGGGAGTTGCCGTGACTCTTACATCCTGCGACATTCCAATATTCAAGATCTGTTCAAGGGAGACAGCAAGTTGGATAAATAGTTATTGGGAGATTCTGGTCAGCCTCGCCCACCTTGGCTGATGATACCAGTCATGAAGACCAATATTAAGGTTGAGGAAAGCTACAAAGAGGTCTATGCCCAAACTAGGGCACACAAAGGTGTTTAGGAGTTTGCAATGATTCTGTTGCCTGGATCACTTGGGAGCTCCTTGCAATTTGGCCCAGAGAAGGTGCACAAAATAGTGTTCTTTGCTTCTTAATATCACAGTTGAGGAAGGTACCAGTATGCAGGAGGACAAGGAGCTGCAGCATTCAAGGAATGAGCAAGATAAAGACTGAAGTAAGGATGTGGCAGACAAGGCTTTACGACCAAGCAGATCATTGCCACAGCAACACCACTGCCGTGGTTGAAACATCAGGGGCAATAATGATGGTCACTTCTGCTTGCCTGATGGTGCCTTGTAGCTTGCAGGAAAGCCAAAGTTCACCACTGCAGCTGATGCCTTCCAAATGTTTTGCAGCAATAGAAAGCCTGTGGAATGGCACTGATATTGTTGTCTCCTGCTTCCTCTAAGAGGCTAGCCATGCTGCTGTCTGGGTAGATCAACATGTGGCCTATCTAAATTGCCTTCAAAACCAGCATCCAATATTTCATACATGGTGATCATAGAGTAAGTGCAGGTGCTAATGTACAGCTGTGACTGTCAGCTACTTTAAATTGCCATATATGGGTTTTTTGTGCAATTATCCTAACATTGTCAAAAATGCTTATATGAGAAGGGTTCAGGTATCAGCCAGAGAGTACTAGAGAGTACTGTTAATTCAGATGTAGCCAATACTGGCAGTAGAGTACAAAAGGCAGATCTACTTACTGAGAAAGATTGTTTGATAACTATCCTTATACAATGATAGAATAGCTATGTGAAAGTATTCACTCTGCTTTTCCATTTTTAGTTAACAGTATTTCACAATTTCATTCTATTAGCCACAGCAATATGTTGTCCTCTCACAAAGTTCATATCCCCAGGCCCTGTGCAGCCTCCTAGCCTATGATTTCTATTTATTAGGTAGGCTTTGCTTGTCTGTGCAAAATTCCACCTCAAACAATGCATATTGTTCTTTTCTTTGCAGAAAAAGTTGGTCTTCAGGAGAAACCATTGAGCTGGGCCTGGTGGTGGTACCCAACAATTAAAACCCCTTATCTGCTTCAAGAAGACTATTATGGAGATTGTAGGCTTGGAGGCTGTGCAGGGCTTAGAGGACATGATAAAGTCTGGACTCAATGGGCAGAATTTTATCGAGGGGTGGGTGGAATTCCTAATGGGAAACCCAGAAGTATGGGTTTCCTGGACATCCTTACAATTTTGGCATAAGGGCAACTTTCAGGTTTTTTTTGATGGTTTCCCGCCAGACAGGCTGGCCTGATTGACAGGCTGGTCTCAGTCGGACAGAAGAAGAGGAAGAAAGAGGACGTGAATAGATAAGTGTTAGATTGTGTGTTGGGGTGGGGGTTCAGTTATCGGGAGGGGGGTGTCAGTCATTGAGGGGGGCTCAGTCTCCGGTGGGGGGAAGGGGGTCAGTCATCGAGTCATCGAGGAGGGGGTTAGTCATTGGTGTCCTCAGTCATAGGTGCTTGGGAGTCACAGATCATGGGGGGGGGAGTCGGAGATGGTGGGGGGTTTGGGGAGGGTGGGGGGGTCGGAGATCGTGGTGCGGGGTTGGAGGCCGTGGTGGTGGGGCTGGAGATCATGGGGGGTGGGGGGAGGGGGTCAGTTGATCGCTTTTGTAGGGTTGCTGCAGCTAGGCTTGTTGGGCCTGAGGGGAAGCACTCCTGCTCCTCTGGGCCCACAAACTGTGCGATAAAGGCACTTAACTGCAGTTTTGAGCCTCCTCGCCTCCTCTCACTCAGTGAGAGTGGCCGGGTTGGGGGTGGGTTTCAGATTTTTAATATTTTTACTGCCCCCCCCCCAACCCCTAACCCATCCATTTTCCCATTTAAAATCAAACACACTAACAACAACCATCAAGGAGTGATTCAGAGACCTTGCTGCAATGTTACAGTCCCTCCACACAGAGATTAGTTACTGCAGTTAGACTCTTGTTCTAAATTGTTCAATTTTTTTTTTTTTTTTATTCGTTCACGGGATGTGGGCGTCGCTGGCGAGGCCGGCATTTATTGCCCATCCCTAATTGCCCTCGAGAAGGTGGTGGTGAGCCGCCTTCTTGAACCGCTGCATTCCGTGTGGTGACGGTTCTCCCACAGTGCTGTTCGGAAGGGAGTTCCAGGATTTTGACACAGCGACAATGAAGGAACGGCGATATATTTCCAAGTCGGGATGGTGTGTGACTTGGAGGGGAACGTGCAGGTGGTGTTGTTCCCATGTGCCTGCTGCTCTTGTCCTTCTAGGTGGTAGAGGTCGCGGGTTTGGGAGGTGCTGTCGAAGAAGCCTTGGCGAGTTGCTGCAGTGCATCCTGTGGATGGTACACACTGCAGCCACAGTGCGCCGGTGGTGAAGGGAGTGAATGTTTAGGGTGGTGGATGGGGTGCCAATCAAGCGGGCTGCTTTATCTTGGATGGTGTCGAGCTTCTTGAGTGTTGTTGGAGCTGCACTCATCCAGGCAAGTGGAGACTATTCCATCACACTCCTGACTTGTGCCTTGTAGATGGTGGAAAGGCTTTGGGAAGTCAGGTGGTGAGTCACTCGCCGCAGAATACCCAGCCTCTGACCTGCTCTCGTAGCCACAGTATTTATATGGCTGGTCCAGTTCAGTTTCTGGTCAATAGTGACCCCCAGGATGTTGATGGTGGGGGATTCGGCGATGGTAATGCAGTTGAATGTCAAGGGGAGGTGGTTAGACTCTCTCTTGTTGGAGATGGTCATTGCCTGGCACTTATCTGGCGCGAATGTTACTTGCCACTTATGAGCCCAAGCCTGGATGTTGTCCAGGTCTTGCTGCATGCGAGCTCGGACTGCTTCATTATCTGAGGGGTTGCGAATGGAACCGAACACTGTGCAGTCATCAGCGAACATCCCCATTTCTGACCTTATGATGGAGGGAAGGTCATTGATGAAGCAGCTGAAGATGGTTGGGCCTAGGACACTGCCCTGAGGAACTCCTGCAGCAATGCCCTAGGGCTGAGATGATTGGCCTCCAACAACCACTACCATCTTCCTTTGTGCTAGGTATGACTCCAGCCACTGGAGAGTTTTCCCCCTGATTCCCATTGACTTCAATTTTACTAGGGCTCCTTGGTGCCACACTCGGTCAAATGCTGCCTTGATGTCAAGGGCAGTCACTCTCACCTCACCTCTGGAATTCAGCTCTTTTGTCCATGTTTGGACCAAGGCTGTAATGAGGTCTGGAGCCGAGTGGTCCTGGCAGAACCCAAACTGAGCATCAGTGAGCAGGTTATTGGTGAGTAAGTGCCGCTTGATAGCACTGTCAACGACACCTTCCATCACTTTGCTGATGATTGAGAGTGGACTGATGGGGCGGTAATTGGCCGGATTGGATTTGTCCTGCTTTTTGTGGACAGGACATACCTGGGCAATTTTCCACATTGTCGGGTAGATGCCAGTGTTGTAGCTGTACTGGAACAGCTTGGCTAGAGGCGCAGCTAGTTCTGGAGCACAAGTCTTCAGCAATACAGCCGGGATGTTGTCAGGGCCCATAGCCTTTGCTGTATCCAGTGCACTCAGCCGTTTCTTGATATCACGTGGAGTGAATCGAATTGGCCGAAGACTGGCTTCCGTGATGGTGGGGATATCGGGAGGAGGCTGAGATGGATCATCCACTCGGCACTTCTGGCTGAAGATGGTTGCAAACGCTTCAGCCTTGTCTTTTGCACTCACGTGCTGGACTCCGCCATCATTGAGAATGGGGATGTTTGCAGATCCTCCTCCTCCCGTTAGTTGTTTAATTGTCCACCACCATTCACGACTGGATGTGGCAGGAGTGTAGAGCTTTGATCTGATCCGTTGGTTGTGGAATCGCTTAGCTCTGTCTATAGCATGTTGCTTCTGCTGTTTAGCATGCATGTAGTCCTCAGTTGTAGCTTCACCAGGTTGGCACCTCATTTTTAGGTACGCCTGGTGCTGCTCCTTTAACTTATGTGGTCTTTAATATTTTACCTGTACGTTATTCTCAGAAGGGATATAATTGTCAAATGCAACATGTCAGTGAAGGTAACAATGTCACAAGAGTAGAATCACTATATTGAACTAAAAAAAATCGCTTCAGGTGTTGTAGATCACTTATGTTAATGTATGATTTTAGTTCAGCTATCAACATATCATTCATCCCCATTTTCTAGAGTTACAGCAGTTGGATGAATATAATGATATCTCCAAAGTAAGGTCACATGAGTACTGTCCATTTTTGGATGAATGGAAACCTTGTCCTTTTTTTGCTTTTGGTAAGTCTCTCTTTTTGCAGTAGGCAATAACAGGGCTCAGATAAAGTTCCCAGGTTGCAAATGCAGAGAAATCCCCACATTCTTTGGGTTTATTAATCCACAATGACAGTGCGTACACTTGATTGATGAAACTAAAAACTAAAAAGTGATGGCAGCAGGGTAGCTGAATTTAGTGTTCCTAAAGACAATGATTAAAAACTATGGGATAGAGATTGGTTTAAATCTACTTTTGGGCAAAAAAATAGGCGATGTGCTGCAAGCGCGCGCCAGAAGCTGGAGGCTAGAGGCTCACCCAAAATTGGGTCTCGGGCCTTATTTTAATAATAAGGCCTACTGCTTTAAATCCACCCCAAAAGAGCTGCACCAAAACAAAACCCCACTATTCCACTTTAATGCTCACCTGGAATGCTCACCTCCCAGTGCACTGAGGCTAGCTAATTTTCCCATTCCATTTTCCACGACTTCCACCCAAATCTGACGCACTATATAAGTGCTGATATGAGCACTTTTTCCAGTTTCCCTGTCCTTTCTAAAGACCTTATAACCAGGAATATTTATTTCCCAGTCATGCTCAGCATTTAGCCAGATCTCAGTGATGACCACTACATCAAATCCTTTTAGCTGAATTTGCACTTGTTTTATTTCTAATGCTACGAGCAATAGTGTATCGAACTTTTAATCTGGCAATAGACTCTGTCCTGCTCTTATGCCCTGATGTTGTTTTTAACTTATCACATTCCTTGTTTTTTATCAGTCCAGTTATTTTGTTATTATTCCCTATATTTTTTTCTGAACTTTAAGTATTTATGTTACCTTTAACTCTATTGATGACCTGGGCCAGGATTTTGACTCGGAGTCGGGAAGGGGACAGGAGGGTGGTCGAATCGCTGACAGGAAACCCGGAAGTATGGGTTTTCCGGCCGCCCTTACGATTTTGCTGTAAGGACGTCTTTTATTTTTTTTGTCGGTTTGCCGTCCGACAGGCCGGCCTGATTGACAGGAGCAGAGCAAGGAAGGGGACATGAAAAGTTAAGTCTTCAGTCAAGTCTTAGATTGTATGGATGGGTGGGCACCGGGGGACATGGGAGAGTCAGTCATCAGTGGGGGGGGAAGGGGGAGGTCAGACATTGGAGGTCAGTCACCGGGGGAGTCAGTCATGGGGAGGGGGGAGAAAATCGGGAGTCATGGGGGGGGCAATCGTGTGTTAGTCACTGGGTGGGGGAGGGATCGGGGGTCATCACGGTGGTCCGCGATTATTGGAGGGGTCTGTGATTGTTGGTGGGGGGGGGCGGTTGCTGCAGGTAGGCTTGTTGGGCCTGGAGGAAGCACTCCTGCTCCACCGGGCCCACAGGCTGTGCTATAAAGGCCCTCACCTGCAGTTTCAGCCCTTCTCACCTTCTCTCACGCGGCGTGAAGGAGAAGACCCAGGAATCCCGGCTCCCAGGGGTTGCAATCGCAAAACCTGAAAAAATGGAGGCTCGCAGCCTTCTTGAAAGGTTTTAGTGACCAACCCGTCTCCTGGGAGTGGGTTGGTTGCCTGCCCCTCGTCCTGTCCTGGTGAAAACTGGAAATGAGCGGGTTGGGGGCGGGTCTGAAAATGTTGCAATTTTCGATGCCCCTCCCCCCCCACCTGTTTTTCATAATTAAAATCCTGGACTTCGCTTTCATTCCTTTCTTTAGTCTTTAGGCTATTTTAATTTTTGTTTCTGTCCTTCCCCCTCCCCACTTTATTGATTGAAAATCCTTTCTACAGCCCTATTTATCCTTTCAGCTAGGATCGTGGTCCCAGCCCAGTTCAGCTGAAGCCCGTCCCAGCGGTACAGCTCCTTCCTGTCCCAGTACTGGTGCCAGTGTCCCATCAAATGGGACTTCTCTTTCCCACACCAATCCTTTAGCCACGTGTTAACTTTCCTAATCTGTTTGTCATTATGCCAATTTGCACATGGCTCGGGTAATAATCCTGAGATTATTACCCTCGAGGATCTGCCTTTTAATTTAGCACCTATCTCCTGGTACTCACTCAGCAGGACCTCCTTCCTTTTCTTCCCTATATCATTGGTCCCAACATGGACCATGATAACTGGATCTGCCCCCTCCTTTTCCAAATTCCTTTCCAGCCGCATTGAGACACCTAGCTTACCCTAGCACCAGGTGGGTTAGACACCCTTTGGGACTCTAGTTTGTGGCTGCAGAGGATGCTATCTATCCCTCTAATTATTGAATCCCCTATAACTACTATGTTTCTATTCTGCTCCTCCTCCCCCACGCTGCTTTTAAATGCTCCGCTCTACTGAAGTGCTTTGCTGTATTGCCGCTACTGCCTGGTTCACGTGCTGCTTTTAAATGCTCCGCCTCTCCCGACATGCTTTGCTGCACTCGGTTATTCAATTCTACAGACTGGTAGGGTTCCCATAGGTACAAGCATATTGCATTCAAAGTCACATATGAGAACCTCGTAATTTCATGAACGAGAAAGGCTTTCACGATTAATGTGCAGCTAGTGTGCGATGCCAATCACCTTACCACTAAGGCCCGCTACCCAGGAAGCTGTCTGCAGATTCTGCAGCAACAAAAAATGTTATGGAACAGGATTGCTGGTGATAAAACCTTAAGCCTCTGCAACAAATATTGTTAACATTATATGTGTGATGAATACAGAAGTATCATGAGGAGCACATGCCTGAATTTGCACTCCAAGTGAGTACGGCTGCATGCTGGGAATGCAACTTCACAAAATTGGCCCTCATATGTCAAGTATCAATCCATGATCCAAGTGATTTGTTTCCACATAAAAACTACCCATAATTTGGCAGTAAATCAATACTAAAATTGGTCGCCTTACTCAGAGCCACCGTAGTTCTTTTGAGGTTAAGGTACATTTTTGGGTCAGTGCATTGGGAGTTTTACCTTACATCCAACCCATGATATTCCTGATTTATGAACACTTGTTGGCACTGGCAGCGAAAAGTGAGTTCCATTCCCCAGGACTGATCTGACAGTCAGCACCATGTAAAATCCTTTTTTGGGGAAATGCCAGTAGAATGCATTCCAAGGTCTACAGAAAAGATGCAGAGCAAAGTTCCCTCTGTCGTGTATGTCTTGGAAAGAGCATCAACTCTTAACCCAGACTCACATTTTCAATTCCCACATTGGACATCCTTATAACTGAGATTGCCAATTAAGACAAATTACAATTGGGATTGAATTATGGGTTGTTTGGTGAGTACACTTCTGTCTTTAGCACTCCCAGCAGAAAGAGTCATGTGTCAAGAGCACACATCACCCATGATTTTAGCCCTGTAAATTTAATGGTCAGAAAATCACAGAGGGTGCACACCCAAACTCCCAATATGCGCCCCCAGTGCATGAAACTCTGTGTCAGGAGCACTAAAGATGGAAATTTATGCTGTCCACTCATGACCACATTTCACTCTGAACAGTATCAGAAAGAGAAGACTTTTATTCTACCTGGCTGCATTTGAGCTCAATTTCCAGAGGTGAAAGGACAGCATTTTAAGTAACAGTGAGAGTCAGTTACAGTCACACTGATCTTTAAGTATGAGCCGTAAAATGGAACTGCAACAGAAGCTTGACTGTGCTTGACTAGACTAAAGCTTAACAAAATTCTTTTCTAATGGAGGGGAAATTTTTTTTTTAAAAAGGCTATTACTCAAAACCCTGGAACCGTAAATCTTCAAAGACTGTGTTGAAAGTATCAAACAAGAAGACCATTGTCATTCTGACTTGCACATGGCTCCGCAGAATACCTATCATCCTTACTCAGCATGATAATAAAAGCTTTAATTGAATATTGTTTACTGCTGTTGTCTATTGATCGCAGTTCATGAAAAATTAATCATGTTTGGTAATTAAATCAGCTGCGTAATTAAGAATCTTCCACTGCAAAATGATAAAGGAGGTCACTTGTTTCAATTTGAGATTTAGTTTCACATAAGTGAACTGAAGCAAGTGGTGTGAAAGGTTCCGTTGTATTAGGTTCGTTTCTTCAATCATAATAATTGCAAGTTTAAAAGAACATAAAAATCGGGAAAAAAACAGCAATCTCCAAAATTCTGAATGATTCCTTTTAGTTTCTTTTCTGTAAATGTTTCACTTCGTTGAACCATTCTGTGGATTAGCAGGGCAAGAATCCAATGATATCATATGATACCTCATGTGATAATCAAGAGTTTGGACCGACTGAACTGAACTTCAGTAGCTGCTATTGTCATTCTTGCATCGAGTTACATTGAAACTACAGCACAGAAACAGGCCATTCGTCCCAACTGGTCTATGCCGGCGTTTATACTCCACACAAGCCTCCTCCCTCCCTACTTCATCTAACCCTGTTAGGATACCCTTCCATTCCTTTCTCCCTCATGTGCTTATCGAGCTTCCCCTTAAATATATCTATGCTCATCGCCTCAACTACTCCTGTGGTAGCACGTTCCACATTCTTACCACCTTTTGAGTAAAGAAGTTTCTGCTGAATTCCCTATTAGATTTATTAGCTTCTATTTTATATTTATGACCTCTAGTTTTGGACTCTGCCACAAGTGGAAACATTTTCTCTACGTCTACCCTATCAAATCCTATCATTATCTTAAAGACCTCTATCAGGTCACCCCTCAGCCTTCTAAGCCCCAGCCTGTTCAGCCTCCTAATAAGGATATCGTCTCAGTTCTGGTATCATCCCTGTGAATCATTATTGCACCCTCTCCAATGCCTCTATATCCTTTCTATAATATGGAGACCAGAACTGTGCACAATATCCAAGTGTGGTCTAACCAAGGTTCTTTACAAGTTTAACATAACTTCTCTGCTTTTCAATTCTATCCCTCTAGAAATGAACCCCAATGCTTGATTTACCTTTTTATGGCCTTATTAACCCACATTGCTACTTTTGTGTATCTGTACCCCTAGATCCCTTTGCTCCCCTATCTCATTTAGATTCTTATTATCCATGCAATATGTGGCCTCTTTATTTTTCCTACCAAAATGCGCCACCTCACACTTATCTATATTGAAATTAATTTGCCAATTACATGCCCAATCTGCAAGTTTATAATGACCTCTTGCATTTTGCCACATTCTTCCTTTGTATTAACTACACCCCACCCAATTTGGCGTCGTCCGCAAACTTTGAAATTGTATTTCCAATTCCCGAATCCAAATCGTTTATGTAAATTGTGAACAACTGTGGTCCCAGCACCGATCCAGATGGAACACCGCTTCCCAACTTCTGTCCATCTGAGTGGCTATCCTTAACCCCTAGTGTCTGTTTTCTGTTTTGTAGCCAACTGCTATCCATTCTGCTCCCCGTCCCCTAACTCCACGTGCTCTGACCTTAGCCGTAAGTCTACAATGCGAAGTCTTTTGAAAATCCAAATATATTACATCTACTACATTATCCTTGTCTACTCTTTCTGTTACTTCTTCAAAGAATTCAATAAGGTTGGTCAAGCATGACTTTCCCTTCTGAAATCTGTGCTGACTATTCTTTATTATATTTTCATTCTCTAGATGTCTTTCTATTAAATCTTTGAGTAAAAATTCCAACATCTTTCCTGCCACCAATGTTAAGCTAACTGGTCTATAATTCCCTGGTCTTGTTCTAGCTCCCTTTTTAAATATAGGAATAACATTGGCTGTCTGCCAGTCCTCTGGCACTATTCCTTTTACTGGTGAATTTTTATATATATGTAATAGTGCCTCTGCTATCTCCTCGTTAACTTCTTTTAATATTCGCAGATGGAATCCATCTGGACCAGGGGTCATATCCCCCCTAAGTTTGATTAGTTTATCAATGATCTCCCCCCCTTTCTATCTTAAATATTTTAATATCTTTTTCGATCTCTTCTTCTAATGTCCTGTCCACCTTGTTAGTCTCCCTGGTAAATACAGAGGCAAAGTAACTATTCAATATTTCTGCCATTTTGCTGTCATTACCTGTGAGTTTATCCCTTAGTGGCCCTATCCCTATCCTGATTTTTCTTTTGTTATTTATGTGTATGTAGAATATTTTACTATTTCTTTTTATATTCCATGATAATTTAATCTATTAGTTCCTCTTTGTTTTCCTAATTGTTTTTTTGACTTCTTTCCTAACCTCTTCGTATTCCCTTTTGACATTTTCTGAAATCACTTTGCCAACAAAATGTTACAATAACAAGGGGCTGACTTTCCACCTGAGATTAATTTTTGCACTGACTTACTGCTATGTGGGAAATTGTACTCAAGCATTAAGTCATCTTTGGGCAGAATGCATGCCAATTTACAAATTCCATCAAAGGTTTATCACATTGTAAATCTGATGTGCTGGTGGAGTAGAAACATTGATTGATTCATTATTTGGGTCGTGGGAGGGGGGCAGAGGATCCAATTAAATTTCAGCACATTGCAAATTCCAGATAGTTATCAGTTAAACTGAGAGGATCCCAGCCATCAGCATTATGTGAGGCTGTGAAAGTGAGGCATGCAGGCTTTTTTTTTTGGCTGCAAGCTTGATGTTTATTCCTTTGTAATAATTCATGGGGCATAGGCCAAATTAATTGACATAATTGTATTATAATTGGCAAATGAACTTCAATATAGATAAATGTGAGGTGGTGCATTTTAGAAGGAAGAATAAGGAAGCCACATACTCCTTGGAAAATAAGAGTCTAAATGCGGTAGAGGAGCAAAGGGATCTAGGGGTACACATACACAAATCACTAAAAGTAGTGATGCAGGTTAATAAGGCCAAAAAAAAGAGAGCATTGGTGTTCATTTCTAGCAGGGTAGAACTGAAAAGCAGACAAGTTATGTTAAACTTGTTCTTAGTGCTTAATGTTTTTAGTGATTGGTTGGTTTTTTAGTGTCAGATAAACAGTAAAGTGCCTTAAAGCTAAATAAATGGTTTAAGTAACTGTTAGCTAACACTGCAGGACAGCTGGGGCTCATTGCATGTACATCCTGTGCCATGTGGGAACCCCAGAATGCTTCATGTGTTGGAGCTCAAAGTTTCTGAGCTTGAGGGGCGGCTGGCATCACTACAGTATATACGGGAAGCTGAGAGTTTTGTGGATAGTGTGTTTCAGGAGGTGGTCACCCTACAACTACGGAGAGTTCAGGCGGAGAGGGTGTGGGTGACCACCAGACAGACTACGAGGAACAGGCAGGCAGTGCAGGAGTCCCCTGGGAGTGTGGCACTCACAAACCGGCCTTCAGTGTCGAATACCAGTGAGGGTGTTAACACCTCGGGGGAGTGCAGTCAGGAGCAAATCCATGGCATCGTGGATGACTCGGCTGCACAGTGGCAAAAGAAATGCAGTTGTTACAGGGGATTCGATGGTCAGGGGGATAGACAGGTGTTTCTCCAACTGCTGACATGAGTCCCACATAGTGCGTTGCCTCCCTGGTACCAGGATAAAGGACATCACTGGGAGGGTGCAGAACATTTTGAGGGGCGGGTTAGGGGGAACAACCAGAAGTCATGGTCCATGTGGGAACCAGTGACATAGGAAGGAAAAAGGTTGAGGTCCTGCAGTCAGAGTTTCCGGAGCTAGGGAGGAAGTTAAAAAGCAGGACCTCAAAGGTGGTAATGTCTGGACTACTCCCAGTGCCACGTGCTAATGAGTAGAGGAGTAATAGGATAAGACAGGTTAATGTGTGGCTGGAGCAATTGTGCAGGAGGGAGGGCTTCCAATTCCTGGGGCATTTGGACCAGTTCTGGGGTGGGGGCATCTGTTCAAGATGGATGGGTTGCACCTCAACAGAGCTGTGACCAATGTCTGCATGGGGAGGTTAACTAGTGCTGTGGGGGAGAGTTTACACTAATATGGCAGGGGGATGGGCACCAGGATGAAACAGTAGAGAGGAGAAACAAGGTGCACAGAGGAGTGGGAGGGACAAGTAGCACTGAAGAATAGTTCAGAAATAGGAGGGATCAGACAGGGGACAAATGTGAGGCAGTCGAGGATGGGTTTAGAGTGCATGCTCGTAAATGCATGTAGCGTGGTATGTAAGGTTGGTGAGCTGCAGGCTCAAGTTGCCACATGGGACCATGATGTGGTGGCGATAACAGAGACCTGGTTCAAAGAATGGGAGGATTTGGTAATTAATATTCCTGGCTACAAGGTATTCAGGAAAGATAGGGAAGGAGAGAAAGGAGGGTGGGGTGGCAGTATTGATCAAAGAAACTATTATAGCACTGGAAAGAGATGATGTAGTTGAGGGGTCAAAGACAGAATCTATTTGGTTAGAATGAAGGAACAATAGGGGAGCTATTACACTACTAGGTGTATACTATAGGCCACCAAATAGTGGGAAGGAGATAGAGGAGCAAATTTGCAGGCAAATTACAGAAAGATTCAAGAACTATAGAGCAGTCATAATGGGGGACTTCAATTATCCCAATATAGACTGGGACAGTAACAGTGCAAAGGGCAATGAGGGAGAGGAATTCTTGAAATGTGTTCAAGAGAACTTTCTGGAACAGTGTGTTTCCGGCCCAACAAGGAAGGAAACCATGCTGGATCTAGTTCTGGGGAATGAAGTGGGGCAGGTGGAGCATGTTTCATTAGGGGAGTATTTGGAGAACAGTGATCATAATATCATTAGGTTTAGAATAGTTATGGAAAAGGACAAGAAAAAACTAAATGTGAAAATGCTTAACTGGAGGATGGTTAATTTCAGTGAGTTAAAAAGGGATCTTACCCAGGTGGATTGGAATCAAATTGGGAGGCAAAACAGTAATTGAACAATGGGGGGACTTCAAAGAGGAGTTGGTTCAGATACAGAGTAGACACACCCTACGAGGGAGAAAGGAAGGGCATCCAAAGCTAGAACTCCCTGGATGACTAAAGATGTAGGGATTAAAATTAAACAGAAAAAGGAGACTGATGACGAATGTAGTAATATGGTGGAGAACCAGGCTGAATACAGGAAGTGCAGAGATCTAAAAAAGGGGATAAGAGGGGCAAAGAGAGAGAATGAGAATACATGTGTGGCTAAGATAAAAGGGAACACAAAAGTATTTTATAAACATATAAATAGTAAAAGGGTACTCAAAGGAAGGGTGGGGCCAATTAGGGACAAAAAAGGAAATCTTCTTGTGGAGGCATAGGGCATGGCTGAGGT
Source organism: Heptranchias perlo (assembly GCF_035084215.1). Taxonomy (NCBI): domain Eukaryota; kingdom Metazoa; phylum Chordata; class Chondrichthyes; order Hexanchiformes; family Hexanchidae; genus Heptranchias; species Heptranchias perlo. The sequence goes on from NC_090327.1 coordinate 93,874,781, forward strand.
TCTAAATGAATACAGTCTTCACTAGAGAAGAGAATGCTGCCATTGTACCAGTAAAGGAGGAGGTAGTAGTGATATTGGATAGGACAAAAAGGAGGTACTTAAAAGATTGGCAGTACTCAAAGTAGAAAAGTCACCTGGTCCAGATGGGATGCATCCTAGGTTGCTGAGGGAAGTAATGGAGGAAATTGCAGAGGCTTCGGTCACAATCTTCCAATACTCCTTAGATATGGGGATGGTGCCGGAGGACTGGAGAATTGCAAATGTTACACTCCTGTTCAAAAAAGGGAGAGGAAAAAACCTAGCAATTACAGGCCAGTCAGCCTAACGTCGATGGTGGGGAAACTTTTAGAGATAATCTGGGACAAAATTGGCAGTTTTTTTTATTCGTTCATGGGATGTGGGCATCGCTGGCGAGGCCGGCATTTATTGCCTATCCCTAATTGCTCTTGAGAAGGTGGTGGTGAGCCGCCTTCTTGAACCGCTGCAGTCCGTGTGGTAAAGGTTCTCCCACAGGGCTGTTAGGAAGGGAGTTCCAGGATTTTGACACAGCGACGATGAAGGAACGGCGATATATTTCCAAGTCGGGATGGTGTGTGACTTGGAGGGGAATGTGCAGGTGGTGGTGTTCCCATGTACCTGCTGCTCTTGTCCTTCTAGGTGGTAGAGGTCGTGAGTTTGGGAGGTGCTGTCGAAGAAGCCTTGGCGAGTTGCTGCAGTGCACCCTGTGCATGGTACACACTGCAGCCACGGTGCACCGGTGGTGAAGGGAGTGAATGTTTAGGGTGGTGGATAGGGTGCCAATCAAGCGGGCTGCTTTGTCCTGGATGGTGTCGAGCTTCTTGAGTGTTGTTGGAGCTGCACTCATCCAGGCAAGTGGAGACTATTCCATCACACTCCTGACTTGTGCCTTGTAGATGGTGGAAAGGCTTTGGGAAGTCAGGTGGTGAGTCACTCGCCGCAGAATACCCAGCCTCTGACCTACTCTTGTAGCCACAGTATTTATATGGTTGGTCCAGTTCAGTTTCTGGTAAATGGTGACCCCCCAGGATGTTGATGGTGGGGGATTCGGCAATGGTAATGCTGTTGAATGTCAAGGGGAGGTGGTTAGACTCTCTCTTGTTGGAGATGGTCATTGCCTGGCACTTGTCTGGCGTGAATGTCACTTGCCACTTATGAGCCCAAGCCTGGATGTTGTCCATGTCTTGCTGCATGCGAGCTCGGACTGCTTCATTATTTGAAGGGTTGCGAATGGAACTGAACACAGTGCAATCATCAGCGAACATTCCCATTTCTGACCTTATGATGGCGGGAAGGTCATTGATGAAGCAGCTGAAGATGGTTGGGCCTAGGACACTGCCCTGAGGAACTCCTGCAGCAATGTCCTGGGGCTGAGATGATTGGCCTCCAACAACCATTACCATCTTCCTTTGTGCTGGGTATGACTCCAGCCACTGGAGAGTTTTCCCCCTGATTCCCATGGACTTCAATTTTACTAGGGCTCCTTGGTGCCACACTCGGTCAAATGCTGCCTTGATGTCAAGGGCAGTCACTCTCACCTCACCTCTGGAATTCAGCTCTTTTGTCCATGTTTGGACCAAGGCTGTAATGAGGTCTGGAGCCCAGTGGTCCCGGCGGAACCCAAACTGAGCATCGGTGAGCAGGTTATTGGTGAGTAAGTGCCACTTGATAGCACTGTCAATGACACCTTCCATCACTTTGCTGATGATTGAGAGTAGACTGATGGGGCGGTAATTGGCCGGATTGGATTTGTCCTGCTTTTTGTGGACAGGACATACCTGGGCAATTTTCCACATTGTCGGGTAGATGCCAGTGTTGTAGCTGTACTGGAACAGCTTGGCTCGAGGCGGAGCTAGTTCTGGAGCACAATTCTTCAGCACTACAGCCGGGATGTTATCGGGGCCCATAGTCTTTGCTCTATCCAGTGCACTCAGCCGTTTCTTGATATCAAGTGGAGTGAATCGAATTGGCTGAAGACTGGCTTCTGTGATGGTGGGGATATCGGGAGGAGGCCGAGATGGATCATCCACTCGGCACTTCTGGCTGATGATGGTTGCAAACGCTTCAGCTTTGTCTTTTGCACTCACGTGCTGGACTCCGCCATCATTGAGGATGGGGATGTTTACAGATCCTCCTCCTCCCGTTAGTTGTTTAATTGTCCACCACCATTCACGACTGGGTGTGTCAGGACCGCAGAGCTTTGATCTGATCCGTTGGTTGTGGAATCACTTAGCTCTGTCTATAGCATGTTGCTTCTGCTATTTAGCATGCATGTCGTCCTGAGTTGTAGCTTCACCAGGTTGGCACCTCATTTTTAGGTATGCCTGGTGCTGCTCCTGGCATACTCTTCTACACTCCACATTGAACCAGGGTTGATCCCCTGGCTTATTGGTAATGGTAGAGTGAGGAATATGCCGGGCCTTGAGGTTACAGATTGTGCTGGAATACAATTCTGCTGCTGCTGATGGCCCACAGCGCCTCATGGAAAAGCATAGGCTAATAAATGAAAGTCAGCAAGGATTTGTTAAAGGAAAATCGTGTTTGACTAACGTAATTGAGTTCTTTGACGAAGTAACGGAGAGGGTTGATGAGTGCAGTTGATGTTGTATATATGGACTTTCAAAAGGCATATGATAAAGTACTACATAATAGACTTGTGAGCAAAATTAAAGCCCATGGAATTAAAGGGACAGTGGCAGCATGGATACAAAATTGGCTAGGGGACAGGAAGCAGAGAGTAGTGGTGAATGATTGTTTTTCACATTGGAAGGAAATATGCAGTGGTGTTCCTCAGGGGTCATTATTAGGACCACTGCTCTTTTTGATATATATTAATGTCCTGGATTTGGGTATAGAGGGTATAATTTCAAAGATTGCAGATGACACGAAGCTCAGAAATGTAGTAAACAATGTGGAGGATAGTAACAGACTTCAGGAGGGCATAGAAAGACTGGTGAAATAGACAGTCACATGGCAGATGAAATTTAATGCAGAGAATTGTCAAGTGATACATTTTGGTAGGAAGAATGAGGAGAGGCAATATAAACTAAATGGTACAATTTTAAAAGCGGATGCAGGAGCAGAGAGATCTGGGGGTGCAGATACACAAATCTTTGAAGGTGGCAGGACAAGTTGAGAAGGCTGTTTAAAAAGCATATGGCTTTATTTAGAGGCATGGAGTACAAAAACAATGAAGTTATGCTAAACCTTTATAAAACACTGGTTAGGCCTCAGCGGGAGTATTGTGTTCAATTCTAGACACCACACTTTAGGAAGGATGTCAAGGCCGTAGAGAGGGTGCAGAAGAGATTTAGTAGAATGGTGCCAGGGATGAGGGACTTCAATTATTTGGAGAGACTGGAGCAGCTGGGATTGTTCTCCTTAGAAGAGAGGAGGTTAAGGGGAGATTTGATAGAGGTGTTCAAAATCATTAACGGTTTTGACAGCGTAAATAATGAGAAACTGTTTCAGTGGCAGAAGTGTCGGTAACCAGAGGACATAGTTTTAAGGTGATCGGCAAAAGAGCCAGAGGCGACATGAGGAAACAGTTTTTTTTACACAGCGAGTTGTAATGATCTGGAATGCACTGCCTGAAAGGGTGGTGGAAGCAGATTTAATAGTAACTTTCAAAGGGAAATTGGATAAATACTTGAAGGGGTAAAAAATTTGCAGGGGAATGGGGGAAGAGCAGGGGAATGGGACTAATCGGATAGCTCTTTCAAAGAGCCGGCACAGGCATGATGGGCTGAATGGCCTCCTCCTGTGCTGTACCCACTATGATAGTATGTCCCTTGGTTAGACCACACTTGGAGTACAGTGCACAGTTCTGGTTTCCATATTATAAAAAGGATATAGAGGCACTGGAGAAGGTGCAAAAAAGATTGACGAGGATGATACCAGAACTGAGAGGTTATATCTATCAGGACAAAACTGAACAGGCTGGAGCTCTTTTCTCTAGAAAAGAGAAGACTGAGGAGTGACCTGATAGAGGTCTTTAAGATTATGAAAGGGTTTGGTAGGGTAAACATAGAGAAGATGTTTCCACTTGTGAGGGAGACCAAAACTAGGGGCCATAAATATAAGATAGTCACTAATAAATTCAATAGGGAATTTAGGAGAACCTTCTTTACCCAGAGTGGTTAGAATGTGGAACTCACTACCACAAGAAGTAGTTGAGCGAATAGCATAGATGCATTTAAGCTAGATAAACGCATGAGGAAGATAGAAATAGAAGGATATGCTGATAGGGTTAGATGATGTAGGAAGGGAAAAGGCTCGTGTGGAGCACAAACACCAGCATGGACCTGTTGGGCCGAATGGCCTGTTTCTGTACTGTACATTCTATGTAATAACAGAAATACAGTGTGCACTGCTAAAACATGGGCTTTAGTGTGCATTGGAAAGTAGGTGAACAGTTGCCAGAGTGCATTGCATTCTCCCTCTGTGGCATTCCATCAAGTTTGGAGTGAAGCTCTGTTAAAATGCATTCTAAGGTAATTTTGTAAAATTACACAAAATATCACAGAATTACCATGGCAGCCTTTTGAAGACCAGCAAATTTCTTCCTCGCCTACTTCCAGGATCTGGTCACAGGTGAAACAGCATGCACTCGCAGCAGTGATCTGCCTGATGTATTTGTGGGTGGCTGACTGAGCTACCCTTGAGATGTCCCCTGTGTCAGAGGCATAAAAGTTGAGGGCGGTGGTTACTTTCACTGTCGCTGGCATGGCATGGCCTCCCGGTCCAGCAGGCAGCAGGTATTCTTCCAAGAGGCTACAGAGGTCTGTGACTATCTGCCTGGACAATCTCAGCCTCCTGTGGCACTGCTCCTCAGACAGGTCCAGGAAGGTGACCCTTGGCCTGTATACCCTGTGAGGTGGGTAAGACCTACTGTGAGTAGGCCCTCTCATTCTCTGTCTTCTCTGAGGCTCTGTTGCAGCTCCTGCTTTTACTTGAGTCCTCTGCTGCTGCTGCACTTGTTGCTGCTCTTCTTCATTTTTATCCTCCTCCTCCATCCAGTACAGCGCAGTTAAAGCAGCACCCGTTCTTAGTTTTTCTGGCTACAGTTGGGTAAGGATGCAGAAAAAAAGTGCAGAAAACCAACAAAATACACAATAACAAAAAGCTCAGCCTAAAATGCCAGTTACAGCAACTAATCTGATTTGGTGCAGATCGTGGCCCTTTAAATCCTGCAGCCTGTTAAATGGAGAGCCAATTCCGTCAGGCTCCTCATGGGTGGGAATCCCATGCCCTGCAAGTTAAAATTACATCAGGGTCCTAATTGCATCACAGGTCCCCAGTTTACATACTATTCATGAAGCTCCCACCTGTCTACAACGAAAGCCTCGTCCCTGAAGAACCTCATGCCATTAAAATGCCGCCGGAAGGGTAATGGGTCGGTAATTACACTCGGCCCATTTTAACTCGTCGATTACCCCTTTTCTGCCTGGTAAGGTGAAGGGCGGGGGGGGGAGGGGTTAAAATTTGGGCCCAAGAACCAAACCATAGACTTTCCTTGTCTGTATGGTTCAGTACTAGTGCAGTACATTTATCCAGTGAATCATCAAGTGAGCCTTCACGTGTAAATTTGAAGCCCTTAGCAATTTCCTGTATACCCTTCCGGATACAAAAGCAATAATTTCTGGAACATTCAGTCATTTATTGTATCTCCTCCTTTGAGTTTTGCTATCATTAATATACTTATGTAAAGGGTTGCTTGATTTGTGTCAGTTAAAACAGAAAAATCATTGCCTCCCTGTAAATATTGCACTTGCATTAATTTCCAACGTGCTTGTTCAGAATAATTTATTAATATAACAGAATGTAAACTGAATCTGTTGCACTATTCAACAAGGTAGGAAAAATGACCATTTTTAAAAATGTTTTTCTTTCTTCCCATGTCTTCTGAAGATGCTGACTCATGCTGGATTCATTTTCACATGTGCTGAGGGCAATCTGGTACCTTGTCCAAATGACCATTCTTCATGTGCGAACTTTCATGTGAGGTTATTCAATCATGAGAGACAAAAAGAACAGCAAAGGGTGACAAAACAGATAGTAAGAGCTACAAAAAGGAAGTATGAAAAGAAACTTGCATGGGAAATCAAAATCAATACTAAAAATTTTTACAATTATATTAGGAAAAAGAAGGTGGTCAAGAACAATGTGGGCCCCTTAAAAACTGATAATGGTGATATTGTAAATGAAAATAAGGGAATGGTGGACATGTTAAATAATTACTTTGCTCCAGTATTTACAGTAGAGGAAGAGGATAGCATGCCGGATACCCCAAGGAAACTAATTTTGAATCAGGGACGGGGACTCATCATAAATAACATAAGCAAATTAACAGTAATGAAGAAAATAATGGCACTAAAGCGTGAGTAATCCCCATGACCAGATGGTTTCCATCCCAGAATGCCCTAACTATAATCTTCCAAAGTTCTCTCAATTCAGGAACCGTTCCTTTAGATTGGAAAATTGCACATGTCACTCCGTTATTTAAGAAAGGTGAGAGAGGGAAACCAGGGAATTGTAGACCAGTTAGCCTAACATCTGTTGTCAGGAAATTACTAGAGTTTATAACTAAGGATAGAATGACTGAATACCTTGAAAATTTTTAGCTGATCAGAGAGAGCCAGCATGGATTTGTAAAGGGTATGTCATGCCTGTCAAACCTGATTGATTTTTTTGAAGAGGTGATTAAAGTAGTGGACAGGGGAATGTCTATGGATGTTTATATAAACTTTCAGAAGGCATTCAATAAAATCCCTCATAAGGGACTGTTAGCTAAAGTTGAAGCTCATGGAATTGAGGGTAAATTATTGACCTGGTTAAGAAATTGGCTGAGCGGCAGGAGACAGACAGTAGGGATAATGGCCAGGTACTCAAATTGGCAGGATGTGACTAGTGATGTCCCACAGGGATCCGTGTTGGGGCTTCAACTATTCACTGTATTTATTAACAACTTAGATGATGGGATAGAGAGCCACATATCCAAGTTTGCCGATGACACAAAAATAGGCAGCATTGTAAGCCGTGTATATGGAAGCATAAAATTATAGAGAGATATTAATAGATTAAGTGAATGGGCAAAACTGTGGTAAATGGATTTCATTGTAGGCAAGTGTGAGGTCATCCACTTTGGACCTAAAAAGGATAGATCAGAGTACTTTCTAAATGGTGAAAAGCTCGAGACAGTGGAGGTCCAAAGAGACTTAGGGGCCCATGTACACAGATCATTAAAATGACATGGACAGGTACAGAAAATAATCAAACAGGCTAATGGAATGCTGGTCTTTGTATCCAGAGGACTAGAATACAAGGGGGTAGAAGTTATGCTACAGCTATACAAAGCCCTGTTTAGACCACACCTGGAGTACTGTGTTCAGTTCTGGGCACCGCACCTTAGGAAGGATATATTGGCCTTGGAGGGAGTGCAGCTTAGATTTACTAGAATGATACCTGGACTCCAAGGGCTAACTTACGAGGAGAGATTACATAAACTAGGTTTGTATTCCCTGGAATTTAGAAGATTAAGGGGTGATTTGATCAAAGTTTTCAAGATATTAAGGGGAACTAATAGAGAGAAACTGTAGATAGAGAGAAACTATTTCTACCGGTTGGGGAGTCTAGAACCAGGGGACATAGCCTAAAAATTAAAGCCAAGACTTTCAGGAGTGAAGTTAGGAAACACTTCTACATGCAAAGGGTGGTAGAAGTTTGGAACTCTCTTCCGCAAACAGCAATTGATGCTAGCTCAATTGTTAATTTTAGATCTGAGATTGATAGATTTTTGTTAATCAAATGTATTATGGGCTAAGGTGGATATATGGAGTTAGGTCACAGATCAGCAATGATCTCATTGAACAGCGGAACAGGCTCGAGGGGCTAAATGGCCTACTCCTGCTCCTGTGTTCCTATGTTCCATTGCAGCTGAGCCTGTCCTGATCACACATGTGCACCTTCCAGCAAGGGTTATTGGATAGTGAACAGGAACCTAGGGCGCTGAGGTCAATTGCAAGACCATTGCTGCTGAAATCAGCCACTCAGGACGCACCAAGAATGAAACTTGAAATCTTCTCATCTGTATGGCTCAAGTTTGAGCTGCATTAGGCAATGAGGCATCAGGGGAGCTAATCATCATTGTTAATACATGATGCTTCCATATACTCATATGTAAGTATATTGCCCTGAATTTTCATAGGGGCCCTCCTGACTTCCTGCCGTAACCTCGGTGGGAGATCAGCGGAACACCCAGAGAGATGGTGTAAATGGCCAGTTTCTCCCGAGATTCCGCCAATCTCCCACCAAGGTTGCAGCAGGAGATTGGGAGACCCCCATACAAATTTAGGGCCATTCATTTTATATAGGGAACCTATCAGATATTAAAAAGATCCTCTGAATTGCATTAGCTTTGTCTGTTGGTGGAAATGCCTAGTTTAAATAGAGCTTTAGCACTGGTAGAGTATATTATTTTACTGTTAGCATGGTTTCACTTAATTGTAATTGTCCTTCCTCTTCTAGGAACAGGAGAAGGCCATTCAGCCCCTCGAGCCTGCTCGCCATTCAATTAGATTATGGCTGATCTGTACCTCAACTCCATTTATCGGCCTTAGCTCCATATCCCTTGATAACTTTACCTAACGAAAATCTATCAATCTCAGTCTTGAAAGCTCCAACGGTCCCAGCATCCACAGCCTTTTGGGAGAAAGAAATTCAGATTTCTACTATTCTTCTCCTCTTCCCAATAATTTTGCTGAAATGGTATTTTGAGTCCACCAGCATAAACACTTATTTAAATGTGCATCAAAATATAGGGATAGGTTTAGTGCTCCTGCTACAGAACTTTGTGCGACAGGAGCACATAGCAGAAATTTGGAAGTCAGGATGGAAAATTGGCTGCGATGTGCTGACCTGCACGCCCAAATTCCCAATCTGCAGCTCCCATCTCTTGAGGTTCTATGCCAGGAGCCCTAGTTCATAAAATCTACTCTTATGTGAAATATGAACTGTCATTAAAGGAAAAAGCTAAACTGGAATGCTACTTGAAATTGCAGAAGCAGAACCAGGGAACATAGGTTCAAATTAGTAAAAGATTATTTTAGGATAAATATCAGGAAATTCTTCTTTACACAAAGAGTAATCAATGTGTGGAATAAACTTCCAGGTAGAGCAGTGGAGACAAAGACCATGGAATCACATAAGAAACAATTGAATGCTACAGGGTGGAGGGGGTGGGGGGAGTGTTAGGATCTCTGGAATGATGAACTCTGATGGGCCGAATGGCCTTCCTCATCTGTAATTATTTTGTGATCATGTGACACTATAAAAAATTATAGCATTTTTGTAGTTTTTAATTATTTTAACATGCTCAAAATTAAACACAGGAGAAATGGTTGTGGTCAGAGTTCTGGACAAAGCCATATGTTTATTTTTTCCAAACACAACTGCCAGTGATAATGAGTCCATTTATATCCTTCTTTGCATGGTAATTTTCCATGGGCACTGCAATGTTTAAGAGCTAATCACAAGAGTTTCTCTCTGGAACACTATTCGCAGGCATTTCTTTACAGATTGAAGAAAATTCCAATGTGACGTTTTATGGTGCTGGCCTGGATGAGTTTTAAATTGATGGTGTGTGTGAAAGGAAACTGTGAGACATGCTCTCTGGGGAGCTCAGTGTTTTATCCTTTAAATGAAAGCAAATGGGGTTTTCAACAGGATCATCTCTCACCCACCCCCACCCCTGGCTCAATCAGAGGATGTCACATGATACCCCTGCAATTCTTCACTGCAAGGATTCAGGACGGTTGGGAATTTAAACAGAATAAATTATTTAAGAATGCTTAAATATATCATACTTGTTATTACTTAAATGAAACTAAAATGGAACCTCATCCTTCTGGAGAGCACACTTTTAAAAAATTATTTTCGGTTGCAGTTGCCTTAGGGCACCATTTACTCATCAGATTCCACCTCCCCCCAAATTAGCTGGAATGACAGACACGTTATCTTATCTTTCACAATCTATTGAACTGCCCCTGCCCATTTAATGGAGTGGAGCTGTAAGAAGACACAGCGACAATCTGTTCAGCCAATTCAGATTTAAAAAGTGGTGCCCCTAGTGCAGTAACAGGAGTGCTACTCTACTTAAACACAGATTTTAGGACTCCCCTGGTAGCTCGATATTATACATGGCAACCTACAAAACTCAGAAAGGGAAGTACATCTGAAAAACAGCCCTGAATAAATGTCTATGACCAACACCACTGCTTCAAGGTGATTTAGTAAGTTAAATACCTTTATATTACTTTGGGTTTTACAAATTTTATTAGTGTTTTGGGATCACATTCACAATTCAGTTTGTTTTTCTGTGAAAACAGAAATATTAATGTGGATTCTCATTCTCCTAACAGGGGTTTGAAACCTCTGAAGACAGAACTAAAGGCCTTTGACATAGATGCATCTCCAATGAGCAGTTAAAACTATTCACAACAGCTTGCTCAAAGTCACTTTGCAGAGTGGCAACAGAAGCAAGTCATCCAGAATTAACAAAAATAGACTGAACGTGCCGTAACAACAGCATTTAATGTGCTACTCGTGTCACCGTCAAACTGTTACTCCAAGTAACCAAACTTGAGCAAGTCTCACCAAGAAGTCAACATGGAATGTTTACATGTACATTGAAATTCCATACAATTACTAAATTCTGCAAAGTCCCTGTTCACTAAGCTTACAACCTAATAAAAGTTTATTCAGCAGTACATTGTGCAATTAACAGAACATTTAGCCAAGTTATAGGGTAATTTTATATGCCAGACTTGTCAATTATCCTTTCATTTCAAGGATGGCTAGGAAAGAAGGTATGCCATATAGATACAATCGCCTCTCTTCCCCATCCCCAATCCCATCAGGAAATGGACATCAGGAAATTGGATGCCCCAGAGAAGGGACCCATTAAACCACCCCAGAAATCCCTCAATTGGACTGCTGATAGTTCACATCTAAAGTTTTATGGACAAAACACAAAAGTATTTTTTTTGTTTTAAAAATTATAAACTAAATCATACCTGACACATGATTGTCAGATGCCAGTCATCACAACCCCAGGACTTTACTACAGGAGTTCTTCAGGGAAGTGTCCTCGGCTCAACCATCGTCAGCTGCTTTATTAGTGATCTTCCCTCCATTGTAAGGTCAGGAGTGGCGCTGTTTGCTGATGATTCCACGGTGTTCAGCTCCATTCACATCTTGTTTGATAATGAAGCAGCCCATATTTTTTTTTATTCGTTCATGGGATGTGGGCGTCGCTGGCGAGGCCAGCATTTATTGCCATCCCTAATTGCCCTTGAGAAGGTGGTGGTGAGCCGCCTTCTTGAACCGCTGCAGTCCATGTGGTGACGGTTCTCCCACAGTGCTGTTAGAAAAGGAGTTCCAGAATTTTGACCCAGCGACGATGAAGGAACGGCGATATATTTCCAAGTCGGGATGGTGTATGACTTGGAGGGGAACGTGCAGGTGGTGTTGTTCCCATGTGCCTGCTGCTCTTGTCCTTCTAGGAGGTAGAGGTCGCGGGTTTGGGAGGTGCTGTCGAAGAAGCCTTGGTGAGTTGCTGCAGTGCATCCTGTGCATGGTACACACTGCAGCCACTGTGCGCCGGTGGTGAAGGGAGTGAATGTTTAGGGCAGTGGATGGGGTGTCAATCAAGCGGGCTGCTTTATCTTGGATGGTGTCGAGCTTCTTGAGTGTTGTTGGAGCTGCACTCATCCAAGCAAGTGGAGAGTATTCCATCACACTCCTGACTTGTGTAGATGGTGGAAAGGCTTTGGGGAGTCAGGAGGTGAGTCACTTGCCGCAGAATACCCAGCCTCTCACCTACTCTCGTAGCCACACTATTTATATGGCTGGTCCAGTTAAGTTTCTGGTCAATGGTGACCCCCCAGGATGTTGATGGTGGGGGATTCGGCGATGGTAATGCCGTTTAATGTCAAGGGGAGGTGGTTAGACTCTCTCTTGTTGGGGTTGGTCATTGCCTGGCACTTATCTGGCGTGAATGTTACTTGCCACTTATGAGCCCAAGCCTGGATGTTGTCCAGGTCTTGCTGCATGCGGGCTCGGACTGCTTCATTATTTGAAGGGTTGCGAATGGAACTGAACACTGTGCAATCATCAGCGAACATTCCCATTTCAGACCTTATGATGGAGGGAAGGTCATTGATGAAGCAGCTGAAGATGGTTGGGCCTAGGACACTGCCCTGAGGAACTCCTGCAGCAATGTCCTCAGGCTGAGATGATTGGCCTCCAACAACCACTACCATCTTCCTTTGTGCTAGGTATGACTCCAGCCACTGGAGAGTTTTCCCCCTGATTCCCATTGACTTCAATTTTACTAGGGCTCCTTGGTGCCACACTCGGTCAAATGCTGCCTTGATGTCAAGGGCAGTCACTCTCACCTCACCTCTGGAATTCAGCTCTTTTGTCCATGTTTGGACCAAGGCTGTAATGAGGTCTGGAGCCGAGTGGTCCCGGCGGAACCCAAACTGAGCATCGGTGAGCAGGTTATTGGTGAGTAAGTGCCGCTTGATAGCACTGTCGACGACACCTTCCATCACTTTGCTGATGATCGAGAGTAGACTGACGGGGCGGTAATTGGCCGGATTGGATTTGTCCTGCTTTTTGTGGACAGGACATACCTGGGCAATTTTCCACATTGTCGGCTAGATGCCAGTGTTGTAGCTGTACTGGAACAGCTGGGCTGGAGGCGCAGCTAGTTCTGGAGCACAACTCTTCAGCACTACAGCTGGGATGTTGTCGGGGCCCATAGCCTTTGCTGTATCCAGTGCACTCAGCCGTTTCTTGATATCACGTGGAGCAAATCGAATTGGCTGAAGACTGGCTTCTGTGATGGTGGGGATATCAGGAAGAGGCCGAGATGGGTCAATCACTCGGCACTTCTGGCTGAAGATGGTTGCAAACGCTTCAGCCTTGTCTTTTGCACTCACGTGCTGGACTCCGCCATCATTGAGTATCAACCTGCAACATGACCGGGATAACATCCAGACTTGGGATGACAAGTGGCAGGTAACATTCACACCATATAAGTGCTAGGTAATGACTATCTCCAACAAGAGAAAGCCCAGCTGTCTCCCCATGACCTTCAATGGCACCACCAGTGCTGAGTTACCCACCATCAGCATCCCTTGCGTCACCATTGATCAGAAGCTGAACTGGACCAACCATATCAACACAATGGCTACAAGTGCAGGATTGTGGCTGGGTATTCTGTAATGAGGGGCTTATCTGCTAACCCCTCAAAGCCTCGCCATCATCTACAAGGCTCAAGTCAGGAATGTGATGGAATATTCACCACTTGCCTAGATGGGTGCAGCCATAACAACACTCAAGAAATTCAACACTCTCCAGCAGTTCGTTTAATTTGTGTCCACTGAACTCAATATCCACCCAACCACCACCAGTGCACTGTGCCTGCAGTATGTACAATCTACACGATATCCTGCAGCAAATCACCACGGTTGCTTTGACAGCACCTCCCTCCCATGTAACCTGTACCACCAAAAAGGACACAAGCAGCAATGTACACCTCTAAGTTCCCCATCAAGTCACACACCATCCTTACTTGGACATGTATTGCTGTTCCTTCATTGTTGCTGGGTCCTGGAATTCCCTACTTAACACCACTGTGGGACACCACCACCACAAAAACTGCAGCATTTCAAGGAGAAGGCCGATTACCATCGTCTAAGGGTATCTAGGGATGGGAAAAAATGGGGCTTTACCAGTATCATCCACACCCCAAGAACAAATAAAAAAAGTTAACAGTCAGTACTCATGTTCAGCTGCTGCCAACGAAACCCTGCTGTGACATTGTTTGCACGCACAGAATGGACAAACCTAGCATGTGCACTTTCTGATCTTCTGAACCCAAAGCTCTGGCTGAAAATACGCTGCACCATAAGCTCAGAAGTCTCCATTAGATTTACTGGTGCTAAAGACAGGGAAATAGCATTCTTAGAGTTCTCCTTTTCCTCCAAATAACCAGAATTCGAAGTCTCCATTAGATTTACTGGTGCTAAAGACAGGGAAATAGCATTCTTAGAGTTCTCCTTTTCCTCCAAATAACCAGAATTCGACATCTCTAAACTGCAACTGAACACCAGAGAATCCCCTCAACACACCAGAGAATTGTAGTCATACCACTAGTCCAGAATACCAGTAGATTGTCTGGGGATTTAAATCACACAGCCTTCTCCACTACCATTATACCATTTTCACATCGTTCACCTGACGAAGGGGGAAGCCTCCGAAAGCTTGTGAATTTAAAATAAAATTGCTGGACTATAACTTGGTGTTGTAAAATTGTTTACAATTGTCAACCCCAGTCCATCACCGGCATCTCCACATCATTATACCTCATGTCACTCTTACTAGCAGAAAATTAAACACTCCTTCTGGGTGCTATGTATTGAGTGCATCCCTCCACAAACCGGACCAAGTAATGTCTTTTAAAGGTACCTAGTGCTGTGGCTGAAAGAAAAAATATTTTGTGGGATGTTGATCAGAGATGCACAGAGGAAGAAACCCTTGCGCTAAGTCTTTCAGGGCACAAGTGACTTTGAGTGTGTAATCATGTCTTCAGCCCGTGTTTACTCATTGAGATCTGCTGAAGTCAATTACCATACAATAGTGAGAATAATTGTTTCAATCATGGGTATAATGAGATGTTAACACTGACAACTTACATTACACAGTTAGAATAAGCAAATTCAATTCTCTCTCTCTGGATCAAGCATGTTCTCGTCCATCTCTCTTATCAGGGGAAAAGAGCACATACCATAAATCTGTTCTTGCATTCAAATATTACAATTAGAACAGTTATACTGTATCTAGCCTGGTTTGATAGCAAAGAATATAAGATTATGTTCGTTATCTTTTCTTTATCTACTGTCCTCTCATGCCATCTAGTGTTTGAATATATTGCTGCACCAATGTGCTGAGCCAACAGTATCAGACTGTGGATCTCAGATAAAAACAGACCCTCTTTATCCCCTCTTCCAATTTCCCTCTGATTGTCTTCCCTTATCTTTCTTCTGAAAGCAGTAACTCATGCTAATGTACAGTTATACGAGCAATGGCAGCCTTCTAATACTTATCCAACTGGCTTTGTTTGCTTGTGAATATTGACAGTGAGTACCAACTGTGGGCTATCACAGCAATCATGTGCTTCATCCAACACTGCAGCAGGGACCACTCAAAAGAGATCACTAGTAGGAACCTTGATCAGTTTTTCCTTCTCTATCCTGGGACAGCAAGACTAATTGTAACACTCTTCAACTGCCCAAGATTGGCTAAATTGGCACAGGCCAAGGTTCAAACCTGGGACCTTGCTGGTCTGTATGGTTCAGCAACAAACCATGCAGTACAAGTACCCATCTTGCCCATTGTGGGGTCTAGATTTTAGTGTAAGGATTTAACAGTCTCAACACATCTTTTCCATTCAGAATTCCACTTTTTTCTTTTACTGCACAGTATTCAGCAGCTCGCAGAACCCCTGTAAACTGCAGACAATGTCCAGTGCACAGAAAACCATTGCTTAGGAAAAATTCATGGGATCTATGAGTTTCCCCCAACATTTAGCCAGAGAAAGCGCCCAAAGCTCCCCCCTCACCGAAGAGGCACAGCAACTCGCTATGTAGCTGTTAGTAGCTTGTCATATCCTTTGCTTTCCAATTGTATTGGTCAATGTCACAAAACCTTGGACCATTGATAACCTTCTTTGTCAAGAGGCCAGCTTTTAGCTGTTGTGGGCAGGATGCTGGCCCTGAGATAGCAGATCATGGCCAAGAGAGAGCAGTCGACGGCTTCTGTACTGTGAGCAATCTGTCCAGGCATTTAGCCACACTCAAGGAGAATACCGGTGACCACAAAACCTGGGACTGGGTCTGTGTGACTGTCGACATGGTGAACTTGATAGCAGATAATGTAGCCAATGATTTCCTTGCCTCAGCAGCTGAAGTCATAAACAAACTGAAACTAGAGCCTGCTTGTCACTCATCCACTAAATAGGGTCCTGTTAATATAACTACAAAGAGAAGGAAAGTTGCAAAAGCAGAAATCCTTTAAAACGATACTTGAAAACTCTTCGGAGCAATCAAGAACTGCAGCAAAGGTCATGATGCAACATGTCATGAGGCCAGAAAGATTATTAGGGAGATGAAGCAAGATTATTAGATTATGTCCATCTATCAAGGCAAACAATTGTACAAAATGTTCTCAAATTGTTTTTCTGTTGGCTAAAGTCTGCCAATAATCATGGTCAAATGTTTCTTCTCCTCTGACGCTCCCCAATGGCCCCATGAGGGCATTCTCGGGAACTGGAGAAAACATTTTTGAATTAGACCCAGCAGGCCATAGTAAGGATCCATCTGCACGAAGGTTGGTTAAACAGGTGAAGTGTGCCGCACAGAACGAAGGTCTTAATGAACCGCTTCAGTGGGAGGATGTGGTCTCTGCACTGCACTGTGTGGCTACCAGCGTAGATTGATAGTCATGCCCAGTTCTTGAAAGCTGTTCTAGGTGGGGGGGCGGGGGTGGTGCAGGCAACACCAATGATCTTGGAAAATGGTGCCAAGAACCACTAACTCACCTTGAAACTGCCCTTCAGAGGCTGGCAATAGGATTCTGTTTAAGCATGCATACCCTCAGTGTTCCAGAGCACAGTTCTGATGTCCATCCATAAGGAAGTTTCCAGTAAACCTGAAAACTGCCGAGAAATCCCACTTATATTAGTGCCTCTAAAGGCAGTTTTTCGCTATCACGCACATCATGTGATCTGGAAAACAGTGGAGCAATCAGAAAGGAACGGGCAGCTTTTTGCTCTCTTGAGGAATGTGTAGGACAGGTTGTGGCTGTACATTAAATCGCAGAACATCGTGCGGCTCAGGAAAATCACACTTACATTGCTTTCACCGATATTTGTAAAGCTTTTCACCTAGCATCTCACACAGCCCTCACATTGAAGCTGGAAACTTTGGGAGTACTGGGATGTGTTCTCCACCTCCAAGATTTATGTTAGAGTCCACGAGAGATTCAATGAACCTATTGCTCTTAAAAGAGGAGTGACACAAGGTTGTCATCCTATTCGGCGACTTCATCAATGATGTGGCAGATGGCATCACATGGGGCAGCCTCAGAGCATCTCTTCCAGGCTTATCTAAAAATATTGCGACACTCCTTTTCACAGCCTTCTCAACTTGTCCTGCCACCTTCAAAGACTTGTGTACATACACTCTCAGGTCTCTCTGTTCCTACACCCCCCTTTAAAATTGTACCAATTAGTTTATATTGCCTCTCCTCATTCTTCCTACCAAAATGAATTACTTCATACTTTTCTGTGCTAAATTTCATCTGCCATGTGACTGTCTATTTCACCAGTCTATCTATGTCCTCCTGAAGTCTGTTACTATCCTCCTAACTGTTTACTACATTTCCGAGTTTCGCGTCATCTGCAAACTTTGAAATTATGCCCTGTATACCCAAGTCCAGGTCATTAATATGTATCAAAAAGAGCAGTGGTCCTAATACTGACCCTGGGGATACCACTGCACACTTCCCTCCAGTCTGAAAAACAACCGTTCACCACTACTCTCTGCTTTCTGTCCCTTGGCCAGTTTTGTATCCATGCAGCAACTGCCCCTTTAATCCGATGGGCTTCAATTTTGCTAACAAGTCTATTATGTGGTACTTTATCAGATGCCTTTTGAAAGTCCACATACACAACATCAACTACCCTACCCTCATCAACCCTCTCTGTTACTTCATCAAAGAACTCAATCAAGTTAATCAAACACGATTTGCCTTTAACAAACCCATGCATGCTTTCATTTATTAACTCATATTTTTCCAAGTGCCAATTAATTTTATCCCGGATTAATGTCTCAAAAAGTTTCTCCACCACCAATGTTAGGCTGACCAGCCTGTAATTGTCGGGTTTATCCTTCTCCCCTTTTTTGAAAGGAGATGTAACATTTGCAATCCTCCAGGCCTTTGGCACCATCCCCATATCCAAGGAGGATTGGAAGATTATGGCCACAGCCTCCGCTACCTGCACCCTTACTTCCCTCAGCAACCTAGGATGCATCCTATCTGGAAAGGGTGACTTTTCTACTTTGAGCGCTGCCAAATTTTTTATTACCTCCTCTTTATCTATTTTTGTTCTATCCAATTTCTCTACTACTTCCTCCTTTACTGTTACATTGGCAGCCTCCTGTTCTTTAGTGAAGACAGGTGCAAAGTATTCACTTAGTACCTCAGCCATGCCTTCTGCGTCCACAAGAAGATCTCCTTTTTGGTCTCTTATCGGCCACACCCTTCCTTTGGTTACCCTTTTACATATTTATGAAAGACTTTTGGGTTGCCTTTTATGTTACCTGCTAATCTATTCTCATACACTCTCTTTAGCCCGCTTATTTCCTTTTTCAGTTCTCCCCTGTACTTTTTGTATTCAGCTTGGTTTTCTACTGAATTATGAGCCCGACATTTATCATAAGCCTCCTTTTTCTGTTTCATTTTAATCTCTATATCTTTAGTCATCCAGGGAACTCTAGCTTTGGATGCCCTTCCTTTCCCCCTTGTGGGAATGTGTCTAGTCTACCCGAACTATCTCCTCTTTGAAGGCCTCCCATTGCTCATTTACTGTTTTATCTGCCAATCTTTGATTCCAATCCACCTGGGCCAGATCCCTTTTCAACTCACTGAAATTAGCTCTCCTTGAGTATTTTCACATTTGATTTTTCCTTGCCCTTCTCCATAACTACTCTAAACCTAATGATATTGTAATCATTATCTCCCAAATGTTCTCCCCCTGTAACATGCTCTATTTCATTCCCCAGAACTAGATTCAGCACTGCTTCCTTCCTCATTGGGCTGGAAACATATTGATCAACAACGTTCTCTTGTACATATTTCATGAATTCCTCCCCCTCTTTGCCCTTTACACTGTTACTATCCCAGTCTATATTTCGATAATGGAAGTCCCCCATTATCACTACTCTAAAGTTCTTGCATCTTTCTGCAATTTGCCTGCAAATTTTCTCCTCTATCTCCTTCCCACTATTTGGCAGCCTTATAGTAAACACCCAGCAGCGTAATAGCTCCTCTATTGTTCCTTAATTCTAACCAAATAGATTCTGTCTTTGAACCCTCAACTACATCATCCCTTTCCAGTGCTATAATAGTATCAATACTGTCACCACCCCCTTCCTTTTTTTTCTTCCCTATCTTTCCTGTATACATTTAGCCAGGAATATTAAGTGTCCATTCCTCCCTTGTCTGAGCCAGGTCTCCATTATTGCCACTATATCATAGTCCCATGTGGCTACTTGCGCCTACAACTCACCAACCTTATTTACCATGCTCCGTGCATTTACGCACATGCACTCTAAACCAATCTTAGTCTACCTCGCATTTCCCCCCTGTCTGATCCCTCCTATTTCAGTGCCCAGGTAAAAGACATCACCGAGCTAGAGCTCTCTGGATGACTGACGATATAGAGATTAAAATGAAACAGAAAAAGGAGGCTTATGACAACTGTCGGGTTTATAATTCAGAAGAGACCCAAGCTGAATACAAAAAGTACAGGGGAGAACTGAAAAAGGAAATAAGAGGGACAAAGAAAGTATATGAGAATAGATTAACATTTATCCTAACGCTGTTTGTTTTTCCCAGTCCTCTGTGCACTTTGTATCTCCTCTCTAATGCTTCATCCTGGTGCCCCTCACCCAGCCAAATTAGTTTAAACCCTCCCCCAATGCACTGGCAACCTCCCTGCGAGGACATTGGTCCCAGCTCTGTTGAGGTGCAACCCGTCCATCTTGAACAGATCCCTCCTGCCCCAGAACTGGTCCCAATGCCCCAGGAATCTGAAGCCCTCCCTCCTGCACCATTTCTCCAGCCACAAGTTACCCTGTCTTATCTTACTGCTCCTATACTCACTAGCATGTGGCACTGAGAGTAATCCAGAGATTACTACCTTTGAGGTCCTACTCTTTAACATCCCCCCTGGCTCCTGAAACTCTGACTGCAGGGCCTCAACCCTTTTCCCACCTATGTCATTGGTTCCAACATGGACCATGACTTCTGGCTGTTCCCCTTCCCCCCACAAAATGTTCTGCACCTGTTTAGTGATGGCCTTTACCCTGGCTCCAGGGAGGCAACACACCATGTGGGACTCACGTCAGCGGTTGTTGAAACACCTGTCTATCCCCCTATCGCATCCCCTATGACCACTGCATTACTACACTTTGCTGTGCCCCCTGTGCAGTCATTCGCCCCACAGTGTCATGGATGTTCTCTAGACTGCACTCCACCGAGGTGTTGTCATCCTCACCGGTATTCAGTGCTGAATACCAGTTTGAGAGTGCCAGACTCCCGGAGGTTTCCTGCACTGCCTGCCTCTTCCTACCTCGCTAGATGGCCACCCACTTACTATCCTCCTGAACTCTCTGTAGCTGTGGGGTGACACATAAAGCGTCCTGGAGTTCCCACATTGCACAGGAATTGCAGGCAATAATGTCAGCAGAAGAGATACAGAAACCCTGGAAAGATGACGTTTTGTAGACAAGTGGGAGAACCTCTTCAGAAATTCACCCCCCTAGTACCACCATCTTGAACAATGGGCTCACCAGTAGGATATGATGGTGGTGCCCCTAAATGCAGTATAATGGCCTTCCTATGGCTGAAGAGGGGACCTTATAATGTTTGATATTCAAGGGTCACCTATGCCGACTGTTAATTCATATCAGTACTTGGGGGTCTTGATGGATGCAACTTCTGCTTGTACATAGTCCTCTGGGATTGCACCGAGACTGAGTAGAGGGTGCTTTTGTCTTTCTCATCTTTCTTCAACAACAGCAAAACCTCAATACATGTTTGTGGCCTAGATCATGCATGTCCAAACAGTTCTCCTTCACAGTTCAGAACTCTCAGGCAACAGGAGGTAATTGTGCTTGGATTGCAAACTGTAATCTTTTTTGCTGTCAAGTTCTGCAAAACCAAGGATAGGAGCTACCAGATGGTCTAAGCACCTCACTGTTGGACCACAGTGTCTTGGCCATTGCTTACATTGTTGGTCTGCTGAGCAGGGATATGTTTCAGGAGATAACACGCCACTCTTTAGAATTATCCATATCTTAATGGTGTACATGGCTCATGTGCAAGGTCTAGGACCAAGCTATGAAGTGGATTTTTGTTAAAAAAATAGGAGCAGCTGCAGGGAGGGAAAGCTCCCGCCTACCTTGATCTGTCACTGAGTACTCTAGAGGGGAGTCTGCCTCACAGCAGGCACTTCATTTTGCTAAAGCTCCTCACATGAGGACCTGGATTAAGGAATTGGTGAAAATATTTCTAGTAAATGGCATTGGACTTGGCATGAAGTAAGCTGGCTTTTATAGGTCCTTCCACCACACTGAAAGCAAGTGTCCATTATATAACCATTGAGGAAACTCTGAAACTTGGGATGACATTTGTTGGAAGGCATTACCTGGAAGGCTGAGTAATGAAAAGAAAGATCTTGCATTTGCATTTATGTTGTGCACTTCACAACATCAGGATGTCCCATACACTTCACAGTCAATGAAGTATTTTTGAAGTGTAGTCACTGTTCTAATATAGGGAAACGGGACAGCCAATTCGCACTCAATAAAGTCCCACAAACAGCAATGAGATAAATTACCAGATAATCGGTTTTAGTGATGTAGGTTATGGAAGAAATATTGGCCAATATACTGGGAGAACTCCCTTGCTCTTCTTTGAATAGTGCCATGGGAGTTTAAGAACAGATGATCATATATCCAAGGATGAGTGCCTACTATTATTGGATTATAGAGGCAAGTAACTGCTGTTGAAACTCTGCACCTCCAACTGATCAACCATTGTTCAATATATTGTGTATATCCATACTGTGGTTAGGAGGTTGGTGGCAATATAGTCACAGATCCTAGGATGAGTTGTGCTGCTCACCACGCTGCTTACGAGAAGCTCTTGATAATTGCTGTGAGGGCTAAAACCCACATTTGTCATTTATCTGATGACCAATCAGTGACTATTCACCTTGGCAGGAAATAAATGGGTTTTTTTTGGGGTCCAAGATGACATAGCCCACAGTGGAAGCTCAGAGCCAAGTTAATCCTCCAGTGATAGACTTGGTAATCAGACACCTCAACCAGCCGGGTCCATAGTACTCCAGAGCACTCTTAATAATTGTCCAGGCAGCTTGGTTTACTGGTGAAATATGGAAACTTAGATGTCTCACTGGGGGCCAGGATTCTTCCCATTCCTTTCTAGATAGCCTTGCAAACCAATACAAGCAGCAGGAAGCTTATCAGCTCTTTACTGGCAAGCTCTGCAGTTTTAGCTGGTTAACTCCAGCAGTACCCCTGTGTACTCTTGGGGGTTCCTAAGCCTTTGGGCCTGTATGAGGTGGCCCTATGGGGAGAGAGTTGGTACTCTATTGCGGCAAGCAGAAATCCAACAGGTGACTGTAAATTTCTTAGTAGGTTGATTTGGAAACTCCTGAACATAGTGATGGATTTCACAGCATGTCAGATACCCAACTGACTAAAAGCAAGAGTTGTTCTCTCTGACTGCCCACACTTCCTCTTTTTGTCAACATGGTGTGACAGGCTGACTCATGGATTTCTCTGTAGTCACTGTTTCTGCTGTTCTCTAATCACCAAACAGGAAATATGAGAGAGGACTGGTGCTTTCAACTTTCTCTGCTCCTATGGCAATTTGTGTGTGTTTCTCCAACTCCAGTCATTAATTATTTCTGTGCTTTCTCACTTTATCTGGTCTGTTGCAGCCTATTTTACACCACTTAGATGTTATACCAAAACTACATTTTGTTCCTTTTTTAGGATTCATTTCCCCAATTTAAATGTCATGTAAATAGCTTTTGGCAAATAAAAAGTTGTTAATTAACCTAAAGAGACATATACATAGAACTTCCGCAAAACTGTTCAGGGTGGAAGAAATGTGGTGAAACGGGACTTCCACTTGCCACTTTGGCCTCCCCAGGACCCCATCCCAAATCACAGGTTCGGGCTCATTTGAATAATTGGAGAGGGTGCCTCACGCCTGGAAAGGTACAACAGAGGCACCTACCTCACTGTGTTGTTGGAAATGCAAGAGTGATATGCAGCCACTCTGAGGGGGGAGCCCTAGGTTCTTAAAGAATAGAATTATTGAATCATAGAAATTTATGGCACAGAAGGAGGCCATTCGGCCCATCGTGTGTGTGCTGGCCGAAAAAGAGCAATCTAGCCTAATCCCACTTTCCAGCTCTTGGACCATAGCCTTGTAGGTTACGGCGCTTCAAGTGCATGTCCAAGCACTTTTTAAATGCGATGAGGGTTTCTGCCTCTACCTCTACCACCCTTTCAGGCATTGAGTTCCAGACCCCCACCATCCTCTGGGTGAAAAAATTTCTTCTCAGCTCCCCTATATTCCTTCTACCAATCACTTTAAATCTATGCCCCCTGCTGACCTCTCTGCTAAGGGAAATAGGTCCTTCCTGTCCACTCTATCTAGGCCCCTCATAATTTCATACACCTCAATTAAATCTCCCCTCAGCCTCCTCTGGTCCAAAGAAAACAACCCCAGTCTACTCAATCTTTCCTCATAGCTAAAATTCTCCAGTCCTGGCAACATCCTTGTAAATCTCCCCTGTACCCTCTCTAGTGCAATCACATCTTTCCTGTAATGTGGTGACCAGAACTGTACGCAGTACTCTTAACTGTGGCCTAACTATTGTTTTATACAGTTCTAGCATTACCTCCCTGCTCTTATATTCTATGCCTCGGCTAATAAAGGAAAGTATCCCGTATGCCTTCTTAACCACCTTATCTACCTGTCCTGCCACATTCAGGGATCTGTGGACATGCACTCCAAGGTCCCTCTGTTCCTCTACAATTCTCAGCATCCTCCCATTTATTGTGTATTCCCTTGCTTTGTTTGCCCTCCCCAAATGCATTATCTCACACTTCTCCGGAATGAATTCCATTTGCTACTTTTCTGCTCACCTGATATCTTGATATCTTCCTGCAGTCTGCAGCTTTGTTCTTCATTATCAACCACACGGCCAACTTATCAGACTGAAAAGGAAATATTAAAAAATTCTCTCAGACCTCGTAGGGACTGGAAGGACAGCATGTTGTCTGGGATAGATTACGTTTAATGAATCACATCTCTGGACCTTTTATAGGCCCACAGCATAACCCATGCCTGCTCTCAGCACACGTGGGAACTCCTGGGCAGAAAAAGGTCGAGCTGGATGGAACACGTGAGGCATCCCAGGAATGTCCCCAGACACCCTCCCCCCACATGGCTGGGAGCAGATGTGCTTCCCCCGGATCAAAATTTTCAGGGTAAGTTAAATGGGACGGAAACCTGGCGGAGCCAGATTCTGCCCCAAATTGAGATACCCCTGCCACAACTCTGCCTGAGTTCTACACATCGCTGGGGGCCAAAATTTCTAGCCTATGGTCTTCGTTGGAAAATCCTGACCTGCAGCTTTGCTTTAAACTTCCTGTGGTGAATAAAGGTGAAAATATTATTTTCTACAGTGTGTTTTGTAGCTGCCCCACAAGTTGCAGTTTTAAAAAAAATATATAAAAACAAGACAATTACAAATCGTATTTTCCACAAAACTACAATAGGTGCCACGTCAAGAAAAGAAAGTGACCTGTGTTTACAGGGATATAATTGGAAAATTCTTCACCTTTACTATTTCTGTAAGGAAAAATATGTTCTGCTGAAGGTTAACCCTATTGCGATATCACAGTCATTCTTCTTTTTAGCTGGGCAAACAGAAAATAACAACGAAAGTAATTTGTTGAACTAAGCAATTGTAGACCAGATCCCAAATGCAGGTTTCTCTCTATCTTTGATACACCATCTGAAAGAATAACCTTGTCCTCATACTTCATTTTACAGGCCTACAACCACCTGACAAGGTTATTCTAAATTATTGATATTCATCACATCAGTTGCAGGGAAGAACAAGCAAACAAACCGCTGTTAATCTGATCCAGGTGTTACTATTGTACAGCAAAGTGATTTCAATACTCCAGTCTAGGTCACGGTTGTGTGTTACACCCTTCCAGGTGTTGCTATGATACAGTCTCCAGATATACAAGATGTTATTGTAGACTCCACCATAAAGCTAACTGTCTTATAATTGACATATAAGCTACTGAATAAACAGAGATAAGAAAATTCCAATTTCTAAGTAACATCGGTGCGCTTCCCTCCCCACCTTTAATTCTTTAATTTTGTTCTGTGCTTTTCTGTTGTAGCTCAATCTTTGTGATCTGTTACCACTCTTCCACAATGCAGCTCTTCTAATTCAAAAGTATCATACTTACTCTAACTAAACTTCATGTATCAGGTTTTTGGGTGAATGAAAAGTTAATTTAGCTTAATTAAGAAAATGCAGACCGTTTAACTGCACCTGTGCAATATATCCAAATACTTCACTGTGTCACAACAATCATATTGCATTACTTGCACATGGTACCTTTATTACAAGACTGACATGGGATATTTTCAGCTGTTCTCCCTCCTCATTAATCAACACAATACATCATCAATTCACAAGGACATCAGTTTGTCAATATTTGGTCAATTAATTTTCTTTGGACTTTCAGCAAAAAGGACTAGGTTGAAAATGTCAGCTCAGAAGAAAGAGTTTATCTTATCAGTTTGGATTGAGTTTCAAATGTTAAGTTCTCACTCACTTCACGAACTTGGTGCCATACCTTAACTGGGGCTATAGACATTGAATCTTCCCATAGGCAGCACCTAAAACAATCACTAGGGCTATTTGCCTACACCTCCTTACTATTAATATCCTAGGCTTTTTAAATGGTGTGCTTGAAAGAGATGTGTTTAATTCAATACTGTTGCAACAAAATTTGTGACAATGAACTCCTACTTTTGTGGGTCCCTTACAGACTGAGATGGGAGAATTTATAATGGGGAATAAGGATATGGCAGAGAAATTAAACAAATACTTTGTGTCTGTCTTCACAGAAGAAGACACAAAAAACCTCCCAGAAATATTAGAGAACCAAGGGTCTGGCGAGAATGAGGAACTGAAAGAATTTAGTATTAGTAAAAAAATAGTACTCGAGAAATTAATGGGACTGAAAGTCGATAAATCCCAAGGACCTGATGATCTACATCCCAGGGTTTTGAAAGAGGTGGCTATAGTGGATGCATTGGTTGTCATCTTCCAAAATTCTATAGGTTCTGGAATGGTTCCTGCAGATTGGAGGGTAGCAAATGTAGCCCCACTATTTAAGAAAGGAGGGAGAGAGAAAGCAGGGAACTACAGACATGTTAGCCTGACATCAGTAGTAGGGAAAGGGCTAGAATCTATTATAAAGGATGTGATAACAGGACACCTAGAAAATAATAATAGGATTTGGTAGAGTCAACATGGATTTATGAAAGAGAAATCATGTTTGACAAACCTATTGGAGTTCTTTGAGGATGTAACTAGTACAATAGATAAGGGTGAACCAGTGGAAGTGGTGTATTTGGATTTTCAGAAGGCTTTCGATAAGGTCCCACACATGTTGGTGAACAAAGTTATAGCACATGGAATTGGGGGTAATACACTGGCATGGATTGCGAATTGGTTAACAGACAGAAAACAGAGAGTAGGAATAAACGGGTCTTTTTCAGGTTGGCAGACTGTGACTAGTGGGGTACTGCAGGGATCGGTGCTTGGGCCCCAGCTATTCACAATCTATATCAATGATTTGGATGAGGGGACCAAATGTAATATTTCCAAGTTTGCTGATGACACAAAACTAGGTGGGTTGTGAAGAGGATGCAAAGGGGTTATAGACAGGCTAAGTGAGTGGGTAAGAACATGGCAGATGGAATATAATGTGGAAAAATGTGAAGTTATCCACTTTGGTCGGAAAAACAGAAATGCAGGGTATTTTTTAAATAGTAAGAGATTGGGAAATGTTGATGTTCAAAGGGACCTAGGAGTCCTTGTACATGAGTCACTGAAAGCTAACATGCAGGTGCAGCAAGCAACTAGGAAGGCAAATGGTATGATGACCTTTTGTTACAAGAGGATTTGAGTACAGGAGTAAAGATGTCTTACTGCAATAATATATGGCCTTGGTGAGACCGCACCTGGAGTAGTGTGTACAGTTTTGGTCTCCTTGCCTAAGAAAGGATATAGTTGCCATAGAGGGAGTGCAACGAAGGTTCACCAGACTGATTCCTGGGATGACGGGATTGTCGTATGAGGAGAGATTGAGTAGACTAGGCCTGTATTCTCTAGAGTTTTGAAGAATGAGAGGTAATCTCATTGAAACATACAAAATTCTTATAGGGCTTGACAGGGTAGATGCAGGGAGGATGTTTCCCCTGGCTGTGGAGTGTAGAATCAGGGGTCACAGTCTCAGAATAAGGGGTAGGCCATTTAGGACTGAGATGCACCTGGTTATTCTTCGAGCTGGCGCAGACACGATGGGCCAAATGGCCCCCTTCTGTGTTGTATCTTTTCTATGGTTCTATGGTTCTATATGGAGAAATTTCTTCACTCAGAAGGTGGTGAATCTTTGGAATTCTCTACCCCAGAGGGCTGTGGAGGCTCAGTCACTGAGTACATTCAAAACAGAGATCGATAGATTTCTGGATATTAAAGGCATCAAGGGATATGGGGATGGTGCAGGAAAATAGTGTTGAGGTAGAAGATCAGCCATGATCTTGTTGAATGGTGGAGCAGGCTCGAGAGGCCGGATGGCCTACTCCTGCTCCTATTTTTTATGATGTGGAGATGCCGGTGATGGACTGGGGTTGACAATTGTAAACAATTTTACAACACCAAGTTATAGTCCAGCAATTTTATTTTAAATTCACAAGCTTTCGGAGGCTTCCTCCTTCCTCAGGTGAATGTTGTGGAAATGAAATCCTTGAAATGAAATCACATTTATAAATCACAGAACAATGCTTGGTGATTACAGACAGTCTTTTCAACTGCCCGTTGCCAAGGCAATCAGTGTGCAGACAGACAGGTGTTACCTACAAGGTCTCCGAATATACAAATCACCAAAAAAAAAACACAGAGATAGAGAGGTAGAAACATAGAAAAGACAGCAACTGACCCGTTATATTAAAAACAGATAACATTTGTTCGCTGGTGGGGTAACGTGTAGCGTGACATGAACCCAAGATCCCGGTTGAGGCCGTCCTCATGGGTGCGGAACTTGGCTATCAATTTCTGCTCGACGATTTTGCGTTGTCGTGTGTCTCGAAGGCCGCCTTGGAGTATGCTTACCCGAAGGTCGGTGGCTGAATGTCCTTGACTGCTGAAGTGTTCCCCGACTGGGAGGGAACCCTCCTGTTTGGTGATTGTTGCGCGGTGTCCGTTCATCCGTTGTCGCAGCGTCTGCATGGTCTCGCCAATGTACCATGCTCTGGGGCATCCTTTCCTGCAACGTATGAGGTAGACAACGTTGGCCGAGTCACAGGAGTATGAACGATGCACCTGGTGGGTGGTGTCCTCTTGTGTGATGGTAGTATCTGTGTCGATGATCTGGCATGTCTTGCAGAGGTTACCGTGGCAGGGTTGTGTGGTGTCGTGGACGCTGTTCTCCTGAAAGCTGGGTAATTTGCTGCGAACGATGGTCTGTTTGAGGTTGGGTGGCTGTTTAAAGGCGAGTAGTGGAGGTGTGGGGATGGCCATAGCGAGGTGTTCGTCGTCATTGATGACATGTTGAAGGCTGTGGAGAACATGGCGTAGTTTCTCCGCTCCGGGGAAGTACTGGACGACAAAGGGTACTCTGTTGGTTGCGTGCCGTGTTAGTCTCCTGAGGAGGTCTATGCGATTTTTCGCTTTGGCCTGTCGGAACTGTCGATCGATGAGTCGAGCGTCATATCCCGTTCTTACTAGAGCGTCTTTCAGCGTCTGTAGGTGTCCATCGCGTTCCTCCTCGTCTGAGCAGACCCTGTGTATTCGCAGGGCCTGTCCATAGGGGATGGCCTCTTTGACGTGGTTAGGGTGGAAGCTGGAAAAGTGGCGCATCGTGAGGTTGTCCGTGGGCTTGCGGTAGAGTGAGGTGCTGAGGTGCCCGTCTTTGATGGAGATTCGTGTGTCCAAGAAAGAAACTGATTCTGAGGAGTAGTCCATGGTGAGCTTGATGGTGGGATGGATCTTGTTGATGTTATCGTGTAGTCTCTTTAGTGATTCCTCGCCGTGGGTCCATAGAAAGAAAATGTCGTCGATGTATCTGGTGTATAGTGTTGGTTGGAGGTCCTGTGCAGTGAAGAAGTCCTGCTCGAACTTGTGCATGAAAATGTTGGCCTATTGGGGTGCAAATTTGGTCCCCATGGCTGTTCCGTGTGTTTGGGTAAAGAACTGGTTATCGAAGGTGAAGACATTGTGATCCAGGATGAAGCGGATGAGTTGTAGGATGGCGTCTGGAGATTGGCTGTTGTTGGTGTTGAGTATTGATGCTGTCGCAGCGATGCCGTCATCGTGGGGGATACTGGTGTAGAGTGCCGAGACGTCCATCGTGGTGAGAAGTGTTCCTGGTTCAACTGGTCCGTGGGTACTGAGTTTTTGTAGGAAGTCTGTAGTGTCGCGACAGAAGCTATGGGTTCCCTGTACGATGGGTTTCAGGATGCCCTCGATGTATCCAGAGAGGTTCTCACACAGGGTTCCGTTGCCTGATACGATAGGACGTCCGGGTGTGTTGGCTTTGTGTATCTAATGTTCTAATGTTTTTCCACACAGCCTGTGTGTGTTTAAACAACCCCTTAATAGGCTTCAATCCAAATGTTCCTGATTACAGATTGGTCAGATTAGGCAAGTCTGCATGGGCTGAAACAGTCTTCTTATAGTCCCTATCACTTTATATGAGAATGTAGCTAGGTGTTGCATTTGGAGAAAAATATTGTACAGACTTAATGGACCAAATGGCCTATTTCTTGCAACATTCAATGCTTCTATGTTGTTATAGAATCATAGAAGTTTACAACATGGAAACAGGCCCTTCGGCCCAACATGTCCATGTCGCCCAGTTTATACCACTAAGCTAGTCCCAATTGCCTGCACTTGGCCCATATCCCTCGATACCCATCTTACCCATGTAACTGTCCAAATGCTTTTTAAAAGACAAAATTGTACCCGCCTCTACTACTGCCTCTGGCAGCTCGTTCCAGACACTCACCACCCTTTGAGTGAAAAAATTGCCCCTCTGGACCCTTTTGTATCTCTCCCCTCTCACCTTAAATCTATGCCCCCTCGTTATAGACTCCCCTACCTTTGGGAAAAGATTTTGACTGTCGACCTTATCTATGCCCCTCATTATTTTATAGACTTCTATAAGATCACCCCGAAACCTCCTACTCACCAGGGAAAAAAGTCTCAGCCTATCCAACCTCTCCCTATAAGTCAAACCATCAAGTCCCGGTAGCATCCTAGTAAATCTTTTCTGCACTCTTTCTAGTTTAATAATATCCTTTCTATAATAGGTGACCAGAACTGGACACAGTATTCCAAGTGTGGCCTAACTAATGTCTTGTACAACTTCAACAAGACATCCCAACTCCTGTATTCAATGTTCTGACCAATGAAACCAAGCATGCTGAATGCCTTCTTCACCACCCTATCCACCTGTGACTCCACTTTCAAGGAGCTATGAACCTGTACTCCTAGATCTCTTTGTTCTATAACTCTCCCCAACGCCCTACCATTAACGGAGTAGGTCCTGGCCCGATTTGATCTACCAAAATGCATCACCTCACATTTATCTAAATTAAACTCCATCTGCCATTCATCGGCCCACTGGCCCAATTTATCAAGATCCCGTCGCAATCCTAGATAACCTTCTTCACTGTCCACAATGCCACCAATCTTGGTGTCATCTGCAAACTTACTAACCATGCCTCCTAAATTCTCATCCAAATCATTAATATAAATAACAAATAACAGCAGATCCAGCACCGATCCCTGAGGCACACCGCTGGTCACAGGCCTCCAGTTTGAAAAACAACCCTCTACAACCACCCTCTGTCTTCTGCCGTCAATCCAATTTTGTATCCAATTGGCTACCTCACCTTGGATCCCGTGAGATTTAACCTTATGTAACAACCTACCATGCGGTACCTTGTCAAAGGCTTTGCTAAAGTCCATGTAGACCACGTCTACTGCACAGCCCTCATCTATCTTCTTGGTTACCCCTTCAAAAAACTCAATCAAATTTGTGAGACATGATTTTCCTCTCACAAAACCATGCTGACTGTTCCTAATTAGTCCCTGCCTCTCCAAATGCTGTAGCTCCTGTCTCTCAGAATACCCTCTAACAACTTACCCACAACTTACAGATGTCAGGCTCACCGGTCTGTAGTTCCCAGGCTTTTCCCTGCCGCCCTTCTTAAACAAAGGCACAACATTTGCTACCCTCCAATCTTCAGGCACCTCACCTGTAGCTGTCGATGATTCAAATATCTCTGCTAGGGGACCCGCAATTTCCTCCCTAACCTCCCATAACGTCCTGGGATACATTTCATCAGGTCCCGGAGATTTATCTACCTTGATGCGCGTTAAGACTTCCAGCACCTCCCTCTCTGTAATATGTACACTCCTCAAGACATCACTGTTTATTTCCCCAAGTTCCCTAACATCCATGCCTTTCTCAACCGTAAATACCGATGCGAAATAGTCATTTAGGATCTCACCCATCTCTTGTGGTTCCGCACATAGATGACCTTGTTGATCCTTAAGTGGCCCTACTCTCTCCCTAGTTACTCTTTTGCCCTTTATGTATTTGTAGAAGCTCTTTGGATTCTCCTTTGCCTTATCTGCCAAAGCAATCTCATATCCCCTTTTTGCCCTCCTGATTTCTCTCTTAACTCTACTCCAGCAATCTCTATACTCTTCAAGGGATCCACTTGATCCCAGCTGCCTATGCATGTCATATGCCTCCTTCTTCTTTCTGACTAGGGCCTCAATCACCCGAGTCATCCAAGGTTCCCTACTTCTACCAGCCTTGCCCTTCACTTTATAAGGAATGTGCTTACCCTGAACCCTGGTTAACACACTTTTGAAGGCCTCCCACTTACCAGGCGTCCCTTTGCCTGCCAACAGACTCTCCCAATCAACTTCTGAAAGTTCCTGTCTAATACCATCAAAATTGGCCTTTCCCCAATTTAGAATTTTAACTTCTGGGCCAGACCTATCATTCTCCATAGCTATCCTAAAACTAATGGAATTATGATCACTGGTCCCAAAGTGATCCCTCACTAACACTTCTGTCACCTGCCCTTCCTTATTTCTCAAGAGGAGGTCAAGTTTTGCCCCCTCTCTAGTCGGGCCATCCACATACTGAATGAGAAATTCCTCCTGAATACACTCAACAAATTTCTCTCCATCCAAGCCCCTAATGCTATGGCTGTCCCAGTCAATGTTGGGAAAGTTAAAGTCCCCTACTATTACCACCCTATTTTTCTTGCAGCTGTCTGTAATCTCCTTACATATTTGCTCCTCAATTTCCCGTTGACTATTTGGGGGTCTGTAGTACAATCCTATGTTAGTCTTTTCTTGAAAGGCTTTAAACTTAGCATTGTTCTCTGTGTTTTACACACTTGTATGTATTCGTGCAGGGAAACCCAGTTGAATGGGTTTTGCTATACCCAAACCTGGCAGTCACACATGTCACTCCTAACATTCCTCTGATGTTGATAGTCTGTAATATGGAGAATGGTGAACTCTTTTGGAATTCTGAAAGCATCCAATATTTCACGAGTTTCCTTCATCATCACCGAGCAACAGTTCCAAAAAAAAGTTTAAACTCCTCCCTCAGCACAGAGAGTGGCCGACCTTGTCTTGGCATGACTCTGAATTGGAATCTGCCTGTGTCCCCTCTCGTCCTAGGGCTGTAGGTGTTGGGAGCAGATCTGTCGAAAAAAGTGATCGGCCTGAAAAGTTGACTTTTGTTTCTCTCTCCACTGATGCTGAATGTTTCCAGCAGTTTTTATTTCCGTACTGTACAAGAGTTCCGTTGTGCAACTCCCAACATCCCTCCAGACATAAACTTCCTAGAATTGGATCTTGGAAGGTAAACGTGGCAGATGTGCATGAGCTGCAACTCTCTCTCTCCATTTTGCCTGCAATGTGAGACACACTAAGTTGCATCTCCCCCCCCGAGCTGTCTGTCTGTGCCTATGTGTGTGTATCTGTGTGAAGGAGAGAGAGTTCCCTCGTTCCTCCGCTCCAGGCGGCGCTGTACTGAGCCGCTCCTCCGCGCCTGTCAATCAAACAGCTCTCGCGAGGCCGCTGCCGCTGCTGCCCCGGGTCTTTGCAGCGTCGGGCTGTGTACAAGCTGCGGGCTCCTTGCACTTTTAAAGTGGGTTTAAATGAGTCGCAGTTTGGGGTCCTTCACGCTATCTGGCATGAGGTTAAGTTGTGAGTATTAAAGCGAGTGACGTTTAAACATCGGGCCGGTGCTTTTGAACGAAGCATCTCTGCTTCTTCATGCTGGGGGTTTCGCACTCAAGGCTTGTTTTCCCAGAGCTGTAGTAGTGACATTTATATACAGATACCAACATTAATTATTTTAAAAAGTTACATTGTGTTCTGAGAGTATTATGAAGTAACGGAGCTGTGTGGTTAGGTGGGATTTGTTAGCTTTGTGCTTCTGTTGCTATCAACCAGCCAAAGGTTTGGATTTAAAAAAAAAATTGGTGCTACATTAAAAACGAAAGATTATTTTTCTTGCACTATTATAGACTCGTGAAAGGGTTTAACTCCATGCAGGTGAGTTTCCTGTCTTGACTTATTATGTGGAAGGTACGCAGCTGAGGTCAGGTATTTGCTTATGAGAAGAATTGTTGGGGTTGAAATTCCATAATTAACGGCCCTGTAATAAAAATTGTTTCAAAGCTGTAAGTTCCCACAGTTTTGTGAGTTGTTAAACACAGGGAATACAGACATTCTTTTGTTAAAAGATGAATTTTACTCCTTACCCCCCCCCCTTTTAATAATTCACCTGGGGGGTAGCTCACACCTCTTACCTCTTTAGTTACTGGCTGAGGAGCAGCATTAGCAGAGGCCCAGGATTAGGTAACCAACCCATAATCTTAAGTGGAATGGCATGTGTACCAGGGCTAAAATGGTCTTATAATCCCTACCAGTTTATACGAACATTAAGCTATGTTGCCAATGCCACCATTTTAAGTGTAGGTGGCCTGAAGGAATTGCAGCTGTGTGTTTCTGACCTGGTTTCTCAGGCAATGGTAAACCCCTTGAGGAATGCCTGTTGTGTCTCCTCTATACACAGCACATCCAAAACAAGTATGCACTTGGCATCTGCTATCTCCCACCTTTTCTTTTGAGGGTCTGAAATCCCTCTGTTGTTTCATTTCCCAGTCTGCACATTAATTATAGCTGACGGAGCAATGACTTGCTTCCAGGCCTCTGCCAGTGCCACTTTGAATTACTAGAAGCAGGTGCGTGAACAGCCGAAAGGCAATTATCTTGTGTTTTTTTGACATTTAAAGACCTTTTACCTGAGAGGAGATACTGTCGTTTGTTTCAGTGGAAAGACAGCTATAATTAAAACACAGATAAAGATTGGTATTAGTTTTTGGCTTTGATATAATGTTCTTTACATAAAAGAATATTTCATGGAGGACTTTACGGGGGAGAGATGGACATCAAGCAAGAAGTAAAGGAATAGGGGATAGTTTTTAGCAGGCTTTTGAAGGCAATGAGAGAGATAAAAGGGCAAGGTAGTTTTGGAAGAGAATCCCAGAGGACAGGGACATAATTAAAAGATTTGGCCCCTTATAGAGTGGTGTGAGGGGTAATCTGGAGTTAGAGGAACAGAAGGTGCTGCCTGACATGTATGGTTGGAGAAGAAAGCTCAATTCGGGTGAGCTGAGGCTATATTTGAGATTTGAAAACCAGGAAATTGATCTTGAAGTTGATTTTCTGGGCAACAGGGAGGC
Source organism: Heptranchias perlo (assembly GCF_035084215.1). Lineage (NCBI taxonomy): Eukaryota > Metazoa > Chordata > Chondrichthyes > Hexanchiformes > Hexanchidae > Heptranchias > Heptranchias perlo. The sequence goes on from NC_090327.1 coordinate 93,909,854, forward strand.
AGTGGACCTGAGGAAAGACACTGGATGTGCAGCAGAGAACTTGCTTGCAGAGTTCTGCATTTGATGTTTGTGAAGGATGGAGGTGGGAAGGCCGGCAAGGAAAACATTTGAAGAGTCAATCCCTGAGATAATGAAGATGTATCAGGGTTTCACTGGTAGAGGGGTGAGCTAGAGGCATAAGTGATTGGGATATGTGTGGAACGTGACTGTTGCAAGTTTAGGGTCTTCCCTTTTATTATATCTCGAGTGCATCGGTACTCCACTCTAGTAGGCAGTCGGAACGTCTTGTTTAGGGTGTGCATATATTGCTCAAAATCTAATTCTACAAATGGCATGACCCAGGGGTGTAAACAATAGTATCCCCTTGTGATCTGAACTGGATACTCGTTTCTTTTGCACTTGTGCTTCAATCTCTGAAGGCGGACCAAGAAAACTCTTTGGTAAGAGGAGGCCAGATACAAATCGTTAGCTGCTTTATTTCACAGTACATGAATATACAGAGAATGGTTATGATTGGATTCACTTAGTCCAATGAGTACAATTTGTATTCCTGTAATAAAACAAGATAATGAAGATGCTATAGTGCCCCACACGATGGGTTATCTCATGACTTTAAAAAAAACCTCCTAATTATTCTTCCACATGCTACTTCTGAGCCCGGCCAAAACTTACCCTCTGCGCTTCCTATTTAAAGAGCTGATGGTTCTTTCCTATTCATCCACTGCCTGGCTTTTTCACTACTTTTATGCTGTCTAAACTTTCCTGTCTGTTAATAAAAAAAAACTTTTTCTACTTAAATGTTTTTTTTTGTTCTGCAATCTCCAATGTTCATTGCCCGAACCCAGCCTTTAAAGACCAGTTTGTCAGATGGTCAGAAGGTCGGGTTTGGAAAATTAACCTGACCAGTCATAAATACAACCAGTCCAGTTTTTGACTCATTATTACACGTCAAACCAGAGAGGAGGCTGCCGAACAAGCATACATATTAGCAGCCCCCAGAGTCCAACTGTTCATTGACAAATGAACTCCATGACATTGGAAGAATGTAGTTTTTTTTTACAACTGTAATAATTTCAGCAGTAACCAATTCCAAACTTCTATGTGTAAAATCCAATGTGAGGAAACACCAGTGAACCTGAAAAGAGTGCTTGCAGTGAATCAGCTTCGCAGGCTGTATATGAAGGTGCCATTTGTGCACTGAATGTTGCAGTGATGTGCTTTTTTGACATTCCAGTTTTACTGAATAACCATGTAGCCCTGTCTTTGTAGACTGTGCCCGTGTATTGGCCTGTGACAAGTTTCTAACTTGCACATTAGCATGTCAGCTCAAGTTTTCTGTGCTCCTGGCAACCGTTGGAGTCAAGATCATCATGAGACATCTGTTCTCACTCAGTTATGTCAGACTGCAAACTGTTGTAGCACTTAATATTTAAATAAGTGTTCTTGGTAAATTTGTTGTGTTCCAGAATTAAACAGATTGCTGTCGAGAATTGTGTTTTAACTGTTGACAAAAATTTAAAATAATGCTTATTTTTAAAATGTGTCTAGCTTTTTAAATTCAAGATGTCTGCAACTTCAGCCCAGTTAGATTTTTATTTTATTTGTGATGTGGAACATTGGTTTGAAAAGCAAATAGATGAATCCAGGTGTTGGCAGCTGTGTTTGTTGAATGGCATCACAGTGATGCTATTTCTTTGCCTGCAGGCATGAAGTGTTTAAATGTGGCTGAGTTTTTCTGAAATTGGTGTTGATATTGTAGACTGGAATTCATATTAATTTAGTAAGAGATTGTAATTAAATGTTACTTGTCTGGATGTAACTTTAAAACTTTTCAGCTGATCACACAACTCATTGTCGGTTGTATTTATAATGATTAATATCGTCAAAGCTTGACTGAAACGCTTAGAAAAAAATATATGTTGTATTTATTTTTGAAAAGCTGTTCCTTGGCTACTGCACGGAGTTCATCTCCGAAGCAGGGAGGAAGTGGTCATCAGTGAATCATTCTGCAGGAGGGATTGGGGGAAAAGGCTTGGCCTACAGCAGTACTTGCAGAAACTTTGCCGAGCAAAAGAAACTGTTAATTTATTTTCACTCTGCATCAGAACATTCAGAAGACTAATTAACCCCTTGCCAAAGTATATTTATAGTTGATTGTTGTACTGCCTGGCTTCTTAATCTAGGTCCCTGTGCTGCTTTGTGCTTTTTAAATGTAGTTTGGTTAGCCTGTTCATACCTCTAGTCTGTGTGGTGGTATTCAATCTACTTACATGACTGCAAACATTCAGCGAGTCCGTGTAACTTCCAGTAGGCAACTTACTGTAATTGTGGTAATTGTTAGCCTCTGAAAGAGCAGATCAAGTAAAAATGTACAATGATCAGATCATGAAGTTTGCTTATGGAAATTGCTATGTAACATTTGGAAGGGAAAACTGTATTTTTAAAAACCAAACTGTAACTACTATATCAAATATATAACAATATATCAAATGTAAGGAATCTTACAACACCAGGTTATAGTCCAACTGTTTTATACTATAACCTGGTGTTGTAAGATTCCTTACATTTGTCAACCCCAGTCCATCACCGGCATCTCCACATCAGTACAATATATCAGGATCTGCATGACGTGGTGGATTAGACCAAAATCCTTCACCTTTAGGGAAAAAAAGTGGATTTGAATCCTGTCTACAATGACAGTACAAGCTCCTCTCTTTGACAGTAAGAGTGCATGTGTGTGTGTAAATAAAATGAATATGGAATGATCTCACAAAATTTAGGTTACATTAAAGTTTTACCTGAGATTGGAGTTAAGGCACATTGTTGGGGCAGAGTTAAAGCAGCTTTGATCTGACTTATACTGACACTAGGTGCCAAAAATGGTCTATCATTCTCCCCAACACCTCCCCTACACACACCCCCCCCCCCCTCAACAGTGACGACCTTTACCTTGAGGATTTAAGAAAAATAACTATTTTAAAAAATAGTAACCCCATTGTGCAACTGCTGTATGAAAGAGGGTTGTTTCCCAGTAAAATTCCCTTTTCTTTCATCATCTGAAATATTTAAATCCTTGCATTATAAACCGCACAGCAACAGACAAACATTTGTGTCACTAAACACATGCATTTGCTGTTCATTGAGGCAGATAACGGAGACCTTGATCACTCGGGCAGAAGCCAGATGGCTTCCATGTGTGGTTAAAAAATGGGAATGAAATAGGATGTGTATATAGATAATAAGGGAGGGTTTTGCAACAGCACACTCTCAGGGCTCTGGTAACATTATAAACTGCCTAAGTGTTGCTATGTTGGTTAATGGCATCGTCAGTGTGTGTGACAACCTTGGTGTAATCCCACTGTCAGGATCAAGAAGTTTTTATGCTTTAACAATCACTAAACAAATTGATATGAAAATTTTGTGCAATGCATTCATGTAACCATCTTCATTTCTTTACCAAGTTGTCATCCTTCGAAACATTCATGTCGTCTTATTTGTGCAAAATCCTTCCTGCTAGCATTTTCACAACATTGACGTGTCAGAAGAAAGAGAGTCATGGCAACACCCCCTGTGCCTGCTGCAGGGATGCCTGGAGCATTTTCTGGACCCCAGGGCCAGGCTGGACGCGAAGTTAATACAGCTTCCCTCTGTCGCATCGGCCAAGAGACTGTGCAAGACATCGTCTCGAGAACGATGGAGATCTTCCAGCTTCTAAGGAACATGCAGGTCAGTGACTGCCTTTTATTTGTGTTGCAGCATTGATCTGATACTGCAGGTGCTGTGAATGGAACCAGAGACCTGAAACACTACAGAAAGCTTGGAGTGTCCATTATAACACGATTAAGTAGTAAACAGTATGACCTTACAGATTCATGTATCTATGTTGAAACTGTCATCAAATTAGGTAAATACAAAGAATCTTACAACACCAGGTTATAGTCCAACAATTTTATTTGAAAAAATAAAATTTCTTTTTCAATTTTTTTTCATTTTTTTCAAATAAAATTGTTGGACGATAACCTGGTGTTGTAAGATTCTTTACATTTGTCAACCCCAGTCCATCACCGGCATCTCCACATCATAGGTAAATACAAGAATAGAAATCTCATGTGCCCTTTGTTTCAAAAGGCTATTACTCCCAAATTGGTTTTATTACTGTTGAAGCACAAATTCTGTAATAAAATCACCTTCCAAACCCAATAAGAAGCTTTGGCATGAGTAAATGGCATGGGATTGTGGGACTAAAATCGTTCCAGAAATAACAGAGGATCTCAACAGTGTCTCAGTTTTTAGTGGTGAATTGAAGGAGCAAGCTCCCGCGTTTGCACATGTGCAGTAAAATGCGAAAATCGTAAACTTGCTCCTAGTGGCGAACTGACAGCTTGGAATTAAAGGGACATCACATGCTGCAATCAGAGAAATCATGGAAAAAGTGCAAAACTTGCTTATTTGCCCAGCTGGAAAGTAACTAATTACACCACAAAACAGGTACACTTAAAAATACTAGATCTAAACTAAATTTTAAAAGTTAGCCTTAATGACTACCAAACAACCAAAAATTAACTTTTAATAATGTGGAGACTCATATTACTCATTTTAATAGTTTTTGGTCATTAAAAAAAAAAATTTTTAAATTATTTTTCCCTTCTGACTCTTCAATTTAATTCAATTATTTCTTTGTTTTTTTATTTAAAAAAAACAAAATTTTTTATTTACAATGACATCCAGAATACTAACTTTAAATGAATGAAGTCTGCTGGCTGGCTTGAGTAGTGCAGCCTGAATCTGTGGGCATGACTTCTCTTCCTGACAGATTTTGTGGGCATGTATTCTCCTCACAGACGTTTCCAGACGCTCAGCAACTCACGCTGGGTTGATGGCACATGTTTTGTTTAAAGTTTGAATTCAAGCAATTTGACGCCACAGACCCGGCAGCAAGTATTTTCGTTAATTAAATTTGCAGGAGCTGCAGTGAGCATTGCCTCGCTGCTCTGTGCGATTTCTGGCCCTGTATATTCTGTGATATGTTAAGGTTCAAGCGGAGTACACTATACTGATGTGAAATAATTTTCAAAAGCTGTGTAGAACGTGCATGTTTAAAATTGTACAGTAGAGTGACAGACATGGAATGTGTTTGGAATGATTGAATAACAGGTCTGTTTGCCTGATCATCAAACAATCTAGGTAACCTATAGGCATCTATTAACTAAATGGCACATTTGTATTGCAGTGACAGTTCCATAGTGCGCCTTGGTTTCTGCTGCTCCTTGAATACACTCAGTTTAAATTGCAGGGTGGATTACAGAGCAATGCGGACAATACTGAAGCAATGATGCTCGTACAAACTTACAACCATAAGTTAGACTGTGAAAATATAGATTTTTAAAGACTTTGTAATTAGAATAAATACAATGTGCGTGATTTCATGTTCATATTGTAACTAGCAATTAAGGGGATCTGAAGAGGTTTTAAAAGGTTATGAAAGCAAAAGATTGTTTTCACTTGTTGACAAATCTGTAACTATGAGCATAGACTTGGGATTATCACTCGAAGAATAAAAGGAGAAATTAGAAGACATCTTTTCACACAGGGTTATTTGTACACAGAATAATTTTGAGGTAGAAGCCATAACCACTTAAAAAGGAACTGGATAAATATTTGAAAAAGAAGAATCTAAAAGGATTAGATAGCTTCAGCTGAAGAACTAGCATCAGCATAATGGCCTCCTTCTGTGCTGTAAATTCCATAATTCAATAGTGTAATTCAAATGATTTGTAAAAAATGTGTGGATAAACATCTAGATCAAAATCAGGCATGTTGTTTACCATGTCTCTGTGATCCACAGTTTCTAGCTTTGATTCACTGCAAAGTATTATATCTAAACAATTACAGTATTGTGGATATTCTGACACGTGGATTGTTCACTTGTTAGTGATCTATGCAGTTACTTTTTTAAAAAAAAACTGCCTTCATTGATGGTATATCCTTTAAATGTAGACAGATCTAACTTAGAGATTTTATTAAAATGGCAACAGCAATGGAGGAGGACAGAATTTTGGGCTTTATGATGGAACTAACTATGTATTAAAGTGGCCATTCTGATTTGACACCATCAATACCACTTACTTTCACAGTTAGTTGATCTGACATAAGTGATTTTAACTCCCTCTAGTGTCTGTTTCCCAGTTTGCAAGTAAGGAAGTAATCAAACCTATGTGCCAGTGTCTCTGGATTTACTAGCTGTGTATTCTTTTAGACGCCTTCAGTTGTCAAATGCTTCCAAATGGAACGCCCGAGCATTTAAGACCAAAAATCCCCTTCTGGCCTGAGATTTGTTCTGTTCTCGGTGAAACTCGTTTGCATTTTTCTAAAAATGAAAAGTCCCCTTGCTCTGTAAAGTGCTGTTGTCAACTCATAAAACTGTTTGATTCCATTATTCAGAAGTTAACAGCCTTTTTTTTATCCTCTTGCAGTTAATGTTTTCATTGACTGTCAATCACTTGCTAATTAATTACAGACTGTGGTATTGCTGAAACCAAAACTGGAAAGTTAATAAATCAAATGTTGTCTGGGCTTGTCTGCTTTCCTGGTCCTTGGGTGCAGAATTGCTGCAACAGCAGATCCTGCTTTTGCCTTGTGTTTGGTGTTTGAGATGCTGCACAATGGCTGCAAGGGAACTTTCAATTTTCAGATACCTGGATTCAAACTGCAATCTAAAATTAACACTTGCATTTTTCTCATTATTTGCTTATGTGCTTTGATTAAAAAGAAACCATACATTTTAGTCACTTCCCCCCCCCCCCCCCCCCCCCCGGATGAATTTTATGCACGCAAGTTAAAGGGCTGAGTATTAGTACAGTATGTATTAATCGAAATATTGTGCTCCCTTTACTTTTAACTCCACCTTAGATGAACATCCTCTACTGCCCCCCATATCTCCATGTCACCAACTAGTTACCAGACAGTTTTGTGACAGTGAAGGGCACTTTTTACGAATTTGTACCCCTAGCACAGAGTTTTGACCACAGATACTGCATATTGGGAATTTGGGCACTGCGCTCAGTGAGCCCTGCAGGATTTTATGCTCATTAATTTTAATTATGTGAGAATCCACAAAATCTATCCTTTAATGCCAAACTACAGAGCATTTTATGCCCAAATTCATTTTATGTGGACCCTTTATACGCATACGCACACAGAATTGGAACGCAAGTCCAAGAGCTGACAGGATGGTGTACAGCTAACTAGGATTGAGCAAGGTCTGGTAATGTGTGCTATAGAAGTCTATAAAAAGTGTTATATGTAGTTTTAGATTTGGACACCAGGGTGTGTCAAACTACAGCAAACAATTTTGCAAATACTGTAATTTTTAGTATATTTGATTCACATTTCCTGTAGTCCTTTGCAGAAATGGTTCCATTTATGTTAAGGTGCACTTCCTGCGTTGTGGATGTTTCTCTCGAGTCCTTTTAGTGATTGCAATTTTATTAATTATTATGTATTGGTTCCAGCTTGAATAAAATTAGGAACTACTGTTTATAGAACTACTGTTTATAAAACTACTGGGGTGAGACTGGCACAAAAACCTCCTCAAGGTCGATGGGCTTTAGACAGTTAATATTCCAGGGTCTTGCTGCAGTAATATAAACAGTCAAGCAGCATGGCACTGGAATTGGTATCCAGCCACTCATTTTGGTTCCTGAGCTTTTTCACATATTAAAAAAGAAATAACTTCTGAAACCCCAAGACTTTTTTATATCAAAAAAGACACTTGTGCCATGACATTGCTCTGCGGGTGTTTGCTTATCAGTTATCTGGCTCCTTTGTCCTGGGCACTGCTCTATTTACATGCCTTATGATGGAGGGGCCTTGCTGTTTCTATAGCCTAGTAGTTGACATCAGTTATATTTATGAGGCTTAAAACTATAGCTAAATTTATGCTTAAATGTGTAACCCTCTGTCACCAGTCTTCTGTGGCTGATTTCTTCAATAATAACTATTAATGCTTTACGCAGTTTTAACAAAACTTCATATAATTTCCTTTGATTGCACACTGGATTCCTTTGGAAATGGGCACCCTGGGAATTGCCTATATAATCTTTCATTTGCAGACACTGAACATGTCACCTCAATAACGTTAAAAACATTCATCTCCACGCTGTCAGGATTTCTATTGAAAACAACGTTGCTGGGAATCCAGAGAGCATCCCTTGTGCATCAGTAAGCAGTCTTCTTGTTTTGTTTGCTGCTTGGTAACTTAAAATTTATCTTTTTGGATTTTCACTAAGTACAGTAAGTGTATTCCAGATGCCAGTTTGGTCCTTCAGCAAACAATTGTGCTAGATACCACACGTGATCACTTTTGCATCAGTAAAATTAGATTACAAGTCACGGAGGACTTTTTCATAAAATTAGATTATCTGCTGTTTCAATGTATGTCAATTTTTCCAACCAATTGATCTGTGTAAGGTCTTTATCATCCCACTGATATCAGCTACTTGCCCGTCTAACGCTTATTAGCACCCCTTTTTCTTTATCCATTTTCAATGTGATATTTTCACATTTTCAGTTTGTGTATTTAGTTGTCTAATTTGGTGTTCATTGCGCTAGTGTTAGTGTTCTGCAATATAAAGGGAGATTAACCAGCCACCAATTGAGTTCACTGTTGTGATTAGATTCTATGTGCAGCTGACTTTTCCTAGTGCTGTGGATTTAGTGTAGTTCTTAACTGCTAAGAAACTTGGAATTTTGTTCACATGCAATTTAATTTGTTAGTATGTAAATTACATTCTTTGTTTTATGATACAAGATTATGGGTAGATTCCCCATTCATTAAAACATACGAATTAAGAGCAGGAGTAGGCCATTCGGCCCCTCGAGACTGCTCTGCCATTTGATAAGATTATGGCTGATCTGATTGTGACCTCAACCCTACTTTCCCATCTACCTACTATAACCTTTGACTCCCTTGTTAATCAGGAATCTATCTAACTCAGCCTTAAAAATATTCAATGACCCTGCCTCCACCGCTTACCAGAGGCAGGGTTATGGCCTGAGCCTAATTATGGAGCCCAGGGTCGATCCAGGCTCTGGTATGGTGCCCAGGGGGCAAAAGCACCTGGGAGAAGGCAGGGAAAATACAGGCCAGATATAGTCCAGTGGCGGCTACCTGGAAAAATGGCACTGAAAATTCCTTGTTGGTGTGTAGTCTGTGATCTCTCTCAGCTGATTGATTTATTGACCTCAAGTCTTCATTGCTTGACTGTTCTGTCAATGAAAGAGATTGGACCAGGGAAGTCCTAAGAAAATTGACTGATATTCATTGCGTGACAAACACAACTACAGACACACAACTTTTGATAACACGCATATAGTTAAATAATATTGAACATGCAAAATTAGTACATACCCAAGAAAAGAAAAGGTAAAACTAAATATATAGTCTTTAAAATGGATTCATAGGATAATTAAAATGGAAATTAAAAAAAGAGAAACAACTTGTGCAAAGGCTAAAGAGAAAAATGGTCATAGAAAACTGAGCGCAGTATAAGAATATGCTAAAACAGATTTAAAAGGGATATTAGACTGCAAAGATAATATTGTACTGAACATTCTCTGCTGTTATCTATCATAACCATAATATAGAGAGGAGAAAGTCAGAATTCTGCAGGATAGAAATGGTGGTGAAATTGTAGATGAAGAGAAAATAATCCAAATGCTTAATGAAGTATTCACTAATAAGGATGCTGCTAATTTGCAGTAAACTGAAATCAGTTAAATGGAAAATGGGCTCCATCCTGGCTTCATTGGGATGCCACTACATTTCAACGGGACCTTGGAATTGCGGTCGGGGAAGCCATGGGTGAACCTTCCATCCGTCCCCTCTCCCCATCCCTCCCCTACCCCTCACCATGGGGCATATCAGGAAGAGTTCCAGGGCTTCCCTGGGAAATTCCTCCCTTTGTGCCCATGAAAGGCTCATTTTCCAGGACCCTCCCTGGGCATAACTACTACTTATGCCCTCTTCAGCCCTAGGAATTTCAAAGGCCATAGGATCAGTTTACAGGAGTGACTGATGCCACTGAACCAGAGTAGATAGCTAAGACAAGACCTGAATTTGTAACAACCTCATTAAACAAACTATTCATGCTTGAATAGAATAATGTTATCAACCACATCATCAGCATGTTAATATTTGCTTTAATCCACTGCTGAATCTGTTCCACAATGTTTTTAATGATTTTTGAAGCCATCTTTCTAACTCTTTCTCTTTCGTGTCTGTCTGTCTGTCCTCCTTGCCTTCTCTCACCCTTTCTTTCTAATTTTTTTAAGGCAGTTAAGATACTTGGCCTTTGCACACTTATGCCACAGTTTTCAGTATCTCAAAGACAGGATGTTGAGGATGCGGTTCTATAGGTGCCAGCTGCCCTGCAGTACCTCAATCAAGTGGCTTCTCCATGAGTCAGCCTGGACAGCAGGTCTTGGCAGACTATTCAACCACAGGATGGCTGTACCTCACACAATAGACTTTTTAGCAGAGGTTACTGATAACAGTCAGTAGTGGGCATCCTGGCTGATTATTTGCAGATTAGGGAAGGAACGAGAGAGAGAACAATTGTCCTAGCTGAGATCAATTTTGCTGTTTACATCATTGACCAATAGTGCATAGTTTACACCATTGGCATTCATTCCTTAAATTATTGAGAGAGCAAATAGAGCAGGCACAAGCAAATGAGCAAACAAAGGGAGCAGAGTCCGAAAAATAGGAATTTTACAATCATCATGTGCCACAGCTGGGCTGTATTCATATGGTATGCATTGACCACTGACTTGCTTGCATCAAAAAAAACTAGGCCTATACAAGTTGGGATAGCACATTTGTATCATTGCATAGAATATTCATCACTAAAATGTGACACTATGACATGCTGCATTTGCCTTAAAAGAATGGTTGAATCACGTTCCCAACTCATTCAGACCAACATTGTTAAGCACAGTAAGTCTTAAAAAAAAATGCAATTATGTCCAGTCAGACACCATTAAGCAATCACCTGTATAGATTAGTGCCAAGAAAACATTGGCATGGTACAGTGCCACAGACTTAATGGCGTCAGTCAGAACTGGGAACTTAGGCCTGGATTTTAACTTGGAGCCTGGAACTCAGTGGGTGGATGGATTTGCGGGGAACCCGGAAGTCAAGTGTGCACGTTTAAATCTGCAATCGCAACTCGATTGCAGGGAATCGGGGAAAACTCTCCAGTGGCTGGAGTCGTACCTAGCACAAAGGAAGATGGTAGTGGTTGTTGGAGGCCAATCGTCTCAGCCCCAGGACATTGCTGCAGGAGTTCCTGAAGGCAGTGTCCTAGGCCCAAACATCTTCAGCTGCTTCATCAATGACCTTCCCTTCATCATAAGGTCAGAAATGGGGATGTTCGCTGATGATTGCACAGTGTTCAGTTCCATTCGCAACCCCTCAGATAATGAAGCAGTCCGAGCCCGCATGCAGCAAGACCTGGACAACATCCAGGCTTGGGCTCATAAGTGGCAAGTAACATTCGCGCCAGGCAATGACCATCTCCAACAAGAGAGAGTCTAACCACCTCCCCTTGACATTCAACAGCATTACCATCACCGAATCCCCCACCATCAACATATAGGGAGTCACCATTGACCAGAAACTTAACTGGACCAGCCATATATAATGTGGCTACAAGAGCAGGTCAGAGGCTGGGTATTCTGCAGCGAGTGACTCACCACCTGACTCCCTAAAGCCTTTCCACCATCTACAAGGCACAAGTCAGGAGTGTGATGGAATACTCTCCACTTGCCTGGATGAGTGCAGCTCCAACAACACTCGAAGCTCAACACCATCTAGGGCAAAGCAGCCCGCTTGATTGACACCCCATCCACCACCCTAAACATTCACTCCCTTCACCACCGGCGCACAGTGGCTGCAGTGTGTACCATCCACAGGATGCACTGCAGCAACTCGCCAAAGCTTCTTCGACGGCATCTCCCAAACCCACGACCTCTACCACCTAGAAGGACAAGGGCAGCAGGCACATGGGAACAACGCCACCCGCACGTTCCCCTCCAAGTCACACACCATCCCGACTTGGAAATATATCGCCGTTCCTTCATCGTCACTGGGTCAAAATCCTGGAACTCCCTTCCTAACAACTCTGTTGGAGAACCTTCACCAGACGGACTGCAGCGGTTCAAGAAGGCAACTCACCACCACCTTCTCAAGGGCAATTAGGGATGGGCAATAAATGCCAGCCTCGCCAGCAACGCCCACATCCCATAAACGAATTTTAAAAAATTATCTTTGCTTCGGGGTTTTGCGTCTCCAAGCTGCGCAGCAGGCCTACTGCGCACCCAAATTATGCGATTTAAAGCCCACTGTTTAAAGGGCCAGTCCAAGAATGGATTTTGAAGGAGAAAGGAGAAATGGAGTCCAGGAGAGCAAAGGCAGTGGCTGGATTTACTGATGTCTCCCTGGATTTACTGCTGGCTGCAGTGAGAAGCAGAAGGGAGGTCATTTAGCTTAGTGTTGGGAGGAAGAAGCCTGTTTCTGTCACAAGAAGGCATGGCTGGAGGTGGCAGAAGGGCTGAGCAGCAGGAGCACTGTGCCCAGGTCTTGGGTTTAATGCAGGAAGTGGTTTAATGACCTAACCAGGTCAGGAAAACTGAGTACATTTGGTGATTCACCCACATCCTGTGAAATGCACCGCCCCTCCCCCTCAGTCTGTCTTGGCAAGACTATTCCATCACATCACTCCTCACACCCACTTAAGTTTCATCACCAACTTAACTTCACTTTCTGTGCACTTCTTCATCTCCCCATTTGCGCACCCACCACTGCCACTCACCCCAATCCTGATGCAGAGATGCATCTGTCTGATAGTCGCCCTCTGATGCATCTGTTTCATTGTCAGCCTCACCGAAAGCAATGCATCCATTGGGATGCGTCACCTTCAGTCACTCACATGCCTGTTCTTTCTCCCCTTGTAGGAGAAGAGAGCACAAAATGCAAGGGAGAGGAGCAGAACTGGAGGTGAACCATCACAAATAGTCCAGTTGACAGATGCAGAGGAGGAGGCCATAGAGATCAGTCACCCCATTGCATGATTATCAGTCAGAGATGGAGAGACTGGCAACCCACAGATGGCTGGTGACAGAACTTTTAACATCTTTCACACACATGATGAATTGATTTTATCAATGATTGAACTGTTGTGGGCCTCAGTATGGTCAGTGGAAAGATTGTCACTTTTCTGATGACTAATTAATATCAGTTTCTGTTGTCACCCAGGGCCTTCACACCTTCAAGAGGAAGGAGCAGCGATGGAAGAAACTGATTCCTCAAAGGATCTCATTCCTTCTGAGGGCGCATCGTCACATGTCATGCAGCCTTGCACCAGCACAGATACTGGCACTTTGGTGGGTCCTGTTAGCCAGTTAGTTGGGTTGTTAGCTGGTGATTCACTACTCACAAGTGAGCACGAGCAGACAATAGTGGCAGGGACAGCTGTGGAGAGTCTGCGTCAGAGGGTGCACTCTCTCCAAGCTCTGCTCAGCTGGACACAGATGCTGAACCCTGGGGGCCATCGTTGAGAAGGATAATGATAGAGGTACAGCTGCACCTTTGTGAGGTAATGGATAATGTGCCACGTACACTCTCCACAATAGCGGAGAGGATGGAGGAGTCCAACTCCATCGCTGGTTGGAGTGGTGGTGCAGGTAAGTACGGGAATGTCTGCAATGGAGAGAGTGCTATCCTCCATTGAGCTTCAAACACGGGTCTTTAATGAGTCTATTCAGGCCATGACAACAGCCGTGCGGACTTTGAATGGCAACATGTCTGCCGCTGTAAACAGGCAGACAGATACTTTAGCCGTGGCCTTAGAACGCGGCACATCTGCTCACCAGCCTGCTGTCCAGCAGTGTGGTAGGAGTGATGTGTCGCTGTCCCCGGGGCGGGATGATGGCAAAAGGGGACATGGAAGTGGGGACTCCACTCAAAGTGCTCCCACATCTCACCCGTTGCCCCCCCCCCCCCCACCTCCAAACCAGTACCCGCAATGCTGCCTCCTCTCCGAATGGCTGAATCTGCCCCTGCACAGGTGCACATGGAGCAGTCTTTGGCGGGGACTCACAGGTTCCAAAACCCAGAGGTCGTAGTCCGAAAGCATCTTAGCAGTCAGGGCAGGGACCTGAGTAACCTGCCACTACTCTGCTGAAACCACAGAGGATGCACCACGTATAAGCGGTAGGAAGAGGAAGGCTAAGCAATTGTAATTCACCAACGGTGTCTGACTAAGTGTCATGTTGTTAATTTATATTTTTTGTTTTATTTATGTCACATTAAATGTAAAGGGGCAGAAATTGATCGGAGCAGCGAACCAACAGTGCTCACCGCTCCGTAGATTTATACTAACCCACTAACTTTTCTTCGGGCACTTCCTCGAATAGGAAGTGGAGAAGAGCCCAGTGTCAGTTTAAGCGAAGCTAGGACCCTGGGAGAACCGAGAGGATTGATCTCGCCCCTCAACCAATCTGATTGCAGCATTTTTTTTAACGAACTGCATTCACCGTCTCTGCAGGCTTCCAACTTTAAAACCAGGAAATGAAAGGTACAACATTAAAATCTTTGTAAAAACAGTTATAGGTAGCAAAAAAAAGAGGGTAAGGAACAGACAGAAGGGAAAAGTTAAAAAGAAAACTTTAAAAAAATTTTAATGACCAAAAACTATTAAAATATGGAATAATGAGTTAATTTTTAGTTGTTAAAACTTAGTTTAGACCTGTATTTTTAAACGTACCTGTTTTGTGGCTTAATTAGTTACTTTCCAGCTGGGCAGATGAGCAAGTTGGCGTTTTTTCAATGATTTTCCTGATTGCAGCCAGCAATATACCGTTTAAGTCAAATTTGTCACATCGCCAGCGAACCAGTAGGAGCAAGTTCCGGATTTCCGAGATTCACAGCATTTATGAATGCTGGAATTTGCTCCCCTACTTCGCCGCTAACAACACTGAGCGCTGTTGAGCTCACCGTTCTTTTTGAGCAATTTCTGCCCCATTCTCACCACCACTGCCACATCTTGCCCATTATTGAGTCCCTTTTGTGAATTTGCCCTTTCATGTGCTTCATCATGAATGGCAAAACAATGATGCCACCCATTGGCCGCGTGAGCAATGGGAGTATGCATGAGTGAAGGACTATTTTGTGCAAATGGAGGGGGGGTGGTGGGATGGTGGTTGTTCCAGGTGTCCTGAGCAGTTCAAAGTTTTCAATTTGCAGATATAATTATGAGAACCTGTTAGAGATGAGGGAATCCCTAGCATTACGAGCAGCAATGTGCGAAACTGCTCTGGCGTTGTGTCCCCATCATCATTCTCCTCTTCCTCCTCCTCCTCCTCTTCCCCCTCCCCCCCCCCCCCCCCCCTTCAGTGTTGCCGGCAGGTGAGGATGCTTCACGTGCACATTCAACCCCCTCCACCTGTAACCCTCTCTGCTGAGCGATATTGTGCAAACGACGATTTTTTGCACACCCTCGCTGGTGAGTACTGAAGGGCTCCCCCAGATCTATCCAGGCACCTGAAGCGCATCTTGAGCATTCCTATGGCTTGTTCAATGACAGACCTGGTGGTGATGTGACTCTGGTTTTGAAACCCACTGCTCTCTGACTGGCTGATGTCATTGTGGGGGAAGTTGATGTAGTTGAATGTCCTGGCAAATAAAGTATCCATGACCTGTCGGAGACGATAGAGACGTCACCAGTGGCGCCCTGGAAGGATCCAGAGAATCCGATGGATCCGAAGAAATTGAGGGCAATGGTGACTTTAATTGTGACGGGCAATGCGTGGCTACCAGGCCCAGCCGGGAGCAACTCTGCAGGAAGAACGTTGCAGGTGTCTGCAACCACCTGCTGACTCAATCCGAGCCTGCGTAGGCACTGCTCCTCGGAGAGGTCCAGGCAGCTCAGCCTCTGCCTGTAGACCCCCTCACATGGGTAGTGCCTCCTGCGACCTCTGCCCCTCTGTTGGTCCCCTCTCTGCTCTTCTCCAGGTCCTTGTTGTGCACCTCTGTCATGTGCACTTGCAAATCCCAGAACTGCACGACGTGCCTGACTCGGATCATGACGTGTCTCCTCCTCGGATGTGCTGTGGAATAGATCCATCATGCCCCCCATCATGATCTTGTCAGTTTGAGAGGCTCCAAAATGCAGGTAACTTTGTCTGAACACAAGAATTCTCTTTCAACAAAGAAATCTCAGTCTAAGCACAAAGAACTCGCAGCCAAAGATTGGTCTGAAAGAACAGAGTGCCCAGCTTCATAACTTCAGCTTTTATTGAGATGTGTCAGTCACTGGTTTAAAGGGCTAAATGAGGTTTGGCTGCAAGTCTCCTCCGTTTCTATGGCGTGTTTTAGAAGCCACGGGAGACACGCTCAATTTGAGTTAAATCCGATTTTGCTGTCCAATCCATAAAAAGTTAATCCCCTTAAGTGCTTTAAGTGCCTAAATTGCCCTTTAAATGTAGGCCCGGCGGCTTTAAGTGCTGGCGAAACTTCCGGGTTTCTGTTGTGCGCGTGTATCCTAAGGCGTCTGGGTCAAACCCGGAAGTGGGCACGTTGGAGCCAGGATGCGGTCCCGCTCCCGAAAGTTAGTATTTTCACTGCCCTACCGCCCCCAACCCACCCATTCTTGGAGCTTAAAATTACCCCCTTGGTGACAACAATATCAACTGGCAACTGAAACGGGGCGGAGGGGGGCATCTGCAAATGCACACAGTGCCAGGCTCATGCAAGCATTGATTGGCAGAGAATGTTAGCAATAAATGTAATGTAAATCAAATGATGATCACATCCAATCCCTTCAAGAAGGTAACTGTCAGTCTAGAAGGTATGACTGAAGCTTCCAGGGCCAGTTAGCACTGAGTACCTTTTGGGTTATGTTGCCATACAGATAGTTCAAACATAATGCAAAACTAAATGTAAATATCATACTGTTACATTTTGGGAGTTTTGCCTATTTGGCCTAGAAGGGATTTGGGTTAATTTACGTGATGTTGCTGTGAAGTTAAGTTCAGTCCACAAGGGGTAAACTCCAAGCTTTCTGGGATTTTGATTTGATCAATTACCTTGGGTTACCAGGCACAGGAACTAACAGAATTGTGTTCCTTGCAGGCCAGATTAATTTGAGACTGAGGTTTGTCCAACACCCCCTAGAGGCATTTGGATCGCTAATGTTAGATTGGTTTCCTTTCAGAGGTGTGGGCAAGGGGCCTAGCTGGTCAGACAATGGTTGCTGTAGCACCAGCACCAAGGAGGGGCGGTTTCTATTGTGAGGTGTCAGTTTAGATTGGCAGCTTGTCAAACCAATCCTTGGGGCAGAAGTTAACCTTTGGCTCTCGCTCACTGTAGCATGTTCTATCTATCTCTCTCTCTCTCTCTCTCTCTCTCTCTCTCTCTCTCTCTCTCTCTCAAAACGTCAGTTTGGAATAGTCAGTGAGAGAGTCAGAAAACTCTTTTTCTAAGTGTGTGCCATTCAGCTAGCAATACTGACTGGCAAAGTGAATTAGGCCCATATGAAAGGTAAAGTTTGTGTAATTTATTATGTTTGATCAACAGAAAAATAGGTAAAACTCACTGTGAAAACAGTATTCTGTTCACTCATACATTTCATATAAAGTAAACCAGTTTGTTGGTTTACAATTAGCCTCTTATCACTAGCGTGCTTATCAGTCCACCTTCCAGAATACAGGCGAAACACGCATAGGGCACAGAATCCAGTACACTCAACGTAGCATTTTATCGTTATAGCCTTGATATCATGCTATTGTATAACTAGATATTGCGTAGTAAAGGATACGGCGTCTGCTTACGGGATTGACCGGTGAAACTGAACCTAAGTAAGTATCTAGGGCAGACTTGAAATTTGTGACACTCCCTAAAGGAGGGTAATTAGGGACATTAGCCAAGAAAGTATCTGTAGCTGGACTGAGTACTCACAGTCCTGCACTGTGTGAGATAAGGAACTTCTAATGCTGAGAGCTAGCATTCTGCAGGGCCCCTCCTACACTTTTGTTTTTAAGTCTTTAGTTTATTTTCAGTTAAGTTTAGTTAATCTAATAAATCGAGGCATGGCAGGGCAGCTTAGTCCCGTGGAATGCATATCCTGTGCCAAGTGGGAATTCCAGGACGCTTCCCATGTCCTGGACATCCACAGGTGCAGGAAGTGTCGTCAGCTGGAGGAGCTCGAGCTCTGGGTTTCGGATCTTGAGCAGCAGCTGGTGTTACTGCAGTGTATCCGCGAGGCTGAGTGTTACATGGATAACACGTTTCAGGAGGTGGTCAACCCGCAGCTTGAGTGCAGGCAGAGGGACTGGGTGACCGCCAGACAGACAAGGAGGACCAGGCATGTAGTGCAGGAGTCCCCCGTGTAGTTCTCAGTTCTGAATACTGGTGAGGGAGAGGGTTCCTCTGTGGAGTGCAGCCAGAGCCAAGACCATAGCACCATGGGTGGCTCAGCTGTACGGAGGGAAATAGAAAGATCAGGAGAGCAATAGTGATAGGGGATTCTATAGTTAGGAGAGCAGACAGGCGTTTCTGTAGCTGCAGACGTGATTCCAAGATGGTATGTTGCCTCCCTGGTGCCAGGGTCAAGAATGTCACTGAGCGGCTGCAGAACATTCTGGAGGGGGAGGGTGAATAGCCAGAGGTCGTGGTCCAAATCGGTACCAACGACATAGGTAGAAAGAGGGATGAAGTCCTGCAGGCAGATTTTCAGGAGTTAGGAAAGAGATTAACAAGCAGGACCTCAAAGGTAGTAATCTCCGGATTACTCCCGGTGCCACGCGCTCGTGAGTATAGAAATAGGAGGATAGAGCAGATGGATGCATGGCTGAAGAGATGGTGCAGGAGGGAGGGCTTTAGATTCCTGGGGCATTGGGATCAGTTCTGGGGAGGGTGGGATCTGTACAGGCCGGATGGGTTGCACCTCAACGGAGCTGGGACCAATGTCCTCGTGGGGAAGTTTGCTAGTGCTGTGGGGGGGGCTTAAACTGATTTGGCAGAGTGAGAAGCACCAGGATGTAGCATTGGAAAGGAGAAACAAGGGGCACAAAGGATCGGGAAAGAAAGATAGCACTAGAGCAAGAAATAGTACAGTATTAAGTGGGATCAGACTAAGAGAGAGTACAAGAAAGTCTAAGACTGGTTTGCAGTGCATGTGTGTAAACGCACGAAGCATGGTAAACAAGGTTGGTGAGCTGCAAGCGCAAATAGCCACATGGGAATATGATGTCATGGTGATGAGAGACCTGGCTCAAAAAAGGGCAGGATTGGGTACTAAATATTCCTAGATACAAGGTGTTCAGGAAAGATAGGGAAGGAAAGAAAGGAGGGGGGCGGGTGGGGGTGGTAGTATTGATTAAGGAGAATATTGCAGTGCTGGAGAGAGAGGATGTCCTGGAGGGGTTAAGGACAGAATCTATTTGGTTAGAGTTAAGAAGCAATGGAGGTGCTATTGCACTTGGTGTATTCTATAGGCCACCAACTAGTGGGAAGGATATAGAGGAGCAAATTTGCAGAGAAATTAGAGAGAGGTGCAAAAGCTGTAGAGTAGTGATAACTGGGGACTTCAACTATCCTAATATAGACTGGGATAATAATATAAGGGGCAAAGAGGGGGAGGAATTTTTAAAATGTGTTCAGGATAACTTTCTTGACCCACTACATTTCCGGTCCAACGAGGAAGGAGGCATTGCTGGACTTGGTTCTAGGGAATGAGGTGCACCAAGTGGAGCAAGTGTCAGTGGGGGAGCATTTAGGGAGCATAGTATCAAAAAGTTTAGAATAGCTATGGAAAAGGACCACTCTAAAATAAAAATACTCAATTGGAGGAGGGCCAATTTCAGTGGGATGAGAACAGATCTGGCCCGGGTAAATTGGAATCAAAGATTGGCAGGCAAAACTGTAATTGAACAATGGACAGCCTCTCGAGGTGATGGATGCATGGCTACAGTCTAGGTAAATTCCCATGAGGGAGAAAGGTAGGGCAACTGAAGCCAGAGCTACCTGGATGACAAAAGAGATAGTGAGTGAGATGAAACGAAAAAAAGGGGTGTATGACAGGTGTCAGGTTGATAAAATAAGTGAGAATCAGGCAGAATATAGAAAGTTCAGAGGGGAAGTGAAAAAGGAAATAAGAGGGGCAAAGAGAGAGTATGAGAATAGACTGGCGGCCAACATAAAACGGAATCCAAAAGTCTTCTACAGACATGTAAACAGTAAACGGGCAATAAGAGGAGGGGTGCAGCCGATTAGGGACCATAAAGGAGATCTACTCATGGAGGCAGTGGGGTTGGCTGAGTACTTCTTTACCAAGGAAGAAGATGCTGCCAGAGTCTCAGTAAAGGAGGATATAGTTAAGGTACTGGATGGGCTAAAAATTGATAGAGGTACTCTACTCTAGAAATAAGTCCAGCTGTACTTAAAGTAGATAAGTCACCCGGTCTGGATGGGATGCATCCTAGGTTGCTGAGAGAAGTAAGGGTGGAAATTGCGGGGGTATTGGCCATAATCTTCCAAACATCCTTTAGATACGGGGGTGATGCCAGAGGACTGGAGAATTGCAAATGTTAGACTCTTGTTCAAAAAAGGGTGTAAGGATAAATCCAGCAACTATAGGCCAGTCAGTTTAACCTCGGTGGTAGGGAAACTTTTCGAAACAATAATCCTGGACAGAATTAACAGTCACTTGGACGAGTGTGGATTGATTAGGGAAAACCAGCACGGATTTGTTAAAGGCAAATCGTGTTTAACTAACCTGATAGAGTTTTTTGATGAGGTAACAGAGAGGGTCGATGAGGGCAATGCAGTTGATGTGGTGTATATGGACTTTCAAAAGGCGTTTGATAAAGTTATTCATTCATGGGATGTGGGCGTCGCTGGCGAGGCCAGCATTTATTGCCCATCCCTAATGGCCCTTGAGAAGGTGGTGGTGAGCCACCTTCTTGAACCGCTACAGTCCGTGTGGTGACTGTTCTCCCACAGTGCTGTTAGGGAGGGAGTTCCAGGATTTTGACCCAGCATCGATGAAGGAACGGCGATATATTTCCAAGTCGGGATGGTGTGTGACTTGGAGGGGAACGTGCAGGTGGTGTTGTTCCCACGTGCCTGCTGCTCTTGTCCTTCTAGGTGGTAGAGGTCACGGGCTTGGGAGGTGCTGTCGAAGAAGCCTTGGCGAGTTGCTGCAGTGCATCCTGTGGATGGTACACACTGCAGCCACTGTGCGCCGGTGGTGAAGGGAGTGAATGTTTAGGGTGGTGGATGGGGTGTCAATCAAGCGGGCTGCTTTGTCCTCGATGGTGTCGAGCTTTTTGAGTGTTATTGGAGCTGCACTCATCCAAGCAAGTGGAGAGTATTCCATCACACTCCTGACTTGTGCCTTGTAGATGGTGGAAAGGCTTTGGGGAGTCAGGAGGTGAGTCACTCGCCGCAGAATACCCAGCCTCTGACCTGCTCTTGTAGCCACAGTATTTATATGGCTGGTCCAGTTAAGTTTCTGGTCAATGGTGACCCCCAGGATGTTGATGGTGGGGGATTCGGCGATGGTAATGCCGTTGAATGTCATCGGGAGGTGGTTAGACTCTCTCTTGTTGGAGATGGTCATTGCTTGGCACTTATCTGGCGTGAATGTTACTTGCCACTTATGAGCCCAAGCCTGGATGTTGTCCAGGTCTTGCTGCATGCGGGCTCGGACTGCTTCATTATCTGAGGGGTTGCGAATGGAACTGAACACTGTGCAATCATCAGCGAACATCCCCATTTCTGACCTTATGATGGAGGGAAGGTCATTGATGAAGCAGCTGAAGATGGTTGGGCCTAGGACACTGCCCTGAGGAACTCCTGCAGCAATGCCCTGAGGCTGAGATGATTGGCCTCCAACAACAACTACCATCTTCCTTTGTGCTAGATATGACTCCAGCCATTGGAGAATTTTCCCCTGATTCCCATTGACTTCAATTTTACTAGGGCTCCTTGATGCCACACTCGGTCAAATGCTGCCTTAATATCAAGTCACTCTCACCTCACCTCTGGAATTCAGCTCTTTTGTCCATGTTTGGACCAAGGCTGTAATGAGGTCTGGAGCCGAGTGGTCCTGGCGGAACCCAAACTGAGCATCGGTGAGCAGGTTATTAGTGAGTAAGTGCCGCTTGATAGCACTGTCGACGACACCTTCCATCACTTTCCTGATGATTGAGAGTAGACTGATGGGGCGGCAATTGGCTGGATTGGATTTGTCCTGCTTTTTGTGGACAGGACATACCTGGACAATTTTCCACATTGTCGGGTAGATGCCAGTGTTGTAGCTGTACTGGAACAGCTTGGCTGGAGGCGCAGCTAGTTCTGGAGCACAACTCTTCAGCACTACAGCTGGGATGTTGTCAGGGCCCATAGCCTTTGCTGTATCCAGTGCACTCAGCCGTTTCTTGATATCACGTGGAGTAAATCGAATTGGCTGAAGACTGGCTTCTGTGATGGTGGGGATATCGGGAGGAGGCCGAGATGGATCATCCACTCGGCACTTCTGGCTGAAGATGGTTGCAAATGCTTCAGCCTTGTCTTTTGCACTCACGTGCTGGACTCCGCCATCATTAAGGATGGGGATGTTTACAGAGCCTCCTCCTCCCGTTAGTTGTTTAATTGTCCACCACCATTCACGACTGGATGTGGCAGGACTGCAGAGCTTTGATCTGATCCGTTGGTTGTGGAATCGCTTAGCTCTGTCTATGGCATGTTGCTTCTGCTGTTTAGCATGCATTTTGTCCTGAGTTGTAGCTTTACCAGGTTGGCACCTCATTTTAGGTATGCCTGGTGCTGCTCCTGGCATGCTCTTCTACACTCCTCATTGAACCAGGGTTGATCCCCTGGCTTATTGGTAATGGTAGAGTGAGGAATATGCCGGGCCATGAGGTTACAGATTGAGCTGGAATACAATTCTGCTGCTGCTGGTGACCCACAGCGCCTCATGGATGCCCAGTTTTGAGCTGCGAGATCTGTTCTGAATCTATCCCATTTAGCACGGTGATAGTGCCACACAACACGTTGGATGGTGTCCTCAGTGCAAAGACTGGCCTTCATCTCCACGAGGACTGTGCGGTGGTCACTCCTACCAATACTGTCATGGACATATGCTTCTGCGACAGGTAGATTGGTGAGGACGAGGTCAAGTAGGTTTTTCCCTCGCGTTTGTTCACTCACCACCTGCCACAGGCCCCGTCTGGCAGCTATGTCTTTCAAGACTCTGCCAGCTCGGTCAGTAGCGGTGCTACCGAGGTACTCTTGGTGAGTACATTCTGTGCCCTTGCTACCCTCAGTGCTTCCTCCAAGTGGTGCTCAACATAGAGGAGGACTGATTCATCAGCTGAGGAAGGGCGGTAGGTGGTAATCAGCGGGAGGTTTCCTTGCCCATGTTTGACCTGATGCCATGAGATCACCGTATTGCCACCTCTTGTTGGTCTGTCCTGCCGGTGGGACAGGACATACCCAGGGATGGTAATGGAAGAGTCTGGGATGTTGGCTGAAAGGTATGATTTTGTGAGTATGGCTATGTCAGGCTGTTGCTTAACTAGTCTGTGGGACAGCTCTCCCAATTTTGGCACATGTCCCCTTGGAAGGGTAGTGAACAGTGAGGACGATAGTGATAGACTTCAAGAGGATATAGACAGGCTGGTGAAATGTGTGGACACGTGGCAGATGAAATTTAATGCAGAAAAATACGAGGTGATACATTTCGGTAGGAAAAATGAGGAGAGGCAATATAAACTAACGGGCACAATTCTAAAAGGTGTAAAGGAACAGAGCAATATGGGGGTATATGTACACAAATCGTTCAAGGTGGCAGGGCAGGTTGAGAAAGCAGTTAAAAAAGCATACGGGATCCTGGGCTTTATAAATAGAGGCATAGAGTAGAAAAGTAAGGAAGTTAAGGTGAACCTTTCTAAAACACTGGTTCGGCCACAACTAGAGTATTGTGTCCCGTTCTGGGCACCGCACTTTAGGAAAGATGTGATGGCCTTAAAGAGGGTGCAGAAGAGATTTACTAGAATGATTCCGGGGATGAGGGACTTTAGTTACATGGCTAGACTGGAGAAGCTGGGGTTTTTCTCCTTAGAACTGAGAAGGTTGCGAGGAGATTTGATGGAGGTGTTCAAAATCATGAAGGGTCTAGACAGAGTAGATAGAGTGAAGCTGTTCCCATTGGTGGAAGGGTCAAAAACCGGAAGACGTAGGTTTAAGGTGATTGGCAAAAGAACCAAAGGTGACATGAGGAACAACTTTTTACACAGCGAGTGGCTAGGATCTAGAATGCACTGCTCGAGGGGGTGATAGAGGCAGATTCAATCATGGCCTTCAAAAGGGAACTGGATAAGTACTTGAAAGGCAAAAATTTGCAGGGCTATGGGGATAGGGCGGGGGAGTGGGACTAGCTGGATTGTCTTGCATAGAGCTGGCGCCGACTCGATGGGCCAAATGGCCTCCTTCTATGCTGGAACCTTTCTATGAGTCTATGATACGCTGTATTGAGGATGCAGACAAGATTAACTATCTTATAGAGTCTTATGCATTCTTTGAACTATATGTTTATTTCACACAACAGAAGCTTATAGCCTATCCTATAGCCTCTGCAGGGGGAATCGTTTTTATTTTTCTGTGGGTTAGAGATCAAATTTAGTTTTCCTTCAGGGCAATGTGAGTTGGTGCAGGTCCCATCAAATTAGAATTCTGAATTGTATTTTGTGTAATGCACTAAATAGCATCATGTAGTAAACAGATGAATTAATATTTATTCATACCATTGTGCTGGATAGTGTCATTTAAGGTTTGTTTGGAAGTGCACTCCCAAGGGAAAATTGAACTTTAAAGCTGTACTGTAATTATGTTTCCAGCCCAACAAGGAAGGACGGTGGTGCTGGATCTTGTTCTGGGGCAAGTGGAGCATGTTTCAGTGGGGGAGCATTTGGAAAACAGTGATCAAAATATCATTAGGTTTAGAATAGTTATGGAAAAGGACAAAGAACAATCAACGGTGAAGCAATTCAACTGAAAGATGGCTAATTTCAGGGAGTCTAAAAGGGATCTGGCCCAGGTGGAATGGAAAGAAAGATTATCGGGTAAAACAGTAAATGAGCAATGGGAGGCTTTCAAGGAGGAGATAGTTCGGGTACAGACTAGACACATTCCTATGAGGGGGAAAGGAAGGGCATCCAAAGCTAGGGCTGCCTGGCTTATAAAGAAATTGGGATTAAAATGAAACAGAAAAAGGAGGCTTATGATAAATGTCAGGATCATAATACAGTAGAGAATCAAACAGAATATAGAAAGTGCAGAGAAGAACTGAAAAAGGAAATAAAAGAAGCAAAGAGAATGTATGTGAAAAAATTAGCGGGTAACATAAAAGGGAACACAAAAGTATTTTATAAACATATAAAGAGTGAAAGGATAGTCGGAGAAAGGGTGGGGCCGATTAGGCACCAAAAGGAAATCTTGTAGAGGCAGAAGGCATGGCTGAGGTACCAAATGAGTTTTTTAATCTATCTTCACTAAAGAAGAGGATGCTGCCAATGTTACAGTAAAGGAAGAGGCAGTAGTGAAATTGGTTAAGATAGAAATAGGTAAAGAGGAGGTACGTAAACAGATGGCAGCGTTCAAAGTAGAAAAGTCACCTGGTCCAGATGGGATGCATCCTAGGTTGCTGAGGGAAGTAAGGGTGGAAATAGCAGAGACTTTGGCCACAATCTTTCAATCCTCCTTGGATACAGGAGTGGTGCCGGAGGACTGGATGGTTGCAAATATTACACCCCTGTTCAAAAAAGTGGAGAGAGATAAACCAGATAACTGTAGGCCAGTCAGCCTAACGTCAGTGTTGGAAAAAATTCGAGAGACCATAATCTGGGACAAAATTAATTGTCACTTGGAAGAACATGGGTTAATAGATGATAGCCAACATGGATTTGTTAAAGGCAACTTGTGTATGACGACAAACTTGATTGAGTCCTTCAATGAAATAACGGAGAGGGCTGATGAAGGTAGTGCAGTTGATGTTGTGTATGTGGACTTTCAGAAGACATTTGATAAAGTGCTACATACTAAACTTGTTAGCAAGATTGAAGCCCATGGGATTAAAGGGGCAGTGGCAGCATGGATGCAAAATTGACTAAAAGACAGAAAGCAGAGAATAGTTCTGAACGGTTGTTTTTCAGGCTGGAGGGAACTGCTGTTGTCCCCCAAGGGTCGATATTGGGACCATTGCTATTTTTGATATATATTAATGATCTGGACTTGGGTATAGAGGGCATAATTTCAAAGTTTGCAGATGACACAAAGCTTGGAAATGTAGTAAACAGTGAGGAGAATAGTAGCAAGGACAAGAATCGAGGAGGACATCAACAGACTGGTGAAATGGGCAGACGTGGCAGATGAGATTTAATGCAGAGAAGTGTAAAGTGATGCATTTTGGAAGGAAAAATGAGGAGACTTTAGGAAGGAAGGATGTCAAGGCCTTGGAAAGGGTGTAGAGGATATTCATCAGAAAGGTACCAAGGATGAGGGACTTCAGTTGTGTGGAGAGACTGTAGAAGCTGGTATTGTTCTTAGTGCAGAGAAGGTTAAAGGGGGATATGATAGAGCTTTTCAAAATTATGAGGGGTTTTGATAGAGTAGATGGGGAGTAACTGTTTCCACCGGCAGGAGGGTCAGTAACCAGAGGACACAGATTTAAGATAATTGGCAAAAAAATCCAGGGGGGAAATGAGGAGTAATACAGTTATTACAATTGTTTTTTATCGGCACCTACTGTAGCTGTTTACCTGTGTTTATGGGAGAAGGCATTTTGTTTGTCTAAAGGCAAAAGGAATCATACTGTAACAGTGTCCATTCAAGTCAGGCATGTAACTGACAGGGTTTTTGGAGATGGGGAAGGATTTTTCTGACACTTCAGTATTGCAAAAACATTACTTTAAAAAATCACCATTTTAATCTGTGTCTGCAAACTACCTGTTTCTTGTCTCTTTATCGAGTCTTGTTTTCCTGTTTATCTCTATCCTCTCTCCTCTCCATGGTTCCCACTTTTCCTGGGTCAAATAAGACAGTTTTTTGCTTTTGAAATACTGAATCAAGTCTGGCAGGTCAAACATGTCAGGAAAAGGTATAATTATGTCACCATGCTTGGATCATCATTAGTTTTCCTGCTTCCTATAGCTTAGCCATGTAAAGCATCCTGTTGTTGCTGTAAAAAGGTGTTTTTGTATGTTGACTTTGGGAACCTAATGACTAAAGTGTATTGTGCTTAAACTGAACTAAACCCAGATGTCAGTAGCAAACTTAAGAGAAATCTTAGTCATTAAATAACTTTTATAGCACCTAATGACGACTGCTGTGATAAAACCATTTTATTCAGTAACTCCAAACAGTGTTGTTTTGGATACTCTCAAGGATTTGTTTGTGGATTGCCTACAGCTGCAGTTATTTCACACTGGTGTGATAATTATTTATCTTTAAGATAAAAGTCTCAACCTAGTTATGCTATCTGCATTTCAGTTGCCAAATGGTGTGTCATATCACACTGCCACCCACCAGGACCGGCAGGGGAAACTGCAAGAACACCTCCGCCAGCTGTCTGTGCTCTTTAGGAAGTTGCGCCTAGTCTATGACAAATGCAATGAAAACTGCGCAGGCCTAGATCCTGTCCCAATGGAGGTAAGAAGCATCTCGAACTGGTTTGTGCTTTATTTAGAGGGCAACTGACGGAGGAGCAACCACATATAAAAAGTTGGGCACATCCTGGGCAATTCCAGGATTTGGAGCCAAGGGAGACATAAACCATGCCAAAAATGTATATATATGGGAGGGGGAACAACCCCTGATTCAATATTTCCTTGCTCCCACCCCCTGAAATAGTGTCTGTAGCATCTGAACTAAATTAAATTTCAATAGTTTATTCACAAACCTCTTGGCCTATTGCTTTGAACGATGTGTTGTGAATTCCGGCTTGTAATGTTGCACAAAGGGTACCATTACTGTATTACTTTTTCAGCCAATACCTTCTGGGCAGTAGTCCACACAATGTTATCCTGATACTTAAATATCAAGTGAGAGACGACCTTGGGTATTATTGACCATTGACTAGTTAACTTAACATCCATGATGGTGAAAGCTGGAGCGTATTTTACGGATGTTATCCACATTCCTCTAAAGTGAGCAGAGGCCCCAAGTAGTAGACAGTATGGATTTCAAAGCAGTAAATTATGTCTCACTAATCTGCCGGACTTCTTTGAGGAGCTGAAATAAAGCCATTTGACAAAGGCTATCCAGTGAAAATCATTTATTTGAAAAGGTTCTCCCGTGAGTCTATTAAAGCTTGTATAATGAATGCCAAATTAGCTAGTTTGATTGAAAACGAACTTGGCAATAGGAAATAGAAATGATGGAGGGGAAAACTCTGCAGGACAGTGAGTGGAGTTCTGTCGTAATCTGCCCTTGGTCCCTGCTGTTCACTCTGTCCATGAATGAATTGAAGGAAGCTATTCCACCAAATTATTTGGTTGATCGCACCAAACAATGTAGCCAAGTGACAAGTATAAGTGAGATTATTAATATTCAAGAAGATATGGACCAATTAATTGATTAACAAAAGGCTTTAAAATAATTACAGCATAGTTACTGTGCATTGAAATAGAAGGTGTTGTGCATAAAGAGCTTGCATTTATAGCGCCTTTCAGGACCTCATGGCATTCCAAAGCACTTTACAGCCAATGAAATACTTTTGAAGTGTAGTCATAATTGTAATATAGGGAAACAATCAGCCAATTTGCGTACAGCAAGGTCACGCTAACAGCAATGAGGTGACGACCACATAATCTGTTATAGTGATGTTGGTTGAATGATAAATATTGGCCAGGTCACTGGGAGAACTCCCCTGCTCTTCTTCGAATAGTGCCATGGGATCTTTAACGTCCACCTGAGAGGGCAGACGGGACCCCCGTTTAGTGTCTCATCCGAAAGACAGCACCTCTAATAATGTTGCGCTCTCCCAGTGCGGCGCTGAGGTGTCGGCCTTGATTATGTGTTTCAAGTCTCTGGAGTGGGGCTTGAACCCGTAATCATCTGACTGGCGAGAGTACAAACACTGAGCCAAAGCTGACACCTGAGTAAGAGTTATCCCTAACCTCTGTCCGGTCCTCCTCTTGGGTTTGATTATAGACATGATGCCATGTTCTGCTCCACACTCTTCAAGAAACCTATAAGCAATTATAACTGATTTTAGCATATATGTTTTTAAAAGGTATTTAATTCTATTAATGACATTTTGTTTGAATGTTGTGTTTCTCTGGGTGTGTGCTGCTGCACCAGTAGAATAAGACATGTTTGATCTGACCTGAGATCCAATTAGAGTTAAGTGTGTAACAAAAGTAAATCTTCAGACTTAAAAGTTGGGTTGACATTTCTTAAAGTAATTACTGCCGAAGAGAAATTGCTTTTTCTTATAAAAATGCTTGTGTTCACTTTATACTTTGGCTCCATTTGAAGTAATATCAGTATATTCCATGAGTTCCATCACTCTGAAAGTTACATTCAGGACAGTGTGTGGTTCAGTGCACTGGAGTATTAATGTGCAGTGCTAATGAGTAAACACAGATATGCACAAGTACTTTCACCAACTGTGTAAAGCAGGGCGAGTGAACCAACTCAGCTTATAGTGAAACGAGCAGAAGCCTCGGAGGGGGTAGCTTGTTGCCCCCTTAGCTGCTAAATGGTGCGTGTCTCAGGAGAGAATAAATTACAAAATAGAATGAAATAGGGAAATAGGGATAACGAGGTATATGTTGAAGCAGCATTCCATTGTGAATTTTTTTGTAGAAATATATTTGTAAACTAGTCAATCTCCTGTGGCATTGTACATGGGAGTCAAGATCAAGAGTAGGTGAATCTTAGAAAAGAATCATAGAAAATTGCGGCACAGAAGGAGGCCGTTCGGCCCATCGTGTCCATGCCAGCCAATAAAGAGCTATCCAGCTTAATCCCACTTTCTAGCACTTGGTTGTAGCCCTGTAGGTTACGGCACTACAAGTGCACATTCAAGTACTTTTTAAATGAGTTGAGGGTTTCTGCCTCTACCACCCTTTCAGGCAGTGAGTTCCAGACCCCCACCACCCTCTAGGTGAAAAAAATTCTCCTCAGCTCCCCTCTAATCCTTCTACCAATTACTTTAAATCTATGCCCCCGGGTCACTGACCCCTCTGCTAAGGGAAATAGGTCCTCCCTGCCCACTCTACCTCGGCCCCTCATAATTTTATACACCTCAATTAAATTTTCCCTCAGCCTCCTTTGTTCCAAAGAAAACAACCCCAGCCTATCCAATCTTTTCTTATAGCTAAAATTCTCCAGTCCTGGCAACATCCTTGTAAATCTCCTCTGCACCCTTTCTAGTGCAATCACATCTTTCCTGTAATGTGGTGACCAGAACTGTACGCATTACTCAAGCTGTGACTTAACCAATGATTTATACAGATGAAGCAGGGTTAGAGGTGAGGGATAATTGGACCAGAGTCATAGAGGTAATTCAGTCCCCATTTTAAAGTCAGACTTTCTATCCATATTTTATAGAAAAGCATACAGCAATTTGGGTAGTAGAGTTGGTTGGAGTATAGGAGTTTCTCTGCAATACAGGTGAAGAGCTGGGAGATGTAAAACTGAGGTGCTACAGTGCTACCAGTGAAGGGAGTTTTGGGTATGTTTTATTTCTTTTAAACAAATATGGCAGTTACCATATTTGACACACTAAGATTCTGCTAGGTGCTGTTCATGATTTCCTCCAGTAAGGATGGACTCCTACGGCTTTTCCAGTTTCTATAGTAAAACGTTCTTAAATCAATGTAATGCTGATTTTAGTACATAGATCCCTTTTTATTAAGGAATTTACAGACAAGCCTCTTTTAATGGATTCAGATTCTAAACTTTTTGTTTTAATCCCCAATTTGCCAACCTTGCGCTAATGGAAATTCCACTTCCTAGCACTCTGTTACCGAGCGAAAGCTAAAAGCAGAGTAAGTAGCTTTTAAATATAAGGATCTATTAAGTAACATCCTTTTACATATGTACAGTACAGTGAACTGATTTATCTATAAATCCCTAACCATGTAACCAACTTTCATACACTCTCCAACTTTTATAAAGGCAGGATAACTTCATTTTGGAATTAGTGGGGTATTTGTTTTCTAATAAACCAACTTAACATGTAATTAATGGTATTGTAATGTTTACCTCCTCTTCCCCTTCCCGCAGAAGTACTCTTCATGTTTGCAACCTTTTTTTTAACACATATTGGTGAAAGTATTGCCTCAACAACAAAGACCAGGGGGTCAATTTTAGGATGGCCGAGCGGGTGCGTTCGTGGCGGGGGAGCTCCTAAAATTGGGGATTCCCGGAGCGGGTCCGGAGCCCGGCTCCAACCTGCCCACTTCCGGGTTCCCCAATGACGCGAATCGGTGCGCGCACAGCCCCTGCATGCAGGACTCCCACCGACAATCAAAGCCAGTGGGATCCCACTTAAGATCATTATCTGGGTACTTGAGATCATTTACAGACCTCATTAGTTGGAGGATTTGGATTTTGGACTACCCAGAGCGTGTTTCCCATGCTGGGGGAAACACTCCCTGTTTAAACAGACGTGTTGCAGCCAGCAGCCAGTGGCAGCGGCAAAGGACCATTTTAACAGGTGCAGGGTAAACCCTCATTCTTTGTAGCAGGGCACTCTGTCACCTCAGACAAAGTTTTGCCTGCCACACTGTTGTCTCTACACTCAAAATTATTAAATCATACCCTAAACTCTGCTGTCCAAATACATTTACCTACTTTGTGGACCCCCTCACACTCTCACCGTCAGGATGGTGGGGGATGTTCCATTGCTGCATTCATCACTCCATTGGAGGACGACCAACATCACCAGCCTTGCCAGGCATGCAGTCCACCTCCGCCACGTGGAGCTACACAACACAGTGCTGCGCCACAGGCACCTGCACAAAGTAGTCATGCAACTACACATACACCCACTGTAGGGCGACCCAATGGGTGGCATCATCCAGGGTGTTTATGGAGAACCTCATAAAAGGGCATTATTGCCAGTCAAGAATGGCCAAGACGTGGCAGTAGTGGTGACAATGTAAATATAAGAAATCAAATATAAGTAAAAACCATGACAAACCCTCTAACACCCATGTGTATCCCCTTCACGCTCATGACACGTTTGCCTTACGCTTCCTACTGCACATATGTGATGCATGCCCTGTGGCTGCCGTGCAGGTAGCGGCAGGTTGGGTGAGGCTGACTATGAAGGAGATGCATCAGAGGGTGAGTATGAGACAGAGCCATGAGATTGTATGAGGATTGGGTTGAGTGGTAGTGGTGGGATGAGCACTGGCGAGGTGAGTAAGTGCAGGTAAGATGAGGATGAACTTTGAGTGGGTGTGAGGAGTGATGTGATAGAGTAGTGTTGGCAGTGCAGAAGGAGATGTGGCAGACGGTGTGTAGGGGAATGAGTAAGTGTACTTGGGTCATTGAAGTGCCTCCTGCACTGTATGCAGGTGGGCGATATATTGGTGGTGCAGGTGACCTCCTCTGACACTCGAGCCAGGCCTTCGTGGTGGCAGAGGCAGGACACTTCCTCCCATCCGCTGGGGAGAAGATCTCTGTCCTCCCCCTCTTCCTCACCCCATCCAGTAGGACCTGGAGTGAGGCATCATGAAACCTGGGATCAGCCTTCCCCTTTGGGCTGCTCCATGCTGTAATTTTGGCTCCTTTCTGCAGCATCAGTCAGTGGAGGACTGCCCCTTTAAATAGAGCTCCTCCAGCTGACAGCCTGTGATGCGGGTGTGCAGTCCGCCCGCTGCGCAGCTTTCCAGCGCAAAACCTGGAAGCCAAGGTAAGTGGCTTCAATTTACTTACGATCGCGTGGGGAACCTGCCGATTTTACTGGGCGGGTTACCCACGCACCCAGACGACCCCCCCCCCCCCCCCCCGCCGCTGGCAATTGGGCCCCAGAAGTGCAAATAAGTGGAATTGCTATCATTGTAATGTTGTGGTAAAATAGGAATTAAAATAAAAAGCTTGGAATTAAGGAATTAGTTAAAAGGGGCCTATCTGCAAATCCCTTCATTTCAAGAAAGGGCTCTGTACTAAAATCACTAATAACATGATTTAAGAACAATAGCCCTCTATCGTACCTCAGTATGTTGACGTGTATCACAGACCAGGTTAAACTGGAGCCGTCTGTCTGGTGGTCAGTGTACTCTTTGGCCCCTTTAGGAAGCCACTGCAGCACAGATAATATGTAAATTGTATTCAAAAGCAATGATAGTCCCAACTGTTGAGTAATGCTACAGAAACCTGAATAGATCTTGCTCTACCTAATTGCTAATTAGAATTTTTTTAAAAACTGAGATAAAGAGAAACCCCATCTTCAAGGTTTTGTCCGTCTGTTTTTGACAGTGCCTTAAAGTAGGTAAACAGCAACTTAAAACCTGCTCTCATCTGTCTTTAAATGACCAAGAAATGTTCCTTTATTTAAGGTGATACAGGAAAATTGAACATATTGTTCCTGTTGGGTTGGGTAGGAGAATATTTACCAGGACTAATCTGCAGTTAGTGCCCTCTAGGACAGGCAAACAGGACCTCCATTTAATGCATCACCTGAAAGATGGAGCTTCCTTAGCAATATTGTGGCGATAGGCTACATGTTAGGAAGGACTGTGCTGAAGTTCCTCCAGATGGCATTTGAACATGCAACTCAGACGAGTAGAAGCAGTGCTCACCAAGCAGAAGGCACTGCATGCCACTTAAAAAAAAAAGTGTGATTTTATTAAAGTATTGTTATATGCCCATAGCAACTTGTTCCTTATGTGGAAGATGATGGTACAAAGCACGAGGATCGTAGCTTGGCAAATCAACTCCGCTTAGCAAGTGAAGAGAGGCGGGAAATTGTAGAGGTTAATAAGGTACAGAAACATTTTTTTCTTGACCATTTTACTTAAAATATGTTTGTGTAAGTTTTGTTCTTTTGCCTGTTTTATGCTGTGGTTTAATGTTCACTGAAGCGGTTATGAACAAATCAATGGAAAATGATTTCTGGTGAAGTTTGGTGCTCAAGATAGGGTGAATGGTGGGAAATGGAACATTTCTCCACTGTGGGCATCCAGTATCTGCATTGTGCAATCCCTAGGCCAGGTGTGGTAGAAGTAAAGCTTCCTCCACTTTGCCTTAACAGTATACCTTAGCACCAATCTTAGAAGAGCAACCTGCTGCACCATTTCTCACCTGAGGCACGCTGTAGTCTTTCAGTGAGATTGTCAAGCTGATTCTTGTAGCCTGCAGAGAGAGAGAGAAGATTTCATCCCATTAGTCTGGGCTGGATTCCAGAAGTGAAAAGAAAGTGTAGTCAACCCACAGTGCCACCTGCCCCCTTCTAATTAACTTCTGTTAAAGTTTATTACTGTGCTTAAAGTGGAAGGTAGGTCTTTGTTCAAAGTACTGAATGTTCTATGGAAAAAAAATAAAATGTTCTTTTGATATGTTTTATATTCTGCTCACTGAGATCCTCAAATTGGGTCTCCTACCATTTCAGTTGTTCCAGTGACATTACTGACGGGGAGCATGCCTACACATTCTGGCGCAGCATTATAGACCCCGTTCAAGTGTTTTCATGCAGATAATAAAACTGACGTTTTTACCAAACCTTCAAAGAAACTTTGTTTTTTAATGAGCGAGTGCTCTAATCAAAAAGTATTCCCATTAGACTCTAATGAGCAAAGAGAGGCTCCAAAGTTGAAAAATCCAGATCTGATGCAAGAACATAAGAAACTTCAGAGTGAGAAAAGGCCACTCAGCACATCAAGCAGCTCCATCCAGAATCCTTATATAATTTATTCTATTATTCTCTCTTCTCTTCACCCCGCCCCCTCCATTACAGTTAAGTTCCTTTTCTAGTCAAGTCCCCTTTCAAAGATACCATTTAACTCCAAATCAACCATCCTCCTGTCCGTTACCTGTGCAGAGTTTGGTTGGGGGGGTGGGGGGAGATACTTTTTATGCTAATCTCAACCTTGCTTGTGGGTTTTGTACTTGTGGCCTCTAGTCCCATGTTCCTTATCCAATCTAAATTGCTTGTTTATTTTGACCTTATCTATATGTTCCATTTTTTAAAAAAGAGCAAATAGTATTCGGTTTACCCTTAGTCTTTTCTCCAGCAAAAAGTTTAGTTGTTAGTGCCTTTCTTCATAACTTACTCCCCTAAGGCCTGAAATGACCTAGTCACTCTTTGCAACCATTGTAATGCATCTATATCCTTTGGGGTAGGATGACCAAAACAGTACACCAGCTGGGCTCCTTTGAATCTGTTTATATTTGTCTGAACTGATCTGATATTGGGCAACTCTTCTGTCCACCTGTGGTAATTCATAGGTACAGATGTTGCAACATCTGCTGGCTAAAACTGGCACAAACATTTTTTCCCTTCCCAAGATTTCAGAACCTCCAGCATCTATCATAATGGTGCTGATACCCTGGTAGGTAATTGAAATTTGTGGATAATTGAGACCACAAGTTTTGGAATTACATGCATGGTCCACAATAACCTGAAGATGAGCACAGTGCTAATAATATGCAATACGTCAGATTTCATTGTTCTATAAAAAGGTAATTTGATTGCTGCTCGTGTATGATAGTAATAGAGAGCAGTATTTTTTGATTGATTTCATTTATTCAGTCCTAATTGATATGACCTGCTTGGTTCAGCAGGACAGTGACATCAGTTTGCCTTATTTTTGGGAAAAAAAAAGAAATATAATTTAGTGTGAATTGAAGCTCCCTTATTTTGTGCAAGTGATATTTGTAAAAAGTTGTCCAGTCTGTTCAGCTATTAAATTGTTTCAAATACATGTGAAGGTTAAGCCTCTGTTCATGTCACTGAGCGGTTGTAATCCATCATTCTCAGTTAATGACATTCCAGGAATTGCAAAGCATTGACCAAAAGTTTCCAAAAGGATAAATTGTGCTGAAGCAGTCATTACATTTTTCTGTCCTGAATCCAGATCCAAGCAGTTTACTGATAACACTTGTAAACCAGCCTGTGGAGCTTTTATTTTCAAAAATTGTGTGTACCACAGATCTAAAACAAACTATCGAGCAGCACTAGGGGTATGCAAGGAACCCTTCTTCATCTTATGAAAAGCTTGCCTTTCCGTTCATCACTGCTGGAGGATTTTAGTGGTGGACCTGAGTTTTCATTGCTGGATGTTTATAACTTGAGCCGTGTCTGAATTGTCAAAAATTAGTCCATGTCCTTCCAGCAAATGCTTAATAACTTTCAAAATGTATACGAATCAAAATGCTTTGAGATTTTCAAACTATATTTTGACTTGTGATCCCAGAAACTTAACTAATATTAAAAATGATACGTATTAGTGGTTGCTTCATCTATAGTAAAGCAGCAGGATTATCCATAGAAATCTCAATTAGATAAATTGTTTTTTTTTCCCCTTCAAAGTGCTCACCTTCTCTCGTGAAGGTAGTAACTTGTATGAGGATAGGATTCTATGGGTGCCTTCTGGTATATTGCCCAAGGGCCATTCCTCATGTGAGAGCCTAGACAATTCTGTCAACCTATTTGACTATCATTGCTGAGCCTCATTTTTGTCCTCACATTTTTGGTTTTCAAATGCAATCAGGACAGGAGCCATGGCTAACTATTCTCTTCCTTTTCTCTTTCTCCCCTCCCCCTTACAACTCATAACCCAGGGACACCAAGGCCTGTTGTAGCATCTTTACTGCTGTACTCAGTGGTAATGAAATTTAATTAAACCTTAAAAATTGATCCTTGTACATCATAAGATATAGAAGTGGAGGCTGGAGCATTTAAAAAAAATATATATATAAACCTATCGGTGTCTGGAAATTTATCTGAAATGTACAGCAGACACTCTGAAACCTGTCTGTCCAGTCCAACCCCAGCAAGACAGTATTGACTGAATTTAACACATTCTTTTACTTCACACTGATCTTGCTAAGATTTTTAAAAAATCTTTGCGTTAGCAGGAGTACTAAAACATCAATCTTCAACAGAAGATATCTGCACAGTTTTCCATTGTCATTGTTGCTCAGATTCCTTGGGATCTACTAGATTTCAGGTATAGGTCTTCTGGGGTGTTGGCCTCATCCCTCCTCTCCCAGCTGTAATGCAGCTGCAAATCACAAGAGGTGGAAGTTTAAACAACATTCCTGTCAAAGACTTTTGATGTCTAGAGATTTAAAGTTCCTCAGCATTCCAGAGCTTGATAAGAGTAGTTTATGCAGAGATCTGGAGAGTGTTTATTGCTGCCTTGTAA
Source organism: Heptranchias perlo (assembly GCF_035084215.1). Classification (NCBI taxonomy): domain Eukaryota; kingdom Metazoa; phylum Chordata; class Chondrichthyes; order Hexanchiformes; family Hexanchidae; genus Heptranchias; species Heptranchias perlo. The sequence goes on from NC_090327.1 coordinate 93,947,300, forward strand.
AAGTTTTGAAGCTGACATGAGTGAGTCCCTTTCCTTACTAATGCATGAGACTGAAGCACTCCAGTAGTAAATAGTTTCAACTCTGAAGAGGAACATTCTGATAACAGCACAATGGCTGAGAGTGTTATCTTTATAAGATGGATGCAGTGATTCAAATCTACCTGAAGAAATGCCCTTGGCTTTTATTTTGGGGTAAAACATCAGAAAATAACAGCAGATGTTGTGGCAGTTTGACTAATGTGAGCTATTATAAGGTGTATAGTTTTTCTTTTTCTGGAGGTGGTTTTTAACATTTGTAAAAAGATAGATGAATTTAAAGGACCTCCTACTTCATTTTAATTGGGTGTCACAAGTTCTCGAGCACACTCTCTAGCTATATTAGCCCACTCCTGATTTATGCGAGAGTGTCGGTTCTATTTATTATCTTCATAATTGTTTCTGTCCAGGTACTTATTTTATTCAAAGGGTAGCTTCAGTGAATTCCTAATCTTGGATATACTATCTGAAGGCGGTACCAAGCCTGAAGCCAGATACTTTCCTGCAGGGAGATAAAATCACAGGGCAGGTCACCCCAGGGTTCTTTTGCGCCACTCTGATAGCTAGCTGAAGAAAAGCAGTGGTGGAAGTCAGGTCACTTCATTGGGAATGGAGAAAATAAATAAATGGAAAGGGAGAATGGATGTAAAAATGTTATGTTGTAAGTGGAGAGCCTACCAGCAATCGAGGAGAATTAAATAAGTGACCAAAGTGTGCTAGAACCAAGAGAGTAATAAACTGTTGGGGAGGGGGGGGGGGAGCAACAGAAGGGCTGGTTTCTGCACTGGACTTTAAATCTCATTCAATATATAAATTGCCATGCCTACCAAACCAAATTAACTGAATATAAATGGTAATTGATATTTAAATCTCAAATTCTGACAGGCTAAGTAATGATGAGAACTCATCACCTAAAGGTGATGATTTAGTACAATTCCACATATCCCTTTTGCCTTTATCAAATTTACTGGCATTCTCTGAATCGCAGTCAGGGATGGAAACCTGCTGACTTTTTCATTTTATTTAGTTTTCCCTCTTCCTAGCCTGGAGGCACTCAGGACAGTTGTGGTGCCCGATTAATGGCCTGGCTGAGAACAGCTAGCTTAGTGTAGACGAAGAATTGAATTTGAGACCTTCCTGGCTTCTTTGGTGCACCACATCGGGTATTTGATCACTGGGAGAGCCCTGAATGCTGGTTTTCCATTTTTAAAAAAAACGCATTGCTTGCTAATTGTGGTGTAATGTCTCACTTTAACTTATTGAAACCAAGAAATGTCCTGCTGTGTGTGTCTAACCACAAATCTCAATAATGCTAATCACAGACACACGCCAAACATCATGATTTTCGTAAGTGATTCATAGTATATAATCTTTTTTTCTCTCTCTCTTCCTGCACTTTTGTCAGTATGCTTTACAATGTCCATTATGTTGTGCCACTGTTCTATGGCTTGTGAGCTTTGTACTTAAACCAAGCTAATTACTGTGCAAATAGATCTACCATTGCTGGTAAAGGGTCAAGTGGCAATGAAAGTCTGAAGACTTACAATTGCATATTTTAAAATCGTAGTAAAAATGTGTACAATGGGGATCCCTTTTGTTGGCAGATGGCTTCAGTTAATCAAATGGATAAATATGTGTGTGAGGAGGTATTAATTAAATTGTCAGCTTTACAATAAATTATGAAATAATGTATTGTTTGTTATGCCATTATCCCAGAAAAAGAGGAAGGATTTAAGTTGTACCACTATCATTCAAGAATTTCAATCTTTCCATCCTGGACACCAATTTATTGGCCCGGGAATTGCACTAAGTGGCGAACGAATATCGCCTGCCACTCGTAAGTAACTAACTCACCCACAAACTTTTTGTGAGCTTCTGGGCACCAGCTTGCTTCAATGAAGACCTACAAGAAGTGCAGTGGTCCTTTCCCAGTCTTCCCTGAGCAGTGAGACAGGGGAAAGGAGCTCGCTGTCCCCTCAACCAATCAGCTTGTAGCATCCGTGTCGAGCTGCGCAGTCAGAACCAGGAAGTGTCAGATAGATTAGTAAATTCACTATAAAATCAGATAGGGAAAGCAAAATAAAGAGGGAAAAATTAAAAGACTAAGATAAGAGACAGAAAGAATAAGTTTTTAAAAAATAACAATTTTAAATTTAAGTTTTTTTAAATGTCCCAACAACAATTAATATCGGGAGGAATGAGACTCCACATTTTTAAAATTGAATTTTCAGTGCCAGAGAGGTTGTTTGGCAATCATTAATACTTACCACGCCGTTAAACGTTAGTTTAGATCTAAAAAAACCAGCGTACCTTTTTTATGGAGAGATTAGTTCGCTTCCAGCTGGGCAGTGCAGCAGGTTCACGCTGGTCCATCCATTCAACCGGGGAGATCTCGAACGTGAAGCTTTCAAACAAGTAGGGCAAATGGTAGAGCAATTTATGGATTTCCACGTTGGACTCCGCATGTGCGCGCTCTGGAACTTGCTCTTCCATTTGCCCTGAAATACTGCTGAGCCCTGTTAACCTCTCTGTTATTTCATGAGCAGTTTACTGGCCCAATGTTTCATCAGATTTTTCTTTCCCTCCCCTTAAAGCAGTCTCATATCAAAGTAGGGTTCCAAAAGTGCCAAAAATCCTTTGATACCTTGCTCAAGTAGCTATACTTGTTATGTGAGCCCAGATAGTGGGCAAATTTTTTTCTCCCTCTTTTCCCTCCTGACCAGCCAAACGTACTAGGTCCATTTTCTGTATCCCATTCTCTTGTCTTGCCTGACTGATTTAACCTTGGACTTGGTGGCTTAGTACCACACCACAAGTACATTCACCCAAACATCACCATTTTTGAATGAGGAGGGTTAAAAACTGGGCATGCACAGAACCATCTTACATATTGTGTTCTCCCTTCTATGAGAAGAGCTTTTCCCTCTCAGTACCTAAGAAATACTGCCTCAGGTTACTCTGAGCGAGTCGGTGAGCCGTACAAGCTGTAAGGTCTCTGATGCAATCCCTGATCGGTGCAGAGTTAACCAATCTCGGCCACTATGATAGTCAGTATGCTGCAGTTGGCTTCAGAAACCTGGGATAAATAAGACGACTTGGCCAGCAACTCCTGGCCAGCGGAGTTTGGGTGAGAGTGAGAATAGGTGATCCTCAACATGATTCTGGCAAGAGGGCCAATCCATGACATTTTAAAAAATTTGCTCCTTGTTTTGGGAGGTCGAGACTACTTGCCTGGCCTGGACCACACTGGTAAGACCTGCTTTCGCCCTTGTGGAGGATGGTACACCCCACCTCACTGGACATATTGGCCGCCACTGCAATGCCAGGCTTCCTTCCGGGTCCAGGAGGGAGAATTCTCGGCTTACCTGACAAGGATCTACGGAAACTCCCGGAAACAGCACTTACCCAGCGTAACAGGTCCATCAACCTCCCAGCGGAGCTGCAGCAGGAGATGGATAGAACCCTGAGGAGTTTCGTAAAATAGATTTTAAAATTAGTTAAAAAAGGATTCAGTCCTTCACAAGTGTATAAAGTTCCAACATTTGGTTTATTTAAAAATATAATTGTACCCAAGCTCGACCTTCATTCCATCAAATACATTCTAGCACATCCTGGGATTTTTGCACAAAGAGAATGACTACCAATTTATTTACCCTACATTTCTTTTGGTTGTTATGTACAGATGAATCTCGGGTGCTCTGAGAACCTTTGTCTATCTCACTATAGCTATACCACATTATTACCATCTGCAGCCTAATACCACTTTACAGCCGAAGGTGAAAGTAGTGTCACTGGAATCCATTGCATTCCATGGATACCCTTCTAGAATCTCCACAGGAAAAAAGGGAGGGGAAACAAGTTGGGTAACGGTTTGTAATTATGCTTTTTGGAGAATTGTATTAGTGTAATATATTTGGTCTCTTTGGTATGGGCATTTGAAAACGATTAAAAATAAACTAACACTTGATATAATGAAGTTGCAGATGTAAGACAGATCTAATAATGTTATCAAACATTTTAGTCTTTAACATTTTTGTTTCACATTTCCTCCCCCTGCCTCTCTTTCCCCCGCTCACATACACACACACAAAATACTGAAAGGGGACCTGTTGTACTCTTCAGGGAAAATGCTGCCTTTGATCCAGAACACACATCGAACATGCATAGATTTACAGTCCTTTAAATCAAAAAGTTCCCAAGGGGACAATCGTGTGGAATTATTTTCCGTTGATTATTTCCCAGGGTGTGTCCTGCAGCAAATGAGATTGCTTGTGGGGAATGAGGCTTTCCTATGAAACATTATGTGAATGAACAAAAATAAAGTGAAAGACATGAAGCCAGTTGTTGAGAGCTGATATTTCCCTAAATGTTTTCCATTTTCTTCTTCACAGAAACTTAAACAGAAAAACCAGCAGCTGAAGCAAATAATGGATCAACTACGCAACCTGATTTGGGATATTAATGCAATGCTAGCTATGAGAAACTGAGTCAAACTATTCAATTTGTTAGTATTTTCACTGAATGTATGCACGTTTATGGTGATAATCAGAGTCAGCACCTGCTAACCAAGGTTGATGGCTGATGTGCAGCTTTAAATCTGTTTGCAAAAAAAAAGTGTGCCTTGATGTGCACAGAAAAACTTCTCCAGAGCTGTAGGTCACTTTGTTACGCGGTATATTAATTTTAGAAATATATTTAATGTACTTGTGTAGCAAATACCAGATTATCCATGTTGACACAGTATAGGGTAAAAACACTAATCTCGCAAGGAACCGGAGCCATGTGTAAAAGGTGAATTGTGACTATATGTGGCAGCCCTATCTGACTGTACTCCCATCCAGTGTGGCTGACTGTTGGAGCTGTGGGATTTAGTGTGTTTACCTTTCTGTTTTAATCAGGTTTGTCTTTTTTTCCTTTTGTGAATTCATGTTACATATGTAGCTGAGCCCTTTTGTTTCTTTGTGTCCTGATTAGATTTCAAAATCTGCAATGTCCACTGCTGCTGTCTTTGAAACTGGACGTGCTCCAAAGCCTTTCAAACTAAAAATGAGTATAGAGAAACTCATACCTAATCCAAGTATAGATTTCCAATACTTCACTCCAGTTGTATAGCAATCCTGATATGTAAAACACTGTTCCAATCTAGTCCCTTTACATAGAAATCCTGATCCATGGCACTATATTGTTCCAGTTCATTCTTCCTGTTGTATAGAAATCCTGATCTTTAGAGAGCTTTTTGGAAAATTAGTTGTTTATCGCTACTAAACTGCAAATCTTTATTTTGATAATTATATATATTTTACACTTGATTTGTTCCAGGGTACTGTAAAAATATTTTAGATAATTTATGGTCAGTTTTATAAAGTAATACATGGAGGATATGTTTTTTTTTTAAAAATGTGAGGCACTATAAACAACTATTTCACACATCCATAGAAAATTGTTGAATCCTTGGACTAATTACTATACAGGGTACAAGGCAATAAGTCTAATCAACAGGGTTCAGATGACATCATGAATTACAAGAAGATGCCTCAAGTAGTTTATGATGGTTAGCTGAACCTGGCAATTAAATTACAGCCTTGAAATCAGTTATACTTTATAATAGTTGTAATTTTATCTAGGATCTTAGCTTTTGGGGGGAGGAGACATTATTGACTGTCAACGCTGACTCGAATATTAGTACACTCCATGTTGATGCAGGAAGGTGATCTGTTGAGAGTATTAATGACTGAGATCGACACCTCTGGCAGGAGTTTGCTCTGAGTGGTGAATGAATGGCGCCCGCCGTATGGTAGATTGCACTTGCCCATCGACTTTTCATTGGCTTTTACATGGCAAGTTCCTCAATCCAGCGCGGCGCCCTCTCCCGGGCATCTGGGACCTGTGTGAACGGGGCAAGCAACTGTCTATCCCCTTATAATCAATCAGATTGAAGCATGTTAATAAGCCACTCGGAGTCAGAACCAGAAAATGTAGATAAGAATAGTGAATTCAATGTCAGATCAGGTACCGAAAGTGAAATAAAGAGAGGGTAAAAAATATTGAATTTAGAGATCGAAAAGACAAAGAAAAAGTAAAAAAAAATGTCCAACAACAATTAAAATCTGAAGGAATGAGACTCCACACTTGTAAAAGTTAATTTTCAGCACCAGAGAGGTTGTTTGGCAGTCATTAGACTTACCACGACGTTAACAGGGTGCTTACTTAAAAAACTTGACGTACCTTTTTTTGGTGAGATTACTTTGTATCCATCAGGGCAGTAGAGGAACTTCACACTGTTCCATTTATCTGAACAGTGAGGCAGCCGACGAGATGTCCTTCCCACAAAGCTTGCAGAGGAGCAGGGCATCTGGTAGAGGAACTTTCAGATTTCTGCGTTTAACTGCGCATGTGCAGTCGCCAGAATTACTCCGCCATTTGCACAGAAATAACGTGAGCACTGTTAGGCTCGCCGTTATTTTCAGAGCAAAATCCGGTCCCTCATATTTATCAAGATAATATCTGCATTTTATCAATGAAAATTTCAGTGGCCATTGTATATTGTGTATCGTGTTTTTTTGTTTGTGTTGAACATTAAACCTTTGAGTTCTGAAAGCTTTTCAAGCTACCCACATCCCAGGATGCTCTGCCAAACTTATTTCCTACATGTTCTTATTAAATGCAAAGTTTCTTAATTTGCAAGTATCTGAATAAACCTTTTTTATTATATATCTATCTATCTATCGGTGTAGATAATGCAGTGCTGAAAGAATTGTTTTTCTTCAAACACTAAGAATATCGCTTGTTCTGATATCATAAAAGCTGCTGCATTGCTGCCTGTCCCTTTTTTAACATAATGTTTGAGAGTCACTTCTTAACTCACTAGTGGGATCAAAATGGTTTCAATGTTTATCCATGACCCATTCTGTTTTTCTGCTACAGCCTCAGCACGTGTGGTATAAAGTGCAAGGAATTGATTGGCAGATTTGCACTACAACTGTAAATGCAAATTGGTATGTATTACTAGCTGTTTTTGATTTGAGCCACATGTCAACAATTCAAATTTGTTTACCTGCTTAGAAGTTGCTGATTTCATATTGGACTAGTCAGGTTTAATAGGAATCCTTTGTTCTCCTCCAGCATTCATCAACCAGTAATTTCACAGTGTATGATATGTTTGGAGCAAAGGTTTAGTGCAAAGGCTAAGATTAGATTCATAAAGGATAGTGTAAACCAAATTTGGGTCAGAAAAGGGAGAGGGAGGCAGTTATTTGCAACTGAGCTACCTTTTGCTCTTGGGCCACTTTTTTTTATTGTAGTAATTAGGATGGTGAGGACAAAGATTAAAGAATTTTGTATAGATGTTTTTCAGTTATTTTAATATTCTTATGCATTGTGCTATTGCCTGTAATTGATTCACATCTTACTATGCCACTGCCTTACCACAAGTGTTGAGTAGAATTGGAATGGCATTTGTTGTGCCCTGGTGTAGATCTGGCAATGGGATTTGAAATAGTGTTTCTTTTAATTGTGAAAAGCATGTTCTTATTTAACTTTAACCTAATGAGGTTCTCATTCCCTAAAGCTGTTGCGTAAGTGAAACACAATGTAAATAAATTCATTGCAAGGTTGATTCTGTTTTTATGAATAATTCACTAATCTCCACTCATTTATACTTCACACTTAATTAATTTATCCCTCTTTGATTCATTCTGATTGTGGTGTCCCCTTCTGAAACCTCGGGTATTTTTGATTAAAACAGTACTTGTGCTAAACTGGCAACTGTCACATTTTTGTATGCAAATATCTTAATTGTAGTTAGATAATTTACATTTTTCATTGTTGGGCTTTATTGCCCTCATTCTGAGATATGAATGGAAATATTTATGCGCATTGTATCTTATGTAGTGAACATGTTGTAAATATATCTTTTGGGCTTGTGTCTCTGCATCTGAAGATTTGCTTGATTTTTATATGATCAGTTTGTTTTTCCACATCATTCATCCTCCAAATTTCAGAAAATTTTATGAAGCGTCTTAATGGAAGAGAGAGAGGCAGAGAGGTTTAGGGAGGAATTCCAGAGCCTAGGGCCCAGGCAGCTGAAGGCACGGCTGTCAATGGTGGAGCAATTAAAATTGGGTTGCACAAGAGGCAAGAATTGGAGGAGCGCAGAGAACTCGGAGGGTTGTAGGGTTGGAGGAGGTTATGGAGGTAGGGAGGGGCGAGGCCATGGAAGGATTTGAAAACAAGGATGAGAATTTTAAAATCGAGGCGTTCCCGGACTGGGAGCCAATGTAGGTCAGCGAGCAAAGTGGTGATAGGAGAACGGGACTTAGTGTGAGTTAGGACATGGGCAGCAGAGTTTTGGATGAGCTTAAGTTTATGGAGGGTGGAAGATGGGAGGACAGCCAGGAGAGCATTGGAATAGTCCAGACTGGAGGTTACAAAGGCCTGGATGAGGGTTTCAGCAGTAGATGAGCTGAGGCTGGGGCGGAGACGGGCGATGTTACGAGGTGGAAGTAGGCGGTCTTGGTGATGGAGCAGATATGTGATCAGAAGTTCATTTCTGGGTCAAATTGGACGCCAAGGTTGCAAATGGTCTGGTTCAGCCTCAGACAGTGGCCAGGGAGAGGGATGGTGACTAGGGAACGGAGTTTGTGGCGGGGACCAAAGACAATGGTTTCGGTCTTCCCAATGTTTAGTTGGAGGAAATCTTTGCCTGTCTGATGAGTAATGTGACAAATGAGAGACAGTGGCGGGAGATGGTTGTGAGGTAGAGCTGGGTGACGTCAGCGTAAATGTGGCATCTGACATCATGTTTTCAGATGATGTCGCCGTGGGGCAGCAGTAGATTAGAAATAGGGCGGGGCCAAGGATGCTGCAATGCCTTTTCACCTCTGGGACCTGATTTGAAAACCAGCACAGATTGATTGGGTGAAAATCACTTCTCCCTGCTAGTTGAAAGAGTCCTAAATCAGGGCCATAGCTAGGATCACATTTTTACTGAGGCAAACATGACTGCCCACAGTTTTGGTATTTTACTATTACAGTGTTCTCTTTATTGTGTGCATACATCCAACCTTTTTCTTCAGACCTCACTACAACCTGGACATGAAAAAATTACGGAGACAGTTACCTACAACTGTGCATGAAATGAGTTTGGGCAGTCTGAACTCTGTTCCTAATTTGGCATTAAATTGGCAATCTAACAGGCCACAGGGGTTGGCAGGTGTGGAAATGGAAATGGCAGTGGGGTGGGCAGAAGAGTCTGGGCAGAGTATAGGGAGTTTTACTGTGCACCTAAAGCACTGTACTCGATCTAGACTCTTCTGATGTTGACTCAGGATCCCTGTGATAGGCAAGCATTTAATTTCCCAGGATCAATATCCCTTGATAGCATAAATATTCACCAAAAAAGCAATCTATTTAAAATTCTTTGCTCTCAGAATTCTTTGATATGGAGATTGTAAAAGCCCAGCAGTTTTTTTTTATTAAGATTTGTTTTAGATTAGAATTGAGAGAAGGCGGCTGTGTTATGCATAGTCTTTACTGAAGTAGGTATTAGCTTTCTTAATGCCTCAGTAAAATTGTCTAGTGAGTATCTGAGCCATACAGACCAGGAGAGCCCCTGGTTGAATTGCTGGGATGGTTAATCTCAGCCATGCGGAGCTAAGGGTGCTACAATTTGCCTTAGTACTCACTGAGATAAGGTGAATCTGGTCATTGCTTTTTTAAAAAAAGTTATGCCCCTTGAAAAAGTGGATTGTGGGGGGTAGGTATAAATTTGTTCCTCTATTGATTACACTGGGGCTAGCCATGTCATTTTTATAGATCAATTACAAAAGCAAATTAACTTTTGATATTATTCCCAGTGTCTACTATGCACTCCAGTCCTTCCGGTCCCACCAGTCACAGAAGGCCTCAAGCGTATTGGCAGACACTGCACCATTGCTGCTTGTTACTCAGTGGCTCCTGCTGTAATTGTGTGTGTGTGTGTGTGTGTGGGGAGGGGGACAATCTGGTAAGGCCAGGATCAAGATCTATGTGCTTCTCTTTTTCTTTGCTCCCCTCCTTATCACCATCTCCCAACATTTCACCTGCCCAAACTTACTTGAGTTTCATGCATAAAAAGTGACTAATTGTGAGGAGTGGAGGGGTGTGGCAAAATTCTATTGAAGAAAACAAATCAATTAACTGAAGCATTAACATGCTGTAAAATCCAGCCTTTTAAAGTTCATAGCATGACTTATGATGAAGTTGTACTATGAACTGCTGTTTGTGACTTGAGTACCTATTGGATTCATCTATACTTTTTCGGAGGGGAGGCACTGCACAAAAACATTATACAAAAACATTTCTAGTGAAATTTTATAATGGCAGTGAATGTCAAACTCTTGGGTTGATGAGTATGATTGTGCAATACATTTAACACTTTGTTCAGCCTACATGGATTGAAAGATCAGAACAGGAGATTGCTGAGATTAATGAGCAGTTCAAGGAAAGGGTTGACTTCATTGATTTACTTTCATCTCTTTTAAGAATTTTTGATCCTTTTATAAAATTGGTTATCGTTTGTTGGAATGGATTTGCGGTCCCTGTGGTGAAAGAACATGTGATAACTCACTTCACATAATATACATGATTTTCATTGTGTTAATTAACATAAAATTGGGTTGATAAAAATAACACTGCTTTAAGCTCCATGGAAATTTCTCATAAATGCAGGAGTATGCTTTCTCAATCAACATTAAAAGACATTGGTAAACTAACTTTGAGTTTTTTGTATTTTCATTGCTTTAAAAACACACAACTATGGAGTTGAGTGTTGTTGTATTGCATTGGCCTTTTGTAAACCTAAATGTCAATGTGGAAAGTCTGTACTTTTTTTAATTCTGTTTTTTGTATTTTCTTCTGTCAAACTGCACCTCAGAATATGTTCATTGAGCCTCTTGTATGACTACTGGATAATGCTGGTAGTATATTTATATTTTATTTTCTAGTTTCATTAAGAGATGAATGTTAAAATCTGTAAAGAGAAGTTCACCTTTTGATCAGTACAATGTATAAATTTATATATGCAACCAGATGATTCTAATGATGGGAAATTTCTGTTGACCATTTACTCTGAGAGGAGGATTTGGAATGTCAACTGATTTTAAAAAAAACACTTTAAAAACAATAAATAAAATACCAATTTTTACTTTATTGATGTCTTTGTTTTGAGCAAATGGCACAAAAATGTTTTATTGCTTGAAATGTACTTCTGGATGGAAGCTTCTTTTAAACATCCAAATAAAGTCAATTGAAATAAATTTCCCTGTGCTAAATATTTAGGCAGGATTTGGCACACAGAATTGTGCTTTTGCGTTTGTTGCTCAGTACAATTGAAGCTTCAACCTTTACAACAAAGTCTGGAAGAAGGATTTTAAGTGCTTGTGTTGTGAGGACTAATTGTGGGGAGGGGAGAAGGACGACATAATCCAGACATGTCACAAAGAAGATTAGGTGGCTTTGTCCAGCTTGTGCAATCACAGCACTTACAGCATGAAATTTAAAAGAATCAAGACTAGAAATGATTCTATATTTAGAAACATAGGAACAGGAGTAGGCAATTTAGCCCCTCGAGCCTATTCTGCCATTCAGTGAGATCATGGCTGATCTCTGACCTAAGTCCATGTACCTGCCTTAGCCCCATATCTCTTAATACCTTTGGTTAACAAAAATCTATCAATCTCAGATTTAAAGTTAACAATTGAGCTAACGTCAACTGCTGTTTGTAGAAGAGATTTCCAAACTTCTATCACCCTTTGCGTATAGAAGTGTTTCCTAACTTCACCTCTGAAAGTCCTGGCTCTAATTGTTAGGCTATGAACCCTAGTCCCAGACTCCCCAACCAGCGGAAATAGTCTCTCTCCATCTACCCCATCAGTTCCCCTTAATATCTTGAAAACTTCAATCAGATCACCCCTTAATCTTCTAAATTCCAGGGAATACAACCCTAGTTTGTGTAATCGCTCCTTGTAATTTAACCCTTGGAGTACAGGTATCATTCTAGTAAATCTATGCTTCACTCCCTCCAAGGCCAATATACCCTACCTAAGGTGCGGTGCCCAGAACTGAACCCAGTACTCCAGGTGTGGTCTAACCAGGGCTTTGTATAGCTGTAGCATAACTTCTACCCCCTTGTATTCTAGTCCTCTAGATATAAAGGCCAGCATTCCATTAGCCTTTTTGATTATTTTCTGTACCTGTCCATGACATTTTAATGATCTATGTACATGGACCCTTAAGTCTCTTTGGACCTCCACTGTTTCGAACTTTTCACCATTTTAGAAAGTACTCCGATATCTCCTTTTAAGGTCCAAAGTGGATGACCTCACACTTGCCTACATTGAAATCCATTTGCCACAGTTTTTCCCATTCTATTAATATCTCTCTGTAATTTTATACTTCCATCTACACTGCTTACAATGCGGCCTATCTTTGTGTCATTGGCAAATTTGGATATGCGGCTCTCTATCCCATCATCTAAGTCATTAATAAATACAGTGAATAGTTGAGGCCCCAACACATTCCCTGTGGGACACCACTAGTCACATCCTGCCAATTTGAGTACCTGCCCATTATCCTACTCTGTTTCCTGCCCCTCAGCCAATTTCCTAACCAGGTCAATAATTTGCCCTCAATTCCATGAGCTTCAACTTTAGCTAACACTCTTTTATGAGGGACTTTATCGAATGCCTTCTCAAAATCCATATAAACAACATCCATAGACATTCCCCTGTCCACTACTTTAGTCACCTCTTCAAAAAATTCAATCAGGTTTGACAGGCATGACCTACCCTTTACAAATCCATGCTGGCTCTCTCTGATCAGCTAAAAATTTTCAAGGTGTTCAATCACTCTATCCTTAGTTATCGACTCTAGTAATTTCCTGAGAATGGATGTTACGGTAACTGTTTTCCCTCTCTCACCTTAAATAGCGGAGTGACGTGCAATTTTACAATCTAAAGGAATGGTTCCTGAATTGACAGAACTTCGGAAGATTATAGTTAGGGCACAGCATTGTTCTCACCTACTTCCTTTAAAATCCTGGGATAGAAACCATCTAGTCCTGGAGATTTGTCACTTTTTAGTGCCATTATTTTCTTCATTACTGTTAATTTGCATACGTTAATTATTGTGAGTCCCCGTTCCTCATTCAAAATTAGTTTCCTTGGGGTGTCCGGCATGCTATCCTCTTCCTCTTCCGTAAATACTGGCACAAAGTAATTACTTAACATGTCCGCCATTCCCTTATTTTCATTTACAATATCACCATTATCAGTTTTCAAGGTGCCCACATTGCTCCTGACCGCCCTCTTTTTCCTAATATAATTGTAATTTTTTTTGTGTTGATTTTGATATCACTTACAAATTTCTTTTCATACTCCCTTTTTGTAGCTCTTACTATCTGTTTTGTCACCCTCTGCTGTTCTTTGTATCTCTTCCAGTTGCCAGGATCTGTGCTATTTTTTGCATTTTGTGTGCTTTTTCTTTTAGTTTTATGTTGTCCCTTATCTCTTTTGTCATCCATGGCCTTTTTTTTTGGCAAGTAGAGCTCTTGCCCCTTAGGGATATAAACTGGTTCTGAATCAGGTTAAATTCTTTTTTGAACACCTCCCATTGATCTTTTGTCGTTTTACCCATTAACAGATTTGCCCAGTTTACTGTGGACAGCCTCTGTCTCATCTCTGTCGATTCTTAGTAGCTGATACGGGTTTCTCTGTTTCAAACACAATGTTGAACTTGATCATATAATCGCTATTAGATAAATGTTCACACATCGTTAGGCTGTTAACTAAATCTGGCTCATTACTCATTATTAAATGTAATATGGCCTGCAATGTTCTATAACAGTAGAAGTCTTGTACTGAAAAATGATGGTTTAACTATAAATATAGTTCTAGATATGCCAATACCAACCCTAGATACACCAGTCTCTACCATTAATTAAGCTTGTTTACACACTGAAATTTTTGCCATTTAACTCTTGGTAATTATTGAGTGATTAATGTGACTAATCACAGGGACAATAGGGTGTAAGATTACTGGGAACCACCAATTGGATGTATTTTTTAAACTAAAAGCTACACAGGAAGCACTTAATGGAAATTTTTACATCAAAAATTAATGGAACAGGATCCAAATATGGATTAAATTTAATGTTGCATGACTTCAGTTTAAGTGGAGGAAGGTGCAGTTTATTTCTCTGTTATCATAATTTCAATGATGTGTAACAGCCTTGCTAAACGAATCCTGGTATTGGGCAACAATGTTCACCTCAATCATTGTTACTACATTATTACATCCTATAATTTAGTTCCTTGCACTGCCAGAAGCATTGTCTGTCTCTCTATGTCCATGACTTGTCGCCTTAATAACTTAAAAGTGCTGTATCAGATTTTCACCATAATTCATAGGTGAATGTCCTATGTTAGATATGTGAATGGAAATTAGTCAAGCCATGAATAGAAGGATTAGAATACTGAAAAGGCAGAAACATAACCCAAATAAACCTTTATTTTATGCATTAAAAAATAATCAGTGCACATTTTGTGAAGTTGATGCTATTGTTTCATTCGCTGCATTACAACAGTACCTACCCTGCAAAAAGTGATTAATTGGCTGTAAAGCGCTTTGGGACGTCCTACGGTCATTTAAAGTGCTCTATAAATGCAAGTTCTTTTCCTAGTATTCCCATTTTTTAATGTTGCAGTTTTCCATGTCTGTCTTCACTGCTTTCCACTGCCTCCTCTTGTGCCCTCCTTTCTCCTTTTTTCTGAAGCTAGTGACCTGTGCTGGGATTTGGTTCCATACTTAATGGCAGCCTTCGGTTCTTCATCAAAGAGGCCAATCTTGTGTACCCAGACAGTGAATGCGTCAGTAAACTATTCTGAAGAGTATCACAGTTAAATACAGCTCTTTCATCACCTACACATGGGGGTAAATTTTAACTTCCAAGATGGGTTGGGGGCAGGTGGGTAGTAAAAATACTCCATTTTCGGAGTGGGACCGCATCCTGACTCCATCGTGCCTGCTTCCGGGTTTGATCCAAACGTGTTTGGATGCATGCGATACACAGAAGTCCTGCCGGCGGGCCGATATTTAAAAGGCCAATTTAGGACTTTAAAGTACTTAATCCTGTTAACATTTTGTGTATTGACTCACACAAACCATTTTAACTTCTCCTGAACGTGTCTCCTGTGGCCTCGGAAAGACACCATGGAAATGGAGGCGCGTTGTAGCCAACCCTCATTTGGACCTTTAAACCAATGATTGACACGTGAAGAAACATTGGGACCGGTTCTGGGGAAGGTGGGACCTGTACAAGCGTGACGGGTTACACCCGAGCAGGACCGGGACCAATGTCCTCGCGGGGGTGTTTGCTAGTGTTGCTGGGGAAGGTTTAAACTAGAATGGCAGGGAGATGGTAACCTGAGCAGGGAGACAGAGGAGGGGGAAACAAGGTTAGAAACAAAAGACAGAAAGGGAAGAAGCAAGAGTGGAAGGCAGAGAAAACAAGGGCGAAAAACAAATAGGGCCGTAGTGCAAAATAATACTAAGATGACTAGCAATCTTAAAAAGACAAGTCTAAGGGCATTGTGTCTTAATGCGCGGAGCATTCTCGATAAGGTAGATGAAGTAACAGCGTAGATAGATTTTAACGGGTATGATATAGTTGCGATTACGGAGACATGGCTGCAAGGTGACCAAGGATGGGAACTGAATATCCAGGGGTATTCAATATTTGGGAAGGACAGGCAAAAAGGGAAAGGAGGTGGGGGAGCATTGTTAGTAAAAGAGGAAATCAATGCAATAGTGAGGAAGGATATTGGCTCAGAAAATCACTATGTGGAATCTGTATGGGTGGAGCTAAGAAACACCAAGGGGCAGAAAACGTTGTTGGTTGTCTATAGGCCCCCAAACAGTAGTGGAGATGTAGGGGAGGGCATTAAACAGGAAATTAGAGATGCATGCAAGAAGGGTACAACTATTATCATGGGAGACTTTAATTTACATATAGATTGGTCAAACCAAATTAGCAATAATAATGTGGGGGAGGAACTCCTGGAGTGTGTACGTGATGGATTTCTAGACCAATACGTTGAGGAACCAACTAGAAAACAGGCGATCCGAGACTGAGTATTGTGCAATGAGAAAGGATTAATTAACAATCTTGTTGCGCGAGGTCCCTTAGGGAAGAGTGACCATAAAATGATAGAATTCGGAGAGTGAAGTAGTTGAATCCGAAACTAGGGTCCTGAATCTAAATAAAGGAAATTACGAGAGTATGAGGCGCAAGTTGGCTAGGATAGATTGGGGAATTTTACTAAAGGGATGATGGTGGATAGGCAATGACTAATATGTAAAGAACGTGTGCAGGAATTACAATTATTCATTCCTGTCTGGTGCAAAAATAAAACAGGAAAGGTGGCTCAACCGTGGCTTACAAAAGAAATTAGGGATAGTGTTAGATCCAAAGAGGAGACATATAAAATTGCCAGAAAAAGCAGCAAGCCTGAGGATTGGGAGCAGTTTAGAATTCAGCAAAGGAGAACAAAGAGATTGATTAAGAGGGGAAAAATAGAGTATGAGAGTAAACTAGCAGGGAACATAAAAACTGACTGTAAAAGCTTCTATAAATATGTCGAGAAAAAGATTAGTGAAGACAAATGTAGGTCCTTTACAGTCAGAAATGGGGGAAATTATAATGGGGATCAAAGAAATGGCAGAACAATTAAACACATACTTTGGTTCTGTCTTCACAAAGGAGGACACAAATAACCTCCCAGAAATGTTAGGGAACCAAGGGTCTAGTGAGAGGCAGGAACTGAAGGAAATCAGTATTAGAAAAAAAAATTGTGCTAGGGAAATTAATGGGGCTAAAGGCTGACAAATCCCCAGGGCCTGATAATCTACATCCCAGAGTACTAAAGGAAGTGGCCCTGGAAATAGTGGGTGCATTAGTGGTCATCTTCTAAAACTCTATAGTCTCTGGAACAGTTCCTACAGATTGGAGGGAGGCAAATGTAACCCCACTATTTAAAAAGGGAGGGAGAGAAAAAACAGGGAATTACAGACCAGTTAGCCTAACATCAGTAGTGGGGAAAATGCTAGAGTCTATTATAAAGGATGTGATAACAGAACACTTGGAAGGCATTAATGGGATTGGACAAAGTCAGCATGGGTTTATGAAAGGGAAATCATGCTTAACAAACCTACTGGAGTTTTTTTGAGGATGTAACTAGTAGAATAGATGGGGGAGAACCAGTGGATGTGGTGTACTTGGATTTTCCGAAGACTTTTGATAAGGTCCCACACAAGAGGTTAGTGTGCAAAATTGAAGCACATGGGATTGGGGGGAATATACTGGCATGGATTGAGAATTGGTTGACAGACAGGAAACAGAGAGTAGGAATAAATGGGTCTTTTTCCGGGTGGCAGGCAGTGACTAGTGGGTTACCGCAGGGATCAGTGCTTGGGCCCCAGCTATTCACAATATATATCAATGATTTGGATGAGGGAACGGAATGTAACATTTCCAAGTTTGCAGACGACACAAAGCTGGGGTGGAATGTGAGCTGTGAGGAGGATGCAAAGAGGCTTCAATGTGATTTAGACAAGTTGGGTGAGTGGGCAAGAACATGGCAGATGCAGTATAACGTGGATAAATGTGAGGTTATCCACTTTGGTTGTAAAAACAGAAAGACAGATTATTATCTGAATGGTGATAGATTGGGAAAAGGGGAGGTGCAACGAGACCTGGGTGTCCTTGTACACCAGTCGCTGAAAGCGAGCATTCAGGTGCAGCAAGCAGTTAGGAAGGCGAATGGTATGTTGGCGTTCATTGCAAGAGGATTTGAGTACAGGAACAGGGATGTCTTACTGCAGTTGTACAGGGCCTTGGTGAGACCATATCTGGAGTATTGTGTACAATTTTTGTCTCCTTATCTGAGGAAGGATGTCCTTGCCATGGAGGGAGTGCAACAAAGGTTTACCAGACTGATTCCTGGGATGGCAGGACTGACGTATGAGGAGAGATTGGGTCAAATAGGCCTATATTCACTACAGTTTAGAAGAATGAGAGGTGATCTCATCGAAACATATAAAATTCTAACAGGACTAGACAGACTAGATGCAGGGAGGATGTTCCCGATGGCTGGGGAGTTCAGAACCAGGGGTCACAATCTCAGGATACAGCGTATGCCATTTAGAACCGAGATGAGGAGAAATTTCTTCACTCAGAGGGTGGTGAACCTGTGGAATTCTCTACCACAGAAGGCAGTGGAGGCCAAGTCATTAGATGTATTCAAGAAGGAGATAGATATATTTCTTAATGCTAAAGGGACCAAGGGATATGGGGAAAAAGCGGGAACAGGGTACTGAGTTAGACGATCAGCCATGTTCATTTTGAATGGCGGAGCAGGCCCAAAGGGCCGAATGGCCTACTCTTGCTCCTATTCTCTATGTTTCTTTGAAAAGGTAAGTTTTTTGCAGCAGGGCAATCAGTTCTCTCAGACAAACCTTTGGCTGGGAGTTCTTTGTATTTAGACTGAGATTTCTTTGTTCACACTCAGAATTCTTGTGTTCAGACATATTCAGCTACATTTTGGACCCCCTCAAACTGACATCAGGATTGGGGGGGTGGGGGCAATGGATTTATTCAACAGTACATCTGAGGAGGAGGCACATGAGCATCCGTGGCAGGTACAGCATGCAGTTCTGGAATTTCACAAGCTTCACAAGACACAGGTGCGCCACAAGGACCTGCAGAAGAGTAGAGAGGGGAACAACGGGGGGACCGAGGTCGCAGGAGGCATTACCCATGTGAGAGGGTGTACAGACAGAGGCTGAGCTTCCTGGACCTCTCTGAGGAGCAGTGTCTATGCAGGCTCAGATTGAATCGCCAGATGGTCGCAGACGTCTTCAGGCTCCTTCATGCAGAGCTGCTCCCGGCTGGGCCTGGTGGCTACATATTGCCCATTGCAGTTAAAGTCACCACTGCCCTCAATTTCTTCACCTCTGGATCCTTCCTGGGCGCCACTGGTGACATCACCAGGGTCTCTCAGTCGTCTGCTAATAAGTGTATACAACAGGTCACGGATGGCTTGTTTGCCAGGGCATCCCACTACGTCAACCTCCCCCACGACGACATCAGTCAGTCTGAGAGAACAGTGGGTTTCCACTCTCTGGCTGGCATCCCACGGGTACAGGGCGCAATTGATTGCACACACGTCGTAATCCAAGGACCTCCACATGAGCCAGGTCTGTTCATCAACTGAAAGGGATATCACTCCATCAATGCGCAGCAGATTTGAGACCACTGGGGGAGGTTTCTGCAGGTGTGTGCCAAATTCCCTGGCAGCTGCCATGATTCCTCCATTTTGCGTAGGTCCAACATCCTGGCCTTAAGGGCTGGCTCCTTGAAGACAAGGGATACATCCTGCAGACATGGCTCATGGCACCTATGAGAAACCCCACCTGCGAGGCACAGCCAGTGGAACGACAGTCACATCACCACCAGGTCTGTCATTGAACAAGCCATTGGAATGCTCAAGATACGCTTCAGGTGCCTGGATAGATCTGGGGGAGCCCTTCAGTATTCATCAGCGACGGTGTGCAGAATAATAGTCGTGTGTTGCGTCCTGTACAACATCACTCAGCAGTGAGGTTTACAGCTGCCCATGAAGCATCTGCATCTGCTGGCAACATTGAAGACGACGAGAAGGAGGAGGAGGATGAGGATGAAGATGGGCAACCCAGCGGCAGAGCAGCAGCGCACATGGTTGCTTGTTTACCAGGGAGCTACTCATATCTAACAGGTTCTCATAAAGAGATCTGCAATCTGAAGATAGTGAAGTACTCAGACCGCCTGGAAAAACCACCAACAACATCAGCAACCCCCACCCTCCGCTTGCACAAACCAGTTCTTCAACCACCCATACACCCATTGTAAACGTACCCAATGGGTGGCATAAAGTCTTGGCATTCATGATGAAGCACATGCAAGGGCACTTTCACAAAAGGGACTCAAGAATTGTCAAGATGTGGCAATGTTGGTGACAATTCTAACATTTAATGTGCATGTTAGGAAAAACAAATATAAATGAAAAACATGACATTTTGTCAAACACCCTTATGCATACCCCTGGTGATCACAAAACCTCAGCCTTCCTCTTCCTACAGCTTCTATGTGGTACATCCCTGTGGCTTCAGCAGAGGTAGTTGCAGGTTGCTCAGGTTCCTGCCCTGACTGATGAAATGCTCTCGGCCTTCAACCTCTGGGTTTTGGAGCCCAGGAGGGCCCCGCCCAAGATACAAATCAGCCATGATCTAACTGAATGCGGAACAGGCTCAAGGGGCTGAATGGTCTGCTATTCCTATGTTCCTATGTTCCAGTATGTCTAAAACCCACCAGTAGCTATTTTTGTGTAAACTACACCAAAGAGGAAAATCTAGGCTTGGTCCATGAAATGGCCCATGTGACTTTGCCCTTCAGTCATTTTGCTAGATGTATTACACACTCTAAAGCTGGATTCACAAACTTCTGATAATTAAGTGGCTCATTAGTTGCTTGATGAGCCACATAGTGATTTGCTGATTTTTTTAACTGTTATCACTAATAAAATTGTATTGCATAAAATCAGCCCTTTAAAAAATCATATTCTTTTACAAATTTGTTAGTAGGTTGCAAATTTAACATTTTTGAACAAAGAAGGAAATACAGCCCAGAATTACCGAAACATTGATTTGAATGAAATGTGTAGCCAAAACAGGAGAAAATGGTGTAGATTTTTGTCTGGGCCCATTTTGGGCTCAGACTTGGTGCTGTGCATGCTCAAACCAGATGACTGAGGATCGCCAAGAGTTGGTCCTCGGCTCTTAGCTACATATTCAGGGTGAGCAGCCAGCAAAGGTCACACCTCCACAGGCAACTTGAAGAATCAATTTCAGGCTGCCTGCCTCACCGACAACGGTCCTCAGGTAAATTCCGTGACGGGGGTTAGAGCGGGCAAGGGGGGGCGGGCGGGGGTGGTGGTGGTGATCGCCAGGACTGTATAATCAGGGAGAGCATTCCTGCACCTCCTGGGTCCACAGAAAGGTTTTTTTAGTTTGCGGCCAGAGGAGCCGTTGAAGAGTCCTGAGCGAGACAGGATTGGTTAAAAAAAAAGTAGAGGGGTCCTTCAACAGGGCCTAACTGCTGTTTAGGCAGCTGTCTGAGATGCCTAAAAATTGGACCCCACAAATTTAGCAGTGGGCCCAATGTCCATGCAAATTGGGCCCAGGCTATCTCACTCCTATATTGGAATGCTTTGTGCCCGTTTTACATCCAAACAACGGGCGCATGCATACAAATTTCTATCCCTTTAAGTCAGACAAAGTCATCATCAAACTGTATAGTACCACATCTCGTTCTGGTCACCTCGATATGAGACATTCAACACTGAATGCAATGCAGGGAAGTGGCACATGGCTGATCCCTAGAATTCATGGCATCACGATCTCTGTAACCTCCTCCAGCCCTAAAACCCTCCGAGCCCTTTGTGCTCCGCCAATTCTGGTCTCTTGCACATCCCCGATTTTCATCGCACCACCATTGATGGCCATGCCTTCAGCTGTCTTGGCCTTAAGCTCTAAAATTCTCCCCCTAAACCTTTCCACCTCTCTACCTCTCTGTCTTTAAGTCGCTCCAAACCTACCTCTTTGACCAAGCTTTGTCCTAAAGTCTCCTTCTTTGGCTCGGTGTCAAATTTTGTCTGATAACGGCCCTCTGAAGTGCCTTGAGATGTCTTCACTACATTAAAGGCGCTATATAAATGCAAGTTGTTGTCGCTGTCTGAGTTGTGAGGAAAGACTGGAGAAACGTAGGCTTTAAAGCCTGGAAAGGAGGTATCTGAGAGATGATCTTGTAGAGGTACATAAAATAGTTAAGGGAATGGAAAAGATAAATCCAAAAAACTACTTCAAAATAAATTGTGAGATCAGGATGAGGGGACGCAGGTTCAAATTAATAAAAGGCAAGTCCTATCAGGAAGCTTTTCCTCACACGAAGAGTGCTCACATATGGAGTGGGCATCCATATAGAATAGTGGTAGGAAAACACTGGAATCCTTAAGAAACAATTAGATGCTGCAAATAGACGGCTTTAGGATCTTTCTGGATGGATAAATTACGATGTAGGCCAATCAGCCCCTCGAGCCTGCTCCGCCATTAAATTAGATCATGGCTGCTCTGTATCTTAACTCCAATAATCCGCCTTGGTTCTATATCCCTTAATGCCCTTACCTAACAAAAATCTATCAATCTCAGTTTTGAAATTTCCAATTGACCTAGCCTCAACAGCTTTTTGGACAAAGTTCCAGATTTTCACTACCCTTTGTGAGAAGAAGTGCTTCCTAACATCACCTCTGAATGGCCTTGCTCTAATTTTAAGGTTATGCCTCCTTGTTTTGGACTCCCTCATCAGAGTAAATAGTTTCTCTCTACCTATCCTATCAAATCCTTTAATCATCTTGAACACCTCAATTATATCACCCTTTAATCTTCTGTACTGAAGGGAATACAAGCCTAGTCTATGTAACCTGTCTTCATAATTTAATCTTTTTAGCCCTGGTATCATTCTGGTGAATCTATGCTGCATCCCCTCCAAGGCCAATATATTCTTGAGGTGCGGTGCCCAGAACTCAATGCAGTCCTCCAGATGGGGTCTAACCAGAGCTTTATATAACTGTAAGATAACTTCCACCCCTTTGTATTACAGGCTCCTTGAGATAAAGGTTAACATTCCACTAAAATTTTAAATTTAAAAGCCTTTAAAATTATTTTTTGTACCTGTCTACTAGCTTTTAGTGACTTATGTACAATGAAACCTATACAAATGGACATCCCCAAAAAATGGACACTTATTGACAGTCCCAAATAACCTACATTGTAATAGATACAAGCTGAACCTTAAAACCATGGACACTCGAAAATTACAAACTACGGACAGTCTTCAATGCACCAAGTCCGTTTACATCTTAAAACACGGGAAACATAGACCTAGAAACATAGAAAATAGGAGCAGGAGTAGGCCATTCGGCCCTTCGAGCCTGCTCCACCATTCAATACGACCATCGCTGATCCTCTATCTCAATACCATATTCCCGCTCTCTCCCCATACCCTTTGATGCCTTTTGTGTCTAGAAATCTATCTAGCTCCTTTTTAAATATATTCAGTGACTTGGCCTCCACAGCCTTCTGATAAGAACATAAGAAATAGGAGCAGGACTGGGTCATCTGGCCCCTCGAGCCTGCTCCACCATTCAACAAGATCATGGCTGATCTTCTACCTCAACGCCATTTTCCTGCACTATCCCCATATCCCTTGATGCCTTTAATATCTAGAAATCTATCGATCTCTGTTTTGAATGTACTCAATGACTGAGCTTCCACAGCCCTCTGGGATAGAGGATTCCAAAGATTCACTACCCTCTGAGTAAAGATATTTCTCCTCATCTCAGTCTATCTTTCTTAGATCTGAAGTGGATGACCTCACACTTCCCCGTACTGAACACCATCTGCCACAGCTTTGCCCCACTCACTTAATCTATCAATGCCCTTTTGCAACTTCCTGCTCCCATCTATGCTACTTACTGTGCTGCCTGAAATGGCCTTCCTCATCTGCAATTATCTTGTGATCTAGTGATTTGTCACGATGGTAGTGAAAGACAGAATATTCTTATCTTTGAGATTCTGAACAATTAGATAATTAGCAACATTTGGGATTGGAGTAGGTAACTCCAGTGGGGGAGTTAGTATAGGCATAATTACTGAATGGCGACCACCACCCCCGCCCGCCCCCCCTTGCCCGCTCTAACCCCCGTCCCGGAATTTACCTGAGGACCGTTGTCGGTGAGGCAGGCAGCCTGAAATTGGACTCCCTTAACAACATTATTAATCTAACTGCAGAAGCATGTAACCAAAACACTATGACTTATGCTATGTAATAAAATGCTTTTCTTTCTCATTTACATTTTTCTCCATGATTCACGTCAACTCCCCCACACATACGCAAATGGCTGCATGCACACACACGCACTCTGGCACAGCCCCGATAGTGTACAGACCCACCTGCAAACACAGACGGACAGCAGCTCCATATAATGTATTTTTGAGGGTTTTTTTTCTCTCCTTCCCTTAGATCCCCCATTTCCCAACTGACAATCATACTGGCATCCTGTTTCCAAGCCTATTAAACCAACTGCCTGGAGTACAACAGCATGGCAGTTTGATTTGTCTTCCAATTCTCCTTACTTTCCACCGGCAAAGCCCTTTTCCTTATCAACCCTACTGAGTTGCCATAGTGTCACTCTGGCACATTACCAAGGAAACAAAAGAGGTCCTTTTTTCTCTCCTTCCCCCATCTCAAATCAGTGGAGTGCTCAGATATTGCAAGTCAGTCCACCTACAAAAATACCAACCAAGAACTTTATTAAAAATATATAGGGCCACTATTTGTTGTAGCAGGGCATCTAACAGCATCTGCCATTAGTTAGACTTGCCCTTGCACATTTAGGTTTTTACATTTTTTTGTGTGGGAAGTTGCTGAAAGTGCGAACTGATAATGGTACAGTGAGGGAAACAGGACATCTGGGACCTGAGTGAACAGGGCAGGCAACTGTGTATCTCCTTAATTTCACAATCCTTCAATCTGATTGATTAACAGCACAAGGACGGAGAAGGAAGTGTAAATTAGAGTGGGGGGAATTCAATGTCAAATCAGATGCAGAAAGATAAGAGAGGGAAAGAAAGATTGAATTAAGAGAGAGGGAAAAAAAAGAGACGGAAAGGAAAAGTAAAAAAAATTAAAATTTTTAATGTTAAATTTTTAAAACCTCCAACAACAATTAAAACCTGAAGGAATGAGACTCCACACTTGTAATAGTTAATTTTCAGTGTCAGAGAGGTTGACTGGCAGTAATTAAGACTTATCACATCGTTAAAAGGGTCCTTGGACTGAAATGGACAAGACATAACTTTCTGTGGCGAGTTTAGTTCATATCTACTGCGAAAATACAGCAACTTCAGGCCATTCAATGGTGAGGCAGACAGTGAGATGCCGTTCTCACAAAGCTAATGGTGGAGTGACACATCTCAGACAGCAACGTTTGGATTTTTGAGTTTAACACCCTCATCTGCCCCTTGCCTGAAGTTGCTGTAGCATTTGCGCATAAATAATAGTGGGCGCCATTAGCCTCACTGTTATTTTGACAACAAATTCTGGCCCATATAGTTGTGGTTGGCAGACTTTAAATGTCAAGAAACCTGGGGACACAAATCTGTAAAGTATAATATAGGACCAGGAACACCAGAATGATTTGACATAAATTGTATGGGCCTGGGGGTTTACTGATAGAGAATTTTACAAGGTATTGCTCATTGTTTTTATGCATAGTCTTAAGCTTTTTTGGAAAACTTTCCGTTGAACCATCTTCAAAAACTTAGGACTAGAAAGTGAATTAAAAATATTTCTTAAATGCTCCATGTTGTGGTATATAGAGATTTCTGGTTAAAGTCATTTAACAGATGAAAATATTCCAGTCCTAATGCTCTGTGCAGCAGTAATTCAAAACTTCAAAGGTTATGTAAACATATTTACCGCAGCCTGCATCGACCTTGAGTTTTGTTATGGGTATAAACTAACTGACATCATGAAATGACTTACTCAGCTGTTACTGAAGTCAGGCTACACGTCACAATCTCCTGAACATCAGCAGACTGTCTGACTTCTGTGCTCTAGAGGTTTCCTTCTGATACAATGTCAACAATCACAATAAACTGATTAATATTTGTCAGAGATTACTATCTTGTCAGGAGGAGAGCTGTGATTAGCATCAAACTGGCCGTTTTCTTTTGGTGGGGTAGGGGAGGAGGACGAGTCTGAAATCCTTCCTGTGTCAATAATATGAAACATATGGAGGTCGTGACTGTTGTTTTCTGTCGGGAAGAGATCAGAGAGCAATTTACCAAAGAAGGATCTGAATATTTTAATGGGGACAGCAGTATTACAACTTTTGGTTTTCCTGTCCTCTTGAAGATGCTGACTCATGCTGGGATATGAGTCCGTGAACTAAAAACAGAAAATGCTGGAAAAGCTCAGTAAGTCAGGCAGCATCTGTGGAGAAAGAAACAGAGTTAACGTTTCAGGTCGATGATTCAATGTCAGATTTCCAGCATCTGCAGTATTTTGCTTTCGATATAAGTCCATGGATGCTGTCTGGTACCTCCTTGAAATCACCATTCTTCATACTTGAGCTTGGACATCCAATTTCAGCAGACTAATCAATAATTAGAGACTTAGGCCCCGATATTTACTGGGAGGGAGTGGGGCCGCCTGTCAGCAGCTGAAAAACCTGGAAGTAGCGGGAAGACAGAGGTCCTGCTGAATTTAACGGCTGTACAAGGCAGCAGCCGCGGACCGGAGAGGAAGGAGGGAGGGAGAGATCGCAGTGGGGGAGATCGGATTGCAGGGGAATGAGAATGGATCATGGGGGGATGAGATTGGATCATGCGAGGGAGAAGAGATTGGATCACAGGGGGGAGAGATTGGATCGTGGGGGACGGGGGGGGGAGAGATTGGATCGTGGGGGAGGGGGGGGGAGATTGGATCGCGGGGGGGGGGGGAGGAGAGATTGGATCGTGGGGGAGGGGGGGGAGAGATTGGATCGTGGGGGAGGGGGGGGAGATTGGATCGCGGGGGGGGGGGGGGGGAGAGATTGGATCGCGGGGGGTAAGAGACTGGATCGCGGGGGGGGAGAGATTGGATCGTAGGGGGGAAGAGATTGGATTGCAGGGGGGAGAGATTGGATCGTGCGGGGGTCTGAAGATTGCCCTATGTTTGCTTGGGGGCCGGGGGGAAGCACTCCTGCTCCTCTTGACCCACAAGCAGTGTTGGAAAGGCATCTACTTGCTGGATCCGGCAGTTCTCGCATCCCTTTAGCTGCCGGGTTTCCTGAGCCCCGGGAAACCCGTGCTGGAAGCGTTAAATCCAAATGGCTGTAAAAATCTGAGGCATACAGCCTCATTAACATATTATAATTACCGCCCCGCCTCTCGAGAGCGGGTTACTAGCCCAAACTCCCCAACCCGCTCTGCTTAAACCAGAAGTGGCCGTGCTCGCGGTGGATTGGGGTCGAGTTTCCCATATTAAACAATTTAACCCCCCCCACCGCACTGTCCCGCACGTCCTGGCGGAGTTAAACCCCCACCCCCCCCCACACTTATGACTGAGCCCAATCCTGCGCTTACCTGTCAATCACACACACACTTTCCAGCAGGTGGCGCCAGAAGCAGGAACCCTGGCTGTTTCTTTCACTGCCTCGCCCAGGAGAGGCCAATTAACAGCAGCTCCACTTGAGATCAGCTAACTCAACGCTGACCACAAATCACAGCTGGGTTTGTATGATTCAGTTCTGTGGATGTACACTTACCATCATAACTCGAATAGGAAACAGGACTCGTAACAGAATTATTAACCAGATCTTCTCAGAGCTGAACTGAGCTCAAGCAGCACATGACGGCACCTGAACTCTGGGCTTTGAAACACTAATTGGCATCAGTTGTTTATAATAAATATATTTGCTTTTATGTTATGTTTTATTTAATTTTTGACTGTTTTGTGCCAGTGTGCTCCATGACATTGGTACAAGAGAACTAATAATCAGGACATTGTTACTGCAAGTTTATCAAGCAATAATCTGCAGCTAATTATCTGCATGTCCAATATAAAATATACAAGGGCCAGTGGATGCCAGGTCTATCCTCTTTCTCTAACCCGTTGACTAACATGTTATCAGGATGGAAGAGAATGCATGAGTGAAGTTGATTTCCAGTATGCTAACCAAAGGGTTAGGCTAAGAGGAAAAATTGACCATTTAACAGTCCCGGACCACATCAAGTCGCAGGTGTGAGCTTTAGCCAGATGTGGTACAGATTTGATGAGAAAGTTTCACTTGTCAAAATGCACTTAATATGGATTGTTTCAAGTTTTGCCAAATCACATTTTCCTTTCTGCATCAACATTTGCTGAAGCTTTTCCCAGACGCCACGATTCACATGGATCAGATTGATACCAAATTACTGTCTCAGTCATTTAGAGCCTAATGACACACTTCAGAAATCTGTCTGTAAATACATTAGAGGATATATGTCAGCAAGTGACAGATTATGGAAAATAAATCATCAAAGAACGTAGAGCCACATAACTCATGAATACAGCAGGCAATGAGTGATTAATGTTGGCTGCGTCCTGACTGATTAATTTGTTGTAATACAACACTATCCTGATGTGCATTTTGTTTATATGTCCTGATGTCTAATTTTAAATTTAAAAATGCTTTTGTTCTTTTTTTAAGATGGCTGTGGTTGAGCAGAAGTGGAATGCTTGATGGCTTGATATAGTTAGTACTATAATCTCTCCGAGGTCAGTATAGCTATGAGCTCAGTCTGCAATCCATGGCCATATCAAGGCTTTTTAAAAATTTGTTCTCAGGATGTGGGCAACACAGGCAAGGCCACATTTATTGGAAATATACTTTTCCACCCCAAGCATTCAATTTCTGGAAACACGGGTTTTGTTTCTTATACAAGGGACTTGCTGTTATCACTTAGAATATTACCAAGAGAAAGCCACAACAGAGATGGTGAGATAGTTTCCGCACTGGATATTGGAACTGGATCATGCAGTACTTTTTTTCCTTTCCACCAATCGTTTCCTCTACTTTCTTTCCTGAAGGTGATACTCACATGGGATATGATTCCATGGATAGCATCAGCCCTGCAGTACATCTCCAAGTGATCAGTCTTTATAGATGAGGATAAACATTGAATGTTTGCTGGCTGTTCTGATTCTGTGCTCAGGTGCAGCAAAATTGTTCGAGCATTTACAAAGAACAAGTTTACGATTTTGCTCCGAGAGCAGTGAGGAAGTCTTTCCCTCAATGTCTTCACTCATGCACTTCCAGCAGTTCTATTTCTCCTCTCTTAGCCATGGGCCAGTCTGACATTTGTAATGCTCCTAACAGCACCCCAACAGAGAGTGGCAAGGTCATTACCACTGAAGGATTTATGACCAGATCTTGCTGGTCTGTTTAGTACCACACTGTGTGGTACAATTATTCACAGGGCAGTCAGGTAAATCCTATAGAGCTGTCCACCCTGGCAGGGCTGGGGAAAATTGATTCAGGTCTTTCACAACCGAGTTGATAGTAGATCACAAAGGAGGTGGAAGGGAAATACAGAAAGGTCAATGACCATAAAATCCAGTAGGCCCAATACTGAGCCATGGCTTGTTGTATCATAGATAGTTGGTAATGGTACACCATCAAACTCATCAAAATAAACCTTCAAAATTAGGGAAGATTTACAGAGGGTAAATTTTGAAAAATTGTTTCTACTGGTTGGCAAATTGGTAACAAGGAGACAAAGATTCTGAGTTATCACAAGAAGAATGAAAGGGGAACTTAGAAAGATAGAACAATACTTTTTACACAGAGGACTGTTGAAACTTTTAATGCTTCCACAAATGACTATTGAAGCAGAAACTATAACATCGTTTAAAAGGGAATTAGATTAATTATTTGAAAAGGTAGGATATAAAAGGATATGGGGAAAGGGCAGGGAAATTGGATTGGAGTTGACAGCTCTGGACTTCTAAATATATCAATCAAAGCATAGAGAAGCACAGTTTGTGCAGCAGAAATGGAACAGAATTTAAAGCCAAAACTAATACCGGTTATCTCAAAGTAGCTATTTAGAAGGTTAAGTCATTAATAGATGTTAACATCAAGGTGTATCCTTCCACCATGAAGGATTTATCTGGTAGGTAATTTGCCAACCCTGCACAGTACTTGCCAAGTCCCTGATGCAAAAGATGAAGGAAAATTATTAGATCTTCTCATTAAATCATAGAAGCCTCTGATGCTTTCTCCTCGACCATATGAAACAGTTCAAAAACTATCTCAAACAGTGCTACCATGAAGAACTTATCTTTCGGGCAATCTTCAACAGAGGGTTTACCAAAACTAGTTTTAGATCTACATGGTCCAGAAGCTCCATGCCGAATGATGCTTCACCCAAAATGGCAAAGTTGGGTCCAATTTAACAACCTCTAAATATGCATCCTTCATAAACTCCAACTTGTCCAAAACTCTGCTGCACTCAGTTTGCTTGCCCATTACCTAAATCCTTGTTAACTTACATTGCCTTCCTGCCTCCAACACCTCAAGTTTATAATCCTCACCCTCAATGGACTTGTCCATTCTATCTCTGCAATCTCCTCCAGTCCCATATTCCCTCTGAACTTTCCATTTCTCTAACTCCAGTGTCTTTTGTATCCCCATCTCCATCCCACCATTGGCAGCAGAACCTTCAGGCACCAAGGTCTACTCTCTGGAATTCCCTCCCTAACCCATCAACCATTCTCCCTTTTAAAAACTTCAAAACCCATTTCCTTGACCCTCTCCTATTCTCTCCTTTTCCACCTCGGCATTTTTTACTTATGTAGAGCAGCTTGGAATTTTTTTTTAACATTAAAGACAATAAATGCAAGTTATGGTAGTTGCCCATTTCTGTCAGTGGAATAGATAAATTAATCAAGAACTTTCACTTATTTGGAACCATAAATCATATTAGAGACAACTCCAACTTCTAGGACAAGTTTTCTTGTCAGAGTATCTTTAGAAGGACATTTGTGCTCTGACTCCAGACACCATCGAGACACATACTCTCACACTTCATAGTACTTGCTAAGGCCTTGAAGAGCTGAAGAGGTCTATTGGATCTTCTTCCTGTTGGAGCTCAGAAGAGCCTGGTACTTTTTCTTTGGACGTATGAGATAATAGAGAGGCTACCTCCGAAAGTGATCTTGTAATGAATTTGACCATCTATTACATGCTCACAAGCTAAACAAATGCCCCTCTGATCTGGAGTGTTTTTGTCTCTTTCTGGTATTGGACATCAAACATTGACACCTGTTGCACAGAAATATACAGAATTCATACTCCTTGATGTTGTACCTCAAAAAAAGGCAATGAAAATACTTTTGAAATCCATCAGTTGCTGAAAAATGCAATAGGACATTCAAAACTTGAATCCTAGTACTATAACATAGTAAGATATTTTAAAACTCAAACTAAAAGAGTAATTTGCTTATGTTGAGAAGTGTACAATATTGCTAGCAGAACCTTAAATTGAAATGAAAGCTAATCAATAGATTGATTCCAAAGCAGGAAAGACTCGAGAACTTTTCTTATGGGGAAACTGCTATTGGTGAGAAAAGTAACTGGGGAGTATTCAGGAGTTGTGACTTTTGCAGGCTACAGCAGGCAAAGCCCGCAGAGGCATTTTCCTGGCAATTTTTTGCCAAGTGAGAACTGTATAGTGAACATGTATGTGGAGGACAAACAAATGAAGAAAACTCAAAATTATAGAACGATCAATCCTGTCTCTTCCATCTAGAGTAAGGGCAATGCATGACCTAAAGTATACTTATCAGTCCACATGCTGCAGAAGACACACTCCTGCCACTATAGTTGATGATATTAACAAGATTTATAATTTGACAATGGAAATGAATTCATAAGGATGTACATTCATAGGCCTGAAGAACTTTTAAACACCATCCTTCATAACAGAACAAAAGAGTTTTATTTATCGAAGTGAAGGTGAAAGAAATTTTGTTCAGATCCACAACTTGCATTTATATAAGAACATAAGAAATAGGAGCAGGAGTAGGCCAGACAGCCTCTCAAGCCTGCTGCGCCATTCAATAAGATCATGGCTGATCTTCTACCTCAACTATGATCAAATATGTAGGCAAATTTCTGAGAAGTGCAAAAACAATAGGGCAATAATAGCAGGGGATTTCAACTATCCTAATATTAACTGGGATAGAATCAGTGTTAAAGGTATAGAGGGCACAGAATTCTTAAATTGCATTCAGGAAAACTTTTTTTTAAGCCAGTAAGTAGCAAGCCCAACAAGAGAGGGGCTATTTCTGGACTTAGTTTTTTTTTATTCGTTCATGAGATGTGGGCGTCGATGGCAAGGCCAGCATTTATTGCCCATCCCTAATTGCCCTTGAGAAGGTGGTGGTGAGCCACCTTCTTAGTTTTAGGGGATGAAGCTGGGCAGGTGGCAGGAGTATCAGTGGGAGAGCATTTTGCCGGTAGTAATCATAATTCAGTTAGATTTAGCATAGTTATGGAAAAGGACAAAGATAGAACTGAAGCAAAAGTTCTCAATTGGGGAAAGGCCAAATTTACTAATCTGAAAAGTGATTTTGCAAAAGTGGACTGGAAACAGCTACTTGAAGGTAAATCAATGTCAGAACAGTGGGAGGCATTCAAGGGGGAGATAGTGAGGGTTCAGAGCAAATGTGTTCCCACAAAGAAAAAGGGTGGGAATGCCACATCTAGAGCCCCCTGGATGTCAAGGAGCACACAGGGTAAGATAAAGCAGAAAAGGGAAGCTTATGTCAGACGCAGAGAGATCAATACTGCAGAAAGCCTAGAGTATAGAAAGTGCAGGGATGAAATTAAAAAGATTAGGAAAGCAGAGAGGGCAGGAAAAAGTACTGACAAGTAAAATCAAGGAAAACCCAAAGATGTTTTATAAATACATAAAGAGCAAGAGGATAACTAAGGAAAGAGTAGGGCCTATTAGAGACCCAAAAGATAACCTATGTTTGGAGGCAGAAGATGTGGGTATGGTTCTTAATGAATACTTTGTGTCCGTCTTCACAAAAGAGGGGGAACAATGCAGATATTGTAGTTAAGGAAGAGGAGTGTGAAATATTGGATGGGATAAACATAGTGAAGGAGGAAATATTAAGGGGATTAGCATCTTTGAAAGTAGATAAATCACCAGGCCTGGATGAAATGTATCCCAGGCTGTTAAGAGAAGCAAGGGAGGAAGTAGCGGAGGCTCTGACCATAATTTTCAAATCTTCTCTGGCTATAGGCATGGTGCCGGAGGATTGGAGGACTGCCAATGTTGTACCGTTGTTTAAAAATGAAGAAAAGGATAGACAGAGTAATTACAGGCCAATCAGCCTTACCTCAGTGCTGGGCAAATTATTGGAAACAATTCTGAGGGACAGTATGAATTGTTATTTAGAAAGGCATGGATTAATCAAGGACAGTCAGCATGGATTTTTTAAGGGAAGGTCATGACTGACTAACTTGATTGAATTTTTTGAGATGGTAACATGGTGGGTCGATGAGGGTAACACGTTTGATGTAGTCTACATGGATTTTAGCAAGGCTTTTGACAAGGTCCCACATGGCAGACTGGTCAGAAAAGTAAAAGCTCATGAGATCCAAGGTAAAGTGGCAAGTTGGATCCAAAATTGGCTCAGTGGCAGGAAGCAAAGCGTAATGGTCGACAGGTGTTTTTGTGACTGGAAGGCTGTTTCCAGTGGGGTTCCGCAGAGTTTAGTACTAGTCCCTTGCATTTTGTGGTGTACATTAATGATTTAGACCTAAATGTAAGAGACATGATTAAGAAGTTTGCAGATTGGCCATGTGGTTGATAGTGAGGAAGAAAGCCATAGACTGCAGGAAGCTATCAATGGACTGGTCAGGTGGGCAGAAAAGTGGCAAATGGAATTCAATCCAGAGAAGTGTGAGGTAATGCATTTGGGGAGGGCAAACAAGGCAAGGGAATGCACAATAAATGGGAGGATACTGAGAGGTGTAGAGGAACAGAGGGACCTTGGAGTTCATGTCCACATATTTCTGAAGGTAGCAGGACAGGTAATAAGATGGTTAAAAAGGCATACGGGATACTTTCCTTTATTAGCCGAGGCATAGAATAGGACTATATAAAACACTAGTTAGGCCACACCTTGAGTACTGTGTACGGTTCTGGTCACCACATTACAGGAAAGATGTGATTGCACTAGAGAGGGTACAGAGGAGATTTACGAGAATGTTGCCAGGGCTGGAGAATTTTAGCTATGAGGAAAGATGGGAGAGGCTGGGGTTGTTTTCTTTGGAACAGAAGAGGCTGAGGGGTGATTTAATTGAGGTGTATAAAATTATGAGGGGCCTAAATAGAGTTGATAGGGAGGACTATTTCCCTTAGCAGAGGGGCTAGTGACCAGGAGACATAGATTTAAAGTAATTGGTAGAAGGATTAGAGGGGAGCTGAGGAGAATTTTTTTCACCTAGAGGGTGGTGGGGGTCTGGAACTCACTGCCTGAAAGGGTGGTAGAGGCAGAAACCCTCAACTCGTTTAAAAAGTACCCGGATGTGCACTTGAAGTGCCGTAACCTACAGGGCTACGGACCAAGTGCTGAAAAGTGGGATTAAGCTGGATAGCTCTTTTTTGGCCGGCATGGACATGATGGGCCGAATGGTCTCCTTTTGTGCCGTTACTTTCTACGATTCCATGAACTCCACTTTCCCACCCTATTCCCATATCCCTTGACTCCCTTAGTATTCAAAAATATATCGATCTCAGGTTTGAATATACTCAACAACTGAACATCCAAAGCCCTCTGTGGTAGAGAACGCCAAAGACTCAACCCTGAGTGAAGAAATTTTTCCTCATCTCAGTCCTAAATGGCCGACCCCTTATCTTGAGATTATGATCCCTAGTTCTAGACTCTTCAGCCAGGGGAAACAGCCTCTCAGCATGTACCCTGTCAAGCCCTCTCAGAATTTAATACGTTTCAATGAGATCACCTCTTATTCTTCTAAACTCCAGAGTATAGGCTCATTTTGCTCAATCTCTCCTCATAGGTTAACCCTCTCATCCCAGGAATCAATCTAGTGAACCTTCATTGCACTGCCCGTAAGGCAAGTATATCCTTCCTTGGGTAAGGAGAACAAAACTATATTGCCTTTAATGTAGTAAAATGTCCTTCAAAAAGATCTACCTCAAAAAGTATTGTATTCAAAATGAAAGTAATTTAAACCCAGATGAAATTTTAGTACCACAGGGTTGGTTTTTGGACGTTTACTACTTCTTTGTTGAAATAATGATATCCATAAGATGTGCTCGCCTTCTAAAATCTTATATACCCTGAACTCAATCTTAATGCACTTGAACAGTCTTAATATACTATCAGAAATGAACTAAATCTATTGAAAGAGAATTAGTTGAGGCTAGGGTGAAATTTTTTTCTAGAGATGATAACCATCTCACTCTAAACAAATTAAATTGGTTAAATATCTGGTTCAGTCTTGCATCATGCCAGAACATCCTCTTAATAGCAATTGAAAATAACTTTAATCTCAGGAATGTTAACTTTGTCAAATACTCAAGTATAATCTGTATGTGGTTGGTTAAAAATTATTTTTGGGTCACCATCTTGGAAAAAAAATGCCCTAAAATAAAGTTATGATTTTTATAAGCTTTAAATAGATATTTAATGAGAAATTGCTTAAAAAATTGTGTGCAGCTCCCAGATGTCCGAGTGAGATTATCCATTTCCAAAAACAGAAAGCCTAACCAACTCTCCAACCTTCAATGACACCACCTTTTTCAACCATCAAAATCTTAGGGTCATTATTGACCAGAAACTCAACTGGATCAGCAGGCTGGATACTTTGTGACAAGTTGTTCACCCTCCTGACCCATCAAAGCCTGTCCACCATCTACAAGGCTGAAGTCAGGAGTGTGACGGAATAGTTGCTACCTTTCACCTGGAAGAGTGGAGCAGCAACAACACTCAAGAAGCTTGACATCAACCAGGAGAGAGCAGTTCACTTGATCAGTGGACCTCCCATCGAATTCAAATCCACCCCCTCTACCACAGGTGCACTTTAGCTGCAGCTTTACAGGATGCACTGCAGACCTCTCACCCCTGTGACCTTTAAGACCGAGAAGGCCAAGCACAGCAATGTCATGGGAACATCACCACCTCCAAGTTCCAAACCATCCTAACTTGGACATATATTGTTTTTATTGTCGCCGAGTCAAAATCCTGGAATTTTGTACACCACCACAAGAATGGCAGCGATTCCATGAATAGGTCCACCACCTACTCATGGTAACTAGGGATGGGCAACATGTGCAGCCTTCCCAGCATCACCCACATGCCAAAAACAAATATCAAAATAAAAGGATCTAAGCTATACAGACCAAGAAGGTTCCAGGTTCAATTCCTAGAATGTGCTGAATTAGATGACCTCAGTTGGTACAGTAATCGGGGCTTTACAATTGGTGTCAGCATCCCTGGCTTACGAGGAGAAAATCAGCCAGATTCCCAGTCCTGAACATTATTCAATAACCCCCATTGGAAGTGCAAGTGTGTAGATGTCAGATGAGGACAGGATTGTGATGGCCCCTTCTTTGTAAAATAGCCTACTCACACAAATAATTAAGCCACTTGGGCGAGTATACAATAGCAACCGACAGCTGTGGAACTATACCCCACCAAGGTGTTAACATCTTCAGGAAAGGAGGCAAAGGGAGAAGATTGGTGGGGAAAAATATAGAAGTGTTGCACAATTCCTGATATGCATTGGTGAAGCATTTGCTAAGTAATTCAAGACAAGAAGTTTTTTATACTTTGAAAATGCCGATTTGCATGAGGGTGTTATCCATCTCCCCTTGTTCAATAGATGGTGAGAAGTATAATACAATGAGAGAGGAATATTGTCCTTCAAGGATCGCATCACAGTAGCGAAATTAGAAAAAATAGAATTTATTTTTTAAATACAACAGATTTTGCAATACAGAGTTTTCCAGCTTCTGAAAATGTTGGCACACGACAGCTTATCTCGAGAAACAAAGTCCACTGGGGATAATGGGATTTGCTGAAAGAGAAACATGAGAATTGGAAGGCCGACAAAGCATAGCAATTACCAGTATACAATGCACTAATTCTGCCTCATGTTGATTATAGTGAGGTAGTCTGGAGACTCTTCAAATTGTCAGCTGCTGTAAAAATTACAACTCTCAAGACAAAACAAGGACTATATTAAATTGCATTCTCAGTGCCTCAAAGGAGATAACCTTTGCCAACCCATGGTTTCCACTGTTCACGAGAAAATATGCATATTGACCCCCTCCCCCAGCCTCCAGATGTCCCATGAATACATCTCATGCTTATCTAACAAAAATAAAAAGTACTGAAATCAATCCATACAAATTATACCAAAGGTAGCAAAAGCAGGGTTCTATTTTCTTATCATGGCAATCCAAATGGACATTGGTATCTTTGGCAAATCCTTTGGTTAGCAACTCAATGGAATTTTCTATCCTGCACCGAGCATGAATTCTCCCACCTTTCACCAGTTGGGATAATTTCTTCTTGTCATTTTGGGTAACAATATTATAAACAAATGCAGGAAGATTTGCTGGAAATGCACAGCTGTGTAAGTCTTCCCACATTTGTTTATAATGTCATTACTCAGTGAACAGAGGAAATCATGTTTATTGGTTGTTTAAATTTAGTTGTGATAAGAGCAGTGTCTTGGGACCTCATCAGTGGGCTTAGATCATCAGCAGAATTTTCAACTGCGGTGGGAGATACACCCCGTCCAATTCTCTTTTCCATTGACCTCGATTGGGTGGCCGATCGGGTATCGCCTGTTTTACCTCCGCTGAAGTTGAAAGTTCCGGCGCAAAATATTTTCCAGGTGGACAATACATTTCTTTATGTATTTTATTGATAACTTCCTTGCATGTTTTCTGTTTGACCGTACGAATGAAAATACATTAAAAAAGTGTATAGTAAATAGTAAAATAATGACGCATCAACCGTGCCTTATTAAGCCATAAATACCATTTCTGTAGTGAAGTATGCACTGAAAGTTGCATTGGGACTCACATGGTGAATATGATGCTGCTGAGGCCAAATAGTTGCGATATCAATTATCAAGGTAGCCACAAGATTAGGGCCTTCATGCTATCTGACAATCCAAGCTCAGGGACATTTGGCACTGAGAATTTAATCCACATTGCCATCTGAACTGGCTAATGACTCAAATACAAGCATGTATTTTCAAAAACAAATTAATGCATTTTCTCTTAAAACATAAGAACTTCAGGGTTTACTGTAAAACAATGACTGTAGGAAGCCATTTGCTTGATCATATCATAATAGAATATTTGCATTTAAATGTACCCCAAATTAATATTTGTCCCATAGTACAATTTATTCAAAATTTGGCAATAGCAAGGATTGATCTGGCACAGGCACAATGGGCCGAACGGTCCCCCTTCTGTGCTGTATGATTCTATCATCTCTTGGCATGCAAATGGTGACTGACTCTGACAAAGAGGAAATTCTTTCAGGACACCAAGAGGTTCAAATCTTCAATATATTTTAATGGATTAGATATTTACCTTCCACATAATCCACCTCACAGCCTGCAATACATATATTAGAATGCCTGACAAACAGCCAAAAAGGTGTTATGCCTTTAGGAATATAGAAGAAGGTGTGGTGTTAACAACCTTAAAAACGCAGCACATTTAAAATTTTCCTCAAGAAACTGAGGGGGAAGAAAAGTCAAAATATGGCACTATTGCATCAGAAAAGAGGATGCCAGTCTTCTGTAATCTGAGGAAACGACAAAATCAACAAATTCTTTGATTGGCCTTCCCCGGTCCACCTATAAAACAATATCTAAAGAGCAAAGTGCATAAGAGGAAGAAACACATCAGCCACTATACACAGGTAAACAGTACACTGAAAAGGCTACTGGAAAACCACACGAAGCATATGAGAGAAGCAAAGTATATAGTGATCCTTCAATAGTGACTCAATAAGAAAATTAAAATGTCATAAATCACAGAGTATTATCAAATATCATTTATTTAAAAAAAACAAATCTTACAAAATTTCCATTTATTTTCTAGTTTTTTAATCATTTATATCTATAAAAGTGAACCAACGTAATACTAATTACAGAGGCAGAAACTTGGGGGATGGTGGGGTACAAGGGATAATGGAATACTTTGTGTTCGGTACAAACTCATTATAAATAGGCAAAATTAATAACCATAAAGAAACATGCAGCACTAGAATCTGTACCCTCGGGATTGAAAAGAAAAACTCCCCAGGAATGTCAATAATCATCTAATAATTATTCCAGTGCTCCTGAAGCAAAAGGGCCATCTTAGGGACGAGGAATTAAATACACAACATTCCGAATCTCCCTAACACAACCCATTTCTGCCTCTGGGTAAGACTTGAAAACATGGTGGGGCTGGACTGAAGGTTTACATGGAAAGTTTTTTCTGTACGTGCCATGGAAGTCTAAAAGAGCTTTCGTGTAACTGGAGTAGCTCCAGAGAGATGCAGTTCCAGCTTTCTGTACACATTCTGAAAAGGGTCAGATTCAAACCCAAATCTCAGATTGCAATTCACTGAGCAAAATGACTCAAATACGAGCATTTATTTTAAAAACAAATTACTCTTACCTCTCTCCTCCCCACCCCCCGCCAAACTTTAAAAAAAAAATCGGGGTTCACTCTACAACAATGACTGTAGGAAGCCATTTTCCTGGTTAAATGTTAATAGGACCCTTGCATTTAAATGTATCTCAACTATTTTTCCCATAACATAATTTATTCAAAACTTGGTAATAGCAACCTCAACGCACTTTAGCAGGTAATCTGTTGGATGTTCATTCCTTAAACCTAAAAATGTAAAATTCCAAAGGTTGGTTTAAAGTTAAAAAAATTTAGACTATTACTTTCAAATAAAAATTAGCTTTCAGCATTAATTTTAAAAATCACATTTACTTGCCAGAATTTCTCCAACTGCATTGATTATTTAATTGAAAATTAATAATATTTTTATACCGCAGCTAACCACCGCCTGCCACACAAGCAACTGATAACTTGCAGAAAATGTAAAACTAAGAATTTTTAAAAAATACTTTGAAAAGTAGGAGCTAAAAAGGTAATAAAAGTCTTGGGACTTAACATCTAAAGTTGCTCTCTTTCCCCTTAAATTATAATAACCGGACCTCAATTGTGCTGGCTTTCTAGCAACTCTACTTTACCCTCTGCTCTGTATGTAAATTTTATTGCAGTAATCCCTTTAGATAGCATCTCGCTTCTAAATCAGTCTCAAGCATGAAAAAAATGGAAATTTAGTTCATTCCAAATCTATGAAATGGATCAACAAATGGTGAAGAGATTGTGTGGGGAAAGGAAAACTGCAACTGTAATTGCTCTAGAGTGACAGCAGTCCACCATGTAAACTCTCCTTTACCAGAACCAGCGATAATTGTGACATACAATTACATCAGTATACATTTGTAAATGTACACAAAGAATGTTAGCCAGTAGGAAGTGTGCAAATGCTTCCAAAGTACAAAAAAGGGAAACAGAAAAAGCAGCAGAAAGTGTAGTGAAAAAACAAAAATCCATTCTACGATATTTATGTTCAATAGCACTGATGTACTTGCAAATGGCTCTAAGAATACAATTAAATTAATGAAAGCATCTGCGCATCAGATGGAAGAGTCTTTGGTGATACTATCTATACAAAGGCTACCTTTGATGGAACTATAACGTTATGCAAGCTAATGCAGTAAATCACAATATATGGCTTTGTATTCTCTCCACTCCTCTGTAGGTTTCATCCCACTAACTGTGTGTAGTCATGTCATTCCAACCAGTTGGGAATTTTTTTTATATAAAGCAATGATACACTATGAAAAACACTGGAAATATGTTAGAAAACCTCAGAAATGTACATCTTATACAAAATATTTTTTTCTGTTTTGCTTTACAGTTAACCATCTAATTATTCCCACATTGCTTTGTCAATCAGTTTGTAACCATACACTATACACAATTCTGTCAAAATAATAAATATACAAGATTATGTACATTATAACAAGGCCCATTTTTCACATCCTTAATTATGAAATGACTAAACGTTGATTGGAGATTCAGCACGCGAGATGAACTGGGATTTCTATTTAAAATAAACGAATTACAGATATAAAAACTAGGCTGAACCATTATTAACCAAAATAAAGTGATTAAAAGGCCACACGCTCAGCACTCCTTCAAGTCTTCAGACATTCAAGTACCTGTGAGCAAAGGCTAACATAGCCTTGCCATTTAAAAAATAGAACTTTATATAGAAACAAGGAGCTACCCCTTGTCTGAGCACCATATGTGCCATTCACTTTAAAATACACACAGCCAACGTTTTAATTCCAAAGGTCAGCCCAGTGACCCTGTAAAAGCCATACAGCAAGTCATCTGTAAGGCATATTAACATGCAGGCATGTGCACACATTTCAACTAGCAATCTGCATTTGTGTGGCAGCATCAGACCACCCCCCCCCCCAATAGCTGCTGATGAGGATGCAGTTCCTACATATATAGTAAAGGGTTATCCTGTAGTGGATACAGTTGTGTATATGTGTGTGTTTTTAAAAAAAAATTTGCATGCTAATAGTAAACATGGCAGACGGCAGACGTCATTGGTGAAACCAACCACACGCTCATCAGTCATGACAGCCCTGGTGCCCGTTCCTATACAAGCCTGATGGTTGCCCACTCCAAACATTGTTCGGTTTTCCTAATACAAAATCAGCTTAAGTGGTATAAATTGGCCTTAAATTATGTTCAGGACAAAATTTAAGACGCTCGATTCTGATCAACTGAATAGTGTTTCACTTTGTTCTTCACAGTGCTAATGAAAAAATAATTCATTGATCTTCACACTTTCAATTCATGGACTTTTGATTTATATTCCTCATGACAGGATATCAGACCTGTCACTCAGGATTGATAAAACGATAAAAAAAAATTAAATCCTAATAGTCATGTAGATCACAGTCAGTCAATAAGCCGACATCAGCCATCCTCTTGAGTCTGAGTGTCTGTCGGGTGCATCAAAGGATAAGAGCCAAGAGTCACCTTGCGCAGAGCGTTATTTGCTAAGCTCGGAATGGACAAACATTCTATAGCATGGCTTTAATCTGAATGCTGCCCAAGAATCAATCGTTTCGTGCTCTTTAGAGTCGCTCAATGTCTCGATACTTCTTCCTCAGTATGGAAACCTGGTCTTTGAAGAGAACTGGGTCTAGTCTCATCTGGGAGTGGATCAAAGGCATGGATCCAAACCAACTTGCAAATGTGTTCATGCAGGTCTGACGCTGAGCGAAGTGGTCAGGATCAGCCCATCGGGAAGCTCTGGAGGACTGCAAAGTGAAAAAGATCAATCACATATTTAGCTGAGCTCAAAAAAATAGGAAGGGTGTGAACAGAGTTATCATCAACATATTACAATAAACCACAATACATACAATATGTATTAAACTTGATAATACTAATAATTTATAATTAAAAAACAGCAAATGCTGGAAAAAATAGTAGGCCCATCAATATCTGAAGAGAGAAAAGACAGGTTAATGTTTCAGGTATTCTTTGTCAGTGCATTCTTTTTATCTTTACTGCTTGATTTACTACCACTTCTCTTCCAGACTGCTAGCCTTGAAGACATGCTGTTCCCCTTCGTCAAGGCTTCTGTTTGTTTGTTTCTTTCATTATATTCACCATTATTGCTGTCCTTTTCCCTTCTTGTTTATGATTGTATATTTGCTAAACGATCTCTGATTAAAGGTCTATGCCCAAA
This sequence comes from Heptranchias perlo, assembly GCF_035084215.1. Taxonomy (NCBI): domain Eukaryota; kingdom Metazoa; phylum Chordata; class Chondrichthyes; order Hexanchiformes; family Hexanchidae; genus Heptranchias; species Heptranchias perlo. The sequence goes on from NC_090327.1 coordinate 93,989,967, forward strand.
AAGTTAACTTGTATTTTCTCTTTTTGGATGCTGATTGACCTGTGTACTTTCTGCATTTTTTGTTTACATTTCTAAAATTTTTTTTTGGAAAATAGTTCATCTTTCTTGTCAAGATTTTTATTTTTTGTTACCAATTTCCCCCCTTCCTCTGCAGAAGGTACTGAATCTTGTACAAAGAGCTATTCTTCACGTGCAAGTCTGTACAATGCCTGTCTGAAGACTATTGTATTGTGGGGGGCATCGCACCCAAGCCCAATCATATACTCACCTTATGGCCATGCATCTATGTTCCAGCAGGAGGCACTGGATAGTAATCAGAGTTAGATAGTAATCAGAGTTAGATGCTGTGAGGGGGCTGGGTTCAGGGTTCCAAGAAAGGAAATCGGTTGAATTGCCTCACTCATTTGTACTTACTTTAGTCTTTGTCAGGTGAGCCATGCAAATAAGGGAAATCCCAGATCTGTGCTGAATTAGCTATTCTCAACTGGGGTGATGGTAATGGTGCTACAATTGGCCTCCTGGGTTGGGGGGGGGGGGGGGTGAAGAAGAAGAATTGGGCATAGTGCCCTCTTCTGAACATAATCCAGAGACCACTGATGGAAATGTATGTATTTGCGCAGCCTTGAAGACTGCTGCAGTTGAATAACTTGCAACACTCACTGTTGAGATTTACACACAAATAAGGGCCAATGGCACAGTTCACCAGCACAGAGACAACTCCTTCAGGAGAGGAGAAAATTGGCAAGAATATTTTAAAAACACTCTTGAATTCAACACATTTTCCACAAAAGTGACAAGCTTGGATTTTATTTTAAAATATGCCCACTCAATTCCTAAACCTAGGTTATTGCATCAGGCTTGAAGATCAACAAATGTATCTCATGGGCTATAAAATCCATGATCTCTTGATTCTTTCACTTTTCACACAATTTATTGACTTTAGTTAGCACCTACCTGCTGCATCATTGTCTCTTTATACTGCTTTTTCTGAGTGACTTTAACAGGAGGCAGCTTGGTGACAGCTGACACCAAGAAGTTCATCAAGATGTCTTCACAGTTGGCCAGTTGGTCCACCATGTTCTTTAGACTGGCAGGCAGGTAATGAGTGTACAGGTAATGGTAGTACCTACAACAATAATAAAAGCACAGACCACGGAATTAATCACAAGAATCTGAAATCCATACAATTACTTTTAAAAGTTTACAACTGCAGACATCGGATTACTTTTATATTTTTAAAAAGGAATAAAATAGTACATAATGTATGTACTTTACTCAAGTACAAGTCAATATTCTGGTTGAAACGTAAAATTAATTGGTCCATGCATGGGAAAAGGGAGAATACATAAGACTGTTCCATCAACAGTAACATAGAGCTCCATGAACATTGATGGAACTGCGCTAAATACAATTTTACCTGCACTAGGGTGCACGCTTAAGAACAACTCTCCATACAGAAAAAGAAAATCAATGAAAAATAACATAAGAGTTAGTCAAAGCGGGGGGGGGGGGGGGGGGGGTGCAGAGGTAAGAGAAGAATGGTGAGGAAAATAAATGAAAATGTAGATTTTCATAAAGTTTAAGAATGAAATGTTTTTATTGAAATGTAGGATTTAAAAATACAAAACAGAAACCTAATTGTGCAACAATGTCACTGGACCAATCATAAGTGTTGAAGAGAAAAATTACATTCATGTTGTGCGGTTAATTACAATTTCAAGATTAAGAGGTTGATTTAGTTTATCAAAATTGATGTGGAAATAGTTTTCAAAACTCTACCTCATACAGGCTTGTAAATTGAAAATTTCTAAAAAAATTTTTTTAGAAAGAAATTACATTTAACATATCTTACCTCAGCTCATAATTCATGTCTTAGCCTGAATTCTCATTGATACACAAACTGAAAGTGGCATAGGAATGTCACTTGATCCAAAGTGTCACTGTAATGCTGACTCAAAGCCATCTACCCCCAAGGCAGGTTGCAGCTCTGCAGAGCTACAGAAAGTCAACACAACTACTGCCCGACTATAAATAATTCCTACTTCTGCTCATTTATATGACCACTGTAAAGATATGGAGATTTGTAATGTTTATTTAACTCTGACACAATCCATGAGAACTAATCTTCCCAGCTGTTGCATTCAACATTTAGGTCTATGACACGTCAGGATGCACATACACTGGGATTAGCAAAAGCAACCAAAATCTGCTCTTTCATTATAAAAGGCCCGACAGAAAGCAAACAGCATCAAGACTTGCTTGCAGATTGCATTTGTGATTATAATAGAACAGATAAAAGATATGCACCCAGCTGCTGTAATAATCCTATCTGTGGTGGAGGGTTGAGGAGGGTGTCATTACAGTCCCCACCACTTACACCATCCCGCTTATCCCGGACAGCCGCCACACTGGGCAAACCATTTGCCATTATCATTGGCGTCAATTACAAAGGTGCCGCTTAAACCGTATTAAGCGCGCCGGCTATTTCAGGCAGTTCGTGCAGCTGTTCGCATCTTGTTAAAGTGCAGTTACCTGTCATTAAATGCTGTGGTGGTATATTGTTGCATTCGCCTGCTGTCACAGCGGGCTTCATTTGATCTATTCCCCAAATCTAAAGTATTGCAAGAGAAAGCAACAGGCGTGTTTAAATGGGCAATCTCCCAGTCATTCTAGGAACATAGGAACAGGAGTAGGCCATTCAGCCCCTCGTGCCTGCTCCGTCATTTGATAAGATCATGGCTGATCTGTGATCTAACTCCATATTACCTGCCTTTGGCCCATATCCCTTAATATCTTTGATTGCCAAAAAGCTATCTATCTCTGATTTAAATTTAGCAATTGAGCTAGTATCAATTGCCGTTTGCGGAAGAGAGTTCCAAACTTCTACCACCCTTTGTGTGTAGAAATGTTTTCTAATCTCGCTCCTGAAAGGTCTGGCTCTAATTTTTAGACTGTGCCCCCTACTCCTAGAATCCCCAACCAGCGGAAATAGTTTCTCTCTATCCACCCTATCTGTTCCCCTTAATATCTTATAAACTTCGATCAGATCACCCCTTAACCTTCGAAACTCCAGAGAATACAACCCCAATTTGTGTAATCTCTCCTTGTAACTTAACCCTTGAAGTCCGGGTATCATTCTAGTAAACCTACGCTGCACTCCCTCCAAGGCCAATATGTCCTTCCGAAGGTGCGGTGCCCAGAACTGCTCACAGTACTCCAGGTGCAGTCTAACCAGGGTTTTGTATAGCTGCAGCATAACTTCTGCCCCCTTGTACTCCAGTCCTCTAGATATAAAGGCCAGCATTCCATTAGCCTTAATGATTATTTTCTGCACCTGTTCATGACACTTCAATGATCTATGTACCTGAACCCCTAAGTCCCTTTGGACATCCACTGTTTTTAACTTTTTACCATTTGGAAAGTACCCTGTTCTATCCTTTTTTGATCCAAAGTGGATGACCTCACATTTGTCTACATTGAATTCCATTTGCCACAGTTTTGCCCATTCACCTAATCTATCAATATCCCTTTGTAATTTTATGTTTCCATCTACACTGCTTACAATGCCACCAATCTTTGTGTCATCGGCAAACTTAGATATGAGACTTTCTATGCCTTCATCTAAGTCGTTAATAAATATTTTGAATAACTGAGGCCCCAAGACAGATCCCTGCGGGACTCCACTAGTCACATCCTGCCAATGTGAGTACCTACCCATTATCCCTACTCTCTGTCACCTTTCGCTCAGCCAACTTCCTAACCAAGTCCGTACTTTTCCCTCGATTCCATGGGCTTCTATCTTAGCTAACAGTCTCTTATGTGGGACCGTATCAAATGCCTTCTGGAAGTCCATATAAATAACATCCATTGACATTCCCCTGTCCACTACTTTGGTCACCTCTTCAAAAAATTGAATCAGGTTTGTCAGGCACGACCTACCTTTCACAAATCCATGCTGGCTCTCTCTGATTAACTGAAAATTCTCAAGGTGTTCAGTCACCCTATCCTCAATTACAGACTCCAGTATTTTCCCCACAACAGATGTTAGGCTAACTGGTCTATAATTCCCCGGTTTCCCTCTCTCTCCTTTCTTAAAAAGCGGAGTGACATGTGCAATTTTCCAATCTAGAGGGATGGTGCCTGAATCTAGAGAACTTTGAAAGATTATAGTTCGGGCATCTGCAATGTGCTCACCTACTTCCTTTAAAACCCTGGGATGGAAACCATCTGGTCCTGGGGATTTGTCACTCTTTTGTGCTATTATTTTCTTCATTACTGTTGTTTTACTTATGTTAATTTTATTGAGTCCCAGTCCCCGATTCAATATTAGTTTTCTTGGGATTTCCGGCATGCTATCCTCTTTTTCTCCTGTAAATACTGACGCAAAGTAATTGTTCTACATGTCCGCCATTTCCCCATTGTTAATGACAATATCCCCACTTTCAGTTTTTAAGGGGCCAACACTGCTCCTGACCACCCTCTTTTTCCTAATATAACTGTAAAAGATCTTCGTATTGGTTTTGATATCCCTTGCAAGTTTCTTTTCATGCTCTCTTTTTGTAGCTCTTATTATCTGTTTTGTGACCCTTTGTTGATGTTTGTATCTTTCTCATTCGCCAGGATCTGTGCCATTTTTTGCCTTTTTGTATGCCCTTTCCTTATGTCTTATACTATCTCTTACCTCTTTACTTGCCAAAAAAAACAGCCATGGACAACTAGAGTTCTTGCCCCTCAGGGGTATAAACCGATTCTGTATCTCGTTAAATGTTTCTTTAAACATTTCCCACTGATCATCAGTCGTTTTACCCATTAACAGATTTGCTCAGTTTACTCTTTGTAACTAGGTTTGATAATGATTCTGGCAAACAAGCCCAGACGATTGAACTTTTAATGACGATTGATCTTAGTGAAATCAACCCCTTGAAACACTTTCTGTCGCTCTCTCATTGTCACATTTCGTGGGAAAAGCTGCAAGGAGTTTATGTGGATCATTATTTAAGTTTCGTCAATTTTGCACACACAGCCTGGCGGATTGTAAAAATTCTCAATTAAACTTTTATCAGTGTCAAAAGGGGAGCCGTGCAATAATATCACTATCATTGGCATTTCAGAATTATGTGAATGTTAAACCTTTTTGCCGCATTCTCGGCAGAAAAAAATCTGTTCCTACAATGCACTCTGTTAGGACTTCCTTTCCTTATCTCTGATTTATTGAACATAGATAACCAGTTGGAGCAACAGGGAAATGTATTTCTCCCTGTTTTACAATATGTAAAATCCAGACTTTAAATATTTATTAAGGCTGTTTAGTTATGCACGTGCACACACACTCCAGTACAATGCATTGATTTTTCTAAACCGCTTTGCATTATCTATGTATTGAATATTTAGGGGTTATTTAACCTCCACCATTCATAAACCAGTTCAGTTTAGAAGATAAGCAAGGAATATCCATCTTATGTTTGGTACTCATTTTGTACCACAGATTTTGGAATAGAAATACAAGATCGGTCATTTCCCATTTGGATCATTAACACAGTGTAACGGCACTGGGGCATTTAGACAGAGTGAGAGATGGAGGATGAAGATTCCTGCCGTGCTTTTAAAAAATATTCTTGGTTATTCTGGCCACTGCGTATAGCTGGTAAATTGCATAGATAAACTATAAGCTGTAAACAGTGGGGACTGTATTTAAGTTAAACAGCTAAAATCTTAGATCTGTACAACAGTATAAACTACTAAGGATAACTGCACTGCTGCAAGTTCTATTTGAATTAATCGCATTTGTACTAATTTTACCTTTTAGTGGCAGGGTTGTACCAATCTACATCTTTACCAAAGGGGTTTCTGATTCACATGCAAATTCAGATAAACAACATGCCATTTTTGTGTACCAAGCAAAGGATCAGTAACACAGCCAGTGAATCATGACTTACGTGGTCGTGCCCAAGAGCAAGAACAGCGAAGATGGGAGCTCTGCAAAGCTGAGGCAGATGTCTCTAATTTTTAATTAAAATGAGTAAAAATAAGTGCAGTTGCCACTGTACTAGTAACTTCTTGTATTTGCTTGCCTCAGGATTACTGGTACAATGAATTTTACAACTCCAGATACTCCAACTCAACTGTACAAGAATGGGAGGTTAAGAGCAATGTTTTACAATTTGCATGCCTAAATTCATACCTGTGGTATATAGCAGCGCCCGTTAGGACCATGGAGTAATCATTTGTCCATTTAGATGTGTAACCCCATCTTTCCTTCGTGCTGTCCCAGAAATGACTGCGAGCTGGGTATCCCACAATTCTCTCAGGGAAGCTTTGCCACACGGTGAAGGCAAAATCCACCTAAAAAATAAAAGATAAAGCCAAAGTCAAGTCTATTACAAAATTAAAATTACACAACTTTCGGAATGATTACGGAAAAGGAAATGTCAAATGCACGTGCAGCTGATTCACAAGAGCTGTAATGTTTGTCATTTTCACAACTTTTTAAAACAAAGACAAGTGTCACTAAACGGGTGTATTAAAATCGATAAACATTCAACCCCCATGGATATAAATCAACAGCTTTTTTTCCTGGGATTGTAGCTGGAACTTTTATTTTTAAATCCAGGTGAAGTGTCTTGTCTAAAATTGACTTGAATAATTTATAGATCTGCTTCTGTAAATCACTTCTCATCGGATATATGGAGGTAATTAGGTGACATTTGATATTTAATATTTTCAAGATGGAGTGTAAATACTCAGTTTTTCAAGCACAATTGTAAACACAAATTATACACAGTAGCATCTCAGACAGCACAAGCATGGGATATTTATTTAAGTTTTCTTGAACTACAGTAGGATTTATTTTAAACTACACATAACACATAAGATTAAAGCTCAGGCTTCATAGAATTATGCAGGAGACCATTTTGTTTAGTGCTGTGCTAGATTAAAGTTTAAGAGGTTCCAATTAAAAATATATCCACAATCCCTGTTCAAAACGAATGTGGAATACTTATGGAAGTTTAAAAAAAACCGAAACATTTATTTTGTATAAGTTAATAAGTGTTAATAAATATTGAAATGCATTGTTTCCTCACTATAATGCAATACTATCGATTGCTAGCAGCTCCTTCTCTCGTAAACTATTTAAAACATCGTTCTGTACCAATTTTTGAGGGGTAAAGTTTCTGTATATAAGCCATACAGACTATGTAGGTCCCTTGGTTTTCTGAGCCAAGTAAACTGATCGTTGCTAGGCCAGTGGTGGGTGGAGTAAATTTGCTGCAGCATCCCATAGGAACAGGAGTAGCCCATTCAGCCCCTCCAGCCTGTTCCGCCATTCAATTAGATCATGGCTGATCTGTACCGTAACTCCATCTACCTGCCTTGGTTCCGTGACCCTTATTACCCTTGCCTAACAAAAATCTATCAATCTCAGTTTTGAAATTTCCAATTGACCTAGCCTCATCAGCTTTTTGGGGGAGAGAGTTCCAGATTTCCACTACCCTTTGTGTGAAGAAGTGTTTTCTGACATCACCCCATAACGGCCTAGCTCTAACTTTAAGGCTCTACCCCTTTGTTCTGGACTCCCCAGTCAGGGTAGATAGAGAGAAACCATTTCCTCTATCAAATCTTTTAAGCATCTTAAACACCTCAATTAGATCACGCCTTAATCTTCTATAATCCAGGGAATACAAGCCTAGTCTATACAATCTGTCCTCATAATTTAAACCCTTTTAGCCCCGGTATCATTCTGGTGAATCTGCACTGCACCCCCTCCAAAGCCAATATATCCTCCCCAAGGTTTTCCCAGGTTAGGGAAAGTAACATTGACCAGGGATTCCATTCCTGATCACTGTCCAGTGGCTTCTACTGGAAATGGGCATGTGGACAATAACTGAGAAGATCGGGCTTGGCTGTGATGTCCTCCACTGTTGGTTAGCACTCTGTTGTGCTCACCAACAAGGATCATGTGTGAAAAGCAGCCACTAGGGCAAGGTAATGAAGGAGGGCTGGTACTGTGGCACTGCACACCTGCAAGGAGTCAACGTTATTAGCAGAGGAAAAAAAAAATCTCAGATGGTTTCGTGGGAACTTTAAAAACTACATTTTGTCTGTACTGGAATCAAAGATGGTGGCTTACTGTAGTAATACACAACTTCAGCTTCTTCATTGGTGTACCAAGGACTAAAAGCAGAACCCATTTTATTCAGTCTCACTTGAACAAACAATAACATTTTGGATTTCTTTTTCATAAAACACTGTATTCAAATATAATCTCACAAAACACTGTTCTGGGACAAGATGTATTTCATCATTTTTAACGCATTGCACTCAATGTAGCAACTTCAATATTTAAAACAAAAGATAAATGGCATCTTCAGATATAGGCTTTTACTAACTCGATTACTAACTGAAATAGATTCTTCTGCATAATTAAAAAGCAAAAATAATTAAGGACAAAACAATCGAATGAACTGATTACATTGCACAATCCGGTCCAGTGTGTAGATATACACATCCTACAAATGTTATCATCAGACTAGCAATAGGGTTTTAATTAATAATATCCCTTCCATTGCTAACGCCCAACCAATTTCATCTACATGATAATGTCACTCAAATGAGCTATCTTCAAAGCTACCCTGCCAACAGATTTATTATAATTAAGATAAGGAAAGAGGATTATGGATTACTGGATTTCTTTTTTTTTGTAATTGTTACATAATAAAATGGTTGCTAGATTTCCAATAATTGATTACTGTAATTACCCAGAGAAATCAACATAAATTAAATTCAAATGGAGAAGTTTTTTTTGTACTTGGCTTGTTGCCGTTCCCCTCAAAAAGATTTTAAAGTAATCTTTTGGTGGAAAGACACACAACATGGTGATGGAAGTGTATTGACATGCTTGAAAGTACCTTTTTGGTTCAACCAAGTACTCCTCTCCATATTAGCTTCGTTTTTAAAACTGTTTTCGCATACAAGCGGAATCTACAATTGAATTATTTTGCTTCCAACAAATGAGAGCCATCAGTTCTGTTGAGGTGACCTGTCTTATTGACATCACTGAACAGGATTGTCATCCACCCGATAGTAGGATTACCAATTCTGGTTGGACATATTCCTGGAGATTTCAACACATGACCTCCCGCCGCCAATCAACCCGCTCAAACAGCCTTTTCTCCCCATCTCCAATGATTTAATAACTAATAAACAAAAGTGTTCAAAGAAAATGAGAAAAACACGCAATTTTTTTTAGTGTCCAGGAGATCAATCTTCAATTCCTGGAGATTCCATGGCAATCCCGGAGGGTTGGCAAACCTACCCGGTAGAATGGAATGTGGCACAATTTTTGTTTCCATTCTTTTTGGCAGTAACAATCCATTTTGCAAACATTCATCTGCAGATTTGAAGTGGAGCACAGAGCACACCCAAGTTTTACAGAAAGAACGGTGGCTTCCAAAAAATCAAAGACAGAAGAACAAAGAGCTCTCTGGATGAATTAATGAGCAAATAGACTGCATGGCACAGTAATGACCCAAACAGACCACACGGTCAGATTTTTCCCAATCAGTGCCAAATTAACTGATCCCCACCTGGTCAATAGTTGGATTACAATTGGCCCTAGTGCCCCTGGTTAAGGATAGAAAAATACATCCGGGAATGCTGATCGTTCCTATTCGGTGACCCCTGATGAAAGGTGTGCACTTGGATGCCATGTTGGAACAGGACTGGGCTCAGCTGTATGGCCTCTTGCGATTGAACAGCTTGCTGACTATCACTGGCTAACCTCACAGCTTAAGTCTTCACCTTCAGGAGAGGAGTAGTGAAAACTGGAAAAAATCACAATAACTCTGGGCTCCATGTTTCCCAATGCAAATGCTCCTTGATAATTCTAGGAAACTAGTAAGAATAATAATCTAGGGCATGCACCCACTGCTTTCCCACTCAGAGCATCAGAAAACATTTAATCTGTTGCCACTAAAAATGACTCAGCTTTCCTTTCTTTATCCCAGTGCAAATGGAACTCTCCTTAATAACTGAAATAGCTGGGGGGGGGAACGAGAGGAGAAAAAAACTGCATTATATACCTGTAAGGCCGTCACAGAATTTCTTTGAAAAAATGCTTCCTGCCAATTCTCCCCACCAATTTTCTCCTTTCCCATCTTGAAAACGTTGACTCTTTGCTGGGGTATAGTTGTGCGGTTGCAAGTTTTTCTCCAATATCTCATCCAAGTGGCCATTATTCACGTGGTAGCCTCAACAGTGAATGGCAGCAGGTCTTTCGACCGTAGGGGACATCACAGCCAAGCTCAAACATGCCCTCACCCGATATCCACCAATCCACACTTCCAGCAGGGACAAATGGGTAGCAATCAAAGGCAGAGACACTGGACAATTTTCTCCTTTCTAACCCAGAGGTATTGAAGATGCAGCCAACTGTAGCACTTCTACTGCAGCCTTGCTGAGATCAGCTAATTCTGCATCAGGGGATCAAACCTGGAGCCTTTGTAGTCTGTATAGCTCAGCTAACTCATTGAGGCATCAGAGAAGCAATTCAAATGTTTTTAAGAACTATATTTACAAAGTCAAATATGTGCAAATACAGCTTAAGCCTGCTTAATCAAATTTGCTAATAAATGGGCTGTTCGACAAAGCTATTTTCCCTTTGTTTCTGCTCAAACTGACTCACCTGAGCTGCTGGTGCCTCCCATTTGACACATCTCCTGAACCTCATGCCATTAAAATATCACAGCTGAAGCAAATTGTTGCTATGATTTAATCTCCGGGCTCAAAGTATGCATCAGAAGGAGGCACCAGTGCGTCGGGAGAGTTGGTAAATCACAGCTGACTGACAGGAGATTGCGAAGATAGCAGGGCTGGTACATAATGCAAAGGCTATTCCACTCATTTAAGCTGACCATTCAATTTTTAAAAAAAAAATCTGTTAATAGTTTTATTTTATAACAAAAATAAAAAAACTGCAAAAATTACACTCCATTACAAAGTTCAGTTACTGAAATATGAAAGCGTGATAATTTTCCATTGAGCACTGACGAAGCTGAATCTTAAAAGAGCTGCCAGCCACCGTGGCCTCACTTTTCTTCAGTATTGTGTCTCATTTTGCACTGACCCTCATCTTCCTCTGCTTTCGCTTCAATCTGCTCATCTTGTTCTTCCTCCACATGGCTCTCAAAGTCTGGATATCATAACCATAGAAGATCACAGCACAGAAGGAGACCATGTCTGTGTTGGCTCTTCGCCAGAGCAATCCAAAACCAATCCCATAGCTCTTTCCCTAAAGCAATGCACCGTCTCCTGCTATAAATATTTATCCACTTTTCCCTTAAAAGGTGCAATGGTCTCTGCACGAAGTATGCTCCAAAACCATCTGCATAGTTTCTCCTAATCTCACTCAATAGGAGATGTAAGAAAAGGGATTGTGCAGGATGTCATTTATCAGGTACAGAATCCGTTTAACTGGGCTTTCACTGGAAGAATGACGCAGGAATCAAAATAATCCTATAATGAATTGTTCAAATCTGCTGTCAAACTAAAAGAAACATTATGATTCATACAAAGCTCTGCCCAAACTTGTCAATAATCGAGTTTACTCCGTGTTCCAAGAACGATTAACATCATAACCATAATTGGATGGATGCAACATTGTGACTAACTGCTTGAATTTTGCCACAAGTCCAACTTTGATCCAACATATTTACAAATCACTCACTCCCTTCCCTATAAACTTATACGTATTAATTTGTCATTCCTAAACACAACTTTACTGAACGAGATGTGTCAAATATACTATATTTGATGATAACATTGCTCATTTATTGCACTGGCACGTGTTTATGTTGTGTTGCACAAGGCTTCGCAGTTGTGTGGGACAGGCTAGATGGACCAGAGGGTCTTTTCCTATCAGTCATCATATGTGCCTGGGCAACGACTATCAGCAGATAATTATGAACATCACAGCTGAGCCTAAATCCTGACTTCACTCAACATCCGCACAAGTACACAGTTCACCTAATAGCGATCAGAAGCAGGAATTCTAGCTGATTTATTCCCTCCCTAGCCCAGGTGAACTGAAGCCAATTGTAGTGCCCCTATCTCCGCCCTGGCTGAGATCCATTAACTCCGAACAGACAGAGATCAAACCTAGGACATTCTTGAGCAGTAAGACATTCCAAACTGGGCAGTGCATTTACAAACTGAGCTAATGGGCAAGCTGGTGTGCATTAAATATTCTTACCTCAGTGGTAGAAAGAACAGTGTCTTCATCAAGGCTAAGTACTGCATGTGTATTGATGGTGTCATACGGAAGAAAACGGCTGCTCATAACCTGTACATATACAGAAAAACAAAAGTGCATAACTAGTTTTGTATCTTCAAGGGTGGTCTTATGAAAGGGCCTGATAAATGTTTGTTCTCAAACTGATATTTATCACTTACATTGGATAACATCACTGCTGAAACTACATCGACACATTCCGATACCGATAGTTCTAATTTAAACACAGCTGTGCGTTCCTCCCCTATCTCCATCACACTAAATGCAGAGACAGACTGCAAATCATTGCCAAATTATTCTAAACAAGAGGTAACACGCAACGTCATTTGACTTAGCCACAAAATAAATGTTTACTAAAGTTGGCAATCATAGGAAATTGCACGTAGGAGCGTTGAAAGGCTTTCTATGTTTCCTCTTGCTCACATACACTCTCCATGGAGGAAGCCATTTGACTCTATCAATTACAATTGCTGCCTCCCACAGTTGTGAGATTTTGTGAACCTTTAAATGCTTGGCTTTTTTCCCCCACCAAATTTTAAAATGAATATATCAAAGACAAGCAAATATTCTTTTAAATTTAATTCTCCATAAAGCATAGGACTCTTGGTGCCATGTTTACTGGGTTGATCAAGTTTAGTCTTGGTAACATCAAGCCCAAATTGAGGTAAAAGAGATTTGGATTTCCACTCTACCAGCTTTGTTCTGGTGCAAACTGGAAACATTTATTCTTGATATTTCTCAATTAAAAGGTGCACATAATTTTTTTTAAAAGTTTTTCTTTTTTTTCTTAAAGAGTCTATCCAGAGAGCTCAGTAAGTGAGTGAGAAATTAATGGTGTAATTTTTCCCAATTTTCCTCCCTTCGCTCCTGAGGAAACTGAGGAGTATGGTTATCAGGGCACCAGCAACTCTCCGGTATATCACCCAGTGGCTGATCTTCTGGCCTTGTGCAAGCTTAGATGGTGAATGTACATGGGCTATTTTGACTGGACATTACAGACAAGCCCAGTTCTGTTCTCACCTAACATCCACATAAAGAGTGGGAACCTCGCTAATTTTCCAACTCCCTATCCGAGGGACACTAAGGCCATTATAGCAACTCAATTGCTGGCTATGCTGAGATCAGTTCACGCAGTTTCTAGGGTTTTTACTTCCATGCCTTTTATCCACTAGGCCAACCTCGATATTCTAATTATTGTCAAGGTATCATTCAACAAAGATTCCTTTAATGAAAAGATGTATCACTTATTATGGTACAGGAAGAAAAACACTCAAGTGAGAGAGGAAAATGTGATCATTTACTTAAGGTTAGAGACAACTGAAAGCAAAATCATGCATATTTATGTATGAATAAAGGACAAAGCAAACCTCATCCAACCACCCCATTCCTAGCAGTATTGCACTTCGGAAGAAAGCATGTTCTGTGTACTCGAGGACAAGTAGGACTTGTGTTCATTTGCTTTCTTTTTACAGAGCACACAGACATAATTTTTAAAATGTACTTATTGGTCAAAAATATTCTTTGTACAGCAACTCCAATGTGCCCACAGCACAGCTGAAGATCTCCAAATACTTATTTTAGAGGAAGAAAATTAGTCCGATTTAACTGGTGTGCAAAATTTAATCTGAAGGCAAAGTGACAAATAAACATCTCAGCTGATCTGAAATAAAGAAACAAGGGAAACCACTAGGGAGTCCTATATACATTCACAAGGAAACAACAGCTGCAGGATGTTATTGGCAAAAGGTGTGAAGGCCATGGCATGAATTGTAAAAACTGTCCTAAACATTAAACTCAAACACTGTTTTGGAGAATATGTGATCATTTTAAATGTCAAATCTGGATTTAATGTTGGATTCACAAAAATATTTACATAATTTACCCTTATCCTGTATATAATTGCGCCTTAGACCAGAACTCTTGCTATACTTTTTCTAGTAGATGCTTGGGACATCCTACATATAACAGTAGATCGTCATCATTAGGCACAAGAAAGAGCAAAAAAAAGTGGGATGTTTCACAGCACTGGGAACCCCAACATACTGCCCTTATACAATAAAAAAGTTGTATAAATGACAGTCATGGCTAGGAATTTGAATTCCTGATTGTCTTGTTAATATCTCCACTTGATTGTTACCGATTCACTTGACTGGGTTACATACTTTCATGTGAGCCACAGCTTGAACTACTTTTCAATGAAAGTCCTCACGAGCCAAGCTACTTTCACATGACCACTGCACAAAATGCTAAAACATTGATCCACCCAAAAGTAGTATTCATAAAAGTCTATGCAAAGATTTTCTTTATTAAAAAAGTTAGACATGCAGTGAGGATTCTAGTTATAACAAATTGCTCAGGACTCAAATCATATAAACCACAAGTATTAGTGGGATTCAAATTACTGGGCCCAATGCCAATTGATAGTTTATTTTTTGTAATCCATTGATCCTCACTGTATATCCTCTCCGCATAAAAACTGCCACAGTCAGGATGCTAGGTCAATATGTGAGCTAGACCAGAGACAAAGCTTTTAAACTGTTTGGCGACCTATCAGCACAGATTCAAGTATGCTTTATTCTCTTATTCTTTTTGAAAATGTCCAGCAGTACATGATAGAATATAATTTTGGGTGCATGGTAGATGAACCTATGTCTTATCATGAACCCGCCCCCTCCCACTTAAAACTGTTTAAGGATTCTGATGCTTGTGTGTGCATTTTCTTTTTCAAATCATACATTTTTTGGCAAGTAGGTCACAGCTCTTATATCCCAAAGTACACAAAGTTATCAAAGTCAGCAAATCCTTTATGTAATCTCCCCACTGTGTCAATTCACAGGGCAAAGTGAAATGAAGACAAGTATTGCATGGGAGTAAAGTTTGTAAAATTAAACATACAAGAAAACTTACTTTGTTTTCTCCTTCAATTACCAGTACAGGCACAGCAGTGGAGGGCCACCGGTGTTTGGCTGGCAAGGGTTTGTCACAGTCCCATAACACAATAACCTGCAAACAACCAACCGCCATAGACATTAATGCAATCACAAAATGACCTTCCGTCATACATTTTATTTTTTGAATACTTTAATATTTCTCATTCTTTCATTTATAAACAGATCTTGACAATAGTTCCCCAATCACAGAGCTATTGACAAACATCTTGAGTAAAATCAGTCCAATTAAAAAGGGGCAAAAAAAAACAAGGGAAAAATCATTTTGTGTGTGTGTGTGTGTGTGTGTGTGTGTGTGGTGTGCGCGCGCGCATTTTAAGAGAATTAAAACATTATGAATCAAGATGCAATAAATGACATTTTACTCTTTGCAGGTCTTCCATTTTCAGTTTACAAGCAGGTACTGTGGTAAATGGAGCAACATAGCTACCGTGGAAAGGTGCACCACAATATTAATGATTTACACTTAAACAGATTTTCCATGCTCCTCCCACGACTTGGTGGGTTTATCCAGTAAGCAGCCAAACCACACAAACCAGGAAGGTCAAGGTTGATCCCCAATTTGTGCTGAGTTAGCCGATCTCTGCCGCAATGGTAGGGGCACTTTAAATCACCATAGCTCCACAATTTTGGAAGGGGGCAAAGGGGGGAAAAAAAACATCAGCCTATATTGCAACTTCTGATCGCTATCTAAACACACCGGCTAGAAGTGGGTGCGTATGTGCATTGGGCGAAGGTAGACTTGGGTTCAACTGTGATGACCCCACAGACACTTGGTTGCTGACATTCACCGTCAAAGCTCATACATGAGTAATGGTCAATTAGGTGAGGTACTGGTTGGCACTTGGCACGTATGAAACTGGACTGCAGTAAAGAGTTGATGCCTTCAGAAGGGCAGGGAAGAAAATTGGCAAGAATTTTTATAAAACACAAATCTCCACTCCAACCTCTTCTTAAAAAAAAAACAAATTTTGCTAAATATGACAGAAAAACGGTCTGCCTACCTGGGCACAATATTGGGACTTAGCTACTGCTACTAAGAGTTTTAATATCGGCTGTGACTGCGAAACCAGCGGAGTCACTGCGTGGATAACAGCAGTAAACTTGGATGAAGGCTTTATACCTGAAAGCAAAAACACAGGAAAATCGTAAAAATCAGTGGCTGAATTCACAAAAACAACTTAAGTATAGAACTTAAGCTGCTGACATTAGTTGGCTAAACACATGTACATAAAACTAAGACATGATCCTAACCAGACAGTGTGTTTAATAATACAGTTCATTAAATCTTATAGCTAAACACATTAGCAGCACACATTCGGAAATCCAGTAGAATGCAACTGTGAAAGAGCACAACAACAAAATCACTTATCTACATTATTCTAGTTCCATTTTGAGAAAGAAAAATTATAAGGAATTCAACTTTGCAGTAGTCATTCCATGAGTTTGTATCAATAATTATTTTATAATGCAAAAGTTGGCTTCTACCATATTTAGTCGTATGCAGATAACCTAAAACATCAAAAGTGAGTAAAAGCTAAAGATTGCTACTCTTAAGTATTGCTGCATTCATAAAATTCTTCTGCAACTACATCAGTACAGACGGTCAGTGAACTGTGAAATTTCATTTTGGCATGTTTGCCTATCCTACCAATGCCATACATGGAAGTAATCTGACATTCAGATTCCAGTTTACTTTGACGCTACTATATGGATAATGCATTACATCATTATAAATTTTGTACCATACATATACTGTAATTATAGCTTATACAAGAAAAGAATTCAACACGTAAAGGATTACCAACATATTATGGTTTATCAATGTGATCAATATTTTCATATAAGCCTGAATTAATTTGCATAGTGTCAGTTACAAAAAGAAACTGTAGTACATGCTACTTACCTAGATAAGAATAATAAAAAGGAAAGTCTCCTAGATGTGTTGAATACTGTGGCTGACTAAACAATCCTCCTGGAGGTTTATTCCAAATTAAGCCATTGCGAGATATATGGTTAAAGATTCTGTCTTGAATTATCTTTTAAAAAAAATACACAGTTAGCAATACTAGTGACATTTTAAATAGAGACTGTGTGACCTAGGGATGTATAATTCACAAACACTGGAGAGTCAACTAGTGATTTATTTTTCGTAATCCACCAGCGACTGCTGTCTGTTTAGTTTCTAGATCAGCTCTGTATAAGTGTACAGGTGGAATAGTGACACCAACAAATATATTTCATTTTTATACAGCCACAATAAATGTGGCAACACCACATTTAAACATTGCTTGAAGATTTAACTTAAGTTATGAAAGAAAAAAATAAACTACCACAATAAAATCTACAGTTAATTTGTCAGTGACGATTTACAATGGTAATATAAGCATAAAGATTTTTTTTTAATGATGTAACAACTTAACCCAGTATTTTAAGTTAAGCTATTACACAATCTGTTTCATCAACCTAATGGGCACAGCACAGAGTCACACCGAACCAGGAATTTCCAGACTCAATTCCTAGTCTAGGCTGAATTTGCTTATCTTAGCTAGAGAAGCAATTGGGGTGTGACAATTCGATTCTAGGCTAAAGAGTCATGATGTGGAGATGCCGGTGATGGACTGGGGTTGACAAATGTAAGGAATCTTACAACACCAGGTTATAGTCCAACTGTTTTATTTAAAAATCACAAGCTTTCGGAGGCTTTCTCCTTCGTCAGGTGAGTGAGTGTGGGATTCCATGGAAGGTTACTGCATTTATATTCAGAGAACAATACCTGGTGATTACAGATAATCTTGACAACGGGCAGTTGGAAAGATTATCTGTAATCACCAGGTATTGTTCTCTGAATATAAATGCGGTAACCCTCCATGGAATCCCACACTCACTCACCTGACGAAGGAGAAAGCCTCCGAAAGCTTGTGATTTTTAAATAAAACAGCTGGACTATAACCTGGTGTTGTAAGATTCCTTACACAGGCTAAAGAGTGGGGGAGGGCAAGAGAAGAGATCAACCAGGCTTCTCACTGCTGATTGCTATCCAGTTTTACTGGCTGGGAAGCATCGATAATGGGTCAGAATAGGATTGTTTTCAACTTTGACGCCCCATCAAATCTTTGGGTTTTTACACTAGATATTTCAGCAGTGAGAACCCTGGTTAATCTTCTCTTCACCCCACCCCGCCCCACCCTCCTGTAAGCAGACCTCACGCTCCCTAAGATCGGCCCAATATCTAGGTAAACATTAGTGAGATGCAGCGATCATAACGGAGAACTCGTGCTCTGTACACCGGCTACTGCAACGTGTCACGTGCAATGACATGACCTTCCTCTCTTTGAAAAATGGACTGAATACACAGAATGAGGCCAGGCTCTAACCCAACAAGTGATTAGGAATCTTTGGAATTCTCTACCCCAGAGGGCTGTGGATGCTCAGTCGTTGAGTATATTCAAGGCTGAGATCGATAGATTTTTGGACTCGAGGGGAATGAAGGGACATGGGGATCGGGCAGGAAAGTAGAGTTGAGGTCAAAGATCAGCCATGATCTGATTGAATCACGGAACAGGCTCGAGGGGCCGTATGACCTACTCCTGTTCCTATTTCTTATGTTCTTAAGTGGTTTCATTTACATAAGATAGGGGAATGAACAGCAAACAATACACGATTAATCATACATTTCTCTACTTTCTCTGCTTTCTCTCTAAATTTTGAACTTTAAACAGAAGGTTACTTGCTGTAGTTTCAATCTGGCCTAGCCTCCCTGTTGGCTGGCTCAAAACAAACACTGGTTGCAGAACTCAAATTCCGACTCTAGACTGCCCACTTTCGCAGGCAAGCTTACCCATAGAAATACAATCTAAACACTTCTGAAGTTATAAAGAAGCAGAAAGTAATAGATGACTGCATTTCTCATAATTACATGTGATCCATCAATTTTGGATGGATAGCCAACCTCTAAATGGCAAAGATGTTCGTGATTAAACATAATGGCTCTAGTCAATTAAATCAGTTTACAGGTTAGGCAGTCCATTGTGGTTGCCTTAGAAACTCACACCTTGTGAACCCCCCCACAGCCAGCCTGTTTGGGCCCTGAGTTAATAGCCTTTCTGTTGAGAAATACACTGTGTGACTGTGGTATTTTAACTCCTTCCATGCTGATTCTAGCCTTGAAGAATCTACATCAAAAATGTAATAAAGACAAAAGTACATTTTTGTCACCTGGCCCCACTGACTAATAGCCTGCAGA
Organism: Heptranchias perlo; assembly: GCF_035084215.1. Classification (NCBI taxonomy): domain Eukaryota; kingdom Metazoa; phylum Chordata; class Chondrichthyes; order Hexanchiformes; family Hexanchidae; genus Heptranchias; species Heptranchias perlo. The sequence continues at coordinate 94,009,447 of NC_090327.1, forward strand.
TATTCACTGTCTAGACTTGTGCACTAAAAATACCATTTGGGCATAGTTTTGAAGGGATGTTGACATTTGTATAGTGTACCCCACCAATTTAGCACTATCAGTAGAGAAAGTTGGCAAAAAAGCAGCATGAGCAGGAGAAATATTTTATTCATATTAAAAACTTCACAAATTTAGAATCAGCTTTCCCTCCCAAAGAGTTTTCAAAGTAGTTTTAAGACTAGTTTCATACCATCTTCCAAATTTTGTAAAACTATCTTGTTAAAATGAATGGAAATGTGAAATCACTGTTTCACATTATGATTTTATGGTGATATGTTCATTATAGTCTCTGAAGGGAAACCCAATAAATACACCAAAGAGCTTTTGTATAAGATTCTTGAAGAACTAGAAGTTAAAATATTCAAGGCTCTCTTCCATTCAAGTAGTTTGTCAAATATGTGATGAAGTATGACATATTGCATCTCATTTATTCAGCTGGAAATCTTCTGGGATCCAACCCACACATTTATAGCATCAATGCATTTCCAGATTTTATATAGAGCACTTCCCCACCCTCCTCCAAAATAACCAAAAAAGTCAATTATTTTGCATGCTGTATATGTAAAAATACAGAAATTGTGTTGGATTGGATAAGCTTTCCACATATACTGTTGAACCTACTGTTGCAAAGGTTAGTCAAAATCTCCATAATAGACACAACTTGGTCACGATGAGCAGAAATTAATCTGACAATCAGTTCCATATATCTACCTAATCATGAAATCTTAGACTTAAATCATTTGTAAATTGGTTTTTAACACCCACCAAAAACCCACACTTCATTTAAAATTGGTTCAGAATGTACAAATCCTCTATTACTAATTGCTCTAGTAACGTACCACAGTTTTCACTGTTGGATTAAAGGCCAAATCGGCATGTATCATACCCAATTCATACTCACTTCTAACGTAGTCAATACTATCCTCTCAACTGAAGAAAAATAAGCCTCCCATAAGAACTGCGTCTGTTGCCTAAGTGCTAGGATTTTGTCCTGATTAATAGACCTTATTGTTGAAGGTATCTGTAAGACAAGACAATGAACAATAAGCAATGGCAGAAAATGTGCACCTTTTAATTGAATTTACTAATTGATGAATAAATCTACATGACATTCAGGAGAAAATCTGCCAGTTTATTGCTTCAGTGCAGTAATGAATTTGCAAGTCACTTGACACAACATGTGAACCAGACCTGTAACCAGTACAACACAAAGAGCTCAGGCCAGCAAGTACTGTCCAAGCACAGCTTCTTTTAAGTGAGGAATTATTTTAAGATGTACATAATTTCAACTCCTGCCCAACTAAAAAACTAAATCAAACCATTATCGTTTTTAAAAGGTATAGCAGTTAAAATTTCCACTGATTAATGGTTTTGTTTTGCTGCTACTTTTTAAGTTCTAAAATGCACAATTTGAATGTTATAAAAAATAAAGATTAAACAACAAATTTCAGTTTCATTTGTTACATGTAATTTACTGTAATTACTAAATTCTAAGCAGTCCCTTTAATACCTTACATTAGTTTCAGTTGAAGGATTTATGCTTTACCTTTTTCTTGACATTTCATACAATTAAAAAAAGCTTATTTTCTCAGCCACTTAAAATGGTTTCCCTGGGGGGTTTTCAGTTGAACTAGAGAGGTGGAAGAAAGGCCAGGCTTGCAAGCAGCAAACCCTGGCATATTCTGTGAATGGCCAGTTGTACTGTCAATCAAAAAATAAATCGGAGTTGTATGCATGGAGGCATGCTGAGAATTGTAGCTTGCAACCTTGCTGAGTTGAGTCTCTTCAGTGATGGCCTAGATATCTCCCATGAACTCAAGTCCTGAGGCTTCTCACAGGCCTTTGATGAAAACATTTTTAGACACATTTGAAACACAAAAATGTCATTGTACATGTAAATTTAATAACTTTCTTGTAAATTTTATATTTTTGTATCTTTATCACATCACAATAATTTTTCCAGTACTAAGTTTCTTTAATGGAAGTGCAAAATAGTGGCTGATAGAATTTTCCAAAAATACCTGGATCAACTTCATTAGCTCACCTTAGTGGTAGGTTTTGTTAACAGTTCATTGTTGAACAATTGTTTTCATATACTATTAGTATTTTCTCTATCTGACTGTTTTTCATTGGTATGTTCTCTACTTGTTCAGTTGTGATTAAATTTAGGCCAAATAAGGTGCAAGTGTGATACATCAAATTTGATATCCCAGATGTTGCACATGGTAAGTCGAATGACTTATGTTATAAGGTCAGAAACATTATGCCATGTAATGCACAATGTATTATTCTGCTACTAAGGTGCAACTGTGTACCTTTAAAGCAACAAAGTTTAATGCTGTTAAGTATAAACTGGGCGAGATATTTTAGAGTTTAGTTGTTATTCAGACTGCATGTCAAAACTCTGGTGTTTTTTCTTCAAGCATGATTGGCAATGTATATTTAGAAGTTGAAGATATATGCTTCTGGAAAATGTCTTTGTACATTCCAAATGACTGCCGTAGATCTTTATTTTAAAAAAAAGGGTGACACAGAAGTTTGAGTGTGACAAAGAAGTGTTGGGCTGCAGATCCCAAAATCCGTCCCACCTCAAGAGGCAAGTGTTTAAAATAGTGAAAAGTATCCATTAGTGGCGACGACAATGTGCAGTGTGAAACTTTATATAGTCACAATAAATTTGCAGAACTGTACTTATACCACCACTAGAAGCGGGTATACATCTATTTTCATGTTCTGTTTGGGGGGCAGCAAAATACAATTGACAAACATTGAGATTTTAAAAAAGGCTACATTTTTAAAGCAGGAACATGCTGTGCCATTTAGCAGTAGAATGTGGGCTGCGATCTCCACACAGCTGGATTCTGATCTGAACTACATCACAGGAGAAGGTAACAAGCAGAGGTGAGTGAAGAAAAGAAGGTGCGTCAATCTGGGTGCTGCACACAACTTTGTGGCTGGTTATACAGTGGTATCGGCAGAGGCTGAATTTTCCATCTACTTTTTCATCTCGGCAATACTGTGAAGATTTTCAAAAAGTGGAATTTAAAAAACTGCAAATCAATATTCATAAGGGGTCCAAGTCAATGACAAAATATAATCGATCTAGATGCTTTGACAAGTACTGTAATTATGAGGAATGTATAATTATCTGGTATGTGAAGTTGTCTGTTTAATGTTCAACAGCTGTTTTTATTAAAAAGCATTTGATGAATCACAGGAAGCCAGTAATTGGCCTCCTGCAGTAACATGTTCCTGTGTGAAGTGTGAACTGTAAATCCAAACTAATCAAAGCAGGAAATAAAATAAAATGAATTCTTAAGGGTTCAAATTTCACTGGGGAAATCCTCTACTGTAACAATGCAATATGGAAACATCTGTGAGATAACCTGCACTGAATGTAATTACTGGGAAAGAATTGGCTCTTGTGAACTATTCCACCAAGACAAACATAACAGAATTCTCCAAATAATTACAGTACATTATCAATCCCAGAGAGACAGTTACAGAACTCATGTCCTTCACTGAGTGCAAATTAGTTTATCAATGTGTGAGAGAGACCTGGCACATCCTACCCATAAATAAATTTAGAAATATCTAGTTGAGACTCATAACATATAGATCTTAAATAGTTAACACAAAGCTGTAACATCAATTTTCTAAAATGTTCAGCCTTAATACAATCTTACTAAATATGTAACTAAAGATGCCAGACTCAAGTCACGCAGGTGGAGCAGAGACAATTGTCTTCCTAATACAAGTGACTGACTGCAGAGTTAACCACAGGGTGCTATCAGTGACATAAATACAGGTACCAAGAGACACGAGCATGTGTTTGTCACAGACTCGGAGGACTGCATCCATAGGAAATGAAACAGCACTAAGAATTGTACACTCCTTTGAATTCACTATTTCACATAATCTAATTTCCTATTTGCAACGCGTATGTACATTAATGTATTGGCATTAATGTATCTAGATCACAAATGCCCAATGAAGGAGTCCTGATGGGCCAAATGGCTTGTTTCTGTGCTGTGGCATTCTATAGATTCTATTATAAGTATTAGTTATCCGCCATAGAAAATTCAATAGTACTTAATATTCAAATAACGCTTTATCTTTCCCAATTCAAAGTTATTTAAGCCCTTAGTTACTTTTCTCTGAATATTTACAGAGTAGCCAGATGTTAAATTAGTCTTAAAAAAAAACTATTTTCTTGAATTGCATTGGCTGAAAATCAATATCTCATCTAACATATAATAACCTGACTAGAAGAATGTAACAAAGGTCCATTCCGATTTTAATTCAAATTACATTTTGTAAGCCATGAGACAAAAGGAATTAATTTTCAAGTCCTAAAACTTGATTGAAAACTGCAAGCCACATCAGACATACGTTCAGCATCAATAATGTCTGAAGGAAATACAATATGCAGGCAACACACTGCATTATATGCTTCTCTTTACATAAGTATGGTGACAATATGATGACCTAATAGTATAGCACATGGATTTAGTTCAGCAACTATCAGAACAAATCTGAGCTATTTTAGAGGTACCAAGAACTGCAAGACTTCCCCAAAGAGTAAAGCAGGAAACATTTGGGAATAGCAGTCTCTTGTCACTAATAGCAGCATAGAGTATTCTACATTTGCACTGCAAAGCATGGTTCTTGCCATACACTTGGTTAGAGTAGAGTAGAGTACACAGTTGAGAGCAGGGGTGGAGGGGAGAAATAGCTGGAAATGTCACACTATGCTCACGTTTGGTTCTGAATCGATATCACAATATCCAATTACACTTTAGGCAAGTGCTGTATTTTTGACAACAAAGGCCCGCTATACGGCAAATCAAATCAAGCGAACCCACCCTCTTGCTTACACAGAATTATTAGCAAGGAAACAAGCCATTTATCCCCACCAATGTTGCCATTTGTCCTCCACACGAGCAGTAATCCTAATCCCATGTGCCTGCCCTGTTCTCATATCCTTTTAACCTCCATTCCTTCAACCATCTAACTAACTTATTCTTAATAGTTGACACAGTGTTTGCTTCAATCACTAACTCCAGTAGTGCATTTCACAGTCTCACAACTCTGAGTAAAAAGTTTCTTCTATTCTCTGCTCTAAATCTTTTATATTTAACCTTATGTCTATGTCCCTTTGTTCTTGACCACCCCTCACCATTAGAAACAGTCTGTTCCTATCTACCATATCCCATCCCTTCATAATTTAAAACATCTATCAAATCACCGATAATAGCCTTTGTTTTAATGAAATAGCCCCAATTTTTCAGGTCTTTTTCGAATTTGTATTTACTGATACTAGGCAGCATCATAGCAAATTTGCACTGTACCTTCTTTATTACCAGAACATCCTTTCTACGGTGTGGAGCTCAAAACTACACAGTACTCCAACTGTGATCTTACTATGGTTTTATATAGATTCACCATTACATCTCGACTTTTATATTCTATAATTCTTGCCATAAAACCCAGTATTCCATCAGCTTTTTTCATGTTCTTATCCAGTTGAGGGGCTGCTTTTAATGTTTTGTGAACCTGAACCCCCAAATCCCTCTGCTCTTCTGCAAACCGAGAGTAGTGGTGAACAGTTGTGTTTCAGACTAGAGGGAAGTGTACAGTGGTGTTCCCCAGGGGTCGGTATTAGGACCACTGCTCTTTTTGATATTATATTAAGGACCTGGACTTGGGTATACAGGGAATAATTTCAAAGTTTGCAGATGACACAAAACTCAGGAATGTAGTAAACAATGTGAAGGATAGTAACAGACTTCAGGAGGACTGGTTAAATGGGCAGACACATGGAAGATGAAATTTAACGCACAGAAAAGTGATACATTTTGGTAGGATGAGTAAGGAGAGGCAATATAAACTAAATGGTACAATTTTAAAGGGGGTGCAGGAACAGAGAGACCTGGAGGTGTATGTACACAAATCTTTGAAGATGGCAGGACAAGTTGAGAAAGCTGTTAAAAAAGCATATGGAATCCTTGGCTTTATTAATTGAGGCATAGAGTACAAAAGCAAGGAAGTTATGCTAAACCTTTATAAAACACTGATTAGGCCTCGGCTGGAGTATTGTGTTCAATTCTGGGCACCACACTTTAGGAAGGATGTCAAGGCCTGAGAGAGGGTGCAGAAGAGATTTACTAGAATGGCACCAGGAATGAGGGACTTCAGTTATGTGGAGAGACTGGAGAAGCTGGGGTTATTCTCCTTAGAGCAGAGAAGGTTGAGAGGAGATTTGATACAGGTGTTCAAAATCATGAAGGGTTTTGATACAGTAAAAAGGAAAAACTGATTCCAGTGGCAGCAGGGTCGGTAACCAGAGGACACAGATTTAAGGAGATTGGCAAAAGAACATAAGGAAACATTTTTTTATGCAGAGAGTCGTTATAATCTGGAATGCTCTGCCTGAAAGGGTGGTGGAAACAGATTCAATAATAACTTTCAAAAAGGAAATTGGATAAATACTGGAAGGGAAAAAATTTACAGGGATATGGGGAAAGAGCAGGGGAATGGGACTAATTGGATAGCTCTTTCAAAGAGCCGGCACAGGCATGATAGGCTGAATGGCCTCTTTCTGTGCTATAACATACTATGATACTATGGCCATCCAACTCTTTCCCCCCTCCCCCCCCACCCCAAGTATAATTATTACGTATTGACATTAAATTCCATCTGCCACTTTTTTGCCCATTCCACCACCTTATCAAGACCCCAATGCATTTTCTTTGGTCATTTATTTACTATTCCCCCTATTTTAGTGTTGCCGTGTAAATTTAGACACCGTTCTGTCTGGCCTTATATCCAAATCATTGATGTACATAGTGAAGAGAAGTGGTCCCTGAACAGAACCCTGTGGGATACCCACTTCCAACCACTCTGAGAAATTGCCCTTAACTCCTACTCTCTCTTTCCTCCCTTCCAACTGTTTTGAATCCAATTTTCTACCTTTTCCATAATTCCATAGCTCTTAATCTTCGCCGATTGTCTCCTGTGTGGTGGCCTGTAAAAGGATCTCAATGTCTATGTACACCATATCCACTGCATTTCCCCATCCATCATATCTGTCACCTCAAAGAACTCCATCAATCAGGTGTGTCAGGCACGATTTTCCTTTCTGTAATCTGTACTGGCTGCTTCTAATTTGTTGTCTTCATACTAAATATTTAGTAATTTCATCTTTAAATAAATTCTAAAATTTTTTCTACCACAAATGTTAAATTAACTGGCCTATAATTACCTGGGTTAGCTATGTCTCCCTTTTTGAAAATGGGTATTACATTGACCACTCTCCAGTCCTCCGGCACACATTCACCCTCAGTAGAACCTTGATTCTTATTTACGTACTCATACTCCAGCAGTTTCCTCAACTTCATACTATTTTAATACGGAAAAACTTGGAGGCTTACTTCCTCCATAACCTTTCTCTGTGACACATGCTAGGCTACGGTTTTATGAACAGCAGCATCCCTCTGGTACAGTTGCCATTCTTCACGTATCAGCCTCGATGATGAATCTTGACTGATAATTTGACCATGAGACATTCACAGTTGAGGCCAAACTGGTTCTCCCCTGGCATTCGCTTTTCAGCAGGGGCCATTAGATAACAACCAGGAGCAGGAACCCTGGCTGATTTCCCCCACCCCTTCTGGCCCAGAGACACTAAGGTCAATTGTAGGGTTCCTACAACATAAAGCAGACATGGACCCCAGGACTGTCCTGGTCTTCATGTAACCACTGGGTCATTGTGGGAATGGAGAACAAGTCATGGATCTTGAGTGTGACATTTTGTCAATACAATGATCTCTAGCATTTGTTACACAATCATAGATAATGGAAATAAAAACTAGGAGACTCTGTACCAATCACCTAGAATCTCCTCCCATCACCACCGACTGTTCAGAAACTTCTTCAAAATACTTCAATATTGTTCAAAAAATAAGTGATTACTGTACAAAAGTACATGGCTACAATACAGCTCTCCTACCTGTAGTAACAACCTTTCATCTCCAACAACAATTGCTTGGTTCCAGTCAATGACTTCTGAGAATGGCAGCTCCCAGCCGTTACTTAGCATCACTGGAATACATGCAGCCTGCAACAAGTTACAGAAAACTATTAATAGTTATAATGAAAAACATACAAAAATGTGTCCAAGATAAAAATGCAGGCTTGTTGATAATAATGCCTAAATAAGTATGTAAAATTAAAGGAACATTATTTGGCATCTGTGATAAGATTTCAGAGCCGGAAACTTTTTGCATAAAACACTTTGCCTATTATATACGTGACCCTTATTCCCCTACTGATTACTTGAGCAACCTTGTCTTCCTCATCTGGAGGATGAAATACTGAAGAAAAAGATTTATGTTAGATCATTTAAATAAGTCATATCACTAATGACTACAAATTTTCTAATTCATTCTCAGGATGTGAACATCGCTGGCAAGGCTGGCATTTATTGCCCATCCCCAGTTGTCCTGAGAAGGTGGTGGTGAGCCACCTTCGTGAACTACTGCAGATTTGGTACAACTGAGTGGCTTACTAGGCCACTTCAGCCAGCAGTTAAAAGCCAACGAAGTTGGTGTCGGACTCGCATTCTCTGGATTATTAGTCCAGGCTTCTGGATGACTAGTCCAGTAACATAAACACTACACTACCGTACCCATAAAATCACAAAGAAATACACAGAAGCGACAACACGGAAACAAGACATTTGGCCCAACCAGTCTGTGTCACCATTTACCACATAAGCAATTAGTTTTAATCACAGTTACTCATCCTGTTCTCATATCCCTTTATCTCTTGTTCCTTTATCCAAATATCCAATCTAATTTTGAATGTTTTCATAGTTTCTGCCTCAAACACTAACCCAAGAAGTGAATTTCACCACTTCACAACTCCGTGGAAAGAAGTTTCTCCTGCCCTCTGTTCTAAATCCTTTTACATTTAATCTTGTATCTATGACCCCCTCAACTACTGGAATCAGTGCTTCTATCTACTTTGTCTCATCGTTTCAGAATTTTAAACACTTCTATCAAATTGTACCACAATCTGCCTTGTTCTAAACGGAAAAAAAGGCTTAATTTTTCATGGTCTTTCTTTGTATTTCGTCATACCAGGCAACACCCTAGTGAATCTGTGTTGTACCCTCTCTAAAGACTCAATATTCCTCCCATAGTATGCAGCCTAATACTGCACACAGTACTCTAACTGAGGTCTTAATAAGGTTATATATAGGCTCATCATTATCTCTTGGCTTTTATATTCTATGCCTCTTGAGATAAAACCTAGAATTCTATTAGTTTTTTTTTAAAGCCTTACCAACTTGATGTGCTGCCTTTAATGTTCTGTGAACCTGTACTCTCAAATCCCCCTGCTCTTCCACAGCACTGAGCCTACTTCCAGTCAGAGTATAATTACTGCTGTTATTTTATTAGCCAAAATGCATCATAAGACATACCAGCTCAGAATGATTCAGTTAAAACATATACAGTTGCTACTAGTCTCCACTTTATGATCAGTATATTGAAAAATTGGAATTAAATTCCAGGGAAGGATTCAATGTTAAAAAGGAAAAAAATGTCACAAGATACACAGTATTGAAAATGATTTCATTGTTCATGTTTGAAAAGCTAAATGACCATTTTGATAACTTGGTCACTGTTACCCATCAGGTAGAAGCAGTACTAAAAGTATCCATAAAAACAAGTCAATGGCATAACTTCCATTACTGAGGTAATTTGCATAACTATGCACTTTGCACATTCTGATGCCAGAATGCACACAATTCTATAACTTTTTAATATTTTGCATCTAAGTTTTGTTATCATTTGCTTTATTATGTCAGCTAAATGAGCAGCAGCTATTGGCTATTTTTTATGGAAAGGAGAAAGTAAATATGACTGTGTGCCATGCAACATCCATGGGCATCTTGCACATAGCTGTCGGTTCGAAACAAACATCTTGTACTTTCTTGAATGCAACCTGGGGAGGAGGACTCCTGATTTTCTTGTTTCCCCTGTGGGGTGTTTGGCTTCCACTGCCTGCTTCTCAACAGTAACACTGATGAGATGGGGAACTCAGTGGTGTGGGAGATCTCTGGCTCAAACTCATGTCTTAACCACAGCATTTGGTGCTCAATCATGTTTACACTTTCCTTTGTTATTAACTATTGCACTCATTGCTCTGAAGGTATTTAATTATCGTCATCAAATTAAGAAAGAAAAAACTTGTTTTATGTTGCGCTCTCTCACATCCTCACAAAGTCAGCAGGAGTTCTTACACCTACATTTGTCCCAAGTGATACAAAATACTTGCTTTAAAATTAGTATTTTACATCACCCGTGAAAACTTTATGGTTTATCATAAGCATCAAGAATCCTCTATATACTAATACAGGAGTCTGCAAATTTCAAATGAATGCCAGTCTAACAGAATAAATGACAGTTACCTACTACCAACCCAATTTAAAAAAAAAATTAATTGTCACAGGACCACTTTCCTTTGAGAAATTCATTTAGCTTTTCAAACATGAACAATGAAACCACCTGCCATCATCTGAAGTTCAGCATATCATAAACTAGATAGTGGGTTCCCCTAAAAAGACAGTTCTTATTACGCTACTGATTCTGGGTCATTAGAAACATCAACTTTCTCACTTGTCTAATGTCTTTTAATTGCCAAGGCCAACAAGTATCAGACTGCACCTTAGGTACACAAAATATGCAATCGATCTGCAGCTCTAAAAGATACTAACCCACGATGTAATTCTGGTCAACAATCAAAACATTTGAGTGTTCTCAGTTTACTTATTCATTGGTCTTCAATGATCTACGTTTCACCCAGACTTAAAATGGGTCCTAACTAACTACAGCCAGTTTTAAATTTAATCCCAGCATCTTTCATTTAACTTTGCGAATCACGATTTCAATTACTTCAATTAAAAAATTATAATGTATATTTAAGAAATGGGGGTGCCAGAACAGTGAAGTATAAGTCCAAAGAGGTTACACAGAGGTGTTCTAATGCACTGGTCAGACCTCACCTGGTGGTGAATAAGTTCATAACTAGACCCATCCAATTCCACTATTGCAAGAGTGTCTGTGCCTTTAGTCTTTGTGGGTTGCATGGGTGTGTACCATGGAATCTCGGAGGCCATATATAAAGTTTAAATCCATGTAGTGCCCATTTGGTAGGCGCTATGCAGAGTCCTAAGCTCCGAAAATGGCGTCCGAGCTGCACATGAACACTTCCGGTGTGACGTGCACAGGACGCCAACTTCGTAAAGGTGTTTGCACACGCTCACTTAACAAATGCCAGCAGCATGTAAAGTAGGGAGAATATGCAGTAGATCAGTGTGCAATGCTGATTTAAAGGGACAGATGCAATTTTGGAACTCCACGCTCCAGCCAACGCACTGTCTTAACCTCGCACAGCTGAACAGGTCTTAAACGGCATGTCATGGAGGACCCCATCTACCAGTGCTATTTAAAGGGATCATGCAGGAGTTACAGGTTCGTTGCTGGATTATTGCTTTTGGCTGCTGATGCATTTGTACCTGTTTTTGGAGGTCTCCTATACTTGAATACAAGGATAAGGGGACATAGTCTGAAAATTACAGCCAGGACTTTCAAGAGTGCAATTAGGAAAAGTTTTCACATGCAAAGGGTGGTAGAAGTTTGGAACTCTCTTCTGCAAATGGCAGTTGATGCTAGCTCAACTGTTAATTTTAAATCTGAGATTGATAGATTTTTGTTAACGAAAGGTATTAAGGGATATGGAGCTAAGGCGGGTATATGGAGTTAGGTCACAGATCAGCCATGATCTCATTGAATGGCGGGACAGGCTCAAGGGGCTAAATTACCTATTCCTGTTCTTATGCTCCTATAATAACGTTTCAATACTCTACAGGGAGTGGGCTGGCTAGCTGACAGATAACAGCAAGGGTACTGGCGGAGTGGCAGGGGTGGGACAGGAATGCTGTCACCCTGAAAGAGGACAGTAGGTTCATGTTCCATGGAGCTACTTGCTGCCTCCTGTTATGCGCCACCTTCTCCTGCAAGAAAGCGGGACTTGTGTCAGTGCGTGTCCTGCAAGATGTTTGGGTGATGTGCCTGCCATGAATAGCTGCCAGTGTGTGTGACCTGTGAGTTGTGGGTGTGCAGCTTGCAACAGTGGTAATGTGTGAGGGTGAGATGAAGCATCTGATTGGAAGTGTTGAGTGCTGATTGAAAGAGTTTGTTGGTAGGTGGATGATGGGGGGTGTAGTGCATGGAGCAGTGGATGAGGCTAGTGGTGCAGTTGATAGGAGATGCCACTTGACAGTTGAACTCACGCACCTTGACCACTCGTGTCAAATCACTGCACTTCTTCCTGCACTGTATCCATGTTCATGGTGCTATGCCCCTGGCATTGACCTCGGCCCCTACTGCCTCGGGAGCGTATGTATGGAGGGCCTTTTGCCCTACCTGCAGATATAGGATGCCCCTCCTTCTGTACACCTCTTACACCAAGGTCTCTAGTGCATCAGAGAACCTTGGTGCACGTTCTCTCGCAGGCCCGGTACAAACTCAGATCGGCGGGGTCTGGCATGCAGATTGGAGGATGTAGTTGTGAACAACCTTTATTCAATGTTTTAAAATAACTCAACAGTTTGTAAACATAAGAATGGGACCTGCATCTGTGTTTTACGTGTGCGATTTCTGATCTCCTTTCAAACTCTGTTCAGACCCGTATCTTATATTTTGAAAATATAAGAGTCCCGCAAACTTTGAGCAGCCAAGCTGCTGCTCATTAAAAATTCCAGAGTTCCTATCATCACCATTCTTCACTGTATTGCAACACAGATTCACTTCACCATTGACTTCCACCACTTCCTGCAGCCACAGTGCACCTCTCCTTTAAGAGGTGCAAGCTGCCTTTAAGTGATGCTAGCCACTCCCGATATCTGGGCCCCCTGCTGTTGAGCAGCCACTCAACACCGCAGGTAGGTCTGGCTGCACGCAGCAATCATGTAAAACAACAAGCAGCAGGAGTGTTACTTGCTGCCTGCATCTCAATGATCAGGCGCGGCTTAATCGCGCACCGCGATCCCTGCGCCCGTTTTTGGGGGCTAACCAATTTAACCCCTGGTGCGTTTAATTTAAGATTTATTCATCAGTGATGCAGCATTGCTAAGAACTGCCCTTTCCAAACCTCCAAGCCCACAAAATTCAAACAGGACAATCCAGAGAATGAGATACAAGCACAAATTGTCCTGAGTTGCTTGGGCTGCAGTGCTAGGGGTCAGGGTCACAGTTTAGACATCCATGCACTATAAGACCCTGGTTAATCAGCTGTTTTTTGTGGGGTGGGGGGGGTAGCAGAAAACAAACTCGTAGGTCAATCTCTCACCAACAGCTGTGCACACTTAGTCTGGTTGAACTAAAAAAGCAGATGTAACTGCATTCAAGTGTAATAGGATTAGGATTGGACTTGACCTTCCCTCCCCTATGAAATCCTAAATATAAGTGAGCATCTCCACTCAGCATAAATGCTACAAATATGCACACAAAAACAAAATGCCCAGACACCAAAGAAGAAAGAAGCTAATAGTGCTGTATGTTTTTCACCTTAAGTTTATATTTTAAAAAAGCACAGCATCACCTATATCCATTGTACATCAATTACCTGTAAAGCCTCCAGAAACCGGAAAGATCCCAATCTACGGCCCCTTGGAACCAAACAGAAGGTGGAATTGTGCAACATCTCTCGATAATCGTATCTAGGGAAAAATAAAGAGGAACAAACAGTTTAAAAAAAAGCTCAACCTTATTCCCTAAACTCAATCAACAAGTGTTTATCTTTTTTAAAAATTCGTTCTTGGTATGTGGGCGTCACTGGCAAGACCAGCGTTTATTACCCATTCCTAGTTGCCCTGACTGACTGGATTGCTAGGCCACTTCAGAGGGCAGTTAAGAGTCAATCACGTTGGTGTGTGACTGGAGTCACATATAGTCCAGACCAGGTAAGGACGGCAGGTTTCCTTCCCTAAAGGACATTTAGTGAACCAGTTAGGTTTTCATGACAATCCAACAGCTTCATGGTCACTTTTATTGGCATTAGCATCAGGTTTTGATTTCTAGATTTTTAAATACTGAATTCAAATGATCAAACTGCCATGTTGGGATTTGAACTCTCATTCTCTGGATTATTCGTCTAGGCCTCTGGGTTACGTGTCCAGTGACATAAGCACTACACTACCGATCCTGACACTGGGCACTTGAAATGGATAATGATGTGCTCCCCAAATGGCTCAGGAAGTTTATCCAGTGAATAACTGAGCAACACCGAACAAGAAAGGTGCCAGTTCAATCCCCAGGTTGTGCCAAGTTAGCTGACTTCAGCTACGGCAGTGGTAGAGCTGTGATAACAGGCCTCAGTACCCCTGGGTTAGGGAAGAGGAGGAAAAGAAAATAGGCCAGGATTCCACTTCTGATAGTGGTTTGATTTCTGACATCAGTGTAACCAGGTTATATAGTTCAGTCTGGAAGATCAATTCAGGTTTGCTGGTTGCTGAGAACACTTCATAAATGCAATGCCATATTGATCCTAACCAACTGCTAGATCTTCAAAGAAATGCAGGATGAAATGCTGCCAATTTCCCTGAAGTTCAGATTGCTTTGTGAGGCAAGTTGCCTTTCTGTCCCCCTCCCCGCTGTTCCCGATGGAGCTTGGAACTCTGCTCATCCCAGCACCAATCTAACCCTAGCCCACAGGGAAGGAAAAGCAAACTCTTTTTAAAAACAAAGGTAAAGCTATTTTATGTTCACACAGGATGGGCACAAGGGAGTAAGCCAATTTTCTATTTAGAATATCCAATAATTAGTGTGAATGCACTGCTTAAGAACCATTTGCTGAAACAACCATATAGAGCTAATTTGCACAAGAAAAGGTCACTGGGAATGGATTACGGGTGTCCCTGCAGAGATTAAATATATTAAAAAAAAATCACGCTGTATTAATTAAACCACAAAAAACTGACTTCAAAGTAGAAATACTTAATTTTTTTTAATACGGACTGAAAATTAATTGAAAGTACAAACTCTGATGACTTGAGTCACGGTTAGAAGCAGAACATTCATGGTCTGTAACTGGTTACACTGAAATTTATTTCAAAATCAAGCTCCACTTTGCCAGTTTAATTTGCCAGTTTATCCAGCACTTCATCAACGAGAGAGGTCAGTAAATTGATAGTCTGAATGTCCAGATCTAATACTTTGCTGAATAAAACATATAGGCAGCTGCACACACTTCTTTTGGAAAATATTAAAATGATTCTACGATGAGACAGTCACAGCCCACTAGGTGTTTCCAAGATGAATGAAACCAAACCAACTGCAGTTAAATACCTTCCACTGCACCAAAGGACTTTTGTATTACACTTCAGATGTCAAATGTGTAAATACACAAATTTCTTGCACTTGATCAGTTGTTGTTTTATGAGCATACATATTTCAGCCAATCACAACTGAACAGATAGGGAACGTACAAGTGGGCATGAAAACCACTAATCATGAACTTCAAACTTGACAAAACAAAAATGGATAGTCAGCAACAGCTACTGATTAAAAAAAAAATGAAAAAGCCAACCAAATTCTTCAAAATAATTTTTGAACATCCTTTCGGTCACCATCTTGGGTTCTTCACGAAGCTGAGCACTTGAAGTAAGGTTTGCAATATAAGCAAGACATAAAAATTACAAAATTTACAAGAAAATGATTAAACTTACCCACATAAAAGCATTTCCATCTTAGGAACACTTGCTATAATGTCCCGTCAGAAATCTCTGCTTCTAAGAAGCGAGAGGTTTAAGTTCAGGTTCCCAGACAAATCATTGAATTGAAGAGGCTCAAAGTCAGTAGGTCACTGCTCACATCATGTATCTGTGTCTCCAGTTTCTTGAAATACTTTACGACAGCAAAACTGACCATTCACAGAGCATGCCAGAAATATAAGACCTACCCATTCCACTGAACAATCACAGAGAATGGACCCCCCTCCCTGCTAAAACCATTTTTAGAAGTACCTAAATTTTTTTGTTGCACTAAACAGCAGAACTATGTAAAGCATGAACTCTTTTCAACTTTTTCTGACGTAACTTTGAAAGCAAGAACGTGCATACTATACACTAGATGGTGTCTCACTATAGCCGGCATGTAAAAGCTAATATGGACCATCCAGAGTCCTAACAACACTTTGTGGAAAAAAATTATCTTTTACTATACTAGTCAATCTCCAGTGGCATTGCAAACAGGGAAACAATACCAATTGCAATCTCAAGGTCAACTTGGATTGGAGGGAAGGGGATAAATGAACCAGGGTTAAGGGAGGATTGTGACAAGAGGCCAGAGAGGGAAAGTGGAATCTGGAGGATGAGAGGAGCAAGGTAGAGGGGGGTAGTGGCCAGGGAGGGAAAGAAGGTACAGAAGAGTTAAAGACCAGGGGAGGTAGAATAGGGTTAGATGCCAGAGGGGGAGAACATAAGGAAGGTTGGAGGCTGGGGTGGGGGAGGGGGGGTTTGGGTGCAAGGGGAAGGTGCAGCAGGATTAGCAGGTAGAGGAGATTTAGGAGCTCAGGGAGAAAAGGAGGGAAAGAAAGACAACTGGTCATCAGAGCAAAGATGGAGCCCAGAGAAAGCAGCCACACTGCTGTAGTCAGCAACATTAGAATGGCAAGCCTGGACATAATGGGGGCGAGCAAGAGGGTGGGGGGGGGGGTAAGGGAGTGGCATGGTAGAGTTTTAAAAAAACTCCAGCCCTATTTCAGAAACATATGATCATGAACATGAGTCACATGGAAGGAGCCGTCCAAGGTAGTCACATGCCTAATAACAATATTGTCTAAGGGTACCCGAAGAAGAAGTTCCATGTTCACACCGAGAAATCCACATTACAAAAAGTTAAACAAACAAAATTGCTTTGGGTGCTAAGATCCCCATAGTTCTTGAGGACCATTGCCGTGTGCGTCAGGGCTGCATTGAAATCCTGTAAGCAATCAGGCACTGTCTACATTGCAAGAAGAAAGAGACTTGGTGTTCTGTTCCTTCTCATTAGAAGGCTGATTTGGGCTTTGGCTCCATGTTGAGAGCCAATATTAGCAGTAATATTAATTATTGGGATGTGGGGTGGGGGGGTAGAATTGTGTGCACAGTGGAGTTGAGCAGACCGACGCTCAGCTTTTTCCAGATCAACCCACTTCCAGCTGCTGCCTCTACCATAAAGGTTACCGAGTGCAGGGGCCCTGATATGCGAGCATGTCCAACAGATAATTACTCAGTGGCTTCCACATTCTAATCCAAAACACTCTTCTCTCACCAACATGTCCAAATCCAATATTTGCATCTGTATACTACTCAATGGCTAATGTGAGGTGAAAAATGACAGAAGGTTATAGCCAGATGTGAAGTTTTCATTTCAAGAGGCGCAGTCTAGGAATTTGTTATTAATCTTCTTTCCTGTGAAATCAACAATGTTTTTTTGCCTCTCTTTATCGTTGTATCAGCTAGCAGTGCAAAACATTTCTTTCTGAATAAACGTTTATTAAAACAAATGCTAAGTGGTAGCACATTTCTTTCTGAATTAACTTTTATTAAAAATTACTTTCAACAATAGTTTAACAGTAAACAGCTGGATTTCATTATTCCAGGAGTACAATCAAGGATATATTGGGGTCTGGGATTTTGACAACTCTCCTAGCTTGGAGGAAGACTGAGCTGAGATTGTCATAGTCTTATCCTGATATGCTGCCCACTTCTCAGGGCATTAAGAGTCATCCATGTAGTGCGGAGCTGGAGTTACATGTAGGCCAGCCTGGTTAGGACTGGCAAGCTCCCTTTCGTGAAGAACAAATGGTGAAATACAGTTGGGTTTTTACAAAAATCCCAGAAGTTTTAGTGGCTATCTTTTTAGCGCTAGTCCACAAATTACCAGATTAATTGAACTCAATTTGCCATGGTGGGATTTGAACTCTCAACCTCTGGACTGCAAGTCGACTAGACTATTGTACCCAAGATCTATATAGATATAGGTACACACCAACACATGGTTTTTGTTAGTGTGGAGCGGAATTTGTTCCAGGGCTTTCCCATGCTTTGGCCAAAAGCTCTTTTAAAAAGCATTGTTTGCTGTTTAAAAACAGGGTTTTACAGCATAGTATTGGTAAGTCCAGTAGGTTTTTAAATCTGGTGGAGCTAGTGGAATAATTGTCCTTCATTCACTTCTGCTCCCACCCTCATCCATTTGAGCCTTCCCCCTTCCCTACTGCCCCTTGTACAAGCAACACCTCTTGCTGTCACTGGCCCATTGTGCCTTTCCCTGATCCAAAAACGTATAGGGCCCCTCAAAGATTACAGCCCAGAGGGTCTTTGCGCCTTTATTTATGAAACATTAAGAAAACTGAAGCTATTATCTTTGACCCCCGCCATGAATTCCATTTCCTCACCACTGATTCCATTACCCTCCCTGGCCACTGTCTCAGGCTGAATTAGACATGGCATCCTATTTGACCCTAAGCTGAGTTTCTGACCCCACATCCTCTCCTTCATAAAGACCACCTACTTCCACTTCCATAACATTGCCTGTCAATGCTCATCCCTGTGTTCAAATCCCTCCATGGCCTTGACCCTCCTTACCTCTGAAACCTTCGCCAGCCCTACAACCTGCCGAGAATTCTGCATTCCTCCAACTCTGGTCAACATTGATGTGGAGATGCCGGTGATGGACTGGGGTGGACAAATGTAAGGAATCTTACAACACCAGGTTATAGTCCAACAATTTTATTTTAAAATCACAAGCTTTCGGAGATTATCCCCTTTGTCAGGTGAATGAGTGAAAGGTTCTCAAATCGCATATCTTATATTAGGCTGGGACACCAACACACCAATCAAAAGGTGTCGTTGGTGTTCAAACAGGCCAGTCATGGAGAACAGTACGTCCCAGTACACTGAATATACATTGCGTCAATTACACAGACAGAGAGAAAGAGACCCAAATGGCAGAGAGAGAGAGAGAGAGAGAGAGAGAGAGAGAGTATTAAAAAGATAACTTTTTTTTCCCCTTTTGCTGGTGGGGTTACGTGTAGCGTGACATGAACCCAAGATCCCGGTTGAGGCCGTCCTCATGGGTGCGGAACTTGGCTATCAACTTCTGCTCGACGATTTTGCGTTGTCGTGTGTCTCGAAGGCCGCCTTGGAGAACGCTCACCCGAAGATCGGTGGCTGAATGTCCTTGACTGCTGAAGTGTTCCCCGACTGGGAGGGAACCCTCCTGTCTGGCGATTGTTGCGCGGTGTCCGTTCATCCGTTGTCGCAGTGTCTGCATGGTCTCGCCAATGTACCATGCTCCAGGGCATCCTTTCCTGCAACGTATGAGGTAGACAACGTCGGCCGAGTCACAGGAGTATGAACTATGTACCTGGTGGGTGGTGTCCTCTCGTGTGATGGTGGTATCCGTGTCGATGATCTGGCATGTCTTGCAGAGGTTGCCGTGGCAGGGTTGTGTGGTGTCGTGGACGCTGTTCTCCTGAAAGCTGGGTAATTTGCTGCGAACGATGGTCTGTTTGAGGTTGGGTGGCTGTTTGAAGGCAAGTAGTGGAGGCGTGGGGATGGCCTTAGCGAGGTGTTCGTCGTCATCGATGACATGTTGAAGGCTGCGGAGAACATGGTGTAGTTTCTCCGCTCCAGGGAAGTACTGGACGACGAAGGGTACTCTGTTGGTTGCGTCCCGTGTTTGTCTTCTGAGGAGGTCTATGCGATTCTTCGCTGTGGCCCGTCGGAACTGTCGATCGACAAGTCGAGCGTCATATCCCGTTCTTACTAGGGCGTCTTTCAGCGTCTGTAGGTGTCCATCGCGTTCCTCCTCGTCTGAGCAGACCCTGTGTATTCGTAGGGCCTGTCCATAGGGGATGGCCTCTTTGACGTGGTTGGGGTGGAAGCTGGAAAAGTGGAGCATCGTGAAGTTGTCCGTGGGCTTGCGGTAGAGTGAGGTGCTGAGGTGCCCGTCTTTGATAGAGATTTGTGTGTCCAAGAAAGAAACCGATTCTGAGGAGTAGTCCATGGTGAGTTTGATGGTGGGATGGAACTTGTTGATGTTATCGTGTAGTCTCTTCAGTGATTCTTCGCCGTGGGTTCATAGGAAGAAAATGTTGTCGATGTATCTGGTGTATAGCGTTGGTTGGAGGTCCTGTGCAGTGAAGAAGTCGTGCTCGAACTTGTGCATAAAAATGTTGGCGTATTGGGGTGCGAATTTGGTCCCCATGGCTGTTCCGTGTGTTTGGGTAAAGAACTGGTTATCAAAGGTGAAGACATTGTGATCCAGGATGAAGCGGATGAGTGGTAGGATGGCGTCTGGAGATTGGCTGTTGTTGGTGTTGAGTACTGAGGCTGTTGCAGCGATGCCGTCATTGTGGGGGATACTGGTGTAGAGTGCCGAGACGCCCATCGTGGTGAGAAGTGTTCCTGGTTCAACTGGTCCGTGGGTGCTGAGTTTTTGTAGGAAGTCTGTAGTGTCGCGACAGAAGCTGGGGGTTCCCTGTACGATGGGTTTCAGGATGCCCTCGACGTATCCAGAGAGGTTCTCACACAGGGTTCCGTTGCCTGATACGATAGGACGTCCGGGTGTGTTGGCTTTGTGTATCTTTGGGAGGCAGAAGTCTCCCACGCGGGGAGTATGTGGGATGAGAGCACGTAGGATGCTTTGAAGGTCTGGATCGAAGGTCTTGATCAGTTTGTTGAGCTGGTGGGTGTGTTCTTTGGTTGGATCTGCGGGTAACTGTCTGTAGTGTTCCTGGTTGTCCAGTTGTCGGTATGCTTCTTTGCAATAGTCCGTTCTGTTCTGTATGACAATGGCTCCTCCTTTGTCCGCTGGTTTGATGACGAAGTTGCGGTTGGTCTTGAGAGCGTTGATGGTGTTGCGTTGTGCTCGGGTGACATTCTGGACTGTCTTATGAGTGCGGCTGATGAATCTGGCATTGACACATCTCCTGACAGCTTGAGCATATATGTCAAGCTTAGGGCAGCGACCCTCCGGAGGAGTCCAGTTTGACTCTTTCTTCTTCGGTTGCTGTACCGCGGATCCCTGTGTCTGCTGTTCCGGATCATTGATTGTCTCATTGGGTTAGCAGTCGTGCCTACAGTCGTACAGGCCCCAAGCAGTGTATTCCCTCCCTAAACCTCTCCGTCTCTCCACCTCTCTCTCTCTCCTCCTTTAAGACCCTCCTTAAAAACTAGCTCTTTAACCAAGCTTTTGGTCACCCATTCTAGTATCTTGTTCTTTGGCTTTGACTGAATACGCTCCCATGAAGCACCTTGGAACATTTTCCTACATTAAATGTGCTATATAAATGCAAGTTGTTGCTGTTTATATTTTGTCTTAAACATCCTGTAGTTGAAAAAACAATTAAAAGCAAAATCTGGTGGTTGTTATGGTGTGATTATATTGGCATGGAGATGCTGGGTAGCAATTATACTGCACGAGCATAATGCTAAATTACCACAAAACCACAGAGCATCTCACTTCTTTTTCTCATGGGGAGAGAATGGAGATCATACTTGTATTTTTACAGCACCGTATCACGTTGAAACAGATCAAGGTGCTTCACACAACTAATTAATTCTGAAGTACAGAGTTATATAAGCAAATACAGCAGCAATTCTGCACCAGCAAAATGCCACAAACAGCAATGAGATGAATGACCAATTAATCTGATTTTTTGTGGCATTAGTTGAGGGAGGAAAACTGGCCAAGACAAATAGTGCCATCAGTCTTTAACATCGATCTAAACCACCAAAGAGGCAGACAGGCTTCAGATGTGGAGAAAGTGAACCTCAACAAGAATAGAGCTCCATCGCTAGATGTTGTCCAGTCTAAGGAGTTTTTACTATTTACATATAGTGCATTACAAAATTACTAAAGATCAACAAATTCCCAAATTTACACAACAAATCTTTCTACTATAGTCTTATTACGCTCCACTCCATTTAGCACACCACTCATCCCATCAAGGATGAAATTACTTCCAAAAAAATCAAAATAAAAGGGCTTATGAGGATTGGAGTTTACAGCTGATCCTGTCAGCTCCTCTATGCTACATCTGAATATTTCAAAACATCCTTTTTAAAATTCGGATTTGTGTTGTTAATATTTCAACAATGTATGTCTG
This sequence comes from Heptranchias perlo, assembly GCF_035084215.1. Classification (NCBI taxonomy): domain Eukaryota; kingdom Metazoa; phylum Chordata; class Chondrichthyes; order Hexanchiformes; family Hexanchidae; genus Heptranchias; species Heptranchias perlo. The sequence continues at coordinate 94,031,710 of NC_090327.1, forward strand.
TCATGAGTTATTCTTTCTAGAATATAGATTTTTCTTTTTAAATATAAACATTAAATATTTTGGACTAAGCCCTTCTGAAAAGAAATCAAATTTACACATAAGGCCCTTTAAAGTCAGATTTTAATGCCAATTTAAAGCCCCATGTTATTTCAGGTTTTATTTTTAGTGCTAACAAATGGGTGAAAATCAGTGGGAGAAAATTGGACTTCAAAAATTTGGGTAAATTTGGAGAAAATCAGTAAAAATTAGTTTTATTTTGAACATTGCTAAAACTCAAGAAAACAAGAAAGCGACTTTAAAAATGTACAGTCAAGCGAAAGGACAATCCACAATTATTTACATAGTTCCAGACACCACTTTTATGGGGATCACCGTCAGGGTCTCACTTAAACCTAGATAATTTATTTTAAATTAAAGAGTAATTTGAAAAACCTATGTTTATTGTTGTGGTTCCAGCCACTTATCTGCCACTATGATGGTAGGAAATTAAAAATGGTTGGATATTATGCATAGGAAATCAGTTACAATCTTGCTTTAAATAAACAATGCTCTGGTGTGTGACCAGAGACAGCCTTTGATTGACGACTCAGTCTTCAGGAGACATCAGTGTGGTAACTATGTCACTCCACTGTAGCTCTTGCTCAACACCGAACTCGGAATGAAAAACTGGCATTTTCTGTAGTATACAGAATATAGGCCTCATAGCAGTATCTAAAATTGATCCTGGTCTCCCTAACAAAATGCAAATTGCAGAGACTTCATTTATTTTCCTGCAGAAAATTGGGTCAAGGAATATGTGCACATCGCATCAGTGGCCATAGCATGGCACATACAGCATATAACATCCATGGTGATATCACTGATGCAATTCACATGCGCCTCCAAAGCTATTTTTTTGGGAAGAAAACAATGGGATTTTTTCCCCCTCTAATTTGGGAGTAATTTTTTTTTAAAAAACGAATTCACCACCTAAAATAAATCAGTGAATTTATCGGTGGAAATTGGTAAAAACTGATTTTAAAAGATCATTTCTTATACAGTTGTTTTAAATCACCACCTAGAGAGCCTAACAAAAAGGCATGATCTTACTAAAAAGGTGAATCTGAAGCATACCATACACTTAATGTAAACATGTCCATAACTAAATACTATAAAACATTCCAACAATTACATTAATCAAGCAAGTTCCAATGTTTCTACGATCCAAATAGAGTTTATTTCCAGAAACTGTTTACTGGCTAAAATGAAGTGGACTTCAGATTTATTGTTGCATATTTCATCACAATTTCACGAAAAGGACAGGAAAATGGAAGTACTTTCAGTAGCGCCAGTTGAACAGTTAGCGGCACAGAGACGATGGCCTCAGCTTTATGGTAATTTCTATGAATCCTTCTGTGCTGCAATTGCTGATTCCTGATCTGCAGTAACTAACGTCAAGTCAACATCCCCATTGATTTCCCAGAAGAGACCCAAGAATGTGCCACATTGCAAGGTACAATAAAATCGACTACACATTAAAGGCACTTTATTGTTTTAGGTTTTTCTATCTGTTATTCTTGTTCCTCATTTGGGAACAGTAAACCATGAACAGGAAGCTAAAGCCTCATGCAGAGGAATTAACACGGGACTGAGAAGGTGGTAGACAGATAATTTACAATTTTATACAGTCATTTGAAATACTATCCCCCACACCAAGTTGTCATGAATTTCTAGGGTGAGATCTGGGGGACGGAGGATGCCTCTCTGGAAAATTTTGAACTTTTGCATTAGAAATATGCATACTGGTTCATTTTAAACACTTTTAAACCTCACAACTGATAGAGCTTTAAAAGACTATAGGAAACACAATGATTTATTGATATTCAATGACCAACCAGACCATCACTTCCCCAAAAGCTATCTCAACAGTGATTCTTCTCCCCACCACCACCCCCCCCCCCTTCTCAGCTCAGAGGTACTCTACCCCTCCAACTCCTTCCCAGGCACTTTACCTGCTTGACGTCCTGGCTGCAGCTTCTATGTGACATTGATGCTTTGTTCTGGGATTCATCTTTGTGCTGCAGGTGGGAATTCCCAATTTATAGCAAGACCAGGAATGCAGTACAGAGTCCTTGTTCCAAACAAAGCAGCAATGACAATAAAGTACAACAGAAAATCAGTTAGTTATATGGCATTCAAGCCACCCAAGCCTCATGAATTCCATAAATGCACATCAGAAAACCCACAAGATCCCCACAAAGAGAAGAGCCTAGAACTGAATGTGATCAGTGTGAATTGATCACATCCAACTGTTTTGCGCTAACACAAATAAGAAAAACAGTTTACATTTAGAGAGTACCTAGCTCTTTTCCCCCCACAGCAATGCAGTCAATCTGTTGCTCACCGGCCCTAAAAGCAGGGCTTCCACATTACTTACTGAAGGCTCCCTTTTGACATCCAGATGCTGATATTCACGCTGCAGCTTGAGTAAGCACCTGGAACAGAGGTACTGTGCGGCTTCACTTCACGCCAGTGATACTGCAAATATTTCAAACATCCTTTGATTTTCCCACCAGCCAGCTTGGAGTATGATTGGATTCAGGAGAGAGAGTAGCACAGCTACTGGACTGAGAGAACATTGTTGGGAGAAGGCTCTTTATTAAGAGCTGGAGCATTACACTGCAACACTTTAACTCAATTAACCACTAGCTCGTGCCCCATCTCGAGGAGCCTCAAGCCTGTACTCTATTAGCTGATTCGCCTCCCTAATGATAACAAGTTTACACATTTGCATTCACAATGTATGCTTTGCTATGCCGCTGGGACTAAACATCTATGTAAATGTTGAGTTAGCTGATCTCAGTCAGGGCAAGAGGGAGTGCTAAATTTGGCCTGAGTTCTTAAGCCCTCCACACACCTTCAAGGCGATCGCAAAGAATGACCTCTTGGATGAGGCCGGAAGGGCTACGCAGCATGAGTCACCACCTCCAGAAGATTAATTGCATCAGATGATGTCTCCCTTTCTTCAAATATTGCAAGATCATCACTAATATTTGGCATTTGGAATGGAAGTAGAGTGTGAAAATCAAGGGCAAAAAATGATTCACCTGAGAGTTTTGTTTTGTAATTCTGGAAAGCAAACTCCACTTGCCAAGTGATTGTTAAAAATAAAGAGAGTGCAAGTGCAACATTTTTATTATCCACTCTCACCTTCAGTCTGTCAGTGGGGGCTGGTTCGGTAATAAAACACCATGGCTCAGGACAAGAACAATTAATGTCATATCTAGGCAGACGTCTTATAGGTTGAGAACCAATGGAAGCATATACACAGTATGCACTGTGTGATTTAAACCCCTCTTGCACAACACAGCCAAGTTCATGTTCCATACTCGTGCACTCAAAAGGTCATGATACAAACCCTTCAATCAGTAATTTCAGTCATCAGGTGCAGACCTTTTAGCTACCTACGGTATCAGCAACTATGCCAACTGCAATGCAGACACCTTCCGACTGCGTTCCCAGTATTAATCAGGAGTCAAGAAAATATTGACAACATGTCAAATTTTTGGCAGCTTTGTACTATGATTAATGACTACCTTTAAGAAAGATGAAGATCACGACCTTTAAACAAAACAAACTGCTCTCAATGCAGTATGCCTCAATATAAGGCTACTACACCGTGATCCAAAAAATGTTACAAAAAAAAATCAGTTTAACTTCAACAACTCCAGACAGTGTGTATCCCGATATTCTCGCACCCCTCCCTAACCCTATGGTTTTCTCTTCCTCTCCTAGAGGTAGTGACTCACACTGGCAAGAGGTTCCCTACTTTCCAGCAGTCCTCCAATACCTCATCCAAGTGAGCAATCTTTATTTGTGAACTTTTACAATGTGCGTCAGGGCACTCCCTTTCTATTTGATCGAGAACAGCTAACTCAACACTGACCAAGGATCACAATCAGGACCATATGATTTCATAGCATTTCACACTGCCTGGAGAACAATATACTATAGCACGAGTTGTGGGGCTGGCCTGTCTGCTATTTAGCCAACTGTTACCTTCTCCTCCTGCCCCCAACATCCAACATCAAAACATTAGAAAAGGATCAAGCATACTTGGAAAATAACTTCTGAGCATTGTCATTTCACATATCTTTGACTGACTGTGTTCAGTAACACCAACAATTATCATCATCCCTTTATGTGCTTGTTGCTGTCAGAACCAACCAAAGGGAGAAAGAGTAATAAGACTTTCAGGTGGAGTCATACTTAGCACAAAGGAAGATGGTAGTGGTTGCTGGAGGCCAATCATCTCAGCCCCAGGACATTGCTGTAGGGCTTCCTCAGGGCAGTGTCCTGGGCCCAACCATCTTCAGCTGCTTCATCAATGACCTTCCCTCCATCATAAGGTCAGAAATGGGGATGTTCGCTGATGATTGCACAGTGTTCGGTTCCATTCGCAACCCCTCAGATAATGAAGCAGTCCATGCCCGCATGCAGCAAGACCTGGACAACATCCAGGCTTGGGCTGATAACTGGCAAGTAACATTCATGCCAGACAAGTGCCAGGCAATGACTATCTCCAACAAGAGAGAGTCTAACCACCTCCCCTTGACATTCAACGGCATTACCATCACCGAATCCCCCACCATCAACATCCTGGGGGTCACCATTGACCAGAAACTTAACTGGACCAGCCATATAAATACTGTGGCTACAAGAGCAGGTCAGAGGCTGGGTATTCTGCGGCAAGTGACTCACCTCCTGACTCCCCAAAGCCTTTCCACCATCTACAAGGCACAAGTCAGGAGCGTGATGGAATACTCTCCACTTGCCTGGATGAGTGCAGCTCCAACAACACTCAAGAAGCTCGACACCATCCAGGACAAAGCAGCCCGCTTCATTGGCACCCCATCCACCACCCTAAACATTCACTCCCTTCACCACCGGCACACAGTGGCTGCAGTGTGTACCATCCACAGGATGCACTGCAGCAACTCGCAAGGCTTCTTCGACAGCACCTCCCAAACCCGCGACCTCTACCACCCAGAAGGACAAGAGCAGCAGGCACGTGGGAACACTACCACCTGCATGTTCCCCACCAAGTCACACACCATCCCGACTTGGAAATATATCGCCGTTCCTTCATCGTCGCTGGGTCAAAATCCTGGAACTCCCTTCTTAAAAGCACTGTGGGAGAACCTTCACAACACGGACTGCAGCGGTTCAAGAAGGCGGCTCACCACCACCTTCTCAAGGGCAATTAAGGATGGGCAATAAATGCTGGCCTAGCCAGCGACACCCACATCCCGTGAATGAATAAAAAAAAAGGTCCCGATAAAACTAAAATGAAATAACTATTAAATTACCAACATTAACAGTCTAGTGTAATCTGTGGCCTGATGCGCCGTTTGTCTAAGAAGTTCAATTGATGAGCGGAACAGTTTTTAATCTGTGTGTTTTAACAGGATTTTGCTCAACACTCAACCATAAGTATCACATATATTGGTTTATCAAAATTGTAAGTGCAACTACATGTTGGTGACAACACCACAGCATATTATCAGACTGATGGGAGCTAAATTTTTGAAACTGTGAAGCAGCACAATCGCAAAGAAAGAAATACTGGCCAGGCTACAATTCTAATATTTAGCACTGGGAAATCAGAGATTCAATTTTGCAGATAATGCAGTAGAAAATTAGTGTAATTTTTTTTTTAAAATTGCAATTATATTCATAATTTGGAGGGGTTGGATCTATGGGGAAAATAAAGTATGTCACTGGCACAAACTGCTGCCATTTGGTTCAATTCTCTTGTGTTGCCCTATTTTACAGTCAGCCGTGGGCAATTTCAAAGTCCCTTTACAATAAGCTCGGCACTGAAAGTTAAAATTAAAGTTCGGCTTTTCCAGTGAACATTTAGAAACAATGGTCTGAATCATGAAAAATAATGTTTGCAAGTGCTACCACTCAATGAAGCAAACAGGAGGGAACATCATGTCAAGTGTCAGGCACAGCACTGTCCTACGTGGCAACATACATTTCGGATGGTCCAATATTTTACTCAAATGACAACTAAACAAACATATTTCAAAAGAGTAGCTCAGCAATATTCTCGATTTAGTATTTTTTTCTAAATCTGATTTTTCTTGTCGCACTTTAAGCTATATTTTCAAGTTGACATAATTATTGAAACTTAAACACAAAGCTCCTCCAGTCAGCTGAGCCATACAGACCAAGATGTCTGGTCTACACTGAATTAGCAGATCTCATTTAGGGTGGTACAAATGGCCTGGGGACCCTTGCTTTGTGTGTGTGTGCGGGGGGGTGCGGACAGGAGAAAAATTGAACAGGATTCCCATTCTTCCTATTTCTTGATTGCTATCCAACAATCTATGCTGGAAGTGCACTTTTGTGTATAGTATCGAACTTGGTTACAAGGTCCTCCTCAGCCAAATAGCCTGCTGATATTCACTGACTAGACTTACACATAAACAACAGTTCGAGTGGCTGGTTACATACTCCTGCAAGGTGTCAACGCCTTCGAGAAAGGGAGAAAATTGGCGGGTAGCAAGGGGTACATGCAATACCCAGGGATTGGGGGGTGGAAAAGAGGGTAAAAGGAGAGGAGGGACGAGTTCTGAGCCATATAGACCAAGATGGTCCCAATTTCAACCCTTGACCTGTATTCTTAAGCTGGGGTAGCAGCAATGACACTACAATTGATCACACACTCTTGGAACCAGGAAGGAACCAGGGTAGAAGGAAACAACAGCCAGGGTTTTGTTCCTCACTCCCTTCCCAGTAATCCCAGGTGGAAAGTGTATGTGCATGATGTTATGTAAGGACAGCATTGGGCTTTGCTGAGAGAACGTTCTTTCCCCCTATTTCCCCTCCAGTCAAATAGCTTGCCCAACACAATATTAAGGCTGACACATGAAGAATGACCAGTTTGGATGAAGTAGTGGAGGACCTCTGGTTTCTATGGGAAGATACACAAACATGAATCAGCATGAGGGAAAGAAACTGGGATGGAAAAACTAAGAACAGTCACAGAGGGATCTGTTTAGGGCGCTGTCCATTCATCTCTGGGTCTTAAGTTTGAATTCAGCCCTGACTGGCAACATGCCAGAATCATAGGAGATGTACATGCGATGAGCAGAGGCAGTTTTAAACAAGCTCCAGTGGGCACAGACCCTCAGCATAAAATTGTTCATTAATTTGGCCGAAATTAACAGTCACATTCAGAGACACCATAAACATAAGAACAGGAGTTGGCCATTCAGCCCCTCCAGCCTGTTCCACCATTCAATGAGATCATGGCTGATCTGTATCCTAACTCCATCCACCTGCCTTGACTTCATATCCTTTAACACACATGGCTAGCAAAAAAAAAATCTATCAATCTCAGATTTAAAATTATTAATTGAGCTAGCATCTACTGCTTTTTGTGGGAGAGAGTTCCACACTTTCACCACCCTTTGCTTGAATAAGTGTTTCCTAACTTCTCTCCTGAATGGCCTGGCTCTGATTTTAAGGTTACGTCCCCTTGTCCTGGACTCCCCCACCAGCGGAAAAAATTTCTCTCTATCTACCCTATCAATTCCTTTCAAAATCCTAAAAACTTCAATCAAATCACCCCTTAACCTTCTATATTCCAGGGAATACAACCCTAGTTTATGTAATCTCTCCTCATAATCTAACCCTTGGAGCCCTGGTAACATTTTGGTGAATCTGCACTGCACTCCTTCCAAGGCCAATATATCCTTTCTATGGTACGGTGCCCAAAACTGTACACAGTAATCCACATGTGGCCTAACCAGGTTTTGCATAGCTGTAGCAAAACTTCTTCTCTTTTATATTCTAGCCCTCTAGTTATAAAGGCTAATATTCCATTAACCTTTTTGATTATTTTTTGTACCTGACTACTACATTTGAATGATCTGTGTACATGGACCCCTAAGTCTCTTTGGATTTCCTCTATTCCTAGCTTTTCACCATTTAAAAAATACTCGGATCTATCCTTTTTTGGTCCAAACTGGATGACCTCACTCTTACCTGCGTTAAAATCCATCTGCCACAGTTTTGCCCACTCACTTAATCTACCAATGTCGCTTTATAATTTTTATGCTCCCATCTAAACTACTTACTATGCCACCAATCTTTGTATCATTGGCAAACTTGGATATATGGTACTCTATTGTGTTATCTAAGTCATTAATAAATGTAGTGAATAGTTGAGGCCCTAGCACAGATCCTTGTGGGACACTACTAGTCACTTACTTCCAATTCGAGTACTGCCCATTATCCCTACTCTCTGTCTTCTACCACCTAACCAGGTCAATAATTTGCCTTCAATTCCATGAGCTTTAATTTTAGCTAATAGTCTCTTATGTGGAACCTTATCAATAGCCTTCTGGACGTCCATATAAATTACATCCATAGACATTCCCCTGTTTATTATTTTAGTTACTTCCTCAAAAAATTCAATTAGGTTCATTAGACATGACCTACCCTTTACAAATTCATGTTGGCTCTCTCTAATCAGCTCAAATTTCCCCACCGAATAGCACTGTGGGAGAACCTTCACCACACGGACTGCAGCGGTTCAAGAAGGCGGCTCACCACCACCTTCTCAAGGGCAATTAGTGATGGGCAATAAATGCTAGCCTTGCCAGCGATGCCCACATCCCATGAACGAATAAAAAAAGGTGCTCAATCACTCTGTCCTTAATTATAGATTCCAATAACTTTCCCACAACAGATGTTAGACTAATAGGTCTATAATTTCCAGGTTTCTCTCGCTCACCTTTCTTAAATAAATGGCAGCTGCAGGAAACAGAAGACAAAGAAGGGGAATTCATGGTCCGGGAAGACTGGAAAGGGTTGCTTGGCAATGTTGCTTCATTAGTGGTTAACGCCAAGATGTTAACATTAGCAACTTGATATATATGCAAATTAATAGGAGCACTGATTTTAAACTCTATGTGGCCTGCAAAGCTTTGTGGCATGCACTTAAGTGATCCATAAGACAAAAGATTGGACACTCCTGCAGGAGAGACCATTCTTGAAGTTGGAGCTAAGCAGAAGGAGCTTTTATGTGTATCTGGCACACGCTGTAACTGATTTAGGAATACTTGATGCTGAAACTGGATGTAAAAAAAAATAAAAACGGTTTCCTGCTCACCACTGACATTGCTCATTTGGATCAACTCACAAACTTACCACATATAGAAAATTAAAACTGAACAACAACACCAACTTGCATTTATATAGCGCCTCTAATGTAGTAAAATGTCCCAAGATGCTTCACAGGAGCGATTTTCAAACAAAATTTGACACCGAGCCACATAAGGAGATATTAGGGCAGGTGACCAAAACCTTGGTCAAAGAGGTAGAATTTAAGGAGTGTCTTAAAGGAGGAGAGAAAGAGAGATAGAGAGGTGGAGAGGCTTAGGGAGGGAATTCCAGAGCTTAGGGCCTAGGCAGCTGAAGGCATGGCCACCAATGATGGAGTGATCTCGGAGGGTTGTAGGAGGTTCCAAAGATAAGGAGAGGTGAGGTCATGGAGGAATTTGAAGACAAAGATGAGAATTTTAAAATCAAGGCATACCTGGTCTGGGAGCCAATGTAGGTCAGTGAGCACAGGGGTGATGGGTGAACGGGATTTGGTGTGAGTTAGGATACGGGCAGCAAAGTTTTGGTTGAGCTCAAGTTTATGGAAGGCTGGTCAGGAGAGCATTGGATAACAAAAAGTGAGCCTGTAAGTGCAACATTGTGGACTAAAAGTGGAAGAGATTGGACTGAGACAACAGGATCTAGCACAACAAACTCCCCATGTTGCATATCGCACAAAGAGTTTAAACTTAACGTTGTCTGGCAAGATTTAAAAAATTTAAAATTAGGCAGTATGCTCAATTGAGGACTTTTGGTCTATAAGCTTGTGATTTTTTTAATAATATATAGGAATGAGTCAGAACTACTAAGTCTACTAACAATCAGGAAGATTGGCCAATATACATTGGCTGTGATGGCGGTAACAGTGTCAAACACACATTTGTCTCCCCTCCTCACCTACCTACACCCCCCTCCCCCGCCCACTCTTGACTGTCTTAATGCCCAGCATTCCTTTGTGTTGGCAATATGCTGGTCAGCAAGGCCCAACTACATTGCAAGTGTAGTTAGTAATCTGCAATGGCATGCATTCCTTTCCAAAATTAAAGCACAAGTTTTTCTTAATCACTTTACAGATTACGATCAGCCCAATGTGGCGTGAAGGCCAAAAAACCTCTGGATTCACCAGGGAAAAGTTTCAAATTAAAATCCCAAGGCATCCAATTCAACAAGAGATTTGCTGTGCAGCAAAACTGAGCCTGCACACTGCGATGAAAAGAAATAATCCACATTTATCCATTCAGCGCCTCAAAACTCGATTTGTGACTGGACAGGTCTATTAGATAGTATGGTATCAGCCTTTATATCGACTCAAATTATGTTGCGCTGTGTGAGCAAGAGATATTTCATATCATTGAAAAATCATCAAGTAGGAAGAATAAGGGGGCCGCATACTATTGGATAATAAGTCCAAATGGGGTAGAGGAGCAGAGAGATCTCAGGGTACAGATACACAAATCACAAAGTAGCAATGCCGGTTAATAAGGCAATAAAAAAGCAAACAAAGCATTGGGGTTCATTTCTAGAGGGACAGAATTGAAAAGCAGAGAAGTTATGTTAACCGTAGACCACACTTGGAGTACTGTGAACAGTTCTGGTCTCCAAATTATAAAAAGAATATAGAGGCACTGGAGTAGGTACAAAAAAGATTTACTAGGATGATACCAGAGGTGAAAGGATATACCCAACAGGAAAGATTGAGCAGGCTGGGGCTTTTTTCTATAGAAAAGAGAAGGCTGAGGGGTGACCTAATAGAGGTCGTTAAGATTATGGACGCGTTTGATAGGGTAGACGTAGAGAAGATGTTTCCACTTGCAGGGGAGACCAGAACTAGGAGCCATAAATATAAAATTGTCACTAATAAATCCAATAGGGAATTCAGGAGAAACTTCTTTACCCAGAGAATGATTAGAACGTGGAACTCGCTACCAAAAGGAGTAGTTGAGGCGGAGAGCATAGATGCATTTAAGGGGGAACTAGATATACATGTTAGGGAGAAAGGAATAGAATCATAGAAAGGTTACAGCACGGAAGAAATATAGACATAGAAACACAGAAAATCAGAGCAAGAGTAGGCCATTCAGCCCTTCTCCGCCATTCAAAATGATCATGGCTGATCGTCTAACTCAGTACTATCGAGTCCATGCCGCGAATGGAAGGATATGCTGATAGGGTTAGATGAAGTGAGGAGGGAGGAGGCTCGTGTGGAGCATAAACATTGGCATGGTCTTGGTGGGCCGAATGGCCTGTTTCTGTGCTGTACATTCTATGCAATATGCTGTGTGCCATTGTACAGTAATTAAGTAGACGAGAAAGTAAATGTTCTCCACAGCATCTCTGTTAGATTCTTATAAGAGGATATAAACATGGTCCTTTCTTCACCTCATCTCTTCTCTCCTCTAACCCAAAAAAATGTCATTGATTCTTACAAAACTGCTGTATGCAAATATTCTGACTCAGTCATGGTGCAATTGGCCAAAAATTACAGCCAACCTTTATAGAGAGAAGTGGCTGTTGCTGGAAACATCATTCATCTTTACTTCAAGTAGAAAATCCATTTGTTGTGGTACAGAGGAGGGGAAGAAAATCATTTTTAAAGAAAGACCAGAGGACTGCTGGGGAAATCAAAAAGAGAGGCAGAAATCAGACTGTTATGCATTTATTTTTTAAATGTTAAGTTATTTGCATTTGACCTGTTACAGAAAGAATGAACTTCATACTATAACCTTGCAGGAAAAGGAAAAACACCTTGCATTTATATAGTGCCTTATCGTGTCTCTCAGAAATATCTCAAAGTGTTTTTCATAGAACAAATTACATTGTGCTGTTATGATTAGGTGGGTAAATATGGCAGCCATTTTGCACAAAGCAAGGTTTCAAAAACAGCAATGAGATGAATGACCAGTTAATCTATTCCTGGTTGTGATGATTGAGAAAAAATGCCAAAAGACAGTATCCAGGCTGATCTGGGTCCCTAGATACCAACACAAATCATGAGCTGGGACAGGTGCCCCCTGAATTTCCAATCAATATCTTCAGCAGTGCAAGGGTATAATACAGCGGAGTTAACTAGCAACATATCCAGTTAGTTGGCTCATTTTTCAAGATGGTGAGTAGAGTGGACTAGATCCTGAAGTGATCCTGCCAACAACATATCATCTGCAAAACGGAGTGCTACAATACTTTCAGAAATGCCTGAAACAAGACATTCCTACATTGTTTTTTCACTATGTCATCCAACACATCATTGATGAAGGCATGAATGGGATACATAGTGGACAACACTGCCTCACTCGAGAGGAGTGGAAGCAACAGTGTGTTCTTTTCTCCACTTCTCAAACCAACTATTCTGTTGCCTCAGTGAGACTGCCTGTTTAGTGTTAAATACAGGATAACCTGTACTGTGGGCTCATGTCTATTAGAGGCAAGATTTAGAGTCTGCCCAAAACTATTATAATAACTTACATACAAATATTCATCAAATACAAATGTCACTTCACTACCCAATACTTATACATTTCAGTTTTGAACAGTACCACCTGCAATAATCAGTCATCACCATACATTTGAAGCTTTTGCAGACAAAATGCACACAAACTCAATTTAGTGCTTTATGAGTCCAAAGAGAATGGTAATGGCCTCACTGTTCCCTGCAGCTGATTGTTGTACAAACTAAACTCAGAGACTGGGTTAGTTTTCCAGGACTTCCTGAAACATACAATTAACTCTTTGCTGTCAAGAGTTCTAGGTTTTATACAAACACACAAATATATATGCACCTCATTATGTAGTCCTGAAATTGATAGACTTCCTACCACGACAAAATGAAACAGATCACCACAAATTAAGTGCAGAGTGGATTGAACCAGATTACAAGAATGGTGATTTAAATTGAGAATCGACCCTGAAAGCCTAAACCCTTCAGCTGCAGCTTAGCCATAATTAACCCTGCAACAAAACGTAGTTGTACTGCCACAATTTTAAAAGTGACAATTCCCATTCGTATTAGGCCTCATCAATGTCCCTGTTTCATTACCTGAGATCCCAAGCATTCAATCCATTCTTCCTGCTATTAATTGAATTAGTATAATATTGTTAACAATTAATCCCCCGGGGTAAGAAAAAAAGTTTTAATGGGACAAGTTCCATTTGCTAATACAACCTTGTCAAAGGTGGACTTGCATTTTATGATTTCATTAGAATGCTGAATTGTGTAGCTTTCCCTGTCCTTATTGCCAATTACAGTAATTATTTGACATGTTATATGTTGTAAATTCCTACCACAATGCACTTTCCAATACTGCAGGTTCCTGAAAGCATCAAATCGGTTTACTAGATGCCTGTTCACAGCTTTAAACAGATGTTCATGAACTTTATGCTTAAGCATTCCATCTGGTTTTGGAAAAAAAATTGTGTAGCTCAGCTCTTCAAATAAAACACTTCCAACAGCGTCAGCAACTTCACCAGCAGCAGAGACGGAGGCACCCTTTTTGTGCAGACAACAAAACATCAATAAACCTTTGCTACTGAAATAGTGCTTTTCCTCAGAGCTGTTCCAAGTCCCATTATTTCCCACACTGCTGATATTCTGCCCTTGAGCACCATATGAAACAGAACTGAGAACAACTCCAAGACCCATGAAGAGACCAAGATTTTGGACAGTACTTTTAACAGGCAAGATTCACATCTAAGCTTGAAGTATAACTGAATTGCATTTACTGTAGTCACAGTCAATTAGAAAATTCCATAGATCTTGTTCCACTCTTCCGCAGGCTTTTGTGGACCTAGAATTTAAAAAAAATAATAGTATATCTGCCGTAGTGTTGCACACAAGGAGTCAAGACCAATATTCAGGTCAAGCAAGGCAAGAAGGTGGGGGATAATTGGACCAAGGCAGGGGAGGGTGGGAAGCAAAAGATACAGGTGGAAGGGAAGTACAAGAGCTGGTGGGGGAGGGGGGGGTTGGAGGGAGGAGCGGGAGGTGAAGGAGAGGGGAGAATGGGGAGTGGGGAGGGGGCACAGGGAATGGTCACTGGGCAGCAAACTGTCTCAGCAGAAGGGGCGCCTGGTGGAAAATCTAGGTAGTGGGGGGCTCGAATGGCAAACTGCCTCGATGGGAGTGGGTGGGAGAAAGGGTGCAAACAAGTTCACGTATGGAGAGGTGGAAACTCTGATGATCAACGGGGCTGGGCACAGCTGTCCGCGTCAGTACTCACTCAGCACTTTAAAGCTACAATGCTGCACAGAAAGGAATATGGGACCATGATAGCCATTGAGTAACACAAATTCAACATGGATTCTACCAACTGTTTCCCCTGATGCCTGGAAGGAAAAGAGGTGCACTTGGTACAAAAGAGGGAAATTACGGTTATTTTGCAAATTAAAATTGCGTATCCTTTTAGAACAGTCATTAGAAACCAAGGTCATACTGAGATTCTTTCCTGAAGGACACATACGGCCGCTCCACCCAGTGGTCAGGATACGAGATTGCACGGATTTTTGAAGAGCCAGATTGAGCTGCACTTGTGTTTTTCCTGGTAACATTATGTTACTTCTCATCATTGCAATTACCTATCACAGGGCCGCCTACAAACGGAACAGGTATTATATAGAACTCTGTCACCCACCCACTCAGCGACTTTAATATATAACAGAAATAGAAATATGCTGAACACACTTCTTAGATTTGCAAAATATTCCTGGTTTATTTTATTTAAATCATCGCGGGAAAAGTCACAGTTCTTGTCAGTGTTGAAGACATTTAAAGTCACTTGCTTGTTTTCTTTGAGTGGCACTTATAATAAGACTATATCTTGAGTACTGTGTCCAGTTCTGGTCACTGAGACACAAGGAAGACATTCAAGCCCTGGAGGTGGTGCAAAGAAGAGCCGAGAGGATGATCCCCAGTCTTAAGAGGTCTCAGTTATGAGGAAACACTAGCACTTCATTCTTGAGTGGAGATGTCGGTGAGGTGATTTTAAAGAGGCATAAATTGTGAAAGTAGAACAAGGGGTCACAAGTTTAAATTTATAAAAGACAAATTTAGGACTGATATCAGAAATTTTTCTTCAAAGAGTGAACAAAAGATGGATTGGACTCCCAGATAGAGCTGTATCATGAAAACTCAGGGATCAATGAAAAGCCAATTGGATATTACAATGGGGGGGGGGGGGGGGGAAGTATTTAAAGCCATTCTAGATGGTGAGCTAAGATGGGCCAAATGGCCTTCCTCATCTGTAATTATCTCATGAATGCTATGAGGAGGTAAATTCATCACAGCATCCACTGAGCAAGTGAAAGGGCTCTTAAAACTACAGGATCTATAATTTTAACAGGACTACAATCAATTTTGAACTTCTAGTTTTCCCCCTCCCTGGTTCTTGTAAGGAAATTCTGGCCTTGACTGGCAGTTGATCAGGTGATGCATTTGAAATCAAAAGTTCACTGTGCTTGAAATCAAAAGACACAGACCTGGTACAATTACTCCATGACCCAATGTGTTGCAGCATTCCCTAGAGTGATCCTTAGTGAAGACAATGCTCTAAATTCCAGTCCTCGATAAAGTTTGTAAATAACACTGCCATAAAAGATTTTGCTTCTGAGTTTAACATACTGAAAATGAATTCCTGAACTTTAGCAGAAGCTGCCTCAAAGGGTGGTTTGGAACCACCCCACACCCCTTTCCAATTTCACTTGGATCTTTCCATCTTTACCACGTCTGCCAGTTGTGAGTATCAGGAAATCGTGGGCACCACACTCAAGATTTCCCGATGTTTCCAGCTGGTAACGTGTAAAATTGGCACTAATTCAAACTCTATCAGAAGATTGGGGGTTCAAGCCCCATTCTAGGGATTTGAGCCATAATCTAGGCTGACACTCCACGATGGAGTGAGGGAGTGCTACATTGTCGCAGGTGCCAACTTGTGGATGAGGAGTTAAACAAAGACTCCACCTGTCTCCTCAGGTGGACAGAAAAGATCCAGTGGCACTATCCAAAGAAGAGCAGGGAGTTCTCCTGGTATCCTGGCCAATATTTATCCCTCAACCAACAGATATTGTAGGGCCTTGAAATATGTAAATTGAATGCAATGTTGCCTACATAACAATGACTATACTTCAAAAGTAATTAACTGACTGTGAAGTGCTCTGGGACATCCTGAGATGAAAGGCACTATATAAATGCAAGTTCTTTTTAATATCTCATCTTCCTCCTGGGTATTCTTGAGCCCTCTGCTTTGTACACTGACTTCAGGCCTTGGCTACCTTCCAATTTCCTTGCTGTATTCTCTCAGTAGGTGCCATTTAAATTTTGCCACTTTCCCTTAAATTTTCATGTCATGCCTGACTCATCCCCCTCTAGGATAACCTTTGTAGTAGTCTGCACCTCTTTCCAGGATTTTAAAAGTCTGGTAATAGGCTATTAAATCTATTAGTGGTCTCTCTGTGAAAGCATATTTGAACTCTTGACCTCAACCTGCTGTTTTCACCTCTCCTCCATTTCCTTGGGCATGTCCAGACCTGCCCTGGTCAATCCTACAAGAGGGGCTTTCCTAGCTTGAGTCTGCCAGTTCTGAAGTGTTACACATGAAACATTAACCTGTCTTCCTCTTTCAGATGTTGACTGACCTGCCATTCGTTTCCAGCATTTTCATTTTAATATCAGGTTTCCAGCATTCAGATTTCCAGCATTCAGAGTGTTACTCTACAACCTATACACTTTTGGCATAAAGGAGCAGCTAGACAGTGAGGCAAAGAAAAACTGCAACAAGTCACTAAAGATCAAGTGTAGCAATACAGCAGAAGAAGAAATTAGGAAGGATTGGAGACAAATCTAAACCGGCAAATCGCCTCTTATCAAAGCTCGAAAGCAATTCTCCACTAACATTTTCCAGCTATGGTTTCAGCCCTTTTTGATGGGCTTATAAACAAAACAACAGCAACTACTAGCTGCAACCTTTAGTCATGGTATCTCTTCAGTTAAACTTCTGGCCTCATCACTATACATCCTGTTGGAAATACAATCAGTCTGTGGCACAAAGACAAATAAAAACAAGACACTGTTGGATCAGGATCAGTGATTTCAAACTTCACCCTGTGACTTGCAGCACAGTAAGATGCTGAAGGAAATTTCCAGTAATCTCATTTTGATTACTAATACATAGTTATGAAATTCAGGCCATGCCCAGGGCAGCTCACAAAAAAAGATACTATCCTTTTATTTCATCAGCAACAAGAACCGACAATTGATGTCAAATTACAGGAAATCGAGGCCGTCGTTCTTTTTCTAATTCCTTGAATGAAAGCATTATGTATATATGACTACAGTATTGGCTCATACATGGATGAAATCGATTCATTAGAAAGACAGCCTTGCATTTATATAGTGCCTTGTCATACCTCTGAGGAACATCTCAAAGACGCTTCACACTAACTGCTTTTTGAAGTGCAGTCACAATAGGCAAACATAGTAGATAATACGCATACAGCAAGATCCTGCAAACAGCAATGAAATGAACTACCAGTTAATCTGTTTTCCCTGTGGTGATGTTTTGAGTTAGGAATGTTGCTCAGCACACCAGGAAAGCTTCCTGCTCATCTTTGAAAAGTCCTACAGGATTCACCTGGACAGATAGATGTGGCCTGAATTTAACGTCTTATCCGAAGGATGGCACCTCTGATAATGCAGCACTTCCCAGACCTGCATTGATGTGTCAGCTGAGATTATGTGCTTAAGTTCTGGAGGGAAGCTTGAACCCACAATCTTCTAACCTCAGGAACAAATCAGAACAAAGTGCTATTGAACAATTACACCAAGGAAAATGTTAATAATCAAGGGATGCAAACATTGGGAGCATTTTCACATGGGAATTAAACAGTACAAAAAATAATCAGTTATTGGATGTGCACAGGGAATGAACAATCAATACCGATCCACAGGCATAAGGTGAAGATGTTTTAACAGCTTTAGTGTTATCGTTACATAGAGCATGATTTTAGCATGCTGGTGGGAGGAGAGCGGTGTGGGGGGTTTCGGGTGCGAAACCAGGAAGGGAAGTAGACGGGTCGCGAAAGTGAGGCCAATCAATCCCTCTTCCGTGTTTCGGACCCGGCAGCCAGCCTGATTGCCTGTCGGCAGAGAGGAGCTACATATCAGAGGTGGTGGTGGTGGTGGTGGTGGTGGTGGTGGGGGCGGTGGAGGAGAGACGAGAGGAAAGAGAGAGAGAGAGAGAGAGAGAGACCTCAAGAGCTGTTGGGAGAGAGATCGGGGGGGGGGGCGAAAAGAGACGGGGCATTGGAGACTGAAGGGGTGGGGGGCCGACATCGGAGATCGGTTGGGGGGGGGGGCAATCCAGGCGACATCGGAGATTGGGGGAGCGGGGGGTCCAGGCAGCAGTTTTAAAGTATGTTTGTTAACTTTTTTTTTCACAATGGAAAAATGTCATTTTATTTAATTTATTTAGTGTATTTTTAATTGACCCAGCCCTTCCCACCTGCTTTCAGCAGGTGTGAATCGGAAGGGATGGAAAAGCCGCCCAGGTAAGGTTAAAATCATTTTAATTGTCCAATACACAAAATATAAAGAACATTGCCCCTTTAAGTATCAGGGCCCGTTGGATTTAAGTGGGGGCGGGACTTCCTGGTAACTGCTGTGCGCACGCACACAGTTTTCCTGAGTCCAACGCAAAAATGGGCAGGTTCTAGCTGGGATGTCTGCACGCTCCCAAAAACATCAATTTTGTTTGCCTCCCTGCCCCCAACCCACCCGATCTTGGGGGCTAAAATTGAGCCCATAGAAGGTACACCACAGAAACAGGCCATTCAGCCCAACTGGTTCATGCCGGTGTTTAAGCTCCACATGAGCCTCCACCCACCCCTCATCATCTAACCCGATCAACATAACCTTCTGATATATAAGTCATGCATCAAAAACAATCCAACCAAAAGACAAGAAATCTAAGATCTACCTAAATGGTAAAATTGATTAGTCACACAGTTACCTACTTAAAAAAATAACTTTGATGTGCAAGTAAAGGAAATCTTAGTGCTTGAATCCAATCAAACAATATTTTAGAATTTGCTACTGAAGTGAAAAATTGCTGTACAAGAGAAAGAATCAAAGTATTTGATTGTGTCCAAAGGAGCTGCACTATCTCCTTACAGTTCCAAAGAACAATGCAAACTGATATTTACCAACACTGAAATATATTTAGAGTATTTACATTTTATATAATAGTTTGCCATGTGTTGCATTTTTTTGTACTTTGGTTTCTGCATTACTACACAACTTGGTATAACTGCTAAGGTCTGCACATAATTTCAGGAGACAGACTTAGGTTGGTGTTGCACAATACATGGTTGAATCCACCCACCTTGGTGAATCATTTTGCTGCTCCCTCAATACACGATTCATTGCAGCCAGCCCAGCAATGTTCCCAGCCAACAGGCAAGGTTGGAGATAAAAGCCAAACCTGCTGGGCAAATGTTAAGCTTAACCTGTTTAAATAAATGGGGAGCATTCAGTATAAGAACATTATTTTGGGCGTGGTAACTGTTACAGTTCAGGTTCCCCCAACACTTTTCATTCATGCCTAGACTACTGTTTTCATAGTCTAAATTGCTTACTGGAGATTACATGAGACGCCCACTACGCTCTTCCATCATCACAGATGGCAGAAAAATTACACCACTAAACCACTGAGTACAAGCTAAACTATATATACAGTACAACTTCACTGGGGCAGAGATCACATCATATAAAAGGTAAGTGGTTTAACAGTTAACACATGCATAGTCAATCTGATCTCCTGGACTAGTTTCGATTGCCTGGGGGTGGGGGATCGTACAGGAATTTTCCAAATTTTTATTCCCTTTTTTGCCCAGTTTTTTTTCTGCTTTTTTTGCCTTTCCCAGGAGATTCCATGGCTGCGGGAGGTAGGAAGTGTCTAGTCATGATGCTCCAGACATCATGAGTGTGGGCCAGGCACGATGGACCAGCTGGTCCTTTTCTGCCCGTCATTTTCGCTAATTCGTATAACTAAACATATTTATAATAAATACCCGGTTTTAATAGTCCCAACAGCAAGACCCAATTTTTTCCAAGGAAATCAGCCCCACTACAACAAACACAGCAGGATCGACCCGGATATAATGATGTAATTCAAGCTGAGGCTAATTGAAAGATAATCTATTGTAGTGCGAATCCCGCATGACGCATGCATTCGTTTCCTGATAAGACATCTGCACACAAATTGCTATGAGGAAACAGGCACAAGGCAACGGCACCAGGCAACATACGTGAAAATGGAGAGTAAGAGATTTCCTTTGTCTCTGAAAACAAAACTTCAAATCATCGATGTTCTAGACCATAAAGGAAAATCACAAGCCACAATCTGCAATCGGTTTAGCAAAGAGCATTGTTGCAAGCGTGTGGGCTGGAAGGAAAAAAAAAATCAAGTCTGATTTCGTCGAAGATGAAACACAGATCCAGAGAAAACAAATCCGTACTGCGCTCGTGCAGATCTTAACGAAGGAGTCTATCACTGGTTTAAAACACCCGGAGAGAGTAACATTCCAGTGTCGGGCGATGTGTTCTGCGCAAAGACCAAAAAACTTGCCTGTTCTTTAGGCATCGAGAACTTCAAATGTTCAAATGGATAGCTGGATCGCTTTAAGCAGCGACATGATTTAAAATTTAAGACAGTCGCCGGTGAAAACGGTGGGGTTAACAAGGAGGTGACTAGAGCACGACTGATAGATGTTTTTCCATCTCTTATGCAAAACTACAGTCCAAGGGACATTTATAACTGGACTTTTTCTTAAAATCAGCTCTTTCCCAATGAAACTCTGGCCAATGCTGTGATGCCTGCGCTGGCACTAAACAAAGCAAGCAGGGAGTTACTCTTCTACTAGGAGGTTACATGGATGGAATCGATCGTGTGCGCCCCCCCACCCCCACCCCCCGTTTTCATTGGTAAAGCAGCGAATCCCAGCTGGTTTAAAAATGTAAAGACGGAGAGCAGGTGTCAGAAACGTGTTTTGTGAACAGCTTTAAACATGCTGGATAGTGTGCAGGAAAATGGTGATCAAAAGAAGGATCTGTTAGAGAGGAATGCGATACACTAGGAATTTCAGAAACATAATTGCAGGAAATTGAATTTGAAGTAAACCAACCTACACGAGCAGCTATGAACGGTAAGGACAGTATTGAATCAGTGACAATGAGGCAGGGAGAGGATGAAGAAGCTTCTGACGACTAGGACGTGGAAGGCACAGAAACAGTTATCCCTTCACTGGATGAAAGGCAATCACAATTGTGCGAAACTTCACATAATCATTACCTGGAACTGAGGATCTTTTCGGACTGGTTAACAAGATAGAAACAGCATGCATCGAGAAAAGCACAAATAGTATGAAGCAGCATACACCGTATAGTTTTTTTTAAAAACAGAATAAAATTATGCTCAATTCAAATTGGTCATTTCTTCAGTTTGCTGATGCAGCAAATCTCCAGACCCAACTATAGTGAACACTGATATAACGATCATTTCTGTCAGTCCCTGGGGGGTTCATTACAGTGAAGTTCGACTGTATTTCCATTAAAACGAAAAGTACATCAGACAACACAGCAAGTACTTACAAAACAGAACTGGGATCAGTCTGTAAGACACCAATAGATCATTTTTCAGAAGGCTGTGTCATATAAACACAGATTTTGGTGGTAAATTACATAAAGTAATTCCATACAGAGCCTTTATTAACCTCCAGCACATATTACTGGCTAGACAAAACAGATAACTAGAGACCATGGGAAAGTTCCTGGTTTACAAGGCAGTCTTTCTTTGATGTAGTAGCATAACTGTTGAGGATGATTAGTTTTGTGTAAATTAATGATAAAACCTGGTAACAATGTTGCCAATGACTTTAAAATTACACTTTAAGATGTTTCCTAATATTTTAGCAATCATGGAACATTTGCATCAAGCAGATGCTTCCCAATTATCCATGTCTATTGAATTCAAACTGTTAAAAACTAGTTCTCTGGCCTTCAAAAAGAATTCTTTATCAGCTAACTGTTTATTCATAGACTGTATCTGGCTTCCATTTTGTAATTTAGTGAAGGGAATCATCTCTATTTTGAACCAGGCTTTTTTAAAAAAGAAACATGAAAAGAAGCCAAATTTTTAGGTTCTGACAAAGGGTCGCAAGTCCTGAAACGCTAACCCGCCAGCATTTTCTGTTTTTATAAAAATGTCTATTTACTTCACAATATACAGGATAGAAATAGACCCTAGGGCATTACTATATTGTGGCATGAACCCACATACTTCTGACTTAGGTGGCATTATTACTAACCGAGCCAAGCCAACATTTGACAATTATGGTCCCAGATATCTTCCCACGGGGATGGGGAGAAAGAGGGGCGAGGGCGATGCATCGTAGCGCAAATGCCGAGATACACACACTGTGAACCTCCACTGCTGACCGCACTAAAGTGCTAAGGGACAAGTAGTGGTCCATTAATTAACATCTGAATGGCGGGCACCTGTGTAACTAGGGGTCCTGCCACATTAATGATGCTGGAAATTCCAGCGCAAGTAATTAAGCATGGGTTTGGCGGGGGAGGAGGATGGGGGACCCTCCAGAAAGGATAGACAAGTGCTCATGTGGCTCCCTTTTAAATATTTTTAAAATACTTTCCCTACCTTTTCTTTGGCGGTCCAGAGCACAACGCACGGTTTCGTCATTTGTGCCAGCCTTAAATTCTCCCCCTGCTCAGAGAGGCTAGAAATGATGGAACTGCAAACGGGCTTCAAGGGTTAAGTTACGAGGAGAGATTACACAAATTGGGGTTGTATTCTCTGGAGTTTCGAAGGTTAAGGGGTGATCTGATTGAAGTTTAAGATATTAAGGGGAACGGATAGGGTGGATAGAGAGAAACTATTTCTGCTGGTTGGGGATTCTAGGAGTAGGGGGCTCAGTCTAAAAATTAGAGCCAGACCTTTCAGGAGTGAGATTAGAAAACATTTCTACACACAGGGTGGTAGAAGTTTAGAACTCTCTTCTGCAGACGGCAATTGATACTAGCTCAATTGCTAAATTTAAATCTGAGATAGATAGCTTTTTGCCAACCAAAGGTATTAAGGGATATGGGCCAAAGGCAGGTATATGGAGTTAGATCACAGATCAGTCATGATCTTATCAAATGGCGGAGCAGTTTCGAGGGGCTGAATGGCCTACTCCTGTTCCTATATTCCAATGTTCCTATTTAATGTCCTCACTCCAGCTCTAGTCCCTCTGCTGAGAGACAGACAATCCTCAAACTACTACCAGTGTCAACCTGTAACCAGATACTGTAGCACGCCATGCTGAGTCATTCATCTCTTTCCCCTCCTCCACTAAAAGAATTGTGTTCCACTCAGTACTCCTCATCAAGATGACAAAGCACCATTCAAGAACTGCTTACTCAAGATGCAGGTAGAAAAAGGACTTGGGTGCCTGCCTCCTGCTATGTGTTCTTCCTTGCCTGGCATTTCTCTACAGCTTTTGAGTGATGGCAACATCTGACTTGACAATTTTGGATATAAATGCGAATGAATTCATGCTCAGATTCTCCATTAGCTTCCTTTGAAACTTCAACTTCATTAATTACTTCACACACTATTGATTCACAGTTACTGTGCAAGGATGAGATTTCTTAATAGGCCTATTAAGAGCTGCAGGAGAATGTGAAGTTTATGGTAACATCTATTAGATAACAGCAAATGCTGCATCAACAACCTATATGAAATACTTCTCTCCTTGCCCATTGAACATCCCATCGCAAAATCCAAAGTGACTGCAGATAGGCTTGCCACTAGCCATATTTTCCAATTTATTATTAGCACAATTTTTACATTGCTGTACAATCAGATTATGTTGCTGGTTGTTAGAAATTCAAGGTTGCTCTAA
This sequence comes from Heptranchias perlo, assembly GCF_035084215.1. NCBI lineage: Eukaryota > Metazoa > Chordata > Chondrichthyes > Hexanchiformes > Hexanchidae > Heptranchias > Heptranchias perlo. The sequence continues at coordinate 94,055,812 of NC_090327.1, forward strand.
ATTACAGATGCAACCTCAGTATGACCAGTGTATCCAGAATTTTTGACATGATGGAAAACCACTAAGACCAGTCAATTATCCACTTATCAATTGGGACTGAGAGACCGTAAACAGAACAAAGGGATTGGAATTCCTAAAACGTGTACAGGACTCCTTCCTCAGGGCAATTAGGGATGGGCAATAAATGCTGGCCTTGCCAGTGACACCCACATCCCATGAACAAATAAAAAAAAAATTGCTAGATTAGTTTATGAGTAATGAAACGAATCAGGTAGATGAGCTAAATGTGGGTGAGCAACTTGGGTGTAGTAACCACAATATGATACGGCTTAAGATCCAACTAGAAAGGGAAATGTCAGTCTAAAAAAATAGACCACCAGAGTGGATTAGGGCAGATTTTAGAAAGATGAGGGGCAAGCTAGCTGAGGTGAGGTGGAAGGAGAAATTGGCACATAGAATTGTAGAGCAAAGTGGGATTTTTTAAAAAAGATATAGAATAAGTATATTCCATTAAAAAAAGGAAACTACTATCCCATGGATAGATAAAGAGGTTAGAAACCAATTAAAATTGAAAAAGAGGGCCAATGAGGACTGTAAGAAGAATAATAAAAAAATTGAAGGAGAATATGAGAAAATAAGAGTTTAAGAGCGGGATACGGCATGAGGAAATTTAAAAAAAAATCAAAAGGAACAGTAAAGTATTTTACAAGTATATCAATAAAAATAGAATTGTCAAAAGTGAGGTGGGGCTCCTTTCAATTTGTAGATGATGATCAAAAAATGGCAAAGGTATTTAGTAAGTACTTTGCACCAGTCTTTACTAAAGAGAAGGATATCGGAAAGGAGGTGAATGCTGAAATAGCTGAGAGCAAGATGGGAGAGAATTGTAAAGGATAAAACGAACATTTTTTAGATAACTTAGGGTAAAGGAAGGCAAAGCACCAGGGCCCGATGGGATCCTGAGGGAGAGGAGGGAGGAAACTGCAGAAGCCCTAGAAATTATATTTCAGGGCTCTACTGAATGTGGAAGTGTGCCAGAGGACTGGTGAGTGGCCAATATAGTTCCTGTTTTAAAAAGGGAGACAGAGTTAATCCGGGTAATTACACGCCAGTTAGAATAACATCTGTGGTACGATAAAATTTTTAAGGGGCTTTAATTGAGGATGAAATTATTATGTGTCTAGATAAAGAGAAAATAGTCATCAGTAGCCAGCACAGATTTCAAAAAGGATGATTGTGCTTGATGAACCTCGTAGAATTCTTTGAGGAAGTAACACATGGTAGATAAGGAAATGCAGTGGATGTAATGTACATGGACTTTGGCAAAGTACCACATGGGAGATTACTAGAGAAGTAAACTGATAAAACAAGGTTTGTTTTCACTCAACATGTGAAAATAGCTTGTAACTCACTCATGTCCTTTATTTGCGAGTTAGGTCGCCTGCACTTAATCAACACTTGCCACTATGTAGTTTTCTAAAAACTGCAGTGGCAGAATTGGCTCAGCACAACTACTCTACTTTACAAGGGCTGCTTAGGCATTACAGATGCATAACCAATTAAAATATGCCAGGAGCTTAAGTATGTGTTGTGCAAAGGTCCCTTCAAAAGATTTAAATTAATTTGCCAATTAATATGTAAATATGCTCTTCTATAAATTTTCCCCAGTAATGCAAGGAAAAGTAAGTCATCTGAAATTCACAAACTATTCTCAAGCTGTGGAGATGCACATCACCTAGTTTTAAGTGTAGGGCAAGTTTGTTTTTGCAAAGCATAAGTTTTTTCATGACTGGCGTGTGGCCTAAATGGCAATTCTGGACAGCCACTTTTGTGCAGTGCACAAGGAAAGTCCCAACTACTAAGAGGTAATAATTCTAAATATTGCAAGGTAGCACACCCAAGGGTTTATTGAAGATCATGAGTAGAATGTGACTACCCGGTGCTTTTAATCTGGGACCAAGCTGAAATAAACATTTAGGTCTTATCGCATGATCGCAGCACTTCTGCAGCAGTGCCACTCCAAAGCCCTTAGTGATGGATGACAGTCCCACAAAATTACTGGTGTAGCATCAGTACAAATTTCATTTTAAACGAAAACTACCAGTTGCTGCACATTCGGCAAGCAGTTCATCACTGCGCTCATGACTACAACCAAAAACTAGATGCTGCTGTGTGTGCACTTGGTAACTGATTTTTTTTTTTATTCGTTCACGGGATGTGGGCTTCGCTGGCAAGGCCGGCATTTATTGCCCATCCCTAATTGCCCTCGAGAAGGTGGTGGTGAGCCGCCTTCTTGAACCGCTGCAGTCCGTGTGGTGACGGTTCTCCCACAGTGCTGTTAGGAAGGGAGTTCCAGGATTTTGACCCAGCGACAATGAAGGAACGGCGATATATTTCCAAGTCGGGATGGTGTGTGACTTGGAGGGGAACGTGCAGGTGGTGTTGTTCCCATGCGCCTGCTGCCCTTGTCCTTCTAGGTGGTAGAGGTCGCGGGTTTGGGAGGTGCTGTCGAAGAAGCCTTGGCGACTAGTCTGTGGGACAGCTCTCCCAATTTTGGCACAAGTCCCCAGATGTTAGTAAGGAGGACCTTGCAGGATCGATTGGGCTTGGTGTTTTGCCGTTGTCGTGTCCGGTGCCTAGTGGTCCGATGCCGGGTGGTCCGTCCGGTTTTATTCTTATTATGACTTTTCGTAGCGAGATTTTACAACTGAGTGGCTTGCTAGGCCATTTCAGAGGGCAATTAAGAATCAACCACATTGCTGTGGGTCTGGAGTCACATATAGGCCAGACCGGGTAAGGGCGGCAGGCTTCCTTCCCTAAAGGACATTAGTGAACCATTTAACACAAAGTACTGCATTACTCTTGAAAATATTCACAGCCTTTCAGGTCATCTGGAAATCCTGTAGTTTTAACGTAATGAAAAATACACCGTGATCATTGTAGAAGTTCCCTTATTCTTTGCCACGGTCTAGGAACTGGAATGCAAGCAATACTGCAGATTGCCAAAGCCATGTTCTGTTGCAATGAACGTTCACTGTGACTACCCTTACTGTAAATCATCCCTTATTGTGTGATTTTTTTTTTGAAAACATTTGAACACACATGTGAAAAAAGTCTTGTTATGAAGTAATAGAGTATGAAGGACAAATTTTGGTATTTAAATGGAAACCATTTTCTGAAGTGGTCACGGGGAAAAGAAAGCAACAAAGACTGAATCTCAACTCCAAGACTCATTTTACATAGCAATGCCTAGAACGAAACAGATCACAATGGGAAACATCTCAGCTATGCAAAAGGTCATGGTCAGTCCATTGGTAACTAAGCAACATTTTCAGAAATGGTAGTGTAGGTATGCAGTAATCCTGGCAAAGGCATACAGAGGAACGGGCAATACCTATGGCTTGGTTCACAATATCACAACAATTTTAAAAGGATATCAAAACTGAACTGTTATGTTAAGGTACTTTTCCACAAGTGCAAGGGGTGTGCCTGCATTACAAAAAGGAGTATAAAAGCAATAGACCATGATTTGAAATGGGGGAAATAAAATGCCATTAACATAGCTTGCAAACTATACATTAGAAAGTGAAAATATCTGCCTAGTCAGTAAGTCATCAACAGAATTGAACGGATCCTCAGGCTGTGCAAAGCAGATGATAAAGCAATTGTGGTCCCAGTTATTGGCATGGTGTTACAGAAAATGCACTCCAGTGTGCGACTTGGTGGAATTAGCTTTACCAGTCTCGAAACCTACTCAGACAGTTAACAACCTTAAAATACTAATTGTCTGCAGAAAACACTAAAGTCACATTTGCTATCAACCAAATGAACCTTTAAACAGGAATAAGTATATACTATAAGATCAATGATGATGTGGAGATGCCGGTGATGGACTGGGGTTGACAATTGTAAACAATTTTACAACACCAAGTTATAGTCCAACGATTTTATTTGAAATTTACAAGCTTTCGGAGGCTTCCTCCTTCCTCAGGTAAATGTCAGGAACTCCTCGAAGCCTACGCATTTATAAATCACAGAACAATACATGGTGATTACAGATAGTCTTTGCAACTGCCCGTTGCCAAGGCAATCACAGTGTTCAGACAGAGAGGTGTTACCTACAGAGCCCCGGAATATACAGTCAAAAAAACCCCAAACAAACAGAAAAAAAAACAGAGAGAGAGAGGCAGAAACATCCGGAAGGCAGAGAAAGCCAGCAAATGACCCGTTATATTAAAAACAGATAGCTTTTGTTCGCTGGTGGGGTTACGTGTAGCGTGACATGAACCCAAGATTCTGGTTGAGGCCGTCCTCATGGGTGCGGAACTTGGCTATCAATTTCTGCTCGACGATTTTGCGTTGTCGTGTGTCTCGAAGGCCGCCTTGGAGTACGCTTACCCGAAGGTCGGTGGCTGAATGTCCCTGACTGCTGAAGTGTTCCCCGACTGGGAGGGAACCCTCCTGCCTCTCTCTCTCTCTTTTTTTTTCTGTTTGTTTTTTTTTTGACTGTATATTCGGGGGCTCTGTAGGTAACACCTCTCTGTCTGAACACTGTGATTGCCTTGGCAACGGGCAGTTGCAAAGACTATCTGTAATCACCATGTATTGTTCTGTGATTTATAAATACGTAGGCTTCAAGGAGTTCCTGACATTTACCTGAGGAAGGAGGAAGCCTCCGAAAGCTTGTAAATTTCAAATAAAATCGTTGGACTATAACTTGGTGTTGTAAAATTGTTTACAATTATAAGATCAATGAATTTAGAGTATGTTACTGGGAGGATCAGTTTGGGTACAAAAGTGACTTTCATTAGCAAAACAGCCATTCATCATAGTTGATTACAGTACAATAAAACAACACACCCTTTTCTAATCCACAAAAGCTAACACACCACCAATAAAAGCATAGTTAAACTACATTTGCCATACGTTTTCCCTGCATCAGGATATGACACTCAGACATAAACTGGAATGGTGTATTCAAATTCTGCAGCATGATCTAAATTAGAATTGCGGTCAGAGTGGATACTGTATGCTTTTATCTGTTCTTGAATTATCTATTATATTTGTTGGAAGACTTTTAATTTCAATTAAACTGCAATCAGCAAATGTTCTGAATAAAGGCTGATTTCTGCAGAGCAAAAGCTTAAATCCAGAGTATGACAGCTTAAACGGATAACAAAAAAGATTGGTGTTGCTGAATCCCTAGTTGTGAAAAAAATATACTGGCAGATCATTAATCCCTTCCTTCAAACTGCAACTAATATGATTTAGCCATCGAGATACTGTATGTGCTGACGTCAATACAAACATGTACCAGTGGCTCTACCGACATTTGTGTTTTCACCTTTCGCTGACTGATGATCATAGACAGTATATTAACCTGTTGTTGACTGATGATCACTAGTTAACAGCAATAGAAATAAATAGCATGTGTATTGAAATTGCTTTAACAAAGACAGTTGAGTGAATTTAAAATTGCTCCAGTGTTAAAACTGATTGATGGAAGCTCTAAATCTATGCTTCCTACATAAATACTTAGACTGGAGGGATCTGCAGTTCATAAGAGTAAAAATGCTGCAGCCTCTGGACGGTTATCCTGACTGCTTGCACCAGAATTCTTGGTGGAGAAACATGCACAAGAATTTAAAGCTTTTGACTGATATTTTAATGGGAGTTGGAACATCCACAGGAATTAATTCTTTCAGAGGTCACTCCAATTCCCAGCCCACTGTAAACCCACCTGATGCTAGAAAGGATGCTCTGAATGATATACTGTACAGATAAATCTGGCTGTAGATATTTTACATCTAGCTTATCACAGATTTCTAAATAGGATATTATTTATTCATGCACTTGTCTCTGAACATTGAGATCAGCTTGACAACATAAACCAATGACAAAGTAAACAGTAGCTATTGGGCTGCCACTTCACACAGAGAAGCCATCAGTTACTTGTCAAGATTTAAATGAAAAGGCTATAAAGGATTCTGTAAAACTGTACTGAATGATGAGCAGATAATCAATCAGGGTTAACTTCAGTATAAAGCAACAAGTTTATTTAACAAATGATTGCAGCAGGATTGATATCAATTTAAGAATTATATTTATTTTAAAGAAATGATTCCCATACAGCAGGCATGTTAAAAAAAAATCTGCCTGATGATCTAGTTATTTTTTTAGGATTCTTCTAAAAGGTTAGATTTCAATAAAAGCACCACAGACTATATTCCTTTTTTCCAGTTTTCTTGAGTTCTGGAACCATACATGTGGATTCTGAACTGTGTGTTACTTCCCTGGTGTCAGGATAAGGGGCAACAGTGCAGGTACGTAGCTCTTGTGGGGGGGGGGGGGGCGGGGAAAGAGGGAGAAAGAGACAAAATCAGCTGGAAGCCATTGTTCATTGCAAAGAGAAACAGGATTCAGGTTCCAAAATAGTTCCAGGATTTTGTTCCTCCCCTCCCTCCCCCCCTTGTACTTGCTCTGTACTTGCTTAAAAACTTTAACTCTAACATCTTCCAGTTCTGACGAAAGGTCTTCGACCTGAAACGTTAACTCTGTGTCTTTCTCCACAGATGCTGCCTCACTTGCTGAGCTTTTCCAGCATTTTCTGCTTTTATTTCAGATTTCCAGCATCCGCAGTATTTTGCTTTTGATCCAGGATTTAGAAGGTAAATTAAGTAGCAGGACCTCAAAAGGTGATAATCTCAGGATTACTACCATTGCCACGTGCTGTTGGTCCAGGATCGGCCTGACCAGTTCTGGGGCAGGAGTAAGCTCTATCGAAAGGACAGGCTATAACTAAACCTAACTGGAACCAATATCCCTGCAAGGAGGTTGATTAGAGCCATATAGGATGGTTTAAACTAACATGGGGAGGGGGTGGGGGGGAAAAAGAAGAAAACTTGAAAATAGAGTGGGCAGCTCAGAAGGGAAAGTAAATTTTAGGTGTCTAGGTAGAAAGGTTGAAAGATATTAAGTAGGGAAAGATAGTAAAAAGGGAAGATTAGAAAGGGAGTGTGAGGAAAATTGAGCAAACAAAACATATGGGGCAATAAAAAGGCACATTAGTAAAAGAATAACCAAGGAAGGGCCACCAAGAGATGAAAGAGACAAGCTTGAGCTGGAGACTAGTAGAATGCTGGAGATACTAAATAAATACTGTGTCTCATTTTTCACAGAGGAAGTGGATATTGGGATTGTAGAATCACCAGCAACAAGCGTAAAACAATTAGTGGAAATTATTATTCAAAGGGAAATAGGACTAAAGATCATCAAATCAGTGGTTTCCGATGATTTACATCCGAGGATCTCGAGGGAAGCTCGGGAAGAAATAGCAGAGACTGACAATAATTTAACAAAATTCAGTGAAAAAGAAAATTGTGTCAGAGGGTGGCAAATGTGACCCCCACCCCTCTTCAAAAAAGGTCAGGGGTAAGACAGAAAATTATGGGCCAGCTAGTTTTAATTGAGTTGTTGGTAAACTGCTGAAATCTATAGCATGAGATGAAATTGTAAAGCACTTGGAGAAATATGAACAAATCAGGGTCAGTCAGCAAGCATTTAAAAAAAGGTAGTGCTTGACCAACTTTATAGAATTCTTTAAAGAGAGGATAAAGGCAGCACATAATTAGATATGGTTTACATGGACTTTCAATAAGGTACCACATAAGAGACTTATGGCAAAGATAATAGCACATGAGATTAAGGGAAATGTGGTCACATTGATAGAGAGATGGTTGCAAGGGATAAAGCAAAGGGTAGAGATAAAAGGAAATTTCTTGGACAAAGAAAATTTGGTAAGTGGTCAGTGTTAGGGCTGCTCTTATCTACTATATGCAAAATGTTCCGCACTTAGAAATTGGGGGAAGTTATATTGTAATTTTCTGATGACACCAAATTGAATCTCTCTCTCTGCACCTTACATTTTTTGCTATTGAACATTCATCGGAACATACTTGTTATAACACTTAAGATGCATGGATTTTAAATAGTCAAGTATATTTGTAAATTTTACGTATCACCTTTACTGTGCATTTTATAGTTGAGTGGCTCTGTTTTTTTTTTTAAGTACAACATGTCTAGATGCTCGATCTCAAAAACTGCTCATCTTGTCAAAACCTGCTCCTTGCCTTCTGGGCAAGATTAATTACTGTATTTATGCATATTAATTACATTCTACATTCAGACACTGACTTAAAAAGTACTGGCTTTACATAAGAGTTCAAAAAATCAGAATCAAAAAGAGCCAATTTTTCCCCCCATGGTCCCATAAATAACAATACAGTGAAGCACATGCAGCTGGATAACACTGTCCAAGTGTGGGGTTGGAGGTACACTGGAGGGGGATGTTCAAGGACATCAGAAATACTATTAATTGAAACAAGATATTTCAAAGTAATGCAGAACAACAAGCACAGACCAATTAAAAACATTTGGCAAGTACAACCGTGAAGCAAACTGGGTTTTGTATTTCCTCAGTTATATTTATCGTTGAAGACCCATGTTCTGGAGTGTTAGAAATCCTGCCTTTTGACTAGGCGCATTTTTGAATTTGCCTTTATTTTCATTTGAATGTTGATCCTGAAAAATTCAATTGTTATCAACTGGGAGATGGTCAGTGGGGTAATGAAGAACTGCTTCAAGAAAATGGATAAAGGGTGGAGGGATATGCAAAATGATGCTTTTGCATGCTGGGAAGTGATCAGCCCCTGGGTGATTGGAGGTTGGTATTTCAGCCCTTATGTTTGCTTAGTTTCTTTTTGTAAACATTTCAGTTCACACATCAAGTTATCCAGTCCATTGTGCTTTATTCTAGCAACATGGTACAGCACGGCTTGTGCCCATCATCCACGAGGTCCTGATCTTTGCTGTGCTGTTAAGAGGGAGACACTGCATAAGAACTTTGCTCTTTCATATCATCGCCTCTCTATTCTCAGTTTATGACTGGGATGTGTCTCACCCAATCTCTGCCACGTCTATGTAACCTGAATTCTCAGTCTGTCCGTGTGCACATTTTTGTTGCTGCTCTGGACTCAAGCCCATTGCCTCCATCTCCTTCTTTTCCCTCTCGGCCCGAGTCCTTCTCTCCTACTCTCCGTTACTTGGACATGCAATCTTTCATTTCTCCCCTCTTGGGTACTTTGCCCCCTCCTCATCCCTACCCCAACGCATCACTAGTCCTCTGCCTTACTGCTCTTCTGCCGCTATCCCAGGCTTCAACCTTGATGGTTAAAGAAAGAAAGAACTTGCATTAATATAGTGGCTTTTATGACCTCAGGATATCCCAAAGTGCTTTACAGCCAATGAAGTACTTTTGAAGTGTAGTCACTGTTGTAATGTAGGAAACGCGACAGCCAATTTGTGCACAGCAAGGTCCCACAAACTGCAATGTGACAATCACTGGATAATCTGTTTGTGATGTTGGTTGAGGGATAAATGATGGCCAGGACACCGGGGAGAACTCCCCTGATCTTCCACGAATAGTGCCATGGGATCTTTTACATCCACCTGAGGGGGCAGACAGAGCCTCGGTTGAATGTGTCATCCGAAAGACAGTGCAGCACTCCCTCAGTACTGCATTGAAGTGTCAGCCTGGATTATGTGCTCAAGTCTCTGGAGTGGGACTCGAACCCACAGCCTTCTGACTCAGAGGCGGGAGTTCCATCACTGAGCACGGCTGACACTGTTAACCTCTATTCCTCTCAGTGTTCTCTGAAGCACTACTGGTCACTTTATGAATCGTTCCAATACTACATCATTTAAGCCACTAGCAGTTTTTTTTATGCAAGCTAAGCCATTAGACTGTGGTCATTTTAAATGTAATAACCAGAGAGAGATTGCTGGTCAAAATCATTCAGAACAAAAAATAAACAGGATTTGTATTGCAAATTATTCCAGCCAGGAGCAGAAACTAAAAGATGTCCAAGACATCTGATCTGTTAATGCAATTTATTTGGAAGGCAGCAGATACTTTTCCTGAACTATAAAACAGAAGTTTCCCCAGCTGATTTATTTCCACAATTTGTTTGATGATTTCTACAGATATGCTTGGCCATGGATAATGTAAACCTAAGTTCCATCACATTAAGAAGAGATAGTCATATTTTGTAGCACAAATGCACAGTTCATACGTAGATAATGGGAAGTAGTTTATTGACAAGCAAGTCATAAAATTCACAATCCTGAAGAATGAATGGGTTGTGTAAGTTGTCACTTGAATCTCTTAGGAAAAGGCCATTAGATAACTGCATTTTATTGATACTATATATTGTGTGTTTTCTAGTTAAAGTTTTTGAAAACAATAAAGATACACTTATTTTGGGCAAAATGCTTCCTGCAAAGGTTAGCATTGATTGAAGCCTATCTTATGCAAGAAACGTACAATGCTGTACTGATCGTCAAGTCTCAGTCTGATCTCGGGAAGAGATGTGAAGGAGGGGAACTAAGGCATCAAAATGAATGAAGAAATAGCAGGTTAAAATCTAGATGAATCACCATGAAAGAAAAGGGATTGATGGAAAATATAGAACAAACTGACCTCGAGTTTGAGCTATATAGCACAACAAAGCCTGTGTCTTGACAATTAAAATCATTCTAAAAGAAATAAACCATTACTCTGAGGCCACATTTGCGTTACATGGATAGACTTTCAAAAAGAGTAAAAACACACAATGCAAGAAATGTCCATTTGTATATAATCTCTCCCAAGATCATTATAAGTACCTGAAAGAGAATTTGTCCAGCCTACTTAACAAAAAAGGGATATTTGGCCAACATTTCTGTTAAATTTACACAGCACATTTTTTTGCAGCAATGATTGTAGACACATTTCATGATTAACGTATAAAACCCAGAAAAATCATCCCTTTGAAGCATGCTATCCAACCTCACCATAACAGCTCCTAACCAGACTGTGTACCAGTGACTAAGAGACAATGGCATTAATGCAAATAATATGGGCTGTCCACCATTTTGATTGAAGTCTTCTGTGGATACTGTGTGCTGAACAGATGAAGCAGCTGATCAGTGTACAATAGACCAAGGCTCTGTACTGACAGATGAATTCCATTCTCAACAAACAATGAAAGCCACAAACTCCGTTTCCTAGCCACCGACTTCATCCTTCTCCCTGGCCACTGTGTGAGGCTGAATCAGACCGCTCACAAACTTAGCGTCCTATTTGACCCTGAGATGAGCTCCTTACCACTTTTTCACTCCATCACCATCTCCGTGACATCGCCTGTCTCTGCCCCTGCCTCAGCTCATCTGCTGCTGAAATCCTCATCCATGCCAGTGTTACCTCTAGACTTGACTATTCCAATTCTCTTCTGGCCGGCCTCCCATCTCCCACCCTCGATAAGCTCATCCAAAATTCTAATCCTAACTCGCACCAAGTCCTCTGTGCGCGCTGACCTACACCGGCTCCCAGTCCGGCAATGTCTCAATTTGAAAATGTTCATCCTTGTTTTCAAATCACTCCATGGCCTCGTCCCTCCCTATCTCTGTAACCTCCTCCAGCCTTACAACCCTCTGAGGTCTCTGTGCTCTTCCAATTTTTGCCTCTCGCGCAGCACCAATTTTAATCGCTCCACCATTGGCGGCCATGCCTTCAGCTGCCTAGGCCCTAAGCTCTGGAAGTCCCTCCCTAAACCTCTCCGCCTCTCTATCTCCTTTAAGAAGCTCCTTAAAATCTACCTCTTAGACCAAGCTTTTGGTCACCTATCCTAATATCTCCTTATGTAGTGCAGTGTCAAATTTTGTTTGATAACACTCCTGTGAAGCGCCTTGGGATGTTTTACTATGTTAAAGATGCTTATATAAATGCAAGTTTTTGTCGTTGTCAACTGAGGATATAATGAAGTGCTTGCCAAATGTCCACTAACTGTTTGGCTCACAGTACAAAGACATAACAGCATTAGTGACAGCAACATGTGACGAAGGACTTCAATGTAACTACCATTGTGTTTTCAACTACCCTTCATGAACATCATACAGTGAGACTTAAAACAAACCTACTGCTGTGAGCCAGTTTTACAGACAGCATTCCAAATGATAATAGCCCCAACAACATGGAACTTGGAACCACAAAGGATAAATTCTCTAGTTAATTCTCTCTGAGGTTACAGAACATACCCATGAGCCATAATACAAGCATGACCTCAGGTTGTTTTATCAGCACTATTATGACAATAATGCTAGGTCCGCTGTGCTTTATGCTAGAAAAGTAGAATGAGAGCTGTTTAAAAGCAGGAGGTAAGATGAGTGCTTTCATCACCTCGAGGTCCCCCAGTGCACAATAAAACATGCTGGACCATTCATTGTAACTAGTAGATAAAAAAAATTCATTGTGACTCAAGTGCTGAGCTATAATAGGAATGTGTACTAGGCATGCGGGCTTTAGTCGTGCATTAGCAGCCACTCTTGGACAAGTACATTACTCTCTCGTGATGAAGGCTGTACTGTATCAAACACATGATTTTAAAAAAAAACTTAAATTGGCCTGTGACGTTCTGACTCTTTTAGTCACACTGTTAATAAAACTTCATTTTATTAGTTATTCAAATTTTTGGAAACCAGGTGAAGTTCTGCACCAGTTTCAGCCTATCAAAGAAGATAAGATCTATGTAAAAGATGCAGCAATTTTCTACAAAAAAGTCAAAATCCCCATTCTCCACAGTACCATTGTGATCTTTAGGCAAGGCAAAATACTAACCATTAGAACATTTTCCAGAACGAAAGTTACAATGCAGCTTTTCACTGCTCCAATAATCGGCTGTATTAATTGCAATACTGGGTCTAATCAAATACAGCACTAAGTTCTCAATGATGAAAACACTAAACTGAAAAAGAATGTCAAGTTCTATGATGCGACAGATGCCAACTGACACTAAGGAGCAACCTGTATGACCAGAATTAAATTTTGTATTTGTTTATTTTAAATAATTTCTAGATTAACCTTCACTGAATTTTAGGTGATTTTTTGTTCAAACCTATACATCAGAGATAGGATAATCAGCAAGACATTCTTTTTGCCTTTGGTTTAAAAAAAAAGAAAATTATCCTGGAATTTACATTTTTGAAAGTAAAAGTGACCAGACTTTTTGAAAGTTAATGTGCAGTACCTGAAACTATAAAAATGAGTCATGCTCATGGAATTCCTTACATGATTTGAGCTGATAGGGAGACAAGAAGGAACTTCCATTTATATAGTATATTTCACGACCTCAGGACGTACCAAAGCACTTCACAGCCAATTAAGTACTTTTGAAGTCTAGTCATTGTTGTAATGTAGGGAAACGTAGCAGCCAATTTGCACAGCAAGGTCTCAAAAACAGCAATGAGATAAATCTGTTTTAGTGATGTTGGTTGAGGGATAAATGTTGACCAGGGCACCCGGAAATATGGGTCAGCTGGCCAGATTGAGAGGCTGGCTGGTTGCCGGACGGGATCCTAAGGACGGTCCCTGACAATCAAGATGATTAGTTGTGGGGGGGTGGCGGGGGGGGGGGAACTCAGTACATGGCAGCGGGAGACTTTCGGTGGGGTGGGGGTGGGGGATGACGGGTTGGCGGATCGTGTGGGGGGGGCGGAGCAGCTGGCTGATCATGGGAGGGAGAGATAGCGGCAGTAGGTTTGCTTTGGGGGCTGTGAGGAAGCACTCCTGCTCCTCCTAGCCGACTTGCCTCCCTTCAGCTGCCGGTTTCCCAAAGCTCTGGGAAACCCAGCTGGCCAGCGTTAAATTTAAATGGCTGCCAAGATTTGAAGAAGGCAGCCTCATTAACATATTAAAATCACTGACCCACCTCCCCAGAGCGGGTTATGCAGCCGCCCCCAACCCGCCATGGTAAAACCAGAAGTAGGTGCGCTCGCGGCTGGTTGGGGTAGGGTTTCACATTTTTAGCAATTTGTCCCCCGACCCTCTCCTGCCAGTCACAGGGGGCTTAAAATTCCCCCTTATATGTCGAAGTATCTGGAGTGGTTTTTGAACCCACAACTTCTGAATCAGAAGTGAGAGTGCTACCACTGAGCCATGGCTGACGCCTACAGTTACAGAAATCATTCAAAAAGCACTGAAAATCTGTGCCAACGGACACTCTTTGGATCTTGTAAAACACTGTATTATGGACATACTTTGAGACAGCAACACGATACAAACATACACATAATGTGCCAACAGATCAACATGTCAGAATAGCATAGCACACTGGAGAACTTGTGCCCATCACTCCATCATGAGGTGGCAGTACACTGTTTCTATCCACCAAGGTCACAAACTTCCAGATTTCAGCAATGCTACTGTTGGAGATGTTGGCATCTCCCAAAGACAGGAAGAGGGACAAGAAAATAAAGTGTGAAAGAATACCATCCCAAGACCATTTGCATGCTTTTCAAGCAGCTGGTTTACAGCAGCAGTGACAAATACCGACAAGCAGGTCCTTGCCTCTCTGCCATAGATACTGCATTGTTTAAAGGGGAAACAAGTGAGATATGATTTTATTCCTTCAAAAACGAATCAAAAAATAAAACAAGACAATAACTCTACACATGATGCCAAGAACCATTCCACATGGGAAGGAGTGATAGACATGGCATTACTAGATTCCTTTGGGGCAGCAGAAAATCCAAAATTCAATGTCACAACTATCTGCTTACAAAATATAATTCAGTACCAAATGTATCAGATTGATCAAAATTGCTTGTTTTGTAGATTATATTGCAACTGCTAGTTTGGCAATATCGAAAAGTAGACCTTTCATCTTGCTATTGCACATTCCGTTGTTACTGGGCAAGGCCAAAACCCAGCATTGAGCAGTACAGGCCAACCCAAAAAAAATCAAATGTAATTACATGACTGAGTGGCTTTCAGAAATGAAGGGTCACACTGGACAAATCCAGCCTGTAATAGGCTCTATAGTGTGTATGGCAAAAGGTGAGAATCAGATTGGACAATTTCTAAGCCATGTTGCGTTCAACAGGTAAAAATCTAAATCCATTCCTGTTTTCTCTGTTGCAGCAAGCTTAACGGCACATTGAATTAAGAGGAATGTAGCCACAGGGCTAGATACAGGTGCCTTGGTTCAACGTCTCATCCGATAATACAGCACTTCCTCTGTACTGGTTTCAAGTCGAGAAAAAGTGAATGTGGTAATAACATGCTGCCTCTAGAGGTCTTCAGCAATCTCTAAACATTTATCTAAATATATAATTAGAAATTATGCTTCTTATCTAGTGCATATCTATTTTTGGGGGGGAGCACACCTCAAAAGTGCCAGTCATACTCAAAACTATCTGTAGGACAAAAAAAGTTGTAGCTGGCTCAAATATGTATCAATTTTTAGAAAAAATTACAAACTGCTATTGGCAAGCATAGCAAATAACCCATTGACTAAATGCAAAGGAACAAAAAACCACTTCCATTCAATAAACAGCTAGAAAAAACTATCAACCAGCAATTATCAAATAAAATCCTAAATTGCGCACAAACATTTTTCAAAGTCATTTCAATATCTATGTTGCTTTCCAACCAACCTTAGTATATATTCTTAACAACTAAATTTAAGACCGAATAATTACATTAAAAACTACACCTCACCCAGATATGCTTCCTTTTTACGTTAGAGCTCCTGGCACCAACATTCCTCCTTCCCTTTCTCTGGGGCTTAGGTCTTCAATGCTGCCGCATTCTTGGAGTGAACAGTCTTGCATCCCTTACCGGTACTTCCAACACTCCATGTATACACAAACTCAGTGCGCTCGATACCTCTTTTGGAGCCTCTGGGCATGCACTGTCACTCGGTGCCAGCTACCATATACATAAACTGGGCCCCATCCTGTCCACTGAGCTTCACTAGACTCCTTCTAAGGCTGCTAGCATTCCTGCTATGCTCCCAATTTCCACAAAATTAGTATTAAATCTTCCCTCTGATTGGTTTATGGACATTTGATAATCTTTGCAATTCTGCTGGCCCATCATGGGTTCCAAATCAGCCACTAAAATTCTATGTCATTCTATGTAATATTTTTGTCCCTGAGTACCACCACAAGACATTAACTTAATGTATAATGCTGAGTTATTAGGTATTATGGTTACATGATTCATTGTGCGTTTCATACTGCAACAGCCCTATTATTATAAAGCACCATGAGCATTTATTGAACTTACCAATATACTAGTACAAAAATTACAACAAAACACTGGTCCCATTTGGATCTTTATTATGAACATATAGCAAAGGAATTGAGGAGTAACACTACGAGCTGACCATTACAAGCTGCTTATTGCCATGCGACAACCATTTGTCCCCTCTATGACCGGGTGCTTGGAATGTCAACACCTATATTGTTAGATCTAATCACTAACAATTATATGTGTGGTAAAACACCACAATCAGTTCCAGTAGGATGACAAAACCTGTAATAAATGTCAAGGCATTCAACAACCTGACATCATCACAGTGGGAGCACTTGCTCTAGTATTTTGACCACAGAAACTACATTCACAGTAGAATCAAAACAACTGCGGTTACAATGAAATAAAAGCAAAGATGCTGGATGCTCTTACAACATCCAAAAGAGGAAGATAGGCTAATGTTTTGGGTGAGATCCTTCACCCTCAAAGACATTACCTGTGCAATTCTCATTTTATTTCAGTTCTCCATTATTCTGAGTGTTTCCTTTTACCAACTGTGGCTACAATGTTGTAAGTGTCCCTCACCTACATTAAACACCCAGTATTAGTCAGTCCATACCATGGACCTGCTATCTTTCACTACATAACCCTTATGAGGTCACTTTCCACAGGCTATACCTACGCTGCATACATCTACAGAAAGCGCCACGTGGATTTTTGCTTGGACCAGGAATTAGTGGGCTGCTTATAAATAGATTGTTTAGTAATGAAGTAGTTAATGAAGGTTCAACGTACTGCATCATAAAACATCATACACAGTGGTACCAATAATGTATATATCATGAGAGTGAAAGTGGCTGCAGGCAATCAGTTAATAATAATTCCAGATGCTATGCTTTGCATTGAAGCAGAACATAGCTTTCATTCCATGCTAAATGCTTATTGAGCTCAAAGAGAAAAATATATGGTTTTAGCAGGCCTAAAAATGGATAAATCCCCAGGCCCGGACGAAATATATCCCAGGCTACTGTGTGAGGCAAAGGAGGAGATTGCGGGGGCTCTGACACATATATTCAGAACCTCTCTGGCCACAGGGGATGTGCCAGAGGACTGGAGAACCGCTAATGTAATACCATTATTCAAGAAGGGGAGTAGGGAAAAACCGGGGAACTACAGGCCAGTGAGCCTAACATCAGTGGTAGGAAAATTATTGGAAAAAATTCTGAAGGACAAAATTAGTCTCCACTTGGAGAAGCAAGGATTAATCAGGGATAGTCAACATGGCTTTGTCAAGGGAAGATCATGTCTGACTAATTTGATTGAATTTTTTGAGGGGGTGACTAGGCGTGTGGATGAGGGTAACGCAGTGGATGTGGTATACATGGATTTCAGTAAGGCCTTCGATAAAGTCCCCCACAGGAGACTGGTCAAGAAGGTACGAGCCCATGGAATCCAGGGTGCCTTGGCACTTTGGATACAAAACTGGCTTAGTGGCAGAAGGCAGAGGGTGATGGTCGAAGGTTGTTTTTGTGACTGCAAGCCTGTGGCCAGTGGGGTACCACAGGGATCGGTGCTGGGTCCCTTGCTGTTTGTGGTCTACATTAATGACTTGGATATGAATGTAAAAGGTATGATCAGTAAGTTCGCTGATGATACAAAAATTGGTAGGGTGGTAAATAGCGAGGAGGATAGCCTCAGTCTGCAGGACGATATAGATGGGTTGGTCAGATGGGCGGAACAGTGGCAAATGGAATTTAACCCGGAAAAGTGCGAGGTGATGCACTTTGGAGGGACTAACAAGGCAAGGGAATACACAATGAATGGGAGGACCCTAGGCAAGACAGAGGGTCAGAGGGATCTTGGTGTGCAAGTTCACAGATCCCTGAAGGCGGCGGAACAGGTAGATAAGGTGGTAAAGAAGGCATATGGGATACTTGCCTTTATTAGCCGAGGCATAGAATATAAGAGCAAGGAGGTTATGATGGAGCTGTATAAAACACTGGTTAGGCCACAGCTGGAGTACTGTGTGCAGTTCTGGTCGCCACACTACAGGAAGGATGTGATCGCTTTGGAGAGGGTGCAGAGGAGATTCACCAGGATGTTACCAGGGCTGGAGCGCTTCAGCTATGAAGAGAGACTGGGAAGATTGGGTTTGTTTTCCTTGGAGCAGAGGAGGCTGAGGGGGGACATGATTGAGGTGTACAAAATTATGAGGGGCACAGATAGGATGGATACTGAGGAGCTTTTTCCCTTCGTTGAGGGTTCTATAACAAGGGGACATAGATTCAAGGTAAAAGGCGGGAGGTTTAGAGGGGATTTGAGAAATAACTTTTTCACCCAGAGGGTGGTTGGAGTCTGGAACTCACTGCCTGAAAGGGTTGTGGAGGCAGGAACCCTCAACATTCAAGAAGCATTTGGATGAGCACTTGAAATGCCATAGCATACAAGGCTACGGACCAAATGCTGGAATATGGGATTAGAGTAGACAGGGCTGATGGCCGGCGCGGACACGATGGGCCGAAGGGCCTCTATCCGTGCTGTATGACTCTATATCATGCAGTTGGCTGAAATATGCAATATTTTTGTTTCTCCACCAAACGGTAAAACGTAAATGTAGCTTAATAATTTTGGGGGGGGGGGGGGGGGGGAAAGAGACAGAATGAGCGAGAGCACTCACGAAGCGAGAAATTAAGAGAGAGGACAAAGAGTGAAGACAAAGAGATAGAAAAGTAAGAAAGAGCAGAAAAGAGCTAAGGGGCAAGAGCTAAAAGGGACAGTGAGGGAAAAGAATGAATTTCCATTTATAAAGTGCCTTCCATGTACTCCGGATAATCTAAAACACTTCACAGCCCATTAATTACTTTTTAAACGTTGTTGTTTATAGGCAAACGTGGAAGCTAATTTGTTTACAGCAAGGTCCCACAAAAAGCACCAAGATAAATGAACAATCAATCAATCTGATTTAGCCATGTTATTTGAAGGTTTGCCAGGACACCGGGAGAATACCCTGCCATTGAACCTTTTCCATTCACCTGAATGTCTCATCTAATAGAAGGCATCACCAACGATGCAGTACTCCCTCCACACTGTGCTGAAGTATTAGCTGAGATTACACGCTGAAGTCTTTGAGTGAGGCTTAAATCCACAACCTTCTGACTCAGGCAAGAGGTGCTACTAAACTGACGAGAAAAATAAGAGATGACAAACTATCTTTTATTAAATTCTTTTAACTGAATAATGGCCTATAAGATCAGTAAGCACAAACAAGGGCAAAATAACTTGGTTACAAATATATTTACTACCTTACTTTCCCATCTGGGGGGAAAGAACAAAGTTTTGAACATCATGCTGTAGCTCAAAAATTTTGCATCTTCCTGCACCAAGTCATTTATAAGTCATCTTTCATCCACTTCTTCAGGTTCTTTCCTCATACTAATTCTCAACCAAAATGGGTGGTCAAGTGTTGTACTTCCAGGCTACCTAAACAAGTCTGAACTCATTGCTGGTTGGTCAGTGAACATCCAGCAATAATTAATAATGAGAAACATACCCTCCAATTTTCCCTCAAAGTCTCCATTTGTCACCACCTCAATTGTGCAGATGCAGTGAAATTAAGAAATCTTGGGGAAGATAATTTGAGATTAGAGCCCAAGTAATTTTTAAATTACAAAAAAAGTGTACAATGACTAACGGAAGTGAACAGTAGTGTTGGCTCAGTGAAGAATCAGAGAACAGGGAATTGTGCCGTGTAAGTAATTTTTAAAATGCAAACTCAATTCATGGCACACAGGATTCTGGTGGCACTATTTGTGGATTAGCAGCAGTTTTCTAATAACTAGCAGCAGTTTTGTTAATACAGTGCACTGGAAATGATATGTGCTGTAAACGGATTTCCCCCAAAAAATTTAACTTTTCAGATAATTTAAAAGTAATTGTTTTTCTAAAAGAGGACACTGTAGAAGTTGTTTTCATTCAGATTCCAGGAGGTCGGCACTTGTGAGCCTGCTCCTGGAACCTACACTACTAAACCCAATCCCCTTACCGAGTCAGACTCATAGGGCTAGTCTGCCACTGGGATAAGAGAGTCAGTTTTAACAGTGTAAACATCTCATGAATTCCAAACCAAAAGCACCAATATAAAAGTTGCTTTATTTATGATGCTCTCACTGAACATTGCTTTGCTCCACTTCACCCTCTCCATGTTAACAGACAAATATTTTACATATTCTGTTCAACCACTTCTGCTTTACGTACTTTTCATTCATAGAATGTCACCTGACAGTTTATCGCTTAGGCAGCAGTGGAATCAAATGCACACAGCAGCACTAAAAATGCAATTATGTTTCGGTAATCATCATATCCCACCCCCTTACCATCAACTTTCCCTGCAAAGTTCATCCCATTACAATTCTGGTCTTAATTCAAACAAAAAAAAATTAAAAGAGAGTCACATCTTCCTGACATGTATCCAGAATGCTCTCAGCACAACTGTGCATTGATAATTGCTGTTGTAAGGGAAGATATAGATTCCAACATCTGAGAGCACGTTCAAGGGCATTCATACACACTGGGGGTGTTCGGATAATGTGCTGCTCACCCACCAAGTGTATCGCAGCCTTCTAACGTGATCCAAGCAATGGTTATTCTCAATATAAACACCATTTAGAAGGAGTTTATATTTAAACCTACATTTAGGTTTCAGCTTCTGAAGATATTAAAAAATTCATTTTCTGCCATTTTGCAATTATTGCAGGTTTGCTAAACAATGAAAATTATCCAGTCTCAAAAGCTCTAATGTATCAACATCAGGTTGTGTTCAAACATTAAAAAGCTGCACAATAGCTTGAAATACTTGGAGGAGATAATTGTGGATGTCAATCAACTGCAACCATTGAGGACAATAATCATCTGTTTTGCTGGGAGTCAGCCTCTTCATACTCAAATCCACAGACCAAATCAGAAGGCAGCAGATCAAAAGCAAAATACTGCGGATGCTGGAAATCTGAAATAATGCAATTTACAACCTTTTGGACTCAACACTGATTTCAATAACTTCAGATCATAACCACTGCTCCCATTTTTTTGGACAGTAAGTGCTGGTAATGGTTCTGCTGTTGCCATTTACAGCTCCTCTAGACCCATCTTTCATTTCTTTACTTGTCCCATTACCACCCTCCTTGCCGTACACCATCATCCCTTTTGTCATTTAAGCACTCCTGCCCTCCACCCTATCAGAGACTTTCCCTTTTGTTCTTTCCTCCCCTCCACTCCACCCTCCTTTTCCAGGCTCTGTACTTGCTTAAAAACTATTTAATCTTCAACTTCTTCCAGTTCTGACGAAAGGTCATCGACCTGAAACGTTAACTCTGTTTCTTTCTCCACAGATGCTGCCTAACTTGCTGAGTATTTCCAGCATTTTCTGTTTTTATTTCAGATGGCAGTAGATCTTTGCTTAATCAATTACTTTCAGGGAATTATTTTAGCAATTATCAGACCCCTCTGCCTCAAATATTTCTGGAGAAATCGCTGTCTGTGGCTAATAACACTAGCACATATTCTCTGCTGAATGATACTGTTTTCATGACCAAATCCTTAAGATTGGAAAAAACTTGATAAAACCAGATCATGACCGTACTCAGAGATAGGCTGCTCCTCAAGAAACTACACTGTAGCACCCAGCTCATCAGCAAATCTTCACAGCTTTCCCAACTGGAAATGGAGCATGTGATTCCTCTAAAAGAGGAAATTCATCGAGAAAGCATCCTTATTTTCAGTCCCCTATCCCCCTCCCCTCCCACCGCACCCCAAAAAATCTGCTGGAAATCAGATGTTTGAGTTTATCAAAGCTGTTGTGAGCATACAGCTGTGTGTGTGGCTTCTCAACATGTCACCAAGACTTATTTTCTTTCAAATTTAAAGCAAGGATGTGACAGAACCAATTTACAGGTAGAGTAAAATGCAACAGCATTTGCTTTCAGTTACTTGGTATTTCAAGATAACTCATAGCATCATAGTAGGTAGAGCACAGGAGGCCACCATTCGGCCCATCGTGCCTGTGCTGGCTCTTTGAAAGAGCTGTCCAATTAGTCCCATTTCCCTGCTACCCATAGCCCTGTAATTTTTTCCCTTCAAGTATTTATCCAATTCCCTTTGGAAAGTTACTATTGAATCTGCTTCCACCACCCTTTCAGGCAGTGCATTCCAGATCATTACAACTCGCTGCGTAAAAAAATTCTTCTTTAGTTTTCTTGAACTGCATAAATGGATTGTCTTAAACAGATCAACAGAAGTCCATAGCAGAGCATTTTTCTATCCTCACATAACGTCAACCCTAGCATTTGCCCCTAATATACATAATGCCACACATGGTTGAAAAGAACTGCAAACCTCTGTCAACTATTATTGCGGTTATTTAGTAATTCCTGTTATGCTGCAAGTCAAAAATCTGACAGCTTGAAGAATGAATATGAATGTTAAAACACCAGCTGGGCCTTTCTAGAATCTGCAATGTCTGAGTAAAGCTGACTAATACCCTAGTTTCTTCTTACAAGCCAAATTCTCAGATCTCTGCATTACTCGGAAAAAATCCTCTGGATTAATGCCACAGTTTGAAAGGTTTTAGACCCAAGTGCATATTAAGGGTGAAGCAAAACACATGGACAAATTAAATCCCTTAGATCAACAGCCATGACATGCGTAAACCATACAACAAATGGCTCAAGGATAGAGGTGCACAAAAATTCCGCCTGCATTACTGTATGAGAAAAAAATGGAAAAGTTATTTGAAAAGGTTCTTTATAAACTAGAGAAAAAACCCACAAACCCAATTCTACAGTAGTGGATTGCAGATGTAATTACCCATTTCAATTCTAAATGTTCTTTGAAATTTCAAAATATGCAAACAAATTCCTCATCACCTGGCCTTTTGTTGCACAACAGTTTTAGCCCATTCAACACAGAAAATATGCTAGTGTTATTAGAGCCGCAGACCATGTTGACAGGATATAAACACCATTGAATCTGATACACGTTAAAGTCAAATGCACATTTTGAAGTACAGCTCCAGAAATAACCGACAGCTTACATTTTAAAAAACATTCCTTAAAATGAAAGTTGCCATAGGATCAAACTGAGTGACAGGCACAAAGGCCATTCAAAAACTTTAGTGAATAAAATAGGTAAAAGTTGGACAAAATGGTAATCCAAAAGTATCTAAATGACAGGTAAGCGTCAACTGCCAATGCTAATTTTTATTAATTTTTTTTTTGGGGGGGTGGGGAAGAGAAAGAGAATGATGCAAGATACCAGAAACGATTAAAAATGTACTTGTTTATACATGGGAAAACAAAATTTGTGAGACAGTATGATGCAATGTCAAATATTTGAGTATTTCAATACCCTGGTTAGAAAGAATTGGGTTCTAGTGCCTGGAAATTGGAACTCTTTGCACTGTGGAATCTCTAATTTGAGCTAGTTAATACTTGCCCTGATTGTTTTATAAAATAAAATACAGAGGGCAAGATTCAATAAGAAAATGTAATATAATCTACATCACTGCAAAATCAATTCTGGTGTGAGAAATTTAAAGCCCCAAAGCAAATATACTAAAACAACATCTTAGCGACACAGGACAGAGCCATTGTCCTGATTTAGTTTGTTCTCATGTTGGACAGAATGGGAGAAAATCTACAGTTATACCTACACTTCTGAAACTAGACCTCAGCCAAATGTGAGCCCATTCCAGTTCCAGAAGTGCAAAACAGTCGAGGTATAACAAGGCTTCCCACATCACATTCTCTGGAATAACCTCCCATGATATTGATTGTTTAGTTGCATTTGAACTAATTGCTGTAATTTATCTTGGCACTGTTTGTTTCAAAATCTCAATTTCAGATAGGCTTTTGCAATATATTGCATATGAAAGAGAAGGCACTTGTCAAAGATTTCTGGTATCCTCCTTGCAATTGTTTGGGGTGCTTGATGATTGTACTAGTGAAGCCCAATCCTAGACTACAGGTCTAACCAATCCAGTATATTTCTTTGAATGGATTCAAATTCTGAGTAAAGAGCCTCCAAATGAAGTTGCTGAATTACACTCACTCCACTCTGTTCAACCTCCCCTGAATTCAGACAACCAACAATTCTGTGTCCTTAGTGTCATTACTAATGGCAAAAAAAAAATCTGACCATATGCCAATTAATAGTAGCCTGGTGACCAAAGTGCTCACATGCTGTGTCATGGACAAGCAGAAATTGCAGCCTCAGCCAACATTTGGAAATTGGCTTTCCAAAAAGATTTGCTTATTTTAATTGGATCCTGAGACAGTGTTAGTGGCAGTGACAAAGAGGCCCAGAGTTGCAAAGATGCTGAGCCGGAGAGAAGATAAAATTTAAGAACAGCCTGTATATCATCCTACTCTACAATATAATAGTGTAATACAATAGAGAAGATTAACAAGATAAAGTTTCCATTTTAGTAAAGAGTAGCCACTTGGGGGAAAATATAGTAATCTTTAGGGTAGTTTTCTGTGAATCTGCAGACAAAGCTGATTAATTCATGAGAAGGATTATTGCAGATATATCCACCATCTATACATGATGTGCTGTACCCTAATTTGAATTCACCTGAATCACATTACTTTGATCTGTTTTGATATAATTGGAATTATGATCAGCTGTGCTTTTTCATATTTAAAGTGGAAGTTTACAACCGTGTTCATAATGCACACTTCCCAAATGAATACTGAATTTGCAAAGAAGCAGTTGCCTAGTAACAAGTATATTCTGCACTAAAAACATTTATGAGGTTTAAATAGTTCTGCAATGCTTCAATGACAAAACGTAATCACCCTAGCCATCTATACTCATTCATAGTTCCAATGTTTAGATTTTCTGTAAATCACTGAAATTTCTGCACATTTTAGGTTGGAAGAATCAAAACGAGTAAGGATAAAAGATGAGAAGGTTGAAAATGCACAAAATGGCATTGAATTACTAGTTATTTTTAGAAGGTAAAAATAAAGTAACATTTAAGATCCTTCATTTGAAGATTTGTGCTGGTAACTGTGGAGTAAATCACAAGCAACGTTATACAAACAAAACGACATTTTCCATGATAGAATGAATATTGGTTGTGTTACACACACACAACCAGAATCCAGATGTTCACATTACATGGGTAAGGCTTTTTTAAAATATATTCGATGCAGTCTGATCAGCAAATTTTGTTTCACAGCTGTCATTCTGGATACAAGGCAGCTAAAACTACAACCGATGTCCTATCCATTGCCCAAATGTTACCCCGCTATTCAAGAAGGGAGAGAGAGAAAAATGGAACTACAGGCCAGTTAGCCTGACATCAGTAGTCGGGAAAATGCTGGAATCCATTATTAAAGAAGCGTTAACAAGGCGCTCAGAAAATCATAATACGATTTGGCAGTCAACATGGTTTTATGAAAGGGAAATCATGTTTGACAAATTTATTAGAGTTTTTTGAGGCTGTAACTAGCAGAGTAGATGAAGGAGAACCAGTGGATGTAGTATATTTGGATTTTCAAAAGGCATTCGATAAGGTGTCACATAAAAGGTTGTTACGCAAGGTAAGGGCTCATGGGATTGGGCTAATATATTAGCATGGATAGTGGATTGGTTAAAGGACAGAAAACAGAGAGTAGGGATAAACGGGTCATTCTCAGAATGGCAGGCTGTAACCGGTGGGGTGCCGCAAGGATCGGTGCTTGGGCCTCAGCTATTTACAATCTATATTAATGACTTAGATGAAGGGACCGAGTGCAATGTATCCAAGTTTGCTGATGATACAAAGCTAGGTGGGAAAGTAAGCTGTGAGGAGGACACAGAGTCTGCAAAGGGACAGAGACAGATTAGGTGAGTGGGCAAGAAGGTGGCAGATGGAGTATAATGTGGGGAAATGTGAGGTTATTCACTTTGGTAGGAAGAATAGAAAAACAGAATATTTTTTTAAATGGTGAGAAACTATTAAATGTTAGTGTTGAGAGAGACTTGGGTGTCCTTGTACAAGAAACACAAAAAATTAGTACGCAGGTACAGCAAACAATTAGGAAAGCAAATGGCATGTTGGCCTTTAATGCAAGAAGGTTGGAGTACAAGAGTAAAGAAGTCTTACTGCAGTTGTACAGGGCTTTAGTGAGACCTCACCTGGAGTACTGTGTACAGTTTTGGTCTCCTTATCTAAGGAAGGATATACTTGCCTTGGAGGCAGTACAATGAAGGTTCACGAGGTTAGTTCTTGGGATGAGAGGGTTATTCTATGAAGAGAGGTTGAGTAGAATGGGCTTATTGTCTCTGGAGTTTAGAAGAATGAGAGGTGATCTCATTGAAACATGTAACATTATTAGGGGGCTTGACAGGGTAGATGCTGAGAGATCGTTTCTCCTGGCGAGAGAGTCTAGAACTAGGGGCATAGTCGCAGGATAAGGGGTCGGCCATTCAAAACTGAGATGAGGAGGAATTTCTTCACGCAGAGGGTTGTGAATCTTTGAAATTCTCTACCCCAGAGGGCTGTGGCTGCTGAGACACTGAATATATTCAAGACTGAGATGGGTAGACTTTTGGACTCTAGGGAAATTAAGGGATATGGGGATCGGGCAGGAAAGTGGAGTTGAGCTCGAAGATCAGCCATGATCCGATTGAATGGCGGAGCAGGCTCGAGGGACCGAATGGCCTACTCCTGCTCCTTTTTCTTATGTTCTTATCTGCTGCAGTGTAAACTTTTTCAATCCTGTTCTTAAATATCTTCGAGTTAAATGAGTTTATGGTGCCAGATGAGGTTGCATCACCAATTACAGCACTATATCCTCTCTTTTGTGCAGAACTATGGTTGAAGTGTTTGTACTGTGCCCTTTTAAGTTAATTACTGCAGATATTCAGATCAATGATTAAATAAATACAATAAAAAAATGAAATGGCTGCCTCCTTGGCACAATAATGTAGAAATATTGGAATTGCTAGACTAAAAAAGACCAAAGTCCATTTAGTTTGCCTTCTATCATCCCTGTAGTCGCATGATACAATGATAATGGAGTTGTTGACTAATCATAGCAATCAATCTCTATCAATTAGTTTATAACAGACTCAGACATGACGTGAGGAAAACCCCAGTGGAGGAGTTTTGGGAACCATAGGTTACATTATCAATTACTGTACAATTGCCAGCATACGCAACATATGAAGTAATAATACTTGGGAAAACAAATTTTTTTTTGGTGAACATACCTCACAGGAACTATCAAAATAATTCAATGACAAGCAGTGCTCTTTTCTGTATCTCATTTGTACCAGTTCAAAAGGAACTCAAAATATTTAGCTCACATCAGAAGAATGACTAGCTGTGAGTAAGAGAAACCTGCATGACCTGAGGTTAATTTATTTAATTACTGCACAAAGAATTCAGACCTTCTGGTTTCAAAGAGGTTCTAGCCATCTCATTTTTTCTGACAGATTTTCAACTTGAGAATCCATCTTAAGACGGTGAAAGAGATTATCTCATTTAAATCCAAAAATTTTTGTGAAAGCTTTTGCTGATGTAGAGCTGCTTGGGGTGAAATAGTTCAAACAGAAAGAAAACCCCAGTCAATCAACATGATTACCATTAATAAAATTAAATTAACAAACATTAGCCCTACAAAGGAGTTGAAAAATCCAGATTTTAAGGGAGGATAACAAACAAGACACTTTTTAAAATATCTGTAATTTTTCCCTTTCTATGGACATTGTCAGTATGATTGATATTAGTAGTTTGAAATTTTAATTAAGAACAGCACATTAAAAAGACAAACTTTATACAGCATAAAATAAGATTGCATTAAACTGTAAAGCAATCAACATAACAGACAGGGAAGAAAAGATAGAAATGTTATGATTGTAGTGCTATGAGCTGTAACACCCCCACTTCAATATACACTGTTTTCAAATTCCGATTGATCCTTTGTCTCTCAATGTTTTTCAAATGCAGTATGACATTTCAATGTACAGTACAATAAACTCAATCCAATGAGAATAATGAACCCTAAGCTCTGTATATTTTTTTAAACCACAGCTACAACCTGTTACATTGTTGGCTTCACCTTATGCTAAAAACACCCCTAATGTGGTTAAAGACCCCCCCCCCCCCGCCACGTGCCAATCCCACCCTGAAACATTTGCCTTGTCTTTCATCATTACCTCAATTTACCAATTTAAACATGGAAGCACTTATATTTGTGGTGAATCAATATTAACTGACACATTAAAATTAAATTCTGCACAATCACACATACGATAAAGTGGTGCATGCACTTTGAATCTTCAAATTGTGTTGGCTCCCAGGTACCGTTTCACCTTGAGAATCCAGGGTAAGGGGTAGAAACATGCCCTTTTTTATATATGAGTAGCACATAAGCAATGCCACAAAAACTGTCTCAAAACACAATGGATCTTAACATTCATCCTTGTAAGAAAAAAAGATATTCCTCCTGGAGGCAGATAATCCAAAAATCTATTTGAAAGGCATGAGATGCAAAACATTTTGCAGAGTAAGATTATCTCACATCACAGCATTGTTCACTTATTACACCTGCATTTTTTTGGATAATGCATTTTTGCAGCTCAATAAGCCGCCCCAAGGTTCATGAAAAGCTGCCCAGTATCCCTCTGAGGCATCATTAAAGAGCCTGTGATACAACAACATGCAGTCACTTTGACCTACAGAATATTAATAGTCAGGTTTGGGTTGTGGGTCAATGAGCTCACAGAAACTTGGGTAGGAAAAGGTCACACAGAGTCCTCGTACATCACCGAGAACTAGAAGATGATGCGTGGAAAAGTAGAAAACTCAATCTGTGCTACTTGTAGATCTGGGTGCACATGTAGCTGTGGCAGCTCCTGCTCATTACTGGCAGCCTCAGTCGTATATAGGAAAAAAAAGATACACACTTGGGTATCCTCAAACCAAAGGGAAACAGCTGCTGCTTAACCCCTTTGGAGCATTTTACAGTTTGAGAAAAAGCACATAAAGCTCCACATAATCAATCGGGATAGCTGTGAAAGTGTTATCTGTACATACGAGTTGTAAATTAAGCAGGACTTACATGAATTATTCTTTTTTTAAAAGAAGAAAAATTGCAAATGCTGCAACTCAAATAAAAATTGAAAATGCTGGAAATACACAACAGACCAGTCAGCATTTGTAAAGAGAAAGAGCAGGTTATGACTTTTCACGCGTGTACCCTTCAGAACTAATGAAGGATATACACCTGAAATGTCATAAGCTGCCTTTTCTCTTTACAGATGCTGACTGACGTGCTGCGAATATCCAGCATTTTCTGTTTTTACTGAATTATTCTACACAGTCACACAAGTGTTCTTAAAGCTCACTTCAGGAAGTGAGTTGCTCAAAATATCTGAGGTACACATAGGATTGGTGGAGTGCAAAACTTTACATTACAGAAATGTGGTTATGATTTTGGCATTTGCCAATATACTTTAAACAGCTTGTGCATGATCCACACCCAAAAAAAAAACTGCCATCAAGATTTTTCTAGAGTCCAAAGCACAAAATCATCACTTAAGAACTATACACTAAAAACAAGAAAAGCCCATCAATGTGTTTAAATCCTTATCCCCAGTTGCAGAAAAGAATAAAAATGCATAGTTTTCTCCTTTCTCAGATCAGTAGCACAGTTGGAGGGCAGGATTATCAAAAGAGAAGCAATCACAGGCGTGAAGCCATATCCCACCCCTAGATGTCGAGTGCATGTTGACAGACACATCATCATCATGCTGCACCACCACTGATGCCTCAGAGTTCAAATTTCGCAATTACATTTTTTCTGTACGCAGGAGTTATAACACCCCACCCACACCTTGGTGTTAACTGGAAGACATTCAACTTTTACTAGCAGAGATCAACTTCAAGAATGAACAGCTTGTACATTCACAATGCTGACCTTCGACTCTTCACCTCTGGGTCCTTGCCAATTATAGAACTAGAAGCTAGGAGCAAAGATCTGTGGCATGAGTACACAAACCAGTGTAATTCCTGATATGTACCTCCGTTGCACAAACATGCAGACTGTCAGAACTTAACAGCTCTTAGAAGTTTAACTATTAATAATAGATGCTTTAAGTTTTCAACTAAATATCAAATATTTTACTTGTAGGCAAGAAATTAAAGAACATTATGTTAACTTGGCTGGAATATAAGATTCAATTTTTTTGAGGCTAAGGCTTGCAAATGATTGTACCTCCTGTTGTATGCTCTATAAAAAGATAAAATGACAACACTGTACCAACTGAAAAATAGGTTAATGATGCAAAAGATACAGCTCGCTGAACCATAAATAATGACTTTGTGTTACTGAAACTACTGGCAACGTTGCAACAACTGTCAGAAATGCCAAGGATACGCAAACTCAACTGAATTCCTGCCCTTTAATGGCTTCATTCTTACATCTACAGAAGGTGTGAAAAAGAAGTGCATTTACAGGTCAAAATACACTGTGCTTTGAAGTCAGTCTCAAGAGGCTAGAACACAACATTCATTATTCAACAAGTCTGACTGAACCAACCATCAGTGCAGAAACCCCTTATCAAATAAGCAGATAAAAAAGAAAAAAAGACTTACATTTATATAGCGCCTGTCACGACGTCCTATAGAGTGCTTTACAGCCAATGAAGTACCTTTGAAGTGTAGTCACTGTTGTAACGTAGGAAACGTGGCAGCCAATTTATACACAGCAAGGTCCCACAAACAGCATTGAAGTGATGACCAGATCAACTGTTTTTGATGTTGGTTGAGGGATAAATATTGGCCAGGCCACTGGAGAAAATTCCTTTGCTCTTCTTCGAATAGCATCATGGGATCTTTGATGTTCAGCTGACCGGGCAGACAGGGCCTCAGTTTAACATCTCATCCTAAGGACGGCACCTCCAATAGTGGAGTACAACACTGGAGAGTCAACCTAGATTCTTGTGCTCGAGTGCCTGGAATGAGATTTGAACCCACAACCTTTTGACTCAGAGGCAAGAGTGCTACCCACTGAGCCACAGCTAACACCATTACTAAACACTAATGTAGGCTGGTGCTTCAGGTGGCTTCTTTTTCAATTGATAGTCATCAGAAACCAATTCAATTTTTACACACAAAAAAGCATTTCCCACCTCCAAGGTTTTTTTTATTCTGGATGCCTAAGGATTTGATACACCCATTCAACTTCGCCAGGCTTCTTTAATTAAAAACAAACTGCTGCACCAAATAGGAGAAGTTATGTCATGAAAAGATATTAACCTGAACACTAAGATATCTGATTCTGAGTATGTTCAACTATAAAACTGGACCATTTAATCATTGCTGCACCAAAGCTGTTAATGGATTAATTAGCATTGCAGTTATAGGTTAATAATATTTTGTAATAATCATACAATATTAGTATTTTTAAGCTATAAAAACATCCTTTAGAATAATTCTGTTCTCTTATTTCCCTCAATAAGACTGAATTATTTTCCTACTTCTCCTTTCACTTCAATCTGAAGAGTGTCCATTTCTCAGACTACACAGTGCTAACATCTACAGAATTCAACAATCTGCAGTTACATGTTGCTTTCTTCAGCAGTGATGCATTTTGGAACAAAAATACAACAAGTCAGAATTGCTTGGGCAGGGGAATGCAATTTCTGACAAATTTCTTGATACCTCTTTATTTTGATTAAACGAAACCAGTCTAATTACACAATTATTTAGATAGAAATATACAGCACAGGGGGCCATTCGGCCCATCGTGCCTGCTCTTTGAGAGAATCCCAATTAGTCCCACTCCCCTGCTCTTTCCCCATAGCCCTGCAAATTTTTCATTTTCAAGTATATATCCAAGATATATTATATAGTTTTTAAATTTCAAATTAAATCATTTTAACTATTCGGTCTGATCAGATAAATTCATCTCGTAATTTAAGGGAAATAGGGGAAAGAGAACACACATCCTTCAGCCAAATCTACTGACAGAATGAATTTGATAAAGAATCTGAAATGAGCAGAATCAAGAATAAATTTAACTCACAAATTCAGGTGCTAAGAGGTAGGGAAGGAAGGGACTGAAGTCAGAAGGAAAAGGGTTTTAGAATCAAACAAAATATATTTTAGAGTACTATTACTTACAAAAGTAATGGTGTGCAGAATCATCCAAAAGCTTTCAAAACCTGATCAACTGCAGAACCTACCTTTTAACAGGGAGAAAAAAAACCCAATTCTGTCCTAACTTAGTTTACCTAGGAAACTCAGATTTTTCCAATCAGATTACCCCTGCTCCCATATCTACTTAGTCTAATACCTAACTAGCTGGATCCACCAAATCCACAATCGAAGACAAGAGTTTGGAGAGGTTTTTGAAAAGAGGAGAGGAAACTGCGCAGAGGGTCCCAGAGAGCAGGAGCTTCTTGGCTGAACAAGCAGCCACAAAATTTGGAGCACAGGAAGAGCACAGTGTTAGAAGATGTTTGTAAGGATGTATGGCAGGAGGTGATCTCTTAAGGTACAGCACAGCAAGGTCATGGAGGGCGTTGGAAATGAAAATAAGGATTTTGAAGCTAACTTGCTACGGCACAGAGAGCCAGGGAAGCTTGGAGAGGATGAGGTTGTTGGGAGTGCGGGACTTTGTACAACATGGGCTGCAGCATTTTGAATAAGCTGAAGCTCGTGGAGAATTGAGGCCGGGTGGCCAGCTAGAGAACATTAGGGAGGTTGAGCCTTGAGGTGATGAAGGCAAGGACTAGAGTATGTGGCAGGGAGAGAGGAAGACATAGGGGCAGAGGTGGGCATGTTGCAGAGGTAGAAGAAAGTGGTCTTGGTAATGAAGCAAATATAGGAAAGGAAGGTGAGCTCAGTTGAAGATCGCAAATGAATTTAACGCACAATACTGTTGTAGGAATGGATTTATTTTTTAGGTCTGCATGAAATGTAGCTTGATAAAACTGTTAGTGTTCCCTGCTAACCTGGGTTAGATTGACCTCCTCCCACACCCCCTGCTCCCCCAACAACCCTTTCCATTTTTCCCCTGAATATTTGATGTTCCATTTTGTCCTCCTAATGTTAAGCACTTTGATGCATCTTCCTGCACGTGACGACCACCATAGAAATGCAAGTTGGCACTGTAGCTGCTATTAATACTTCCACAGCATTTTTTTTGCTACAAGCCCCAGTCTACCCGCTGGTCAACAATTCCTCCAAAAGATCATGTTTTCCCAGGAAGTTTTTGAGCCCGACAAGGAAAGTTGCAGCTTTGATCACCGGTTTGTTATCAGCCAGCACCAAATAGGAACATTGCAACTGGTTAGGGTACCCATTCTTGTTCACTGTCCAGCAACTCCAACTTGAATGGAGCATGCGCGCGCATGTACATGAGGGGGAGAGAAAGTGCGCACATGGACATCAGATAAGAATTTCAAGCTTGGCTGTGATGCTCCCCACACTCCCCGCCAAAGCTCATACAGGACTCGGGCAAGGTGCAATAAGGCAATTGGCACCAATGCCATCAGGAGACAATATTGGCAAAGAAAATGAGAGAGAAAAGACAAATGAACCTTCCCAAATCAGTCTCCCTTCCTCCAATAGATATGCACATTAACAGCACTGCAAAGCCACTGCCATCAACCCACAGCTATGATGTATGAAAACCTAACACTTACCTGAGGAAAGCACAAAGCCAAGTTTGTCAGACATGCACAAATCTCTCTCCTGTGAGACATGTCTGGAGATGCTGATGATACAAGGTAGAGGCAGAAATCAACTGATTTCATTATGGTAGGGTGGTGGTGAGGGCAGGGGGAGGTGAACAAAGACTAAAATGTTTACATTACAAATGGGGCCAAAATACTCCTTAATGACTCGGTTTGCTCCAGTCAATTTCAGTGTGACAACACTTCATTGTTGGTAATTTCTGCAATGTATTTATCTGGAGCTGCTCCTGACAGCTGAAGTGTTTATTCTCGTGTGTCTCGATTAGAGACAAATTTGAAAAAGAGCCACAAAAGTAGTGGCCTGGGATACAGCCTGGAGACAAAACAGCCTTTGCTCTGGCATATAATATGGGGAGTCATGAATTTGGGTATGGAAAGGAATGTTATTAGTGACCTCTTTAGTAGATCTCATCAGGGCTTATAAAAGCTTGAAGCCTGCTCTTCTACCACTGCTTTTTTTTAAAAAACGAGGCAGCAACTGAGCAGTTGTGCTTCAATCCTTGTACAGAGTCAACCACTTCAGGGCCTCAGATGCTCTTTCAACCACTTTACTTTGGATCAGTTTTTCTCCCTTTTAGAATCATAGAAGTTTACAGTAGAGGCCATTCAGTTCATCGTGTCTGTGCCAGCTCTGCTAGAGCAACCCAAAACTTCTCCTACTACCTTGGTACCCTTCCATAACCTTGTATCTTCTTCTACTTCAAATACGTATCCAATTTAATAGATACAATGATCTTTGGTTGAACTACTCAACTTACAGTTTTTAAGCCAACTGCATTTGGGAAATGGAAGAAGATTTGCAAATGTCAAAACATCACTGGCGATGTAACAGAATTATTCACCTTCCCTTTCACTCCACAAAAACTTTGTTCTGCAACTTTTGTGCTCAATAAGATTAAATTGTAGATAAAATGTTGGATTGTATAAGCTTTTATTTCTTTTCCATGTTTAGCACATGGTTCAATCAAGCATGATGCTATAAAAAGCAGTAATCTTTGACCAGAATCTACAAAAAGTATTCAACAGTAAAAGATTTGACTCTTCTGATTTTTTCTCGACACTGGTTACCTTATGATTTGCAGGTAGAACAGAATGCACTGATCTACGAGAGTTTAGTGCTAAACAGCATCTCCTATTTATAAACGCAAGTTCTTTCTTTCAAGCTCGGCATGAGGATAGTTAGTTTGCAAGTAGCTTTCACAACGTACAAACTGGGGGTAGGAGGAGGAAAACAAAGAAAATAAATGAAAAATTCCTAGCATATGGTTCAAAATAAATGAGAGGGAGAATCCATTTCCTGTTATGTCATAACCACAAGTGCCGTGGTCACATCATTTATATAAAAGAATGTTATTTTAAAGTGGATCAAAATTTTTCATTATCTGGGTTGTCTACCAAGATGTACACTGCATAGCTTACATACCTGGAAATGATGAGATGTCATATTCTGAAATATACAACATCAGTCACTGTGATTAATACTCTCATTAATCTGGTTTCCATAACCTCAGAGCCACATATGTGGAAATGAGATACGACAATGCTAGAGATTAGCAAAGACTTTACCACAGGATTAGGTTAGTGGAGTGACTGCTGTCTGATTGCAGCATGCTTGTGTTTTCTTCGACATCTTTGCAAACAAGCACATAAAATACCTGGCAGGGGCCTAGATTTATTGGCGAGTTTGATGTCAGTGAATTTTCTCAAATCCTACTCGTTATTTATGGTCAAGAGACGTTGAATGGGTGTTCTTAGCAGTTTATAGATCAGTCAATGCACAAATACTGAGGAGAAAGCTTTCAAAATTTTAGACATACATTACACAAACTTAATGTTAGAGTATGGAATTTCCTTTGGACTCTGATGATTGTTGAGTAAATACGCTTTCATTCTGGCAACTATTAGGCTGAGCAGTGATTGAAGCAAACAGCAGATATTTGCAAAAGTGCTGTACTATTTACAATTGGCTAGGGGAGGTAATATTTTAAAATTTTATTTAAATGGTGCAAATCTGCCACTGTAGGGGTGAAAAGCAATTTCAGATCAAGTTAGTGGACGTTTTAAAAAAATTTGCTTCATGTCTACTTCATTCTGTTCAATAATACACAATGGAGCAAATCAAAATGAAGATTTATTGGTATGAGACAACTATGCATGTGATCTTTAAATATCTGTACTTGACTTTTTTTACACTAAAGAAAGCGATGAGTTTCTAAAAATAAAAATTGTCAAATGTCTATTTCATAAGAGAAGAGAACTGGCCAATGGGTTTGGGATACATTTGAATGCAAAGGATTAAATGATGGGAGAAATAAAGTGCCAAATCAAACTGGATAGATATTTTCAATTAGAAAAGGTTAGAGGGAAAGAAAAGAGGAAGAGCAAAAAAATACAATTTTCTGAGTAAGCAAGATTTATTGCTTTGGTACATTACCCTCACAGTCTAACATTCCCTCCTGTGCAATGGGGCAAGTACGGATCGAGAAATGCTTTTAAAATCACATACATGAATGATATACAGCACTTATTTTTCTAACATACTTAAAATGGTGCCATTTGGTTAATTGACAGGGTCTGTGCGGTGGATTTTTATAAATTAAAAAAAACGCGTGAATCAGATAAAATTCTGAAAAACCATGGCATTGTAACTGGGCTTCTCAGCAGTGTCACATGCAGCACATGTACAAGCCAAGGACACAGCATAAGGTCAAAATGAGGCACATCTTATAAATCAAAAAAATCAATTCATTATGTTCACCTTAGCTTAAGCTTAATCAATAACCGTACAATTTCAACAAAGGGGACGGGCAGTGCTGTGTCCCCAGGCATTTTTCAATCAAATCCTTTTTCCCAATTCACTGATTAGTCATGCAGTAGTGGATATGCTGAGCTGCTGGCACTTAGCATAATTAAAATGATTTATGATGTTTATGTTTTTAGTAATCATAACAGTTCTGATTAAACAAATTTCTCCATGCAGCCAGAAGAAACTGTTCAAACTGATACTCGAGCATATCTCTCCAAATCATACCTAGGCTACGGTTTATAATTTACAAGCAAATAAAATAAGGAGAAAATAAGTTATTAGCGCAAAGCTGACAAAAAAGTGTTGGCCATATTTAACAAAATTAAAGCAAAGCACTAGAGATAGATTATTCATCCATCTGAATGTCAGTTTGTTACTGAACAAGTAGAATACAATGATTCGTATAATGCCAGTCAGCTGCTTTTTATCAACGTTATCAGAATTCATCTGAAAGCCACAGTTTAGACATCATGTCCCAAATCTTCCGCAATACTGATACATCTGGGACAGCTCAACTTACAAGAAGGGATAGCTTCTGTAAAGCCATACAATGCAGCACGGTCATCAAAATGCAATTTTTTTTTTTGAAAAGACGTGCGCGCGCACACACACACACACACACCTTTAGAATCCTTCTACTAGACCAGGGCTCTCAGTTCAGATTCCTCAACTCTATAATCTATCATGGGAAGAATCACTAATTAAATTAATGGGGGAAAACTGCCATACTAACTATCCAATTTCACCTTCCCTTCTCTTCCCAAAAAAGGCGACACTTTCTTTTACCGAGTATTTTAACATATCACAATACGGTGCGGTCCAGCTTAACTGTAACTCAACATGAAGCACTAAAGTAATTGGTTTTACATCAGAATTACCTGAAACTATTCAACATCTTAGTAATAAAAAGTTTCAAAAAAATATTCAAACTTTCTGCAGGTTGACAAGCTTGTGAAAGGTGATAGCAACAATTTTTTTTTCTTTTTACAAAAAAACCAACATTTTCCTTTTACTAACAGATAAGAACAAAATAAATCCAGTGGAAACTATGTGGGAAATTTGTTAATATTTTCAGCATCTACCCGCTGACAGCATTTTGGCGAATGGAGAAGCATGAAGTATCTGACACTTCACTTCTAAAAGGAGGGCAAATAAGTCAAGATACCACCCAGGTCTCCACCCTGCCACTGAGTCAACATTCTAGGTTGAAGACCTAGTGGCTAATTATACTCACCCTGTCCAGCAGAAACAAGGCAGTACAGGAGTTAAAATCACTGTGGTGAACTTACTGCCCTGATCTTGATCCGCTGCCATATTTACTGGGTAGCCCAGGTGCCCGCCTGAATCAGGCAATTATCAGGACATAGTTAAGAGCCCGGTGCAATGTCAAGGGACAACTGGGTGCAGCGCATGCTCCCTGCCCAGTTGTACCAGGCAGTGAAGAGGAAGAGGCCCCAAAATGGCAAGTAAAAATGTACTTTTGTGGGGCCAAGAGGAACATGAGCGCTCCTCGGGCTCCACAAGAATAATGTGAGCCGTTGCCCCCGCTCCCGGACCTACCTTCTGGCTGGCCTCCAGGATTCCTGACGTTGCACAAGTCCAGAGCCGGTGAGTTGCAGTGGGATGCCCATTCGGGTGTGCAGCTCGCTGGCAACATGGTAATGAGGCCCAGCCCTCAAAATGAAACGGATACCCTGCCTGCAGGAGCACATGCTCTGCCAGCCGGTCACCCGAGAGTTAAAATCTACCCTCCAGTCACACCTACACTCAGGAAAAGACAGGGCGGGGAGAAGAAATCAACCATCATTCCCACTCCTGCACGTTATCTCCTGGCTTCTGTTGGAATGTGTGCTCGCGCAGTGTTAGGAGTGAGAGAAAGGAGAAAGGGAAAGGGCCTAACTGCAGTACTCATACCCTCCATAATTGAATAGAATGTTAATTCTTTATTGGCACAGACATAAAAGAAAGACTAAGAATGATTTTCCAGAGGGCAGTGAGCATCGATGGAACAGTACACCATTAACAGTCGGTGATGTGGGGTAGGGAGAAGAGATGGGAGAGGGAAAATTAGAATTATGCATCAGTTGAAATTAAAGCATGCACTTTGAAGGGTATTTTTTTGCCTTTTTTTGGCTTGATTTTAGACCACACAGTCGCACAAGTATCAAAAGCAGAAGAATGTAAGCAAAAGGGGAAAGGTCAAATAAAGTTGTTGAAAAGCAGTCTGAGTAAACAGTGTGGACAGATGGTTTTAAAATGTGAAAGAAGGCAAAGGCAAAAACAAAAAACATCCAGAAACAATATGGATATCCACAGACAGATCAACCAGCAAAAAAAGTTAAATAATACTACCTTGCAAATTACCACTAACTTTTTCCTCCTTCATTAAAGTAGTTTTGTAAATAACAATTTCATAAATTTCAAACCATTAAAAAAAGGTTCTTTTGGGCATTTTGCATTAATCTGGTTTACCCGAGCCCAAATTAAAAATGGACTTGTCAAAAAAGCAATATACTGACTTGTGAAGAGAACAATAAATGAGACATTTTTCAAAAATGCAAGTGCTCTCCAAATAAAGTTAGATTCACCACTGAAGGAAAACGTTCTTTGAAATGTTAATTCTGTTACTATGTTAGCCATATTTGGACTTTCTAGATTTCGTTCCCCTCCTCCCCCCCAGTTTCAATATTTATTTTTTAGCAATTTCCTATATTCAGGGTTTCTTCAGTCTTTTTTTTGTTTAAAATGTCAAAATTGGATTAAGAAAAGCTTCACTCACACGTGATTGTTGCAATTATTTTATAGCGTTTTAATGACTGGAAGCATCTGACATACAATTCATCCAGAAAATGACATGAGAATTTTCTTTAAAAATCATCCTTACGGACATTTCATTTTTTTTCCCAAGAATTTTTGATATTTTATTTATATCAAAGTAAAACATTGGGGTTCTATTGGTTAATGCCAAAAACTGAGGGCCCTCTAGGGACTTTTCATAAGTCAACCAGGTGATGTAAAAAAAATTAAAAGCTAACTTTTTCCTACACAATTACTTTGAAGCAAAGCAGCTGGGAGCTTCCTTTCACTTTTTAAAAATGAACTTGTTGAGAAAACAATCACCTTGACCTTTTTTCAGTGCTAATGAAAACCACAGATTTCTGGGACAACGTCCAGTGGTATGCACTGCAAGGTAGATAGAGGAGGGGGCTACACTACCTTGGCCATGTTACATCAGCCACTTCACTACACTAATGAGACTTGCTGTTTACCACCAACAGTTTGCCATCAAATACAGTACTTTAATTTTCAAAGTAAACATCAGTACTGAAGTTAATATATTAACCGCCAGAACACTGTGTACAGGTCAAATTCTAGAGAGGCAGATAGGTTTTCTTTAAACCAATGAAGCTGTTGTGATAATTCCACGAAGCTCCCTTCCTCGCAGGCAGAAGATATAAAAGGTATGTTTAAGAAAAGAGCAAGCTGATTTCAAAACAATGGAATCTTGTCCTGCAAGTCTCAATTGGTTCATTTTCTAATCTTATGGAAAGGCACTGTTTAACCAAGGGAATCTGGAGACAATCAAAGGGTACTCAGCAAAAGATATTGCTTTATGGATTAGTGAAGTAGGAAATATCATATAAAAGGGAGACTGCACCACTGTATAAGTTACATATTTCCCAGTTTGTAAGCCAGTAATAAAAACTATTAAAAGGTACAAAAAGTATTGCAATGCAAGAAGGGGAGAGGTAGAGAAAACACCTTCCACGAAAACCACAAAAAGCCTCTAGACATTGTTCTGTGGTCAGAGAATGCATATTCCTCATTTATACCAAAGACAGCATCATGCAATAGTTGGAAATAGCGACAGCATTAGTTTCAGGGTGCATTTCACTTCCTTCTCACAGAAAGGGTTCCTGTAACAGTGTGGGTCGCCCCATTTTTTCCCAAGGGAAGGGGAAAAAAAAGGGGAGGGGCAAAAATGCTTTGCATATGAAGCTTTCGGCAGGGAGAACAGACCCCATGAGTAGATGAAGCCAGCAGATGATTTTCTTCCAGTTCTGATGGAAGGTCATCGACCTGAAACGTTAACCCTCTTTCTCGCTCCACAGGTGCTGCTTGAACTGCTGAGTGTTTCCAGCATTTTCTGTTTTTGATGAAAATGATTTTGTAAAGTTCCCAGCATCAGATAAGAGGATAATCAGATTCATTAAAATTTACTCGTTAAATGCCAAAACTTTGTGTGCATACCCAAATTGGTAAGAATATCTTTGAATATTTACACTCAGTGAACTAAATTTTTTTTAAAAAATGTAGTGCGTCTTCTTTGGAAAAGTGGAGCTGCCGATCACACGCAACAAAAAACCTTTCCTCAAGATAAACTAGTGACAGCTGGCCCAGTGACACCATCTGCTGGCATATCAACACGCTGAACTAGAGTGCTAGAACACAGGTTTACACCCACAATTTCCCACACCACGAGTTAGTAATCTCAGTTGGGCTGTCTGGGGGAAGGTGTCAAGTGGAGGTGAGGCACTTCCCCACAAAGAATAATTCAAGGGCCAAAATTA
Organism: Heptranchias perlo; assembly: GCF_035084215.1. Lineage (NCBI taxonomy): Eukaryota > Metazoa > Chordata > Chondrichthyes > Hexanchiformes > Hexanchidae > Heptranchias > Heptranchias perlo. The sequence goes on from NC_090327.1 coordinate 94,097,066, forward strand.
ACCTGGCACACTCAACAATTAATTCGAGAGCAGCATCAAGAGAGGACAACAGCAGCAGCTGGTCAACTACCCAGTTCTTGCTTAGGGAATTGATATTCGTAGAAGTGGTTATCAATTTATCACTTTTTACTTAATTGAGTGTGATGTTCCGACTCTTTTGTTAACAAAGCACTACAATTCTTTGGAAAATTGCTTCTTCGCTGCTGACAAGAGTGAGAGAGAAAATTACATTTTGGAGGCACCGGAAGGTCAAATACCAAAATCCCACCTTAAAATACAGTGCCTCCAGGCTAATTGGATACAGATTGTGTGCCAGTCAATGCTGTTATGTTAACATGAGCAATTGGGAACTCAACACACAAGATAGTCAATCATAATCTATATGTTCCTTATAATACCCAGAAACTGCTCTTAACATCTCTCCCCAAGTAAAAATTTTAATTCTTATCATTTTAGTTATAGTAGAAGTAAACACTGTTAAGTCTCTTGTCCTCCACACAAAATAAACCAAAAAAAGAAAATTGCATGAAAACATATAATAGGAACAAGATTGTGATGGAATTAATAAAATAATCAAAACGAACAGAGTACATATCACTCTCAGAAAAGGAGTCACTGCACAGTAAAATACTGAATGGTATACAGCAATAAGGTGAGTTCTTGATCTTGGCTATGCTAGCACAAGGAAAGACAAAATGGATCCCAGGCATTTCTGATCCCAGGGTAGAGATGACATCAGTAGAGGGGAAATTTTAAAAAAGCAGTAGCAGTCATACAGCTGTCTTCACCCAATTCCTATCAGCCAGGTACAGAATAGTATTGGAGTAGACCTGAGAATCTCCACTCTGTAATCTCAGTCGGTGTAGGTTCGTGGCACAGGAGACTCCAGGACAAATAAAGGGAAGAATTTTTAAAAATATTTACACTAGAAATGTAAATACTAGGGATATTTAGGGCCATTATCAAGCTTTATGGTCAGTATGAGGCAGTTATTATTGAGGCAAATTGGATATTGGATGCATCAGAGGGCATTGGACTACAAGTCAGAAGAGTTTCTGCAGTGTGCTGTCAGTTCTGGTCACCCAACCTCAAAAAGAATGAAAGTGTATTATGAAGAGTTCAGAGAAGAGTGACCTGGATAACTCCAGGCCTTAGGATTCTAAGTTATGAAAAAAGGCTCAAGCAGTTCAATTTATTTTCAGTGGAGGAAGAGACATACAGGTTGAAAGAAGGAAGGAAAAAGGATGGAAAGAAGGAAAAAATGAAGGAAAGAAGGAAGAATTTCCATTTATAATACCTTTCATGTCCTCAGGATGTCTCAAAGTGGTTCACAGCCAATCAGTTACTCTTGAAGTGCAGTTCACTGTTACGTGGGCAATGCAGCTGCCAATTTGTGCACAGCAAGTCCCATGCAAACAGTAATGAGATAATCTGTTCTGATGGTTTTGGTTGAAGGATAAATGTTGGTCAGGACAACAAATGTGATAGAGGTAAATGGACTATTTAACTTAAAAGGAAGACAGGGCTAGAGGAAACAAGTACAAAATTCATACACCTCAAGCAAGGTTACAGATCACAAAAAAACTCCTCCTCTCTCCTCCCCCCCCTCAAACTTCAGGAAAGTGAACCTGTAGAATAGACCCCCCCCCCTAAGAAGATAGTTGATTTGAGGTCAATTGGCATCTTCACAAAGGAACTGGATCAATATCTGTTGCAAAGCAGGAGTAAGGGATATAGAGACATTAACAGCACTGCTTGATTTTTGTTCTTCCAGAGAGATAAAGGAAGTAACTTAGTGTCCCTAAAGTAGAGGATCAATAGGAGAGAAGACAATAATCATACATGGGATCTGGATGGAACGGGTTTAATGGGCCGAATTACTCTCTCACTCTGGATTTTCTTACATACCCAGGAATATTCCTTTTGTAAGGTTAGTTTCTTATGTGTGTACATTTTTGCCACCACAACATAACCTGCCAATTCATTGAAGTATATCCAATGTATTTTTAAAAATCTATTTTTTAAAGCAGTCCTAAAATATTCTATTGTCAGGTATATCATTGTTAAAAATGATCTCATAACTAAGCTTTTGCTATAGCACAAAACTGACCTTTTTTCAATCCAAGTGAATGTAAAAAGAATCAGGTGCACTTAGTAAAAGTACCATAAATTAAGCAAGAACCTTTTCTGCACATGTTATGTTTGATTGTTGCACTGATCAGAAGTGGCTCGTGGGAGGACTGGAGCTCTGAAGAATTCTTTTGTCGCCTGAAGCAAAGAAATGAGAGATAAAATTCACTCTCCCTGCCTTTCTCCAACCCATTATAAGGGGCCCATGGGACGCTCAAACTTTAGTGCGTTCTTCAATTACAATGCATAATTACTGCGGAGTCAGAAATTGTTAAGTATACACCAAGTGTAGAATACTAATGTACCACTCCCAATTATAATAATTTTATTTAAGCAGATGTGTATATAGTGACACATCCTAATCAAAGCATTACAATTCAGCAAATAATGCATCACTATACAGGAAGGAGCAAGTGCTTTCTCCTTTCCCCCTCCCCCCTCCAAATATTCAGGTTTTTCCACTTCTATTAGAGGGTGTTTTGGTTATTTAATTGATTAATAAATATATATAAAAACAAAATGCAACTCTCAATAGTGAAGCCGAGTTTCTCCTTCCAGGGCTATACATATTCACAATGGGCCAGCTTGGATTGGGATTCTGCAATTCAGCATGTGTTGAAACTCATCTCTGCTTTGAATCAGTTAATGAGGAATATTAAATTACCTGTGTGAAACATACAGTGTCTGCTCCCTTGGGGCAGAAAGTAAACAGAGACTCACCACGCAAGGCTAATGGATAATCCAGTATCTGCAGATGCAACTTTTTAAACCAAATAAAGACTAGAATAAAAGATTCTTGTTTAAACCAAAAACAGATACCTCACTCATGGCTTAGTGGATAAAAGCACTACATGACGTGACACGGAGACGTACAGACCATGAAGATGTGTTCTGCAGAGTTGCTATTTGGGCTTATTTAGTATATTGCTACCAACATGTCATCTGAAAACCACACTTGGCCCAATGTGCTTAAATGTTGCACTACAAGCTTCTTTTATGATAGTCTTCATTCATCTCACATTGCTCCACCCCCCACCACCGCCGGTTTTACAGTCAGGTTTTCTGCCCTAATCTCAATCCAGTGACCCCTGCTGGAAAGTGTGCGCCTGTAGCTATCACATGATGGCAGGATACCCTCCATGGGTTAATAGATTGGTGACACTGTCAGAGCTCACACAAAGAATGGTCACTTGGGCCTAATATTGGAAGCTTCCAATGCCATGGAACCAGGTGGGAGATATGGATGGGTACACAAAAAGTTCCTTTCAGGACAGTGTGTTGGCAATCCAGTTTTTGCAATACCAACATACCTTGCTGTGGGATGATACAATGCAGCTTTGTTTCAGCAAACTACCACGAGTTCCAAATTTCAATAAGATGGCTGATTATCAGAAAAGATTCAGAACAGAATAAATCAATGCAGGCCTGTCTTGTGTCCATGGTGCTGATTATTATAGAACAGTATTTCCATATAATTGGTGACGGTCAGTGAGTGATGCAACACACCAGATGTTGGAAGAGAAACAAGTAACCCACAACAGGGAATTACTTTTTTGAAATATATAAATGGAGCAAACTACACAATTTGAATTAGGCATAAACTTTTAACTATAGTACATTAACAGCATTGGAGATGTTTAATGGTTAAATTATATTAGCAAAGTCCTTCCTGAAGCAGATTACAATGCAGGCTTCTCATCTCCCCCCCCCCCGCTTACTGAAGAAACTGCCTTTATATTGGTGTTTGAATTTCGATTCAGGAAGTCGGTGAGTCCGTAACACTTAATGTTGTTAAATCTGTTTTCCGTAGACTAGAGGCAGACTTGTAGACGCAGGTAAAACTACAAGTCCGCTGCCAGTCTACAGAAACAGGATTTATACAGAATTAAACATGGGGATCTGGCTCCTGGATTCCAAATTAAAAGATGAATATAAAATCAGGTTATATTACAGGGCAATTTCTACAACAGGACAGAACTTTATAAAATTACTTGTGTTCAGTGCTGTTGTCTCTGCCAGTACTAGTTTGGGTAAGGTGGGAGCACTTCAACCACTCAAATCTTTAAGCAACTATATTTTTTTGTCTCTGACAGTATTAATATGTTCACTGATGTGGAGCTGCCATCAGAGGCATAACTGAAAACCATTTACTTTCGTGATGCAAGCTGCCTTCGACATCAGCAAGATGGCTCTGTTCACATTGCGTTTGCCACCTACTTTGGGAGTGCTGTTAGCAAAAAACTGCAAATATAAATGGACTAGAAGTACTTTCTAAAGGTCTTTGCCCTCGAGGATATCCAAATTCTCCCCAAATATGGAAGGACGGAGGACAGGAAAAAAAGACATTTCAACGCCAGATGTAGAAATTATTTTTGAAGTATTGAGGACTGAATACCAGCCGAAGTCTTCAGAACTTTCACAGCTGAAACAGGCACCTGCCAGTAAAGGATTTCCTTCTGTCTGCACTTTTCAGCAGGATGAAGGAAGAGGCGACATGCTGTGCAGTATTAGTACAACAGCAGCCAGCCAGAAAGATGAGTCGTAAGCATTGTGCCAATAATTCTACACAATTTTGTAATTTAATAAAAAAATTCCCAAAAAAAACTTTGAAACAAAAAGATGTTTCTAAAAATTTCTAAATTACATTAGCAGATCACGCGGTGTATTTTCAGTCACGAACCATACTTTAAAACATTTGCACTCAATACAGCACCCACCACTTAAAACGTCTATGTTTAAAACAGGCAGTCACTTTTTTTAATATTCATTCATGGGACGTGGGCGTCGCTGGTGAGGCCAGCATTTTTTGCCCATCCCTAATTGCCCTTAAGGTGGTGGTAAGCCACCTTCTTGAACCGCTGCAGTCCGTGTGGTGAAGGTTCTCCCACAGTGCTGTTAAGAAGGGAGTTCCAGGATTTTGACCCAGCGATGATGAAGGAACAGCGATATATTTCCAAGTCAGGATGGTGTGACTGCCAACTGCCAAAAAGCGAAAACCATTTACATTAACGTCATTTTCAAAGTTGCCGATTATAATGTTTTAAGTGCTCCGTTTATTTCGTCCAGAAACAGCTGTGTTCACTCACCCAATCGCACCTCGTTTACCGAAAGCAAGTAACTAGCATCTAAGGTGCATTGAAGCAAGTGGGGTTATGTTTCTCTGATGAAGATTGGGGATCCCTCATTGTCTCCTCTTTAAATGTGGTTACCTGAATAATCTAATGCACTGTTCCGTATTCATACCACATCACACCACTTCATGTGATTCTTGTATTTGGTATAAACTCAAATATATTAAACATTGTTTAATATCTTAACAGTTTGTTGCATCGGATGAAGATGATTCTTGCCACAAGATGCAACAAGAAAGTTTAAAAATTAGTGGCAAAACATTACCTGTTACATTTATTGATTCGTCAGGGATAATCATGTCTACAGTGTTGCACTGCCAAAATGATTAACCACTCAAGAATTTCAGCCACGAATGTAATGCCACAGGGTTGTAGCTGTAGAATAACTGTGGTTTTTCTCTTCTGTGATTGTGAAGCAAAGTGCTGTGTGCTGGATACCTCTAGTACTGGGACTGTCAAAGATGGTTTATTACACTGGTGAGATTAGCTGTGGCTCAGTTGGTAGCTTACTCACCTCTGAGTCAGAAGGTTGTGGGTTCAAATCCCACTCCCAGGGGCTTAAGCAAAAAAATCTAGGCTTACACTCCAGTGCAGTACTGAGGGAGTACTGCACTGCTGGAGGTGCCATCTTTCGGATGAGGCATTAAACTCAGGTATATGTAAAAGATCCCACAGCACTACTTCGAAGAGCAGGGGAGTCCTCCCCGGTGTCCTGGCCAACATTTATCCCTCAACCAACACATAAAAACAAATTATCTTGTCATTATCGCATTGCATGGGACCTTGGCAGCTGCATTTCCTACATTACAACAATGACTACACTTCAAAAGTACTTCATTGGCTGTAAAGCGCTTTCGGACGTCATGAGATTGTAAAAGCCAATAGATTAATGCAAGTTCTTTCTTTCTTGAACAGTCAAGGTGGAAGCCTGGGATAGCAGCAGAAGAGTAGTAAGGCAGAGGACTAGTGATGGGTTGGGGAAGGGAGAAATGAAAGATTGCGTGTCCGAGTGACAGGGAGGGTAGGAGAGAAGGACCGAGAGGGGAAAAAGAGCAGATGGAAGGAATGGGCTTGAATCCAGAGCAGCAGCAAAAATGTGCACACGGACAGACTCAATGGGAATTCGGGTCACATGGGCATGGCAGAGATTGGGTGAGACACGTTCCAGTCATAAACTGAGAACAGAGAGGAGATAATATCCTGGGGTGAGAGGCTTGTTCTATGAGGAGAGATTGAGTAGAATGGGCCTATACTCTCTGGAGTTTGGAAGAATGAGAGGTGATCTCATTGAAACATATAAAATTCTGAGAGGGCTTGACAGGGTAGACGCTGAGAGGTTGTTTCCCCTGGCAGGAGAGTCGAGAACTAGGGGTCGTAGTCTGAGGATAAGGGGTCGGCCATTTAGGACGGAGATGAGGAGGAATATCTTCACTCAGAGGGTTGTGAATCTTTGGAATTCTCTACCCCAGAGGGCGCTGGATGCTGAGTCATTAAGTATACTCAAGACTGAGATCGATAGATTTTTAGACTCTCGAGGAATTAAGTGATGTGAGAATCGGGCGGGAAAGTGGAGTTGAGGTCGAAGATCAGCCATGATCTTATTGAATGGCGGAGCAGGCTCGAGGGACCGTATAACCTAGTCCTGCTCCTATTTCTTATATTCTTATAGTACGAAAGAGCAAAGTTCTTGTGTAGGGTCTCCCTCTTCAAAGCACAGCAAAGATCAGGACCTCATGGATGATGGGCACAAACCAGTTTACCATGTTGCTGGAAGCAAAATGGACTGGATTACTTAATGAAATGTTTACAAAAAGAAACTAAGCCATCATAAGGACAGAAATACCAATTTCCAATCACACAGGGGCTGGTCACTTCCCAGCTTGCAAAAGCATCATTGTACATATCCCTCCACCCTTTATCCATTTTCTTGATGCAGTTCTTCATCATCCCACTGACCATCCCCCAGTTGATAACAGTTTTTTTTTAGGATTAAAGTTCAAGTGAAAATAAAGGCAAATTCAAAAATGCGCCTAGTCAAAAGGCAGGAAGGCAGGCCTTCAGCAATAAAGGACCCATTGCACTTCTTCGAAGAAGAGCAGGGGAGTTCTCCCCGGTGTCCTGGCCAACACATAAAAACAGATTATCTGGTCATTATCACATTGCCGTTTGTGGGACCTTGGCTGCTGCGTTTCCCACATTACAACAGCGACTACACTTCAAAAGTACTTCACTAGCTGTAAAGCGCTTTGGGATATCCTGAGGTCATGAAAGGCGCTATATAAATTCAAGTCTTTCTTTTTTCTTATAAAATGATTGAGAAAAAAAAGGAGTACACTGATGAGTGTGTCTATAAAATGGGTGTGAACTTTAACACAGAGTGTGTTTGAATGTGCAGCATGTGGATTGCTGCCAATTAGACTAAAAACAGGAATATAGTGTTCTGCATATACGCTTGTAGAGTACTATCACAGCGCTGCCCTATTATACATGCCATTGTGTATAGCATGCAAATCGCGTTTGCATGAACATGCCCACGATAAAACAGTGGGTACTGTATCTGGGCTCACACATGAAGAATGGCCACTTGGGCACACTCCAGTTTTACTGGAAAACATAGATCGATCTCACACACACACACACACACACACACACACACACACACACACACAATTTATACAGTGGGGCTCTTCTCTTCCCCCCCTTCTCGATTTCTTCTGGGGAGCAGCACTCAATACGTTGAGATTAGCAGTGAACTAATGCCATTTAAAAAAAAAACTGCTTTCAGTTTATTAAAAGGTCACAAACTTCTCAGGCATTAGTCTGTGACTTCAGAGTAGATCACTACACCACCATAATCATCAGTTCAATATTTCTCCACAGATGCATGCATTATGTAGAGCAAAATAAGTTTGCATTTATGACTAGATACTGTCAGATTAATTATCACAGTGACGAATCTTTCGCGCAGGATTGTGTTCTCAAACTACAAACTTTGAGTTGTCTATTGCCTATTTACTGGATAAATCTATTCAATACAGTCTTGCAACTCCTCAATTCATATACAACATTCTCTTCACTTGTCCATCCTTCCCTCCACACACACCCCCATCAATTAATAGCTCAGGCATGCTTGGAAATCTCAGACCAGGATTTGAAACTATTCAAGGGTTCTCTGATGTGAAGCTTCAAGTGTCCATTTCACTTGTTCTGCCTTTGAAAAGATAAAAAGGCTGAACACCTACCAACAATAGCTTAATAAGAGTGCTCATGAAGCCCAAAAATGACTATTGGTCAACTGTACCCTCTTCCCAAAACGAGACACTCATGATGGACATCTCCGTAAGTCAAGCTAACTGTACAACAAAGTTGTGAAGAATGTGTAACACATTTGCAAGTGTCAATATTTATCATACATTATCATGGCTGTCTGGACACAACATGTCCAATTGGATCTCCATTAATTTTTAATGTAGCTTTTTATTACAATTTGAGAAAATTAGTTGAAGCCATTTTCTAACACCACTTTGTTATTGGGCTATTGGGCTAAATGTGAATATTTCCACTAGTGTTTCTCCACAGAAGTGTCAAAATAAATTCTTGGAACCATGACTTGTAAAAGCAGCTGAACAAACTGACAAGAATGCTGTAAATATCTAAAACGTGGGTGGCTATAACCATCTGGAATTTTCAAACAACTGAGGATATGCCATCAAATTCCTGGGAGAATAGCATGCATTTCATCTTGTGCTTACTATATCTGAATAAAGTACATCATGATATATTTTGTTTCTTCAGCTTACTGAGGCGCTCAACATATTTTCAGTTACATCATATAACACCAGTAATGACAAGGATATGCATACAACTGTACAGCACAAAGACAGCTGTATGTACGATGCTGCAAGGGAGGTAGGGAGCATTCGAGCTTTAAAACCAGACACAAATTTTTCATTCGATTGTCTGGGGTACAGTGCCAATGACATGGAAACTACCAGTAAATGAAGGAGAAACAAAACTTCAATCAACCAGAAGGCTGATACAAAAAGATACCAGGAAAGCCCATTCCAATTGTACACTGAAATGTTCTAAATGAGTCTGAAATAAATTTACAGAAGTACAACCACTTCTACCTCGAACAGATCAAGTATACACCTCATTTATATAAGTAATCAAACACGTTAAAGTACATCCACATTTGTACATAAGCTCCAGCCCCAAAATAAGCTTCACGTGAGTGTTTTGATGCACATTGGAAAGGCTACAGTGTCTTCCATTTTAATACTGCATGTATAGTTCTGAAGTACTTATATACCATGAAGACTTAAGCAGATTAACAACTGACTCTTAGTTTCACCAAAACTAATCTGGTCATTGTTCACCTGAAAAGAATTTTAACACTTCACAGTGTACTGAGAGAGAAATCGGTCTACCATAAATATTATGCATTATGACATTTTAATAACTTTAAGGGAGAGGTATAAACTGTTGTGTTAAGAGTTTTCAATCATGTATTCGCTGGTTCCAAGCAATGTTTCTGCTTCAAGCCTTGTGAACTGTCACCAATCTATAAAAGAATGGACTTGTCATTACAGATGGTGCAACAGCGAATCATAGAATCACAGAAAGTTACAGCACAGAAGGTGGCCATTCGGCCCATTGTGTCTGTGCCAGCCTAATCCCACTTTCCAGCTCTTGGTTCGTAGCCTTGTAGGTTTCAGCACTTCAAGTGCACATCCAAGTACTTTTTAAATGCGATGAGGCTTTCTGCCTCTACCACCCTTTCAGGCAGTGAGTTCCAGACCCCCACCACCCACTGGGTGAAAACATTTCTCCTCAACTCCCCTCTAATCCTTCTACCAATTACTTTAAATCTATGCCCCCTGGTTATTGACCTCTCTGCTAAGGGAGCCAGGTCCTTCCTATCCACTCTATCTAGGCCCCTCATAATTTTATACACTCAATTAAATCACCCCTCAGCCTCCTCTGTTCCAAAGAAACAACCCCAGCCTATCCAATCATTCCTCATAGCTAAAATTCTCCAGTCCTGGCAATATCCTCGTAAATCTCCTCTGTACCCTCTCTAGTGCAATCACATCTTTCCTGTAATATGGTGACCAGAACCGTATGAAGTGCTCTAACTGTGGCCAACTAGTGTTTCATACTGTTCTAGCATAACCTCCCTAAATATCAAAAGAAAATATCAAAGGATATCAAAAGAGCTGCATGTTCTCGACAATTATTTTACCAGCATGTCAAAATTTACTTTATAATTTTTTATTACAGAGTAATAAGAGCCTGCTAAAAAAAAAATCAAGATTTTAAAAAATTAATTCTCGGAATGTAGGCACCACTGGCAAGTCCGGCATTTATTGGTAATCCTTAGTTGCCCTTGAGAAGGTGGTGGGTCTTCTTCTTGAACCGCTGCAGTCCGTGTGGTGAAGGTGCTCCCACAATGCTGTTAGGTAGGGAGTTCCAAGATTTTGACCCAGTGATATATGTCCAAGTCAGGGTAGTGCGTGACTTGGAGGTGTTGGTGTTCCCATGTCCATCTAGGTGGTGGAGGTTGCGGGTTTGGCAGGTGGTGCTAAGATGCCATGGCAACTTGCTGCAGTGCATTCTGTATAGTACACACTGCAGCCACGGTATGCTGGTGATGGAGGAGGTAGATATTTAAGCATGTGGGGGAGGTAGATATTTAAGCATGTGGATGAAGTGCCAATCAAGTGAACATGCTATACTTGGATGATGTTGAGCTTCTAGTGTTGTTGCAGCTGCACCATCCAGGCACATGGAGGGTATTCCATCACTATCCTTGTGACTTGTAGGTGGTGGAGAGACTTTGGGGAGTCAGAAGGTGAGCCACACACACAGAATACCCAGCCTCTGACCTGCTCTACTAGCCACAGTATTTATGCGGCTTGTCCATGTGAATTTCTGGTCAATGGTGACATCCAGGATGCTAATGGTCGGGGATTCAGCAATGGTAATGCCATTATATGTCAGGGCCTATGACTCTGCCCTGAGGAACTGCTGCAGTGATGTCAGGGCTGAGGTGATTGCATTCAGAGGCTTTCAAGCCAATTTCTAAAATATATACATCAGTTATTTAAAATGACTGTTGCAGTGACATCGGGAAAGGGCAGCCTAGCAGTGAGTCCTTTCAGGCTTCACTAAAATGGTCATCTTAAATCTTCAATGAGATGTCTGCAGGAGCTGCTGCTTAAACCCTGAAGACAACCACAGGGTAGTCCACATGCACGGACCATTTTGCTCTCTTAGCTGAAACTGGAACCGTAAGCTCTCAGGAAAAGCAGCTCAAAGGAAGTTTAATGTACATCAGAACTAAAAAGGAAAAAAATGTTTTGTGGAGTTCATTGAAAGATTTGTATCTACACAGTGTAGTATTTTGACCAGACAATGCAAACTGAAGTATTGTGCTATTTTATGCTTAACCATTGAGGAATTCAGTGGAATCAGTGGAAAAACAAAGGCAATTAATAAATTAAATCATATATCCCTACATCTTCCCCGTGCCACCGAAAAACCGTCCTTGATGATCAGGAAAGGATTAATAATCCAATACATGGATAACCAGTTCAGTACCCAGATTCCCTTCATTCCCTTCGTAGACAACACAGGACAGACCAGGGAGTGATGTGGTGCATCCGATGGGTTTGTGCAACACAGACACTGAGCTTCCAAAGCTACATGTACAATAAAGACTAAGTCATACTAAGTAACCACTTAAACCGTTCATATCATTTTGGTGATAATTCACATTGAGAGTTATAACATCCTTGTGTCCTCCACAACAACAGCAACTTGTATTTATGTAGCACCTTTAACATACTAAAATATCACGAAGCATTTCAGAGATGTGAAGGGAACTGGCTGATAACTGCTAACTATTCAAATGACTGCCTGTCAGCCAACAAAAGAGTGATTTCAAACAACTGGTGAGCTTTACGAACATAACTAACTAATGAAACACTTGGTTTCATTCTCGGATCCTAAGGCAAGGCAATACAATAAAAATGTCATGGTGTGTTATTTGACAATGCAGGACATACAAATCTTAGCTCCAATAATGAAGTTTTTTTTTTCAAAAGGAACCTTCAAACAAACTAATGTGACATAGTCAGTGGTGAGCATTGGTGAAATCGTGACTTTTTGGGCACTTGTTAACAAGCAGAGCTTCAAAGAGGTGAGCTTGTTAAACAAAATACTGTTACAAAAGACAGGCCATAATGGGTGCAGCCCAATGCAGACGTAGACGACAATACTTGGGTTTTAAAGATCCACATATCTGTCTAGTGTTCCAAAAAGTGGGCAGAATTTTGGCAGTATATGGAAATTGTAATTATGAGGCAACTCTATGTTCCCATAATTGCTCTACCCTATTTCATGTTATGATGTGGAGATGCCGGTGATGGACTGGGGTTGACAATTGTAAACAATTTTACAACACCAAGTTATAGTCCAGCAATTTTATTTTAAATTCACAAGCTTTCGGAGGCTTCCTCCTTCATCAGGTGAACGATGTGAAACCTGACGAAGGAGGAAGCCTCCGAAAGCTTGTGAATTTAAAATAAAATTGCTGGACTATAACTTGGTGTTGTAAAATTGTTTACTATTTCATGTTGGATAGTTTAAAGGATTTCTCTCCCCTTAATCCCACCCATTTACATCCTCATCCTGTAACTATTATCAGAACAACTCAGAAAGCAAGTGAACAATCATTTCAGAAACCAGTTAAGTGGAATTGCAAGTTGCTATTCTGGTTTATGGACCATTAGTCAGAAATTAACTGGTCAATAGTTGCTGACAACACTCTTGCTTGTTGGTAAATTAACTATCCCTCTGAAGGGTCCATATTTCATAATTTTCAAACCCAACCCCATCCCTCATGCTTATCAACTTCAATCACCTTTGCATTGCAAGAAACCCACTCCCCGTTTTTAAGTGGTGCGCCTGGATCTTGTACTCTTCAAGTAAATTTCTGTTGATTCACAAATGCCACAGGATAATTTCCTGAAAAGTTGCATATGACAGTTTCACAGGAATTAAGAGGAAAAAAAATCCTTTGATGGCAGTTAGCGTAAATGTAAACAAACAATCTCCAGGGTGGTATTAACTTGTATACTAGAATTCTATGCTGTGCAATAGTTCAGGTCAGACCAAAAAAAATCCTTGCAGAATAACTGGTCTTTTGATTAATAGCAATGACAATACTGGGACTGGGCAAACAGTTGCATTGCTACTTTTTAAAAAAAGTCAATAAAATGTCTTTTACTTTTGGTATTCCAAAAAGTATACATTTATGAGCTAACAATGCTGGACACAATGTCCTTTTAGGACATTCAATCAACCCCAACTTGGTCTGTGATGTAAATTTGAAAGTTCAGGTGTTCATTGGCTGCTAAATGACACAAAGGATTTACTCTTAAAATACACAACCAAATCCTCTATAGGAAAATCTGTGTGTGGAGATTAGATTAGGATGAAGAGGGCTTCATGCAACTTCTTCACATAAAAGGAGTGATCAATACCAAGAGTGGACTTCAGGTACAATGGTGGAGGTGAAAATAATTTACAAAGCCATTCATTGCTGCGATGGAGGGGGGAGAACAACTATTGGGTCCTTCTGGATGAATGACTATGATGAGATGATTGGCCTTCATCATTTGTGTCTATTTTGTGATTTTATGAACTCTTGTAGAAAAAGAAAGTGCTATATGTTATTAAGCACCTTCCTTAATACCCATGAAATACAATTCCAAAATCTGTATTTCACATAAGAAAACAACTCTCCAAGAACCTATACATAAACCCAATCACATTCTGCAGACAGTAATACCAGACACAATGGATAATATGGTATGGTCCAATTACAACACAGAGTGAAATGTGAAAGAATACTACATTGTGTAGTGATAAGCACCAAAATTCCTTTCTGCTAAGTTGCCCGTCTCAGCTGGAGTGGTGGAATGTGGGAAAGCACTAAAATTCCCTTCTGTTAAGTTGCCTGTGGGGAGGCATTCAGAAAAGGCTGAGTTTGTGCCTACAGTGAAGGAGGGAAAAACCCAGAACAAAAAACAACAGAAACCACCACCAGCCCACAAACACCTACAGCTTTTTAAAAGCTGGCTGATGCTTACTTCCCTGCAGCTAGTGAATGGCTTCAGAGTCTAGGGAAGGGTTGGGGGGAGGAGGAGTAGCAGGATGGTGCCTTACATTCTTGCACTTGAACAAGCTTTTCAATAAGTACAATAGAATGGTTAAATGTTTGAAGAATTTTGCTTTGTTTATTATAAAGAATGAATTACTTTCTTAAAGGTCACATTAACTCCCCCACACCCAAAGTGCAGGTCCTATGATCTTGGATTCACTGAATAATATTGTAAACGTACTGCCCATATTCCTACAGAAAAAAATCCTATATCACTGCAGTGACATGTAAAAATCAGCAGTCGAAATGCAACAAGAGTACATACTAATGCAATCTAATGTGGATAAGCGCAAGTGTGGGGTAATATATTTTGTATGTGTTAAAACAAGGAATGGGAATATACACTCAATGGAAATATGCTGAAGGATGCGGATGAACATGAGACTTAATGGTTCAAATACATAATTTCCTGAAGTGCAAGTGCAGGTAGGATAAAGCCTTCAAAAAAGCCAATAAAATGTTGGGCTTTATAAACAGGATCATAGAATACAAGTGTAAAAAAGTCATGATAAATTTGTACAAAACATTGGTTAGGCCACAGATAGAGTATGGTGCCCCATAATAGAACAGGCAATAAAGCCATAAAGAATGTACAATGTGGATTCCCCAGGATAATTCCAGGGATGGGAAACTATAGTTATGAGGAGACTTTAGAGATGCTATGATTATTTCTACTGATGCAGAGAAGGCTGAGAGGAGACTTAATGTTTAAAGTCTTCATTATGAAGGGTTTTGGTGGAGTGAATAGGGAAATACTATTTTTTTTGTTTGTTTGGGGAGCCTGTAATGAGGGGTCATCTATTTCAAATTGTCGCTAAGAGAGGCAGGAGGGGGATTAGAAGAAATTTCTTTACACGGAGGATTGTTGAAGTATGGAATGCTTTGTCAAAGGGAGTGGTTGAGGCAAAGACTGTTGTATCTTTCAAGGGAAAATTGGATAAATAGTATCATAGTAGGTACAGCACAGAAGGAGGCCATTCGGCCCAATGTACCTGTGCCGGCTCTTTGAAAGAGTTGCCTTTCAATTAGTGCCATTCCCCTGCTCTTTCCTTAAAACCCCTTAAATTTTTTCCTTTCAAGTATTTATCCAATTCTCTTTTGAAAGATACTATTGAATCTGCTTCCACCACCCTTTCAGACAGTACATTCCAGATCATTACAACTCGCTGCATAAAAAAATGTTTCCTCATGTCGCCTCTGGCTCTTTTGCCGAACACCTTAAATCTGTTTCCTCTGCCACTGGAAACAATTTCTCCTTATTTACTCATTTGAAGCAGTGGAAAATAGAGGACTATGAGTAGAAAGTGAGGCAGTGAAATTACTTTTGGTTTGTTCTAGCATAGAGCCAGCACAGATAGTATGGGCCAAATGGCCTCCTTCTCTGCTATAAGATTCAATGGTTTAGTCAAACTAAAATAAACTGCCTTGCTTACCAAGTAAGCCATCAAAAATTTTCAGTTGAACTGAGAAAGGATCCTGCACAGACCAGAGTTAGCTGGCCACGAGAACAACTGTCAAACTTGCTATCTAAAAACCTTACACAGGAACATAAGCACCAATGAATCATGATTTACACATACTGAACAAAACATTTCTCCGGTGTTGTGAAGCAAGACTTCATCTTGTGACTTTACAGAAGTTAGCTGCTTACCATTTTGCACAAGCACCAGTTCAGGGATGTCCTATAAGTCTTCCTGACAGATGGTACAGGGACACAATTGTGACAATAAACCTGTATCACGCACTCAGAATCTCTCAGAACCCATCAAATGTTAACATTTAAAAAAAATGTAACCCTGAATGAGAGGAAGGGAAGGAAAGGCTCAGCTCCAACATATGATGTGGTACTGAGTCAGAGAGAGCAGGAAAGTTTCAGATTGGATCCCTGGAGTTAGCTGATCGCAGTTAGGACAGCGGGGGGGAGGGGGGGGGGTGGGGGGGAAGGTGAGTAGTACAATTCTTATCAATGTTCCCAGATTGAAAAGGAAAAAAACAAATGACTATCTTAAAGTGACTCTATCTCCATCACCAAAAGGTACCTGTGGTATATTAGGTGAGGAGGATGGGGTTTGACTTTGATCCTCTCCCCCTCCAACAGTCAAATAACACACCAATCCCTCTTTACACTCACACATGAAGAATGGCTGCTTGGGCGAGATCTCAGGACTCCCTTTAGGTGGGGTGTGGTAATGTGAGCAGTTTGTGTGACAAATTCCTAATGTGGAATAATGAGAATTACACACTTGACTTTTGAAAATATTTTAAAAATCATATTGCTGCTTTAAGTTTTTCAAGCCAACCATTTGTAGTCACGATGCCCAGTAATAACTTTTTAAAGCAGACGCTCAACAAGTTTGGAACAATAATGTAAGAACTAAATCAGAGCAGAAACAGTTCATGTCTTTTCATTCTAACTCCACGGATTATCCTGAAACAAATTCAGGGTTTAAAAGAAGTACAACTCCGACCAAATGTTTCTTTCCAACTGTAAACATCCTTTTAAAACTATGTGGATTTGCAAGCTGCTTAATGTTGCTGTTACCCATCTTCATCAATAGAGCAACGAGGTACCAAGAAAATCTCGTGACTTATTTGGGGGGTGGGAGAAAGGCGCACCATTTAATAAAAATTCTGACCCCGCCGAAGCCGCTAAACAGTAACTAGTAAGTAAGCCTATTCTATACTGGAAGGCCTACAGTTGAGTCTGAGTCTATATTACAGTAGCTAATCTAAGGTAGGACAGTGGCAGGAAACAATTGATCGCAGGACCCCAACAATCAGCCAAGGTTTCTGCTGATGATTGATATCCAGCAACACTTACTAGAAGTGTGCAAATGAGGACATGATTGGGCTTAGCTGTGTTGCCCCACATGGTGGAATAGCCTGCCACCACTCAGTGTCAAGGCTCACTGCTATTGAATGGTATCCGAGTTAGGAGAGGTGTCAATGCCTTCAAGAAAAGAGGGGAAAAAATTAGCAGGGATGGTGAACTATTCTCTACAAAGGATACCATAACAAGACCGCTGTATTTTCCTTTTGAACTAGATAAAGTTTTTTTTTAGAACTCCATGCACATTTAGTATTTTAATTTTTCGACATACTTAGTGCATGTGAACATACCCCTCACTAATGTATATAATGTTTGAAAGGATTTTTAACACACATCAACAACAGCCCCCAATTAAACCACACCACAGCACCCATACCAATATCCTCATTTGTACGACAGATGTTCATAACTAATTTGCAACAGAAGCAAATGTGAGTGCATTACTAGTCAGACTCCGCAAGGAATATTAATACAGCAAACAGCACCAGAGAAGCAGAACTTGCTGAACCAAGAGCTGATAAACATTTTGATTTAACAAAATTGTGCAAAGTTGTCAGTCCATACGGTACAGCTTAGCATTCATGATTCTGTTAATGCCTCCACAGTACGTCACACTAGTTTACAAATAAAAGTCAATAGTTTACGGTACGTTACAAGGAGTAATTTAATTTTTCATCAACCATCAGTGGCTCATGAGAAAGCAGTCCCAGACGAATTGTTCTCATGAACATGGAAATAAATTCCATATCCTACTGACATTTAATACTATACTTGTTGCTGAATTGAAGAGGTCAGTGGTGAATGTCTCAATTTACCTTCAACAAGCTACTTGATCTCAATCCACAGAAACAATGTGATCTACATTCTGGTGAAACACTATTCCCCAGTGTTCAAATCTACCTCTTACCCATACAAAAGGTAATTACTGTATTTGTGACATATGTTAGAATTACTCAGTGATGTCATTGAGCTTACTTATACTAATGGTATCAATATGCAATTGAAGGGAGAATAAGCTTGTTGTATGACACTCTTAATTCAGCTTCAAGAATTAATTCCACAAGTATTGTTAGAGGCATTTTTGATAATTGGTAGGTAAGTACATGGGTAAATGTTGCATTTTTTTTCCAGAATTACTTATGTTTTAGTATGAATATTATGCTAGAAATGTTATTTTTAATATATCCTCAGGTTACTAAAAGCTCAGTAGTTAAGTACAGGTGGCAAAAGCCAGTTGGCCCATTTTGAATCATCCATTCAGAACAAACCCTACACTCTCCCCATTGATGCATCCAACTGTTTCTTAAATAATTCCAGGGTTTTCGCCTCCACCACTCTACCTGGAAGTCCATTCCAAGTGTTGAGCACTCTGTGTGAAGAAGGACTCCTGGTATCGGTCCTAAAAGTACATTTTACTAGTTTGACCCTATGTTACCATGTCCTACTCCCACAGTTTAATTTAGAGTAATATTCGAAGTTAACCTTTTCCATACCATTTACTATATTATATACCTCTATAAGATCATCGCTCAGTCATCCCTTTTCTAGGCTAAAAAGCCCAAGACACTCCAGTCCATGCTCGTATCTCAGCCCCCTGACATTAGGGATCAGCCTTGTGACTCTTCTCTGCACTGCCTCCGGCACTTGAATATCTCCCTTGTTTGCCAGCGACCAGAATTGGATGTAGTACTCGAGATGAAGTCTGACTAACATCATACAGTTTGATTAAGACTTCCTCTGACTTGTATTCTACTGTTCTGGCAATGTAGTTCAACATTCTACTGACGTCGTTGATTGCTGTTCTGCACTGGCTGGACATGTTAAGTATTGATTCTACGAAGACTCCAAGATCTCTTTCAACTTCATCCTTAGCTACTTCAATACCATTTATGATGTATGTTGCCCATTTTCCCTTCCTATTTGCAATATTTTACACTTGTCTGCATTAAATTTCATCTGCCATTGTTCAGCCCACTGACCTATTTTAATTTAGCCCATTCTATAGTTTCTGGGCTGCTTTCTTTGAATCCACTACCCGTCCTACTTTGGTATCATCTGCAAATTAAAACAATTTGCAGAGTTTCAGAATCAAAGTCATTAATGTAAATTAGACTTGGACTGATTTCATGAGTTTCCCTTTTCTCTTACCAATTGTTATTTGCTGAGTGCTGATTCTTGATGGGTAGTTTTTTATCCCTGCTGACTACTGGATAGGTACTTGCTCAATTGTAATTGGTTGTTGTCTCATGAAAATTATATTGAGCCAATTAAGTTTTTAATTGCGACATACACTTCATGCTCTGATGCTTTGTGGTGTCTGTGACACCTTGAGGTGTGATGCACACGGGTGTGACAGAAGCAAGAGATCTAAATATACAATATATATCTAAATAATACATTAAAATTTTGTGTCTGCATGCACTGTCAATTTTTCCATTACAAATTCCCATGTAAAGTCTCCTGTGATACCTCTTACAGTAAGTCAGAGAATATGTTGGATTATATAGACGAACACTGCAACATGCAAAACAATGTACTATTCTGCTTCTAAAGTGCAGATGTGTGTCACTTTAAGCTACAAAATCTAACTGATGTTAAGTAAACACTGGGTGAATTTATATGCAGGTCAATAAACAAGCTGCAGAAATTCTGGCTCAGTATTTTCTGCTGCTGGAGAGTTTTTTTGTACATTCCAAATGACTTATTCTTCTCCCCTCTCTCTCCCCCATTCCCATATGATGGGCAACAAGTGCGTGCACACATTTTTATGAAATATTCTTTCAATTTTTTTGAACTGTACAATATCATGCCGCCAAATTTAAACTCAACCTAGCAAAGGAAGCTAAAGAAATGGTTGCATACACAATTTATAATCTTCGCAGCAAGATGTTCCCCAGGTTTAGTTAATCTCTTTAGGAGAACTGTCCTTATATAACTTGAGATTTAGATGTCTATACGCTATACTTTGGTCATCACTCAAAATATCTTTCATCTGATCAATGACATTCCGGATGTCTTAAAATCTTTCTGAAAATGCTGTCTTAATCACTTTTGAGTTAATGAAATGGTGATGCTATTTTCACACCAAGGTATACTGCTACAACTCGTAAACGTGGCATGGAAGTCCCAGCAGAGAATCACCACTTCCTATTGCGTCACTACCAAGATAGCAGTCAGGCAGTGGAGTGGAGTTGTGTTAGCTCTGGCATAACACAAGGCATACACTGGAGGTCATGACAAAGTGCAGCACGAAGGCTGCCATTTACAAACGACCACAAGTTTGACCCTTAACAGACCCTTAACAGGGTTAACAGACCAAGCAGCAGTGAGTGTAGATAATGTGTGCACGCAAAGTGTGTTACCTAAGGAGCCTACATATGAGTAGTAGTGTTCCCTTTGAAGAAAGCTGGAACACCCAATGTGCATGTCCATTATATCTTGTCTGGCACAATTAAGGCACAGTGAATTGTATCATCCTCAGTGAGTAGGGATGGCAAAGACAATAACATGCATTTACATAGTGCCTTTGATAGTAAAAAAAATGTCCCAAGGAGCTTAACAGAAGCGGAAAAGGAGCAAAGTCTTTGCATCACAATTCAAAGAGGTGACCAAAAGCCTGGATGAACAGTTTTTTTAAAAATGGAGATGGATGCAGGGAAATGAAGGGGTTTACAGAGGGAGTACCAGAGTACAGTCAATGCAGCTGAAGGCTCTGCCACATATAGTGCAGCAAAAGAAGGTGGGATACAAAGGAGGCCAGAGTCAGAGGACTGGAGGCATGAGAAAGCAAGGTTGTAGATGTGGGTGCAATGATGCCGTGGAGAGATCTGTAGATGAGGATGAGGATTAGGATTTTACATCTGATACGTTGAAGGACAGGAAACTATCGTAGTTCAGCAAGGATAGGAGTGATAGGATGCGGCTTAGTGCAGGATTTTTTTTATTACAACTCTGTGAAGCAACTTGGAACATTTTTCTACATTAAAGGTGCTATAGAAATACAAGTTGTTGTTATTTGTTGGATAGAACACAGGCGGCAGGGATTCAAATGATTTGGGATATATGGAGAGTGATGGCCAGGAGGCTGACAAGGAGGACATTGGAAAAACTTAATTTAGAGGTGATAAAAGCATGGCTACGGGATCTGGCTTACAGGAATAACAATAGGCACACAATTGATCTGAATTATGTAGAAAGCCGAGCAGTAATACAATAACCAGTCTTATGGTAAAGTTGCATATTCCTTCCAGATAGAAGCCACATTTTTATTTTAAACTGTGTCACTTAGCTCAATTTTACTTATGCAAGAAGTTTGAAAAAAAAAATCAAGCACTCTGTAGTACAATCAAGATTAAAAACTCACAGATGCAGAGAAAGCAGCCCCATTCCCTCACCTAGGGAATGATATGTGGTGTTGGGGCAGAAGGAAGGAAGGAAAAAGAAACAAATCACTGAAATTAAAAGCTGAAATGCAGCAGGGTTCCTGATTCAACCTTTGATGCTTTGCGTCTCCAATGTCATGTATATTTACCTAGAGTATCCACAAGTCAGTCTTGTTTGGGTGAGCATTACATAGGAGCTCATTGAAAACACTGATTGAGCCTAGGCAGCTTAAGTAAATACCATACGGTCAAGAGAACTCTGAAGGCCAGTGTTTTTTTAAACATCTAGAAAGGATAATGGTTAATTACAGCCCCTTGCTTAGAAAGTTTTTCTTTAAGTGGTCTGGAAGCACATGGGGAAGAGGAAACTGATTTATGGAGTTTCTAAAACTTACAATCGCCTAAATGGGGAGTGATCGAAATATCACTCATTTAACAAAATGTACCTACTGCATTTGAAAGTCAAATTCTCACACTCAAAACTAAAATTGAATTGATTGACATAGCATAAGCAAATTTGCTTTAAAACATTTTACGGAAGGAAACTAAACACTGCCTTTACATTGATACATTTCCCAAAACAAATGATCAGTGCTACAAGGAAGTCTTTGATTCTACACTACAAAACATTTTGTACCTTGTCTGCTTATATTAAAAAAAATCCCAAAGACTTAAAATCTTTGGAAAAATATTAATGTTTCATATAACCCTTTCACTGGCCAGTTGTGATACAGTTCATTTTCCATGTCTACAATTTCTTGTTTACTAATTGTTTTAAGGTTTGGCTAAAATTTCCATTAAGTTGCAACTTGTTTAGCTCAGTGCCAGGAAATGTTGTTACCACACTATTCAAATTTGCTCAATTTAAACATTTTTACTGCATCATTTTTGACTAATCTAAAATGAAAATCTAACTTTAAATTTAATGAAAGTCAATCAGTGGGGACAAGAAGGAGCTGTAACAGGCCATCAAAACAGAAATACAAGTCAACACTATCTCTCCAGTTGTTCAGATCTAAACAGGGTTTGTACTTGTGAAAGGATTAATAGTTAATGCACTGCCTGAAGAAAATAAGACTGAAAAAAAGCACACAATGATAGGAATGTCAGTGGGGAACTAATACAACACTAGGCATACTGCTAACCGTAGAAAGTGCAAAACTTCCTATATTTAATTCTGTACTTAATGAACCTAATAGTAACTTGACAGCTTCTCTGTCAACTGTAAAAAAAATCTTTGACACACCACTGAATTAGCTTCGATATCAGCGGCACAAGATCAAATTTTAAAAAAACATAGGCAGTAATAGTCCTACCAACATTCACCACGTCGACAAACTAAATAGACTCAACGCTACTTATAACTCTTCTTGGATTCTAACCAGTATATGACTGTGTGAGGAAGTCAGCAAATAAAACATCACACCACCTAGGCACCAGAATTGTGACACCTCATGCACTAGAGTTGAGGAACAGCTAATTTCATCAGACACCCAAAACAGAACTTCCAACACTTAGTGGCATCACAGACTACCGTACTTTGACAACTTTGTGAAGCAGATGTGATTCAGTCATTTTTTTAAAGTAATCAAAAGTGAAAATCTAATGCATCTGAAGTGAATTTAGTTCTGTAAAGGGCTGTCTGCCACAGTAGGGGAAATTTCCCGCTTCTTCCACAACTTTCTTCCATACTTGCCTTAAAGTAATGACTCTTGCTTAAGTACTTACAAAATGTGCTAGCAGCCCCGTGATAACTCAAAGTAGCTATTCTTTACACGCGAGTCCAGGCAGAGAGATCAACAGGATATTTCCTCACAGGGAAGCAATTGGGCATCACAGCAGGACTTGAGCTTACCATCCTAATATCCATACATGCCTTACTTTCCAATAACAGCCATTGGACAATGATAAGGAATGGAATCACTGGGCAATTGTTGCCTCCCACCTAAGGCCAACGATGCAACAGTCCTTTAAGCACCATTATACTAGCTGAGCTCAGCACAGACCAACAATTGAACCCGGGACCTTCCTGGTCTGAAAAGGCAAGTGCGACATCTGGCAGAGTATTTATCCACTGTGTCATCATGGGTGCTAGTGCTGATGTAAAATGCACCATTACAGGTACCCAAGCAAAATGTTGCTGTGGAAATTCACAACATAATTTTTCTGAAAAGTTTTGCAAACTTGGCTCTTCTCTCCAAATGCCAAGAGTGCAATTGGACTTATCCCAGCAGGACCTGAAAAAAAAGCACTATTACACCAGACAAATATTGTAAATATACTTTTAATTAGAATCATAGAATTTCACAAAACAGGAGGCCGCCATTCGGCCCACTTAGTCCTATTCCCCTGCCCATTTCCGATATCCTCTTTATTTTCCAAATATTTATTCACTTCCTTTTTAAAAGCTGTTATGAATTCTGCTTCCACCACTGTTTCTGGTAGGGCATTTCATGTCCTAACAACTTTCGAGTGCAAAAAAACAAATTCCTAACCTCTCTGTTGATTCCTTTGGTGATCTTAAATTTAGTAGCTAAAAGGTAGGACAAGAAGCTGTACCTGAAGTAAACATTCAAAAATAACTTTTCTCCTCAAAACTGATACAGAATTGTAACTAAGTTTATAGGTTTGCACCTTATACCACCTCACAAAATAATTGCCTAGGTTCTGGGAGTGTTGGGGAAAATCACTCAAATGGAAATATTCCCACCTACAAATCACTATGATCACCCACAACTGCTGTTTTACAACTACTCCCATACTCTCCAACCTTCTGGCTCCAAACTATTACACACCCTCTCCCCTTTGCCCTACCATTGGCAGCTGTGCCTTCAGCTGCATGAACCCCAGACTCTGGAATTTCCTTTCTACACATCTCCACCTCCCTCTCCTCCTTTAAGACATTTGTTAAAAACCACCTCTTTGACTAGGCTTTTAGTCACCCCTCCTAATCTCTCCTTTTTTGGCTCAGAGTCCAATTTCCTTACACTTGTAAAGCATCTTGGGATGATTTTCTACACTAAAGAAGCTATTTAAATACAAGCTGTTGTTGTCCTATTACTTTCTTTCCCTTGCTTAATTTCTCCTTTCCTCTCCTTTGCTGGGCTATGCTTCAGCGGTTACTAATTCTCCTTTGGTAGTCGCCCATGCAGCCATTATACATGAATGAGCCACTGAGTGTTGGTAAGCTATTCAATTGCATGGGACCATTAAAGTCGCCAACACAAGCTAAACCGTGCGCACCACCAGCAGACATTGCTGGATAGTGGTCAGGAGTGCAAAATGACCAACTGCAATGCCCGTCATTACCAAAGACTAAATAATCTAATTTAACAAACTATTGCCTTCCTAATCTGTATGTATTTGCTACTCATTGGATAAACCCACCGAGCCACCAGGGGAAGCATAATTCCTTTTAATTAGTCCAGTTAAAGGTTGAAATGATGCACTAAAAAAAAATTAACAGATCTGGCCTTAGCCAGATGTTTCCCCCTCTCAGATAAGAACATAAGAAATAGGAGCAGGAGTAGGCCAATCGGCCCTTCGAGCCTGCTCCGCCATTTAATAAGATCATGGCTGATCTGATCCTAACCTCAAATCTAAATTCATGTCCACTTTCCTGCCCGCTCCCCGTAACCCCTAATGACTTGAGAGAAACTACTGAACTCACACCTTGATGTCTTGACACATTAGTGAAGGTTTGCTTTTGAACTCGAGTCTCCTACATGACGACCCAATGCTTCAGTGATGTATCTGCCAGGCTGCCTATCCATTTAAGCCAAATAATCAGTTCCAGAGGTGACATTTTTAAAATTTAGATCCTGATCATAGAATGGATGCATTTTGAGTAAAAACATGGGAAAATAAAACAATTTGTACAACTTTTAGATTGTTAGAAACTAACAATTCCTTATAAACATTTGAGTTACTTAAACTCAATGAACATATAACTTTCACTTTGAGTAGGAAAATATAAAATTTCACTTGTTCGGGCGTCTTCTGAATTGAGCTTCAAACTCCACATCAGATCAACAAGATTGCCTATTTCAACCTTTGTAATACTGCCTGCTTACACCCTCACTTCAGCACACCATCACTCAAATTCTCATCCACAGTCGTCATTGTCAGGTTCCATTTCTCCAACAGTCTCACTGGTTCCCCAAACACCATCTTACATGAAGTCCAATTTCTTCAAAACTTCACTACCCTTATCTGAATCCAAACTATATTCTGCTCATCTATCATTAGTGACTACACTTCCAAAGTAATTTAATGGCGTGAGACGTGAGGATGTGAGAAGGTGCCGTGTAAATGCATGTTCTTTTTATTTTACTCTCCTTTCAAACTTCAACTGCCACCTCCCCACCCGCAGTGCATTGATTTCAAAATTATTGTTTAAAAATTCCTCCATGGGCTTGCATGCATTAAATGCATTCTAGAAGACATACAAAATCGAGTAAGTTGTTTGCAATTTGTAAGCAGCACAATCCAAAATCTTACCACCATGATATACTCTATCCAATTACCAAGAACATTATAGCTCAGAGTGTATTAACAGCTGATAATGAATACAGATTATAGAAATCACATCATACATTGCTACGGATGGGTGATCAATTCTTTCATTCCTGTTCATTTTCCCAGGCTCACTTGCTTTGCACTTTCCCAAAGTTCCCTATCCTTTTCCATTTATCTGCAAGAACAGGGCAGAACAATACAATATAGACTTTGGCATGATTATTAGACAAGGATTACAGATCTCTGAGTGGGGTTACACTACCATTTTCCCTTCCTGCTTTTTTCATCTTTCTCCCCCTCCACCTAAACTAAACCAAGCTGTGTTCCAACTTATAACTTTAGCTCAGAACTGGGAAGAAGCACTCATTTTACAGTGGTGACGCACAAGTTTAAAAAGGTCACAGCTGGGACTACAAATCAAAATCTCTGGTGTAATTTCTGCAACAAAAGTAGCTGTAATTGGAAAGAAAAACTCACAAACCATAGACCAGACCATCAGTTTTGAAGTTTCCTTTACTGCAGTAACATACACATGCACCCATGCATGTTATATGTCTTATAGCCCTTTTGACATTTCATTAATTTACAACACTGATGGATTCGTCTAAATGCAATTGCTCATTATGTGATCTTTTGAGAGTTGAACTGTCAAATGATTGTGTAATGTTGTAAATCAGGCCGCGGTTTCCTACAGTACGTGCACACACTGCAATGCATTACTCAGTAACCTGATTTGCAAAGGAAGTGAAAGAATGGCTCTATGTGGCTTAGTCAGTATAAACCTCAGCACTTTTAAAAGATTGCAAAGGAGATTTTAAAGCAGCAGTGTTCTATGGTTCAAATTTTATATTAATTTATAGACTCATAGAATGGTTACAGCACAGAATGAAGCCATTCCGCCAATCGAGCCCATGTCGGCTCTTTGTAAGAGCAATCCATTCACCCGCTCTTTTCCCGTAGCCCTGCAAATTTTTCCCCTTCAAGTATTTATCCAATTCCTTTTTGAAAGCCACAATTGAATCTGCTTCCACCACCCTTTCAGGCAGTGCATTCCAGATCATAACTACTTGTTGTGTAAAACGTTTTTCCTCATGTCGCCTTTGGTTCTTTTGCCAGTCACCTTAAATTTTTGTCCTCTGTTCCCTTCCGCCAATGGGAACAGTTTCTCTTTATTTACTTTATCTAAACCCTTCATGATTTGAACACTTCTATCAAATCTCCTTTTAACCTTCTCTGCTCTAAGGATATCAACCCCAGCTTCTCCAGTCTATCCACTTAACTGAAGTCCCTCATTCTTGGAACCATTCTAATAAATCTTTTCTGCACCCTCTCTAAGGCCTTCACATCCTTCCTAAAGTGCGGTGCCAAGAATTGGACACAATACTCCAGTTGTGGCCAAACCAGTGTTTTATAAAAGGTTCAACATAACTTCCTTGCTTTTGTACTCTGCCTCTATTTATAAAGCCCAGGATCCCGTATGCTTTTTTAACCACTTTCTCAACCTGTCCTGCCACCTTCAACGATTTGTGTACATATACCCCCAGGTCTCTCTGTTCCTGCACCCCTTTTAGAATTGTACCATTTAGTTTATATTGCCTCTCCTCATTCTTCCTACCAAAATGTATCACTTCGCACATCTCTGCATTAAATTTCATCTGCCATGTGTCTGCCCATTCCACCAGCCTGTCTATGTCCTCTTGAAAGTCTATTACTATCCTCCTCTGTTTATTACACTTCCAAGTTTTGTGCCATCTGCAAATTTTGAAATTGTGCCCTGAACACCCAAGTCCAAGTCATTAATATGTTTCACAAAGCACCTACCTACCCACTGCTCATCCTTCTACAGTATTGTGATTGGAAATCTAAAACCCTTTCAAAGAGCTTGAATGACCAGTGTTACTGTTTTTTTATTATTAAGTAAAAATATCTTGACTGTGGACAAAATTACAGTTTTGAAAAGGGCATTGCAACAAATTTCTAAGATATTATTTAAAAGTCAACACATTTATTCACACATTAATTAAAGCTGTTGGGAACCTTTCATCAAGTTGATTGCGTTGCAGCTATCAAAATATTAAATCAGACACAAACTGCTGAGTATCCACAGCAGCTCATTTTCTGCAACGAACAGGCAAAACGTATACTGGCCGATACTGAAGGGTGAGGGCTGCGGTAGGGGTAAAAAGGGGAAACAAAAACCTTCTGTAGCTCCCTGACAGCTTACTGAATTTATGCAGACCTGAAAGGTCCCAGATCCATTCCCTAGTCTGTGATGAGTTAGCCGATATAGAAGCACTATAACCGCCCTCAGTGCCCTTGAAAGAAAAGGTTTGCATTTATGAGCGCTTATCACATCATCTCAAAGTAGTTCACACAATTAGTTATTTTTGGAATGCAAACATAGCAGCTGTTTTATGGCAAGAATGTACAACAAACAGCAATTGGATAAATGACCAGTTAATCTTTATGTGGTGATTTGAGAGGGATGTTGGTAAAAATACCAGAACTCCCTGCTCTTCTTCAAGTAATGCCATGGGCTCTTTAATGAAAAAAGAACTTACATTTTCATAGTGCTTTTCACAACCTTGGGATGTCCCAAAATGCTTCACAGCCAATGAAGAACTTTTAAAATGTAGTTGCTGTTGTAATGTTGGGAAAACGTGATCACCAATTTGCACACAGCAAGGTCCCATGCACAGCAATGAGATAAATGACCAGCTAATCTGTTTTCGGTGGTGTTGGTTGACTGATAGGGCTGCCAAGCCTCCCAGATTGTCCGGAAGTCTCCCAGATTGTCCGGAAGTCTCCCAGATTGTCCGGAAGTCTCCCAGATTGTCCGGAAGTCTCCCAGAACTGCTGACTGATATCCCAGGCACCGCTGCTGGCAACCCAAGAGAAAGGCACTTTGTATGTGCAGTTCATATCTGTGCCCCGCAGCAGCCTCAGTGAGTGAAAGTTTTCAGGTAAATGGCAGGTAAAAGGGCCAGATACCCAGGCTGTTAGCCTGTAGAACTGAAAGCGCTGTTCCAGATTCTCCACATTTCAGTTGTTTACATCGTGTTTAGTGAGGGTCAACATGATTAAGTACTCCTTCTCATTAGGTTATGGTCTCCCCTCTATTGTTTAACTATGTTCATGAGTGTCCCCACAGGCCCCCTCTGCTTCTCACTCCTGCTTTTCCAACCTGTTCCTGCTGGTGCTGACCTTTGTCTTTCCCTCAGACCTCAGGTGGAAGTTGTTCATATGGACTTCCAGAAGGCATCTGATAAAGTCCCTCATAAGGGACTGTTAGCTAAAGCTGAAGCTCATGGAATTCAAGGCAAATTATTGACCTGGTTAGGAAATTGGCTGAGCAGCAGGATACAGAGAGTAGGGATAATGGGCAGGTACTCAAATTGGCAGGATGTGACTAGTGGTGTTCCACAGGGATCTGTGTTGGGGCCTCAACTATTCACTGTATTTATTAGCGACTTAGATGACAGGAAAGAGGGCCACATATCCAGGTTTGCCAATGACACAAAAATAGGCAGAATTGTAAGCAGTGTAGATGGAAGCATAAAATTACAGAGAGATATTAATAGATTAAGTGAATGGGAAAAACTGTGGCAAATGGATTTCAATGTAGACAAGTGTGAAGTCATCCATTTCGGACCTAAATAGGAGACATCAGAGTACTTTCTAAATGGTGAAAAGCTTAAGTCAGTGGAGGTCCAAAGAGACTTAGGGGTCCATGTACATAGATCATTAAAATGGCATGGACAGGTATATAAAATAATCAAACAGGCTAATGGAATGCTGACTTTTATATCTAGAGGACTGGAATACAAGGGAGTAGAAGCTTTGCTACAGCTATACAAAGCCCTGTTTAGACCACACCTGGAGTACTGTGTTCAGTTCTGGGCACCGCACCTTAGGAAAGATATATTGGCCTTGGAGGGAGTGCAGCGTAGATTTACTAGAATGATACCTGTACTCCAAGGGTTAAATTACGAGGAGATATTACACAAACTAGGGTTGTAGTCCCTGGAATTTAGAAGATTAAGTGGTGATTTGATCGGAGTTTTCAAGATATTAAGGGGAACTGATAGAGAAACTATCTACTCTATTTCAACTGGTTGGGGAGTCTAGGACTAGGGGACATAGTCTAAAGATTTGAGCCAGGATTTTTGGGAGTGAAGTTAGGAAACACTTGTTCACACAAAGGGTGGTAGAAGTTTGGAACTCTCTTCCACAAACAGCAGTTGATGCGAGCTCAATTGTTAATTTTAAAGCTGAGATTAATAGATTTTTGTTAACCAAAGGTATTAAAGGATATGGGGCTATGGCAGGTATATGGAGTTAGGTCACAGAACAGCCGTGATCTCACTGAATGGCGAACAGGCTCGAGGGACTAAATGGCCTACTCCTGTTCCAATGTACCTCCTGCAGCAGCCGCCTGGCCATTAACACTCTCCACCCCCAGCAGCGAACTTTGCTCAATGTGCCCACACCCCCCTCCGCTGGCTTTATTGGCCTTTAGCCTAGTTGCCCCCCGCCATTCATTCCCACCTCCATCCCACTAACCAATGTCCAGTCGACTCTCCCACCATGTAGCTGCTCCCTCACTGCAGACACAGCTGCATCCCTGGATTTGAATTGCCCCGGTGATCTTCTCTCTTCTACCACCCCCCCTCCCCCCCCCCTCCCCCAAAGCTGCTCCTTGCTTCAGCCACGATTGTGACCCCTGCTCCCAATATGACTACCTCCCCTGCTCCCAATATGACTACCTCCCCGGGCCAACCTCCTGGTGTGGCGACAATTCTTATAAATATAAATGTAAACGGTATACATTTTATATAAAAATGAAATTGAAATAAATAAAATATATAGAGCTACTGATTTTCCTTCCCCTCCCCACCCTCTTCTAACTCCGCTCCACCCCACTCTGCCTTCCCTTCTGTCCCACATTGCTTTAACCCTCTCCAATAACTTCTAGGTTTCTACATCACATTCCTCTTTCACCCCCAATCCAATTATTCTTCACCTTATGCTAGGGTTGCCAACCCTCCAGAACTGCCCAGGAGTCTCTGGAACAGATGATTGATCTCCCGGGGCCTGGGAGAAAAGTACTTCCACCTTCCACTTCGTGCCTGCGTGTCTCCGACAGCCCAAACCGTCAATTCCCACTCCACACCATCTAACCTGCCTCCGTAGAGCTGTCCATCACCAGGTTAAGCGATTTGTTTTTACCGGAGAGGCGGTTTGCGCACTTCCTGTGAAGTTACGGCAGTGGATTGAGTCGAGCCAAGAGGAAATTCTCTGTGCCTGCAGCAGCCTGCCTTGCTCGCTTTATTGTCATGAGCCGGCAGAAGCAGGACGACCCATACCTGGACTCCAGCTCTGAAGTCAATTCCACAATGGTGAATTTGCAAGGTAAGTATTAGATTCTCAGGTTACCAATATAACAGAACATGTATTGCCACCCTTCAGCTTCAATTTCAGAACTATCACACTCAGGTCAGTTGTTTACAATTATAGCCTTCAATGGCAGTCTCTGGCACCCTCAGCAAAACACAGATGTCAAGCCATTAAGTAAATGCAATAGCATTTGCAGACTGCAGCAAATGTCACGTGACCGAATGTCATTTGAGCGAACCTCCAGAAATGGATCCAACAAGTGTTGGCAACTCTATAGATGGATAGATGTTGGCCAGTACACCTGGAGGCTCTACTCCTCTCCTTCAAATAATGCTACAGGATCTTTCATGTCCACCTGAGAGGGCAGATGGGGCCTCAATTTAACGTCTCATCTAAAAGACATAACCTCCAACAGTGCAACTCTCCCTCAGTACTGCATTGAAGTGTCAGTCTAGACTGTGTTCAAGTCTCTAGAGTGGGGCTTGAACCCACAACTTTCTGACTCAAAGGGTGCAGCCGCCAAGCAAAGGCTGACACTTTAACACTCACCTGAACTGACAAGATGGGACATTGGTTTAACATGTCAACTGAAGGATAGCACCCCCTATAATACAGAACTCCCCAATGGAGTGCCAGCCTAGATTGTGGGCTCAGGTCCCAATCTGGGATATAAACCCACAACTTTCTGACCCAGGGGCAAGAGCACCAGCAATTGAACCAGACTGATCTTGAACTGAGGTGGGTGGCTGGGGTGGCAGGGGAGAAATCATGCAAGGTTCACATTCCACATAACTATCCAGTAACTCCTGTTAAAAGTGTGCATGTGGAATGTCAGGTGAGGACATAGTCAGGGTTGGCCAAGATGATTCACGTGGTTGAATAGTCAGTTCACATTCAAGGTCAAGGTTCACAGATGAATATTGGTCGTTTAGACAAGGCCCTGGTGGATCTGCAGCCCAACAAGAAGTTAATGACCACCCGGGGGGGGGAGGAAATTGCTGGGGAATAGGCTTCTTCTTCCCCTTTCCTTTCTTGGATAGTATTTTATAAAAAGTTTGGAACCCACCTTCTACCACTTACATACAACAGCACGTGCCAAAAAAGCGGGGGGGGGGGGGGGGGGGGGGGGATTTTGACAGCAACATTTTTCTTGCATACCTTGCAAGCCTGAGTGGCAAGACAGGTCTTAATATTTGTAAATACTAAACAAATCAATCCTCCTTCACAGTATGTATCATGTGCAGAACAATGGCCAATAATTCATTTCTTGGCACCACAGCAAACACTGAATAACTTCTGTCTATTTTAACATTACCAACTCTGTAAAAACCCATCCTGCTTGAAATTTCCAGTTGTTCAGTTGAATTTCCAAGTGCATCTTTATTGGAATGTAGTTTTAGTGATGTCGTGTTTGTTAGTGTTTGGAATCCAGGTTTCACTTGTATATTGATGCGGTTCCCAAGGTCCACATGGTGCATGGGTACAGCCATGAGTTCAGTGTGCAAACAGTAGCTTTTGCTAAATGACAAGTATTATTTCGACAAACTTGAGCTACAAGGACAATTTACAAACTAAGTAGATCTGTTGCGTTTTTGAAAACAGAAACTGCAATTCAATGAAGGGATGAAGATCCTCAAATAGTCAGTCTGGAAATTATGATTTTATAAGAAGGCAGCTCTTTCACATATCCTTAATCTTTCACATTAGACAAGACTGAACCAGAGCTTACGTACGGGCTGCGCAGGAGAAATAGACATTGCCAAGCAGTGTATTCATAACCTCAGTCAACTGCATACAATTCGCAATACACAACTAGTTACCATGGGCACATCAACTAGAAACTTTATTCTACCGTATGAAGATCAGCTAATAACTTTGTTACTTTCTGTATAGGGGTTGAAGGGGACGAGTTGACTTCTGGTTGAGATGTTTACACAAACTACCCATATTAAATTAGAATTAGGGTACTTTGGAATAACATTTTCACTTAAGTAACTAGGAAACCATTTTTTTTAAAAACTGGTAACGAAGAGTCTGGCATGCATTGCGAGGACGAATGAAAGACAGCAGAAAAATATCACTGCAACCAGTATGCTTAAATTGTATACAAGCAAGCAAAATCCCAGGTCTCAAGAAAGCACTTAAGATCACTTTGCAAAGAATCCCAGATATACTATCCTCTGCAGACTAAATGCATATGGTAATTTAAAAATAGTATTTTTCCTTCCTCCCTTCAATTTTCTCCCCTTCTCTTCTGAAGGCTATTTGCCAAGGTACAGCTCCACAGACATCAACAGCCCTTTAATACTTTGCCCAAGAGGCTATTCTTCATAATGTGAGCCCTGAGTATCAGCTGCCATTACAACTGCAGAGGAGCATTACAGCTGATCTTAATCCTGTCCTCACTCAACCCACTTTGCAGCAGGGATAGCAGTCAAGAATAAGAGCTTTACCTGATTTTTCTCCTCCTTACCTCAAAGGCACTGAGGCCAGTCATAACATAGAGTTATACAGCACGGATAGAGGCCCTTCGGCCCATCGTGTCCGCGCCGGCCATCAGCCCTGTCTACTCTAATCCCATATTCCAGCATTTGGTCCGTAGCCTTGTATGCTATGGCATTTCAAGTGCTCATCCAAATGTTTCTTGAATGTTGTGAGGGTTCCGGCCTCCACAACCCTTTCAGGCAGTGAGTTCCAGACTCCAACCACCCTCTGGGTGAAAAAGTTCTTTCTCAAATCCCCTCTAAACCTCCCGCCTTTTACCTTGAATCTATGTCCCCTTGTTATAGAACCCTCAACGAAGGGAAAAAGCTCCTTAGTATCCATCCTATCTGTGCCCCTCATAATTTTGTACACCTCAATCATGTCCCCCCTCAGCCTCCTCTGCTCCAAGGAAAACAAACCCAATCTTCCCAGTCTCTCTTCATAGCTGAAGCGCTCCAGCCCTGGTAACATCCTGGTGAATCTCCTCTGCACCCTCTCCAAAGCGATCACATCCTTCCTGTAGTGTGGCGACCAGAACTGCACACAGTACTCCAGCTGTGGCCTAACCAGTGTTTTATACAGCTCCATCATAACCTCCTTGCTCTTGTATTCTATGCCTCGGCTAATAAAGGCAAGTATCCCATATGCCTTCTTTACCACCTTATCTACCTGTTCCGCCGCCTTCAGGGATCTGTGAACTTGCACACTAAGATCTCTCTGACCCTCTGTCTTGCCTAGGGTCCTCCCATTCATTGTGTATTCCCTTGCCTTGTTAGTCCCTCCAAAGTGCATCACCTCGCACTTTTCCGGGTTAAATTCCATTTGCCACTGTTCCGCCCATCTGACCAACCCATCTATATCGTCCTGCAGACTGAGGCTATCCTCCTCGCTATTTACCACCCTACCAATTTTTGTATCATCAGCGAACTTACTGATCATACCTTTTACATTCATATCCAAGTCATTAATGTAGACCACAAACAGCAAGGGACCCAGCACCGATCCCTGTGGTACCCCACTGGCCACAGGCTTCCAGTCACAAAAACAACCTTCGACCATCACCCTCTGCCTTCTGCCACTAAGCCAGTTTTGTATCCAAAGTGCCAAGGCACCCTGGATTCCATGGGCTCGTACCTTCTTGACCAGTATCCTGTGGGGGACTTTATCGAAGGCCTTACTGAAATCCATGTATACCACATCCACTGCGTTACCCTCATCCACACGCCTAGTCACCCCCTCAAAAAATTCAATCAAATTAGTCAGACATGATCTTCCCATGACAAAGCCATGTTGACTATCCCTGATTAATCCTTGCTTCTCCAAGTGGAGACTAATTTTGTCCTTCAGAATTTTTTCCAATAATTTTCCTACCACTGATGTTAGGCTCACTGGCCTAACATCAGTGGTAGGACATGCAAGATCAACTGACTGGGCACAGACTTGCCTAACCCAATTAAACCTGGGACCTTCTGGTTTACATAGATTATCCCCAAAACAACCTGGTGCATTTACTCACTGAGCCATCAGTCTGCATTACTAGTTTCCGAGACCGGATAGATCTGCCAGATTGTTGAAATTCTAATCTGTACAATCATATGAACAGAAAAGTTAGTTACTAAAATAATTTGAAGCACAAAGTGACAAATAAATCCCCAGTACTGATGTTATCACCTAACCACTACAATAGCACACATCATAGGCCATAGGAATTAAACAGGAAACTCTGCACACCTTGCTTTAATGTGCCATATGGCTCCCTCACAATTTTTAAAATAACACACAGGACATCCCCTTCGTTTCTTTTTCCCCTGGGAAAATGTGCTAATTTTAGACAATTATCTATCATTACCTGAAGTGCTTGTCTGTATCAGATGTTTGCACTTGGCCAGTTTTGTGAGGATTAGCCTTTATTATAATAGAAGCAAAATATTGTGGATGCTGGAAATCTGAAACAAAAACAGAAAATGCTGGAAAAGCTCAGCAAGTGAGGCAGCATCTGTGGAGAAAGAAACAGACAAAAGGTCTTCGAACTGAAACGTTAACTCTGTTGCTTTCTCCATAGATGCTGCCTCGCTTGGTGAGCTTTTCCAGCATTTTCTGTTTTTATTTATTATATTAGATGCGGCTTAACTGTTGTTTGTGGAAGGCTAGAGAACAGCAGAATATCAGTAAAATAACTTACGTAGAGATAAACTAAGGTATGATATTGGGTATGATTTGAAGTTCACAACAGTGCCTTTTTCCCCCCCATAAACACATTTACACTGTGGTGAGGGAGGGGATGAGTACTTATGTTCCTCAAAATATTAAAAAAATGTAATATCTCCCAGCTTCCTACACTGTTACTATCAATTCAGCTGCAGTGGATAGTTTCACTTCCCACAAAATCTACCCTTGAAGCCTCCAAACAAGACTCAGAATTTAGCATCAATTATTGACGATTCAATGCTGTCCGTCTGCACCCATTAGGAACTCAAAGCGACCAGACGTCCCTTCTTAGCTGGTTGGCTTCCAACCCAAAGGTGACAAAACTATACACTAACTTACCGCAATATTTAGTCCTCATCTGGACTGCGTATTAAAATATGGAAAGCCGCCCAGGCTTGGCAGCCTTGCAATTTGCACATTAAAAGTAATTATTTTGTTAAACAACTTTTGCAATTTGTATGCCATTGTGCTAAACAGTGACACAGCT
The DNA here is from genome assembly GCF_035084215.1 of Heptranchias perlo. Classification (NCBI taxonomy): domain Eukaryota; kingdom Metazoa; phylum Chordata; class Chondrichthyes; order Hexanchiformes; family Hexanchidae; genus Heptranchias; species Heptranchias perlo. The sequence goes on from NC_090327.1 coordinate 94,133,862, forward strand.
GGCTTGTCAGGGAATGGCAACAGAAGGGAGATTAGGAGAGAAAAATTACTGAAATTCTGATCAGGGGTGTCCTGGTCGAGCAAATGTCACAGAAGATGAAAAATTTTAAAAGGGCAAAAGACAATGAAAAGACGATATTTTAAAAAAATTTAAAGGTTTAAGAAAATAAATTAATAGCAATTTTAGTTTTGTACGCCTGAGTAACCTTGGGACTCTCCTGCAGTGTCTCCCTCTCCCATAGCTTAGAATCATACACCAGGAGAGAAAGAAAATTACAAAGAAACTGGAAACTCAGGTTCCCTTCTGCACAAACTATCGCTCTTGTTCACCAACCTAACTGACTCCCTGTGCCATGCCTGTTGAAGGTACTTCAGGCAACCAACAGGTTCATTTGGAGATGTTGCAAAAGGCCACATTGTGCTTTCAAGAGAGACATCTTAAACATTTAGAGAGGTCTTGTAACACTGTAAAATGTCTAACTGCACTCCATAGTGCTTTTGAAATTTGACTTTTTGGAAAAAATATACAGACATTCTAAATGTAATTTATAAAATTCTACCCGAGTCAGGGAGGGCAGCAGGAAATAGCTGCTGTCAACAAGGCAAACACATTGAAGGTTCTAACTGAGGTGGAGGAGGGGGCGCTGTACTTTTGTATTGAACTGTAAAGGGAAAGGTTAAGTTAGCAATGTTAAGATCGCATGAAATTCAGAAATTCAGGGTCGCAAAATTACACCTCTAGGATGCACCCCCACCCCTCCTGTGGTACATGAAAATATGAAAAGGGAGGAATCTCCATGACTGCATTTTGAAAATGGCATTCTATGAAACAATTCAAACATCGAGAGCACAATTTGCAAGTTTATCAAAGCAAGGAGAAATGTGGCAACCAATCTTTAGTTGCAGCTTTAGTAAAATGCAATACAGAATTGGGCTGTAAATGGCAGGAGTAACTAGCACTTCTCCGGAAAGGGGGGGGGGGGGAAGGTGGGCAACCAATTTGTGAGCTGGGATTCTGTACCACTAGTTTGTTTTTCAAAAGCTTTCACAGACCAAGTGTTCACTTCTTACAACCTAACTGAGTTAAATGAGGGTGCAGTGAATGAGAACTAAATTAAACTGTAAGGAATAATCTCAAGCATCAATACATTAAAATGGAAACAGATGATGGTGTTATTAGTTTTTGAAAATGAGTACTTACTACATAATGGAGAATTTATGAAGATGTCACTCATACCCTAATGAGACAATGCACACACAATGCCACCTTACAAGGTGGCCTCCTTCTATGCCTCTGAAAGTGAAGTGTTGGCTGTGTTTTCATTTTGTTCTGGCCATGAATAGGCTGTTTGCACAGCCCACCTGTCTACAATGTGATGTGCTGGTCTTTACAGACCTTCCCTTAGCATCAGGGCAGATCGGTGGTCGGTAACATAATGCTGCAAATGCAGCTTCTAAGCAACTGCATATACTTCAATGTTCTCGATAATGCTATCAACCCGTCCAACATAAATGGGGCAAATTCAGAGTAGAAAGGAGAACCATTTCCACTGGTTGTAGATCCAGTTTATAAATGGGGTATTAGATTTCAGCCCTTGTTGGTGAAGAGTGTAAATGACTCATTAGCAAATGACTGACATAGTGATTTACAGGTGATTTAAATGGCAAATGTATAGCTTATTCAAATGTAAATGCATGTCCTCCCTGAGAAGCCTTTAAAGAATAATGGCGAATAAAACTTTTGTTTCTTTGAGGATGAATCTGAACAAAGCCTCCCAACTCCACATCCATGTTCATTCGTCACTTGTGCTCTCACCAAGATTTTATGAGGAAGTTTTAACAGGGACTTTGACCATCCAGGTGGCCAGTTAGTAAAACATTCCAGCTTTCCTCTATAAAGTATTGGTAGGAAATAGAAATCTGAGTCTATTTTTCCAAATTAGTATATAAGGAAATATATAATGGAAATTAATTTACACACATTTGCCATGTTAAATCACACTAATGAATTCTGCTGAATAAAAGCAATCTTACTTCCATAATTTCCATCAATATATTCCAATTAAACTGAGCACAGTGAGGTCCCAAAAACCAATGAGATACATGACCAGATAATCTATATTTTAGTGATGTTCGTTGAAGGATAAATATTGGCCAGGGCACCAGGAAAATCACCTGCTCTTCTTCGAATAGTCATGGGACTTTTTACCACCGGTGAAGGAAGGTGGGGCCTTAGTTTAACGTCTCGTCCAAAAGAGGGCACCTCCAACAGTGAAGCGCTCCCTCAGCACTTAAGCCTGGATTAGGTGCTCGAGGCTCTGGAGTGGGGCCTGAATCCACGATGTTCTAACTCAGAATACCAGTTACCATTGAGCGCTTTGGTATGTTTTTTATACATTAAATATGCTATATAAATGCAAGCTTTGTTGACAACCTTATCAGTTCAGTGTCCTGGACGAGAAATGCCATACAGGCTCTGTACCCACAGCCTAAAAAAAAATCACCACTGCCCTCTTCATTTAGTTGGCTGGCTCTCCTGCCGCATGGTTATATGTGATGACTGACTAAATACTGCATTTTAAGGGATCAGTAATTGATAACCTTAGCACAGTCACCAAAGGCATCGCACACATGTACACCCAGTACATTCACCAAAGTCAACCTGATAAGACTTTGCTTGTTATAGATTTCTTTTTTGTCAGCTTCACCAAGGAAAACACCGAGATTTACATATTTTCCACAAATGCAAACAAAATTAATTAGTTGCTTCAATGCCAATTCATCTACGAACAGTAGTGATCAGACTAGCTTATAGTACTTTGACAGCATGTGGGTCGGATATTCTGTTCAGAACCTTGTTTTGCTGTCATTGAATTTCAATGAAAAATGCTGGGCTATTATACAGCTTAATCCAATATTTATTCACGTGGTTATTTTCTGATCAACGTACAAAGCCATTGCTGAGGAATGAAACATTTCTTCCATTTTGGGGCATCAAAATGTTAGCATAAACAATCCTAGGTGAAGTATACCACTGGAAAAGTCCTCCAATCCTCTTACCACCCACCCCAATAATATGCCCTTATTCCACCTTCAGAAAACCATTCCCTACTGTATCAATGCGATCCCCCCACTTCTCAACCAATCTTTATACTCTGACTGAAATTGCCAATTTGTGGGCAGTTTTGTGCCATGGGCCCCACATCACTATTAAATGAATTAAGACCACCTAAAGGTATGAGACATATAACCTTTACGACTCATAGAAATGGACAAAAACTTTGGGTTATCTGCATTTATAATGTTAAGAGTTCATAATGTTATCTACAGTTTAGAATGTTTTGTTAAATCTCTGTTTAATCTAAATTGAAATTAAAGATGGTTTTATTTGAGGTCCAAATTAATTATTTTGATGAGGACTCAAACTAATCATAACTTTCAGCATACAAACTTTGTGGATGGCTACCAAGTTCGACAAATCAAAGGATCAATACAACAAATCTGAAAACATTTTTCCTTCTGGCAGTACAGCTGATGAAAATAACACTCCACAAAGAAGGTGTTTCTGCCCCCTTCCCCTTACTGTTTTCACATGAAACTGAAAAACTGGATCAAAGTAACAGCTAATTCGGAGGTTTTCTTGCTACCATTGTCCCTTGTTGACAGTAAGCTGGAAGCCAGGATCACAGTTCTGAAAATGCCAACAGCTCTCTGCCCTTGGAGAACAGCTCTTTAACTAAGGTCACCAAGTTGCCTTGACTACAATTACCAAAGCTTTGAAAAATGAAGTGGATTTCTGCATCTAGCTGCTAAACATGACCAGGCTAGAGCACTGAGGCTGCTGACAAAGAGATACCTTTCATTAAAAAAGCTGCATTTTCATTTTGTTTCTTTGCCCATGTCAGAAGGAATGAAAAAGTGCAAGCTACTCATTTTTAGCCATATATATATATATATATACATATATATAAAAATTTCTTGACACAAGCTCAATTTCAATATAGAGGTTTGGGCAATACAAAATTGATTTCTCATTATTAAATATGTATAAAATGAAATGGTTATTTAAAAAATTCCAATCATAAATGTCAATCTATTAGAACCAGAGGCATACCACTTATAAATTCAGGAGACACATCTGAAGTTTTAGAGTTGTTCTATCCATCCCATAGAAATTCCTCAAGTATATTGAAAGAAATGGGGAGTACTTTTTGTACCAAGCACTCTTCCACCTTTTTTGAGTGAGAGAGAGAGAGAGAGAAACTAGAATGGAAATGCAAGATGGAGTGCAAAAGAGTGCAGGAGCACAAGAGCAGGAGAGCGAGAGAGGTTTTGTTTGACATTTTAGTAAAAACTTTTGAGTTGGGTTCTCCCACTTTTTTTTAAAAAAGTACTCCAACAATAACTCTGATGGGGAGCATAGGAATAAGAGTAAGCCAATCAGCCCCTTGAGTCTGTTCCACCATTCAATTAGATCATGGCGGCTCTGTACCTCAACTCCAATTTGCCTTCCCTCCATATCCTTTGATATCCTTACCTAACAAAAATCTTATCAATATCTGTGTTGAAAACTTCAATTGACCCAGCATCCACAGAAAGAGTTCCAGATTCCCACCACCCTTTATGTGAAACAATGCTTCACAAAAGTATGCCCTTTGTTTGAGTCATCTATCAGAGAGGAGGACCTAACTTGAGGGTTTCTTTTCTGGCAAGCTATTAACTTTTATGTTTCTGAAACTTCAAGGAAAATTCTGCTGTGCCTATTATTTTACACTTTAAAAGAGGGGCCAGGGAGGGGGGAGGGGGAGAAAGAGAACAACTTACATTTATATAATGCCTTTAACACAGAAACATATCCAAAACATTTCAGCAGCTTAATCAAAAAATGGATATGAGCCAGAGAGGGAATACTAGAAGGGATGATAAAAAGCTTGGTCAAAGAGGTGGGTTTTAAGGAGGATCCTAAAGGAGGAGAGTGAGATTGAGAGGCAGAGGGGTTTAGGGAGGGAGCCACAGAGCATGGGGCTTAGGCAGCCGAAAGTACGGTTGCCAATCATGGGACGAAGGGAGGGGGGATGCATAAAAGGCCAAAATCAAAGGGACAGAAAGTTAGTGGGGGGGGGGGGGGTTTGTGGTGCCGGAGCAGGTTAAAGAGATAGGGAGGAGTGAGTCTATGAAGGAATTTAAACACAAGGATAAGAATTTTAAATTTGACACAATGGGAGATCAACAGGCAATGCAGGTCAGCGAGGACAGGGGTGATGGGCGAGCAGGACTTGGTGCCAGATAGGATACGGGCTAGAGTTCAGGATGAGCTGAAGTCTACGGAGGGTACTTTCAACAAAAAGCATTCCCCCCCTGACTTTCCCACCCTTGAATGTTCTTTATTTTTAAATTTTAATCAATTTTCACCACAAAACTGACAGACTTGCCATTTCACATGATTCCACAGAATCTTATGATTTTCAGAGATTTGTTTTGCGGCACCTCTACGCACACAGATGCTGGTGTAGCTACTGGTAGAGATTGCAAACTTTTCTTTCACCTTCATTCCAGCACACCAAATAACAAAAAAGTACTGATATAATTTAAAGAAATAAGATACGGCTAGAAAAAAAATTAAGCATGCAAGAGTTTTTAATAACACAGAATCTTCTTACTCAAAATTTATTTAAAAATTGGGCAGCTCAAGAAATAATGGAAAAAGAACCACTTTCTGCAAAATACAACGATCACACATAATTAATGTAATCTGACAGGATGCAAGAAATACATTAAATAACATGTCTACATACAACAGAACCGTAAGCATGCAAAGACAGTCTTTAGTTTCCTTTTTTATTGGTTTAACTTCATTCTGTGAAGTAGCAATAAAAATCCGCATGAACAAGCTTGTAAAATCTTTGCATCCTGCCCAGTGCTGATCCCAATGCAGGTTGTAAGACCTGGTGAATTGCACCGACATGCAGGGCAGTGAACCATGGCAATCACAATTTCACAGACTGGATAAAATACTGAGCAACAGTGGCAGAACCTTTGGCCCTCCAGCTACCCAGACTATGAAGATTAACATGCATGCTATATACTGTTAACAAACTAGATCCTGCATTTCACAAACATTCAGGATGTAAACCTGTATCTGACATAAATTACCAACAGCAATTTATCACTTCTAATTAACCTTTTTTTAATATAAAAGTAACTGATTTCCATAATCGCAGGGTAAATTCAGCATTGTTTTCTTTAAACCCCCAACTGTGCTTATGAAATCTTCACTTTCTTGACCGTACCACACAGCTTCAACAGAAGAAACCTCAGAGAATATTTGGCCATTCAGAAATATAACCCTTATTTTCCACACAGCTCAGCTACATGCTGATGATTAACATAATATGCGATAAACAGAACGTTTACATTTTTGCACGTGCTCAAAAATATTTCTAAAGAAGCAAAATAGAAAAATAAATGCAAAACACTCCAAGAGACAGGACATTTTCAAAAAGAACCCAATTTTTAAACATTAAATACCTAATGTTGATAAATAGAAAATAAAGTCAATGCAAAACAAACTCGGTATTGTCAGATAACAAATTGCCCAGGCAAGTTATATAAAAGGGAAAACTATTGTTGCCAGCAAGGTTCAGGGAACACTCTGCGCTTGGTAACTCAAGCAGTGTCTAAATACCCTCAAAAGATGGCATTTTCTTGGCCAGACATTCAAATTTCTCTTTCTGAAAGTAACACCAACGACCCATGAAGTGTCATGAATTCATCTAAATGAGCCCCAGTAAAGTAACTGGATGGGCTTTATACACTTGTGAAGTTCAAAAGCAAGTTCTGACAGTGACTCTGCTCCAGACTAGTTCAACTGAAGCAGCTCAGGGCCCAGCCAAGCCACAGCTTGAAAACTGCAGTGGCATTTCAACAAACTTTCTCACAGCAAAACTGCTACAAGGGAAAACCAGGCGCTGAATTGGAGGGTCAGGCTATTCAAAAGAGCTGTTCTTCTGCTTCTCCTCCTCCCAATGCATACCATTTATAACTTATTTACATTCAACACAGCGGCCTGTGACAGACAAAAATAAGGGAACACCACATGAAAAATTCATAACATGAGCAGCTGCTGAAGATGCAGACAGGCTGAGTGAGGAAATCTGGTAGCCCCACTGTCAGCGACGTTCCTGCAATAGAATGGCCTTTAAAATGGACTGGAAGGAAATACTATTGACACATAACCATTATGCTAAACTTTGAAGGGAATTTTAAAAATGGCTTTGTCTTGAGAGAACAAGACTATAAATTTGGAATAACTGAATCTAACCAAGTGATTATTTTTCCCAACTCTCTATAAAGTTCACTGCAAATTTAAAACATTTAATATGCTACCTGAAAACAGAATGCAACATGTCAAGATAATAAATGTCTGCACTGCAGCTGTCAGTCTTTATTCTAAAACAAAGCTAAACACTCACCTTTTAAAAAGCGTAACAATATAACCGGAGTACTTTTTAAAAAACAGTGCTGACTCCACCTTCCACTTGCTGTTGCATCCTTCTCCCACCTCCGCCCCAGTCAGGATCTGCCCCAGGAATCTATAATGCTGCAGGTTGCAACTGGAGAGGAAAAGGAGCACTGCTAGAAGTAGAAAGTGGGAGCCAGCAGCGAGCACCGGATGGCACACACATCACTCCCCACTGGCAGATCGTTGCTTTTTCAGAAGGGATTTTTTTTCATTAATAGCACTTATCCCTGGCTCTGCATTGGGGGTCGAAGGAAGGACGCCATGAGATCTTGGCCAGCACATCTTAGAAAAAGTGACTCAACCAAAACAGCCCTTAAAGGCTGGTACAGATTTGCTGAGCCTGCACATGCCAGCACCCCTGCCCTTTCAAAAGACTGCACCCTTCAAAAGGCCACCAACCAAGAGTCTCTCAAACCTCTAACAGCAAAGCATATGGGAGCATCCCTAACATTCATGCCCACCAAACCCCAGGCCTAGTAACATAGGTGTTGCTGACTCTAACTTGCCCATGCAACTCCCAATCCTGATGCCTGTCCACTCCCAAGGATGCAGAGACAATAGGACAGATAAAAACAGAAAGGTAAGAAATGGGAAGAGAAAAAATAAATTAAGTAGTGAGAAGGCAACAGAAGCAAGATGAGAGAGGGAAAGCAAAATAAAGGTAATTTGGTTACCAAAAAAAGTCTGTGACTTATTATTACTATGATTCACACGATTTTGGTTACCACAAAACCATATAGAGTTGTTTTTTAAAAAAAATCCACCTGAGAAACGATCAGGTTAAGTGTTATAATAGAGGTTGGGACTTGAGAATAGTTTGTTGTGATAATTCTGTATTCCAAAGTAACTTCTTGTTGTGAATCGTTGGCTGTAGAGAGGCTATGTGATACACTGTCGAGGAACTAGAAGCTGAGCGCATGGCACTTGGCTTTTGGGTAGCCAGGTTACTAGAAAATCACTCAGCACTGAAGTGCATTACTACATTATTGGTATCTCAGAATATCCTACTACTGCTCTTTTTTCAAGCAATCTTTTTGTGATTGTACAACTCTAAGTGATACAAAACAGACCAGGAGTTGAGCATGATGTTTAATCAACATTTTGCCTGTTTTGAAGCACTTTAAGCATATGCAGGTCACTCACCAGTTGGAGCACACAGATCCAGCCCATTGTTCCAAAATACTGGATGCTGCAGATTACAAGAGCTCCCTCCAGACATGGGGGTGGAAGTTTATCACCTCCTATTCCCCAAAAGCAGTAAATTCCTGATATCAGATGTATTTCTGTGAGGTGGTGTCAAATAGAGGAAGGCGAAGAAAAAAGGTGGGGAAGCTGCGTATTGTGGTTCAATACCCAACTAATGAGGCTTGAATAGATATAGGTTTCCCCCCCCAAAAAAAACATTTTAAATAATACTAAGTAGTTTCATTTAATTCTCATGTTACAGGTTAGTTTGCAAGAATAGAAGTTTCTTCAAGCACCAAGGGCTCCACATTTGTAAAGCTGGTTGTTCTATGTAATCAATCATTTTGTTAATGTCAGCAGATTGTTGACTGGTGGCCCTTAAGTGGCTAGGCCATGACCATAACATCTATGCAGTTCTATTTTTATGACCAGCTGTTAAGGTCAAGAATGACAGCTGCACTGAGAAAAAGGAAATGTCATTTTTTTTTGGCTGCTGTTTAATTCCCTGCGTGTCAAGCAAGTTTTCATTTTTGTTAATCCACTACCTACCTTTAAAGCTTTTTTACAACACCAAGTTATAGTCCAACAAATTTATTTTTAATCCCACAAGCTTTCGGAGGCTTCCTCCTTCGTCAGGTGAACCATACCGTTCACCTGACGAAGGAGGAAGCCTCCGAAAGCTTGTGGAATTAAAAATAAATTTGTTGGACTATAACTTGGTGTTGTAAAATTGTTTACAATTGTCAACCCCAGTCCATCACCGGCATCTCCACATCATACCTTTAAAGCAACCAGGCTTTCTCATCAGCTTTGTACTGTAATTTTCTTAATATGACAGTGTACTTTTACGAAGCAATAAAAGATAGAGAGGTCACCTTTTGCACTGTTGATAACTTAAAAGAATCTTTGTACATTCAATTTTATTAAGTATACATATATATTATATATGCTTAAAGGCACAAGCTACACATGATCTGAAAAATAATATCAATAATATAAACATGTTGTGCATTTGAAGGAATCCTACCAACATCAAGCACTTGAAGCTAACTTCTGAACACTCATTAACTACTTCACTAGTTCCCCAAGCCATGCACCACCCAAGATTGACAGCAGATGACCTGCTCCCAGCCCGCTGCCAGTCTCACTCTTCAACTAGCTGGGTACATTAAATCTATCCTGTATACTTAGCACATCTCTGCACATTTGCCTGCTTTTGGAACCAGGCCACAGAACATTTTGAATAGTGCACCACAGTTTTTTGGCACTGCTGTCCCAACTGATTGATTTATTTTAAACTGCATCTGGGCATTTCCCCAACCATGCGCCACATATCAACCAAGAAGGGTGGGCAACCTACTCCCAAGGTCTCTGCCAATTCCACTATGAAGCTGCTATTTGAGAGAAAAAAATATATCTCCACACACATTTGCCCTCTTGCAGAAGTGGGTCACAGAGCATTCAGAATAGCCAAGTACAGCTTTTGGCTCTGCTATCCTGATTGATGAAAGATTATGCAAACTATTACAGCACAGGTTTCTCAATACTAGAGTTTGTCCAACTGGCTTTAACTGGACAGTTGAAACTGAAAGCTGTGTGGCTGAGAGATCACGTTACACTGCTCCCTTGGTTTAGGAAAGGAGCAAAGAGACTTAAAAACAGTGGACAAAATAACTTAACAAATGTAATGGTCAATTTTGGCAAATGTTGAGAACAATAGTAATTATTAAATACAGGTGCATCAACATGCTGCAAAACATTCCTTCACTCTCGTTATATAGTCCATATACAGTAACTACACTTCAAAACGTACTTCATTGGCTGTAAAGTGGTTTGGGACCCCCTGAGGTCGTGAAAGGCGCTATATAAATGCAAATCTTTCTTTATAATATTCTCAACCTGACCACTGTTGCTAAGTGCAATTAAAATACATCCCTATTCGAGAGAAGAGGAAAGGATTTTTTTTTTTAAAAACAAGACAAGACATCTCTTGACTTTCTAGATTGAGCTTATAGAATAAAACACAGATTTTTCACCTACTGAATCATTCAAAGAACAGATAGTGGCTGATACCCCATTTTTACTGAACGGCTTTCTCTTACGGCAGGAATGCCAGAAGCAACCCTGTAGTATAAACGACCCAAACCATGTCATCTGAAACAGTGAAATCTTCGAGCAGTGGTAAAATGAAACAATTCCCACTGCCAGCATTTGGTGTTGGAATGCCATTTTGGGTTTGGCTGTGGGTGGTTCTTTCATCCAACCCATTGAGGTCAATGATGTGTTTCTAGCATCGCTGGCCTCTACGGACCTTCTCTCAAGGGAGCGAAGACTTGCGGCCAGATCCACAAGGTCACAAACGTGACATTGAACTGTGCACACATAGTAACATTAACGCACTGGTCACTACTTCAGAGCAACTACGCATGCATGAATCTCATGTCTGAATAAATCCCTGCCGCCAAATTCACTACAAAGAATAAACAGGGCAGATTTGGCACACAAGAAACATGAATTACTGAGCCACTTTGTTCAAGATTATAAAATGATCTTGTACAATAGAATGAAGTATAGTTTAGTAAACTCTCTATTTAGGTAACTTTCATGGGCAAGCTTAGCAGCCACTGAGTAGAAGAGAATTTCATTTTGATGCAAGCATAAAAAATGCATAATTGCAAGACGACCGAGTCTGCGACAAGTTAGAGCAGCTGTTGGCAAAGGCCCGAGTTGGTAAGACTAAGTCACCTACCTGTTCTTTCAGTCTGTTAACATTTAGATTATTGCAGGCCCAACTTTTTGACTTAACAACTTAATTGAGTTTTTTTTATTTTTTAAAGCTAGATGATTCGTGTGAATAATAATTATCCAGATTACTGACCTTGATTTTGGCAGCAGGAGGAAGAAGAGAAATAAAGTAGGGAATGTCAGTTGCTTTTTATCAATCAAAACAGAAGTCTAAATGTGACCAGGATTTATTAATGATGTGGAGATGCCAGATTTATTAAGACAGCAAAACATGTGAATTACTTGAACTTCACCCAGTGGAACTGATTCACGTTTCATTATAATCCATCAACGACCTATAAATGTCAAATTTACATGAAGTGGATTTAATTATATTCAGCCAGTACTTTTAATTAAATTTGGCAGGTTGTTAACATTCAATCTGCCAAACAAAGGACAATTAAAAGTAAATTCTTTTACTAATAGATAGATGAAATGTTGCACCAAACGTAGCCCATGGAGTTACCCCTTTCCTCTGAGACAGGCTGTATTTTTCAAATGCTGCCAGCACTTAACAAAAATGTCCTTGGTTTAATAAAGCTGAAAAAAAAATCAATGGTGTGAAATTTTCTTCACTCACAAAGACACAATACAAGAGGAGAAAATCTTTATCATATAATCAGCTTAGTTCTAAACTTATGGACCTGCTTAAGATATTGAGCTATCTCAAAAGTTTATCTATACAGGTTCAGAACTCAAAATCTATTTCTGTAACAAAACAGTTTTAAGTACCTGCCCGTAAGAGAAAATGCAAGACAGTAGTTGGAAAAATTGCAGCACATTTAGAGAAACTTGACAATTCAATCAATGCTTAATTTCAAAATGCAAACAACTAATTATTTCGGCCACAATATGATAGTATTATCACCATGTGCAAAATTTCTTCTTCTCCCACTTTTTTTTAATAAAAAACAATTGCTGTTACTTCAAAATTGGGAGAAGTATTCTCAAAAAATTCTCTCTCCTCTCTGTCAAACCAAACTTGCTTATTAAGTCTGTGCAAATAAAACAAAGATTATTTTCCTTCAGTGCAGTTACTGCACTCAAGGAGCAACCTTCTAGAGCATTTTGCAAGATGTAAATAAAACAGAATTCATAACCTTGTCGGCATCTTTATAGTGTACTAGTCAAAATCCCATGGTGTTGCACATAAGACCAAGTGCAGCCCTCTAGTGAAGCATGATTAGGGGATGGGGGATAATGGACATGCAAACATAATTCAATCACCATTTTAAAGTTATACACTTGGGCCTTATTTTTACATTTCCGTTATAAATGTCTACATCCACATTTATAATGGAAACTGCCTATGTAAACGTATCACGTTGTGTTTAAACCCTCCTGTCAGTAGAGGCACTGCAGCAGCGCCATTGGTGGGAGGATGTATTTACTGCGACATGTTTCCATTATGGAATAGGAATTTATAATGGAAAAAAGTTGAAAAAACATGAAATGTGTGCAGATGGAAGATTTTTAATATATTATACATAGATTTGTAACAAATTTAATTACTTGGACATTGAAGTTTAAACAAATCAGAAAATTATAGCACATTGCAGAAACGGAAGGGCCAATTTTGTTGCATGCAATAAGTGCATTTTCAGTTCATGAGTAATCGAATACAGGAGCAGTACCAATAAAATCAAAATGAATTCCTGTATCCATTGAGGAATGTAGACATCAGATTTTGCCTAACAGAAAGGGTTTAAACAACATTATCATCTCCTCTGCCCCAAAACTACCAGATTAACTGATCTACATCACACAAGGATACCATGCATATTGGATGCAGTGTATAGAATGGACCATTTCTCAAGGAATGCTCAACACCTTTCAATGGAAATTTTAGAACCACTGGTGATGACAGAACTGTAACAGCCAAGTCAAATTAAACCTGTGCAACAACACACAGCTCAATTCTATGTGCAAACCAATGACTACTGCCAATATGCTCCCAACAGATTTGAATAAATTCTGCCTAATCAGGACCAAAGTTTTAAGCTCAAGTTCATAGGTTTATTTCAAAGTAGTTCCGGTTTCAAGAACATTTTACATGGATAAGAAATATATGTTTGTTTCACATTTTAAGAAATAAAATATGATGACTTATAGTGAATTAAAACAAAATGGACTGTACATTAAAAATGTGCAAGTAGGGAAAACATGTACTCTGGACTAAACTAACCCCAGATAGATTCTGATCTCAAGTTACACAATTTCACATTACTTAATACTGCTCATATTGGTTTCACATGTATAATGTATTGTTTCATTGGGACTCCAGGACATAATGTGGCTCCCCAAGTTTGATATTAAGTACAGCAAACTCATTTTAGAAGTCACTTACCAATACACAACTACTTAATCAAACGGGCTTCATGTTTTAGTTTTTTCAAGGATCATTCCAAAGTAATCATGTTTGGTTGGCATCAGGCAATGTATTTCTAGCAAGAGCAAAACACCATCCCAAATAATTGATAAAGAAGTATCAACTTCAGGCTATTCAGGCAGTGAGGTGGCTAAAACTAGTGTACTTATAATGTCAGAACACAGCAGTGGAGCAAAAAATAAAATTAGGTGTGTGCAGATGTTCCACGTGCAGTTTCATAGACCAATGAAATTCCAAAGCATTCAGTAACTCAAATTGTCAATACTTTCTTCAAACATAGGGAGGCTCACTTGTTCATTTGTACTAAAATGTCTTAGGCAAGGTACGTATTACAATTTTACAAACCAATGTATGTAACAACTGGGGAGAAAAAAAATCTAATTTATCACAAAAAAAAGACAATGCAGTTCCCGCAGTTTTCTTAGGGGGCTTTTATATTGAAACTTTGAGGTCACTGTGAAGCAATTTCCACTTTGCAGCTATGTTAAAGTTGCAGTATATATCTGAAGTCATGATCCAACCTAATGCAAGAGTGAAGCCTCATAAATGCATAGAGTGCAGACACTACAGCCTTTGCTCTCCAAACATATAACATAAATTTTGACTGTTGGAAGAGGAGCATTGCGCGTATGTAACCACACATGCAGAATTCCCTTGGGCAGTTCAAATCAGGCAGTGTAAATGGGGTTACTGTCTGGCTGGAGCTGAAACTCCAACTGAGACTGGTAGCCAGAGTATTAATGCAGTCCCCTCCCAATGAGTTACTAAGATTTGAACCACAATCCCTTCCCCATCCTATAGAGAAAGCCAAATATTAGGTGTTTATCTAACAAAAAAATGAATCCATTAACAGCCCCACGCAATATTTAATCCCTTCAACTATTTCTGCAACTGAAATTCCGTACATACACACATACAAACTACTCCATATGCAACGAGTGCTCAGTTCTATATTTTCCACAGCAACGCCTTAGGTGAAATCTCTGGGCTCCCACAAAGGCATATTGTATGTAAAAACTGAAAGTTATATTACCGTATGCCACAGGCTCAATTCCAGCTGCAAATTTGTATCAGTTGCAGAGTTGTCGGTCAAATAAACACTTTCTGCAGAACGTTTTATTAAATTTACATAGACTAATTATTGAACCGGCACTGCAACTTAGACTTTACTGGCTACACAGCCCGTATTATTGCTTTTATATACAACTGGGAAACAGTTGTAAATGAACCACAACAGGGAAACTGTAAGACAATACATATGATGGATTATACTGTTAGCTACAAAGGAATTTATGCATTTTGGCAAGGAAGCAATATTTATATCACACACTGAAGTGGTCTCCACTGTAATTATAAACATACATGCAGTTATTTAGGCTAAAATCTTATGACTGTCCCCACTGTTTTATTTCCAAAAGTACCCATTGAAATCAAAAGCTTCCTGAAAGAAATTTTAAAAGTACAAAGAATGTATTTCCCTTAAACCAATTCAACCCGACAGAACACACAAGCGAGCGAACCCACATCCAGACCTCTGTCAATGTCATATCTGTACGAGATTGAACCATTCCTGTGTTTATCTCACCATGTGAGAAACACCTCATCTCAACTCAGCATCTTCCATGCATGCCATGCAACAAGGTACTCACCATAAAGCAGATGACTCTGAAATTGATAGTACCTGCTGTCGGTCCCAAAGCTGTAGAATCCACCCCCCCCCCCCCCCCATCTCCACATTTAAGAAACAAAAAACTTGCATTTATATAGCACCTTTCGCAACCGCAGCGTGTTCTAAAGTGCTTATCAGCCAATGAAGTACTTCTGAAGTGTTGTCACTTATAATGCAGGGAACATAGCAGCTAATTTGTGCACAGCAAGGTCCCACAAACAGCAATGACATAAATGACCAGATTAACTGTTTTGGTGATATTGGTTGAGAGATAAATGTTGGCCAGGACACCGGGAAAACTCCACTGCACTTCTCTGAAATAGTGCCATGTGATCTTTTATGTCCACTTGAGGGGGCAGACGGGGTTTTGGTTTAATGTTTCATCTGAAAGATGGCACCTCTGACAGTGCAGCACACCCCAAGTGCTGCACTGAAGTGTTAGCTAGATTATGTGCTCAAGTCTCCGGAGTGGGGTTTGAACCCACAACCTACTGACTCAGAGCCAAAAGTGCTACTGAGCCAAAGGTGACATTTACACTTCAGAGCAATTTATTTCCCAGTTCACTACTTTTCTCCTTTCTCCTCCTTGCTGTGGTATTGATTCGCAAGCACCAGTCACCCTCCAGTACCTTGCCCACATAATCATTATGTGTGAGCCTTGACAATGAACACTGATAAGCTATTTGACCACATGGGGGAAATCATAGTTAAGTCAATCCTGTCCTCATTAGACATTCACAAATGCACTGTCCTCATCTGACGTCCACTCATGCAAACTTCCACCTGGAGTCTTTAGATAGCAATCAGGGCTAGGAACCCTGGCCAATTTTCCCTCCCTATCGCAGGCCATTGAAGACAGCTGTCTGGCGCTTACTACTAATATCAGCTCCCTCAGCACAAACTAAGAACCAAGATCAAGGATTAAACCGGGATCCCTTCTAATATGTATGCCTCAACTACTCACTGTTGAGCCATTAGATAAATCCTTAGTGCAGTTTATACAGTACCAGATACACGTGTAAACAAGTGCACAAGTGTTTATGATGCTGTTAGAAGCTGTGCTGCTTGGAAGCGCAGACTAACAACCCTTCTATCAGTGGTGCACACAATTTCTAATGGCACTAGCTCAGCTTCATTACTAAATGAGATAAAAGGCACAAATATGGTTTTAGTTATGTTGTTCAATTGTACCTATTATGGATGATGCAAGAAAAATGTCATATTAACTATGTAAATTCAAGGCAATTCTTCCTGTTGAACAGCTACCTCATATTATCTCTCCTACACAATGTAACAAGTGGCAAGTTGAATTTATTAGTAGTTTGAATCAAGCCTCTCCTAATCAAGGCAAGTGTGACTACAGTGGTAATATAGGTACTGTCGCAGTGGAAAGTCTACATGCTGAAGTTCTCTTGCTCATGTGTCAATGTAACAACAAAGCTCAACAAGCATAATTAAACTTTTTTTTAAGAATTTAGAAGTTCACCAGTTGCACAAGTACTCCTAAAAATTGTAGTCATCCAACTTCAATAACTTTAGAACATTAAGACTTTCCAGTAAATGTTATGGGCCATTCCTTGCACAGTTATTAAGTTATCCATGAAAAATTTCACTTACAATTTCAAAGGATTTCAAATCATCATCACTGACTGCGGATTTCTTTAGCCACACTTAATATTGCATTTGTACGAAATAACAGCAAGATTTTTTACATATGTATATGCATTTTTATAATAAACAATTTTTTCTAGAGGGGCGTCTTGACATTTTGGATATGGTCTGCGTGCTTAAGAGGATTTGGCTTAAGTAAGATCAGGCTAAGGAGAATCACAAGATACTGAATTGACTAAAAGCTCAGATAAGAGTGTACTTTGGGATCCAGATTAGCTCATAAATCTATTTCCCAAATTGCAAATTTATACAAGTTAATTTACCACTGTCCAACACCAGACAAAAATTAAACCAATTCTGGTTCAGAACTGCAAAACATGACAGGCAAAACTGTAATCGAACAATGGGCGGCCTTTAAAGAGATGGTTCGGGTACAGTTTTGGTACATTCCCACGAGGAGGAAAGGTAGGACAACCATAGCCAGAGCTCCCTGGATGACAAAAGAGATGGAGAGTATGATGAAGCAGAAAAAGGGAGCGTATGACAGATGTCAGGTTGATAATACAAATGGGAACCAGGCTGAATATGGAAAGTACAGAGAAGTGTAAAGGAAATAAGAGGGGCAAAGTATGAGAAGAAACTGACGGCTAATATAAAAGGGAATCCAAAAGTCTTCTATAGGCATATAAAGAGAAAACGGGTGGTAAGAGGAGGGGTGGGTACGATTACAGACCAAAAAGGAGATCTACGCATGGAGGCAGAGGGCATGGCTGAGGTACTAAATAAGTACTTTGCATCTGTCTTTACCAAGGAAGATGATGCTGCCAAAGTCACAGTAAAAGAGGAAGTAGTTGAGATACTGGATGGGCTAAAAATTGAAGAGGAGGTACTAGAAAGGCTGTATTTAAAGTAGATAAGTCACCTAGTAAGGATGGGATACATTCTAGGTTGCTGAGGGAAGCAAGGGTGGAAATGCAGAGGTGCTGGCCATAATCTCCCAATCCTGAGGACTGGAGAATTCCAAATGTTACACCCTTGTTCAAAAAAGGGTGTAAGGATAAACCCAGCAACTACAGGCCAGTCAGTTTAACCTCAGTGGTGGGGAAGCTTTTAGAAACGATAATCCGGGACAAAATTAATGGTCACTTGGACAAGTATGGATTAATAAAGGAAAGCCAGCACGGATTTGTTAAAGGCAAATCATGTTTAACTAACTTGATTGAGTTTTTTGATGAGGTAACAGAGAGGGTTGATGACGGCAATGCAGTTCATGTTGTGTATATGGACTTTCAAAAGGTGTTTGATAAAGTGCCACATAATAGGCTTGTCAGCAAAATTGAAGCCCATGAAATAAAAGGGGCAATGGCAGCATGGATATGAAATTAGCTAAGTGACAGGAAACAGAGAGTAGTGGTGAATGGTTGTTTTTCGCACTGAAGTAAGGCATACAGTGGTGTTCCCCAGGGGTCGGCACTAAGACCACTGCTTTTTTTGATATATATTGATGACTTGGACTTGAGAGTACAATTCCAAAACTTGCGGATGGCACAAAACTTGGAAGTGTAGTAAACAGTGAGGAGGACAGTAATAGACTTCAAGAGGACATAGACAGGATGGTGGAACGGGCAGACACATGGCAGATGAAACTTAACGCAGAGAAATGCGAAGTGATACATTTTGGTAGGAAGAACGAGGAGAGGCAACATAAACTAAAGGTACAATTCTAAAGGGGGTGCAGGAACAGAGAGACCTGGGGGTATATGCGCACAAATCTTTGAAGGTGGCAGGACAGGTTGAGAAAGCAGTAAAAAAAAGCATACGGGATCCTGGGCTTTATAAATAGAGGTGTAGAGTACAAAAGCAAAAAAGTTATGTTGAAACATTATAAAACACTGGTGCGGCAGCTGAAGTATTGTGTCCAATTCTCGGCACTGCACTTTAGGAAGAATGTGAAGGCCTTAGAGAGGGTGCAGAAAAGATTTACTAGAATGGTTCCAGGGATGAGGGACTTCAGTTACATGGATAGACTGGAGAAGCTGGGGTTGTTCTCCTTATAGTAGAGAAGGTTAAGAGGAGATTTGATAGAAGTGTTCAAAATCATGAAGGGTTTAGATAAAGTAAATAAAGAGAAACTGTTCCCATTGGCAGAAGGGTCAAGAACCAGAGGACACAGATTTAAGGTGATTGGCAAAAGAACCAAAGGCGACATGAGGAAAAACTTTTTTACGCAGTGAGTAGTTATGATCTGGGATGCGCTGCCTGAAAGGGTGGTGGAAGCAGATTCAATCATGGCTTTCAAAAAAGAATTGGAGAAATACCTGAAGGGAAAAAATTTGCAGGGCTCTGGGTTAAGAGCAGGGGAATGGAACTAACTGGATTGCTCTTACAAAGAGCCAGCATGGGTTTGATGGGCTGAATGGCCTCCGCCTGTGCTGTAACTATTCTATGACTCCAAGACAATCTGCACAAGGTCTCAGTTGTTGGGGGCAGGGAGTGTGGGGGAGGTAGGGGTGTACAGCTGGTAATAACATATAAGTCAAGTTGAACTACTTAGATGTCAATGTACTGAAGCTTTGTTACAACCCAAATTCATTAACATACATCACTCAGAGGTTAATTTAAAAAAGTGCCATACTGAAATATTTGTAGTGGAGTCTAATCTGTTAATGGACCCATGAGCCTATAAAGGGATCATCCAAAGATGAGGAGACAGCACACACTGCTGTCCACTTGTCAGCATATGGACATTAGTTCACAAATTTGACACATAGTCAGCGAAAACCTTTTGCACTTCTGCAACTTCAGCAAATTGGATATATACTGCTGTATGTCATGACTGCATTATAGCAGTCGGTCATAGATGTTTCAAACATCAAATTATTAAAACAAGGCAATAAAGGTCAAACAGAATATAGACCCTATTCCATTAACCACTCACTGATTGACAATGTGTAATACTAGGATGTTTAACCCTTCAATCCTTGATATTTCTTATCACTTTCTACTAATCTAAAAATGCATTGCGAAATGTTTAGAAACACAATGCTTCTACTTGTTGGGGTGGGAGGGGTTAGCATTTCCATGGTAACAAAGAAAACAAAACTAAACACAAAACATAACTGTAAAACTGTAGAGCCATATCATATAACATCCAGCCTTACAGTACATCTTTTAGCCCATTAAAGAAATTACCCATTAACTCTTTGCCACAAGCACTTTGCTATTAAGACTTGGAAATATATTGCCGTTCCTTCATCGTCGCTGGGTCAAAATCCTGGAACTCCCTACCTAACAGCACTGTGGGAGAACCTTCACCACACGGACTGCAGCGGTTCAAGAAGGCGGCTCACCACCACCTTCTCAAGGGCAATTAGGGATGAGCAATAAATGCTGGCCTCGCCAGCGACGCCCACATCCCATGAACGAATAAAAAACATCAGTCTTATAAAACTGTATGTGGCAATTAGAAGCTTTTAAATGTGTAGATAGACAAAATGAAAAACATTAAATCTTTTGAGCAACTAATTATCTGACTATGTATCAAATTTGTGAACTAATGTCCATATGCTGACAGGTGAACGGCAGCGTGTGCAGTCGCCTCATCTTTGCGTTATCCCCTTACATGCAAGCTATTGGGATCCACAGCTTCTCAGCATTTCTTCAGCCTTAAAGTCACTTTGTATGCAGTCTACAGTGACAGCTGGAACACAATACAAGGCATTCCTCTGACACCCCTCAGCTAAATTACAATCAATAAAAGTTATAAAAGGAAAGAATAAAACCAACCAAGAGCCTCTGGAAACACATACACAATTTCACTTACGAGGATGGAACAAAATCATGAATGTACTTCTACCACATCATAAAATAACTTGATATCTCAAACAGAAATTCTACAAAATTGTAACTCTAAAACTCATCTGATAATACTCCAAAGACAAAATTTCTTTACAGACTTTACTAACAAACCACAATCCAAATAGAACTAGCCTGTTTAATTGCCCTCAAAGAAAAAAAATCAGTTCTCAGGGCATAACAAAAAAATTCCTGTAAGTTTGCTACAAATCAATCAGATTAGCAAAAAAGGCGATCGTTGCCCTATTTCCGCAATCTCAATTAGATTCGAAAATTCCAGCTCACATAAGGTTATGCAAACGGTACAGCTTTTTTATACTTTTCTTATGCATGGTAATTTGTGCTATGGACTGTCCGCTGTCCTGTAAAAATTGATACTTTCTGTAGACTTGCTCATTCCTCCATGCAAAGAACGGGACAGCTGATTCACACCAATGTTTCAAGGCATGTAAATGCTAAAAGCCATTTCACGTCAGTCAATGAAACCTACCTCGAGATAGGGGGGAAAAAAAATCTTGCTCCTGCAGGGCACACACTTACGTTTACTTTTGTTCGAACTACTTTTTTTTGATGTCGATGAAGCACATTCCAAAACCACTCTTCGGAACCAAAAAGTAGAAATGTGATGCAGATCCAGAAACGCACGTTGTAGATACGCGACCGCTATTCAGTTTCAGCTCCCACACCTACCTTTCTCATTGTGTATGTGTGTGTGTATGGAGAGGGGGGAACACAATCATTTTTATAAAGCTAACATTTACCTTTCATATTCGTCGTTGTCCTTGTCACAGCGGGCGTCCTTATGTTTCTGCCAGTCTTTTCCATGTTTACAGGTTGTTAAAAGGACAATATCTTCTGCATTGTGGACGTGATATAAGGCATTCCTGGTGTCAGAGCCTATGCCAGTCAAATACCTTTTCCCTTTAAATACCAGTAAGTATTTTCTCAGGGGAGGGATGTTATTGAAAAGCATGTAACCCTTCTCCCCTCCGGTCCTTGGGTGATCTTTCGAAAAAAGCGGTATGGAAACGTCAAAATTGCTCCTAAAATTTTCAGTACTGATGCTGGCTTTGGCCAACATCGCCTGGCCGATATCAAAGCCCAGATCCTCTGTGTAATCGGGCCAGGTCCCCGAATAGAGATTAAAAATCAAATGGTTCCTGCCATTGTTCCACAAGTACAGACTCTGAACTTTACTTTTTAGGTTATGCACGTACTGGGGAGAAAGCTGATCCCGATCTAAAGTGTCTAAACTTAGCACGAATAGACAAGCCTGTCTCGGGTCCGAGGTGTAAAACTTGGAGTTCTCGATGGCAGCCAGGATGTTTTGGTAACTTTCGGACATTTTCTCTCCTTTCTGCTGTGGGTAGACGTAGACTTTGAAACCGTTTTTATGGCACAGGGAAAAGTCGAAGCAATAGTCCATGCGGCATTTCTTACCCCTGTAGACGCTGGAATTAATCTCCCTCTTCTGCCGGGGAGAGCCGCGCTGCATGAACTCTTCGTTCTCTCGCTCGTCCCCGACAGAGAAACTCTGCAACGAGCTGGACCACTCGGGCCAGCGATCGGGACCCGAAAGCAAGCCATCGTCCGCTGCAGCCCCACGCCGGTTTTGCCTCCTAGCCGAAGACAGCTGTCGGAACCGCACTCCCGCCAGGTAGACGAGCAATAGCAGACAGGCGCCGGCTGAGAGTAAAAGGTAGCGTTTTTTGGCCTGCATGTGTCCGGATGGCAGATTGCTCGTCGCGCAGGAGGAGTACCGGGAGAAGAGAACAAATCCGAACCCGAGCCTCGCCGATCACCTCCAGTCCGCCATCTTCCCCCAGCCACAGAGCCGCACACTGATTGGAAAAACTTAAACACCCTTTTCTTCTTCTTCTTCTTCTTTTCCCAGATCCTGTTATTCCAGCGCATGTGGGCGATCTTTATAACTATTTCCCCCCACCACCGCTGCTGCTGCTGCTGCTGCTACTATGTGGCATTTAAAGATGCAGCCGCCGTCGCGCCCAGTAGCCTCATACCCGCGGTGCTCTCCCAGACGTTATTTCTCCTGCAGCTTCTTTCAGTGGCGAATGGTCGGCGCGCGGCGGGGGGACAGAGAACGAGAGTCCGGGGCGTTCTGGAATCCCATCGGGTTCTATTCCCTCTGTCCGCCGCAGAACGTCGCGTCGCGTCTCGAACGTTGCCCTCGGCGTTTGGCGTTCCGTGTCCCCCAAAACTCCAGCGCTCGCGCTCGCAGCCCCTCAGCAAATTGCACCGCTTGGGACGGTACAGGAGACAGAGAGAGAGAGAGAGAGAGAAATGTAATAAAGGCACCGCTTTTCATCCGAAAGAAAAAGCGATCCCCGGTGTTGGTTTTCCTTGCGGGCGGAGGGCAGGGGGAGAGGGGATGCGTAATGCACGGTTATGTCGAAGGTTGATTCCTTTCGAGGGCGCTGAACGCTGTGTGTGAACTGCCCGAGCAGCGTTCCCTCGGCCCCGTTTCCATTCTTACTCCAACCCCCGGACACACAGTCTCGCACTCCCCCCCGCCTTCCCCACCCCCCGCTAACGTCAACTCAGTGCCATTGGGCTGCGTCACTTCCTCACAAGCCTATTGGGTCCAATAGAGCAGGACGGAGGCGGTGCCTTGGGGAAAGCCCATTCATGGGAAGTGGTGGCTTGTTGCAGAGTTTGGAAGACGTGACAGAGAGGAAATAGCGATGATACATAATGCTTGACTCAGATAGGTTTCACCGCTGCTGGAACATAATTGATTGGCCCAGCTACTTTTCTTTGTTAAGGGGTTTCACGCTATATACCGTTCTATATAAGCAATTTGTAATCTTTTTTAAAAAATAAGCTTTTTAGTTTATTTTTCTGGTTCGATACTTTTTCATCGGTCAGATTATTTTGCTGCAGGGGCACGCTTGCTTTGGGTTGTATTTTCTCCATCAAAAAGCGGAGTGGGGCTCACTTATCCCGTCCTCTCATGCTTCAGTAGTTAGTCAACCGGTGTGTGTTACAAATTCAGATTCTCTCCCATATCTGTTTGTTTCTTTGTGAGGGACAGATGTCTGTTTTTAAATTCTCTCTTGTCTGCATGGGAGTAGACCGGTCTGGCACATTTTCACAGCTGCTCTGTATTGATCGACAGGAGGTGCACTTTTACCTCTAATGTGGCTTTTCATCCAGAGAGCCAACTCAGAACTAGTTAAACTCACTCACTAAGAAGTTTTAAGTCTGAACATTAATGAAGGTTGTGATTTCAACCCAGGTCAAGG
Source organism: Heptranchias perlo (assembly GCF_035084215.1). Lineage (NCBI taxonomy): Eukaryota > Metazoa > Chordata > Chondrichthyes > Hexanchiformes > Hexanchidae > Heptranchias > Heptranchias perlo. The sequence continues at coordinate 94,158,139 of NC_090327.1, forward strand.
GTGTAGGACTCCAATGCTATATAGTTTGAGTTACCAGGCCAACATTCATTATTTCATATCTGATATACGTATGCATTGTGTTGAATCAAGAAGAAAACTTCTGTAAAACTGTTTCAAATTTATGACTGCTTTGAATTAATGAGACTGAAGTCTAAACTACCACTCGGATGCATCTTCAACATTTGGCATAGTGGTGCAAAAAGATACAAGGCATTTGAAATCTAAATAAATAAATATAAGGTTTCATCCATGATCTGTATTGAGTTAGTTGACCTCAGCAGAAAATGACATGAAAATAACACATGAAAATAACAGAGAGGAAAAGACCCGCTGGTCCACCAAACCTATTTCATACAGTCAAGTTGCAATTGAATCTCTTTATCCTCAATGCCACCCACCCACCAGCAGCCACATAATCTCCTGGAACAGCCAAAAAAGTTTTTTTAAAAGCCCTAGGCCAATCCAGGGGGAAAAAATCTGGGAAGTTCCTCTCCAACCCTGAAGGCAAACAAAACAAGTTCCAGGAGAGCACAGCATGAGACCCATCGCTCAAGACCCCACCTACCTTTTGTACGCTGTGATATCAGCCACAGCCAGGAATTCATCCAGCTCCTTTTTGAACACTTACAGCAAATCCACACTCACCACGCAAGCTGGAAATTTGTTCCAAAGGTTGTGAAAAGTAAAACCTCCCCAAGCTTAGACAGTTTCCTAGAAGTAAAGGGAATTAGGGGTTACGGGGAGCGGGCAGGAAATTGGACATAAAGCTGAGTTCGGATCGGTCAAGGCCCTTGCTTTGGGTTGTATTTTCTCCATCAAACACACTCCGGTTGACTAACTATTGAAGCATGAGAGGACGGGATAAGTGAGCCCCACTCCCCTTTTTGATGGAGAAAATACAACCCAAGGCCCTGTGGGTGGCGGAGCGGGCCCAGGGGCTGAGTGGCCGGGTCCTGTTCCTACTTCTTGTGTTCTTTAGATTTGAGGTTAGGATCAGATCAGCCATGATCTTATTGAACGGCGGAGCAGGCTCGAGGGGCCGATTGGCCTACTCCTGCTCCTATTTCTTATGTTCTTATGTTCTAAGCTGGTTACAGGAAGAAATAACTAGACTTCCCACTTCTGAACTATGTGGGTGTCAGGTAAGGACAGGATCAGGTTCAGCTGTGATATCCTCCATGGAAAAATAGCCTGCCAACACTCACTGTCTAAGCTCACTTGTGAAGAATGGTTATTTGGACTAGATACTGAAGGGCTACCAGCATGTATGGAACCAAACTTCAGTATGAGTAAGTGACTTGAGAAGAGAACATTAGAGGATAAAAGCAAGTATCACAAAATGTGTTGAAATTTCAAGGATTCTCCACATGGCAAATTCCTGATTTCAAGCACAACATCAGGTGGAAGCACCGAGATGAAAGCAGGCGGAAAGAAAAGGAGGGAAATATCAAACTTCCAAATTGTTAGTTACAGAGCCACAGTTACTGACATTGGTTTGCCTGCTTGCTCTCTTAGCCAGGAGATGAGTCATGCTGCAGTGAAGGGGAGCAAAGCTTACAAAAAAAGGAAAGAAAGTGCAGAGCAGATAGTTTATTTATGTCCAGGAATTTTGGCTTCAAAACCCAAAGTGTCTGAATGTAAACAAGCCACCCTCACAAACAATGCCCCTTTTACACTGTTCTTTAGCTCCTGGGTTATAATACAATAGAACAATTTTCCCTTTTATAGTTGAGTGGCTTTGTTATTGATAATGAATAACAACAAGACTATAAAAATACAAAGTCCGGGAGGGTGGTGGTGGTAGCTTTTTGTTCAATCCTTGGTGGTCTAATTGGAAGGGGAGGGACCATTATTAGAAGTGTCTGGTATGCTGTACGAAACTTAAAGATGTAATTCTGATTTATGAAGAAAGCCAGATAATCTGATTCTCTCACCCAAATCTGTCTTCTTTGGAGGATTTCTGTGCAGACTCAAGTTTTGAAACACACATATATCAAATAGTTTCCCACTCTCCCCTCCTATTTATTCCTAATAAAGTTTCTCATGGTTAATCTGCTGATGGGTAAGATTCACCTTCCCAGGTAAAACTTTTGATACCTGTACCCAACTGAAATTCCCTTTTGGAGAATGTCTTCCCATTATCAACAGTTAATTGATGAACCTCACATTTCTCTACATATGGATACTAAATGTTTTCCCTGTGACACAGGCCTCATTGTCCATAATTCATTGTAATTATAATATTCTGACAAGTTTCCGTGAAATAATTAAAATTGAGCATTTGAATTTTAACGTTGGTTTAGAAATCCAAATATCCAGGCCTTAACATTTTCAATTCCAAAGATTGTTCTTGATTTCCCAGACCCATGCATAAATCTCCCATGACTGCTAGGGAGCATGGATGCATTACCACCTCTAGTAGACTACCAGGCATCACCACACGTATAACTACGCACCTCCCATATACTGCATAAACACTCGGCTCTGTGGGAGTGGATAGGCTCGAAGTGTACGGGGGTATGCTTCTCGCAGGCAGCATGTCTGAGTCCATGAGGAAAGGTATCATCATCCTCATCTACAAGCAGAAGGGGAGAGGGAAGAAATCAGAAATTGGCAAACCATTTCCTTGCTAAATGGCAACTACAACATTCTGTCTAACATCATCGCTAACAGGCTCAAGTCTGCTCTGGAGCTGGTGATCCACCCCGAACAGACCTGTGCTGTACCCGGCAGGAAGATCTCTGATAACCTTGTGCTACTCAGGGATACAATCGCCTACATGCAGGAAAGGGAGGTGAATACCTGCCTCATCAGCTTGGACCAAGAGAAAGTCTTCAACAGAATATCCCACACGTACATGATGGATGCGCTCTCCAAAATGGGGTTTGGGGAGGGAATCTGCAATTGGATCTGACTGCTCTACGCGGACATCCATAGCACAATCCTAATAAATGGATGGGAGTCAGACAGCTTTCCGATCAGATCTGGAATCAGGTAGGGCTGTCCTCTCCCTGCAGTCTTGTTTGTGTGATGTATTTAGCCGTTTGCCATGTCCATCAGGAAGGACGCAGGTATCAGGGGGTGATGATCCCAGCAGCGGAGTTTCTCAGGTTAAAGCCTCCCTGTACATGGACGACATCACCGTCTTTTGCTCCAAACAGTTGGTCCACAGACTGATGGGCATCTGCGACCAGAGTGTGGGAGGTGGGAGATCCGATCCTTTGTCCCCTTCATCGTCAGATCTGACTACCTGAAGGTGGTAGGGATCTGGTTCGGGGAGCCCCAGGCCTGCACCAAGAACTGGGAGGAGCGGGTCGCCAAGGCCAAGCAGAAGCTTGGGGGTGTGGGGGGGGGGGACGCGCTCCCTCTCCATGGCCGACGGAACCTGGTAATAAGGTGTGAGGTCGCGGTGTTACTCTACGTGGCCCAGATCTGGCCCATTCCCCGCCGGTCAGCCATTACAGTCACCGAAGCCAACTTCCGCTTTGGTGGTCCAAGATGGATAGCGTCCGCAGGGACACCATGTACAAGCCCCCAGACCAAGGTGGGGGGGAATGGCGTCCCCAGTGCCGCCCTGATCCTGATGGCCACCTTTGTGTGTGGCTGCCTCAGGCTGTGTCCAGGAGTACATGCTGTGGGACGCACTGAAGCGAGGTGCGGCCTACGCAAAGGTTCTATGGGGAAAGGCCACCATGAAAGGCCCCAGTACACAAACACCAAGTGTCACAATGTGCTGAGTTTCTACCTGTCCACCACATTGAGAAGGTTGGGCCTGGCCACGCTGGCCGAGTAGACATCCTGTCCAGCTGGACCATACCTCACCACCTGTCCCAGGTGGAGAAATTCCTGAGGAGGAACCCCTTCGACCACAAGGCCGTCAGACAGTGGTCGGCATGGAATGTTCTGGGGGTCCTGCAAGGAACGGAGAGGATGGATCTGAACGGGCAGTTCCCTGACCAGACAGTCAAAGTCATTTGGCAGAATGTCTCATCGCTGGAACTGACCAACAGGCACCAGGATGCAGCCTGGATGGTGGTGAGATAGGCCCTCCCAGTGCCGTCTTTCCTATATGCACAGCATCTCAGCACCACCGGGAGCTGCCCTCGAGCTGCAGCGGGGACGAGGCCTTCATCCATCTCCTGGTGGACTGCCCCTTTGAAGGTGTTGCGAGAGATGCGTTGGTATCTGTCCCGGCTCATTCCCAATAGCTTGGTAACACAGGCTGCTGTTCTCTATGGGCTGTTCCCCAGGACGCACACTGAGACAGATATTAACTGCTGCTGGAAGACCTCCGCCCGAAATCTGCTGGTCTTCCAGCTGAAGGAGATGTCCACGACCAAGTGTTGCCAACTGGCACACTCCAAGGTCCAGGGGTACATGCTTTGGGACGCACTGAAGCGAGGTGCGGCCTACGCAAAGGTTCTATGGGGAAAGGCCACCATGTAAGGCCATCTCACCTTGTATTGTACAGCATGTATTAGAAGATGTGCACTGTGTTTTGAATTGTAATAATGGGATCATAGTTTGTACAATCTGTATCGTATTGTTTTGAATTGTAATTGTGATATTTACATTGAACTGTGTGTATCCTTAAATTTTACAAAATAAAATAGATTTTGAAATTAAAAAAATATACTGCATAGACTTAGGAGTCATGATTGTTGCTTTTTAATTCACTGAAAAGTTACTAATAGCCTTGATATATAGGGTGGAATTATCCAAGTTGTGGATTCAATTGGAACAATAAAACAAGAGTGATGTGGAAGATTTTTGTGTTCCAGTTTTCTCCCTCTTCTCCTGATGGTGCTACCTCTTGCTGGGGTTCCACAGCACGGCCATCTCTCAAATACCTTGCCCAAGTGTATGCTCACCTGTCAGGGCCTTACCAATTTTGCCATGTGGTGAGGCCCAGAGGTAATTCCCGGGGGAAGTGGATGGAAACGATCTGTGCTCGTTTTAGGCCCATAAAATGGGTGCAATGATGTTAAATTTAGACCCTAATGTTCCAGATGTTGACATTTAACATTTTAATAAACTTTACTGCGAAAAATGACTATGGTTATATTTATATTTTTGTGGTGGTTGTAGACTATTCAATTAATTCACCAGAATTTAATTTTGACCTGTGTAAAATAAAATATATTTTTTACTTACCATAGGATTTTTTGTTTGTAATACAATTGGACATTGTTTACTTCATTGCTCTGCTTCTTTTTACTTAACTAAGTTGATTATTTTATCTAATAGTTGCAGATGAACCATACTTCTGCAGAAGTGATGAGGTGTAGTTCACAAGTTCATTACAGGTGACAGGGATCATTCGGCCCATCTGAGCTCATTCATCCAGATTGACTCTAAAGGCCACCCTTTGTAGCATCCAGCTGATTCTTAGATGATTCCTGGGATTTTGTCTTCATGACTGTATCCAAGAGTTTATTCCATGTATTGATCATTCTTTGTGTGAAGAAAAAAAATTCCTGAAAACAATCATAAATTTATCTTTTCGTAGTTTAAATTTGTGACCCTGTGTCCTACTCTTGCAATTTAATGGCCTTTTGCACCATCCACCTCACCCAATTGCTTTCTTGGTCAGGCTCCTTGTGCATTTTGTTTTCATGCATAGGGTGTCTATTGAAATTGGATAGGGGGGACTTGCCTTGCAAAATTTAAGTGAACTCAGTTTTGATTTTGCCAAGCTTGTACAATTGGGGTTAATATTTCTGATGACCAAAATTTTTGCATTTTACCTTTTATCTAATTTGGTCTAACACCTGAATGTGCAACAATAGTGTGGCCATGGCATACAATAGTATTGAGTCTAATGTAATTGGTAAAAGTAAAACAGTATGATAGTAAGTAAAATTGTAATAATAAAATAACAATATGTGGCAAGTTTCTCCACTGTGTGGAAAAACTTTTGCCAAGTTTAACATAGAGTGGACAGTTCAGATTGGTGAAAATTTGACCAAAATCCAGATTTCCACACAAAACACATTAATGTTTCATTTAGTCAAAACCAAGCAGAGTATTTACTGCCACCTTGATGATTCAATCCAAAGTGTTTAAATAACATTCTATTTCTTCAGTACATTGTTCTCAATATGCTGTGAAATGTTTCATATTAAAAACACAAGGTTGATATATTTCTACACTATATACACAATTTTAATTGACTTTTTACTTAAGTAGTAATGCTTGATCATTTGTTACTGTTTCAGGAAATCAGGGATAGGCTGGTCATTTTGGTCTTGCCTTTCAACTAATGAGGCAATTCTCAATATCCTGTACATGACAAATAATGGGTTTACATTTTAAAATTTACATTAAAAAAATATTGGCAGATGCATTAGGAAGAAACTATCAATATACTCCTGTTTCAAAATGGGTGCAAAGTAAACTCCTGGTTGCAGTGTAGGGAGGTGCAGCATGTCCCCCAGGGATACATCTGGTCATGTCAAGGTGTCCTCAATTGAGTTTGAAAAGGTGCTGGATTGTCCACAGGTATAATGACATACAGAATACTGTGCACAACATGATTTTCTGGTAACATTGAGCATCACACCACTGCTGCCTGTTGGGAATAGTAAATGTGGTAAGCAATAAAAGATGAATAACTGTGATTGATTACCGCAGCCAACAACTGCACTTGGGCAAGATTTCATTTGCAGTTTGCATTGGGTTAGTGCAGTGTGAAGTGTTAGGGCATAAAATTATTGTCTTCTGCAATACAAAGTGGTTTAGCACTATCAAATTAATATTTATAAAGCAATTTGAATGATTACTGTTTGCTCTCCCACCATAAGCAGTGCCCCCCTCCCACCCCCACCCCCCCACCCTTGCTGGAACACTGGCAAGGAATGGTCATAAACAGCTCCAGGAGTCAAAACAGCAATACCCTCTGACCAAGGCCTATTATATAATCATTTATACTAGTCACAGCTTTATGCATTTTTTCATGAGTTTTAATTAATATTATGTAACTTACAAATCATTGACTCCTAGGTAGTTATAGAAAAGAGATGTGATTTATAAGTTGAATTTATAGTAAAAATGCCATAGAACCATTGAAACTTACAGCACAGAAGGAAACCACTCAACCCATTGTGTTTGCGCTGACTCTTTACTAAAGCATTTTGAAACCAATACCACTGCCCTCAGGGATTCAGCGGTAAATGGGTTGAAGCAGGGCGAAGGCGGGCGACGGTATGGTGGTGGAAATAGGCAGTCTTTGAGATGGAGAGTGTGTGGGGTCAGAAGCTCAGCTCGGGATTAAATAGGACGGAAAGACTGCAAACAGTCTGGTTCAGCCTGAGGCAATGGCCAGGGATGGAGATGGAATCAGTGTCAAGGGTATGGAGTTTGTGATGGGAGCCAAAGTCAGTGGCTTCATTCTTCCTAATGTTTAACGGGAGGAAATTGCAGCTCATCCAAGACTGGATATCGGACAACCAGTCTGACAACATAGAGGCAGTAGGGGGAGGGGGGGTTCAGAGAAGTGGTGGAGAGGTAGAACTAAGTGTCGTCAGTGCACATGTGGAAACTGACCCCGTGTCTGCGGATGATGTTGCTAAGGGGCGGCATGTAGATGGAGAAGAGAAGATGGGCATAGGAAGATAAGCCATTGCTGGAGATGCTTTGACTATGATCAGATAGGTAAGGGTGGGACCAAGTGAAGGCAATCCCATTGAGCTGTAGAACAGAGGAAAGGCATTGGAGAAGGATGGTGTGGTTGACTGTGTCAAAGGCTGCAAAGAGGTTGAGCACAAGAAGCTTTAATTCACCACTGTCACGGTAACCTCTTTACTCTTGTATTCTATATCCCATTTATAAAACCCAAAAGCTATTGGCCTATTTATGGCTTTATTTATCTGCACTCACACTTTCAAAGAGTTGTATATTTACACTTCCATGTCTCTTTGTTCCTCCAAACCCTTCAGCATCTTCTTTTTGAGACTTCACTCCCATTCTTTGGTTTTCATAAATGCATCATCTTACACTTCTCTGCATTAAATTACATCAGCCACTTACAATTCTGGAAATTATTGTAAGTCAACACCTTTTTTAAAATAGTGGCAAAAGAGATTTGATATCAGCGTGTTACATTGCCATATAAAAACAATGCCCACAGTAATTTCCAGGCTTAGGTACAAAGAAAGGACCTGTATTTATATAGTGCCTTATGACATCCCAAAGTGCTTCACAATGAATTACTTATAGTCACTGTAGTTTTATAGGCAAACACAGCATTTGTTCATAGCAAAGCTCTGCTAACAGCAAATGAGATAAATGATAAGTTAATCTGCTTTGGTGGCGTTGGTTGAGAGATGAATGTTGGTCAGGAGAATGGAAGTGCTTCCTGCTCTTCTTCAAATAGTGCCATGGGATCTTGTACATTCACCTGAATCGGCAGGCAGGGATTGAGTTTAACATCTCACCTGTAAGATAGCACCTGTGACATCCTGTCAGCCTAGATTATGTGATCAAGTCCAGCAGTGGGGCTCAAACCCACAACCTCCTGACTGAGAGACAAGGGTGCGACAGCTGAACCAAGCTGACAGCATATAAGCCCCTTTTTGCAACTACCTTTTCAGTAAAAATCTTATCTTACAATGATTTGTAAATTAATTACTTCTAATTAGAGTGCTTGGAAAAATACGAATAAAGCTGCAACTTCATAGTATCATAGTAGGTACAGCGCAGGAAGAGGCCATTCGGCCCATCGGGCCTGTGCTGGCTCTTTGAAAGAGCTACCAATTAGTCCCATTCCCCTGCTCTTTCCCCATAGCCCTGTTAATTTTTTCCCTTCAAGTATTTATCCAATTCCCTTTTGATAGTTACTATTGAATCTGCTTCCACCACCCTTTCAGGCAGTGCATTCCAGATCATAACAACTTGCTGCATAAAAAATGTTTTGTCATGTCGCTTCTGGCTCTTTTGCGATCACCTTGAACCTGTGATTCTGCCACTTTTTATTGCCTCTCCTCGTTCTTCCACCAAAATGTATCACTTCACATTTCTCTGCATTAAATTTCATCTGCCATGTGTCTGCCCATTTCACCAGTCTGTCTATGTCCTCCTGAAGTCTGTTACTACCTTTCTCATTATTTACTACATTTCCAAGTTTCATGACATCTGCAAATTTACACTCTCTATATTATTTATAATATATATAATAGATATAATATATCTAAATTATACCCTCTATACCAAAGTCTACGTCATTAATATATATTAATATATATAAAAAAGAGCAGTGGCCCTAATACTGACCGCTGGGGAACACTACTGTATACTTCCCTCCAGTCTGAAAAACAACCATTCTCCACTACTCTCTGCTTCTGTCCCTTAGCCAATTTTGTATCCATGCTGCCACTGTCCCTTTAATCCCATGGGCTTTAATTTTGCTCACAAGTCTATTATGTGGTACTTTATCAAATATCTTTTGAATGTCCATATACACAACATCAACTGCACTACCCTCATCAACACTTTCCGTTACTTCATCAAAGAACTCAATCAAGTTAGACAAACACGATTTTCCTTTAACAAATCCATGCTGACTTTCGTTTACTTGTCCATATTTTTCTAAGTGCCAATTAATTTTGTCCTGGATTATTGTCTCTAAAGGTTTCCCCACCACCGTTGTTAGGCTGACTGGACTGTAGTTGCCGGGTTTATCACTCTCCCCTTTTTGAACAGGGATGTAACATTTGCAATCCTCCAGTCCTCTGGCACCATCCCCATATCTAAGTAGGATTGGAAAATTGTGGCTAGAGCCTTCGCAATTTCTACCCTTCTCTCAGTAACCTAGAATGCATCCCATCTGGACCGGTGGCTTTTCTACTTTGAGTACTGCCAACCTTTTAAGTATCTCCCCTTTACCTATTTTTATCCTATCCAATATCGTTACTACCTCCTCCTTTACTGCTACAATGGCAGCATCCTCTTCTCTAGTGAAGACTGATGTGAAGTATTCATTTAGTACTTCTGCCACACCCTCTGCCTCCACAAGAAGGTATCCTTTTTTGTCCCTAATCAGTTCCACCCTTCCCTTAACTATCCTTTTACTATTTTTATATTTATAAAAGACTTTTAGGTTCCCTTTTATATTAGTCACTAAACTATTCTCATACTTCCTCTTTGCCCTTCTTATTTTCTTTTTTAGATCTCCTCTGTACTTTCTGTATTCATCTTGGTTTTCTGCTGTATTATGAACCTTACATTTGTCATAAGCCTCCTTTTTCTGTTTCATTTTAATCTCCATATCTTTAGTCATTCAGGGAGCTCTAGCTTTGGATGCCCTTCCTTTCCCCCTCATTGGAATGTGCCGACTCAGTATCCGAACCATCTCCTTCTTGAAGGCCTCCCATTGTTCAATTATTGTTTTGCCTACCAATTGTTGATTCCAATCCACCTGGGCAAGGTCCCTTTTTAACTCACTGAAATTAGCCCTCCTCCAGAGTGGCTAAAAGTATTTTCACATTTGATTGTTCCTTGTCCTTTTCCATAACTATTCTAAATCTAAGCATATTATGATCACTGTTACCCTTATGCTCCCCCACTGAAACAAGCTCCATCTGCCCTACTTCATTCCCCAGAACTAGATCGAGCACTGCTTCGTTCCTCTTTGGGGTGGAAACACACTGTTCTCTTGAAAGAAATTTCTCTTGTACACATTTCAGGAATTCTTCCCCCTCTTTGCCCTTTACATTGTTACTGTCCCAGTCTATATTAGGACAACCGAAGTCCCCAATTATCACTACTCTATAGTTCTTGCATCTTTCTGTAATTTGCCTGCAAATTTGCTCCACTATCTCCTTTGGTGGCCTATAGTATACATCCAGTAGCGTAATAGTTCCACTATTATTCCTTAATTCTAACTAAATAGATTCTGTCTTTGACCCCTCAACTACATCCTCCCTTTCCAGTGCTACAATAGTTTCTTTGATCAATACTGCCACCCACTCCCTTTACTTTCCTTCCCTATCCTTCCAGAATACCTTGTAGCAGGAATATCCCAATCCTCTCCTTCTTTGAGCCAGGTCCCTGTTATTGCCACTGTATCATAGTCCCATGTGGTGACTTGAGCCTGCAGCTCATCAATGTTATTTACCATGTCACGTGCATTTACACACATGGGGGGTTAAACTGGTTAACCCACAAATCCGGGCGCAGGTTCCGATGCAGGCAGCACGTGAGATTCATGTTGCCTCCTCACCTGATTCTAGCTGTGATGTTCTCACCAGCTTCCCACTTCTCACCAGCAGTGGAGCCCAGATATCAGTGTGAGTTGCTCGCACCTCTGAAAGGCAACTTGCACCTCTTATGTGCAAAATATAAGATACGGGTCTGCACAGAGTCTGAACAGAGATCAGACATCGCACATAGGTCCCATCCCTATGTTTACAAACAGCTTAAAACATAGAATAAAGGTTACGCACTACAAAATCTCACATCCTCCAATCTGCACGCCAGACCTCACCAATCTGCTGATCTGAGTTGGTACCAGGCCTGCGAGAGAGCATGCAACAAGGTTCTCTGCTGATGCACTAGAGGCCTTGGTGCAAGAGATGGACAGAAGGAGGGGCATCCTATATCCACATTTGGGGGGCAAGAGGCCCTCCAGGCATATGCTCAAGAGGCAGTGGGAGGCAGCAGGGGACGAAGTCAATGCCAGACGCATAGCATCACGAACATGGATGCAGTGCAGGAAGAAGTTCAATGCTTTGACACGAGTGGTCAAGGTGAGTGAGGTCAAGTGGCATCTCCTATCAACTGCCCCACTCGCCGCATCCACTGCTCCACGCTCTACACTCCCCATCACCCACATACCAACAAACTCTTTCCATCAATACTCAACTCTTTCAATCAGATGCTTCCTCTCACCCTCACACATTGCCATTGTTGCAAACCGCACTCCCACAACTCACAGGTCACACACACGGGCAGCTATTCAACCATGACAGGCACATCACTCAGACATCCTGCAGGATGCTCACCGACACACTTCTCGCTTTCTTGCAGGAGAAGGTGGCGCATAACAGGAGGCAGCAAGTGACAGTGGCATTTAGCCCCTCGAGCCTGTTCCGCCATTTAATGAGACCATGGTTGCTCTGTGACCTAACTCCATGTACCCACCTTAGCCCCATATCCCTTAACACCCTTGGTTAACAGAAATCTATCACTCTCAGATTTAAAATTAACAATTAAGCAATATTCAACTGCTGTTTGCAGAAGAGCGTTCCAAACTTCTACCACCCTTTGCGTGTAGAAGCATTTCCTAACTTCACTCCTGCAAGTCCTGGCTCTAAATGTTGGGCTATGTCCCCTTGTTCTAGTATTCAAGTAAAGGAGACCTCCAAAAACAGGTACAAATGCATCAGCAGCCAGAAACACCAGAAACTCCAGAAATCCAGCAACTAACCTGTAAATCTTGCATGGTCCCTTTAAATAGCACTGGGGCACGGGGGGGTGGTCCTCCAGGCACTCTAAGACACGATCAGCTGGTTGTGGTTAAGACAATGTGTTGGCTGGAGCGTTGAGTGCCAAAATGATATCTATCCCTTTAAATCAACGATGCCTACTGATCTAATGCATATTCTCCCTACTTTACATGCTGCCAGCGTTCGTTATCTGCACCTGCGCGAACCCCTTTACCAAGATGGTGTCCGGTACTCATCACGTTAGAAGCGTGCGCGCGCATTCTGGAAGCCATTTTGGGACCTCAGGTGGCTGTATAGCGCCTGGAAAACAGGCACTACAAGGCCGAATTTCTAGCCCAAGCACTCCAAACTCATCTTACTTTGCCTTGCATTTGCCCCCTGTCTGATCCCTCCTATTTCTGAAATATTCTTTACTCTAGTTCTATTTGTCCCTCCCAGTCCTCTGTGCACCTTGTTCCTCCTCTCTAATGTTTCATCCTGGTGCCCATCCCCCTGCCAAATTAGTTTAAACCCTGAAACAACACCAGTTAACCTCCCTGCGAGGACATTGGTCCCAGCCCTGTTGAGGTACAACCCATCCATCTTGAATAGATCCCTCTTGCCCCAGAACTGCTTCCAATGCCTCAGGAATCTGAAGCCCTCCCTCCTGCACCATTTCTCCAGCCACGCTTTAACCTGTCTTATCCTATTATTCCTAAACTCATTAGCATGTGGCACTGGGAGTAATCCAGAGATTACTACCTTTGAGGTCCTGCTTTTTAACTTCCTCCCTAGCTCCTGAAACTCTGTCTGCAGGACCTCAACCCTTTTTCTTCCTATGTCATTGGTTCCCACATGGACCACGACTTCTGGCTGTTCCCCTTCCCCCCTCAAAATGTTCTGCACCCTCTCAGTGATGTCCTTTACCCTGGCACCAGGGAGGCACACACCATGCGGGACTCACGTCGGAGGTTGCAGAAACACCTGTCTATCCCGCTCACCATCAAATCTCCTATAACAACTGAATTTCTTGTGCTCCCGTGCAGCTGAGTCTCCCACGGCGTAATGGATTTGCTCCTGACTGAACTCCCCCTCACTGGTATTCGACACTGGATTCCGGTTTGTGAGTGCCACACTCCCAGGGGACTCCTGCACTGCCTGCCTGTTCCTCCTAGTCTGTCTGGTGGTCATTCACTCCCTCTCTGCCTGAACTGTCTGTTTCTGCGGGTTGACCACCTCCTGGAACATGCTTTCCATGAAACTCTCAGCTTCCCGGATGCATTGTAGTGAGGCCAGCCACCCCTCAATCTCAGAAACTCTGAGCTCGAGCTCAAGCAGTTGCCGGCACTTCCATCACATGTAGTTCTCCAGGACACACAAAGTGATCTGGAGTTCCCACATGGCTCAGGATATGCATGTGCCAGGCCCCAGTTGTCCTGCCATGTTAGCTGCAGTTATTTAAACCGATGGTTTAGCTTTAAGGCAATTCACAGTTTAGCTAACAGTAAAACACTAACCACTAAAAACACTAACCAATCATTAAAGAAACTAACTACTAAGGACAATAACCATTAAAACACTAACCAATAAACTAAATTCTTACTGGCTTACCCTCGACGTTCCTCCTTGTGCTGTGCCGTCAAATTTTGACTTTTTCTTGATTTTTTTTTATTCCACTATCGCGCCACTCCCTCAGTTTCACAGCTCTCTTTATACTCACCGGGTCTCCACATAAGAGACTGTTAGCTAAGATAGAAGCCTGTGGAATCGAGGGAAAAGTCCGGACTTGGTTAGGAAGTTGGCTGAGCGAAAGGCGACAGAGAGTAGGGATAATGGGTAGGTACTCACATTGGCAGGATGTGACTAGTGGAGTCCCGCAGGGATCTGTCTTGGGGCCTCAATTATTCACAATATTTATTAACGACTTAGATGAAGGCATCGAAAGTCTCATATCTAAGTTTGCCGATGACAAAAAGATTGGTGGCATTGTAAGCAGTGTAGATGAAAACATAAAATTACAACGTGATATTGATAGATTAGGTGAATGGGCAAAACTGTGGCAAATGGAATTCAATGTAGACAAATGTGAGGTCATCCATTTTGGATCAAAAAAGGATAGAATAGTGTACTTTCTAAATGGTACAAAGTTAAAAACAGTGGATGTCCAAAGGGACTTAGGGGTTCAGGTACATAGATCATTGAAGTGTCATGAACAGGTGCAGAAAATTATCAAGAAGGCTAATGGAATGCTGGCCTTTATATCCAGAGTACAAGGGGGCAGAAATTGTGCTGCAGCTATACAAAACCCTGGTTAGACCGCACCTGGAGTACTGTGAGCAGTTCTGGGCACCGCACCTTCAGAAGGACTTATTGGCCTTGGAGGGAGTGCAGCGTAGGTTTACTAGAATGATACCCAGACTTCAAGGGTTAAGTTACGAGGAGGGATTACACAAATTGGAGTTGTATTCTCTGGAGTTTCGAAGGTTAAGGGGTGATCTGATCGAAGTTTATAAGATATTAAGGGGAACGGATAGGGTGGATAGAGAGAAACTATTTCCGCTGGTTGGGGTTTCTAGTTGTCGGGGGCACAGTCTAAAAATTAGAGCCAGACCTTTCAGAAGCGAGATTAGAAAACATTTCTACACACAAAGGGTGGTAGAAGTTTGGAACTCTCTTCCGCAAATGGCAATTGATACTAGCTCAATTGCTAAATTTAAATCTGAGATGGATAGCTTTTTGGCAATCAAAGGAATTAAGGGATATGGGCCAAAGGCGGGTATATGGAGTTAGATCACAGATCAGCCATGATCTTATCAAATGGCGGAGCAGGTACGAGGGGCTGAATGGCCTACTCCTGTTCCTATTTTCCTATGTTCCTATGTCTCCCTCTCCATCAGTTTCACAGCTCTCTCTTTATACTCACCGGGTCTCCCTCTCCATCAGTTTCACAGCTCGCTCTATACTCACCGGGTCTCCCTCTCTCTCAGTTTCACAGCTCTCTCTCTATACTCACCGGGTCTCCCTCTCTCTCAGTTTCACAGCTCTCTCTATACTCACCGGGTCTCCCTCTCTCTCAGTTTCACAGCTCTCTCTATACTCACCGGGTCTCCCTCTCCCTCAGTTTCACAGCCCTCTCTATACTCACCGGGTCTCCCTCTCCCTCAGTTTCACAGCCCTCTCTATACTCACCGGGTCTCCCTCTCCCTCAGTTTCACAGCTCTCTCTATACTCACCGGGTCTCCCTCTCCCTCAGTTTCACAGCTCTCTCTTTATACTCACCGGGGCTCCCTCTCCCTCAGTTTCACAGCTCTCTCTATACTCACCGGGTCTCCCTCTCCCTCAGTTTCACAGCTCTCTCTTTATACTCACCGGGTCTCCCTCTCCCTCAGTTTCACAGCTCTCTCTATACTCACCGGGTCTCCCTCTCCCTCAGTTTCCCATCTCTCTTTATACTCACCGGGTCTCCCTCTCTCTCAGTTTCACAGCTCTCTCTCTATACTCACCGGGTCTCCCTCTCTCTCAGTTTCACAGCTCTCTCTCTATACTCACCGGGTCTCCCTCTCTCTCAGTTTCACAGCTCTCTCTCTATACTCACCGGGTCTCCCTCTCTCTCAGTTTCACAGCTCTCTCTATACTCACCGGGTCTCCCTCTCCCTCAGTTTCACAGCTCTCTCTATACTCACCGGGTCTCCCTCTCCCTCAGTTTCACAGCTCTCTCTATACTCACCGGGTCTCCCTCTCCCTCAGTTTCACAGCTCTCTCTATACTCACCGGGTCTCCCTCTCCCTCAGTTTCACAGCTCTCTCCATACTCACCGGGTCTCCCTCTCCCTCAGTTTCACAGCTCTCTCTATACTCACCGGGTCTCCCTCTCCCTCAGTTTCACAGCTCTCTCTTTATACTCACCGGGTCTCCCTCTCCCTCAGTTTCCCATCTCTCTTTATACTCACCGGGTCTCCCTCTCTCTCAGTTTCACAGCTCTCTCTCTATACTCACCGGGTCTCCCTCTCTCTCAGTTTCACAGCTCTCTCTCTATACTCACCGGGTCTCCCTCTCCCTCAGTTTCCCATCTCTCTTTATACTCACCGGGTCTCCCTCTCCCTCAGTTTCACAGCTCTCTCTATACTCACCGGGTCTCCCTCTCCCTCAGTTTCCCATCTCTCTCTATACTCACCGGGTCTCCCGCCCCGTTAGTTTCACAGCTCTCTTTATACTCACCGGGTCTCCCTCTCTCTCAGTTTCACAGCCCTCTCTATACTCACCGGGTCTCCCTCTCCCTCAGTTTCACAGCTCTCTCTATACTCACCGGGTCTCCCTCTCCCTCAGTTTCACAGCTCTCTCTATACTCACCAGGTCTCCCTCTCTCTCAGTTTCACAGCTCTCTCTTTATACTCACCGGGTCTCCCTCTCCCTCAGTTTCACAGCTCTCTCTATACTCACCGGGTCTCCCTCTCTCTCAGTTTCACAGCTCTCTCTCTATACTCACCGGGTCTCCCTCTCTCTCAGTTTCACAGCTCTCTCTCTATACTCACCGGGTCTCCCTATCCCTCAGTTTCACAGCTCTCTTTATACTCACCGGGTCTCCCTCTCCCTCAGTTTCCCATCTCTCTTTATACTCACCGGGTCTCCCTCTCTCTCAGTTTCACAGCCCTCTCTATACTCACCGGGTCTCCCTCTCTCTCAGTTTCCCATCTCTCTCTATACTCACCGGGTCTCCCTCTCCCTCAGTTTCCCATCTCTCTTTATACTCACCGGGTCTCCCGTCCCGTTAGTTTCACAGCTCTCTTTATACTCACCGGGTGTCCCGCTCCATTCTCTCCCAGGTCGGTTTCACAGCTCTCTTTATACTCATTTGGTCTCCCGTTCTGTTCTATTACAATTTACTTAACCATGAAAAAATTCCAATGACTATTTTTTTCTGGTTACAAATTTCCTTCCTTCATCTTCTCTCCTGAAGGTGTTCACTCCTTTCTGGACACGAGGCACTTCCCTCCCCAACACACCCAAGTGGCCATTATTCATGTAGGAGCCTTGGCAGGACAGACTACAGTATTTGACATATGGGACATCATAGCCAAGCTCAATCCTGCCCTAAGTCTACATGCACGCACAATGCCAGGAGGCACAGCTAGATAACAGTCAGGAGTAGTAACCTTCACCCACTTTTCACGTCTCTAATCCAGCGTATCAATAGCTGATATCAGTTGAGACTGAGAATTGAACCTGGAACTTTCTTAGTTTGTATAACTCGGTTGTTTGCTGGATCAGCACACAGAGAGAAGAGGGAAGATAGAGAAAGATCAGTATTTTAAAGATGTTTGGGAAACCTTTTTCCTTTGGTAAGGGAAACAAGCCATCACAAGGTCATTACATGTAAATCATGTGACAATTTCCCTTGATTTCCGCAGGGATCTTCCTGATCTCTAATATTTCCACCGTTCTCCCACTGAAGTTACGGTCGGAAACCCCTATTCAAATTCAGGCCCAACGAGTTTAATGCAACTCGCATCATCAAAAGAAGAAAGGTTTGCCAAAAAAAATCATGAAGATAAGTCCCCTTTAAAACTGTTTACATGTGAAAGGAAATAGGCTGCACAGAAGGATTGGTATGTCATTGCAAAGTGCCATTACCAACAACATTGATCCGAGCTGGTCCGCTGCAGTACAAGAATTCTAAAGTCCAAATATTAATAGGCAGTAATCCATCCTAGCCTACCTCCCACCAAGCTGATGCAGTGTGAAATTTCAGTATTGCCACTAATGGGGAAGGGAATTTGAAATTAAGGAACTCCATCTACATAAACAGTGTTAGTGAGGATCATTAAAAATGGTTTTTATTGCTAATTTAGAAAGCTGGGGTTTTTAGATGTTTTCCAGGTTCTATTTTTAATGCCAAGTGAAAATTAAGTGGGAAAAATTGGATCCAGATAAATTTGGAGTTTTTGTTTCAAAACCTCTAAGAAATGTATATTGATCTAAGCATCGGGGTGACATTCTGGTTTGTATTAGAATCAACTAAACTCACCCAATTGAGACAAGCCAGTTTTAATATCTTTTTAAAATGCGTTTTAATAATAGTTTTGATCCAAGCAAAAATGTATTTTATTCACTACACATCAATATACTATATAAAAAAGTGATGGTTGGAGAGCAGAAAGAATAGGGTAAAGGAAGTTTCTCAGTTTGGAAAGGTATGGTGAGTGGCATTCGATAGGGCTCTGTATTTGGGCCACTCTTATTTATTTATATGCATAAATTATCCAGATGTAGGAATTGTGGGAACAATATTTTTGCCGATGACACCAAGCTGGAGGCATAGTAAATTGTGATGAGGATTATGAAAGACTGCAGGATGACATAGGTAGGCTAGCAGGATGGGCAGATAGGTGGCGAGTATAGTTCAATGTGGAAAAGTGTAAGGTAATGAAACATTGGTTAGGCCACAGTTGGAGTACTGTGTGCAGTTTTGGGTATCCCATTATAGAACAGATTAGAGCTCGAGAGAGCACATAGCGTAGATTCACAAGGGTGATGCCAGGGATGGGAAACTGGAGTTATGAAGAGAGACTTAGGATCCTGGAACTATTTCCAAGGGAGTAGAGAAGGCTAAGAGGAGATTTAATAGAAGTTTGTTTAAAAGTATGAAGGGTTTTAATAGAGCGAACGGGGGAAGATTATTTCCTCTGGTTGAGAAGTCAGTAGTGTGAGGTCATCAGTTTAAAATCACCACTAACCTTTATGGTTGTAATATATTTTGGAAGTAAGAATTTGAAATGGAGTAGAAGAGCAGAGGGATATTGGTGTGCAGATGTACAGGTAATTAAAGGTTGCAGTTGAAGTAGACAAAACCATTAAAAATGGCAAGCAGTGGTTTTTTCAGAGGCATAGAATAGAAAACCAAGGAGGTAATGTTGAACTTGTACACTTGGAGTATTATTATTCCCCATTATCATGGGGAGGGACATCAGAGGACAGCAAGTTGGTGACTGGTTGATGAGTAATACATTTTTTGCTCTCTAAGCTAGGGGAGTGGTTTAAACTAGGAACCTATAACTTGCCAATACTTTATTAAATTAATAACTTAAACTAGACAAATTAATTTAAAAATAACTAAAAGTAAATCAAGTGAATTAATTACGTAAAAACTTTAAGTAAATAAATAAAAAAAAGATTAGATCGAGATGGCAGTGCAGGTGGCTTGCCATATCTGCAGCATGTGGGAGTTTGTGGAGAGCAGCGTGATCCCAGAAAACCACATCTGCAGTACGTGTCTGCAACTCAAGGAATTTCAGCTCAGAGTTGTTGAGCTGGAGTCCAAGGTGCAGACATTGCGATGCATCCGGGAGGGGGAGAGTTACCTGGACAATTTGATCCAGGAGGCAGTTACACCCCTTAGGTTAGGTAGTGGTTCAGATTTGGTTAGTGGTCAGGGACAGGAGGATGTGACTGTGAATCAGGCAGTTAAGAGGACCCCAGATGCAGTGCTAGAGGAGCCTCAGCCTTTGCCCTTGTCCAACAGGTATGAGGTACTTGCTACCTGTATAGATGAGAACAAAGACCACAGGGAGGATGGGCAAACTGACCACAGCATCGTGGTACAGGAGGCTATTCAAGTCGGGAGAGCGAAAAGGAATGTGGTAGTGTTCGGGGATAGTATAGTCAGGGGGATAGATACTGTTCTCTGCAGCCGTGACCGGAAGTCCCGAAGGCTGTGTTGTCTGCCTGGTGCCAGGGTTAAGGACATTTCCTCATGGCTGGAGAGGAACTTGAAGCAGGAGGGGGAGGATCCAGACGTCGTGGTCCATGTAGGAACCAACGACATAGGTAGAACTAGGAATGAGGTTCTGCTGAAGGAGTTTGAGGAGCTAGGGTCCAAATTAAAAAGCTGAACCTCATAGGTAATAATCTTTGGATTAATATCTGAGCCACACGCAAATTGGCATAGGGACAAATAGATTAGATGGTTAAATGTGTGGCTGGTAGAGTGGTGTGGGAAGCAGGGGTTTCAATTCATGGGGCACTAGCACTAGTACTGGGGAAAGAGGAAGCTGTTCCATTTGGACGGGCTCCATTTAAACCAGGCTGGGACCAGTGACTTGGCGAATCGAATCTTGGTGGTAGATAGGGCTTTAAACTAATAAGAGGGGGAGAGGGTACTGGTAAGGGTAAATTTATCAGTCTAAATAGAAAAGTTAAGGCTGTAGAGCAGAGTAGCGATTTGAGTAAAAACAAGTAGAGTGTGTCAGGAAGGGACAGAGAGTTTAACAAAGGTAATAGGGTATTAGTGACTAAGGTCACATCAGGGAAAAATAGTAAAAAGTTAAAATTAAAGGCGTTATATCTGAATGCATGAAGCATTCATAACAAGATCGATGAATTAATGGCACAAGTAGAGATAAATGGGTTTGATCTATTAGCTATTACTGAGACGTGGTTGCAGGGTGACCAAGGTTGGGAACTAAATATTCCAGGATACTCGACTTTTAGAAAAGATAGGCAAAATGGAAAAGACAGACTAAATGGAAAAGGTGGGGGTGGGGGGGGAGGGGTAGCCCTGATAATAAAGGATGAGATAAAGGCAGTAAGTGAGAAAGGATCTTAGCTCAGAAAATCAGGATGTAGAATCAGTATGGTGGAGCTAAGAAATAACAAGGGGCAGAAAACACTGGTGGGAGTAGTTTATAGGCCCCCCTACCAGTAGTTATAGTGTTGGACAGAGTATAAATCAGGAAATTAGAGGAGCATGTAACAAGGATAATGCAATAATCGTGGGGAACCTTAATTTCCTGGGCAAACCAAACTGGCAAAAGTAGTTTGGAGGACGAGTTCATGGAATGCATTCGATACAGTTTTCTAGAACAATGTGTCAAGAAATATAAGAACATAAGAAATAGGAGCAGGAGTAGGTCACACGGTCCCTCGAGCCTGCTCCGCCATTCAATCAGATCATTACTGATCTTTAACTTCAACTCCACTTTCCCGCCCTATCCCCATATCCCTTGGTTCCTCTAGAGTTGAAAATCTATCCAACTCAGCCTTGAATATATTCAATGATTCAGCATCCACAGCCCTCTGGGGTAGAGAATTCCAAAGATTCACAATCCTCTGCGTGAAGAAATTCCTCCTCATCTCGGTCTTGAATGACCGACCCCTTATCCTGCGATTATATCCCCAGTTCTAGACTCTCCAGCCGGTGGAAACAATCTCTCTGCATCTACCCTGTCAAGTCTCCTCATAATGATTCAATGAGATCGCCTCTCATTCTTCTAAACTCCAGAGAATATAGGCCCATTCTACTCAACCTCTCTTCATAGGACAGCCCTCTCATCCCAGGAATTAATCTAGTGAACCTTCGTTGCACCGCATCTAAGGCAAATATATTCTTCCTTAGATAAGGAGACTAAAACTGTACACAGTACTCTAGGTGAAGTCTCACCAATGCCCTGTACAACTGTAGTAAGACTTCCCTACTCTTATACTCCAACCCCCTTGCAAACATGCCATTTGCCTTCCTAATTGCTTGCTGTATCTGCATACTAATTTTTTGTGTTTCTTGTACGAGGACACCCAAGTCTCTCTGAACACCAACATTTAATAGTTTCTCAACATTTAAAAAATATTCTGGTTTTCTATTCTTCCTACCAAAGTGAATAACCTCACATTTCCCCATATTATACTCCATCTGCCACCTTCTTGCCCACTCACTTAACCTGTCTATATCCCTTTGCAGACTCTTTTTGTCCTCCTCACAGCTTACTTTCCCACCTAGCTTTGTATCATCAGCAAACTTGGATACATTACACTCGGTCCCCTCATCTAAGTCAAGATTGTAAATAGCTGAGGCCCAAGCTCTGATCCTTGCGGCACCCCACTAGTTACAGCCTGCCAACCTGAGAATGACCCGTTTATCCCTACTCTCTGTTTTCTGTCCTTTAACCAATCGTCTATCCATGCTAATATATTACCCCAAACCCCATGAACCCTTGCCTTGTGTAACAGCCTTTTATGTGGCACCTTATCGAATGCCTTTTGAAAATCCAAATATACTACATCCACTGGTTCTCCTTTATCTACCCTGCGAGTTACATCCTCAAAAAACTCTAATAAATTTGTCAAACACGATTTCCCTAGGGAACCAACAAGGGAACAGGCTGTTTTAGATCTAGTATTCTATAATGAGACAGGGTTAATTAGTAATCTTATAGTTAAGGATCCTATGGGGCAGAGTGATTATAATATGATAGAATTTCATATTGAGTTTGAGAGTAATGTAGTTAAGTCCGAAACTAGGGTCTTAAATTTAAACAAAGCCAATTACGTAGGTATGAGGGGCGAGATGGCTAAGGTAGATTGGGAAAATAGATTTAAAGATATGATGGTAGATAAGCAATGGTGAACATTTAAAGAAATAATTCATAATTCTCAATGAATATACATTTCCTTGAGGAACAAAAACTCCATGGGAAAAATGATCCCACCGAGGCTAACTAGAAAAGTTACGGATAATATTAGATTAAAAGAAGAGGCTTACAATGTTGACAAAAAGAGTAGTAAGCCTGAGGACTGGGAGCGTTTTAGAAATCAGCAAAGGATAACCAAGAAATTGATAAAGAGGGAGAAAATTGAATATGAGAGTAAACTAGCAAGAAATACAAAAACAGATTGTAAGAGCTTCTACGATTACGTAAAAAGGAAGCGATCATCAATCTGTTGATCTTTGAGAAATTAAAGGTTGAGACAAGAGAAATTATAATGGGGAATAAGAAAATGGCAGAGACGTCAAACAAATATTTTGTATTTGTCTTCACAGTAGAAGACACAAAAACATACCGGAAATAGTGGGGCACCGAGGTTCTAATGAGAGCGAGGAACTTAAAGTAATTCAGATTAGTAAAGGAAAAGTACTGGAGAAATTAATGGGACCAAACGTCAACAAATCCCCTGGACCTGATGGCCTTCATCTTAGGGTTTTAAAAGAGGTGGCTGCAGAGATAGTGGATGCATTGGTTTTGATCTTCCAGAATTCCCTAGATTCTAGAATGGTCCCCGTGGATTAGAAGGTAGCAAATGTAACACCGCTACTCAAGAAAGGAGGGAGAGAGTATAAGATATAAGGAAAGGGCATACAAAAAGGCAAAAAATGGCACAGATCCTGGCGAATGGGAAAGATACAAAGATCAACAAAGGGTCACAAAACAGATAGTAAGAGCTACAAAAAGAGAGTATGAAAAGAAACTCGTAAAGGATATCAAAACCAATACGAAGAACTTTTATGGTTATATTAGGAAAAAGAGGGTGGTCAGGAGTAGTGTTGGCCCCTTAAAAACTGAAAGTGGGGATATTGTCATTGACAATGGGGAAATGGTGGACATGTTGAATAATTACTTTGCGTCAGTATTTACAGTCGTAAAAGAGGGTAGCATTCCGGAAATCCCAAGAAAACTTATATTGAATCGGGGACAGGGACTCGATAAAATTAACATAAGTAAAGCAACAGTAATGAAGAAAATAATAGCACTAAAGAGTGACAAATCCCCAGGACCAGATGGTTTCCATCCCAGGGTTTTAAAGGAAGTAGGTGAGCGCATTGCGGATGCCCTAACTATAATCTTTCAAAGTTCTCCAGATCAGGAACTGACCCTCTAGATTGGAAAATTGTACATGTCACTCTGCTTTTTAAGAAAGGAGAGAGAGGGAAACCAAGGGAATTATAGACCAGTTAGCCTAATATCTGTTGTGGGGAAAATGCTGGAGTCTATAATTAAGGATAGGGTGACTGAACACCTCGAGAATTTTCAGTTAATCAGAGAGATTTGCGAAAGGTAGGTCGTGCCTGACAAACCTGATTGAATTTTTTGAAGAGGTGACTAAAGTAGTGGACAGGGGAATGTCAATGGATGTTATTTATATGGACTGCCAGAAGACATTTGATAAGGTCCCGCATAAGAGACTGTTAGCTAAGATAGAAGCCCATGGAATCGAGGGAAAAGTACGGACTTGGTTCGGAAGTTGGCTGAGCGAAAGGTGACAGAGAGTAGGGATAATGGGTAGGTACTCACATTGGCAGGATGTGACTAGTGGAGTCCCACAGGGATCTGTCTTGGGGCCTCAATTATTCACAATATTTATTAACGACTTAGATGAAGGCATAGAAAGTCTCATATCTAAGTTTGCCGATGACACAAAGATTGGTGGCATTGTAAGCAGTGTAGATGAAAACATAAAATTACAAAGTGATATTGATAGATTAGGTGAATGGGCAAAACTGTGGCTGGCCTTTATATCTAGAGGACTAGAGTACAAGGGGGCAGAAGTTATGCTGCAGCTATACAAAACCCTGGTTAGACCGCACCTGGAGTACTGTGAGCAGTTCTGGGCACCGCACCTTCAGAAGGACATATTGGCCTTAGAGGGAGTGCAGCGTAGGTTAACTAGAATGATACCCGGACTTCAAGGGTTAAGTTACGAGGAGAGATTACACAAATTGGGGTTGTATTCTCTAGAGTTTCGAAGGTTAAGGGGTGATCTGATCAAAGTTTATAAGATATTAAGGGGAACGGATAGGGTGGATAGAGAGAAACTATTTCCGCTGGTTGGGGATTCTAGGAGTAGGGGCACAGTCTAAAAATTAGAGCCAGACCTTTCAGAAGCGAGATTAGAAAACATTTCTACACACAAAGGGTGGTAGAAGTTTGGAATTCTCTTCCGCAAACGGCAATTGATACTAGCTCAATTGCTAAATTTAAATCTGAGATCGATAGCTTTTTGGCAACCAAAGGTATTAAGGGATATGGGCCAAAGGCAGGTATATGGAGTTAGATCACAGATCAGTCATGATCTTATCAAATGGCGGAGCAGGCACGAGGGGCTGAATGGCCTACTCCTGTTCCTATGTTCCTATGAGAGTAAACAGGGAACTACAGGCCAGTTAGCCTGACATCGGTATTAGGGAAAATTCTAGAATCTATTATTAAGGATGTAGTAACAGGGCACTTAGAAAATCATAGTATGATTAGGCAGAGTCAACACAGTTTTATGAAAGGGAAATCATTTTTGACAAATCTATTAGAGTTTTCTGAGGATGTAATTAGCAGGGTAGATAAAGGGGAACCAGTGGTTGTAGTATATTTGGATTTTCAAAAGGCATTCGATTAGGTGCCACACAAGAGGTTGTTACACAAGATTAGGGCTCATGGGATTGGGGGTAATATATTAGCATGGATTTAAGTTTGGTTAATGGACAGAAAACAAAGAGTAGGAATAAACGGGTCATTTTCGGGTTAGCAGGTTGTAACTAGTGGGGTGCCGCATAGATCAGCTCTTGGGCCTCAGCTATTTACAATCTATATCAATGACTTAGATGAGGGGACTGAGTGTAATGTATCCAAGTCTGCTGATGATCCAAAGCTAAATGGGAAAGTAAGCTGTGAGGAGGATGCAAAGAGTCTGCAAAGGGATATAGACAGGTTAAGAGAGTGGGCAAGAAGGTGGCAGATGGCGTATTATGTGGGGAATTGTGAAATTATCCACTTTGGTAGGAAGAATAGAAAAACAGAATATTTTTTAAAAGTTGAGAGGCTAAGAAATGTTGGTAGTTAGAGGGATTTGGGTGTCCTTGTACATGAATCACAAAACGTTAACATGCAGGTACAGCAAGCAATTAGGAAGGCAAGTGGCATGTTAGACTTCAATGCAAGGGGATTGGAGTATAAGAGTAAGGAAGTTTTGCTGCAATTATATAGGGCTTTGGTGAGACCACACCTGGAGTACTGTGTACAGTTTTGGTCTCCTTACCCAAGGAAGGATATACTTGCCTCACAGTCGGTGCAACGGAAATTCACTAGATTGATTCCTGGGATGAGAGGGTTGTCCTGTGAGGAGCAATTGAGTAGAATGGGCATAATCTCTCTGGAGTTCAGAAGAATGAGAGGTGATCTCATTGAAACGTATAAAATTCTTAGAGGGCTTGACAGGGTATATGCTGAGAGGCTGTCTTCCCTGGCTGGAGAATCTAGAACTAGAGGTCATGGTCTCAAGTTAAGTGGTTGGCCATTTAGGACCGAGATGAGGTAAAATGTCTTCATGCAGAGGGTTGTGAATCTTTGGAATTCTCTACCCCAAAGGGCTGTGGATGCTCAGTCGTTGAGTATATTCAAGTCTGAGATTGATGGATATTTGGACACTAAGGGAATCAAGGGATATGGGGATAGGGCGGGAAAGTGGAGTTGAGTTAGAAGATTAGCCATGATCTAATTGAATGATGGTTTGAGGGGCCCTATGGCCTATTCCTGCTCCTATTTTTTATGTTCTTATGTTATAGGAAGGATATAAATGCACTGGGCAAGATGCGGCATAGATTCACTAGAATATTACTTGGATGAAAGGTTAAAGTTGTGAAAAGAGAAACTTGAGAAGTTAGGAATTTTTTCACTAGAGCTGAGAAGATTAAACGATAGCCAGATAGAGGTCTTCAGGATTATAAAAGGACGTGAAAGCTTCCACATGTTTTCCGCCCAGATATCAGCACAACGTGGGCGAAATTGACTGAAATAGTGTAAAAGATCGAATAATTTAAAATGTGAGTTACGCCCATAACCACTTATGCTCGAGTTTCTGGAATCTTTCATGCTAATTCAAAAGTTAATTTGCTCGAAGCAGCCCCCATCCACAAAACTGGCCATGCCCCCAGGCCGGCATGCCTTCTTTCTGCTGATTGCACCCGTTCGGAGGTGTTCATCCCATCGCGCCCAGAATTTTGGGCGCACAGGCACCCATGGTCACATTAATCCATCGTTAATGACTTGCAGCTGCAGCGACCAGTAGTCAATTGAAGCCTTACTCAGATCTATTTCTTACACTGATGCTACAATTACTTTTAATTACTTTAAATTCAGTTTAAATGAGTTCAAAATTCAGTTAATTGATCTGCCCTTGGCACATAGGACCTGTGACCAGCAATCAATCGAAACCACTGATTTTTGTGGTTCTTCAGCTGCACTAACTACTTGAAAATATTTTCAGTTTAAATAAGTTTAATTCAATAATCCTGAGGCCCCATTGGCCATTTTCCAGTCAATAATCGATTATATCGATTACGCTGCTTGATTGCGCAGATTCATTAAAGTTTTATATTTGGGATTATGCAAATGAGTTTGTGCGGAAATTTGAGTGTAACGTCACCTCAGCAAAAAGTGTCCAGTGCATTCCAGGCACATTTTCCTGATTGCGCCCCAAGCAGAAATTCCAGGCTGAGTCGATAAGATTAATACTGATAGATTGCTTTAACTAGTCAATGAAACATCAATGAGAGGGCAAAATTTAAGATACTCACAAAAAGAATTAAAGGGGAGGCCAGAAAAAAATTCCTTACACAGAGGGCGGTTAGATTGTGAAAATTTCTGTCACAAACTGTTTTTGAAACAAAGCTCCATAATTTTCTTTTAAACAGAATTAAATAGTTGCTTGAGTAAAATAAATATTAAAGTATATGGGAAGTGGAAATCATGGAATCATAGAAGCGTATGGCACAGAAGGAGGCCATTCGGCCCATCAAATCCGTGCCGGCCGAAAAAGAGCTTTCCAGCTTAATCCCACTTTCCAGCATTTGGTCCGTAGCCCTGTAGGTTACGGCACTTCAAGTGCACATCCAAGTACTTTTTAAATGAGTTGAGGGTTTCTGCCTCTACCACCCTTTCAGGCAGTGAGTTCCAGACCCCCACCACCCCCTGGGTGAAAATATTTATCCTCTGCTCCCGTCTAATCCTTCTACCGATTACTTTAAATCTATTCCCGCTGGTCACTGACCCCTCTGCTAACGGAAATAGGTCCTCCCTATCCACTCTATCCAGTCCTGTCATAATTTTATATACCTCAATTGAATCTTCCCTCAGCCTCCTTTGTTCCAAACAAAACAGTCCCAGCCTATCCAATCTTTTCTCATAGCTAAAATTCCCCAGCCCTGGTAACATCCTTGTAAATCTCCTCTGTACCCTCTCTAATGCAATCACATCTTTCCTGTAATGTGGTGACCAGAACTGTATGCAGTACTCAAGCTGTGGCCTAACCAATGTTTTATACAGTTCTGGCATAACCTCCCTGCTCTTATATTCTATGCCTCGGCTAATAAAGGAAAGTATCCCGTATGCCTTTTTAACCTTCTTATCTACCTGCTACCTTCAGGGATCTGTGGACATGGACTCCTAGGTCCCTTTATTCCTCTACACCTCTCAGTATCCTCCCATTTATTGTATACTCCTTTGCCTTGTTTGCCCTCCCCAAATGCATAACCTCACACTTCTCTGATTGAATTCCATTTGCCACTTTTTTGCTCACCTGACCAGTTCATTAATATCTTCCTGCAGTCTACAGCTTTCCTCCTCACTATCAACCACACGTCCAATTTTTGTATCATCTGCAAACTTCTTGATCAAATCCCTCACATTCAAGTCCAAATCATTAATATATACCACAAAAAGCAAGGGACCTAGTACTGAGCGTTGCGGGACCCCACTGGAATCAGCCTTCCATTCGCAAAAAACACCTGTTAACCATTACTCTTTGCTTCCTGCCACTGAGCCAATTTTGGATCAGTGTCATCTGGAACTCTCTCCCTCAGAAAGCTGTTGAGGCTAGGTTAATTGAAAAATAGATTTTTGTTAGGTAAAGGTATTAAGGGATATGGAGCAAAGGCACGTAAATGAAGTTGAGATACAGATCAACTATGATCTAATTGAATGGTGGAACAGGCTCGAGGGGCTGAATGGCTTACTCCTGTTCCTACATTCCTATGAATGAGCAGGAGAGTAGGACTAGACTAGATGTTTCAGGTGGAGAGAAATACCTTGATGGGCCAAGTAGCTTGTTTCCATGCTTTAACATTCTGTAATTTATAAGGCTCAGCCAATGGCCCAGTATGTAAAGACAGTGCACAGTGTTGCACTAAGACATATAGACTGGAAGCTCTCAGGCTTGATCCCCAGTCTGTGCTGAGTTAGCTAATCTTAGTTGGGCAACAGTGGAGGTGCTACAATTAGCCTTAGTGTTTCTAGGTAGGGGGATGAAAATCAGCCAAGGCTCCTGCTCCTGATCATTATCCAGTAATTTATTTTAGATGCATTTGGACAACAGGTGAGAATGGATTTGATTTGGCTGTGATGTTTTCTATAGTCAAATGGCCTACCAACAAGACATAAGGAATGAATGTACTAAAAAGTAGAATTAATACTGGAATACAGATTTAATGTGATAAACTGTGGAATTAACATTGGAATGTAGAATCAATATACTGAAGGGATACTGGATTAAAGACCGACCTGGAGAATCGACAGATTCCCAAGATTGAACAGTAATCAGCTGCAGAAAGAATGTACTGCGTAATAAGATAACTGGTACACAGAATGGTATTCATCTCACTAACTGGTCCATAGAAAGATATTTATCTGCTTATTAGTTTTGCCTTATATGGTCTTGTTTTTAACTCTTTTGGTATAACCATGTAATGGGCAGACGTGCCAGTGGTCCCGCATACCTAGGGAAATCATGAGCAGCTCAGGTGACTACACCCCCAGGAGCATGCATACACGATAGAATTGGTCCAGGTTAGCAGACTGCTAATGTCCTCCAGATCGGTAATGTATGATCTGTTCTTTTTGGTCTATTGAAGATAATTTGTATACAGGACTTTACTTCTGGCCTGTTTCACTGACTAATCAATAAAGTCTATCAGGGAGGACTCTGTTGTGGAGTGTCTTCATTGAGAGTTCCAAACCAAAATATAAACATGCAGGGGTAAACATTTGTTATGGCTTGTTTTCGGGTGCATCATTGGCGATACACTTCCAGCATGCACCCGAACCAGGAGGCCTGAGGCTCACCAAAATTTGGATCTCGGGCCTCATGTAATAATAGGGGTGAGCTACCGGTGCCTGTCACGCCTTCAGAGGCAGCTTGCCCATGTAGCCGGCGTGAATTTAGGCTGCCTGCCCACCTCGCCAGCAACGACCCTCAGATAAGTCCCAGCGAGGAAGGAGAATGCAAGGGAGGTGATCAAAGGCCAGCAGCAACCCTCAGGAGTGCTTTGCAGCTGGATGAAGTACTGCAAGTTCAACTTAGGACGCAGCAATCACTGGAGAAATCTGTGTGGAACAGGCTCAGCCCTGTCCAATTCCCTCCAGGAGGTGTAAAACAGGCATTAGGACCCTTATTTACATATGCGAAGAGCCTAACGTCTGTTTCAGGTGGGTGCATTGGGTGCCACCTATGTCAATATAGCTGCGCCTAAACCACTGATGCAGATTGGGTGAGGGACACTGTGCCCTCAATTGTTCCTTTTTGTACCTGTTTTACGCCCATTAAATGGCGCAACAAGAACCAGTTTCTACCCAATATTTTAAAGACCGGTCTAACAAATTAGCCTAACAAATTAGCCTAACACAGCCTAGGTTCACACAAGGAGAATGGGACTTGGCTGAGGTACCATAAGGCTGTGCATGTCTGTGGAACCATACCACAGCAGGAGAAAAGGGACATGAATATCTTTCAGATTTATGAAAGTATCAGCAGAAAAGTTGCCCACAACTGGTTAAAGGAAGATTTCTGAAATATTTTCTTTCCTAACTCTCACAGTCTCCCACCGCCACACACAATCCAGTGGGTGGGTCATCCAAACTATTGCCAAATCTGCTTTAAAACCATTCTACTCAATCTCTCCTCATAAGACAACCCCCTCATCCCAGGAATCAATCTAATTAAATTTTGTTGTATCCCCTCTAAGGCAAGTATATCCTTCCTTAGATAAGGAGACCAAAACTGTACACAGTACTCCAGGTGAGGTCTCACCAATGCCCTGTACAACTGTAGTAAGACTACCTTACTCTTGTACTCCAACCCCCTTGCAATAAAGGCCAATATGCCATTTGCCTTCCTAATTGCTTGCTGTACCTACATGCCAACTTCCTGTGTTTTTTGTACGAGGACACCCAAATCTCTCTGAACACCAACATTTAATAGTTTCTCACTATTTAAAAAATATTCTGTTTTTCTATTCTTCCTATCAAAGTGAATAACCTCACAGTTCCGCACATTATACTCCATCTGTCACCTACCTGCCCACTCACTTAACCTATCTGCATCCCTTTGCAGACTCTTTGTATCCTTCTCACAGCTTACTTTACCACCTAGCTGTGTATCATGAGGAAACTTGGATACATTACACTTGGTCCATTAATATTGATTGTAAGTAGCTGAGGCCCAAGCACTGATCCTTATGGCACCCCACTAGTTAGAGCCTGCCCACCTGAAAATGACCCGTTTATCCCTACTCTCTGCTTTCTGTCCATTAACAATCCTCTATCCATGCTAATATATTACACCCAACCACATGAACCCTTTTCTTGCGTAACAACCTTTTATGCATCACCTTATCGAATGCTTTTTGAAAATCCAAATATACTACATCCACTGTTTCTCCTTTATCTAGCCCGCTAATTACATCCTCAAAAAACTCTAATAGATTTGTCAAACATGATTTCCCATTTATAAAACCATGTTGACTCTGCCTAATCATATTATGATTTTCTAAGTGCCCTGTTATCACTTCCTTAATAATAGATTCCAGCATTTTCCCAACTACTGATGTCAGGCTAACTGGCCTCTAGTTCCGTGTTTTCTCTCTCCCTCCTTTCTTGAATAATGGGGTTACATTTGCCACCTTCCAATCCACTGGGACCGTTCTAGAATCTAGGGAATTTTGGAAGATCACAACCAATGCAGCAACTATCTCTGCGGCCACGTCTTTTAGAACCCTGTGATGTAGGCCATCAGATCTGGGGGATTTGTCGGCTTTTAGTCTCATTGGTTTCTCCAATACTTTTTCTCTACTGATATTAATTATTTTAAGTAGCTTGATGTAGCAAAAGCTTGATAATTACCAGTTAGTAGTGGGGTTTATGGCCCATTTTAAACATTAGGGGTAATTTTACGAGTCTGTATTATAGACTCATAAAATTACCCCAAAATTAGAAAATCGACGGTGGTGCATACCTAAATTTCCAATTTGTGTTTGCAGGTAAGCCTCCTAAAATTCCTCTGTTCTCTCTTGGCCTTATTCTTACTTTGACTGTGTCTCTCTTTCTCTTTGTAATTCAATACCACTATAGTTCCTTAATCATACTTTCTTGCACATATGGCTTCAATATCATCCCTTTCCAATTGTTCCAGTCCTAAGCCGTGAACATTTATCTTATGTACCGCAAAATCATTGACACATGTTCATTTACATAAACACAATGGTTACTTTAATGTAATTTCACCATCTGCTGCTCCGGCCGCTACTGTAGTATTATTTTACCTTCATTAAATCTTTACACTTTATTTTATCCTCATGTTCAATTCCCTCCGCGGCCTCGTCACTCCCTATCTCTGTAACATTCTCCAGCCCTACAACCCTGCAAGAACACTGCATTTTTCAACTCTGGACTCTTGTGCATCCCTGACTTCCTTCGCCCCATCATTGACAGCCGTGCCTTCAGCCATCTAGGCCCTAAACTTCTCCTCACTTAGGCTCTCCTTAAAACCTACCTCTTTGACCTTTTAGTCACCTGTCCTAATAGCTCCTTTTTTGGCTCGGTGTCAATTTTTGTCTTATTATGCTCCTGTGAAGCACCGTGGGATGTTTTCCAACGTTAAATGTGCTATATAAAGGCAAGTTGTTATTATTGTTCTTGTTATTTTAATATTAGAAAAATATAGAAACAACCAACAGTTGCTAAAGTAAATACCAGGCATACATTTGACTTATCTTCGTAGGAAACCAATACTTTATTTAATATATTTAATATACAAATTCTTTGAAGCAATTGCCAACGTGGCAACATGTTAGCAACACCATAAACATAATAGGGAGCACAACATGCTTTAGCTTTAGGATCAAGAAGCAACGAATAAACATTCACCTTAACCAAATGGAAGAAAGAGTAAGTAGTGTAATAAAATTAATGACGTCCCACTTTTTAGCCGTGGTTCAGTCAGGAGGTTGAGGGTTCAAGTCCCACTCCAGAGAAGGCCAGAATTTTAACCCCCAAGGGTGGAAAGTTAAAAACAGTTGTTTTTTGGGTCATGACTGCAAAATGTTCTGACTTTGCATTCCCAGTGGGGAGCCTGTACTTTTACATGCTCACGTTAAACCCTGAAGTCGAGCCAGGTTGCGGTCCCGACCCAAAAAATAACTATTTTCAACTCCCACCCGACTCCAACCCACCCGTTCTTGGGGGTTAAAATTCCCCCCAGCACATAATCTAGGCTGACATTCCAATGCAGTACTGAGGGAGTGCTGCACTGTTGGAGATGCTGTCCTTCGGATGAGACATTAAACCAAGTCTGCCCTCTATGGTGGACATAAAAGATCTCATGGAACTATTTCACTCAGTGTGGTGGGCAACATTTATCCCTCAAACATCACTAAAACAGATTATGTGATCATTATCACATTGCTGTGCGCAAATTGGCTGCTGTGTTTCTTACATTACAACAGTGACCACACTTCAAAGTACTTAATTGGCTCTAAATAACTTTGGGACGTCCTGGGGTTGTGAAAGGCACTATGCAAGTCTTTCTTTCTTTTCTTTCGTTTAAAAGAGAAAATTTTAATTCAAGGATAGGCATCAAAAATTCAGAACCCAGAGGTGGGGTGAGGGTTAAGATCTTTTCTGTGCATTATGTGTAACAAAATTGTAAACCCATTTACAAAGAAAACAGGGTTCAATTTCCATAGGTGTTCTCCTGATTGTCCGCTGTAACGTTGGTAGAAGATCTACAGAAACCCCGAAGAAATAAAGTTACAGTGGACGATTGGGAAACCCCTCGCAGAAATTCAATCCCAATATGTTTATGATTTTGCTACAGGTAGCGCACAGAGGAAATCTTTGCCTCTCAAATTGATTCCCAGGTAACTAGTTTCTTCAAAGCTCAAGTAAACATGTTTACAAGTTTCTATGGTACAACCTGCTTTTCGGCTACTACAAGAATCGTTTTGGCCTACAACACTCCAGTGTGGTCAATGCATAGTTTAACAGGTGAAATGGAGGCTATATGTGATTTGAAAATTTAACTAGTTCAAAAAAAATGAGCTAGGTTTGACAATGTACTATTAAAAATGTAGGACCTTGAATAGCTGGTCCAGAAAGATACCAAGCCTAGGCATTGAGCAAAGGTGCAACATTTCCCCATGGGGAGTGAAAATTGCTGGGAAGTCATTCCACAGCACTCTCTCACACCTCCTAGCAGCCAATTACAGAGTAGTATAAGAAATCTGAAATAAAAACAGAAAATGTTGGAAAAGCTCAGCAAGTGAGGCAAGTGTGGAGAAAGAAACAGAGTTCATCTTTCAGGACAAAGACCTTTCTTCAGAGATTTCAGATTTCCAGCATCTGCAGTATTTTGCTTTTGATTTAGTATAAGAAATCTCTTCTGATGAGCCCATCTACCTGCCTTCTTGGCCGATTAATAATATATGGTATGGGGGAAGCTAACAAAGGAAAAGAGAGAACTAAAGTGAAATAAATGCATTTAACACTTCTTTTATTAAGCAATGTTATGGTTTACAATATTATCAGATGCACATTTCACATCTGTCTGCTATTTTAACAGCTGTTAATTTGTTCAATACCTCCATTAAAGTAACAGAGGAATTTGATACAAATGTGTTAAGCATTTGCACAATAGTATCACACAATGTAATTTCCTGGTACATATTAGCATGTTAATGTGTCTTCAATTACTGTAATATCAGGCTATTCCTATGTGTATGAATACGATTGGCTGCATTTACGAATCTCTTCATTACAGATGACCTCAGGCTCAACCAATAACAATGAAAGCTAGCCCACCACTTCCTGCTGTGTGGAAAAAATCCACAATGTGGTACATTTAATAGTTATTGGATTTGAAATGCAGAGACTAGGAAAAAAAACACTGAAAGCAACTCCCAATGCTTAATTGTGGTAGTGCCAGTTCCCAGAAAAGTGATTCATTTGGACACGGCCCCGCTTGGCTGATCGGCTGATGAAATTGCCAGTACTGTGGAGACAAATTCTAGAAAGGAGTCTTGCTTTCTTTTTGTTAGTACAGGTATGGGGGTTTGATGCCTGTAGATTAGTCATGCAGCTTATCAGGTCTCCACATGACCTGCAATACCAGTTAAAATATTTTACAGGGAAGCAAGACAATTCTAAACAAATAATCCACATTTATTCTGTAATACCTTGCAATGAACTCCAGTAATCCATCAGGAAATTAATTCATAAATGAATGTTGAGTCAGTTTTTTTCTTTCTGCTGTTAATTGTTAATGTGCTTCACTTTCAAATGCTGTTTATGTCTGTTCTGGTGTGGTGTCTTCCTTCCTAGCGTGTTTTGAGTTAAGTTAAATCATCAGAATCCTTGAGTTGATTTGTAAAAGCACGGAAGGCTAATGCTACATTCATATTATTCCCATTAGCACAAAGGATTTTCAGTATACTGTACTGCACAGTAGGGAGGATTTTCCTCTCAGTTTTCCAGTGTAACTCAGAGAGGTGGGGGTAGACAATTTGGTGGGGAGAAGAGAACTGCCCTCCTGGGACTACAGAACTAGAAAGGTAAAGGAGATGCAATATTGACTATGGCAAAGACATTCCAATCCTATCAACTGATGGGCTCTTTGATCATTAATCAATTCCAGGATAGAGTGGGCAGACCAATAGTAACAATTAAAATTACACTTTTCAAGTGTTACTCAAATCTTGAAATGTGGGGAGTTGAAAATAATTAACTTTGATCTGTGATCTTCATATGTTCCTGACTGAAAAATACAAGCAGGTTTTCCTGTAGACTACATGGAGATGAGGACACTACACTGCTGTCAGTTCTTCCTACCTCGGCCTCTTAAACAACTGTTCACCACTATTCTGTTTCCTGTCACTTAGCCAATTTCGTATCCATGCTGCCATTGCCCCTTTTATTCCATGGGCATCAATTTTGCTGACAAGCCTATTATGTGGCACTTTATCAAACGTCTTTTGAAAATCCATATACACATCAACCGCACTGCCCTAATCAACCCTCTCTGTTACCTCATCAAAAAACTCAATCAAGTTAGTTAAACATGATTTGCCTTTAACAAATCTGTGCTGGCTTTCCTTTATTAATCCATACTTGTCCAAGTGACTATTAATTTTGTCCTGGATTATTGTTTATAAAAGCTTCCCCACCACCGAGGTTAAACTTATTGGCCTATGGTTTCCGGGTTTATCCTTACACCCTTTTTTTGAAAAAGGGTGTAACATTTGCGATTCTCCAGTCCTCTGGCACCACCCCTATATCTAAGGATTGGAAGATTGTGGCCAGCACCTCTACAATTTCCACCCTTACTTCCTTCAGCAACCTAGGATGCATCCCATCTGGACCAGGTGACTTATTTACTTTAAGTACAGCTAGCCTTTCTAGTACCTCCTCTTTATCAATTTTTAGCCCATCCAGTATCTGAACTACCTTCTCTTTTACTGTGACTTTGGCAGCATCTTTTTCCTTGGTAAAGACAGATTCAAAGTACTCATTTAGCATCTCAGCCAACCCCTCTGTCTCCATGCGTAGATCTCCTTTTTAGTCCAAAATCGGCGCCACCCCTCCTCTTACTACCCGTTTACTGTTTACATGCCTATAGATGACTTTTGGATTCCCTTTTATGTTTGCTGCCAGTCTATTCTCATACTCTCTCTTTGCCCCTCTTATTTCCTTTTTCACTTCTCCTCTGTACTTTCTATATTCAGCCTAGTTCTCACTTGTATTATCGACCTGACGTCTGTCATACGGCCCCTTTTTCTGCTTCATCTTACTCACTATCTCTTTTGTCATCGAGGGAGCTCTGGCCTTGGTTGCCCTACCTTTCCCCCTCGTGGGAATGTATCTAGATTGTACCTGAACCATCTCCTCTTTAAAGGCCGTCCATTGTTCGATTACAGTTTTGCCTGCCAAGGTTTGATTCCAATTTACCTGGGCCAGATCCGTACTCAACCCATTGAAATTGGCCCTCCTCCAATTTCAAAGCATTTTTTACTCTAGATTGCTTCTTGTCCTTTTCCATAATTAATCAAACCTTATGATACTCTGATCACTGTTCCCTAAATGTTCCCCCACTGACACTTGCTCCACTTGACGCACTTCATTCCCTAGAACCAGATCCAGCAATGCCTCCTTCCTCATTGGGCTGGAAACATACTGATCAAGAAAGTTCTCCTGAACACACTTCAGAAATTCCTCCCCCTCTTTGCCCTTTACACTATTACTATCCCAGTCTATATTAGGATAGTTGAAGTCCCCCATTATCACTATTCTATAGTTCTTGCATCTCTCTGTAATTTCCCTGCAAATTTGCTCCTCTATATCCTTCCCACTAGTTGGTGGCCTATAGAATACACCCAGTAGTGTAATGGCGCCTCTATTGTTTCTTAACTCTAAACAAATAGATTCTATCATTGACCTCGCAAGGACATCCTCTCTATCCAGCACTGCAAGGTTCTCCTTAATCTATACTGCCACCCCCCCTCCTTTTTTTCCTTCCCTATCTTTCATGAACACCTTGTATCCAGGAATATTTAGTACCCAATCCTGCCCTTTTTTGAGCTAGGTCTACGTTATTGCCACTACATCATATTCCCATGTGGCTATTTGCTCCTGCAGCTCACCAACCTTATTTACAACACTTCATGCAATTACACACATGCTCTCTAAACCTATCTTAGACCTTCACGTATTCTCTCTTAGTCTGATCCCACCTAATACTATACTATTTCTTACTCTAGTGTTAGCTGTCTCTCCCAATCCTTTGTGCACCTTGTTTCTCCTTTCTACTGGTACATCCTGGTGCCTACCCCCCTGCCAAATTAGTTTAAACCCTCCCCCACAGCACTAGAGAACATCCCCACGAGGACATTGGTCCCAGCTCTGTTGTGGTGCAACCTGTTCTCCTTGAACAGATCCCTCCTGCCCAGAGACATCTGTAGAAATCTCTTCTTTGGTCACACACCAGCTGTGCATTGATGGAGTGATAGCCCTTTCGGTTTATGAAGACTCCTGGCTCATGTGGTGATCCTCGGATCGCTACGTGTGTGCAATCAATTGCGCCCTCCACCCATGAGAAGCCAGCCAGAGAGGCGAAACCCACTGCCCTCTCATTCTGGCTGATGTTGTTGCGGTGGAAGTTCACGTAATCAGATGCCCTGGCAAACAACCCATCCATCACGTACCTTTTACACTTATGTGCAGACGATTGACACACCCTGGAGATGTCTCCGGTGGTGCCCTGGAAGGATCCAGAGGTGAAGAAATTGAGGGCAGTGGTTACTTTTACTGCGATGGGCAGTGCGTGGCCACCAGGTCCAGTGGGGGGCAGTGCTTCCTCAAGGAGGCTGCAGATGTCTGCGACCACCTGCCAACTCAATCTGAGCCTGCGCAGGCACTATTCCTCAGAGAGGTCCAGGAGGCTCAGCCTCTGCCTGTATATCCTCTCATGTGGGTAGTGCCTCCTGCAACCTCGGCCCCTCTGTTGCTCCCCTCTCTGTTGTTCTCCCGATCCTTGTTGCTCACCTCTCTTTTGTGCACCTGCAGATCCCAACACAGCACAACATGGCTGCCATGGATGGTTATTTTCCTTCTCCTCCTCAGATGTCCTCTGGAACACATCCATTGCACCCACCCCCCCACCCAATCCTGATCTTGTCAGTTTGAGAGGATCCAAAGTTTTGCTAAAGATGTCTCAACACAAGTACTCTCAGTCTCAACAAAGAACTCTCAGACAAACGTTTGCCTGAGAGAACTGAGAGACCAGCTGCAATACCTGAGCTTTTATTGAGATGTGTCAATCTCAGGTTTAAAGGGCCAAATCAACTTCGGCTGCATCTCGCCTCTGTTTCAATAAAATTCGTTGCTGTTTAAGAATCAATTAAAAAGTATTTCCCTCAAGTGGATAAATTGCCCCATTTACGATCCACCCGCCGGCAGTAATTGGGGACGCGACTTCCGGGTTTCGGCTGTGCGCATGCATTCAAACACGCCCACATTAAACCTGGAAGTGGGCGCATTGGACCCGGGCTGCAGTCACGATTTAAAAAGCTGCAAATTTGACCTCCCACCCGCCCCCCAACCCACCCATTCTTGGGGGTTAAAATTCTCCCCTACATTTCTTGGCAAAGTTATTGCGTTTATCAGGACTTGACCGTACCAAAACCCGATGGTCAGAAGTGCTGTATCATCATGCTGTACAAGCCCATAGAAGAGCTGTGATTTTCACCATTTACAATTTTTATAATGTACTAGCCAATGTGGCATTGAACATGGGGAGTCAAGACCTAGTGTAGTTTTCAGATGAAGCAGGGGAATAATTGGACCAGGGCATGCAGACATAATTCAATCCCCATTTTAAGTTCACACATTCTGTCCTTATTTTTATATTTCTATTATAAATTCCTATGTTCCTATTTATAATGGAAACTGTCTATGTAAACTGAAATTATACCCTCCTATCAGTGGTGGTGCTGTGACACTTCCACGGGCAAAAGGGTATAATTACGGCACGACAAGTTTACTCAGGCAGTTTCCAGTATAAATGTGGACGTGGGAGTTTATAATAGAAAAAATTGACAGGAAGTGACAGGCTTATGATTTTTAATATATTTTAAATATTTAAATTAAAAATAGCCCACTTATTGGTACTGAGAATATGCAACATATTGAAGTTATTTATACATTATTAATTTTATTCCCTGGTAATGCCAGAGGGGGAAGAAGATAAAAACTTACACCATAGTACAAGTTACAGGATGGAAGAGATCTTTCAGCTTACATCACTATAATTTTTAACTTTTCCTGCCTCTCCAACTGCCCTAAATAAATGACTGCTTCTCGGGTGCTGTTCCCTCATATCTCACTCAAGTGGCCATTCTTTTTTATTGCCAATTTTCTCCTTTCCTGAAAATGCTGACCCATGCATGGTTACGCTACCACAGGGGACACTTGGTATAATTTCAGCATGATAAATTTAACCAGCAGCCCTCTGCTGCCTCAGCCTAGTTATCATTTTTCACATGTGAGCCTAGACAGTGAGGATCGACAGGGCATACAACCTTGAAGGGCATCACAACACTGTTCCTGTCCTCACCTAACATTCATACTCACTGGGTAGTGATCGGGAGCAGGAACCTAGAGCAGGGAGTTGGGGTTCAGGCCAATTGTTTCGCTCCAATTGCTGCTTTGGTTGATACAGAGTTTTTTCCCCTTAATTGACCTACAGCTTTCTCTCGGTTTTATTTTGCTTCTCCTGCGAGATGGCATGGCAGGCTGCTGGGGGGTAGTGGGCAGATGGGGAGGGGGCGTGGTGTTCATAAATTGCACCATGACGGTATGGGACAGGCTTGATGGACCAGCTGGTCTTTCCCTATCAGCTAACTCAGCACAGACCAGAAGTTGAACCTGGGGCTTAGGTACTGGATGGGGCCTTTATCCATAAAGGCCAAGTGCCCATTCCTAAAATGTGAGCTTACATAATAAGAACTGGCAGTCTATTTTAACATGAGGGTACATCACAGTGAAACAACGCAAGGTTTACGTATATCCACATCCTTGTTAAAGTCATCACAGGGAGGAAAGTGTAGCCCAATGCATAGAAACACAGAGAATTTTTGATCTAGTTTAGCTATTTACTCACAGCAGACCTATATGTAGATAACAATGAAGATAGCTAAGATGTAAAGGTTTGAACACTGCACTGACTGAACACAGGGCATATTTTGGGGGGGATGGATGGGATGTGGTCTTATCCCTCTTGTTAACCCATCTCCCCTCTCAGCCCAGACGCAACCCATCCCTGCTATCAACCTTGACCCCAATCTAACTCCAGTGTTAACCCAATCCTACCCAATCTGTGGGAGGAGCTGTGAGTCACGTTGAGATTGGACTGACGGCAGGGGCATGATTTTAACCCCGAAGAATGGGTGGGTTGGGGGCGGGGGGGGTGGCGGGGGCGCAGGAAAAATGTTTAAAGTTTGGAGTGAGAACGAGTCCCGGCTCCAATGTGCTGAAAAATGAGTTTCACCCAGGCTCATCTGGGTACGTGTGCGCTTTGGAAACGCAGAAGTCCCGCCAGCAATTATAACCAGTGGGATGACATTTAAAGGGGGAATTAACATCGCTGAAGTGCTTAAGTCAATTAAATTTGTGAGGATTGAGGCAGACAAACGATTTTAACTCTGCCTGAACGTGTCTCCCGTGGCCTCTGAAACACATCATGGAAATGGAGGCGAGCTGCAGCCGGCAGCCATTTGGACATTTAAACCAGTGATTGACAAATGGGAATTAAAGGTGAGTTTTTGCAGCGGGGCAAGCAGTTCTCTCAAACAAACATTTGGCTGGGAGTTCTTAGAGTTTAGACTCAGATTTCTTTGTTCACGTTCAGAATTCTTCTATTCAGACATATTTGCCTGGATTTTGGATCCCCTCAAACTGATACCATCAGGATGGAGGGAGCAATGGATGTATTCAGCACTACATCTGAGGAAAAGGCTCATCACCATCCGCGCCAGGCACAGCGGGCAGTTCTGGGAGTTGCAGCTCCGCAAGACAGAGGTGCGCCTCAAGGACCTGCAGAAGAGCAGAGAGGGGAACAATGGAGGGGCTGACGTCGCAAGAGGCACTACCCTCATGAGAGGGTCTACAGGCAGAGGCTGAGCTTCCTGGACCTGTCTGAGGAGCAGTGCCTATGAAGGCGAGGATTGAGTGGCCAGACGCAGACATCTGCAGGCTCATTCATGCAGAGCTGCTCCCGATTGGGCCTGATGGGCACGCATTGCCCGCAACAGTTAAAGTCACCACTGCCCTCAACTTCTTCGCCTCCTGATCCTTCCAGGGGTTCCACAGTGACATCTCTCAGTCGTCTGCCCATAAGTGCACACGACAGTTCATGGATGGCTTGTTTGCCAGGGCATCCCACTACGTCAACTTCCTTGTCGACGATATCAGCCAGACTGAGAGGGTGGTAGGTTTCCACTCTCTGACTGGCTTCCCACGGGTACAGGGTGCAATTGATTGCACACATGTAGCAATCGGAGCATCTCCGCATGAGCCAGGACTGTTCATCAACCAAAAGGGATTTCACTCTATCAATGCGCAGCTGGTTTGTGACCACGAGAAGGGGTTTCTGCAGGTGTGTGTCAAATTCCTGGGCAGCTGCCACGATTCCTTCATTCTGCGCGAATCCAATATCCTGGCCCTCTTCCACGCACAAGACACATTTAAGGGCTGGCTCCTTGGAGACAAGGGTTACTCCCTGCAGACATGGCTTAAGACACCTGTGAAGAACTCACCAGTGAGGCACAGCAGTGTTACGACGGCAGTCACAGCACCACCAGGTGTGTCATAGAGCAAGCCATAGGAATTCTAAAGATGCGCTTCTGGTGCCTGGATCGATCTGAGGGAGCCCTTCAGTACTCACCGGCGAGGGTGTGTAGAATAATAGTCATGTGTTGCATCCTGCACAACATCGCTCAACAGAGAGGGTTACCGGTGGATGAGGTCCCATGTGCTCCAGAAGTAGCTGCACCTGCCATCAACATTGAAGATGAAGACGAGGAGGAGGAGGAGGAGGACGATGAGGAAGGCGATGAGAAGGATAAGGAGGATGACAATGGGAGTCCCATCAGCAGAGCAGCGTCTCACCTGGCTGCTCATCATGCCAGGGAGTCACTCATATTTGTTGGATTCTCATAGGGAGATCTGCAAAGTGACTACAGCCAAGTACTCAGACCACCTGTAATGACCACCACAACCACAACCCCCCACCCCCAGGTTGCACAAAACAGTCCTACAATGACACACACACCCATTGCAAACAGACCCAATGAGTGGCATCAAGTCTCGCC
Source organism: Heptranchias perlo (assembly GCF_035084215.1). Lineage (NCBI taxonomy): Eukaryota > Metazoa > Chordata > Chondrichthyes > Hexanchiformes > Hexanchidae > Heptranchias > Heptranchias perlo. The sequence continues at coordinate 94,201,503 of NC_090327.1, forward strand.
TTTCATGAGCAACCACACCTAGCCAAGCTGTTCCAGTACAACTACAACACTGGCATCTACCCGATAATGTGGAAGATTGCCCAGGTATGTCCTGTCCACAAAAAGCAGGACAAATACAATCCGGCCAATTACCGCCCCATTAGTCTACGTTCAATCATCAGCAAAGTGATGGAAGGTGTCGTCGACAGTGCTATCAAGCGACACTTACTCACCAATAACCTGCTCACCAATGCTCAGTTTGGGTTCCGCCAGGACCACTCGGCTCCAGACCTCATTACAGCCTTGGTCCAAACATGGACAAAAGAGCTGAATTCCAGAGGTGAGGTGAGAGTGACTGCCCTTGACATCAAGGCAGCATTTGACCGAGTGTGGCACCAAGGAGCCCTAGTAAAACTGAAGTCAATGGGAATCTGGGGGAAAACTCTCCAGTGGCTGGAGTCACACCTAGCACAAAGGAAGATGGTAGTGGTTGTTGGAGGCCAATCATCTCGGCCCCAGGGCATTGCTGCAGGAGTTCCTCAGGGCAGTGTCCTAGGCCCAACCATCTTCAGCTGCTTCATCAATGACCTTCCCTCCATCATAAGGTCAGAAATGGGGATGTTCGCTGATGATTGCACAGTGTTCAGTTCCATTCGCAACCCCTCAGATAATGAAGCAGTCCGAGCCCGCATGCAGCAAGACTTGGACAACATCCAGTCTTGGGCTGATAAGTGGCAAGTAACATTCACGCCAGGCAAGTGCCAGGCAATGACTATCTCCAACAAGAGAGGGTCTAACCACCTCCCCATGACATTCAACGGCATTACCATCGCCGAATCCCCCACCATCAAAATCCTGGGGGTCACCATTGACCTGAAACTTAACTGGACCAGCCACATAAATACTGTGGCTACAAGAGCAGGTCAGAGGCTGGGTATTCTGCGGCGAGTGACTCACCTGACTCCCCAAAGCCTTTCCACCATCTACAAGGCACAAGTCAGGAGTGTGATGGAATACTCTCCACTTGCCTAAATGAGTGCAGCTCCAACAACACTCAAGAAGCTCAACACCATCCGGGACAAAGCAGCCCACTTGATTGGCACCCCATCCACCACCCTAAACATTCACTCCCTTCACCACCAGCTCACTGTGGCTGCAGTGTGTACCATCCACAGGATGCACTGCAGCAACTCACCAAGGCTTCTTCGATAGCACCTCCCAAACTCACGACCTCTACCACCTAGATGGACAAGAGCAGCAGGCACATGGGAGCAACACCACCTGCACGTTCCCCTCCAAGTCACACACCATCCCAACTTGGAAATATATCGCCGTTCCTTCATCGTCGCTGGGTCAAAATCCTGGAACTCCCTTCCTAACAGCACTGTGGGAGAACCTTCACCACACGGACTGCAGTGGTTCAAGAAAACGGCTCACCACCACCTTCTCAAGGGCAATTAGGAATGGGCAATAAATGCTGGCCTTGCCAGCAACGCCCACATCCCATGAACAAATAAAAAAAAACATGTGAGGGCCCTTTCACAAAAGGGACTCAAGAATGTCCAAGATGTGGCAATGGTGGTGAGAATCATAATGTTTAATGTGAAGTTAACATAAACCAAATATAAATGAAAAACATGACAGTCTGTCAGACATCCTTGTGCATACCTTTGGTGATTACAAAACCTTCGGCTTCCTCTTCCTACAGCTTCTACGTGGTACATGGTGAATCCCCTGTGGCTGCAGCAGAGGCAGTGGCAGGTTGCTCAGATTCATGCCCAGTCTGCTTAGATGCTTTTGGTCTACAGCCTCTGGGTTTTTGAGCCCGTGAGGGACCCTCCAAAGACTGCTCCACCTGCACATGTGCAGGGGCAGAATCGGCCATTTGGAGAGGAGGCAGCGTTGTGGATAATGGTTGGGGGGGGGGGGGAGGGGGCGCAATGGGTGAGATATGGGAGCGCTTTGATTGGAGTTCCCACTTCCATGTCCCCTTTCGCCATCTTCTCTCTCCTGGGCCAGGGCCACATCACTCCTACCACTCTGCTGAACAGTTTGGAGGACATGTGTGATGCCTTGGAAGGCCAGTCCTAGTGTATCTGTCTACCTGTATAAGGCAGCGGAATGTAGTTCTCCCTGAGCCCGCACGGCCATTGCCAGGGCCTGAATGGATTCATTTCTGAGCCGTGCTTGAAGCTCAATGGAGGCTGCCATTCTCTCCATCACAGACATTGCCGCACTTACCTGCGCCACCAATCCACTAGTGATGGAGTTGGACCCTCCATCCTCTCCACTATTGTGGTGAGTGTGCATGGCACGTTTTCCACTCCCTCGCAAAGTTGCTCCTGTACCTCTAACATTCTCCTTTTCAAGGATGGCCCCCGGGGTTCCGCATCTGTGCCAAGCTGAGCAGAGCTTGGTGAGGAGTGCGCCCATTGATGCGGACTCTCCACCAGTGCCCCTGCCACCAGTGTCTGCTCGTGCTCACTTGTGTGTGGTGACTCACCAGGTGACAACCCATCTATCAGTCTAATAGGACCCACCGAGGTGTGAGTATCTGCGCTGGTGGATGGCTAGCTAAGATGTGACGATGCGCCCTCAGAGGCAGGGAGCTCCTCTGAGGAATCGCCCTCGTTCACGTCTTCAGTCCTTGATGCCTCTTGAAGAGAACATACAGCGATATTAATAGTCATTGCAGAAATAATGTTGTGATGAGCATATTGAAGTTTGCAAGAGGTCAATCATTGATAACATCAATCCATGTTGTGTATGAGGGATGTTAAAGTTCTGACATCAGACGTTTGCAGGGTGCCAGTCTAGACATCCCCGATGGCCAGGCACTCCACTGTCTGGCTCTTCTGCAACGCCTCCTCCTCCACCTCTGTGAGGGCCACTATTTGTGGAGGCCCCCCTCCAGTCCTTGCCTTTTCCCTTGCATTTTGTGCTCTCTTCTCCTACAAGGGGAGAAAGTACAGATGTGTGAGTGAGTGAGGGTGATGTGGTCACCCGATGGAAGCATTGCTTTGGGTCAGGATGACAATGAAGCTGATGCTTCAGAGGGTGATGATCAGAGCGATTGATCACATTGGATCATCATTGGGGTGAGTGGGAGAAGTGGGTGCACAAATTGGGGGGTGAAGAAGTGAACAGAAAGTGAAGGTAACTGGATACTGAGCCTTAAGTGGGTGTGAGGAGTGATGTGATGGAGTAGGCTTCGCAGGGCAGTGTAAGGGGGGGTAATGTTCACCACAGAATGCAGGTCAATCAGTAACTGCACTCACTTTTCCTGATCTGGTTAGGTCATTAAATCTCTCTCCGCATTGCAGCCACGACCAGGCACCGTGCTCCTGCTGTTGACCTGGTCTGCCACCTCCAGCCACGCCTTCTTTGTGACAGAGCCAGGTTTCCTATTCCTGTCTGGTGGATAAAGCACCTCCCTCCTGCTACTCACTGCACCCAGCAATGTCTCCAGGACGACTTTGGAGGTCCTCGGTGCTGCCTTGGCTCTGGAACGTTGCATAGTCATTGTAGCCTCCTTTCTCCTTCAAAATGCATTGTTGGAGTGGCCCTTTAAATAGTGGGCTTTAAACGTGTCATGTGGGTGTGCAGTCCGCGTGCTGCACAGTTTGAGGACGTGAAACCTGGAAGTTGAGTTAAGTGGCTTCAATTGAGTCACGATCACTCGGGAAATCGCACGATTTTTTCTCCAGGTTTCCCACCCGATTATTGACCCCCCCACCCCACTGAGATCCCACCTCCTAGTTAAAATTTAGGCCCAGGTGTTTGGTTGGTGTGAGGGATGCCCCTGGGTTGGGCTGACATTGGAGATTGGGTTCAGGTCAGGGCCAGGCTGACAGCCGGAGTTAGGGTAGGGAGTTAGAGGATCGGCAGTCTTTGCTGGGACTTAAATGCTAAGTTTTCTGTACTACACAGCTTTAAAAGGCACATTACCAATATCTTAACCATTTATGTCACATGAGCTATAAGTTAAATTCCAATCGGGGAGTGTTCCTTACTTATACTTATTTCAACTTTTTTGCTTAAATCAGCAAAGAGAGGAAAATATATATCTAGATTTTATTGCAACTAATAGACTTAAGGAAATATTTTTAATCTAATTTTTTTCCAAATATGTGGCTGTATTTCTAGTATAAAATGAGAATTTAAAGCACTGATATCCAAACTGTGACCCATAGGCCACATACAGCCCTGAGCTGTCAAAAGCCAGGTAACTGAGTCTAGAGGTTTGGAAAGAGCTGTTTTAATACTGTTACTTTATTGCTGGATAAATCATGGGCCCGATTTTACCAGGGGTGCGGGTTCTCGGCGGGTGGTCATTCGGGCGCGTGAAAAACGCGCCGTCCGAATTGAGTGCGTTGCGCGTGCGATCGCGGGATAATTGAGGTAATTAGCCGGCAGTTACGGGTTCTCCGCTTCTCAGCTGCGCGCCGGCGGGCTGCGCATGCGCAGTGACGTCTGAGCGATGGTGAAGCTCTATTTAAAGGGGCAGTCCACCAAAGCCCCTCCAGCCACAACCAAGAGTCTAGGCAACATGGAGGAAGGCAGGGGTAAGGCTGCTCCCTGATTTATGGACCACGCCCTCCAGGTGCTGCTGGACGGGGTCCGGATGAGGAGGGAGACGCTGTTCCCGAGTGATGGAAGGAGGTGCCCTGGCTCCGCCACCAAGAAGGCATGGGAGGAGGTGGCGTCGGAGGTCACCAGCAGGGTCAACACCACCCTAACTTGGATGCAGTGTCGGAAGAGATTCAATGACCTCACTAGGTCCGGGAAAGTGAGTACACTAACGCACTCTGCCTCACTCCGTCTTCCACATCACCTCAAACACCTCACAACCCCATCTCCACTGACAGCACAGCGCTCCCGCACCAATCCTCACAGCCACCCAACTATCATCCTCACAGTGCCTGCAAGTACCCACAGTCCCTGTCCCCACTCGACCACTACCACACACCCCAATGCCCATACAATGGGATGGCCACGTGGCACACGCATCCTCCCATCCATCTGCCACACGCTCAACCCACTCACACCAATGCTTGAAGCGTCTCACAATGCAATCATCACTCAATAACGTTTTTGTGTTTTGCCCTCACAGGAGAAGAGTTGCAAGAACGCCCGGGAAAGGGCCCGCACCGGAGGGGGCCCGCCACACGGGGTGGCTCTGACAGACGCTGAGGTGGAGGCGTTGGAGATCAGCCACACGCTACATTGCCTGTCCGTGGCGGATGGCGAGGCTGGGTCTGGTGAAACGGCCGGTAAGGGAAAGCTGACACTCAGCACTCATGATCGCGAATGATCTTAGCATCACATGGCATATGCCACACCGCCACATTTGGTCACATGCCTGATATTGCCCTCTGTTCTCTTGCAGGGCCGTCTGCAAGCGCCGTATCCGTTGAGGGCGATTCCTCAGAGGACATCGTCACACATGAGCCAAGCATGCACCAGCGCAGATACACACACCTCGGTGGGTCCCCCCCCCTCAGTTAGTTGGGATTGCACATGGTGAATCACTGCGCACACGTAAGCATGAGCAGACCCTGGTAGCAGGGTCAGCCGCGGAGGGTCCACGTCGGTGGGAGCACTCTTCTCCAGGCTCTGCTCAGCCGGACCCAGATGCTGAACCCAGGGGGCCACCAATCAAAAGGAGAGTCGTCGAGGGGCACCAACACATTGCCGAGGTACTGAGAGAGGTGCCACGCGCACTCTCCACAATCGCACGGAGGATGGAGGAGTCCAACTCCTGCATGAGGGGAATGGTGGCACAGGTGCAGGAGGGTATCGCCAAGATAGTGTCGCAGGGACGTGAAGGCATCTCTGAGATAGTGTCGCGGGTAGGTGCGGGAATGTCTGCGGTGGAGGACAGGCTAGCCTCCCTCGAGCGTCACGCACAGCTCAACAATGAGTCCATCCAGGCCCTCACAACAGCTGTTCGGATTCAGGGTGAGCAACATTCTGCCGCCATAAACAGGTTGACAGATACATTGGAGGTGGCCTTGCAAGGTCTCACACACGTCATCCAAACTGCCGTCCAGCAGGGTGGAAGGGATGATGTGGGCCTAGGCCATGAGAGGGAAGATGGTGAACGGGGACACGGAAGTGTGGACGCTACTCAAGGTGCCCCCACGTCTCACCCGTTGCCCCCCTCTCAACCAGTGCCCGCAATAGTCCCTCCTCTCCAGGTGGCCGAGTCTGCCCCTGTACAGGTGCAGGAGGAGCAGTCTGTGGAGGTGCCCTCTTGGGCACTGAAACCCAGGGGGCGTCAGCCCAAAGCATCTACCCGGTCAGGGCACGAACAGGAGCAACCTGCCACCACCTCTGCTGGAGCCACAGGGGTAGCACCACGTAGGGGTACCAGAAAAAGAAAACCCAAGGTTCTGTGAACACACAGGGATTGCACCAGGGTGTTTGACGATTTGTTATCTTTTTATTTCTAGTCCTTGATTGGCACCACACAATAAACTCAATTTTTCTCACCAATGCTGCCACCTCTTGTCCATTATTCTGCGGCTTATGCAATAGGTCCCTTCCATGCGCCTCATCATGACGACGAACACCCGGTCCCACCCATTGGGCATAATACAGTGGGTGCAGGTGTACAGGCACCACTCTTCTGTGGAGGGGGCTTGTATGGACCCTCGTCTGTGCACGTTATGATATGTGAACGCCTGACACAGTGTGATGTTAGGAGAACCGTTGGCATATGAGTGCCTCCCTGGCCTGACGAGCACGCAGGTGAGCCGGTGTTCGGCCCATGGGTCGTTCCTCCTCCTATCGCTCGTACTCCTCCTCCTCCTCCTCATCGTCATCCTCAATGTGGGTGGCGGGTGTGGATGGGGCCTCCTCCAGCGGCACCCCTCTCTATTGTGCCATGTTGTGCAGGGCACAGCAGACAACTATAATTCGTCCCACTCTGAGTGGCGTGTATTGGAGCGCTCCCCCGGAACGATCAAGGCACCTGAAGCGCATCTTGAGCAGCCCTATAGCCTGCTCGATTGTAGACCTGGTAGCAATGTGGCTGTCATTATATCGACGCTGCGGCTCGGTAATGGGGTTCCTCAGAGGTGTCATAAGCCACATGTGCAGGGGATATCCCTTGTCGCCGAGGAGCCAGCCGTTGCCGGTGTTGGGTGCGTGGAATAGGGGCGGGACGGTGGACTCCCTGAGGATGAAGGCATCGTGGCAGCTGCCAGGGTATCTGGCGCACACGTGTAGGAATCTCTGGCGGTGGTCACAAATTAGATGGGCGTTCATGGAGTGATACCCCTTCCTGTTGATGAACAGCCCAGGCTCATGTGGAGGTGCCCGTATTGCTATGTGGGTGCAATCGATTACACCCTGCACCCGTGGGAAGCCAGCCACAGCATGGAATCCAACCGCCCTCTCCGTCTGGCTGCGCTCATCCATGGCGAAGTTGATGTAGTTCGAGGCCCTGCGGAACAACCCATCGGTGACCTGCCTTATGCACTTGTGTGCAGACGACTGAGAGACCCCGGTGATGTCCCCCGTGGCACCCTGGAAGGATCCGGAGGCGAAGAAGTTGAGGGCAGTGGTGACTTTGACGGCAACGGGTAAGAAGATGCTGCTTGGTCCATTCGGGAGCAGCTCGTCATTAAGGAGGCTGCAGATGTCGGCGACTACCTGGCGAGTGACTCTGAGCCTCCGTATGCACTGCTGCTCAGAGAGGTCCATGAAGCTGAGCCTCGGTCTGTAGACCCTGTGCGGAGGGTAGTGCCTCCTGCGACGCATCTCTCTCTGCGGTTGCCCTCCCTCCTGCTGTGCAGGTGGATGTGCCACAGCACCGTGTTGTGGGGATCCACGTCTCTGAGGCGGACGGCGTGGACTGCGAGGCTGCTGAGGCTGGTGATGCTGTTCGTCCTCCGAGGATGTCAACGCAGCACCCATCTGGCAGGTGTAGGTCTGAGGGGTTGTGCACGGTAGAAAAGTGTGTCCTCGCACAGGGGTTGGACTTCCACGCCGGTGAATCTTCTTGATTGGAGGAGGGTGGTGGAGGGCAGGCGTTGCCCAATGTTACGGAGTGTCCTCCTGCGTTGGTGAAGGCTCTCCCCCCCCACCTGTGGAATGCACCTTGGCAGCTGCCACAGGCTGCTGGCTGCAACACGTCCGTTGGGAGTGAGAGTGTTTCCCCCAGTATGGGAAACAGTCTCAGTTCAATGTAAAATCCCACACTTGGTAAAAAAACAGCTCAATCAGGTCAGTTAATGACCTGAAATGGCTACATAAATACTCTCAAGTGGAACCCCGCTGGCTTTAAGTGCCTGCGGGATTCCCACCTGCGGGGTCTGCGCGCACACGCCGGCGCGTTGGCGTGGAACCCGGAAGTGGGCGGGATCGAGGCGGGATCCGGTCGGGGTCGTCCTTTTGCCGATTTTCGAGGCCCCCCCGCCGAGAACGCACCCGAGAGCGGGTGCTAAAATCGGGCCCCATAAATCAGAATACCTAGATCTGATAGTATGAACAACTTGAGACATAAATAAGTTAATGGGAACAAGGATTTAAAATTTACAAGTGGCCCCTGAGGCTCCATTGGAATGGACTTACGTGGCCCACGAAGACAAAAAGCTTTGTACAAGTTTCCTGATGCATGATGTTTCATCGTGAAGCAATATGAAATATTCTGCAACATTTCTGCTTAGTCTAACATGTGTAACAAACCTATTAGAATTACCTTGTATTACTGCGGTGTTCTGAATGGACACAAAGGCACAAATATTTTGTGGAGAAAACAATTTAGCTAGCACCAGCCAAGATACTGTCTGCATGAATTTTTAATGACACCAAGATCCAGAGGTAAAAGAATACCACATATGACAAATAATTCTAGAAGCTGTAAGAGCTGCACCAAGAAGAGTCAACTGGCAACAAGCTGCAGGTTTCTTTCTGGCATATGCAGTGGTAAAAGGGCAGTAATAGGGAGGAGGCCAATATTGTACAATTAAATGACAAAAATAAATGTTTAGCTAAATAACCATATAAAAACAGTTAAGTAAATCAGTTTTCTATATAAAAATATAAAAGGTGTAGTTAAACACACTAAATTTATTTTGAAAAGGTCAACAATAAATATTGCATTTCTTTAAACTCTGCAAGTTAAGAAGTAGGCAATGCACTACCTATACCTACTTATTAATTTACAGATTTTAAAGAAATGCTTTATTTTCTGCACTGATATGGTCTCTTTATATACATGTCACAGTGCTCTAGGCTTGTACTCTCAACTTCTAATCCCTTCTCTGATCTTGTGTAACCTGCTACCTACAAATGCACCTTCCCTCACAGTGTGTCTTGTGTGCGCAAGCCTCCCCAACTAACCATACCTGTCCTTTCCTGCTTTTATCGTATCATATTAGGTACAGCACAGGAGGAGGCTATTCGGCCCGTCGTGCCTGTGCTGGCTCTTTGAAAGAGCTATCCAATTAGTTCCATTTCCCTGTTCTTTCCCCATAGCCCTGTAATTTTTTTCCCTTCATATAGTTATCCAATTCCCTTTTGAAAATTACTATTTAATCTGCTTCCACCACCCTTTCAGGCAGTGCATTCCAGGTTATCACAACTCTCTGCATAAAAAAATGTTTCCTCATGTTGCTTCTGGCTCTTTTGCTGATCACCTTAAATCTGAGTCCTCTGGTTACCGACCCTTAGAATCATAGAATCATAGAAGTTACAACATGGAAACAGGCCCTTCGGCCCAACATGTCCATGTCGCCCAGTTTATACCACTAAGCTAGTCCCAATTGCCTGCACTTGGCCCATATCCCTCTATACCCATCTTACCCATGTAACTGTCCAAATGCTTTTTAAAAGACAAAATTGTACCCGCCTCTACTACTGCCTCTGGCAGCTCGTTCCAGACACTCACCACCCTTTGAGTGAAAAAATTGCCCCTCTGGACCCTTTTGTATCTCTCCCCTCTCACCTTAAATCTATGCCCCCTCGTTATAGACTCCCCTACCTTTGGGAAAAGATTTTGACTATCGACCTTAATAGAATCATAGAAGTTACAACATGGAAACAGGCCCTTCTGCCACTGGAAACAGTTCCTCCTTATTTTCTCTATCAAAACCATTCATGATTTTGAACACCTCTATCAAATCTCTTCTTAACCTTCACTGTTCTAAGGAGAACAACCCCAGCTTCTCCAGTCTTTCCACATAACTGAAGTTCCTCATCCCTGGCAGCATTCTAGTAAATCTCTTCTGTACCCACTCTAAGACCTTGAAATCCTTCCTAAAGTGTTGTGCCCAGAATTGACCACGATACTCTAGCTGAGGCCTAATCAGTGTTTTCTAAAGGTTTAGCATAACTTCCTTGCTTTTGTGCTCCATGCCTCTATTAATAAAGCCCAGGATCCCATATACTTTTTTAACAGCCTTCTCAACTTGTCCTGCCACCTTCAAAGATTTGTGTATGTGCATCTCCAGGACTCTTTGTTCCTGCACTTCCTTTAAAATTGTACCATTTAGTTTATATTGTCTCTCCTCATTCTTCCTACCAAAATGCATCACTTCACACTTTCCTGTGTTAAAGTTAATCTGCCATGTGTCTGCCCATTTCACCAGTCTGTCATGTCCTCCTGAAGTCTGGTACTATCCTCCGCATTGTTTACTATATTTCCGAAGTTTCGTGTCATCTGCAAACTTTGAAATTATACCCTCTATACTCAAGTCCAGGTAATTAATATATTTCAAAAAGAGCAGTGGTCCTAATACGGACCTTTGGGAGACACCACTGTATACTTCCTTCTAGTCTGAAAAACGACCGCTCACCATACTCTCTGCTTTTTGTCTCCATGCTGCCACTGCCCCTTTAATCCGATGGGCTTTAATATTGCGAACAAGTCTATAATGTAGTACCTTATCAATTGCCTTTTGAAAGTTCACATACACAACATCAACCGCGCTACCCTCATCAATCGTCTCCGTTACTTCATCAAAGAACTCAATCAAGTTAGTCAAACACAAATTTTCTTTAACCAATCTGTGCTGACTTTCATTTATTAGCCCATATTTTTCCAAGTGCCAATTAATTTTGTCCCAGATTATTGTCTCTAAAAGTTTCCCCACCACCAACATTAGGCTGACCGGCCCGTAATTGCTGGGTTTATCCCTCTCTCATTTTTTGAACAGGGGTGTAACATTTGCAATCTTCCAGTCCTCCGGCACCATCCCCATATCTAAGGAGTATTGGAAGATTGTGGCCAGAACCTCCTCAATTTCCACCCTTACTTCCCTCAGTAACCTAGGATGCATGGTATCTGGACCGGGTGATTTTTCTACTTTGAGTATTGCCAATCTTTTAAGTACCTCCTCTTTATCTATTTGTATCCTATCCAACATTGCTACTATCTCCTCCTTTACTGCTACAATGACAGCATCCTCTTCTCTAGTGAAAACAGATGCAAAGTATTCATTTAATGCCTCAGCCATGCCCTCTGCCTCCACAAGAATCTTATAACCTTATGTATCAAACTGTGTTAACAAAAGACTCTGTTCAGCCTTCACTGCAATACTTATGTCCTCTCTTCTCTTTCATAGAAGAAGGTAGCCAGGAATTTCAGGCCCCGAGTGGTGGTTCCCTCCCATCCCCCAATAATAGACCTCTGACCCCTCATGAAGAAGAAGCCTCTGAGATCCTGAGGAGCCATGTGGCCAAATCTATTTGGGAAGAGTAGTACGAGGGCCAGTGGGCCTGCAGGTTTGACTGGACTATCTGCAACTTGTGGATATAATGGGTTAGAAGATTTTTGTAAACACACCAATCAATGCTGAAATTTCAGACAAAGTTTGTGGACATTAAAAGGCTGTGAACTCAACCATTTCCTTGTTTTCTACAAGCTTAACTTAAATCAGGTACAATTCTGGTGTAAATGGCAGAATTTCTTGGACAGCAGTGTTGGGACTCTTTACCTGTCATTTGCATACATCTGCCAGTAACCAATTCGGCAGGAATTTAACGTGGTATTTTAGAACAGCTTTAACTTTGGCCAGTCTGACTTACACCCCGAATGCCAGACCCCTATAATAGAACTACACCACCATTATTCTTCCATGGTACCCCAAAAACATCCCTTGGCTATGTACAGGTGTGAATTTTTTTTGTACCTGAATAAGTGCATCAAAATCCTTATCCAGTATTTGCTGAAATAGGATTTTCGAAACTGGGATATGTAAAACTTTCAGTAACCATGTCACTCCGTTTTTGTAGAATAACTGTAATGTGGCAACAGTAATGTATGATAATAACCATGGAACTTGTGTAAAATTAACAACATTTTTTGTTGGTATTTTTAAAGTTATATTAGATTGTTGATTTTTTTTCATTTAAAGAAGCCATTATCACTTTAGTACAAAAAGCACAACAATTTCCAAGAGGAGGTGCCATTGAAATACAATCCATTTAAATTATGTATGCTGCTGATAATAAGGATTTTGTAAAAATTGAGAAATCAAAGTGAAAGGCCAAGGTTCCATAATGGAGGAAACCACCAAGATTAAAAAAAAAGTCAAAGCAAATCAGGAAGTAGAAATTAGATGAAGCCAAGCTTGAGTATGAAAATCCAGAAGCTATTAGGAGGAAGGAAATACATAAGAACATAAGAAATAGGAGCAGGAGTAGGCCAATCGGCCCCTCGAGCCTGCTCCGCCATTCAATAAGATCATGGCTGATCTGATCCTAACCTCAAATCTAAATTCATGTCCAATTTCCTGCCCGCTCCCCGTAACCCCTAATTCCCTTTACTTCTAGGAAACTGTCTATTTCTGTTTTAAATTTATTTAATGATGTAGCTTCCACAGCTTCCTGGGGCAGCAAATTCCACAGACCTACTACCCTCTGAGTGAAGAAGTTTCTCCTCATCTCAGTTTTGAAAGAGCAGCCCCTTATTCTAAGATTATGCCCCCTAGTTCTAGTCTCACCCATCCTTGGGAACATCCTTACCGCATCCACCCGATCAAGCCCCTTCACAATCTTATATGTTTCAATAAGATCGCCTCTCATTCTTCTGAACTCCAATGAGTAGAGTCCCAATCTACTCAACCTCTCCTCATATGTCCGCCCCCTCATCCCCGGGATTAACCGAGTGAACCTTCTTTGTACTGCCTCAAGAGCAAGTATGTCTTTTCTTAAGTATGGAGACCAAAACTGTATGCAGTATTCCAGGTGCGGTCTCACCAATACCTTATATAACTGCAGCAATACCTCCCTGTTTTTATATTCTATCCCCCCGAGCAATAAAAGCCAACATTCCGTTGGCCTTCTTGATCACCTGCTGCACCTGCATACTAACTTTTTGATTTTCTTGCACTAGGACCCCCAGATCCCTTTGTACTGCAGTACTTTCCAGTTTCTCGCCATTAAGATAATAACTTGCTCTCTGATTTTTCCTGCCAAAGTGCATAACCTCACATTTTCCAATATTGTTTTGCATCTGCCAAATCTCCGCCCACTCACCCAGTCTGTCTATATCCCCCTGTAAGTTTTTTATGTCCTCCTCACTCTCCACTTTCCCTCCCATCTTTGTATCATCTGCAAACTTTGATATGTTACACTCGGTCCCCTCCTCCAAATCGTTAATATAGATTGTAAAGAGTTGGGGACCCAGCACCGACCCCTGTGGAACACCACTGGCTACTGGTTGCCAGTCCGAGAATGAACCATTTATCCCAACTCTCTACAGAGAGGTAAAGGGAACCATGGTTTCGAGGTCCTAGAAAAATGAATTAGAGTAGAAGGCTCTGCAATGAGTCTTGATTTTAATACAGTGAAGATGTAGGGAGAAGGAAGTGCGTAGGACTGTGCTTTTGAAGCTTACGGGGTATAAGACATGAAGGCTCAGATGAGCACTGTCCATTGTAATATCAATAACATTGAGAGATACAAAAAGGTTTATGATGGAGACAGTGAGAGAAAGCGAGAGAGAGAGGGTGGAGGCTAAAGGTGAGAGAGCAATCGCCTATCAGACAACAGGCTTTTTCTTGCACCCTGTTCAGAAGTGTGAAAAGAATTTCACCCACATAATGGAGCTGTATTCAAATTTTGTGTGAACTTGGGTTTATAAAAAGCTTAGAGTTGTTGAGGAAACAGCTTTTTGGGAGCACCGTTATGTAAAGTAGATAGAATGCTAAATCCTATAAAGTATGGGAATATTGGGCCCGATATTTATGGGGAGGCGGGAGGGAGCGGGGAGGAGTAATAGCAGCCGGATAAACCGTAAGTGCAGGTAACGCAGAGGTTCCGCCGAATTTAACGGCAGGATCTCATTTGAATTATTTTCCTCCGTTGCCCGGCTGGCGCCGGCCAGATTGAGAGGCTGGATGGCTGTCGGGAGGGAAGGCCTGCAGCACAGGGCCATAGTTGGAGACCAGAGAGGAGGGAAGGAGGAAAGGAGAAATTGCAGTTTTCGAGGGTGGGGGAGGAAGAGATCAAGGGGAGGGGAGATCGTGGGGGGAGATTGTGGGGAGGGGAGGTTGCAGGAGGGGGGGGATCGCGGGGGGGGGAGAGATCGCGGGGGGCAAGAGATCGCGGGTCAGCCTGGAGATCATGGGGAGGGAGGCAGATCGCGGCAGGTTAGATTGCGAGGCCGAGGGAGGAGCACTCCTGCTCCTCCTAGCCCACAGGCAGTGCTATAAAAAGCACTTATATGCTGGATCCGGCCGTTCTCGCCAACCTTTTGCTGCTAGGTTTCCCGAGCCCTGGGAAACCTGCCCCGGAGTCGTTAAATCTAAATGGCATCTAAAATCTGAGGCACGCAGTCTCATTAACATATTTAAATGACTGACCTGCCTCTCGAGAGCAGGTTACTTGCCCACCCCTCAACCTACCCCGGTTAAACCGAAAGAGGGCGTGTTTATGCCAGTTTGGGGTCGGGTTTCAGATTTTGAAGCCTTTAATCCAATTCCCCCACCCCTCTTGGGGGGGTTAAAATTTCCCCTGTTGTATCGGAAATCCTAATAGGTGATCGCTATTAGTCAAAAGGTGTCAGATGAATCTTTTCCTCCTTTTCACAACACATGCATATTGGAGAACAGGTTTGGAATTTATCATACGCACCTAAATTAGCTTGCCCTTGAATCATCTTACATAATCTAGTCCAAATTATATTGACATAAACCAAACTGATCACCACAGGACTGTAGTACAACACAGGGGATGAAGTTTCAAAGTTAGCAAAGATGAAGTCTGACACAGGGATGCATTAACTTACACTATATTTAACAATATCTATAATAACACAATTGATACAATCATAATGTTTAAATATTGTAAGGTTACAATAAGTAATTGGGTATGGATTATTGCCGAAGTTTAGATCATCATCGGTACAACTATAATTTAAGTGTATAACAATTTCTCAGCCTTAGTTGAGCTTGGCTTAATAACAGTATCACAGAGCTATGAAACAAAAACAGATGATGATCGAAACATTCAGCAGGTCAGGCAGCATCTGTGGAGAGAACAAAGGATTTAACGTTTTGGGTGTGACTGATTTTCCTTGCTCCCCTCTGCCCAGGGCTGGACAGGAGCCACACACCAAGAATGCACTGCACTTGGCTAGTACGTCTGTATATTCTGTCCCAGCCCATTAACATGACTTGAGGGCACGTTGGAGCATACTCTGCCCGACAGCGCTAGAAAACCAGGAAGAAATTGTCCTGGTCGCCAGCCATAACACGTTCTGGCTGTCTATGGAGAGCAGCAGTAACAAAGATCCCAAGGCCTGAAGATCTGCTGAATGAGTGTTTCAAATGGTTGAATTTACCTATTGGGGCCCTCTACTTTACCATTAGTCCCCTCAGTCGCCACATGGGACTATGATACAGTGGCAATAACAGAGACCTGGCTCAAAGAAGGAGAGGATTGGGTACTTAATATTCCTGGCAATGAGGTATTCAGGAAACATAGGGCAGGAAAGAAAGGAGTGGGGTTAGGGGAGGGGGTGTGGCAGTATTGATTAAAGTAACTATTGTAGCACTGAAAAGGGATGATGTAGTTGAGGGGTCAAAGATAGAATCTATTTGGTTAGAATTAAGGAACAATAGAGGAGCTATTACGTTTCTGGATGTATACAATAGGCCACCAAATAGTGGGGAGGAGATAGAGGAGAAAATTTGCAGGCGAGTTACAGAAAGATGCAAGAACTATAGATTAGTAATAATGGGGGACTTCAATTATCCCAATATAGACTGGGACAGTAACAGTGTAAAGGGCAAAGAGCGGGAGGAATTCCTGAAATGTGTACTTTCAGAACAGTGTGTTTCCAGCCCAAATAGGAAGGAAACAGTGCTGGATCTAATTCTGGGGAATGAAGTGGAGCAGGTGGAGCATGTTTCAGTGGGGGAGCATATGGGGAACAGTGATCATAATATCATCAGGTTTAAAATAGTTATGGAAAAGGACAGGGAACAATCAAATGTGAAAAAACTTGACTGGAGGAGGGCTAATTTCAGTGAGTTAAAAAGCAATGTAGGCCTACAAGGAAGAGTTGGTTTGGGTATAGATTAGAAACATTCCTATGAGGGGGAAAGTTAGGGCATCCAAAGCTAGAGCTCCCTGGATGACCTTCTCAAGGGCAATTAGGGATGGGCAATAAATGCTGGCCTTGCCAGCGACGTCCACATCCCATGAACGAATTTTTAAAAAATGATGAAAGATATAGAGATTAAAATGAAACAAAAAAAGGAAGCTTATGACGAGTGTAAGGTTCATAATACAGTAGAGAATCGGGCTGAATTCAGAAAGTACAGAGGAGATCTAAAAAAGGGAATAACGGGGTAAAGAAAGAGTATGAGAATAGATTAGCAACTAACATAAAAGAGAACCCAAAAGCCTTTTATAAACATATAAATAGTAAAAGGGTAGTCAAAGGAAGGATGGGGCTGATTAGGGACAAAAAAGGAAATCTTTTTGTGGAGGCAGAGGGCATGGCTGAGGCACTAAATGAATACTACGCATTGGTCCTCACTAAAAGCGAGGATGCTGCCATTATTGCAGTAAAGGAGGGGGTAGTAGCGATATTGGTTAGGATAAAAATAGATAAAGAGGAGGTTCTTAAAAGATTGGCAGTACTCAAAGTAGAAAAGTCTTCTGGTCCAGGTGGGATGGATCCTAGGTTACTGAGGGAAGTAAGGGTGGAAATTACGGAGGCTCTGGCCACAATCTTCCAATCCTCCTTAGATATGGGGACGGTTCCAGAGGACTGGAGAATTGCAAATGTTACACAAAAATGGGGAGAGGGATAAACCCGACTATTACAAGCTAGTCAGCCTAACATCAATGGTGGGGAAACTTTCAGAGACAATAATCCGGGACAAAATTAATTGGCACTTGGAAAAGTATGGGCTAATAAATGAAAGTCAGCATGGATTTGTTAAAGGAAAATTGTGTTTGATTAACTTGATTGAGTTCTTTGATGAAATAACAGAGAGGATTGATGAGGGGAGTGCGGTTGATGTTGCGTATATGGACTTTCAAAGGCATTTGATAAAGTACCATATTATAGACTTGTTCGCAAAATTAAAGCCCATGGGATTAAAGGGATTGTGGCAGTCTGGATGCAAAATTGGCTAAGGAACAGAAAGCAGAGAGAAGTGGAGGGAAGTATACCATGGTGTTCCCCAGGGGTCAGTATTAGGATCACTGCTCTTCTGGATATATATTAATGACCTAGACTTTGGTATAATTTCAAAGTTTGCAGATTACACGAAACTCAGAAATGCAGTAAACAATGTGGAGGATAGTAACAAACATCAGGAGGACATAGATAGACTGGTGAAATGGGCAGACACATGGCAGATGAAATTTAATGCAGAGAAGTGTGAAGTGATACATTTTGGTAGGAAGAATGAGGAGAGGCAATATAAACTAAATGGTACAATTTTAAAGGGGGTGCAGGAACCTGGGGGTGTATGTACACAAATCTTTGAAAGTGGCAGGACAAGTTGAGAAGGCTGTTAAAAACGCATATGGGATCGTGGGCTTTATTAATAGAGGCGTAGAGTACAAAAGCAAGGAAGTTATGCTAAACCTTTAGAAAACACTGGTTAGGCCTCAGCTGGAATATTGTTTTCAATTCTGAGTACTTTAGGAAGAATGTCAAGGCCTTAGAGAGGGTGCAGAAGAAATTTACTTGAATGGTACCGGGGAAGAGAGACTTCAGATATATGAAGAGACTGGAGAAGCTGAGGTTGTTCTCCTTAGACATGGGTGTTACCCAAGTGCCCAGCCTACACACCACCTTGCCTGTGTCCATGACCATTAGCATGCAAGTAGCATCTGCTAGCAGTAGGCTGATGGTCCCAAGCTGCATGATTTATTTGCACTGTTAGAGGCCAATTAAATGCCAGCAAACAAAGTCTTCTCCATAGTGATTTGGACATGCATATGCATGTGTGAAAGAGCTTAACATTTGCCTGAGTATGTTGCATGCTGCTTTAATGAAGTTGCACCAAATTGATACTAAACTGTTTGTAAGATTAAGTTCATAGTTTGCATTTAATGTATTCAATAGCTATATACACAGAGTAAGCAAATTAGGGGTACCTTTATTAAGACCTGAATTTTTTTCATCTACTTCCACCATCAATGAACAAGGGAGACTGCATTAGCTTACTTGGCCACCTCTACCCAGGCATTTAAGACATTGGCCCTCATTGGAGGGTTCACCTCTGCTCCATAGAGGGCAACTCTCCAATGCTGCACCTTTTGGAGTTGGAGGGGGAGCAGAGTGACACTGTGAATTAGGGCAAAAAAGGAGAGCAGTGTCATATTGAATGGGGGGAGGGGGAAAGGGTGGAAGAAGACAGACAGGTTTAATTGAGGAGGAGAGGGACAAGTGTGCCGGTATCAACAAAAAAGAAGAATAAATATGTACTTCTAGACAAGGTAAGTTAAACTCCCCACACCATTATGCACTTTCATCACACATTATAAAGTTGTTACCCATAATCTTTTGCAATATTCAAAACTACAATCCGGGAGTTGTTTTAAAAATATGGAGATATATGTTATGAGATGCTATTTCACTTCTTGGCTACTCATTTTTTTTTCTTCCATGGTTTATTTAAAGAATTCCTCCTCATTTTAATGGACGTGGATGGAGTACATTCGGTTCTTGAGGTGACCGAGCCTCACAGGTACTGGTGAAACCAGAAAGTTGATTTACTTGGTTGGGTCCCTGAAATTAGAAGATAAACAAGCACCTATACCCTTGAATTGTTACCAGTCTCAGGCAAACCTTGTATGCAACCCACCACAACGTAAAAAGTGATCTGTTTCTCCCATAATTTAGCCTGGATGGCAATCTTTTATTCACACAAATTATTCTTAATCTAGAACAGCCTTTTCATCTGGAGTATGGATAAACATGTAGGGAAATTCAGATCCATTCATACTCACAAACCTGTGTAATAGCACTTCCTATCTTTTGCCAGTCTGAGTAGCTACCCTTAACCCCTACTTTTGGTTTTCTGTTTTGTAGCCAACTTGCTATCCATTCTGCTACCTAGACCATAAGACCATAAGAGATAGGAGCAGGAGTAGGCCAATTGGCCCCTCAGCCTGCTCCACCATTCAATGAGATCATGGCTGATCTGATTTTTACCTCAACTCCACTTTCCTGCCCTTTTCCCCATATCCTTTGACTCCCATGCTGATCAAAAATGTGTCTAACTCAGCCTTGAATGTATTCAATGACTCAGCCTCCACTGCTTTTTGGGGTAAAGAATTCCAAAGATTCACGACCCTCTGGGAAAAGAAATTCCTCCTCATTTCTGTCTTAAACGGGCGACCCCTTATTCTGAGACTATGCCCCCTAGATTTAGATTTCCCCATGAGGGGTAAAATCCTCTCAGCATCGACCCTATCGAGTCCCCTCAGAATCTTATATGTTTCAATAAGATCTCCTCTCATTCTTCTAAACTCCAATGAGTACAGACCCAACCTGTTCAATCTTTCCTCATAAGACAACCCTTCCACACCCGGAATCAACCTAGTGAACCTTCCCTGAACTGCCTCCAATGCAAGTAAAACCTTCCTTAAATAAGGGCACCAGACCTGTACGCAGTTCTCCAGGTGTGGTCTCACCAGCACCCTGTACAGTTGTAGCATGACTTCCCTGCTTTTATACACCATCTCCCTAGAAATAAAGGTCAATATTCCGTTTGCCTTCCGGATTACCTGCTGCACCTGTACGTTGACTTTTTGTGTTTCATGTACGAGGACACCCAGATCCCTCTGTACCGCAGCATTTTGTAGTATTTCTCCATTCAAATAATATTTTGCTTTTTTATTTTTCCTCCCAAAGTGGATGACTTCACATTTTCCCACATTATATTCCATCTGCCAAATTTTTGCCCGTTCACTTAATCTGTCAATATCCCTTTGCAGATACTTTGTGTCCTCATCGCAACTTGCTTTTCCACCTATCTTTGTATCATCAGCAAATTTGGCCACAAGACACTCTGTTCCTTCATCCAAGTCATTGATATATATTGTAAATAGTTGAGGCCCCAGCACTGAGCCCTGCGGCACCCCACTAGTTACAGATTGCCATTTTGAAAATGACCCTTTTATTCCAACTCTTTGTTTTCTGTTAGTTAGCCAATCCTCTATCCATGCCAATATATTACCACAACACCATGAGCTCTTACCTTGTGCAGTAATCTTTTATGTGGCACCTTATCGAATGACTTTTGGAAATCCAAATATACTTCATCCATTGGTTCCCCTTTATCCACCCTGCCCGTTACTTCCTCAAAGAACTCTAATAAATTTGTCAAACACGATTTCCCTTTCATAAAACCATGTTGACTCCCCTTGATTGTATTATGAGTCTCCAAATGTCCTGCTACTACTTCCTTAATAATGGATTCTAGCATTTTCCCAATGACAGATGTTAGGCTAACTGGTCTATAGTTACCTGCTTTCTGTCTCACTCCCTTCTTGAATAGGGGTGTTACGTTTGCGTTTTTCCAATCCGATTTAATGAATTCTGGAAGACTACAACCGATGCATCCACTATCTCTGTAGCCACTTCTTTTAAGACACTCGGATGCAAGCCATCAGGTTCAGGGGACTTGTCAGCCTTTAGACCCATTAGTTTATCTAGTAATTTTTCTCTAGTGATAGTGATTGTTTTTAGTTCCTCCCTCCCCTTTGCCCCTTAATTTTCTACTATTATTGGTATATTATTAGTGTCTTCTACTGCGAAGACAGATACAAAATATCTGTTCAATTCCTCTGCCATTTCCTTGTTTTCCATTATTATTTTCGCAGTCTCATCGTCGAAGGGACCAATGTTTACTTTAGCTACCCTCTTCCTTTTTATATACTTGTAGAAGCTTTTACTGTCAGTTTTTATATTTCTTGCTAGTTTACTCTCATAATTTATTTTCTCCCTCTTTATTATTCTTTTAGTCATCCTTTGCTGGTTTTTTAAATTTTCCCAATCTTCGGGCTTACCAGTAATCTTTGCCATGTTGTATGCTTTTTCTTTTAACCTGATACCATCCTTTATTTCCTTAGTTAGCCATGGTTGGTTCACCCTTTTTGTGGAGTCTTTCCTCCTACCAGGGATATATTTTTGTTGTGAGTCACAAAATATCTTTTTAAATGTTTTCCACTGCTTATCTGTTTACCCAGTCCACTTTAGCCGATTCTGCCCTCATTCCTTTATAATTGCCCTTATTTAAGTTTATACAGTAGTTTCAGACCCAAGATCCTCGCTCTCAAACTGGATGTAAAATTCTATCATGTTATGATCACTGCTTCCCAAGGGATCCTTTACTTTGAGATCATTAATTAATCCTGTTTCGTTCCCCATTGCCAGATCCAAAATGGCCTGTTCCCTGGTTGGTTCCCTGACGTATTGGTCTAAGAAACAGTCCCTAATACACTCTATGAACTCCTCCTCAGGGCTATTTTGCCAATTTGATTTGTCCAATCTATGTGAAAGTTAAAATCGCCCATGATTATTGCATTACCTTTTTTACAAGCCCTCCTTATTTCCTGATTAATATTTTGCCCTACAGTGTAGCTACTGTTCGGGGGCCTATATACTACTCCCACCAGTGATTTCTTTCCCTTGCTATTTCTTACTTCCACCCAAATTAATTCAAAATTTTGATCTTCTGAGCCAAGATCATTTCTCACTATTATATCAATTTCATCCTTTATTAACAGAGCTACTCCACCACCTTTATCTTTTTTCCTATCCTTCCGAAATGTTAAATAACCCTGAATATTTAGTTCCCAACCTTGGTCACCTTGCAACCACGTCTCTGTAATGGCCACAAGATCATACCAATTTGTTTCTATTTGTGCCGTCAATTCATCTATCTTATTACGAATGCTGCGCGTAAAGAACCTTTAATTTTGCCTTTTTACCATTCTTTCCTACCCCGGCCCCATTTGCTAGTGCACTCTTATGTTTGTACGCTCTGTCCCTTCCTGACACACTCTGTTTATCTGACCCCTGACTCCACATGCTCTGACCTTAGTCATGAATCTATTATGCGGTACCTTATCGAAGGCCTTTTGAAAATCCAAGTCTATTAAATCTACTACATTACCTTTGTCTACTCTTTCTGTTACTTCTTCAAAGAATTCAATAAGGTTGGACAAGCATGAATCTCCATTCTGAAATCTGTGCTGACAATTCTTTATTATATTTTCTTTCTCTAGATGTTTTTCTATTACATCTTTGAGTAAAGATTTCATTATCTGTCCTACCATCAGTGTTAAGTTAACTGGTCTACAGTTCCCTGGATTTGTTCTATCTCCCTTTTTAAATATAGGAATAACATTATATCTTTTATATATATTTTTCGATCTCTTCTTCTAATGTTCTGTCCACCTTGTTAATCTCTCTGGTAAATACTGAGGCAAAGTAACTATTCAATATTTCTACCATTTTATTGTCGTTACCTGTGAGTTTATCTTGTGCATCCCTTAGTGACTCTATCCCTATTCTGATTTTTCTGTTGTTATTTATGTGTCTGTAGAATACTTTACTATTCCTTTTTATATTCCTTGATAATTTAATTTCGTAGCTCTTCTTTGCTTTCCTAAATTTTTTTGTCTCCTTTCCTAACCTCTTCATATTCCCTTTTATCATCCTCTCCATTATTGTCTATGTACTAGAGTATGCCTTTTTCCTTAGTTTCAATTTTACCTTTATCTCTTTAGTCATCCATGGTGTTTCATTTTTGGCCAGCTCATTCTTGCTTTTTAGAGGAATATATTTCTTCTGAACTCTATTGATCACCCTTTATGTTCTGGGTCTCCTCTCTCGCCGCTCCTGCTTCATATTCTGGGCCTCCGCGCTCATCGCTTCCGCCTTGCAAGAGGCGACTATAACTGCTGCCACTGGAACCTCCAAAAGATTAAACATTTACTTTTTTACAATAAGAGAATAGCTTGAACCATTTTTAAGTCTCACCTGAAGCATTGTATTACCACCTCAGATTTTCTTTTGAATTATCTGTAAAACCTACATGGTTCCAAAAGATATTTCTTTAATTGATATTATCCATTCACGTTCCTTTCTCCACGTAAAACATTTTTTGTTGTTACTTGTTTACTACATTAACAGTTTACTACAGTAATTTGTTTACTGCATTTGTGACCAACTTCTCCTTGAAGGCCTCCCATTGTTCAATTATAGTTTTGCCTACCAATTGTTGATTCCAATCCACCTGGGCAAGGTCCCTTTTTAACTCACTGAAATTAGCCCTCCTCCAGTTAAGCATTTTCACATTTGATTGTCCCTTGTCCTTTTCCATAACTATTCTAAACCTAATGATATTATGATCACTGTTCCAAATGCTCCCCCATTGAATAATGCTCCATTTGCCCGACTTCATTCCCCAGAACTGGATCCAGCACTCTCCCTTCCTTGTAGGGCTGGAAACACACTGATCAAAAAAGGTTTCTTGTACACATTTCATGAATTCCTCCATCTCTTTTCCCTTTAAACTGTTACTGTCCCAGTCTATATTGGGATAATTGAAGTCCCCCATTATCACTACTCTATAGTTCTTGCATCTTTCTGTAATTTGCCTGCAAATTTGCTCCTCTATCTCTTTCCCACTATTTGGTGGCCTATAGTATACACATAGTAATGTAATAGCTCCCCTATTGTTCCTTAATTCTAACCAAATAGATCCTGTCTTTGACCCCTCAACTACATCATCCCTTTCTAGTGCTACAATAGTTTCTTTGATCAATGTTGCCAAACCCTCTCCTTTCTTTCCTGAATACATGCAGCCACAAATATGAAGTTCCCAATCCTCCCCTTCTTTGAGCCAGGTCTCTGTACTTGTCACTACATCATAGTCCCATGTGGTGACTTGTGCCTGCAGTTCACCGACCTTATTTACCACACCATGTGCGTTTACGTGCATGCACTCTAAACCCATCTTAGACTGCCTCATATTTGCCCCCTTTCTGATCCCTCCTATTTCTGAAATATTCTTTACTCTAGTGCTATTTTTATCTCCCAGTCCTCTGTGCACCTTGTTTCTCCTCTCTAATGTTTCATTCTGGTGCACTTCCCTCTGCCAAATTAGTTTAAACCCTCTCCCACAGCCCTAGTTAACCTCCCTGCAAGGACATTGGTCCCAGCCCTGTTGAGGTGCAACCCGTCCATCTTGAACAGGTCCCTCATGCCCCAGAACTGGTCCCAATGCCCCATGAATCTGAAACCCTTCCTCCTGCACCATTTCTCCAGCCACGCTTAACCTGTCTTATCCTATTATTCCTATACTCACGAGCACATGGCACTGGGAGTAATCCTGAGATTACTACCTTTGAGGTCCTGCTTTTTAACTTCCTCTCTAGCTTCTGAAACTCTGACTGCAGGACCTCAACCCTTTTCCTTCCTATGTCATTGGTTCTCACATGGAACACAACTTCTGGCTGTTCTCCTTCCCCCCTCAAAATGTTCTGCACTCTCTCAGTGATGTCCTTTACCCTGGCACCAGGGAGGCACACACCATGCGGGACTCATGTCGGAGGTTGCAGAAATGCCTGTCTGTCCCCCTGACTATCGATTCCCCTAAACCATTGCATTCCTAAGAGAGGATACACTTGCCATAGAGGGAGTGCAGCGAAGGTTCACCAGACTGATTCCTGGGATGGCAGGACTGTCGTATGAGGAGAGATTGGGTCGACGCGGCCTGTATTCACTCGAGTTTAGAAGAATGAGAGGGGATCTCATTGAAACAGGGCTAGACAGACTGGATGCAGGGAGGATGTTTCCCCTGGCTGAGGGGTCCAAAAAGAGGGGTCACAGTCTCAGGATATAGGGTAGGACATTTAGGACTGAGATGAGGAGAAATTTCTTCACTCAGAGAATTCTCTACCACAGAAGGCTGTGGAGGCCAAGTCACTGAATATATTTAAGAAGGAGCTAGATAGATTTCTAGACACAAAAGGCATCAAAGGGTATGGGGAGAGAGCGGGAATATGGTATTGAGATAGAGGATCAGCCATGATCATATTGAATGGTGGAGCAGGCTCGAAGGGCCGAATGGCCTACTCCTGTTCCTATTTTCTATGTTTCTATGTTTCTATTCTTACACTTATCTTCTTCTTTGACTAAGTATCCAGTTATTTGTTATGCCAAGTGAAGCACTTTGGGACATTTTTCTACATTAAAGATGCAATATAAATGCAAGTTGTTGTTGTTCTTCTTCTTTCTTGGTGAAGAACTGCTTACTGGGCCTGGAGGTCAAAGTTAGGGTGTCAGAGTTTGAGTTTGCAGCAGGACCCAGAGGTCATAGATTAGGGCCCAGAGGTAGGCTGAAAACCTGAAAGTTGGGTTGTAAGCCAACTGAAGGCACCAACAATGCACAAAACAACGGTAATTGATTCCAGAGGAATTGATTACTGTTACTAAATGGTCATTTGTTCTCTCTTGGGAAATGTAAAACAAAAACTTACCAGTTTCGTCAGCCCAACCCTGTTGCCATTTTGAGTATCTGGAGGTCGTTGGCTCTGTTGCACCGATACATCTACAAGTGCCCGCCTCTATTATTTGAATGTCCTCGTTCCCTGGATTTGGAACGGGTTCAACAGCAAGGGAAAGTCATTGTCAGAACAGTGCCATAAGATTTCTTCCCTATTAAACTAAAGCTCTGTCTGTCTGTCTCTGTGTTTCAGGCGGATGCTAAAGATCCCATGACACTATGCAAAAAAAAGGAGTTGAGTTGACCTGGTGTGCTGGCCAACATTCCTCCCTCAACCACCAGCACCAAAACAGATTTACTGGTTATTCATCTCATTGCTGTTTGTGAGATCTTGCTGTACACAAAATGTCGCTATATTTGCCTATATAATAGTCGCTACACTTCAAATAATTCATTGTACGTGAAGTGATTTGAGATGTTTCTCAGAATGTGACAAGGCACTATATAAAGGTAAGCCTCTTTTTTTCTTCTAAGCCTTTATTAGTTCTTTTTTTTTCTGTATTACTTTATTGTTATTCTTAGATTTTATTTTTGACCTAATCACCTTATTCATCTATGGAACTCTAGCCTTTCTTTTCTGATCTATAAATCTGAATATGGTCATCTTATCTTGCAGCATGAAAACACTCGGAGCTTCCAGTGAAACTGTCCCAACGTCACCAGAATTTCACAACTTATCCATTCCTGAAGTTACGTAAGGTATAGCGAGTCTAGTGTTGAATGCTGCATATGTGGGTTCCTCATTAATTCTTCAAATTAATGAGGAACCCACATGTATGATGAAAACAGAGAAAGAGGAACTTCAGTTCTGAGAGTCTGGCTGGAGAGTTGCACAATTAAGTGATTGAAAATTGCTTCTGAATTACTTTATATTAGGCAGCTGAATTTTGTTGAAACGACAAAATGATACTCCTCTGATAGCTCAGCGAGTTTAACCAGTGAGTAACTGAGACATGTAGACCAGTCCTATGCTGACTTAGCTGATGTCAGCCGGGCACCACATTTAGCTTCAGTACCCTAACTGGGCTAGAAAGGGGAAATTTGGCCAGGGTTCCCTTTCCCAATTGTTTTCTGGCCACCTTCCATAGGTGGATGTGTGTATATGAGGTGAGGCCACGATTGGACTCAGCTGTGATATCACCTGCAGTTGATTAGCCTTCTGACACTCACTATCAAGGCTCATACATGAGTGATGCTGCTTAGGTGTAGTACTGAAGTATTTGACACACATACAACTGTACTCCAGCAAGGCAACATCACCCTTAAGAGAAAGAGAATAGGCAATGAAAAAAAGTGTTAAAATAGTTCTTCTTGAGCTGTTCATTGTTATGAAATTGAATAATTATGCTTAGAAAATACAAGTTATAATAGGATACGTTTTCATCTTCACCATTCCTTATGAGTTGGAAAGGTATGTGCTCAAATTCCCAATAGCATTTCTGGCCTGAGTTGCTTTGCTCCAGGAATGCTGAAGGTGGAAGTTTACCCCCAGTATGTATTGTCAGTCGTGAAAACTGCATAGTAATACAAACATATAAACACAAACCTAATGCCCAAACAAGCTGTGTGAAAGATAAATACTTTCTTATATACAATATTACTAAAATGTGTTACATTTAATGTTTTAAAGATCATTAAAATGCTGCACTAAGTCATCCAAATTTTTATTTAGAAATTTATGAAATGAGCATGCCTAATTTTTGAACTATTTTCTTTTACTAACCCTGGAATGACTCACTGAGTGCGGATGATTGCAGTGTTTTTTTTATTCGTTCATGGGATGTGGGCGTCGCTGGCAATCCCTAATTGCCCTTGAGAATGTGGTGGTGAGCCGCCTTCTTGAACCGCTGCAGTCCGTGTGGTGAAGGTTCTCCCACAGTGCTGTTAGGAAGGGAGTTCCAGGACTTTGACCCAGCAACGATGAAGCAACAGCGATATATTTCCAAGTCAGGATGGTGTGTGACTTGGAGGAGAATGTGCAGGTGGTGTTGTTCCCACGTGCCTGCTGCCCATGTCCTTCTGGTCGTAGAGGTCGCAGGTTTGGGAGGTGCTGTTGAAGAAGCTTTGGCGAGTTGCTGCAGTGCATCCTGTGGATGGCACACAATGCAGCCATGGTGCACCGGTGGTGAAGGGATTGAATGTTTAGGGTGGTGGATGGGGTACCAATCAAGTGGGCTGCTTTGTCCTGGATGGTGTTGAGCTTCTTGAGTGTTGTTGGAGCTGCACTCATCCAGGCAAGTGGAGAGTATTCCATCACACTCCTGACTTGTGCCTTGTAGATGGTGGAAAGGCTTTGGGGAGTCAGCAGGTGAGTCAATCCCCGCAGAATACCCAGCCTCTGACCTGCTCTTGTAGCCACAGTATTTATGTGGCTGGTCCAGTTAAGATTCTGATCAATGGTCACCCCCAGGATGTTGATTGTGGGGGATTTGGTGATGGTAATGCCATTGAATGTCAAGGGAAAATGGCTAGACTCTCTCTTTTTGGAGATGATCATTGTCTGGCACTTGACTGGCGCGAATGTTAATTATCAGTCCAAGCCTGGTTGTGGTCCAGTTCTGAGATGATTGGCCTCCAACAACCACTACCATCTTCCTTTGTGCTAGGTATGACCCCAGCCACTGGAGAGTTTTCCCCCAGATTCCTATTGACTTCAATTTTACTAGGGCTCCTTGGTGTCACACTTGGTCAAATTCTGCCTTGATGTCAAGGGCAGTCACTCTCACCTCACCTCTGGAATTCAGCTCTTTTGTCCATGTTTGGACCAAGGCTGTAATGAGGTCTGAAGCCGAGTGGTCCTGGCAGAACCCAAACTGAACATTGGTGAGCAGGTTATTGGTGAGTAAGTGCTGCTTGATAGCACTGTCAACGACACCCTCCATCACTTTGCTGATGATTGAAAGTAGACTGATGGGGCAGTATTTGGCCGGATAGGATTTGTCCTGCTTTTTGTGGACGCGACATAACTGGGCAATTTTCCACGTTGTCAAGTAGATGCCAATGTTGTTGCTGGAACAGCTTGGCTAGAGGCGCGGCTGGTTCTGGAGCACAAGTCTTCAGCACTACAGCTGGATGTTTTCGGGGCCCATAGCCTTTGCTGTATCCAGTGCACTCAGCTGTTTCTTGATAACACGTGGAGTGAATTGAATTGGCTGAAGACTGGCTTCTGTGATGGTGGGGATATCGGGAGGAGGCCGAGATGGATCATCCATTCAGCACTTCTGGCTGAAGATGGTTACAAACGCTTCAGCCTTGTCTTTTGCAACTTTACCATCATTGAGGATGGGGATGGTCACAGAGCCTCCTCCTCCCATTAGTTGTTTAATTGTCTACCACCATTCACGACTGGATGTGGCAGGACTGCAGAGCTTTGATCTGATCCATTGGTTGTGGAATTGCTTAGCTCTGTCTATAGCATGTCGCTTCCACTGTTTAGCATGCATGTAGTCCTGTGTTGTAGCTTCACCAGGTTGGCACCTCATTTTTAGGTACTGCTCCTGGCATGCTCTTCTACACTCCTCATTGAACCAGGGTTGATCCCCTGGCTTATTGGTAACGGTAGAGTGAGGAATATGCCAGGCCATGAGGTTACAGATTGTGCTGGAATACAATTCTGCTGCTGCCGATGGCCCATAGTGCCTCATGGATGCCGAGTTTTGAGCTGCTAGATCTGTTCTGAATCTACCCCATTTAGCACGGTGATAGTGCCACACAACACATTGGATGGTGTCCTCAGTGTGAAGTCGGGACTTTGTCTCCACAAGGACTGTGCGGTGGTCACTCCTACCAATACTGTCATGGACAGAGGCATTGCGACAGGTAGATTGGTGAGAACGAGGTCAAGTAGGTTTAACCCTCGTGTTGGTTCACTCACCACCTGTCAAAGTCCCAGTCTGGCAGCTATGACCTTCAGGACTCTGCCAACTTGTTCAGTAGTGGTGCTACCGAGCCAATCTTGGTGATGGACATTGAAGTCCCCCACCCAGAGTACATTTTGTGCCCTTGCTACCCTCAGAGCTTCTTCCAAGTGGTGCTCAACATGGAGGAGGACTGGTTCATCAGCTGAGGGAGGACGGTAGGTGGTAATCAGCAGGAGGTTTCCTTGCCCACGTTTGACCTGATGCCATGAGATTTCATGGGGTCCAATACAAATCATTGAATAGCCACAGATGTGACACCGCTTTAGCCACATGCACTAATTTTAGTCGAAAATGCCTTACATACACACAATACAGATAAATGTAGTTCACATGTGTAGATTTATTTCACAAATATCTACCACCGTTCTGTAACCATGGAAGTAAAACACTCGCAACAAACAAAACACACCCGCACACTCAGCTTTTCGTCTTACCATTTTACCAACAAACGCACAAAAAGGTTAAAGTTCGCATGCACACAGCGTGCGAGTATGAGTATTGAGATCACTTGCCTGACGATAGTTCCTATTACTCATTTGTATTTACTAATCAGAATTGCAATTCGCCACATGTGGCTAGTGGCCAACGTATTGGACAACACTGCTCTAGTGAAAGCCTGTGTCCTAGGAGTACAAATTGAAAGGTAAATGCTCGAATTGTGGATGATAGTTGATGAATGCAGTCGTATGATTACTTCCTATATGCACATTAGAGTAAGGAAGAGGAGTGCCAAATACATCACAAAGAGGAGGGGGAGTTGACTGTGTTGAAATAAATGCTTCGGAGCCTGGAACTAATGCAACTTTAGCGTATATGACATGTATCACTAATCATTATTAATTTCCAGGGTGGGTTCAGTATGACTTATTTCCTTTGTAATCCTAAGGCTTTGAGGGATTTCTTGGCAACACTGACTGCTGGTAAACAGATTGCTGCAATAATTATTAAAAGTAAGATGCTTGAATGAAAATGAATACACAAATTTCAGCTGGTGCAACTGTGGTATTGATTTTAATATGTTTAATAGCCCAATTAATTTACAAAAGATGCAGATAGACTTCTAATTGTAAAAGGCGATCAATGGGGAAAAAAGACTGCAGGACTGGTTAGGAAAACTGACAGATCAGTCAGTAGCAGTGCCTTCAGACGTCCCTGCTGAATCTTTTCTGGAAACGCTCCCGGGCTCCAAAAACACACCCTGTGTTCAAATACTGCTTGATTGCAGGAAATTGAAACACTTATATGATTCTGAAGGTCACATAAAGAAAAATATTATCTATAGGTAACTTGGTTTTCTGCAGTGACTGCAGAAGCATTTTAGGAGTAATCCTAAAATTTTTTTGAGTTCCAAAGAATTTGATGGTTGAAATTATTTATTCAGGTAAATTTAAACCTTCTTTTGTAGTTTGGTTCACTTTTGCAGTGTGCAATCTTTGCCCTGTTAAAAGGCTTATATCATTTATTGATACAACTCTTCTTTAAACTGAAAGAACCAAATAAATGTGTGAGAAATCCTTCTAAGGGAGTTTAAAAATATAGGGGAAGAAAAGGACTAAAGAGAAGAAATAATCAATATAGAAATGTTTGTCTGGATTCTCTGATTGGAGGGTGGGGCATCCCCAGCAAGATAGCATTTCTACCTGACAATCAGATGCTCTCTGAGCCCGCCCAAATTTCCAGCTCTAGCGCAGTTTTAATGCAGCAGGCGGGCTCCCTAGCCTCTGCTTCAGAGTTCCACCAAACTAGGGGCGGAGGATTGCTGTGGCACATCTTGTGGGCCTACCGCAGCAGGATGAAGAGGGCAGCAACAAGGCTGCCTGAAAAAGATGGCTTTTTGTATGTTGAAAACGTTTGCTGGTGCCACTGGTTATCTGTGCATGGCCACACTGTGAGAGACCGAGCACAGGCCTCTTGGTAATTGTTCCTCGGGGAAGAGGGGTGTGGGCTCCTCCCCCAATCTTTGAACGTTGGGTGCCAAGGCCTATGAGCAGGTGTGTTTTAGGCTGCTGGGTCTGCCCACTGGGAAATGAGGGAGAGGTGTTGTCAAGCAATTTTCTGCCCACAGCCACCCCAGAGATGTAAGATCAGCCGGGGGCGGGCGGGGCGGGGAGCAGAGCAGAAATTCTAGCCCACTTCTCGTACTTTTAAAATATTAATATCTAGGTCAACAAGACATGTTAGCTTTACATAGAAAGATATGTTGAAGAAAGAGAAGACTTCTTAAACAAAAGCAGCATTTAAAATATTGGTCCTAATCCTGACAAAAGTCTAATGTGACAAGTTGCAGGCAAATAAATTAAATAGATAAAGATATTGTGGAAAAAGTAATTTAAAATTAATTTTCATACTGATTTTTTGTATATAATCACATTCAGTTAGACTGTACTTATAAAGACTAAAGTACCATATGGTTTAAGATTATTTAAGAATTATTTTCTTTTGCACAAAAGCTAATGCTAACATATTTAAACACGTGTTAAGTAATTCTGGGTATCAAATAACAATAAGTCAACGGGGTAGATTTTCTTCTGGACCCATTGTCGGGCCCACTGCGGAGGCAGTGTATGCCTGAAGACAAAGGTTTGAGGATTGCTCGAAATTGTGCCTTGGGCCTCATCTGCATATTCGAGGCGAACTGATGTCACCTGTTGCACCTTCACAGGCAGCTTGCTTGAGGGAAGAATCTAATTTTGGGCCACCTGCCTCACCAGCAGGTAAGTCCCCGGGCGGGGGGAGAACAGCACTCCTGTTCCTCCTGGCTCCATGTCAAAAGTTAAAAAAATGTTATTTACCTTTTCAGTGGCAACTGCTTGCTAGGCCGCATTGACGCCTGGAAAGCCTGAGTGGAGCAGGCCCAGAGCCCAACTTGGCACAGGGGTCCTTCAATTGGCGTTAGGCACGTAATTAGCATATGCCTGTTTTTTCAATTTACTTAGCTCAATCTCACTTCTTCAAAACATGAAAAAAACTATACCACATATCCTGTCCCTTTTGTGGGCTGATTCATTTGTTTTTAGCATGACCTTTTTCTCAGACTACTTCTAATTGCACAAACTGATCTCCAGTTTTTTATAACTTCTAGTTCCAGACATAGGGTTGCGTGTTATAGTTGCTTGTTTAAAACCTGATTGTCTTCCCATGCTTTCCTTTCCTCTCTGCTCCCAGCCAGGAGGAGGGCTGTGGCACTGATTTAAGCTCCATTGGTGATTCGCCAGAAGACTGCTCAATAAAACTGGCTACCTCTCCTCCTCCTTGGTGTGTGAGTTTAATGAAAACATCTCCTGCTGCTCTCAGAATGAATGGGGACCAGCTTGGCCAATTGGCCTGAGGTGCGGCAATTGACCTTTATTGAATTGGAGAACAGATTTGGCAGGATGTCACCAACCAAGTCAACGTTAGCAGGATATGCCTCAAGATCAGGCTGCAGTGCCAAAAGAAATTCAATGACCTCACAGGTGGCATTGAGGTAGGAAATCCCAATCACATCCCATTGTTTCCATTTGGCACAGCATGATCCCTAACCTCACCTCCCTTGATTCTGTCATCTCCATGGCAGCTTCCCTTGGTTGCCCATTAGGCAACAGGGAAGACTTCACTACACCTCTTTTTTGCTTTTCTTCCAACTCTGAAAAGTTGCTTCCCTGACAACTTCTTACAGCTATTGCAAAAACTTGATGTATGTTCCTGTCATACATATTATGGCCTGCATGCTGACACATGGCAAAGGCTGAAAGCCCTTTGGCCAACAGCATTTATTTGCTCTCACCTTATAGTAGAAGATTACTCACAAGAGGGAGAGAAGTTGCATAGAGGAAGCACCCCCCTTTCAAATTCCAGACCTTCACCCTTTCTGAAGAGGCAACGTTACAGATTTTGGGCAGAGTCAATACCAAGGCAGCTTAGCGCTGAAAGTGATCTGATATGTCCTTGCCAACCAAACTACCTCCTATCCTTTGTCCTTCTTCTAGGTTGGAGTGATGACTTGGACATGGGCTCCAGGGAGAGGGGTGAAGAAAACCTTTCTGAAAATCCACCATCACGCAATCTCACTCTCCTAGCCTCAGATCAGAAATTTGTACCCTGTACAATTTAGACAGTGGCTTAAAGGAGAGTGCACTGGATGTTTCTGCACACAAGGGAGCAGGAGCAGGAAGAGGTAAAGGAGGAAAACGAATAAACTGGCTAAAGGGTTAGCTCACATCCTTTGTCTGCTGAACATGACAGGGAAGTGGATCTAAAGTGCCACAGCTTTTGAAAAAAAGGATTTTTTTCTGATTATGCGAGATTGTTGAAATAATTGGACTGTCTGCCTATGAGCTTTCACTCGACTAGTGTCAGAAGTGGCTCAGTGATAGAACCCTTGACTTTGAGCCAGGAGGCTGTGAGTTGAAGTCTCACTCCAGAGAGTTGAGGACATAATCTAGGCTAACACATCAATGCAGTACTGAGGGGGTGCTGCACTGTCGGAGGTACCGCCTTTCGGATGAGATATTAAACCAGGTGGACGTAAAAGATCCCATGGTACTATTTTGAAGAAAAGCAGGGAAGTTCCCCCGGTGTCCTGGCCAATATTTATCCCTCAACCAACATTCACTGTAAACAGATTACCTGGTCATTTTCTCATTGCTGTTTGTGGGACCTTGCTTTGCGCAAATTGGCTGCCGCGTTTCCTACATTACAACAGTGACTACACATCAAAAGTCCTTTGGGACGTCCTGAGTTTGTGAAAGGCACTATATTAATGCGAGTTGTTTCCTTTCTTTCTTTAGTGTGCAGGATTCCACAACCTGCACATGTGGGGTTCCAATTCATGGCATTGGAGTCCATCATTGAGTGTGGGGTCTCTCCAGGGTCACCTACAGTACAACATCCCATGACAAAGCCTATGACGCCAGTAACAGCATCGTCCCTGTTTCCTTCCTCCTTCTCATCCTTTTCCTCCCAGTAGGCTAAAGAGAGTGGAATTCCCAGAGGGACCCCCATAAAGGAAAGGGTAGTTTACTTGCAACAATAAGCTGTATAAAATCAGAGCTGCAAATCTCTTTCACACTCAGGTGTATAGAATAATTGATAAAAGAGTGTCTGGAGTTAAAAGTTAAATTGCTACAGTACCTGCTATCAGCTTGCTGGGCCCTTAAACCCTTCCCCATTTAAGTATATCACCTACTTGAATTAACAGCCATGATTCAAGGGTGGAATCAGCAAGTGGTGTAATGGGTGCATGAAAGATACAAAGGGGAAATTTTTAATTTCCATCCAAAATGGGCAAGAAGTCGATGGTGTGGCCGTGCCACCCACCCGAAGCTGGTGTGGCCCAAATCATTTTCACATTCCAGCCCCATTTCAATGTACTGCAGGTCAGAGGCTGAGTATTCTGTGGCGAGTTACTCATCTTCTGACTCCCCAAAGCCTTTCCACCATCTACAAGGCACAAGTCAGGAGTGTGATGGAATACTCTCCACTTGCCTGGATGAGTGCAGCTCCAACAACACTCAAGAAGCTCGACACCATCCAGGACAAAGCAGTCCGCTTGATTGGCTCCCCATCCACCACCCTAAACATTCACTCCCTTCACCAACGGCGCACTGTGGCTGCAGTGTGTACCATCCACAGGATGCACTGCAGCAACTCGCCAAGGCTTCTTCGACAGCAGCTCCCAAACCCTCGACCTCTACCACCTAGAAGGACAAGGGCAGCAGGCACATGGGAACATCACCACCTGCACGTTCCCCTCCAAGTCACACACCATCCTGACTTGGAAATATATCGCCGTTCCTTCATCGTCGCTGGGTCAAAATCCTGGAACTCCCTTCCTAACAGCACTGTGGGAGAACCTTCACCACACGGACTGCAGCGGTTCAAGAAGGCGGCTCACCACCACCTTCTCAAGGGCAATTAGAGATGGGCAATAAATGCTGGCCTTGCCAGTGACACCCACATCCCATGAACGAATAAAAAAACTCGGTGAGCTGTGGGCACCAAACGGGCACTCCGCTGCAGCTGGCCGGTTGTGGGAGGGTGGGAAATGGGCTGGCTCCCACGTGAGCTGAGCGGCAGGTTGTGGGAGGGTGGGAAATGGGCTGGCTCCCACGTGAGCTGAGCGGCAGGTTGTGGGAGGGTGGGAAATGGGCTGGCTCCCACGTGAGCTGAGCGGCAGGTTGTGGGAGGGTGGGAAATGGGCTGGCTCCCACGTGAGCTGAGCGGCAGGTTGTGGGAGGGTGGGAAATGGGCTGGCTCCCACGTGAGCTGAGCGGCAGGTTGAACTTGGGGGGGCACGGGAACCGGTCCCGGAGGGGGATGAGTGCGGGACAGCAGCGGGCTGCAGTAATTTGTGTGTATCAAACACTAAAATCAACCCCACTATATTTAATACTAGTTTCCTGTTGATGCAGCATATTTTCCAAACAGGACTAAATATGACACCAAGACGTGTAGGTGTGTAAAAATAGCTTTCTAGCTATTTTCACAGCCAAGCTGTGTTTGACTTCCACTTTTTTCAATTTTTGTTACTGTACGTGACACTGTTTTTCCAGGAAATTATTAATTCGCCCAAGCTGTAAAAACCTGTTCTTTTTTGATGAGCACAATGTCCTTTCACTAGACTAGCTTTCGGATTAAGGCCAGGAAAGTCATTATGCTAAATGGGATAACAAAGTACTGTAACTGAGTGAGGCAGCTCATAAAGCCGGTCCTTGGTCTTAGGTATTTCTCCCTGGAATTGTGCAGCTATAGTATTGGAATTTATTTTCCTCTTCTCCATCCAGAGTCCATCAACATTCTCCTTTCAGTACTTTGGCATCTCAGAAAATGAACTCGAGCCTTCCCCTTTTTAAAAGTGAACTGCAAACACAAGATAAATTGTCTCTAACTTCAGCCGATATTTGTGTTCCGTTCTGGAACATCTCTAATGTGTTATATGCAGTAGTGTATTTAAGTGCTGTCAGCACTCTTGCTGTATACAGTAAATTGGAACAGATTTTAAAAAAGCAGTTGCACATTAACTGGACTCTTGAAGTACAATATAAAGAGCAGGACTGGGATTTGATAAAAGTTTGTATACTTTGAAGCAAATTCATGATAGTATCTCAATCAGGAATTTGTAAACATGGATTTTACTGCTTAATAAATAAACCAGTAATCTGTTGCAAACTCAATCTTGTTTCCTCTGTGTAAATATGGTGTAATCTAGTAATACCACCATAAAGGGTCGAAATACACTTCACATACATGATCTCACTAACAGAATTAAGCACAGATTGGCTGAATTTAAGAAAATTAATGTTAAGCAAAGGCAGTTTATATTATAAAAAAATAACGGTTACTTAGTGATTGTACAGTGTAATACAATCGAAATTTAGATACTACCTTTCTTTTGGGTTAAAGGCCTAATTTACATCTGGATGTGATATCATAACACAATTTTTTAATACATTGAATACGCTGCATGATTCTGTTGTCTTAGTATTCAGTGACTAAGGGAACTGAGTGGTTAAGTAACCAGAACATGTTTAGACAAGGCCAAACCAGGCAATTGCAGCCCACGACTGGGTTTAGTCATACTCATGACAATGTGCCATGCAGAAACAATATGCATAACCTTGATACATCCAAAAAGCATATGTGCCGACCAAAAGTGTTTCTTGAGTTGTGTCCCCTTCTAAGCTTTCGGTTGCAAAAATTACTGCAGGATTTAAACTTCCTGTGCTGTCTCCCTGCTGCCCTGAGGATGCTCTAGAACGCTGCAGAAATCTCTTTTGCACATGCACGGTGCACAGTTGTGAAATCAGGCGGCTCCTGGTGAACTGGCACTCAGTGGCACCCAAGTACTTTAAGCCTTCGAGGAGAGATATACCGCAGAGACTAATCATTAAATTGTACTGGAAAAACTAAGCAATGCACAATGTATCAGGGAAAGATATGAAGGAGAAGTTGATAGAAAGAAAAGAAGAAAGACATAGCACCTTTCACGACCTCGGGACATCCCAAAGCGCCTTACAGTCAATGAACTACTTTTGAAGTGCAGTCACTTGTCATGTAGGAAATGCGGCAGCCAATTTGGGCACAGGGAGGTCCGACAAACAGCAATGTGATAATGACCAGATAATCTGTTTTTTAGTGATGTTGGTTGAGGGATAAATATTGGCCAGGACACCGGGGGGAACTCCCCTGTTGTTCTTCAAATATTGCCATGGGATATTTTATGTTCACCTGAGAGGGCAGACAGGGCCTCAGTTTAATGTCTCATCCAGAAGATGGCACCTCTGACAGTACAGGACTCCCTCACGGAAGTGTCAGCCGAGATTATGTGCTCAAGTCTCTGTAAAATATACAACCAGGGGAGTAATATATATATGTCAATGGTCAGCACTTCACTGGTGCTGTAGGCTGGAGGAG
The DNA here is from genome assembly GCF_035084215.1 of Heptranchias perlo. Classification (NCBI taxonomy): domain Eukaryota; kingdom Metazoa; phylum Chordata; class Chondrichthyes; order Hexanchiformes; family Hexanchidae; genus Heptranchias; species Heptranchias perlo. The sequence goes on from NC_090327.1 coordinate 94,239,799, forward strand.
TGGGTGGCAATGGTCTTGGAGAACAATACTGATAAATCAGGAATCATTGATTTGCCTTGGAGCTGGAAATTTAGGGCAAAACAGAAAAATTTGGAAAGTATTGAATATTTACAACAGAATACCCCCTCTCCCCCATCCAACAGAAATATAAGATTTTTAAACTGTATTCCTTCCATTATTTGGAGGAATGGAAACACTTTTTTAGTTTGTGTGCCAGTCTAAAGAGATTTGAAACATTTGCCAACCTGATTGGATAAACTTTTATGCAGTTTATAGGTATTCTATTTATACTGAGGTTGACTGGAACAAGCGAAACAACTTTGATCACTCTCAGTCTGGAAACTGCAACATAAAAGGGTAAAACTTTGCTGGTTATATTGCGTAAGGTCAGTCTCTAAGCCAAATATCAGCCATATATATACTTTCTGTTTACTAAGCCAATAACTGCAAAATCTCGTGTAGAAATCCAAATCCCTTGATGAAAGCAAACCATTAATATTCTGATTACCATCTCCATCTGTCAAAGGGAATAATTTACCTGACAGCAGCAATGTAATTATGCAATGGTAAATACAGCAAAGTACCTTTCCAACTTGGCACTTTGGATTTTGAAAGTTTCCTACACCTTACATGGGCTCCAGGTATTGATCCTAAATATCCTAATATAAATAGACTTCAAAGGGTCCAGCAATAGTAATCCTTTTACATTATATCAGCAGATCTCAGTGAATTTATTATTCTATTAGGGGTTGATGCCAGTTAGGGGATAACATTAGCACCACTGATTTACAGTGATTGAATAAGTCAAATTCCATTTTTATTAAATGACATTTTGGGATTTTTACTGGTGCTTTGAGGATTGAATTCCACAAAACTGTCTACTATTCTATGAAAACTGTACATGAGTATTAAAGCTGAGAACACACAGCCTGCCATTAAGATCTATCAGCTGGAACTAAATATCTGAAATATAGCAGTGCTGGGGAGGGGGAATGGGATTTAGCTGCCCTTGGAGGGAGCCCTGTGCTTTGGTAACAAAGAGTCAGTCCTGGACTTTGGTAGCATTGGGGAATGGTCTTGTGGTTTCACTGGTCTGTGGTGGGGGTCCCGGAATTTGACAGTGGTGCTTCTAGGGTTTGGCAGTTTGTGGGGGGGGGGGTTGGTGTTTGGTCCCTTGATTGATCATTTTGAAGGGGGAAACCTGGGTTTTGGCATGACTGTGGAAGGTGAAGCTGAACTTTGGCACACTGGGGGTGAAATATGAGGTTTGGGTCAGTGACGATTGTCAGAAATCAGGAGAGGAGCAGGGGATAGACCTGACAGCATTTGATGGGAAGATCCCATGTGTGGTAGCAGTAGTTTGTGACTTTCTAAGGGATCTCTGTCAACAATAAATTTATTGTTCTTTCTTAAATTATGGGTTCCTGGATGTGGATTTGTCTCTGTAGATCTGTTTGTCTCTCTCACAGCTGTAAGAACAGTTATCTGCTTTCAAAGTTCAACTGATTTACTTTTTAATCTGTAAAATAAAAAAACTTCTGTATAGGATAAGGAAAGGCACACTACCTGCCCCTCCCTCTCTGTTTCTCACAGGTGTTAGTATTTAGAATGATTACATTTTCTAACTGGCAACATAACACAGGTCATAAGTGATAATTACGACTTTCAGTTTTCTTCAAAATACATTTAAAAAAAGAACTCAAATTAGTATGTCTCTTTGTAAGCTTAATATGCTTTCTTAAGTCTATAGAACACAAAACAAAACATTAAAAAGGTGTGTAATCAGTAGAGCCTATTCTTTCTCATACATACATACATGCACACAACCTGTTTGTTTAAAAAAACACGAAATATAAACTTTTCCTCTAGCTTTTCTGCAAATAATGTTTTTTTAAAAACTGAGTAGATACTGCTAGAATCTAAAGAAAAATATTCCCACAGTTCAGCTGATTAAATGGTACTGATGCAGCCTGGGAAATTGGGTACGATACAATACATGTGCTCAGACTCCACAACCAGCGTTCAGTTAACTGAGTCAGAGCTCTGGGCAAAAATATTAAGTTCAAGTACAACATTTTACATGACGCTGAAGCCTTCAAGTAAAAAAAAACTTAAGACATTGAAGGAAAAAATACAATTCAATTGATAAATTTAATCAGGTTATTTTAAAATAATTATTTTTTAGAATTAAAAGTCACTGTCAGGGGTCACTTTCATAATTTCTTGTAGTATTTGGTGGGGGGGAAAGGTTTTGTACTTTTGAAGACAGCTATTAGCATTTTACTAATCATAAATTTTGGTTATATTTAATAATAAATCACCTTATTGCACTGATTAAATTGCAAAATACATCAGTTTGGTCAGTATGCTACACATTTAAAAGTTGTATCATCTTTTTCCTTTCCATCGTCAGTTTTTTTAAAATCACAAATAAGATTAGCTTTCCTCAGGCATTTCTTGATGTACTTGTTGACATTTTGCAACATTAGGCTGTGTATAAGAAAGTTCACACATGCTAACGACATTTTCAGTTTGGATCGCCCTCTCTCTATTCACAATAAATATCTTTAAATTGCTGATTTTCTATTAATGATTCCTATTTTATCAATTCACTATAATTAATTAGTGATGGTTGCTGATCACAAGATAATTATGGACGAGGAAGGCCGTTCGGCCCATCTTAATTATTTCATCCAGAGCACTCTACAGTTCCCCCCAAATGCAGCATCAAATAATTTCTTAAAGGTTCTAGGGATTTTGCCTCCACTATTCTATCCGAGACTCTATTTCAATTGTTGATCAGTTTTTGTGTGAAGTATTTCCTGATTTCTGCTCTAAATTTTCCTTTTACTAGTTTGAACCCATGTGTCCTTGTCCTACTTTCACAAGTTAATTTATAGTATTCCAGATTTACGTTTATCATACCCTTAACTATCTTTTATACTTCTATAAATCCACCTCTCACACACCTTGTTTCTAGACTGAAAAGCCCAAGTTTCTCCAGTCTTTCCTCATAAGTCAAACGTCTAATAGTAGGGATCAGCCTTGGGACTCTTCTCTGCACTGCCTTTAGCACTTGAAAGTCTCTTGTGTCTTGGCAACCAGAACCAGATGCAGTCTAACCACTGCACTTGTTCATAACTTCTTCTGACTTGTATTCTAGCTGTAGTGCAACATCCTATTGGCTATGTTGATTGCTACACAGCATTGATTGGATATGTTTAGCGTCGAGTCTACTGAGGCTCCTAGGTCTCTTTCAGCATCATCTCTAGCTATTTCAACACCATTCATGGAATACGTGTGTCACCTTTTTTCATTTCAGTACTTTACTCTTATTTGCATTGAATCTTATCTGCCATTGTTCTTCCCATGTACTTATTTCTAACTCATTCTGTAATTTCTGAGCTACTTCCTCCCATTCCATTACCCGATCCAGTTTGGTATTATAAGCAAATTTGACCACTTTACATTGAATTCCTGAGTACAGGTAATTTTTTGTAAATTAGAAACAGCAGTGTCCCAACACTGACTCTTGAGGCATCATACTCAGTACCCCCCTCCCCCCACCTCTCCCATACTTACATAACAGCTTTAACAAGTACTCATCATTTTCTACCCTTCAGCCAGTTTCCTACCCATTCCCAGGGATTACCCTGAATCACCACAGCTTTGAATTTAATTAATAGCCTTTCATGTCTAGGTACATCATGTCATAGGGCTTTCCACAGTCCACTTGGGAAGTCATTTCCTCAAAGTAGTTGAAGAGCTTGGTTACGTTGGTAATGTATTCTGATTTCATATTGACTACTGTTAACTAGATTATTGTACACTTAATCCTCACATTCACTATTATTTTACACAGAACGGGAGTAAGATACTGGGTCTGTAGTCACCAATGTCTCTTTTGATCCCTTTTTTGAATGTGTGCAACGCATTGGCCTGTTTTTAATCTACTGGAACCTTCCTAGAGTTGTAATGATCACCAGTGGCTCATAAATCTCCTCCCTAATCTCTTTCAGCACTCTGGGATAAATACAAACCATCCCTGGTGATTTATTTGTTTTGAACCCTTTAGCCTTTCTAGGACATTCATTACAATCAAAGTCATTGATTTTACTTAGATTATCTCTTAATTTTGATTTTGGGATGTAGGCAATACAGGCAAGGTAGTATTTATTGCCTTTCCCTAGTTGCCCTGAGGCTATTAAGAATCAATTATGTAATGAGGGATTGGAGTCACCTATAGGTCAGATTGGGGGGGGGGCAGGTTCATTTTCACGAAGGACATTAGTGAATCAGTCGGGCTTTTACAATCCAACAGCTTCCATGGTCATTCCCCCCCCCCCCACGGTGCTAGCTCATAAAAGACCAGATTTATTGAAATCAATTTCACAACTTTTCCAGGGTGGGATCTGAAATAAAGATATCAGGGTTGCTAGTCCTGTACCATAACCATTAGGCTACCATACCTGATACCCCAATTGCCATGGCTTCCCTTAGCAATTGCTCTGACATTCTAATCCTAATTGTCATGGTATCCAGCTCCAATCCCTGATGGTTTGCTCTCGAGATCCAGTGATTCGCCCAGGCCTTTCAGTGACCCATGGTGACTCACTTGCTGAGACCAGTACTACCCTTTGGTCCTCAATCACCTTATTTCTTTGTGTCCTTGTAAGTTCTTGTACCTTCCTTTCTAAAGCCATGGCCTTTTCTTTTAGCCTATTGATCAATAGGTAATTTTCACATCTCTTAACCCTCGGTTTTTCCTTTGTAAGGATCCCTCAGCAAACACATCTCATGACTTCCATTTTACTTATCTCCAGTGTTTCCCATAAAATCTTTTATTGCTTATGATTCAAATGTGCACAACTTATTTCTTTGTTTCTTCCACTTATCTCCTATTTTGTTCACCTTCTGTCAGGGCCACCCACATGAATTTACTTCAATCTTTTGGTCCCTTTGACTGCTGTTTTTCTATTTTAATAAAATGCACTCTTTTATTGTACTGTAGCAGCAGTCACCTAGAGCTTGATATTTCCCTAGTGTTTTGTCTTTAACTTTGCTTCTGCCTCTGCTGCTCTTTATAATCCTCTTTAAGATAGGGATCTCCTTTTAATTTCTTCTCCGCTCTTTACATTCACCTGGTCTGCTGAGAATTCATGCTATTTGGGAGACTTAGAAGAATGGAGCTCTCCTAGTGGCAAATTATTTGCCCAATTTAATTACCCGAGTCCTAATTTGGATAGCTGCTGATGGAGTTTATCCTCTACTATATCGCCGGGGATTGACCTTCACTGTCTGTGCGCCACACTGCCAGTCCAGAAGCGGCTTCTCAATAAACACACCACAGAATTATTATTTTCAATCAGGTTTGTTTCCTCAATGTTTTTTCTGCGTGAACATAGAACACATACAAAATAATGGGTAGAGAGGTAGCAGGTGCAATTTAATGTGGAGACGTATGAAGTAATGCAGTTTGAGAGAATAAAAATAAGGAATGGGAGTATACAATGAAAAGTCACTGAAGGGTATGGATGAACAGAGACACCTGGGGATTCAAAGACATAATTCTTGAAAGTGCAAGTAGATAAGTTTTTATAAACAGGGCCATAGTGTACAAGAGTAAAGAGGTAATAATAAATTTAAGGGTAATGGCGAAGCCTCAGTTAGAGCACTGCAGGTAGGTTTAGATGGCCCATTATAGAAAGGACATTAAGCCACAGGATGCTTCTCAAATAGATTCACCAGATTATGTCAGGGAGAGATATGAGTACTGGGACTATTTCCGCTGGGTCAAAATCCTGGAACTCCCTACCTAACAGCACTGTGGGAGAACCTTCACCACACAGACTGCAGCAGTTCAAGAAGGCGGCTCACCACCACCTTCTTTAGGGCAATTAGGGATGGGCAATAAATGCCAGCCTCGCCAGCGATGCCCACATCCCACGATGAATAATAAAAAAAAGACCAAAAAGACACTTAATAATTATTAAAATCTCTATTAAGGCTTTTAACAAGAAGAACAGGGAAAGCAAAATACTGCAGATGCTGGAAATCTGAAATAAAAACAGAAAATGCTAGAAAAGCTCAGCAAGTGAGACAGCATCTGTGGAGAAAGAAACAGAGTTAACGTTTCAGGTCGAAGACCTTTCATCAGAACGGAAAGTCCAATTGCTTTGTTTGCAGAATCAGTAATTTAAGGCTGAGCAGAAATGTCAAGAGAGATTTCTTTAAGTAGAAAGTTGTTAGAGCATGAAATGTTTTGCCACAGACAGTAATTGAGGTAATGTCCATTACATCTGTTAAGAAGAAACATGGGCAAATATTTTATACATAGGAAGATATAGAACCATGAGGAGAGAGCAGGGCAATGAGATTAGTTTTAGATTGTTCTAGCAAAGAGCTGGCACACATACAATGGCTGAAAAGCCTTCTTCTGTGTTGTAAAATGTTATGGTTCAATGGATCCCAATTACCAATGTGCATTCAAGTTCACAGATTTAAGGAAATACAGTTTTGTTCACATACAAGAAGTTTGTACTTTGGGCAGTTAGTATCTGTCCGAAGTCCAAATCCGATAGAAAGGCAAACTGGGGCTGTAGTTGAACCTTTTTAGATCATTCCCCTTATGTATTGGTAGAATATTGATAATGCACTGATTTTGGAACATTACTACCCACAAGCTCTAGTCTCTCAGTATCTTGAATATTGGATGATGTATCTTGTTGATTGGAAAGCCATTCAGAGAGTTGCTAGATGACTGTCTCTTTTTGTCAATGGAATTGCTATTATGATGCAGTTTACATGCCCAGTTTATGCGATCTTTTTACACAAACACTTCCAAAGAAATTAACCAAACAGCAGAATCATGATTTTATTTTTTTGGGGCAATTATATTGGGGTGTTTGAGAATGAACAACAAACCAAGTCTCATTCTCCAAAATAAGTTTTGTAACTTCATTGCATTTCTGGTATAGAGAATAGTAAACACAGTAAAAATAGTTCAGTGCCTACCATATGGTTTATGCAGGCAAATACTTAAGTACTATGTTGTTAAATTGTTTGCCGAGGGAATTGGTGTGTAAAGGTGACTTCTGTAACCAATGAGGAAAAAGGTTTCCCACTTACAATCCAAAGATTACTATTTAGTACACTGTAATAACAAAAGTTAACAATAAAAGAAAGTTTTCAACCATTTTTCTGAGCGGTCATGTGTGCAATACTTTTTAAAAACTGCAGAGCAAATTTACACAGAAACCCATGAATATCTGCTGTGGAAACATTTTCCTTCCTTAATGGTACATTTTGTGGATTGGTGGTTCACACAAAATAAGTCTCTTGTGTCATAGCTGTTATGACTCAGTTGCACCTGCGATACTAGTGAATCATGTTAGCTGGGTTAACTGGTGGTTTGTTTCACATAAACCACTTGGTCCCAAAATACAGCACTCAGTTACAGATTTCTATCTATATGTGTCACTCCACAGCCTTTCCCAGAAATCTATTCATTTTCTTTATTGCCATTCTGAAGATTTCCACTCATTTTGCGGATCATTGATCAGTATGTAATAATTTTTCTTTTCTCCACCCCCATGCTAATTTCCACTCCCGCTCTCCTGAAGGAGTTATTCTCTGAGGTATGGTTCCATGGGCCTCTGCTATCATGCTGGGTCTTTTGTTCTCATTATATATGCTTTTGATTTGGGTATAGGGAATACAATCTTGAAATTTGCTGATGACTCAAAAGGAAGAGATTTCACAATGAGGATTTAAAAAAAAATTTAGTAAGACAGGCAGGCTAGAGGAATGAGCAGGCAGTTGGCAGGAGCAAATTAATATTGGTAAGTGTGAGGTAATACATTTAACAAGTAAGGAATGGAGACATTTAATGAAAAAATACTGAAGGGTGTGAATGAACGCAGACCCCGACGGGTTCAAATAAGTAATTCCACAAAAATGCAAGTGTAGGTAGATAAAGCCAGAAGAAAAGGCCAAATCAAAAGGCCAACAGAATTTTGGGTTTTAGAGTACAAAGTAAAGACATAATAAATTTATAGAAATATTTGGTTAGGCCACTGTTAGAGTACCATGCACAGGTTTAGGTAGCCCCTTATAGAAAGGACAATCAAATAATTGAGGGTATACGCTATAGATTTAGCAGGATGATGCCAAAGATAGGAAGCTATAGTTATGAGGGGTTATATGAGATACTGGGACTATTTCCACTGGAGCAGAGAAGGCCAAGAAGGAATTTAATAGAGGTTTTAAAATTATGAAGAGTTTTGACAGTGAGTAGGGAAAGACTATTTCCTCTGGTTAGGGCGTCAGTGACAAGTCGTCAATCTAAAATTATCTCCAAGAATGAGAAGATCAGGAGAAATTTGCTTCCACACAGGGTTGTAGGAGCGTTGTAGAGGGTGTGGAGTACACCACAAACCTGCTCTCACGATGTCCATATATGTACACTCTCAAACTGCAACACAATAGTAATATTGATCAGGAGCAGGAATGCTATTAATTTATCCCCAGGCATCCTGAATCAACTCTAGTATCCCTACTGCTGCCCTGCCTGGGATCAACTAACTCAACTCAGGCAGGGGAATTGAGGCTGGGACCATCTGTTCTGAATGGCTCAATACCAGTTTTCCTTTTTCTAGGTCACTTTGTCAAATTTGATTGGTAGCAATCTATCAGGAGCTGCACACAAAGGCGGTCTTAATGTACAGTTTTGACAAATCACTGGAACAATGGAAAGAATGGTTTCCTTGACAGTGTATTTGAGAATAAAAAAGCCCATTCATTAAGGTTTATTTCTTTTAGTGTCTTAGCATGCACATTTGTAGTAAACCGAGCAACTTTTAAGATAAAATGAAGTACAAAAGAACTGATGTACAGCATGCACTTGGCATGTTAGAGAAATCATGCTTAAGGTACATAGATTATAATGAACAATTTTTCAGTTTTTTTTTTAAAACTAGCAATAAATTACATAAGAATACACTTTAAAATAGCCACAGAACAAATACAAATATACAGTAGAATATGAAGGTGTTAAGAAAAATATTAATATTTAATGCATTAAATATAAAGGCCAAGAAAAATCATTACATTGTATGAAAAAATCCTTGTTCTGATTTGAACAATACAGCTTTTAGTATATTTTACTGACTGTAACAAATGGGTGACACTTATGCTGAACTAATGCAAGTAATGAGACTACAGAAACTCTGAATAAGTGATAATAGTAAAAAGAAACAATTTCATATTCAGCTTTAACCGTAACTTCCTGAGAACATGCCCAACATACCACATGTACAAATGTCCATCTTGCCTGCTTAAATAAAGAATGCTACTGCTTATACTTCATTTTTCCCAATTAATTAAAGTCCGGGGTTTAAATAATGCCTCTCATCACAGTACAATCTAGGGAATATTGTATATGTGTTGCAAGACTGCATTGAAATAGGAGGGATTATAGCCTACAATTCCACCGTTCATAGCCAATGGGTGGAAAATCTAGCAATATTAAAATTTAAAACTTGGAATATAGTACAAGGATGATACCAGAACAGAGAGGGTACAACTATCAGGAAAGACTGAATAGGCAGAACTCTTTTCTCCAGAAAAAAGGCGGCCGAGAGGTGACCTGATAGAGATCTTTAAAATTATGAAGGGGTTCGATAGGGTAGAAGGAGGGGAATCCAAAACTAGGGGCTGTAAATATAAGATAGTCACTAATAAATTTAATAAGGAATTCAGGAAAAACTTCTTTACTCAAAGTTGTGAGAAAGTGGAAATGCCATGACATGGAGCGGTTGAAGCATTTAAGGGGAAGCTAGACAAGTACATGAAGGAGAAAGGAATAGAAGGATATGTTGATAAGGTGCGATGAAGTAAAATGAGAGGAGGTACGCGTGGAGCATAAATACTGGCATAGACCCGTTGGGCTGAATGGCCTGTTTCTGTGTTGTAAATTCTATGTAATCTATGTAATCTCATTGACAGTAATGCATCCGTTTCATAGTGTGAGGGAGTTGGAGAAAGCTTCGCTCCAAGCAATTGTCCTTGAATCTCTCACAAAAGTAGAAAGAAACTATTTTGCAAATGGAATGGGCAAAAAGATCTGGACTCACATTAGGTGGGGAGAGGAATGTAGACTGCTTCAAATGCTCCACATGTATGAATACAATCTGGATGCCTGGAACACCTGATAAGGTCAAGCCCCTATACTGGCACTAGAACAAAACAGCCTTTCTCTGCAAAAAGGTGCACTTTTTGTGATTGACTTTTGTTTGTTTTTAATGTCCATGCAATAGTAGGAGGCCTGGGGAAATCCTATTTTTTTCAATTCCTATCCTTCCTCCAACTTCACCTATACCCCCAACCTCACTCAATGCCTTTGGACTCGCTTTGTTTCTCACTGAACTTTTGAAACCCCAGCCATTTTAAAAGCCTCATCCTCAATAATTCTTTCGATAATATCAGTTGCACAGAATAGTGATTTACCTACATATTATATTTGCCATTAAAAACTAGTGATTTAGGGAGCCGAATTGGAGCAAACAAGTTGGAGGAAGTATTGTGCCGACAGTCGTTAACCATGTCCTTCAGTATTTTCTCATTTCAAATGTGTGTTAATTCATCTGCCTCATGTTGGTCAGTCTAATGATATTTTTATATTACAGAATTGCTTCAAGAAAAGGTAGTTTTCTATCATATGCTCCTGGCGCTTCTATATTGTGGGGTTGGATTCAACATCACCGGAGCAAGACAATTTGTACCTGCTTAGTTATTTGAAAGTTGATTCACAATTTAGTTTCTGCCCGCCAGGCCTTCCCCCATGTTCAGAGAAGGGCCATAAAGGTTAGCAATTCAGAATTATCAATGGTCAGATGGTTAAGTTGAACATTCAGAAAATATTTGTTAGCTGTTTTTATCTGGTAGTGCTTCACAGGGCACTGGCAAAACCCACTTGGCTCCTCTAGAGGACTCATTTACTTTATAAAGCACTGCCGCAGAAGGTGGGTCTGCAGTCACCAGCACTGCTGGAATGTCATGGGACCATCAGCAATTGCTTCAGATTAGTTCATTTAGTAAGTTTACCAGCAATAATAAAAATATAAATGAAAATGAAAGAAAAATTATGAAGATTAACCACAATTATATTAAACTAACTTTAACTGAAAAAGATGTATGAATGGTGACTGAATAACATGGGACATAGAATCATCGAAGGTTACATCACGGAAGGAGGTCGTTTGGCCCATCGAGTCTGCGCCAGCATAACACAGATAAAGAGGTCACAAAAAATGCCCATTTCAGGAGAGAAAAATCCCACCACATTACTTCTTTGAAACTTCATGGTCATCATTTTGCACTGTACTTTATTTCTTTGGCATCAGTACAATGTTCCTCTCGTGCCAGTTGAAACAATAAGTCTGTTTCCCACATAACAGCACTCCACCCATCAGCGTTCACAAAACACTCAGAGTTTTAAGCAAATGGACTGCACGTCATCACCAACTTTATGTGTCTGCACTTGAAAAAAAAGGAGCGTTCAGTCACATGTATTTCCCAATCCAAGCAACTGCTCATTATCACTCAGTATCTTTTCTCGTAGCTTTTAGGACATTTCTCCACAGCAAGGATTTTGAAAAGAGTTACAGTTAAATGTTGGGATTTTAAAGCAAAATGTATTCACAGAAGTTAAATTGAAAACTTAGACAAAATGCTAATGTGCTAGGCATTAATGTTATTTCCTCAAAGACCAAAAACAAAAGCAATTTGTTAGCCTATCATGGTAATTGCTAAACACTTCACCCCCAAACTGCTGGAAAGTTCCTTGCTCTGAGTGCTCAGCAGAGGTTATTTGCCATAGGCCCTTCCCTTTGCCCATGAATACGGGGGGGGAATAGAGACAGATACATGCTCTGACAGTCAGGGCTATAAACAGAAAGCTGTGGGGCAGGTTTTTGCCCAGGCACACAAGATTAAGATGCAGGAGGGTAGTTACAAATCATTTCATTTAAGTCAAGCAAGATGGCCCACTGATGTGAAGTGTAACATGTTGTTGATTTTATTTTATTGCATGAAGACGAGCTGCATTAATTAAATTAAGTGAGTCTGATCGTTACTGCTGCTTGGTTATGTTCACTTACAGTCTGTGAACTAAAGCAGCTTAACGATAAGACCAGGCCAGATATGAATCAAGTATTTTCTTGCTCCACCTTTAAAAGGATTGGAGAGGCACAAGTGGGGGCATGTGTGAGACACAAATATCCAGTGTGTACGTCAAGGGGTCCAATTGTTACATTGCTGGGTTACAGTATTGCTCAGCTAGGTATTAGGCAATAAGAGCACACCCTGAATTCAAGAAGGTCAGATTACTAACAGGATTGACCAATATCATTATACTTAGAATATCTAAGGCAAGACTCAAAACTTTTAACACTCAGTGACATTCAAAAGTGTATTTAATACAGAAAATGTGACTGCTTCGTACATTTTGATTAAACCTTTACTGAAGGTTTGCCATTTGCAATTGATCAGTAAAAAAAATATATAAACTAGTACAAAAGATTACATGATACAGTGTGTTAAACCACTGGTCTTCAAGCCCAGCCTGGGGATGGGTGACTAAAAAGGCTAATAATGTCTGTCAAGGGCCCATGTTCCAGTTATCTAATTATTTGATACACAGAATAAAGTAACCTAATTCCTTTTAGTAATGTTGGTTTGCCTACAACAGTGACTACATTGGTTGTGAAGCGCTTCAGACGTTCAGAGGATGTAAAAGGTACTAATATAAAATGCAAATTCTTTCTTTTAATCTCTGTTGGGTTGGGTTAATAGAGACAATGGTCAGTATTCTGAGATCTTGGTGCAGTTTCCATCTTTCACATTATCCCATCCAGGAGCGCTAGGGTCAAAAGTAAACCATTTCTGCTGATCACAATGAATGTATTATAACATTAAATTCTGTTATTTATACATTATTTTTTAAACTAAAGGAAACTATAGTCTTCTAGTTTCTATCTTTTCCAATGTTCCCCAATGGGTGCTCTGCATTATTTAATGTGTAATTATTTGGATGAGATCTATAGTGTACTAGGTCTTCCTTGCTTCTTACTACTCCAGGCAAAACGTTCAAACTGATTTACCATGGTGAGCCCACTAGAATAACTTGCTTCTCATGTCAACATTCCTCCCTTTTATTCTTTAGCATATTATATCCATAAGACCCAACACAAACCCATAAGCATCTTAAGAACACTCAGCCAGGAATCTCACACTCAAATTAATTATTTTAAAAAATGTATTTTTGTAACATTTTTCTTTAAGGTAACTTTAAACATTAATTTTTTTTTTAAAAAGCAACATTTTCTACAGTGTAGGATAATGCACTGTGACAAAGACAAATTGCGTCTCCAAGTTTTGGCTGTAGACAAGGAAACAACAAAAGCTCACTGAATCTATCAGTCTAACTTGCTTGAAAGAATTACTGAATGTTAATAGATTTCAAAACAAATGTTAAAAAATATTTTTGGACTCAACATGTTTGCTTGTACAATATTAAATAAATTCTGGGGCACGCAACATGAACACAACTACTGATGCTAATCATAAGAAAATACTATAACCATTACATCTTTATTGTGATGAACATCATATTTTATACATGCATAAATATATAGTACATACCTTCCCAAAACTGCTTCCAGATATTGTTTTTTCCCTGATGCTGTACTGTACTACTTCATCATTGCTTCTTTTGCACACATTTCATAGAGTTATAAGCCAATGAACAGAACTAGTTCAGGAATAAACTGTGCCACAGAATTCTTAATCTGTTTGTTCAAATGATGAAGACGTATAGCTAGTGCAATGCAGTTCTAAATTGGATTGAATAGCCTTCCAGTTTAATAGAAAAAAACAAGGTGGTTTGCAACATTAACAATTGGCACTTGCAAAGCTTCGTTATTTTAAAACACAGTCTGTGGAACAACAGTATGTCCTTCTGCCTTGGACTTATATATACAAAAACACAAACACACACATAGTTGTTTTCATAGAAACTAAATGCAGATCATCACTTGATAAACTTGCCATGATTATAATCATTAATCTTTCAATGCCGTTGCCAACATCCGTCATAACACACACTGTAAACAAAAAAAACCTCACAACTGCTCCCACCAACTCCACAGCACAAGAAATAATGCAACTGATTTCTAACCAGCAACCTCATCTCAGAGTTTGTATGGATAACCATTATAAAGCACTCAAGCAAGGTTTGCCTCAATGAGATTACTGCTTGGTAATTATTCCTATGTGTTTATTCTTCTCTATGTAATGGTCACTTAGTATTTCAATGAAATAGAGCAAGTGAAAACTTAGAAACCTTTTGTAGCCCAGGCTGGAAAATTGATTAATTTAATTAGTTCAATTAGTATATTGCAACTTTCTAAATAAAACAGATTAAAAAATAAAATGTGGATTATATAAACAGGAACCTCAATTATGCTAAAACCCTTTTCACTGCAGTGTGAATGTGTAATAAGATATTTCAGAGCCTGTTGAGTGTTCAGCAAACTGGTCTAATATACAGTAAGTGCCCAATACCTGCTGCAGTCCCAGATTTGAAAGGGTTAAGGAACAATGAGCCCACCTAAATCAGGTGGAGAAGGTGACGACGACGGAGTGATGGGGAAGGAGGAGGATACGGCAGCGGCGGGGGTGGGAGGAAAGAGAGAGAGAGAGAGGGTGGAGGGAGGAGAGAGAGAGAGGGGGGGGAGGGAGGAGAGAGAGAGAGAGGGGGGAGGGAGGAGAGAGAGAGAGGGGGGGAGGGAGGAGAGAGAGAGAGAGGGGGGGTAGGGAGGAGAGAGAGAGAGAGGGGGAGGGAGGAGAGAGAGAGAGAGAGGGGGAGGGAGGAGAGAGAGGGGGGGAGGGAGGAGAGAGAGGGGGGGAGGGAGGAGAGAGAGGGGGGGAGGGAGGAGAGAGAGGGGGGGAGGGAGGAGAGAGAGGGGGGGAGGGAGGAGAGAGAGGGAGGGGGGAGGGAGGAGAGAGAGAGAGGGGGGGAGGGAGGAGAGAGAGAGAGAGGGAGGGAGGGAGGGAGGAGAGAGAGGGAGGGAGGGAGGAGAGAGAGGGAGGGAGAGAGAGGGAGGGAGGGAGAGGGAGGGAGGGAGAGGGAGGGAGGGAGAGGGAGGGAGGGAGAGAGGGAGGGAGGGAGGGAGGGAGGGAGAGAGGGAGGGAGGGAGGGAGAGAGGGAGGGAGGGAGGGAGAGAGGGAGGGAGGGAGGAAGGAGAGAGAGGGAGGGAGGGAGGGAGGAGAGAGAGAGATAGAGGGGGGAGGGAGGAGAGAGAGAGAGGGGGGGAGGGAGGAGAGAGGGGGAGGGAGGAGAGAGAGGGAGGGAGGAGAGAGAGGGAGGGAGGAGAGAGAGGGAGGGAGGGAGGAGAGAGAGGGAGGGAGGGAGGGAGGGAGGGAGGGAGGGAGAGGGAGGGAGGGAGGGAGGGAGGGAGAGGGAGGGAGAGAGAGAGAGGGAGGGAGGGAGGGAGAGGGAGGGAGGGAGGGAGAGGGGGAGAGGGAGAGAGAGAGAGGGAGGGAGAGAGGGAGGGAGGGAGAGAGGGAGGGAGAGAGGGAGGGAGGGAGGGAGAGAGGGAGGGAGGAGAGAGAGAGGGAGGGAGGGAGGAGAGAGAGGGAGGGAGGGAGGAGAGGGAGGGAGGGAGGAGAGAGAGGGAGGGAGGAGAGAGAGGGAGGGAGGAGAGAGAGGGAGGGAGGGAGGAGAGAGAGGGAGGGAGGGAGGGAGGGAGAGAGAGGGAGGGAGGGAGGGAGAGGGAGGGAGGGGGAGGGAGGGAGGGAGAGGGAGGGAGGGAGAGAGAGGGAGAGGGAGGGAGGGAGGGAGGGAGGGAGGGAGGGAGGAGAGAGAGGGAGGGAGGGAGGAGAGAGAGGGAGGGAGGGAGGGAGGGAGGAGAGGGAGGGAGGAGAGGGAGGGAGGGAGGAGAGGGAGGGAGGGAGGGAGGGAGGGAGGAGAGAGAGGGAGGAGAGAGAGGGGGGAGGGAGGAGAGAGAGAGGGGGGAGGGAGGAGAGAGAGGGGGGGGGGAGGGAGGTGAGAGAGAGCGAGTGGGGGGAGAGAGAGAGGGGAGAGAGAGGGGGGGAGAGAGAGGGGGGGAAAGAGAGGGGGGAGAGAGAGGGGGTGAGAGAGGGGGGTGAGAGAGGGGGGGGGAGAGAGGGGGGGGGGAGAGAGGGGGAGGAAAGAGAGAGGGGAGGTGAAAATCGAATTCGGGCACGAAACCTTTTCTTCAATTTTAACGTTATCAAGTTTGGCAAATTTTTGAAATGTCATTTTTCATAACCATGGTGACACTTTGGAATTTTTATAGGATTTTCTATTACATGCAAAAGGTTAAGTTATATCTGCAAATACTCTTTTGGCATTGGGGGGCAAAGAGAGGGTTGGAGAATTACAACCACATTAAAGGACTGACACACCTTAAAAGGTGAAGGTGACATTCAGAGCTTTCATAAGTGTTTTGCACAATAACCTAAACTTTATTGAACTTTCTAAAGCATTACAGTTAAATCTCGTCAAATCTTCTTCGACAGCACCTCCCAAACCCGCGACCTCTACCACCTAGAAGGACAAGGGCAGCAGGCACATGGGAACACCACCACCTGTACGTTCCCCTCCAAGTCACACACCATCCTGACTTGGAAATATATCGCCGTTCCTTCATCGTCGCTGGGTCAAATTCCTGGAACTCCCTTCCTAACAGCACTGTGGGAGAACCTTCACCACACGGACTGCAGCGGTTCAAGAAGGCGGCTCACCACCACCTTCTCAAGGGCAATTAGGGATGGGCAATAAATGCTGGTCTTGCCAGCGACGCCCACATCCCATGAACGAATAAAAAAAAAATCTAGTTCAAAGTTCTTGATGAGAAGAAACCAATCCTGAAAGCTATGACTCATGCCAAATTATAGGACAGTGTGCAACAACCCTTCAGTAGAAGTTACTGGATAGTGATCAGAAGCAGCTGATTTTTCTCCTTAGTCCAGTGGATCTAAGCCAACCACCCCTGCCTTAGATCAGCTATCTCTGCACAGACCAGATGGCTAAACCAGGAATCTTCCTGGCTCAATATATAGAGTATTCAAAGGTCACTTTCATTTAAAATGAAGGCAAACTTTAAAAAGTTTGGAATTAGTATTCCAGATTTACACTATTCCTTGCCTTCTTAATTCCTACTCTTTTAGAATAAGCATTCTTATCCTTCCTTAATAACACTGAATCTTGATAAGTGCATAATTTGCTTGCCCAAACATTTTAATGCTTGGCTGAGGTTTTCATAAACTGCAGATACAAATTGCCAGTCTTTGTATTACTGCCCACTTGTATCAGCCATGATCTTATTGAATGGCGGAGCAGGCTCGAGGGGCCGATTGGCCTACTCCTGCTCCTATTTCTTATGTTCTTATGTATCACTGCTCAGTTAATCAGGTCATTTAATAGGAGTTAACTGTATGATTATGGCCTTTTAAAGCAACTAACCCCATGCAGCACTGCACTTCTTTGCTCAGATTTTAATGTGTATTTTCTGAGGGTGGTTTAAAGCTCACACATCTTATTTCTTAACGTACACCACCATTTGTGTATAGGAGAGAGAAATCTGCACGAGGAAATGGATATTTGGCAATTAATTTTCTGGATAAAACATTCAGACAGGAACAGAAAATTCCAAGTCTCACAGTTGTTCAATGTATAGCTGTCTCAAAAATAAGATGCTTCTGTATCAACTGAATTTCATGGGAGGACCTCGAAGCAGGTGCCTTTTCCCTCTTCCAGTAATAAAGTGCGCATCAAAAGGGGGACAACGCAGCTGTGGCAAGGCACATAATAGAAGCATGGGGATTTTCAAGGAATTCACTGGAAGGTAGCACATTCAAGTCCAATAATGCTCAGAGTTTTTTTTCTCTAGTTTGAGCTAGAAGTTTTATTTTAAAGTCAGAACAGTTGAGATCTGAATTTAAAAAAAAAATCCAATTGCCTAATGCATCTGCCGAACTCCAACTGTTCTGCTGTACTGCACTTCTATTCTAGGGTGTTTTTGCAGTTTATAACTTTAACACAAAACCCTGTAGATTTGTATAGTCAAGAGGATCATCCATATTATCTGCATGCAAATCGACCATGTGCAGACAGCATTGTAGAGAAAACAGGAAAAAAAACTAAATAAAAAAAAACTAGAACTCCACAATATACACTAAAAGCATTTGAATCAAACAGTTTGTTCATTGCACATTTTGCATTTTGTTTCTATCTGTGAGATGGGTTTGTATGATTTATACATACTTTAATTCAGAAAATATAAATCCAAATTTGTTAGACGTTACTTTTTAGCTATGGGGGAACTAAAGATCACATTTAGTAAAGTGAATATATTTAAATATTCTTGAGTACAATATCAGCTTAGGGGTTGGTGGAATTTTTCAAAGCTACTTTAAACAATTCAGTTCATGGCAACAGGATTCTGCTATTAACAATCTACATCAAGCTTTTTAGGAAAAAAATCCAATTCAATTTTCTTCAGTGTATTTTTGCATGACACATTGCCACAGACTGGGGAATTACCACTATTTTTCACCCATTCACAGCTGACAAAATGAAACCATACCAATTTTAAATAAATTAAAGCCTCTTTTTTTTGCAGTGCAAATTATTAGTAAATCTCAGTAGAAATCTGGAGCTTCCCCAACTTTGTTCAGTTTGCCAGAGGTTGGAGACTGCATGCAATTTATGTAAGATAGGGGTTGGGATGAAGGACTTCTCTCTAGAGCATAATGAAGGAAGAGAAAGAGAAATAATATTGTGTTTGTGTTTGTATATGCATGCGTATATATGTATGTTTATGTTGGGAAGGGGAACAGCAACAAAGCTGTAATAAGTTAGCCATGAGCTTCAATGCAGACTTTAGAATGGTTCTACACACTACAATTTAGGAGTCTACAAAACAATGCTAAGTGATACACCAATAGGAAGCCCATGGAAAAACAGTGATTGTGGTGGACAGTATTATTTTTCAATTCATCACTCCAACTATTTTATTCTGAGGGCCAAGGTGAAAGCTATTCTCCTCCACCCTCTTCTCCCTCCAGTAGTTGAGATTTCTCTGCACAACCTTTAAACTTAACAGTACTTTATTCTCATCGCTCTTGCTTCGGTTATAAACGAGCATTGGCTTCTAGCATCATAAGGAAGAACTGAAGGGCGAAAAACCACATTTGAAGCTAATACTAACTAAGGCTTTACCAAACACCACTCTCGGAATAACCAAAGCTTTGTTGACTCGAAGGATCTGATCTGTCTAATAAGGTCAGCCGACTCATTTAAATAATTAAAATTCTTGATTTTTTTTATATCTGGAAGAGTTCAATAATTTACATGTACGGAATGTACACCATTTGGGTCCCAAATTCCATCTATTCCAAACGCTTCAGGAAAAGTTCTTCAGAATATCAGTTTTCTGGTACAGAAGAGTTACTCTCCAGTGCTGGGAGGGCATTTCCTGTTGGGAGTAGCGAGTGGAAAGCCACAGTTTTTCTGTCTGTGTGTGAAGCATTAGCAGCAAGAGCTTCAGAAACACACACTTATGGTGAATTGTCCAGTGAGGCTGCAGGAAGAAAAAAAAATAAAGTCAGCTCCAAGCACATAATACTATGCAATGTATTAATCTAAACAGTCTAATTAGAACATACAAATAAAACTTGCATTTATACAGCAGTATTAACATAGAAAAACATCTCAAAAACACTTCACAGAAGTGGGTTTTAAGGAGGGTCTTAAAGGAGGAGAGGGAGGTGGAGAGGCAGAACAATTTAGAAAGGGAATTCCAGAGCATGAGGCATTGGCAGCTGAAGGAAGGGCCACCAATAGTAGAGCCAGGGGGGCAATGTAAAAAAAAGTCAGTCAGCAGAATGGGGAGTTTGGGTGGGCCTGGAGAGATTTGTAGCACTGGCGAAAGTTAGAGGGGCAAGTCTATTAAGTGATTTATACACAAGGATGAAAAATTTAAATTCAAGGTGTTGGGGAACCAGCAGCCAATGGAGTTCAGTGAGGTCAGAGGTAATGCGTGAGCGAGACAGAACTTTGGAGGGTGGAAGATTGGAGGCCAGCCAGGAGAGCATTGAAATAGTTGGCTCTTGGAGGTGTCAAAGGCTGGGATGAGGGTTTCAGCAGCAGATGGGTTGAGGCAGGGGCAGAGTTGGATGATGTTAGAGATCGAAGTAGCTAAGCAGCTGTTTCCCAACTTTGGCACAGAGAAGATTAAAAAAACAAAAGTTTATTTTAACAGATAGGGGTGTTTCTTCCTCTATCCCTTACTACATGAGGGAACATTTGCATTATAAGTACGCTTTCCCTTCCCCTACCACCAAATATGCGATGAGTCAGTCCATTGAAGCACCAACGCATAGTATTACAGCCTGGTGGGATGTAGATTTGAACTAGACAGTTCTTGATCTCTAGCAAACTACTGTGGAGAGGCATTTAGTATAGGGTGGGAAGGGAGAAATATCCAGGAGGAAGCAAGAGTAGTCACTAATCTCTTCTCGTGCACCTCATAGCAGCAGTCTTGAGAGTGATGCAATTGGAGGCTTAGAAAAAGAACAAGGCCTGCCTCTCTGTCATGGGAGACTGTGGTTCAGGTAGACCGGAAGAAGGAGCAGGAGGAGGAGGGGTGGGAGGGGAAATATATAGAGGAAAAAGTTAAACAGCAACATAGTCTCAATGTTTTTTTTAAATTTTGGAATATTTTAAAAAGTACTTCTTACAGTGAAGTTACCTTAAAAGTAAAATTCCAACAACTATAATTTTGAATAGTTCCTTTCATCAGGAGGTGCATCAGACCAACAGGAATGTACAAGTTATTACTATGTTTAACACCGATTTTCACCAATGTTTTTATGCCATCTCCTGATACTGTTGTCACTTGAATAACTGCTTTATGTGTTTTCTGGTTATAGGCAGTAGAGTTAAATAAGAGATGTTTTCTAACAATGAATGCCTTTAAGACTATAAAATGAAGTAATCCAGTACTATTACCACACTATGATTTACAGCTTTGAGACATTGTATCCTTGTTTTCAAGAATTCCAATTTCCTGTGCAGAATTGAAATTGTCAATGACCTTTTATGTCTGATTGAAAGTCTATTGGCTCATGCTCCCTTTGTGTATCTGTTTTGTTCAGTAAACTATGCACTTTATGTATGGTGAATAGTGAAAGATAAAAAAAAACTTTGAAAATTTTGAGATGTTAAATTTTCCATGCAAAGATCCAACTACCACCCAAAAATAGATATTTACAGGTGGTCTTAATTCCGATTTCTCAAACAACTTGCATTTATATAGTGCCTTGAACATTGATAAATGTTCCAAGGCACTTCACAGAGGCGTAGTCAGGCACAGTATATTAATTAGTTTCCACTGAATCAAGTATAGTTTCAGTTTTGCATCAGTGTAAACTGTGTGGGGTGACTCAGGCAGCAGAGTCACCTGAAATTAATTTAGGCAAGAAGTCCACTACCTTCAAGTCATCTCACACTGTTTTGGTTGAGGTTTAACTGCCATCAATGCAAAAACCAAGCTAAACCTATGTGGTCCACAATACTGCCAGGCAACTTTTAAAATTAATTTTTAACCATTTAATGTTAGCGAGCCTGCTATATTCTGTCAACATTAAAATTTAATTGGCATTTAGGTTTGCAAGTATACATTGGCAGAACTATTTTTCCTGGCCAGTGAAGTGTAACTGTCTGCTGGTTCTGCATCACTCTCAATAGGCAACAAACAGTCCATGGCCAGTAGCTTAGAGGCCTTCAAACTGCTACCATAGTAATCCCATTTGTTATGCATCTTATCCATGGTTTGTGCTGTGCCTCCTGACCCAGCCGAAATTGACAGATTATCATGATATCTAGAAGTTGGGGGTGGGGAAAGAAGGGAGGATATCATAGTGTGAATGTGTGCCAAGAGTGGAATTCAAAACAGGTCTTGCATCCTAACACCCAGCACACTAGCATGCGCCATTGGACATTTATTTTTAAATTATCAAAAGATAAATCATTCCCTTGAAAAGACTGCACGCAGGTGATCTGCTCCCAGCATGCTGTCTCTGCCCCTCTTGAGCCAGTCACTAGGAAAAGACAAATATTCATGTCTCTTGATTTTGCCTTCATTTGTGTGGGCTTCCAGCACTTGGCTTCAATAGAATGCTGAATTAGGAACTCACTATGTTGATAACTATAGGGACAGTTAATAGTTTGCCAAAACACTGTGGTGCCCTTATGCAGATCTCAAAGAGCTATGGCGGCTGCTAGGTAAGTGCTATGTGATGTGGGAAGAGCTTTGTGATTACCAATTGCAAGAGCCAAATTTTCAATCTTTGACTCAGATGAAAAGTTCTACCACCTGCAGTACCCAGATGACCATTTCCTTCTCTCAAAAAACCCCCCACCAATTTAACCCTTCTCCAGCACCTTGTCCAAATGGACATTATTCATGTACAAAACTCAAAGATGAGCATCAGCAGGTTCTGTGGCCACAGGTGCAAAGCTGAGCCTAATCCCGCCTTGTCCTAAAGTCCACGTGTACAGTTCCAGCAGGGATCAGAGTATATCAGTCGAGAGTGTGGACCCTGGTTGATATTCCCTTGGCCAACCTAAGGCACTGAGGCCAATTTTAGCACTTTTATCATCACCCGTGCCAAAATCAGCTAACTCAGCTCCGATTGGAGATCAAGCTTGGGGGTCTTTTTGGCTTATATGGCTCAGCTGCTCATTTGATAAACTCAGTCGTTGGGGAGTGGCAGCAGAAATAAAATGATTATTAAAACTGCCACAATGTCCTTCAGGGAAGGAAACTTGCCATCCCCTACCCAGTCTGGTCTATAAGTGACTCCAGTCCCACAATATATGGTTGACTCTTAATGCCCTCTGAAACCACTCAGTTGTTAAAGAAAAATTACAATTTCAAGACCGTAACCCACTATCATCCTCACAGGGCAACTAGGAATGAGCAATAAATGTGGCCTTGCCAGTGTTGCCCACATCCTGAGAGAAAAAAAAACTTCTGTATTGGCTGGGTAGCAGTGTTCAGTCTTCAGAACACTATGTAACATTTATAGGATCTGGTAAAACATTTTTCAGCCTCAGGATTCTGATGGCTGTACACCCCACCATAAGATTGCTTAAACATTAGAATCATCTGATTGTGTTACATCTTTGTAGGACTCTGAGCAGCATTAAAAACCAGTCTGTTACACCTATAATTTCAGTTACCAGATAACAGCGCAGCACCTACATTTTGCTATGTATTTCAAGAATCACCTGAAATTTTGCTTTGATACGAAAACCATTAGCAGTTATATTAGAAAACTTTAGGAGTTAAGGGATATTACAGTAGGGATAACTTTACACAAGTACACCTGATGTTAAGGCAACAAGAATATTTTCTAAAAATATCTTTTAAAGCCTTAATTTTAATTTGATTTACTTAAGATACTGGGCTATGAAATCTAATTGTGCTGTAGATATTTTGCTAGACACCACATATAACATTTTGGACATACTGTCCGAGCCTAAAGTGTAGCAAAAAAAAAATTTTCTAATAAGGTGCAGGTTTACAATTTTGCTAAAACTTAGTAGAGAGGAAATCTTCACCATTTGTGAATGTTTTAGTTCAGAGAAAACGTGCTAGTTCATTTAGTATTTTACTGTTGCAGTGTTCAATTTCTGCAATTAAGTACCTGTGAATTATAGCAGTCTTGAGTGACAAAATTGAAGCACAACACTACACCCTCACTGGAAATTTCACTGATTTTTTTGACTGCTCCTTTGGGAAAAATGAAAATATCGTCTTATGCTCAGGGCTGGATACAGAGCCAACGTCTCATTTTGTTTTTTTGCGTCTTCATTTGTTTTAGTAATTTTCTGTTTATGAACATTTCTGGCTTATTTTGTCTGCACTTCTTCATTTACTACTTAAGAAAAACACTTGCCTGTTCTTGTTTTCCTAAATTCTTTCTCATTTACATTGAAACCGTTCAGAAGACTCAAACTTAAAAAAAAGTTGCAGCTATCCCACAGGGAATAAGGGATAGAGAAAGAGTGGGAATAGTCGCCCAACAATAGTGTTGCATGGCCTGGTGACTGGTTTAGCATGCTCTGCCAGATGCTTGAGAGCAGACCAGCTACACATTTCTTTTTGACTACAAGTGACACACGGCTCAGTGAGAGTAAAGTGCAAGAAAAGGAAAAGTAAAATCGGTAGTAAAAATAATTTATTTCATTACCCATATATTATACAAGAGAAATCTTTTCACAATGCCCAGGAATTCTCCCTGTTCCCCGCCCTCCCTAAAGAAGCATCGTAATTTTTTTAAAAATTGGTTCTGACATAAATAAAAATGAATCCAGAAACGAAAAAAGACAAGTGTTTTAAAACCTGGGCTTACTTCAAACATTTTGCCTTCATATTTTTAAAATGTATGTCAGCTGTTTGCCACCTTCTATTCTCCTTTGGCCAGGAAGGTGACTATTGAGTTAAATGTAAACACCATCAACATTCTGATCAGCCAGCTGGAGGCACGATTCCAGTCAGTGTTCTTTCAGTCCACCCCAATCCCATTTCAAGTACGGAGTGTGTCCTAATTAGGATTCTGGTTGAGGACCAAGGGACTCATTCAACTAAACAGAAGACATTGATATGCAATGTTGAGCTCAAACTCTCAACCTTGTAAAATACACATATATACATAAACATCACTCAATAAACTGGTAAAAACACTAATTTAAAGAAGTTAATGCCTTTCGACCAAATGGTGTAATATTTTGCTTCCATAAAAAAGTTGTAAACTTCCCCCCAAACATAACACACTGCAGGATATATAATCACACACATATACCAAGTTATGGAATGCTGGAATAGTAACTGTAACCAAAATAACTGACGCGGTTGACCACACCATCCTCGTCCCGACGCCTCTCCTCTCCTCTGTTGTCCAGCTGGGTGGGACTGCCTTCACCTGGTTCAGTTCCTATCTATCCAGTCATAGCCAGAGAATCACCTGTAATGGCTTCTCTTCCTGCTCCCGCACTGTTACCTCTGGAGTCCCCCAAGTATCTATCCTTAGCCCCCTCCTATTTCTCATCTACATGTTGCCCCTTGGAGAAATCATCCGAAAACATAAGGTCAGGTTCCACATGTACACTGACGACAGCCAGCTCCACCTCACCACCACCTCTCTCGACCCCTCCACTGCCTGTGATTTGTCACTATGCTTGTCCGACACAGATGAGCAGAAATTTCCTCCAATTAAATATTGGGAAGATTGAAGCCATTGTCTTCGGTCCCCACCACAAACTCCGTTCCCGAGGCACCGACTCCATCCCTCTGCCTGGCCACTTTGTGAGGCTGAACTAGACTGTTCGCAGCCTTGGTGTCCTATTTGACCCAGAGGTGAGCTTCTGACCCCATAACCTCTCCCATCACCAAGCCCACCTTTTTCCACCTCCATAACATAACCGGTCTCCACTCCTGCCTCAGCTGCTGAAACTCTCATTTGTTACTAATCTAATCTAAATAAAGGAAATTACAAAAGTATGAAGTGTGAGTTGGCTAGGATAGATTGGGGAACTTTACTAAAAGGGATAGAATCATAGAAGTTTACAACATGGAAACAGGCCCTTCGGCCCAACATGTCCATGTCGCCCAGTTTATACCACTAAGCTAGTCCCAATTGCCTGCACTTGGCCCATATCCCTCTATACCCATCTTACCCATGTAACTGTCCAAATGCTTTTTAAAAGACAAAATTGTACCCGCCTCTACTACTGCCTCTGGCAGCTCGTTCCAGACACTCACCACCCTTTGAGTGAAAGAATTGCCCCTCTGGACCCTTTTGTATCGCTCCCCTCTCACCTTAAATCTATGCCCCCTCGTTATAGACTCCCCTACCTTTGGGAAAAGATTTTGACTATCTACCTTATCTACGCCCCTCATTATTTTATAGACTTCTATAAGATCACCCCTTAACCTCCTCCTCTCCAGGGAAAAAAGTCTCAGTCTATCCAACCTCGCCCTATAAGTCAAACCATCAAGTCCCAGTAGCATCCGAGTAAATCTTTTCTGCACTCTTTCTAGTTTAATAATATCCTTTCTATAATAGGGTGACCAGAACTGTACACAGTATTCCAAGTGTGGCCTTACTAATGTCTTGTACAACTTCAACAAGACATCCCAACTCCTGTATTCAATGTTCTGACCAATGAAACCAAGCATGCCGAATGCCTTCTTCACCACCCTATCCACCTGTGACTCCACTTTCAAGGAGCTATGAACCTGTACTCCTAGATCTCTTTGTTCTATAACTCTCCCCAATGCCCTACCATTAATGGAGTAGGTCCTGGCCCGATTTGATCTCCCAAAATGCATCACCTCACATTTATCTAAATTAAACTCCATCTGCCACTCATCGGCCCACTGGCCCAATTTATCAAGATCCCGTTGCAATCCTAGATAACCTTCTTCACTGTCCACAATACCACCAATCTTGGTGTCATTTGCAAACTTACTAACCATACCTCCTAAATTCTCATCCAAATCATTAATATAAATAACAAACAACAGCGGACCCAACACCGATCCCTGAGGCACACCGCTGGTCACAGGCCTCCAGTTTGAAAAACAACCCTCTACAACCACCCTCTGTCTTCTGTCGTCAATCCAATTTTGTATCCAATTGGCTACCTCACCTTGGATCCCGTGAGATTTAACCTTATGTAACAACCTACCATGCGGTACCTTGTCAAAGGCTTTGCTAAAGTCCATGTAGACCACGTCTACTGCACAGCCCTCATCTATCTTCTTGGTTACCCCTTCAAAAAACTCAATCAAATTCGTGAGACATGATTTTCCACTCACAAAACCATGCTGACTGTTCCTAATCAGTTCCTGCCTCTCCAAATGCCTGTAGATCCTGTCTCTCAGAATACCCTCCAACAACTTACCCACTACAGATGTCAGGCTCACCGGTCTGTAGTTCCCAGGCTTTTCCCTGCCGCCCTTCTTAAACAAAGGCACAACATTTGCTACCCTCCAATCTTCAGGCACCTCACCTGTAGTTGTCGATGATTCAAATATCTCTGCTAGGGGACCGCAATTTCCTCCCTAACCTCCCATAACGGATGATGGTGGATAGGCAATGGCTAATATTTAAAGAACGTGTGCAGGAATTACAACAATTATTCATTCCTGTCTGGTGCAAAAATAAAACAGGAAAGGTGGCTCAACCATGGCTTACAAAAGAAATTAGGGATAGTATTAGATCCAAAGAGGAGACATATAAAATTGCCAGAAAAAGTAGCAAGCCTGAGGATTGGGAGCAGTTTAGAATTCAGCAAAGGAGAACAAAGAGATTGATTAAGAGGGGAAAAATAGAGTATGAGAGTAAACTAGCAGGGAACATAAAAACTGACTGTAAAAGCTTCTATAAATATGTCAAGAGAAAAAGATTAGTGAAGACAAATGTAGGTCCCTTACAGTCAGAAATGGGGGAAATTATAATTGGGAACAAAGAAATGGCAGAACAATTAAACACATACTTTGGTTCTGTCTTCACAAAGGAGGACACAAATAACCTCCCAGAAATGTTAGGGAACCAAGGGTCTAGTGAGAGGCAGGAACTGAAGGAAATCAGTATTTGTAAAAAAAATAGTGCTAGGGAAATTAATGGGGCTAAAGGCTGACAAATCCCCAGGGCCTGATAATCTACATCCCAGAGTACTAAAGGAAGTGGCCCTGGAAATAGTGGATGCATTGGTGATCATCTTCTAAAACTCTATAGACTCTGGAACAGTTCCTACAGATTGGAGGGTGGCAAATGTAACCCCACTATTTAAAAAAGGAGGGAGAGAAAAAACAGGGAATTACAGACCAGTTAGCCTAACATCAGTAGTGGGGAAAATGCTAGAGTCTATTATAAAGGATGTGATAACAGAACACTTGGAAGGCATTAATGGGATTGGACAAAGTCAGCATGGGTTTGTGAAAGGGAAATCATGCTTAACAAATCTACTGGAGATTTTTGAGGAGGTAACTAGTAGAATAGATAGGGGAGAACCAGTGGATGTGGTGTACTTGGATTTTCAGAAGGCTTTTGATAAGGTCCCACACAAGAGGCTAGTGAGCAAAATTAAAGCACATGGGATTGGGGGGGAATATACTGGCATGGATTGAGACTTGGTTGACTGACAGGAAACAGAGAGTAGGAATAAACGGGTCTTTTTCCGGGTGGCAGGCAGTGACTAGTGGGTTACTGCAGGGATCAGTGCTTGGGCCCCAGCTATTCACAATATATGTCAATGATTTGGATGAGGGAACATAGGTAACATTTCCAAGTTTGCAGACGACACAAAGCTGGGTGGAATGTGAGCTGTGAGGAGGATGCAAAGAGGCTCCAATGTGATTTAGGCAAGTTGGGTGAGTGGGCAAGAACATGGCAGATGCAGTATAACGTGGATAAATGTGAGGTAATTCACTTTGGTTGTAAAAACAGAAAGACAGATTATTATCTGAATGGTGATAGATTGGGAAAAGGGGAGGTGCAACGAGACCTGGGTGTCCTTGTACACCAGTCGCTGAAAGCGAGCAGTCAGGTGCAGCAAGCAATTAGGAAGGCGAATGGTATGTTGGCGTTCATTGCAAGAGGATTTGAGTACCGGAACAGGGATGTCTTACTGCAGTTGTACAGGGCCTTGGTGAGACCACATCTGGAGTATTGTGTACAGTTTTGTTCTCCTTATCTGAGGAAGGACGTCCTTGCCATGGAGGGAGTGCAACAAAGGTTTACCAGACTTATTCCTGGAATGGCAGGTCCTGACGTATGAGGAGAGATTGGGTCGACTAGGCCTCTATTCACTAGAGTTTAGAAGAATCGAAGATGATCTCATCGAAACATATAAAATTCTAACAGGACTAGACTGACTCGATGCAGGGAGGATGTTCCCGATGGCTGGGGAATCCAGAACCAGGGGTCACAGTCTCAGGATACGGGGTATGCCATTTAGAACCGAGATGAGGAGAAATTTCTTCACTCAGAGGGTGGCGAACCTGTGGAATTCTCTACCACAGAAGGCAGTGGAGGCCAAGTCATTAGATGGATATGTTTCTTAATGCTAAAGGGATCAAGGGATATGGGGGAAAAAGCGGGAACAGGGTACGGAGTTAGACGATCAGCCATGATCGTTTAGAATGGTGGAGTAGGCCCTAAGGGCCTACTCTTGCTCCTATTTTCTATGTTTCTATGTTTGTTACCTCTTGACTCGACTATTCCAATGCTCCCCTGGCCGTCCTCCCATCTTGCATTTATATATTCATATAATAGCAATTACCACCAGCACTTTCAGCAACTGAATCCCACACAGCTTTACCACAATGTTCCCTTTCAGAACAAAGTGGCCCTTGCAATGCAGTTGGCTGAGAAAAAGAGTGATATATCTGAAAGCTACCTTGGAAAAGAAAGATGGAATACAATTTGAACCCTAAAGTTATGATAAACTGGTGAACAGTTACTACCAGTATTAAGAGGAAAGGAGGATCATTTGGAGTATTGTCTTGGAAGTTGAAATTAGTGTACAATAATTGTTCATCAGAATGGACATAAACCAATTTGTGAATTGGAAGATGTACGAGTCAGGCAAATTCCAGTGTTGGTACTGAATTGTGATTCACCGTGAGTATCGAGGGATGGCTCCAATCCATCTTGCTGGCATTTACTGGTTCAGGTAAACCTGAAGAGATTGCTTTGGCAGATAAGGCAAAGGTGAATCCAAAGAGCTTCTACAAATACATAAAGGGCAAAAGAGTAACAAGGGAGAAAGTAGGGCCTCTGAAGGATCAACAAGGTCATCTATGTGCGGAACCACAAGAGATGGGTGAGATCCTAAATGAATATTTCGCATCGGTATTTACGGTTGAGAAAGGCATGGATGTTAGGGAACTTGGGGAAATAAATAGTGATGTCTTGAGGAGTGTACATATTACAGAGAGGGAGGTGCCGGAAGTCTTAACGCGCATCAAGGTAGATAAATCTCCGGGACCTGATGAAATGTATCCCAGGACATTATGGGAGGTTAGGGAGGAAATTGCGGGTCCCCTAGCAGAGATATTTGAATCATCCACCGCTACAGGTGAGGTGCCTGAAGATTGGAGGGTAGCAAATGTTGTGCCTTTGTTTAAGAAGGGAGGCAGGGAAAAGCCTGGGAACTACAGACCGGTGAGCCTGACATCTGTAGTGGGTAAGTTGTTAGAGGGTATTCTGAGAGACAGGATCGACAGGCATTTGGAGAGGCAGAGACTGATTAGGAACAGTCAGCATGGTTTTGTGAGAGGAAAATCATGTCTCACGAATTTGATTGAGTTTTTTGAAGGGGTAACCAAGAAGATAGATGAGGGCTGTGCAGTAGACGTGGTCTACATGGACTTTAGCAAAGCCTTTGACAAGGTACCGCATGGTAGGTTGTTACATAAGGTTAAATCTCACGGGATCCAAGGTGAGGTAGCCAATT
Organism: Heptranchias perlo; assembly: GCF_035084215.1. Classification (NCBI taxonomy): domain Eukaryota; kingdom Metazoa; phylum Chordata; class Chondrichthyes; order Hexanchiformes; family Hexanchidae; genus Heptranchias; species Heptranchias perlo. The sequence continues at coordinate 94,270,418 of NC_090327.1, forward strand.
GGATACAACATTGGCTTGACGACAGAAGACAGAGGGTGGTTGTGGAGGGTTGTTTTTCAAACTGGAGGCCTGTGACCAGCGGTGTGCCTCAGGGATCGGTGCTGGGTCCGCTGTTATTTGTTATTTATATTAATGATTTGGATGAGAATTTAGGAGGCATGGTTAGTAAGTTTGCAGATGACACCAAGATTGGTGGCATCGTGGACAGTGAAGAAGGTTATCTAGGATTGCAACGGGATCTTGATAAATTGGGCCAGTGGGCCGATGAATGGCAGATGGAGTTTAATTTAGATAAATGTGAGGTGATGCATTTTGGTAGATCGAATCGGGCCAGGACCTACTCCGTTAATGGTAGGGCGTTGGGGAGAGTTATAGAACAAAGAGATCTAGGAGTACAGGTTCATAGCTCCTTGAAAGTGGAGTCACAGGTGGATAGGGTGGTGAAGAAGGCATTCAGCTTGCTTGGTTTCATTGGTCAGAACACTGAATCCAGGAGTTGGGATGTCTTGTTGAAGTTGTACAAGACATTAGTTAGGCCACACTTGGAATACTGTGTACAGTTCTGGTCACCCTATTATAGAAAGGATATTATTAAACTAGAAAGAGTGCAGAAAAGATTTACTAGGATGCTGCCGGGACTTGATGGTTTGACTTATAGGGAGAGGTTAGATAGACTGGGACTTTTTTCCCTGGAGAGTAGGAGGTTGAGGGGTGATCTTATACAAGTCTATAAAATAATGAGCGGCATAGATAAGGTAGATAGTCAAAATCTTTTCCCAAAGGTAGGGGAGTCTATAACGAGGGGACATAGATTTAAGGTGAGAGGGGAGAGATACAAAAGGGTCCAGAGGGGCAATTTTTTCACTCAAAGGGTGGTGAGTGTCTGGAACGGGCTGCCAGAGGCAGTAGTAGAGGCGGGTACAATTTTGTCTTTTAAAAAGCATCTGGTCAGTTACATGGGTAAGATGGGTATAGAGGGATATGGGCCAAGTGCAGGCAATTGGGACTAGCTTAGTGGTATAAACTGGGCGACATGGACATGTTGGGCCGAAGGGCCTGTTTCCATGTTGTAAACTTCTATGATTCTAGGTAGGTCAAAAGACATGCCCACCAAGATTTCGGATTGCTATGTTTCCCAATGGAACAGCACAAAGAAAGGTGTGAGGTCCTCAAACAGGTATTCATAATTTCAACAGGAAAGAGAGGGACTTGGATTTATTTGGCACTTACATTCCCATTCCCACACTGTTACCTCTGAATTCCCCCAAGGATCTATCATTGGCCCCCTCTTATTTCTCATCTACATGCTGCCTTCGGCAACATCATCCGAAAACACGTCAGGTTCCACATGTACGCTGACGACATCAAGCTCTACCTCACCACCACCTCTCTCGACCCCTCCAATACTTCTGGTGTTGTCAGGTTGGTTGTCCAACATCCAGTGCTGGATAAGCAGAGATTTTCTCCATTTAAATATTGGGAGGACTGAAGCCATTATCTTTGGCCCCCACCACAATCTCCATTCCTTTGCCACCGATTCCAGCCCCCTCCCTGCCTATTGTCTCAGGCTGAACCAGACTGTTCGCAACCTTGGTGTCCAAATTTGACCCTGAGCTGAGTTTCTGACCCCATATCCTCTCCATCACAAAGGCAGCCGACTTCCACCTCCATAACATCGCCCTTCTACGCCCCTGCCTCAGCTCATCTGCTGCTGAAACCCTCATCCATGTTTTTGTTACCTCCAGACTTGACTATTCCAATGCTCTCCTAGCTGGCCTTCTGCCTTCCACCCTCCATTAACTTAAACTCATCTTAACTTGCACCAAGTCCCGTTCACCCAACATCCCTGAGCTCGCTGATCTACATTGGCTTCCAGTCTCCGAATGCCTTGATTTTAAAATTCTTGTCCTTGTGTTCAAATCCCTCCATCGCCTAGCCCCTAACTACCTCTGTAACCTCGGCCAGCCCTACAACCCTCCAAGATCTCTTCTTTCCTCCAATTCTGGCCTCGAGAGTCCCCGGCTTCCTTCACCCCACCACTTGGGGCCGTACCTTCAGCTGTCTAGGCCCTAAGCTCTGGAATTTCCTCCCTAAACCTCTCCACCTCTCCACTTCTCCCTCCTCCTTTAAGACATTCCTTAAAACCTACCTCTTTGACCAAGGTTTTGGTCACCTGTCTTAATGTTTTCTTCTTTGGCTCAGTGTAAATTCTTTTGTCTGATTACGCTCCTGTGAAGTGCCATGGGACATTTTTCTACATTAAATACGCTATATAAATGCAAGTTGTTGTTATATAAATACCATTATGAAAATCAGTACTGTAGAATTATGCTTCTGTGTAAGCATGCTGAAGTGATTATGTTAGTGGTTGTCTACATTTGAATTGTACCGGAAGCAAGAAGGATAGCAAACATTATCATGATATGAAAAAAGTGAGACATGTACTTTAAAGTGTACGCCAATTAGCCTTGCATTTGTAGTGGGGAAAATGCTTGAAAACACATAGGGCTCAATTTTAGGGGGCAACTGCAGGTGCGTTGGGGCTCCAAAAATCGCGAAAATCCTGTTTGGGTTCGGAAGCCGGCTCCAACCTGTCGACTTCAGAATTTCCCAGGGACCCACCTGTGCGCGGGTGGCCTGAAAATGGAAGTCTCGCTGGCAATTAATACTGGCGGGATGACAGTTAAAGAGCCAAATGTACTTCATTGAGGTAATTAAGACACTTTACCTGCAACAAATGAAGGAATTGTAATGATTTTTTAAAAACTTGCCTGGGCAGCTTGCCCACCGCTTCTGATCAGGGAAAAAGAAACTAAATAAATTACATAAAACACCATAGAAGGAAGTTAAAACACAAAATGAACCTACCTTTGCACCCTCTCTGATGTCCGATGTCTCCCTCTCCGATTGCCCCCTCTTCACCCCCCAATGTCCCCCTCTCTCGTCTTCCCCCCGCCCCGTCTTCCAGTCCAGCGCCGGATGACGTCTCGCTCTCACTTTCTCTCTCTCTCCCCCCCGCCCCCCCCCCCCCCACCTCGTGTTGCAGCTCATGACGGCAGCCAGCCTGTCAATCAGGTTAGCTGCCGGGCGCAAAGCCCGGACAGGACATTAATCATCTGCAATCAACGTGCGATTGTGTCAGAAACTATAAGTTTTGCTCATGAGGGTTTGCCAGGTGCACCTTCACCACCCCCCACCCCCCCGCCCTGCTGCAAACCCACCACCATTGTAAAATCAACCCCATAGGATCTGTCACTGTTTAAATAGTACGGATGTCATGACAAGTAATCAGCATGGATTTAGAAGTAGGTCACATCTCACTGATCTGCTTTAATTTTTTCATAGGGGAACTGAATTTGTGCTATCCAGTGAAAATAATTTACTTGGATGTTCAGAAGGGATTTGATAAAGTTTCACAAGGGGAACTTTTGAATGTGGGTAAGGCACTTGGAAGTCTACTGCCGTAAATCAGCTTTACATGATTAAGAATTGGTATAATTCTCAACAGAATTTGCAAATAGCACTGAAATGCCGTGGGCCACTGCATTTGCATTATTATTCATAGATCCAGTTGTCAATTTGGGTGAGTATAGGGAATTGAAAACTGCAAGTAAATGAAATTTAAAAGGATTAGGTCATTTAAAAGGGAAGTGTCACAAAAATTCTGGAAGCCTTCAGAAAGGCTGAAAGGGCATCTCAACCCATTAGCACCCGTTGATAAGACTGAAGGGTCAAGAGGTTAAGAAATGACAGAAACAAATGGCAAAAACAAAAGGAAGCCCAAGGTAAGAGCAAGAGATGAAGCAGCCCAACACATGGCCCCACTTGACGGCTGAAGTGGAGGCGGTGCTGAATAAGGTAGTTGCAAGGAGGGTCCCTCCGTGCCACTACACAGTACCATCCCCATAAATCTACATTGCAGCAGGCCTGGAAAAAGGTGGAGGCAGGCTTAAAGTCACAGCTGACTGTTACAGGCACTGGCCGTACCAGTCCTATGGTATGTCAATGCCAGGTGTCCTTGCAGCAGTTGGTATATTTCTGACTCTTTTTTGATCTACAGCTTTTTGACAGATTGATGCAAAAATGGCCTGCAAATCTGAATGGTGGCACCTTGAAGGGTTTGGCTAATCAGGCTTTGCCGACTGATGATCACGTCAAAATGTCTTCTTTCATACAGTACCACATAAAGCTTGATATGCAGAGATTGAGGTGCTTCTGACAAACCATCTAGCATAACAGACCGCAGGAAGATATTAATGGACTGGTCAGGTGGGCAGAAAAGTGGCAAATGGAATTCAATCCGGAGAAGTGTGAGGTAATGCATTTGGGGAGGGCAAACAAGGCAAGGGAATACACAATAAAAATGTTGCTGTACTTGGCACAGGTCTGGCCCATACCTCGCTCCTGCGCCGTGACAGTCACCCGAGCCATCTGGAGATCAAAAATGGACCGTGTCCGCAGGGACACAATGTACAAATCTCTGGAGAAAGGGGGGAAAAGCGTGCCCAACGTGGCCCTCATCCTGATGGCCACTTTCGTGTGCGGCTGCATCAAGCTTTGCGTGGACCCTTGGTACGATAACACAATGTCACTACGTGCTGAGGTTCTACCTATCCCCAGTGTTGCAAAGGATGGGCCTGGCCACACTGCCACTGAACACTCCGTCCAGTTGGACCGTTCCGCCCCACCTGTCCCTCGTCAAAAAGTTTATGCAAAAAAACACTTTCGACCACAAGGCGAAAAGTAAGTGGTCCGCACGTAACGTCCTCGAGACCCTGCGGGAAAAGGAGACGGTGGATCCTGTCAGTTGGTTCCCCGAGCAGACTGTCAATGTCATTTGGCAGAACGCCTCATCGCCAGAACTTTCAAACAAGCACCAAGACATAGCTTGGCTGGTGGTGAGAAGGGCCCTTCCTGTCAGATCCTTCATGCACTCCCGGACTCTCAGCGCCACCGCACATTGTCCCCGAGGAGGCTGCGGTGCAGACGAAACCGTCACCCATCTCCTTCTGGAATGCGCCTTTGCAAAGAAGGTCTGGAGAGAGATGCAGTGGTATCTGTCCAGGTTCGTCCCGAGCAGCTCCGTAACACAGGACTCTGTGCTCTATGGGCTATTCCTGGGGACGCACACTGAGACGGACATCAACTGTTGCTGGAAGACCATTAACTCGGTGAAAGACACCCTTTGGTCTGCCCGAAACCTGCTGGTCTTCCAGTGCACGGAGCTGTCCTCGACCGAGTGTTGCAGACTGGCACATTCCAATGTCCAGGACTACGTGCTCAGGGACGCACTGAAGCTAGGTGCGGCCGCCACAAAGGCTTTGTGGGGAAAGGGAACTGTTTAGGGGCTTCCCGCCATTGTATACCGAGGGGCTGCAATCAGGGAAAACCCTCCCAGGGCAGAATGTAAAATTCAAATTGCTGTAATGTACCTGTAATGAATCTGTAATCAATAATCTGTATTGAGTATAATGCAATGAGACACCCTAGAGTGTCATGAACTGTAAGTATGCACAATGTGTTCATTGAACTATACTTGATTTAACCTGCAAATTGTATCATCTGTATTGTGTACGATTGGAATGTGATATGACAAATGTATTGTATGTTTTTGCTACAAATTTTATGAATAAAGTATATTTTTTGAAAAAAAATGGGAGGATACTGAGAGGTGTAGAGGAACAGAGGGACCTTGGAGTGCATGTCCACAGATCCTGAAGGTAGCAGGATGGGCAGATAAGGTGGTTAAAAAGGCATACGGGGTACTTTCCTTTATTAGCCGAGGCATAAAAAATGAGAGCAGGGAGGTTATGCTGGAAGTGTATAAAAACACTAGTTAGGCCACAGCTTGAGGACTGCGTACAGTTCTGGTCACCACATTACAGGAAAGATGTGATTGTACTAGAGAGGGTACAGAGGAGATTTTTGAGGATGTTGCCAGGAGTGGAGAATTTTAGCTATGAGGAAAGATTGGATCGGTTGGGGTTGTTTTCTTTGGAACAGAGGAGGCTGAGGGGTGATTTAATTGAGGTGTATAAAATTATGAGGGGCCTAGATAGAGCGGATAGGGAGGACCTATTTCCCTTAGTAGAGGGATCAATAACCAGGGGGCATGGATTTAAAGTAATTGGTAGAAGGGAACTGAGGAAACATTTTTCACCCAGAGGATGGTGGGGGTCTGAAACTCACTACCTGAAAAGGGTGGTAGAGGCAGAAACCCTCAACTCATTTAAAAAGTACTTGGATATACACTTGAAGTGCTGAAACCTATAAGGCTACGGACCAAGTGCTGGAAAGTGGGATTAGGTGGGTAGCTCTTTTTCGGCCGGCAAGGACACGATGGGCCGAATAGCCTCCTTCTGTGCCATAAATTTTCTATATTTTTAAACAGTTAGTCAGTGTGTCCATACTATCTGGCCTGTTGTCACAAACTACCTATAGATTTACAGCCTCATGATGTACTAATGATTTGTCAAAGCGAGTAAATTCATCTGTTTGCAGATGCACAAGTACTGACTGGGAGGGGAACACAACACCTCTTGTATTGCCTAACCTGCCTGATATCTTTCCAGTGGTCCATCAACTCTTCTTCCAAGCACCTCAGATTGGGGTATTTCAATTGAGAAACTCATTGGTGTTGGCAACGGTGCCAAAGTCAAAAAAATTAAAACTGGCACAAATGCTCATGAGAAGCTAAGTGCCATCAGAAAAAAAAAGAAAAATGCACAAGAGGCCTAAAAACTGCATAATTGTTTTACTGGCTCGTTAAAGTTTCTTCCATATACAGCTCATGCCGAGCAACCCGTGGTTCTCATTTACATGGGTGTGATCGGAAATAGCATGGACCTGGTGTAAAGATCAGAAAAAGATGCGGGAGGAGTCATTCCTGGATTTCTCGGATATTATAAGTAAGCTCCAGCTTGTTTCAGGCAGGGAATTTATTCCTGGCCTGCTGAAAATGTGAATGATGTGCAAAAGGGGCAGAAATCTGGCATTAAGAGTCTCTGTCCTCTTTTCCCTGCTGTAGTGCCCCATGAACTGGTGCTCACAAGACAAAATATGGACCTATGGAATTAATAGTGAGTTAGCTAACTGGATTGAAAACAGGCTTGGCAATTGGAAACAAAAGGGAATGATATAATGGAAAAAGCGGTCTCTGCAGTGACTAAACAATTACACTTGGATCTGTTATAAGTCCCCTGCTGTTCAGATGATCCAGAACTGACTTGGGAGGCAGGCATTTTCTGAAATCTAGCATTGCTAGGCAACAAATATAAAGGTCAATAAACAGCATTCAAAAAGTTCAGAACTCAAAATCAAGCAGATAGGCCAAGCAATGGCAGATGGATTTTGATTGTAGATGTAAACGTAACATATTGCATATTGGAAACAAATGCGTACATGCAGAAAGGGTTCCATTTTAAGCACACCAGTAAATTTTGGGCAAGGCCCAAGCCCTACAGGGATAGATCAAACAGTGCTTCCCATTACAGGGAGGACACCAACTTTTTCTTAAACCATTGTCTCCCTTTTAATAGGAGAGCTTGACAAATACTTCTTTTTTCTTCGTTGCTGGTTATTAAAGTTAGCCACGGAGGGTAAAATTACCAGGCGTGTTAGAACTAACATATGTGCTAAATGCTCATTATTATGCAGCAATTTGGTGTGCTAACATTAATCGAACATTAGTGCATTTTTGCCCATGCTCCCAAAGTCCCTCCTAGGACCAAACTGGTTTAACATGTTAACACAGAGCTGCGTTAATGCCAGTACTGTTCTCTAAAATGTATTAAAGCCTTGCTTAGCACCAACTAAAGCCAAGGATACAAATTATACTTCCTTTCAGCCCACATCATAATAATGCCTGCTAGAAAAACAGCATTAACGCTGTGAAGAGAGCTGTCAGGGGTTAAGACGGAATAACAGGAAAGAATCATTTCATGAGTACATCAGCAAGTCTCGCTTCTCTTTTTCTTGAAGGAGGAGTTAAGTAGCAGTGGAGGGCAGGGGGAACGTAAGGCCATAGAAGAAGCTGCATGAGGATCTACTATTACCCAGGCATTTTTACCAGAGGAGACAGAGCTGCCTTGGCCTCACCAAAGAATGTGGGTTAAGACTATGCTTTATTAAGGAAGCCATTAGTGCATTGTGCCATATCCTGGAATTAAATCTGCAAGCTAGGATCGATCAGCATCATAATGGTAGAAGTGACAATGTCACTACATTTTTGCCACAGGATCCTGGCAAGAATAATTTTATAGTTCATCACTATTTCCATGGCCACAAATCCAGGTTTCAGAGTGAACATATTAAAATTAATACCAGCATCAAATAGCAACAGAGGTGAGGTGAGAGTGACTGCCCTTGATATCAACGCAGCATTTGACCGAGTGTGGCACCAAGGAGCCCCAGTAAAATTGAAGTCAATGGGAGTCAGGGGGAAAACTCTCCAGTGGCTAGAGTCATACCTACCACAAAGGAAGATGGTAGTGGTTGTTGGAGGCCAATCATCTCAGCCCCAGGACATTGCTGCAGGAGTTCTTCAGGGCAGTGTCCCAGGCCCAACAATCTTCAGCTGCTTCATCAATGACCTTCTCTCCATAAGGTCAGAAATGGGGATGTTCGTTGATTGCAGCATGTTCAGTTCCATTCGCAACCCCCCAGATAATGAAGCAGTCCGTGCATGCAAGCAGCAAGACCTGGACAACATCCAGGCTTGGGCTGATAAGTGGCAAGTAACATTCACGCCAGACAAGTGCCAGGCAATGACCATCTCCAACAAGAGAGTGTCTAACCACCTCCCCTTGACATCACCATCGCTGAATCCCCCACAATCAACATCCTGCGGGGTCACCATTGACCAGAAACTTAACTGGACCAGTCACATAAATACTGTGGCTACGAGAGCAGTTCAGAGGCTGCGTATTCTGCGGTGAGCGACACATCCCGACTCCCCAGAGCCTTTCCAACATTTTTTTTTATTCGTTCACGGGATGTGGGCGTCACTGGCAAGGCCAGCATTTATTGCCCATCCCTAATTGCCCTTGAGAAGGTGGTGGTGAGCCGCCTTCTTGAACCGCTGCAGTCCGTGTGGTGAAGGTTCTCCCACAGTGCTGTTAGGAAGGGAGTTCCAGGATTTTGACCCAGCAACAATGAAGGAACAGCGATATATTTCCAAGTCGGGATGGTGTGTGACTTGGAGGGAAACGGGCAGGTGGTGTTGTTCCCATGTACCTGCTGCCCTTTATCCTTCTAGGTGATAGAGGTCGTGGGTTTGGGAGGTGCTGTCGAAGAAGTCTTGGTGAGTTGCTGCAGTGCATCCTGCAGATGGTACACACTGCAGCCACGTTCCGCTGGTGGTGAAGGGAGTGAATGTTTAGGATGGTGGATGGGGTGCCAATCAAGCAGGTTGCTTTGTCCTGGATGGTGTTGAGCTTCTTGAGTGTTGTTGGAGCTGCACTCATCCAGGCAAGTGGAGAGTATTCTATTACACTCCTGACTTGTGCCTTGTAGTTGGTGGAAAGGCTTTGGGGAGTCAGGAGGTGAGTCACTCGCCACAGAATACCCAGCCTCTGACCTGCTCTTGTAGCCACAGTATTTATGTGACTGGTTCAGTTAAGTTTCTGGTCAATGGTGACCCCCTATATGTTGATGATGGGGGATTCAGCAATGGTAATGCCGTTGAATGTCAAGCGGAGGTGGTTAGACTCTCTCTTGTTGGAGATGATCATTGCCTGGCACTTGTCTGGCGCAAATGTTACTTGCCACTTATCAGCCCAAGCCTGGATGTTGTCCAGGTCTTGCTGCATGCGGGCATGGACTGCTTCATGATCTGAGGGGTTGCGAATGGAATTGAACACTGTGCAATCATCAGCGAACATCCCCATTTCTGACCTTATGATGGAGGGAAGGTCATTGATGAAGCAGCTGAAGATGATTGGGCCTGAGGAACTCCTGAGCAGTGCCGTGGGGCTGAGATGATTGGCCTCCAACAACCACTACCATCTTCCTTTGCGCTAGGTATGACTCCAGCAAATGGAGAGTTTTCCCCCTGATTCCCATCGACTTCAATTTTACTAGGCCACACTTGGTCAAATGCTGCCTTGATGTCAAGGGCAGTCACTCTCACCTCACCTCTGCAATTCAGCTCTTTTGTCCATGTTTAGACCAAGGCTGTAATGAGGTCTGGAGCCGAGTGGTCCCGGCGGAACCCGAACTGAGCATCGGTGAGCAGGTTATTGGTGAGTAAGTGCCGCTTGATTGCACTGTCGATGACACCTTCCATCACTTTCATTGCTGATGATTGAGAGTAGACTGATGGGGCAGTAATTGGCCAGATATGATTTGTCCTGCTTTATGCGGACAGCACATACCTGGGCAATTTTCCATATTGTCAAGTAGATGCCAGTGTTGTAGCTGTACTGGAACAGTTTGGCTAGAGGTGCAGCTAGTTCTGGAGCACAAGTCTTCAGCACTACAGCCGGGATGTTGTCGGGGCTCATAGCCTTTGTTGTATCCAGTGCACTCAGCCCTTTCTTGATATCACGTGGAGTGAATTGAATTGGCTGAAGACTGGCTTCTGTGATGGTGGGAATATTGGGAGGAGGCCGAGGTGGATCATCCACTCGGCACTTCTGGCTGAAGATGGTTGCAAACTCTTCAGCCTCGTCTTTTGCACTCACGTGCTGGACTCTGCCATCATTGAGGATGGGGATATTCACAGAGCCTCGTCCTGCTGGTGGTTTAATTGTCCACCACCATCTACAAGGCACAAGTCAGGAGTGTGATGGAATACTCTCCACTTGCCTGGATGAGTGCAGCTCCAACAACATTCAAGAAGCTCGACACCATCCAGAGCAAAGCAGCCCGCTTGATTGGCACCCCATCCACCACCCTAAACATTTACTCCCTTCACCACCGGCACACTGTGGGGCTGCAGTGTGTGCCATCTAATAGGATGCACTGCAGCAACTCGCCAAGGCTTCTTCGACAACACCTCCCAAACCCACGACCTCTACCACCTAGAAGGACAACAGCAGCAGGCACATGGGAACACCACCACCTGCACGTTCCCCTCCAAGTCACACACCATCCCGACTTGGAAATATATCGCCGTTCCTTCATCGTCGCTGGGTCAAAATCCTGGAACTCCCTTCCTAACAGCACTGTGGGAGAACCTTCACCACACGGACTGCAGCGGTCCAAGGCGGTGGCTCACCACCACCTTCTCAAGGGCAATTAGGGATGGGCAATAAATGCTGGCCTTGCCAGCGATGCCCACATCCCATGAACGAAGAAAAAAATATAGAACAGGCTGACAATTTTTTTTCTTGAAAGATGAGCATTTCCAGAATATAGGTGCCATCAACTGCACCTATGTGGCCATTCAAGCATCTGTGCAACTTCTCTCAACATTGAATAGAAAAGGATACTTTTTGATGAATGATCAAGGATCACTGCCAAAGAATTCTGCATGTAAGTGTGCAGTTTACAGGGAGTATCCAGACACATCTTACATATTACAGAGAGGGTTGATGATGGTAGTGCAGATGTTGTATACATGGACTTTCAAAAGGCATTTGATAAAGTACCACATAACAGATTTATTCAGAAAATAGAAGCATTTGGGATTAAAGGGACGGTGGTAACTTGGGTATGTAATTGGCAAGGGATTGGAGCAGAGAGTAGTGGTAAGCGGATAATTATGACTGGAGAGAAGAATGTAGTGGGGTCCCCCAGGGGTCGGTATTAGGACCATTGCTTTCTTTGAGAGATATATATATGTGACCTGGACTTGGGCATAGGGAGTACAATTTCAAAGTATGAGGATGATATAAGACCTGACAACATAGTAAATAGTAAGCAGGATAGAAGCAGACTTCAGGAGGACAGACAGACTGGTGAAATGGGCAGACAAGTGGCAGATGCAATTTAATGCAGATAAGTGTGAAGTGGTGATGCACTTTGGGAAGTACAACATGGAGAGACAATACAATCTAAATGGTACTGTTTTGAGGGGGGTGCAAGAGCATTGAATACAGGAGTTGGGATGTCTTGTTGAAGTTGTACAAGACATTAGTAAGGCCACACTTGGAATACTGTGTACAGTTCTGGTCACCCTATTATAGAAAGGATATTATTAAACTAGAAAGAGTGCAGAAAAGATTTACTAGGATGCTACCGGGACTTGATGGTTTGACTTATAGGGAGAGGTTGGATAGACTGAGACTTTTTTCCCTGGAGAGTAGGAGGTTAAGGGATGATCTTATAGAAGTCTATAAAATAATGAGGGGCATAGATAAGGTAGATAGTCAAAATCTTTTCCCAAAGGTAGGGGAGTCTATAACGAGGGGAGAGATACAAAAGGGTCCAGAGGGGCAATTTTTTCACTCAAAGGATGATGAGTGTCTGGAACGAGCTGCCAGAGGCAGTAGTAGAGGTGGGTACAATTTTGTCTTTTAAAAAGCATTTGGACAGTTACATGGATAAGATGGGTATAGAGGGATATGGGCCAAGTGCAGGCAATTGGGACTAGCTTAGTGGTATAAACTGGGCGACATGGACATGTTGGGCCTATATTCGAGTTTAGAAGAATGAAAGGTGATCGCATTGAAACATATAAAATTCTCAGTGGGCTTGACAGATTAGATGCTGAGAGGCTGTTTCCCCTGTCTGGAGAGTCAAGAACCAGGGGACATAGTCTCAAGATAAGGGGTCTGCCATTTAGGTCTGAGATGATGAAAAATTTGTTCATTCAAAGGGTTGTGAATCTTTGGAATTCTCCACCCCAGAGGGCTGTGGATGCTCAGTCGTTAAGTATATTCAAGACTGAGATCTATAGGTTTTTGGACACTAAGGGAATCAAAGGATATGGGGATTGGGCGGGAAAGTGGAGTTGAGGTCAAAGATCAACTATGATTTTACTGAATGGTGGAGCAGGCTCGAGGGGCCATATGGCCTACTTCTATTTCTTATGTTATGAACTTTCAAAAGGCACTTGGACAGTTACTTGAACAGGACTAATTTGCAGGGTTATGGGGAAAAAGCTGGGGTGTGGGACAGGCACGACGGGTCGAATGGCCTCCTTCTGTGCAGTAAGATTCTATGATTCTATTCTATGATAGTCCCCATTTACTTCAGGGTCAAGAAGGTTAAATCGTTGGCTCCTTGGAAATATGGGTTATCCGTTCAAAATATGGCTCAACACTACTATGCAATTCCGTATCTCAAAGCATGTTACAATATACATTCAAGAGAAAGGATTTAAGCATTCAAACCAGGGTCTCAATGTTTTGGATGCATCAAGGGTGCTCTACAGTATGCCTCAGACAGAACTAATAGGATGGCAATCGTGTGCTAAAAACCGTACAACAAAGGCTTTGAAAGAGGCATCCAGGTGTTTGCGGAAGATGAATAGCAACAAGCCACAGTAGAGGAGAAGCAGCTAGCAAAAGCTCAATGCCATTGCAGGAAGCAGCATGACTTGGCTGTGCTTTGACTCAGTAGTTCTTTCCTGGAGGCTTGCATTATTTTCATTGGATTTAAAAAAAAAATCAACCATTCCTCAGTAGTGCGCCTTATATGGAAACCATTAGTTTTGAAAAGAAAATATACTGCAAAGTTTAAGGTGGTGTTAAATGTGCTTAACATATAGGTCACCGTGACTATTCCACATGGTACATGAACCAGTGCAGCATGTTATTTCTACTTTATGATGGTGAATTTCCACAGGGGTTTCCTGACTATATAGCAGATCAGCAGAAGGACCTCCGAAACCCCAGAAAGACGTTAATGCCGTTTGCACCAATTTTCCTCACAGAAATTGTGCATGTCAGACCTGTAGTGCCCCATAGTCTATTTATACTGGTTAGGTAGCGGTTTATCTTGTTCAGCAACACTGCAGTCATTTTTCAATTGGCTCCGTTATGCGTCACTTTGACAGTACACTAATGCACCCAAAAGTCCAGAAAGCATACAGTAGAGCAAACATTTTAAATACCATTAAACGGACTGCCTGTTAGCAGAGGAATGTCACCTCCTACAAGTCTAATTTTTGAGCTTTTTTTTGTAATTAGAGTTGAATTCAATACACTATTGAGGAAAAGCACTGACATTTAGCATAATTTGGCACTCAGGAGTATAAAGTAATCGCTCTCAAAGATCAAGCTGAAAGTTCCAGTGTTATTTTTTCTGTTAGCAAAAGGAAAAACAGAAAGCTGTGGGTGAGGTTTGGAGAGGGGGGGGGGGAGGGGGCAGTGGGAGGAGGCTTTAGAGCTCCCACTTCGGTTGAGACTCCAAATTCCAAAAGTCCACTGTTAAAGAATGAATCTAAAGATCAATAAATTGATTAGTGTAAACACTGAAACTCGAGTTTGTAAATTTCTCACATTGTTAGACTATGATGTGGAGATGCCGGTGATGGACTGGGGTGGACAAATGTAAGGAATCTTACAACACCAGGTTATAGTCCAACAGTTTTATTTGAAAATCACAAGCTTTCGAAGCTTTCGTCCTTCGTCAGGTGTGTGAAGGTTTCCATCAAAGCACCGCATATATAGTCACAGAGCAATACCTGGTGATTACAGATAATCTTTCCAACTGCCTGTTATCACACCTCTGCATGGACGCAGGGGTGTGATAACAGGCAGTTGGAAAGATTATCTTGAAGGAAGTGAAGGGATAAAAATGGAAAGGGGAAGGGAACCTGGTAGATTTACTCACATTTCAAAAACAAAATTTACTGGCTTATTAAGTAGCACTGATAGGGAAGAGAACTGATTAATTGGCCTACCTTGATGCAAAGTTGATCCATTAAATATACTGTGTCTCTTTGGGCATTGTGCATACTGCACCACCACTCCCAAACTGTGTAAGAGCAGATCTTACTAACTCTGGCACAATTAGGATTTGAAATTCGCTGCACGGATTTAACATAAGAAAAAGCCATTCAGCCCATCAGTCCATGTATGATTATTCTATTAAGGACGTCCCTTCCATACCATCTCCTACTTCATGAAGGAAATTTGTGCTTCCTGATGTCTCCTTTCAAATTTTTAAAAAAAAACTTAGTGGTGAACGTCTTATTTCAATTTGTCACCTAAACCATCTCATGTTCTTTGCTGAAGGCAGCCATCGTGAGTTGAAGAAAAACTTGAAGAAGCATACTAATTAAAACAACGTGGGCCAAGATTGCCACAAAAAAAAAATCCAATTCTCTATTTTTTTTGTCACTGAAATCTAGTCCAGAGACTTTTCATGATTCAACAAAAAATTGTGAATTTGGATTTTTTGTAGATTCGGGAGGTAACCCAAAAAAGATCCAGGAATTTTTTTTGGGGGGGGGGGGGCGGTGGTGGGGAGGGGTGCAAAACATAACATTTTTAATGATCTACATAGTTTCACCATTAGTAACCCATTTAGCAAATTAAATAGTGACAAACACCTTTCCTCCACTAGTCTACTGTTGTTTTTTTGAATGATTTATACTGATGGCATTATTTCTGGAATTGGTTTGAAGCAGTTAATGAGATTCATTGTGAGAATTCAATTAACATGGCAATAAGCTTCCTGGAGTAGCCTGGGTTAATGACTAATGATATTAATTTATCTTGACCGCACTGCGAGGCTCAGTAACTTATCCCAGGCTTTTCTTTATGTCATCAACATTCACTAAGAAAAACTATTTACATTTAAATAAAAAAGGACCTTGAAGTTGGTTTTAAAAGGAATATTGATAACAAGGTTCCCTTCAATTTATACAAATGACTGCTTTACACATAAGAAACAGTACGGTATTTTGTCCTTTCTTTCTATATGGTGCTGATTTTGTTTTGCTTGAACTGGATTGTCTTCCTTCAGTCCCAAATACTTATGCACCAGCACATACATAATGAGTTGGAATGAGTGCTGCAGCAGTTGGATTTCATCCTGTAGCCATCCCAATTGGTACCATTTTCAAGACTACAAATGGTTATATCCTTAATCAGATTAAAAATAGGAAAATGATTTGCACTAGACTTTTCAGGTAGAATTTATTTGATAAAACAATCACAAATGCAGAACAGTCGATTTAAATTGAGCACTGCAGGATATGTGTGTGCCACACAAATACACACAGACACACATCCTGTGCCTTACTCGATTTATACAATGGCGTACACAGCATTTTTTAAATTGCTGTTGTACCAAGAATTTAATGGGCCAGAATTTGCTGTGGTAGGGCACCTAGCGTTAGTTAGGCTTGCCCTTGCACGTTT
The DNA here is from genome assembly GCF_035084215.1 of Heptranchias perlo. Taxonomy (NCBI): domain Eukaryota; kingdom Metazoa; phylum Chordata; class Chondrichthyes; order Hexanchiformes; family Hexanchidae; genus Heptranchias; species Heptranchias perlo. The sequence goes on from NC_090327.1 coordinate 94,286,674, forward strand.
AGGTTTTTAAATTTTTTGCGTGGCAAGTTGCTGAAAGTGCGAGCTGATAATGTTGCAGCGAGAAAAACAGGGTATCTGGGACCTGAGTGGAGAGGGCAAGCAACTCTATCTCCTTAACCAATCAGATTGTAAGATTGTGAAATAAACAGCGCAAGGACTGAGGGGAAGTGTAAATTAGAATGGATGAATTCATTGTCAAATCAGTTACAGAAAGAGAAATAAAGAGGGAAAGAAAGATTGGATTAAGAGAAAAGAGAGAAAGGAAAAGTAAAAAAAACTAAATGAAAAATTTTACATTTTTAAAATCTCATTAATACCTGAAGGAATGAGACTCCACATTTGTAATAGTTAATTTTCAGTGCAGCGAGGTTGATTGGCAGTAATTAACAGTTATGTCGTTAAAAGTCGTTACTTAGACTTGAAATGACAAGACTTAACTTTCCGTGGCAAGTTTAGTTCGTATCTACCGTGCAAATATAGCAACTTCACACCATTCAATGCATTTCAATGGTGAGGCAAACAGTGAGATGCCCTTTTCGCGAAACTAAGGGCAGAGCAGGGCAAGGCAACTCGGACAGCAACTTGTGGGTATTAGTGTAAAATCTCGCATCTGGCCCTTGCCTGATGTTAATGTGCCATTTGCGCATAAATAATGGCGAGCACCATTAGCCTCACCGTTATTTTGACAGCAAATTCTGGACCAATATAATTTCAGCAGAATTATTAAAATCAATCTCGCTATTCAAGACAATGCTCCCCTATCTCCCACTGAAAACTTCTGCGTTGCATTAAGGACAAAATTAAGGTAATACTGTCTCAAAAGACATCTCCTCAACGTGAACCATGTGGCATATGCTGAGATTAAGGTGATAAATAGAATAACAGAGCAGATTGAATCACAAGGCCCAGCTCTGTAATTTAATTAGCAATGTACCCCTGAAATCATGCTGAGAAACAACAATGGATTGTGATAACATCTGAGCTGCAAATATTCAGCTGACTCTGCTGTTTCCCCCCTTCCCCACCAAGCCAAACTTCTCCACAGTCTGATCCCTGCTCTACTTCTGATACTGTGTCTCTCTCTAGTTTGTCTCACATTTCCCCTCATGCCCCCTCCATGCTCATCTCATCCAAGGCATACACCTCTTGCTCCCTTGACCCCATTCCCATTAAGTTGTTGACCACCCAACTTCCCTTCCTGGCTCCCACTCTTGCTGACATTGTAAGTGGTTCCTTCTCCTTAAGGTCTGTCCCCCTCCCTTTCAAAATGGTCATCAACCACTCCTTAAAATAAAAATCCGCCCTCAAATCTTTTGTCCTTGCAAACTACCATGCTATCTCCAATCTCCTTTTCATCTCCAAAGTCCTTGAAGGTATTGTCACCTCCGAAATCCGTGCTCATCTTTCCCGCAACCCTGTTTGAATCTCTTCAATCAGTTTCCTGCCCCTGCCACAGCACCAAAACAGCCCTTAAAGCCAGAAATGACAACCTGACTGTGACCGTGGTATATTATTCATCCTAATCCTCTCTGCAGCCCTTGACATGGTCGACCACACCATTCTTCTTCAAAGCATCTCCTATATTGCTCAGCTCAATGTGATTATTCTCGCACTATTCAACTCTTAACTATCCGATCACAGCCAGAGCATCTCTAGCAGTGGCTTCCCACCCCCACACCGTAACCTCTGGAGACTGCCAAGGATTTATCCTTGGGCCCTTCTCTTCCTCGTCTACATTCCGTCTCATGGCGACATCATCCGCAGACAAGGGATCAGCTTCCATATGTCGCTAACTACACCCAGCTCTCTCCACCTCTCTCAACCCCTCCATTGTCTCCCTGTTGTCCGACATCTTGGATGAGCCGCCATTTCCAGAAGACTGACGCCATAATCTTAGGCCCTAGTAACAAATTCTGTACCCTCATCCTCAATTGCATCCCCCTCTCCAGCCATTGTCTTAGATTGTTCACAACCTTCATATCCTATTCGACCTCAAGTTGAGTTTCTGACATCATATCCTTTCCACCACAAAACAATCCACTTCCACCTCCGTAATATCGCCCGCCTTCACATTTGCCTCAGCTCATCTGCTGCAACAACCTTCATCCATGCTTTTGTCACCTCCAGCCTTGACTGTTCCAATGTTCTCCTGGTCGGCCTCCCATTTGCCACCTTTCACAAACTTCAGATCATCCAAAATTCTGTTGCCAGTATCCTATGCACAAGTCCCACTCATCCATCACCGCTGTCCTCACCGACCGACACTGGCTCCCAGTATCTCAAATTTAAAATAGTTATCTTTTGTGTTTAAATCTCTTCATGGCCTTGTCCTTCCTCATCTCTAACTTCCTCCAGCCTAAAACCCTCACCATAAAACGTTCCATTCCTCTGATTCTGACCTATTGCGCATTTCCCCTCTCCTTTCACCCCATCATTGGCGGCTGCACCTTCATCCAATGGACGCCTAGCAGGAAGAAAGTATTGAAAATAGAAAAGTTGGGGCCAGGGCCAAAAATATGAGAAAAGAAAGGTCGAGGGTTTTGAAAGCAAGGAGGGAGGTAGCACAGTGGAAAGATCAAGGGAGGGTGTTCCAAAGGGCAAGTTTATTGTGTTGAAAGGGCAACTAATAGAATCAATTTATTGTATGAATAGACCTAATATAAAATTTCAAATTAAGTTTGTTTGGGAAATATATTGGAGGGTATATTCAGCACGGTAAAAGAGAGAACATTTAAAGAATATGCTAATTAGGTCATTTACAAAAATCAACAAATCCTCTGATCAAAAGCATAAATGGTTAGAGATAAATTACCATAAGCTTACTGGAAATATAATTTCAGATTCAACCATCCGATGACATTCCTCTGACGATGTGAAAGTGCAATATTTAATAAATTATATTGCTATGATCATAAAAAAAACTTCCAAGAGAAAAATCTTTAGAACTTATAAACTGGATTGTCTTTATAGGCCTCAATTTAAAGGGAACATTCTGCTGAATACTAAGTAATGTATGACTCAAGCATCATGCTAGAACGCCACAGTACTGCAAGATACCATTAATGCATTTATTTTCCTTTCAAAGTGTAACTGATTGTTCAAGCAAAAAGAATTTCATTACATTCTTATTGAAAAATACCCATTAAACCAATTCATGACAGTCACGGCACCAAAAGAACTTGCATATCATACATACCCCATGACCGTCAAGACAGTCTAATCTTATTTCTGATATAAAATAAAGGGAGTTTTAGTATAAAGCTCTGAAAGTTAATTCTGGACAATACAATTTGACTTTTGGCATTCTTTTGTTAATTCAATGAGGCCAATGTTGATACAGATTCATGGAAAAAAAATAGAAGCAATCTGTTCCTGAGCTGTTTAGAGCTTGTTGGTATGATTCTGGAACGGCTTCCTGTCAGATACTGCAATCATTAACTGAGCATACAAAACAAATCGACTTTCTGGTCCTTAAAGTAGACTTGTAAATAGGACCCACTTTAGATGCAGCAGGGATACAATAAAATACAGCCATATCTGCTGATCCTGTACTTGTAGAGCATCTATCAGCATCTGTCTGAACAGTGTCTACAATTATCACAACATAAAAAAAACTAAAAAGGCAAATGATTAATATGATCTTATAATACTGATTATTGTTACACCATTACCTGACACCCTCTGTTTGGAAATAGCATGACTCTTTTGTTGGCTGATGTAGATTTACTGGCCTTATTAATCAATAGACGACAGGCTCTTTGCAGTTTCATTTTGCAGAGTAAACCAATCAAACAGAGTTAGAGCCCTGCAGATTTTGTGTGGCAAAGTTCAGTACCTTGGCAGGACCAATCATTCAGGTCCAAATTAGACCTTCAACACCATCAATCTTGCTACCACCTAATGAATCAAATCCGTTTATGTCCCCTGCTTCCAGAACTGCATATGAAGTGAGAAAGATGGTTGGGGGTGGGGGGGGGGGGGGGATGGAGAAAGAGAGGCAGGTACAGAGTTCTGATGGAACACACTCAAAATGAATTCTAAGTGATGATAGAAGTGTTAATAAAAGGATACATTGTTATTAAGTAGATTTTTCTGGACTTCATTTCTACATTACATATACAATCCTGATAGATAGTAGTAATGTAGCATACAGCTCGTTACACCCAATTCCTGAAATAAGTGTATAATATTACATATAACTACACAATGTGACTTTGGGTGCCAAATTTTACTTTGTACACATCCAGAACATTCATAAAACAAGTACAGTATATTGAAGAATTCCCTGCTGTCACCCAAAACAATTTATACCCTACATTACACAGCATTGCTGTTTCTTTTCCCACAGGGCCTTCTCCTCAGGGTTTGTACCAGTTTAATGAATTCAATTGAAACAACATTTTTCCCACAAGATGGTCGTTAAGTTTGCACCACTTTCTAGCCCATAGAAAAACATTCTCTCTTCTCTGGACATTGTCCCAACTCTTACCTGCAAATTATTTTCATACTAGCTGGTATGGACTTTAACACATTAATGTATACCATCTAGAAGATGATGGTCAATCTTCTTAACAAAGTGACCTAGAAATTCGATCGCGCCTAAAAAAGTGAGTGGGGCACCCATTAGTGTTGCCCCCAGGCAATATTCGTGCTGCCGTATAATTATCATGACTCAGGTGTGTAGCTAACGCTATTCATTGACTGCACGTCTGCTTGGGGGTCTGGATGTCGGGCATCTTTAACACCACTTAATGATAGCCAGCAGCTCTTAAAGGGGAGGTGCAGGCACCAGGGAAAAATGTCTCAACTCAGAAATGCTGCAGCAAGCACTGAGAGGGCACTAAGGTTCTCTGATACTGCCTTGGAGGTCCTGGTGCAGGCAGTGGACAGGAGGAGGCTGATCATCATCTCCCCAGGGGGCAGGAAGCCCTGCAGGAAACAACTCCATTGCCAATGGGAAGATGTCACGGAGGACGTCAATGCCAGGAACTTAGCTCTAAGGACATGGCTATAATGCTGAAAGTTGTTCAATGACTTCAACAGAGTTGTCAAGTTAAGAATAATCCTCTCTTACTCTCTGCTCACACCTCCAGCCTCAATAGTCTCTTCCTCCACCATCCTTCACACTCCTACAATCACTACACCTCCTTCTCCTCCTTCCTACCCACCCACACACTCAACCACTATTGCAACCCTCACCTCACACCAGCTATTCCAGCATGATAGTCTTGTGTGGTGTTTAGAGTATGCGCCTGTCGCTAACACACTCCCTTCTTTCTTGCAGAAGGAGGCTGCACACAACTTGAGACGGGATGTTGCCACGAGGCCGCTGAGCCGGCTTGCACACACATTCCCCCTCAGAGACATGGCCGTGGCGACTGGCAATGCTGGAGACGTCAGGGACGGTTTCTTCACACCACATCCTCTTTTTCACTTATTACTTCTATCTCACCCTACATACTCTGCATGACAAACTGCAGATACTTTCACCATCCACTTCTGTCTCGCTGCTCTCCCTTTATGTTAAAAGCTAACATTAAATTTGAAGCAAATATTATAATTTTTCTGAATATAATTAGCAGATTTCCTGAGGTCCAGAAATTTGGCTGCCAAGACAGTTTTGTTTAAGTTAGCTTGTCCCTTTAATGCTGCCTTTTGAAGTTCTCTGTTTAGGAAGGTGTCTAATTAGGCAAATCCTGAGATCAATAGAGGTTGATTGTAGCTCCTTCTAAACTCCAGAGATTCATTATAGCTGCATGCAATTTTCTAGATCCTGGCCTTAGGAAGATGCCAGGTTATCAAATTCAGAATAACTATTATGAACTGGCTGACTTTTTTAATGCCTTTAATACTGTAAAATGCTACATGTCAAGTATAATAGACACATGCTGGATGCAAAACATTATTTTTATTATCTACACATATTCAGTCCAGGCGCCAATTTGTAAGTAGATTAAATTTTGTAATAAATCTAATCGTAGCATCGTCCGTTTATGGAACAGGGCCTTTTCCATTGGTATAACAGGCCTAAAAGATTTTCTTGGGATTTTCTCTATCCAAATCAAGTATCAAAGCTTGTGTCTTGGCTCAAGGAATTTATAAGTATCCCGAGAAAATGAAATCTGATTTTAAAACAAATGTGGTTTATTGAAGTGGGGAATGGTGGAGAAGAAAAGCTCGTCAGAAATTAGGAACAGGAGTAGGCCATTCAGCTCCTCGAGCCTGTTCCGCCATTAAATTAGCTTATGGCTGATATTTTATCTTTTAACTCCATTTACCTGCTTTGGTTCCATATTAATACCTTAACCGAACAAAAATCTATCACTCAGTTTTGAAATTTTCAATTGACCTAGCCTCAGCAGCTTTTTGGAGGAAAATGTTCTGGATTTCCACTACCTTATGTGTGAACGAGTACTTCCTGTCAACACCTCTGAATGGTCTAATTCTACTTTTAAAGTTATGCTCCCTTGTTCTGGAATCCCCCACCAGAGGAAATAGTTTATCTCGATCTATCCTTTAATCGTCTTTAACACCTCAATTAGATCACCACTTAACCTTAATTTTTCCGATTCCCGTAAATTGTGCAATGAACAGGAATAGGGAAAAAAAACCTGCAGGAAGAACATCCTCTGAAGCATAACTTACTGTAAATAGATATGGTCTTAAAGGAACAATGTCAGATATAGTCTAGTTCTCAATTCAGTTATTTAATTCAAATCGTGATTATTGAAATTATTTAAGCATTAATTTCCCACTTTGCTGGGTCATATTGCTTAATTCAAATTAAAGGATAATTTGAATTTATCAGGAATGGACTAGATAGTATTTTCAAATACTTCGTCACGTTTATAAAGAAGTCATCAGGATTCCTCCCCTTCCCCCAAAAAAATCAAATATTAAGTTTGGCCAAAAAAAAGCAGTCATCAAGTTATCCCAAAGTTTCAGTACACACTATTCCAGAAAATTCCAAGTTGACAATATCTCTTAGTGGAATATTTTGTAGATTGCAGTTAGTTATGACTGTTTCAGATACCATTCTTAACGTCAAGTCGATGCAGTGCGAAACAAACTCTGTAGTCTCCCATCCATGCTTACCTTTTTTATCCCTCCCCCAATCAAAAACGATAAAATTCAACAGGCAGAACTTCACAATGAAAGATTTCTATTCTCAGACTTCCTGAAGTAGAAGGGTCTCTTAGTGCAAAATTTAAGACACCAACAATGTTGCTGCTATGGGCAAAACGTTCAACTTCAGTGGCGGCCATTAACGGAAATGGAAAGGAAAAAATCGGGCGGGGTGTCTAACGGGCGGCCAATCCGACATCGCCAACTTTCTGCCTCCACCAAAGTTCTAAGTTCCGGCGTACGTGTCAAGTCCATTTGCTGGCTTTGTGTGTGACCTCACATATATATAATACATAATATAATATATAATAAATATTTATATATTCAGTCACCAGAGACAATCCAAAAACAACAATGACTGGACCTGCAACGTATTCACAATACTCGTAGACTGAACCTGGTTCTAATTTTCAAAGGGATAGTGCAAATTAAGTGCTATTCTTTAATTCTTATTGAAAATTGAGATTGACTGGTGTCGTACTTTTCCATTGTTCCATTGCACCAAAGTAACTTTCTCAACTGCAAGTTGAAGTCACATTTTACTAAGCCACCTACAGAAGCGTACTTTTGATAAACACCTATAGATCATTCAGTCAAATACATTTCTTTTGATGAAATGCATTTACCTGTATTGTGTGCAAGACCTTTTCTACTAAAATTAGTGCATGTGGCTAAAATGGTGTCACCGTAGTAACGCTTGTGGCTCGTCAGCAATTTCTATTGGACAACGCTGTTATAGAAGAGTTTATGCAAATTATTCATTGCCGGTTGGCTGAAAACCAAGCTCGCTACACTAAGTCCATCAATTGTGGACTAGCATGTGATAAATATGGTTACTTCCAGTGTAGTAACCAACTACTGAAGGCTTTATTCTTTCCTTTAGAAGCAGTGATTATGTTATGTAGCTATATTGTAATTAGATGAATTGTGATCAGATGGAGAAGGAAGCAGGTATGGCTAGGTGTAATTAAAAGCTAAATGATTCATTAAAAATGAGTACTAATTATGTAATGGAGCAAGTACTGTTTCTTCTGTGTCATTTATATAAAATTTTATGCAACTTTCATTGAGCATGTTCTCGCAACTGAGCTCATTTAGAATAAGTAAAAGTTTCTAAAGCTTGCTGCTTCCTTGTACGATCTGCTTCATCATGAACAGAACCCTTCTCAGATTAAATGTTGGGTAAATTTTCTTTCTCTCCCTCCCCAAAATTGAAACAGAACATTAGAACTTTATATTTTACAAATCCTTGGCTGGTACTCTTCACTTGCAAAATATTTAAACTGCCCTAGCTACGCAGGAAACATTATGTTCCACACAGCATTTGATTAGTGAGTTGACTTTGTTAGCTGCATAACACAGATGGCACATTTTACAAATCATAGAATCAGACTCCTGTTGTGGTCGAACCAGTGTTTTATAAAAGTTCAACATAAACTTCTTTGCTTTTGTGCTCTATGCCTCTATTTATAAAGCCCAGGACTCCGTATGCTTTTTTTAAACCGCTTTCTCAACCTGTCCTGCCACTTTCAAAGATTTGTGCACGTATAACCCCAGGTCTCTTTGTTCCTGCACCGGCTTTAGAATTGTACCATTTAGTTTATATTGCCTCTCCTCATTCTTCCTGCCAAAATGTATTACTTCGCACTTTTCTGCATTGAATTTCATCTGCCATGTGTCCGCCCATTCCATCAGCCTGTCTGTGTCCTCTTGAAGTCAATTACTATCCTCCTCATTGTTTACTACACTTCAAGTTTTGTGTCATCTGCAAATTTTGAAATTGTGTCCTGCACACCCAAGTCCAAGTTATTAATATATATCAAGAAAAGCAAGGGTCCTAGTACCGACCCCTGGAGACTACCACTGTATACCTTCCTCCAGTCTGAAAAACGCCACTACTCTGTTTCCTGTCACTTAGTCAATTTCATATCCATGTTGCCACTGCCTCTTTTATTCCATGGGCTTCAATTTTGCTGACAAGCCTATATATGGCACTTTATCAAATGCCTTTGAAAGTCCATATACACAACATCAACCGCATTGCCCTCATCAACCCTCTGTTACCTCAGCAAAAAACTCAATCAAGTTAGTTAAACATGATTTGCCTTTAACAAATCTGTGCTGGCTTTCCTTTATTAATCCATACTTGCCTAAGTGACTATTAATTTTGTCCCAGATTATCGTTTCTAAAAACTTCCCCACCACCAAGATTAAACTAACTGGCCTGTAGTTGCAGGGTTTATCTTTACACCCTTTTTTTTAAAACAAGGGTGTAACATTTGCAATTCTTCAGTCCTTTGGCAACATCCCCGTACCAAAGGAGGATTGGAAGATTATGACCAGCACCTCTGCAATTTCCACCCTTACTTCCCTCAGCCACCTAGGATGCATCCAATCTGGACCAGATGATTTATCTACTTTAAGTACAGCCAGCCTTTCTAGTATCTCTTCTTTATCAATGCTTAGCCCATCCAGTATCTCAACTACCTCCTCTTTTACTGATACTTTGGCAGCATCTACTTCCTTAGCAAAGGCATATAGAAGACTTTTGGATTCCCTTATATGTTATGGTTCTGTTCTGTCTGTAAATAACCCTCCCAACTAAACAGAACAGAGACTAATCACCACAGTATTGGTTAAGTTTGATAAAGTTCAAAGACCATGAATATTTACAGCAGTACAATTTTAATGTACTGGACAATACTGTTAAAAAATTAAACCGAGAATGTGAAACTTTCATTGAATCAACTTTTGGCCCTTGCCTTTTACAACTTGCCAATTTGATAAAACCTAAAATATGAAAACATTCAGCAATGCCATTTAAACAACTTGCATTTACATTGCGCCTTTAATGTAGAAAAATGCCCCAAGGTGTTTCACAGGAGCGTTAGACAAAATTTGACACCGAGCCAGAGATGTTATGAGAATAGATTAGCAGCTAACATAAAAGGGAACCAAAAGTCTTTTATAAACATATAAATAGTAAAGGGGTAGTCAACAGAAGGGTGGGGCCGGTTAGGGACATAAAAGGAGTTCTTCCTGTGGAGGCAGTGGGTATGACTGAGGTACTAAATGAATACTTTGCACCGGCCTTCACTAGAGAAGAGGATGCTGCCAATGTAGCAGTAAAGGAGGAGGTAGTAGCAATATTGGATAGGATAAAAATAGATAAAGAGGAGGTATTTAAAAGATTGGCAGTACTCAAAGTAGAAAAGTCACCCAGTCCAGATGGGATGCATCCTAGGTTACTGAGGGAAGTAATAGTGGAAATTGCAGAGGTTCTGGCCACAACCTGCCAGAGAAGCAGAGGATTGCAAATATTACACCCCTGTTCAAAAAAAGGGGAGGGGGTTAAACCCGGCAATTATAGGTCAGTCAGCCTAAGTCGGTGGTGGGGAAACTTTTAGAGCCAATAATCCGGGACAAAATTAATTGGCACTTGGAAAAGTATGGGCTAATAAATGAAAGTCAGCATGGATTTGTTAAAGGAAAAGAGTGTTTGACTAACTTGATTGAGTTCTTTGATGAAGTAATGGAGAGGGTTGATGAGGGTAGTGCGGTTGATATGCATATGGATTTTCAAAAGGCATTTGATAAACTACCACATAATAGACTTGTTAGCAAACTTAATGCCCAATGGATTAAAGGGACAGTGGCAGCATGGATGCAAAATTGGCTAAGGGACAGAAAGCAGAGAGTAGTGGTGAACGGTTGTTCTTCAGATTGGAGGGAAGTATACAGTTGTGTTCCCCAGGGGTTGGTAGTAGGATCATTGCTCTGGGATATACATTAATGACCTGGATATGGGTAAACAGGGTATAACTTCAAAGTTTGCAGATGACACAAAACTCAAATGTAGTAAACAAGGTAGAGGATGGTAACAGACTTCTGGAGGACATAAGGCAGACTGGTGAAGTGGGCAGACACATGGCAAATGAAATTTAATGCAAAGAAGTGTGAAGTAATACATTTTGGTAGGAAGAATGAGGAGAGGCAATATAGTACAATTTTAAAGGGGCTGCAAGAACAGAAAGACCTGGGGGTGTATGTTCACAAGTCTTTGAAGGTGGGAGGACAAGTTGAGAAGGCTGTTAAAGTATATGGGATCCTGGGCTTTATTAATAGAGGCATAGAGTACAAAAGCAAGGAAGTTATGCTAAATCTTTAGAAAACACTGGCTCGGTCTCAGGTGAAGTATTCTGCTCAATTCTCGGCACCACACTTTAGGAAAGATGTCAAGGTCTTAGGGAGGGTGTAGAAAAGATTTATTTGAAGTCCTTCATCTCTGGTGCCATTTTGTTATGTGAAGAGGCTGGAGAAGCTGGGGATGTTCTCCTTAGAGCAGAGAAGGTTAAGGGGAGATTTGATAGAGGTGTTCACAATCATGAACGGTTTTGACAGAGTAAATGAGAAACTGTTTCCAGTGGCAGAAGGGTCAGTAACCAGAGGACACAGATTTAAGGTGATTGGCAAAAGAACCAGAGGTGACATGAGGAAACATTTTTAGACAGAGAGCTGTGATGATCTGGAACGCGCTGCCTGAAAGGGTGGAGGAAGCAGATTTCAAAAAGGGAATTGGATAAATACTTGAAGGGAAAAAGTTTACAGGGCTATGGAGAAAGAGCAGAGGAATGGGACTAATTGGATAGCTCTTTCAAAGAGCCGGCACAGGCACGATGGGCTGAATGGCCTTCTTCTGTGCTGAACCACACCATGAAGACAAGTGACCAAAAACTTGGTCAAAGACGTAGATTTTAAGGAGCGACGTAAAAGGAGGAGAGGTTTTCAGAGCTTAGGGCCTAGACGGCTGAAGGCATGGCCGCCAACGATGGAGCAAAGGAAATCAGGGATGCGCAAGAGGCCTAAATTGGATGAGCGCAGAGATCTAGGAGGGTGGTAGGGCTGGAGTTTAGAGAGATAGGGAGGGGCGAGGCCCTGGAGGGATTTGAACGCAAGGATGAGAACTTTAAAATTGTGGCGTTGCCAATGTAGGTCAGCAAGCACAGGGGTGATGGGTGAGCAGGACTTGGTGTGAGCTAGGATAAGGGCAGCAGAATTTTGGATGAGCTCAAGTTCATGGAGGGTGGTAGGCCAGCCAGGAGAGAATCGGAACAGTGGAGTCTGGAGGTAACAAACGCATGGATGAGGTTTTCAGCAGCAGGTGGGCTGAGGCAGGCATGGAGACGTGCAATGTTAGAGGTGGAAGTAAGTGATTGAGGGTTATCTGCCTTACGAACAAAATAATTTAGCACATTGCTAATTCAGTCCTACAAGTGTGTTTAAAGTTAGTTTTACAAACTGACTGTTAGTGACTTAATTTTTTCATTGAGAAAGGGATATTTCCTTTCATCATCCTTTTGATTTATGTAGCTAACCATGGGTATGATTACTTGGACAGGGATCACCCTCTTCTACCTCACTGAAGTGGTCACTATTCATGTGAGCCTGGACAATGGAGAACATCACAGCCAAGCCTGAGCTTATCTTCATCCAATGACTGACCATGCACACTTCTAACAGAGGTTTGCTGGATAGCACTCAGAAGCATTGGTTCTAATGAACTGAAATGCAGAGAAAAATAGTTGTTGACAAAAGTTAATTAAATTAAAATTAGAACTGAAATTCTTATGAAGGCAAACAAAAACAAGATTTAAAATCTGAGATAAAACTAAAACTCTAATTATTTAGAAGCTATAATACTAGTTTGTAGTCCACAATTTTTGTGTCTGATGTTGTAAATTGAAACACATGAATAAAGTCTTAGCTATTATTCAAGCACTAGCGTATTATTTAGCACTTCTTGTGAGCTACGAGAAGTGAAACAGTCAAGGCATTTTTTTTTAAAAACAAACTTTTTTAAAAATTCTGAAACGATTAAATTGAAAATATAGAAATGAAAAACTGTTGACTAAATTTTCCAATACTAAAACTAAAATGTGGGAACAAAAGACAAACTAAGACTAAATTTAAATAAGACCACAATTAAAATTATTTTTTAAGACAAACATTGATCGCAAGCAGGTGCTCCAGGCAATTTCCCTCTCCCTAATCATTGGTGCTGCGATCAACTGTAACAAGATCAGCTAACTCAACACGTGACCAGGGATTGAACATGGAACTTTTGTGATTACTATGGTTCAAACGGTGGGTTAATTTAAAATTGATGAGGCATGCCCAAATTCCCAAAATGCACTCCTAGCAGGCAAAATTCCATGCCAAGAGTGTGAACTCAAATCGACTCGTGTCTTTGCCTCCAAGTGTTTGAGGGAGCCCCTTTATCAGAGGTAGAACACCTGGTGCCTTTTTAAAAAAAAACTGAGGATTAATGTTTGTAATATGTCAGAACTAAAAATATCAAGTAGTCATGCAGATCAGAAAAGTCCTTGGTTTGATTGTGGAAAAGTGGTTTTAAAAAAAATTGTGGAACATGGCACCAAAGGATTTGTAAAAAGAGAGTGTTATTTTAAATGTTGTGCTTTAAAAGCATAGAGTGTTACTTTTTTACGAGATGGTTGGTACTTAATATGCTAATGAGCTAACTTCCATGTTGCATCCTCATAGGCTGCCAATAATAAGCATTTTGGTGCTTTATCACCTAAAACACCTCATAACCATGGTTAGGTCCGAAAGATCAAAAAACCTATTAAAGTCAGAAATAAAGTAGATCATCAGACATCTAAAACCCACCCTAGCTTTTGCAACAGAAGCTACAGATGCGGTAGAAATACACCAGAAAAAAAATGCAGGATCAAAGAATCAGAATGCTGAGAAGTTGTTCTGCTTAAATTAAGTTAGACAACCTACTGAAGTGGGGTAGTGTAACACAGTCATTATTTTTATTTCATTACAAAGATAATTTGTACCAATTGAACTAAGAAAATCCAATCATAATGGCTACTCTATATGTTCACTTTACAATGGAATAAAGCAGCTTGATGATTCAAACTGAGGCTTGACTTATCTAGTGTTAATTCAGCCCGCCTTCAGAAAGATTGAAGAAATATACTTGTGAAAGAATCGCACATCCTGTTCAGATCACAAGGAGGTATGATTGTTGCATGAGAGTCCTGTAATAAATCTGACTGACACCTTATGGGTGGTGACGAGATTCTTTATTGAGGTAATCAAACCAAGCATAAATAAATTAGACAATTACAATGCTCGAGAGATAGTTACAAGAACAACAACAAACAATTTGCATTTATACAGTGACTTTATCATAGTAAAACATCCCAAGGTGCTTCACAGGAGCGTTAACAAACAAAATTTGACACCGAGCCACAGATGATCAAAAGCTTGGTCAAAGAGGTAAGTTTTAAGGAACGTCTTAAAATGAGAGAGGTAGAGAGGCAGAGTGATTTAAGGAGGGAATTCCGCAGCTCAGGTCCTAGGCAGCTGAAGGCACGGCCACCAATGGGGGAAGTGATTAAAATCGGGGATACGCAAGAGATAGGGAGGGGCGAGGCCATGGAGGGATTTGAAAACAAGGATGAAAACTTTAAAATCAGGCATTGCCAGACTGGGAGCCAATGTAAGTCAGCGAGAACAGGGGCGATGGGTGAATGGGAATTGGGGCAGCAGAGTTTAGGATATTACTCTGTTCCATTCTTGAGTAGAGTTGTAACCGGCTAGTATTCTCTTCTCCGCTGTAGCTTTACCTCTACTACTGACCTCTTACAATCACCTATACTTATACTGATCTTGTAATCGGTACAAGCCCGCCCCTCCCACCTGGAGCCTTGAAATGTGACATTGCTTTTCCAATATAACAAACGTCAAGGAAGTTAAGATTTATTGGTTGTCAGCTTGATGAGTTTAGACTGGATGGAGAGCCATGAGTGACATCTCAACAGGCTAATTTCTTTGAGAGACAGGGCATTGTCCGGAGCTACAGTGCTAAAGATAAGACTGGTCAATCATGAGCAGCTTATCTCAACAAAGCATTCTCTTACTAAATTATTTTAAAGACATTACCTCAGACTATAGCATTTTAGTTTTAACTGTTTCATTGCCAAACAGTGTAATTAAAATTATATATACACACCATATCTTCATGGACTCTTGTACAATAGTGGGACTGTAAGCATGGAAAGGTCAAGGAAGATTTGAGCAAATAAATAAGGCAGAATAGGCCAACTCCCATAAAACACACACAAACCCACTTATGGGAGTGACAAATACTGCTAAATCCGAGGACGTATTTCCGGCAGACTCCTGCATGGAGATTGCTTATCTCAACTGAGATAGCGAAGGTGTTAAAATTGGCCTGACAACGAAGGGACAAAAATTCCACCTGGTCCTCATCATTATCCAGTGACTCTTCCCTTCCCACCGCCCCCGCCTGCCGAAATTACACTATGTATAGATGTCAGATAAGGGCAGAGTTAAATTTGGCTGCGATACCTCCAAATGCACATGCACTAAGGATAGCCACTTGCGGAATGTACCAGAAGTCGACTGAAGCAGCTGGGCCCATACCCCAGCACAAGTCACCACAAAGAAACAGAGGGAAGAAAATAAACAAATAATTAAGATATTAAAATGATACTTACACAAAAGATTTTAATAACAGTAGTATGTTTATTCTGGCAAAGTTTTTTTTAAATATTAAATTTTTTTTACAATTTGAAATGTACCTTCATGCTTCTATAATGCCAGACCATAGGTAGCAGGCGAATATGAAGCACCAGTTTCCTCAACTACCCCATATGCAGACTAGTGGCTCTGGACAGGTAGCGAGAGTTACACATCTTACAAAAGCATGTATCACAGCAGCTACGCCCATCCAGGCAAGTGGAGAGTATTCCTGTCTTGTGCCTTTAACAAACCCAAAATTATAGTGTACTTTTGAGCCAGATTATAGATCATATACCTTGATTATGTACATACTAATTGTTATATAGAGATACCATCGGTCAAGTAGCAAGGCCAAACAAATTCAACAGTCATGATGTGGAAATTTATTATCGGTGCAGTCAACTTTTCCGCACTTTATCCAGAATAAAGTCAAGAGAGAGTGCACTGAATGGAAAACATGATAAAAAAAAGTCAAGAGAAACTCCAGAATATCTAACCTTATATCCTACATTATTTATCTTGGACTCGTTTCTCTCCTTGCCATGACGTTTCTATTATCTCAGCAACTCAGAAACCATCATGTCCCACAAACTGTTCAAACATCTTTATCTGTTCTTGCCCTCAGAATTTTATCCTGTTCATTCAGCTGTCTTTTCAAAGCACGTTGATCAACACAGAATTAACTGCTATTGCTGAGAATCCATCACATATTTTCCAGGCAAAAAATGGGCCACATCTCACATTGTTTGAAGCTTGTTAATTTTAAACTGTCACCCAGTTACATGTTCAGTCTTTTAAAAAAAATCATTTTTGGGATGTGGGCATCGCTGGAAAGGCCGGCAATTATTGCCCATCCCTCATTGTCCGAGAAGGTGGTGGGGAGTCTTTTTCTTGAACCGCTGCAGCCCGTGTGGTAAAGGTGCTCTCTCAGTGCTATTAGGTAGGGAGTTCCAGGATTTTGACTCAGGATGGTGTGTGACTTGAAGTGATGGAGGTTCCAAACAGCTGCTGCCCTTATCTTTCTACTGTGAGCCATCTTTCTAGGTGGTGGACGTTGTGGCTTTGGGAGGTGCTGCCGAAGCAGCCTTGGTGAGTGGCTGCAGTGCATCCTGTAGATAGTACACATTACAGCCACGGGATTACAGTGAAGGGTTTGGATGTATAGGCTTGTGGATTAGATGCCAATTAAGCAGACAGCTTTGTCTTGATTGGTTTGGGCTTCTTGAGCGATGCTGTAGCTACATCCATCTAGGCAAGTGGAGAGTATTCCATCACACTTCTGTCTTGTGCCTTGTAGATGGTGGAGGGGCATTAGGGGAGTCAGGTGGAGAGTCACTCACGCAGAATACCCAGCTTTTGACCTGCTCAAGCAGCTACTGCATTTGAGGCTGATTCAGTTGAGTTTCTGGTCAGTGGTGATCCCCAGGATGTTGATGGTGGGGGATTCGGCAATGGTAATGCCATTGAATGTCAAGGGGAGGTGGTTAGGCTCTCTCTTGTTGGAGATGGTCATTGCCTGACATTTGTGTGGTGTCACTGTTACTTGCCACATACCAGATCAAGCCTGGATGTTGTCCAGGTCTTGCTGCATGTGGGCAAGGACTGCTTTATTAGAATCAAAGAATGATACAACACAGGAGGCCATTTGGCCCATCATGCCTGTCCCAGCTCTTTGAAAGAGATATCCAATTAGTTCCACTCCCCTGCTCTTTCCCCAAAGCCCTTCAAATTTTCCCCCTTCAAGTATTTATCTAATTCCCTTTTGAAAGTTATTATTGAATCTGTTTCCATGTCACGCAGTGCATTCTAGATCTTAACTTGCATAAAAAAATTATTTCCTCATATCACCTCTAGTACTTTTGCCACTTACCTGTGTCCTCTGGTTATCGACCCTTCTGCCAATGTAAACAGTTTCTCCTTACTTACTCAATCAAAACCATTCATGAATTCTGTTCCTGCAACCCATTTAAAATTGTACCATTTAGTTTATGTTGGCTCTCCTCATTCTTCCTACCAAAATGAATCACTTCACACTTCTCTGCATTAAATATCATGTGCCATGTGTCTGCCCATTTCACCAGTCTGTCTTTGTCTCCCTGGAGTCTGTTACTATCCTCCTCACTGTTTACTACATTTCCAAGCTTTGTGTCATCTGCAAACTTTGAAATTATGCCCTGTATACCCAAGTCCAGGTCATTAATATATATCAAAATAAGCAGTGGTTCCAGTAGGGCTGAATGGCATGTTTGTGCTGTAGATTCAGGAGACAGACTGATGCACGCACATACACTGCCCTCCAATCTGAAAAACAACTGCTCACCACTGCTTTCTGTCCCTTAGCCAATTACGTAACCAAACAGCAACTGCTTTTTTAATCCAATGGGCTTCAATTTTGCTAACAGGTCTATTATGTCGTACTTTATCAAAGGCCCTTTGAAAGTCCACATGCCCAACATTAACCGCACTACCTTTATCGACCTTCTCCGATACTTCATCAAAATTCTCAATCAAGTATGATTTTCCTTTAACAATGAAATGCTGGCTTTCTTTTATTAAATCCATATTTTTCCAAGTGCCAATTAATTTTGTCTTGAATTATTTTCTCAGTTTCCGCACCTCCTCCCTCCCTACTTCATCTAACCCTATCAGCATACTGTTCTCCATGGTGTGCTTATCTAGCTTCCCCTTAAATGCATCTATGCTATTTGCCGCTACTAATCCTTGTGGCAGCGCGTTCCACCTTCTTATCACTCTTTGGGTAAAGAAGTTTCTCCTGAATTCCCTATTCGATTTATTAGTGACTATCCTATATCTCTTTTATAATATGGAGACCAGGGTGGTGATTTTATACCCCAGAAATGGGTGGGAGTTGAAAATAGTTGGTTTTTTGGGTCGCAACCGCTAAATTTTTGGACTCTGTATTCCCAGTGGGAAGCCTGTACTTTTCCGCGCCGACGTTAAACCCGGAAATAAAGCCGGGTTGCGGTCGCGACCCAAAAAACAACTGTTTTCAACTCCCACCCACCCGTTCTTGGGGGTTTAAAATCAACCCCCAGAAATGTGAACAGTATTCTGTGTGGTCTAACCAACGTTCTATTTAAGTTTAATATAACTTCTCTGCTTTTCACTTCTATCCCTCTAGAAGTGAACCAGAGTGCTTGGTTTGCTTTTTTTTAAAAAAAAAATGGCTTTATTAAACTGCGTTGCTACATTTAGTGATTTGCGTATCTGTACCCAGAGATCCCTTTGCCCTCAACCCCATTTAGACTGTTTTCCAAGGAGAATGTGGCCTCCTTATTCTTCTTACCAAAATGCACCACCTCACACTTATCTATATTGAAATTCATTTGCCAATTACACAGAAGTTTATTAATGTCCTCTTGTATTTTGTTGCTTTCTTCCTTTGTATTAACTACACCCCCCAATTTGGTGTCATCCACAAATTTTGAAGTTGTACTTCCAATTCCCGAGTTCAAATCGTTAATATAAATTGTGAGCAACAGTGGTCCCAGCACTGATCCCTGTGGAACACCACTTCCCATCTTTTGCTAGTCTGAGTAACAACCCTTAACCCCTACTCTCGGTTTTGTAGCCAGCTTGCTATCCATTCTGCTACCTGTCCTGACTCCACATGCTCTGACCTTAGTCATGAGTCTACAATGTGGTAGCTTATCGAAGGTCTTTTGAAAAGCCAAATATATTACATCTACTACATTACCCTGGATACTTCAAAAAATTCAATAAGGTTGGTCAAGCATGACTTTCCCTTCTGAAATCTGTGCTGACTATTCTTTATTATATTTTTGTTTTCCAGATGTTTTTCTATTACATCTTTGAGTAAAGATTCCATTATCTTTCCTACCACCAATGTTAAGCTAAATGGTTTATAGTTCCCTGGACTTGTTCCATCTCCCTTTTTAAATATAGGAATCACATCAGCTGTCCACCAGTCCTCTAGCACTATTCCCTTTTCTAATGAATTTTTATATATGTAATAGTGCCTCTGCTATCTCTTCCCTGACTTCTTTTAATATGCACGGATACAATCCATCCAGACATGGGGTTTTATCCTCCATAAGTTTGATTAGTTATTAATTATCTCCCCACTTTCTATCTTAACTGTCTTTGTATCTTTTTTGATTTCTTTTTCTAATGTGATACCTACTTGTTAATTTCCCTGGTAAATACTGAGCCTAAGTAACTATTCAATATTTCAACCATTTCGCTGTCATCACCTATGGGTTTTGTGCACCCCTTAGTGGCCCTATCCCTATCCTGATATTTCTTGTAAACAATTTTACAACACCAAGTTATAGTCCAACAAATTTATTTTAAATTAAATTCCACAAGCTTCCGGAGGCTTCCTCCTTCGTCGGGCGGATGGTGCCTGACGAAGGAGGAAGCCTCCGAAAGCTTGTGGAATTTAATTTAAAATAAATTTGTTGGACTATAACTTGGTGTTGTAAAATTGTTTACAATTGTCAACCCCAGTCCATCACCGGCATCTCCACATCCTGATATTTCTTGTTATGTGTCTGCAGAATATTTTACTATTTCTTTTTATATTCCTTGATAATTTAATTTCATTGTTTGTCTTTGCTTTCCTAATTGTTTTTTGACTTTTTTTTACACCCTCTTCATATTCCCTTTTGTCATCCTCTTCTTTATTGTCAATGTACTTCGAGTATGCCTTTTTCTCTGGTTTCAATTTTACCCTTATTCCTTTAATCATCCATGGCGTTTCATTATTGGCTGTTTTTTTTTAAAAAGAGGGATATATTTCTCCTGGAATCTTTTGATCACCATTTTAAATATTTCCTACTGCTGTTCCCTCAATCTTTTTTCCAGTTTACCTTCCCTTGTTCCATTCTCATCCCCTCAAAATTAGCTTTATTCCAATCTATTACTTTTGTCTTTTGTCTTACTGATGTCTTTCTCAATTATTATTTTAAACCTCATTATGTTATAATCGCTATTGCCTAGATGTTCCCCTACGCTTACTTCTCTTATCTGCTCTGATTCTTTTCGCATTACTAGATCAAGCAGTGATTCCTCTCTTGTTGGGCTTCTCACATACTGGGTAAGAAAGGAGTCCAGTACACACTGTAAAACTGTATTTAGTATTCATTTAGTACCTCAGCCATACCCTCAGCCACCACAAGATGATCTCCTTTTTGGTCCCTAAATTGGCCCCACCCTTCCTTTGACTACCCTTTAACTATTTATATGTTTATAAAAGACTTGGGTTCCCTTTTATATTACCACTAATCTATTCTCATACACTTTCTTTGCCTACCTAACAACATTGTGGGAGAACCTTCACCACACAGACTGCAGCAGTTCAAGGGCAATTAGGGAGGCAATAAATGCTGGCCTTGCCAGTGACGCCCACATCCCATGAACAAATAAAGAAAACCATTTTCTTTGTCCCTCTCATTTCCTTTTTCAGTCCTCCTCTGTACTTTTAGTATTCAGCTTGGTTCTCTGCTGAATTATGAACCTGCCATTTATCAAAAGCCTCCTTTCTCGGTTTCAGTTTAATCTCCATCTTTAATCAACCAGCGAGCTCTAGCTTTGGATGCCCTTCCTTTCCCCCTTCTGGGAACGTGTCTAGTCTGTACCCAAACTATCTCCTCTTTGAAGGCTTCCCATTGCTCATTTACTGTTTCACTTGCCAATCGTTGATTCCAATCCAACTGGGCCAGATTTCTTTTCAACTCACTGAAATTAGTTCTCCTCCTGTTGACCATTTTCAGATTTGATTTTTCCTTGTTCTTTTCCATAACTACTCTGAACCTGATGATAGTAATCATGGTTTCCCAAATGGTCTCCCACTGAAACATGCTCCATTATCTGAGGAATTGCAATTGGAGCTGAACACTGTGATCATCAGCAAACAGCCCCACTTCTGACCTGATGATGGAGGGAAGTAATTGATGAAGGTGGTTGGGCCTAGGACGCTACCTTGAACTCATGCAGCGATGTCTTGGGGTTGAGATGATTGGCCTCCAACAACCACTACCATCTTCCTTTGTGCTAGGTATGACTCCAGCCACTGGAGAGTTTTCCCCCTGATCCCCACTGACTTCAGTTTTACTAGGGCTCCTTGGTGCCACACTCGGTCAAATGCTGCCTTGATGTCAAGGGCAATCACTCTCACCTCACCTCTGGAATTCAGGTCTTGTCTGGGTAAGAAAGGAGTCCTGTACACACTGTAAAAACTCCATTCCCAGTTCCCCTGTCCCTACTTCTTCTTGCCAGTTTATTTGGTACTCATTTAATACCTCAGCCATGCCTTCTGCCTCCACAAGATTTCCTTTTGGTCCCTAATCAGCCCCACCCTGCCTTTGACTACCGTTTTACTATTTATATATTTGGACCAAGGCTGAAATGAAGTTTGGAGCCGAGTGGTCCTTACAGCACCCAAACCGAACATAGGTGAGCAAGTTATTGGTGAGTAAGTGCCGCTTGATAATGCTGTTGACGACTCCCAAGTTAAATAACCTGCTTGCGTCTAAGTTGTCTATTGTTCTCATTTTAAAAATGTGGATCACAACCTTCCATTCTCCAATGAAAACAAATTTAGTTCTGTAAATCTTCCTAAATAAATTAAAGCTCCAAATGGCAGTATATTCCTCATCATTCTTCCCTGAACGCTCTCGGACATACTAAATCCCCAAATTACACAATACTTCAAAACTTGTCTCACTAATGATCTATACAAAGTTAGAATCACTTGATTTAAAGCCAAATGGCTACTTCATTAGCCTTGATGCTAATAATTTCACATTAACTGGGCACTTTTAAGAAATGGCCAATCATAACCCCTTTCACACCTCTGCTAATGCACACACCATCACATACACATTTCATTTATCTTTATCACAGATAAATGCAAGGTTTTTTTTTTACAATATTCACCTTGTGATTAGGATCCACATTAATCCAACTGCTTAGGTGACACAGAGGTGTTCAGTGTTACAGCACTAACCCTCAGTACCGCATAGCAACGAGAGAAACAGATTAGAGTCCCTGCTCTGCTTAGTAAGCCACCCTAGAATCATAGAAGTTTACAACATGGAAACAGGCCCTTCGGCCCAACATGTCCATGTCGCCCAGTTTATACCACTAAGCTAGTCCCAATTGCCTGCACTTGGCCCATATCCCTCTATACCCATCTTACCCATGTAACTGTCCAAATGCTTTTTAAAAGACAAAATTGTACCCGCCTCTACTACTGCCTCTGGCAGCTCGTTCCAGACACTCACCACCCTTTGAGTGAAAAAATTGCCCCTCTGGACCCTTTTGTATCTCTCCCCTCTCACCTTAAATCTATGTCCCCTCGTTATAGACTCCCCTACCTTTGGGAAAAGATTTTGACTATCTACCTTATCTATGCCGCTCATTATTTTATAGACTTGTATAAGATCACCCCTCAACCTCCTACTCTCCAGGGAAAAAAGTCCCAGTCTATCCAACCTCTCCCTATAAGTCAAACCATCAAGTCCCGGCAGCATCCTAGTAAATCTTTTCTGCACTCTTTCTAGTTTAATAATATCCTTTCTATAATAGGGTGACCAGAACTGTACACAGTATTCCAAGTGTGGCCTTACTAATGTCTTGTACAACTTCAACAAGACATCCCAACTCCTGTATTCAATGTTCTGACCAATGAAACCAAGCATGCTGAATGCCTTCTTCACAACCCTATCCACCTGTGACTCCACTTTCAAGGAGCTATGAACCTGTACTCCTAGATCTCTTTGTTCTATAACTCTCCCCAACGCCCTACCATTAACGGAGTAGGTCCTGGCCCGATTCGATCTCCCAAAATGCATCACCTCACATTTATCTAAATTAAACTCCATCTGCCATTCATCGGCCCACTGGCCCAATTTATCAAGATCCCGTTGCAATCCTAGATAACCTTCTTCACTGTCCACAATGCCACCAATCTTGGTGTCATCTGCAAACTTACTAACCATGCCTCCTAAATTCTCATCCAAATCATTAATATAAATAACAAATAACAGCGGACCCAGCACCGATCCCTGAGGCACACCGCTGGTCACAGGCCTCCAGTTTGAAAAACAACCCTCCACAACCACCCTCTGTCTTCTGTCGTCAATCCAATTTTGTATCCAATTGGCTACCTCGCCTTGGATCCCGTGAGATTTAACCTTATGTAACAACCTACCATGCGGTACCTTGTCAAAGGCTTTGCTAAAGTCCATGTAGACCACGTCTACTGCACAGCCCTCATCTATCTTCTTGGTTACCCCTTCAAAAAACTCAATCAAATTCGTGAGACATGATTTTCCTCTCACAAAACCATGCTGACTGTTCCTAATCAGTCCCTGCCTCTCCAAATGCCTGTAGATCCTGTCTCTCAGAATACCCTCCAACAACTTACCCACTACAGATGTCAGGCTCACCGGTCTGTAGTTCCCAGGCTTTTCCCTGCCGCCCTTCTTAAACAAAGGCACAACATTTGCTACCCTCCAATCTTCAGGCACCTCACCTGTAGCTGTCGATGATTCAAATATCTCTGCTAGGGGACCCGCAATTTCCTCCCTAACCTCCCATAACGTCCTGGGATACATTTCATCAGGTCCCGGAGATTTATCTACCTTGATGCACATTAAGACTTCCAGCACCTCCCTCTCTGTAATATGTACACTCCTCAAGACATCACTATTTAGTTCCCCAAGTTCCCTAACATCCATGCCTTTCTCAACAGTAAATACCGATGTGAAATATCCATTTAGGATCTCACCCATCTCTTGTGGTTCCGCACATAGATGACCTTGTTGATCCTTAAGAGGCTCTACTCTCTCCCTAGTTACTCTTTTGCCCTTTATGTATTTGTAGAAGCTCTTTGGATTCTCCTTTGCCTTATCTGCCAAAGCAATCTCATGTCCCCTTTTTGCCCTCCTGATTTCTCTCTTAACTCTACTCCGGCAATCTCTATACTCTTCAAGGGATCCACTTGATCCCAGCTGTCTATGCATGTCATATGCCTCCTTCTTCTTTTTGACTCAGGCCTCAATCTCCCGAGTCATCCAAGGTTCCCTACTTCTACCAGCCTTGCCCTTCACTTTATAAGGAATGTGCTTACCCTGAATCCTGGTTAACACCCTCCTGCCATTTATAATGGAAACAGTTGACAGGAAGCGCGTGCAGATGCAAGATGATAGCTATTTTCAATGCTAAAAGGTGTCACACATCAATTGTTATTTTATAGTTGCGGTATTTCACTCAGATTGCACAATCTGATCACGAGGATCCCATAAATCACTCAAAATGCTTTCTGAAAATTTTACCTGCAATCTTTTCCCTCTAACTGAAATTTATCCAAAATAAGGGATTTAACAAAGCAAAAAAAAAATCAACTTCATTAAATTTATCCATTGAATTGTCCTTAATGGCTTCATTCGAGTTTTTACTTGAAGGCCTCAGCCTCTCCCAAAAGCTTTGACTTGGACTTGATATTTTTGCCCAGAGTTGAATTTGAATTGTGCAGAACATGTGCAGGGTACCAAATGTCCCAGAATGCACCAGTACAAGTCAGCTGAACTGATGGGATATTTTTCTTTAGTTCCTAGTACTTGCTGCCAAGTAGCTTTTCTTCAAATGATTTTGAAATACAAGGAGAAATTTCTAAACCTTTACTGAGGTAAATCTTACATTGTGTTTTTTTTAAAAAAATGCTGAGAGAATGAGAAAAGTTACTTATTACCTGTTGTACTTCTGTGTTGTAATCTATAAATCTTAGAAAGTGTATTAGTTCGAGGGAGAGGGTTTGTGTTTAGGAACATAGGAATGTGCAGGACCTGAAAAGACCATTTTACTCAGTCTGACCAACCCCTGAATGCACAGTTACCCACCCATTTTGCTCAATTGATTTTCTTGCCAAATGCCGACTCAATTCTCTCTTAAAATTACTAATGTTATCAGACTTGATCACCTTCCTGGGCAATCTATTCCAAACGTTCACAACCCTTTGTGTGAAAGTTATAGCTGATGTGTCCATTCACCTTCCCTTTCTGAGCCTTGTCCCACGCTCCCTTGTTGCCATTCTTAGGGCTAAGGTAAACAGTGCATCAGGCATCGACTTGTCGATTCACTTAAGGATCTTCAATACCTGAGTAAGATCCATAATGTAAACAAACTCAACTTCTGTAGTCTGATGCCAGATATCAGACAAGTAGGTAGTCCTTCACTGAATCTTTTCCAGTGTCCTTCCTACAATATGGCGCTCTGAACTGTACACAGTATCCCAGATGGGGTTGAACCAATGTCTTGCAGAGTATCAGTATCACATCTTGTGATGTGTTCCATTCCATGCGCTATACAAGCCAAGAGCCTTTATACCACCACTGCACACTGTTCAGTCAGTTTCAAAGAACAGTCCACCAATACTCCCAAAATCCTTTTCCTGTGCTGTATTCTGTACACTAACACCATTTTGTTTACAGTTAGGTGTTTATTCTCCTGCCCTAATCTCCTCACTTTGCATTTGACAGTTTTGTCTCTATTCCGTTTCCAAATCTTTGATATAATGTGCACTGGTTGTTTGGGCACCCCATTAGTCACTTCCTGTCACTCTGACACGGCTCCACAAGTGACCACCTTCTGTGTTTCATGGTACCCTTCTGGAGGATAGCTTCTTTTACCCATGACAAATGTCAGATTCATTGGACTGTAATTTTCCAGACAGACCTTTTGCCCTTTAATTTAAAATATAAAAAAAGATAGTGGTCAGGTTCCTCCTCTCCAATTCTTGGTACAACTCCCAATTCTAATGATTCCCTAAAGATCCATGCCAGACACGATGAATTGTGTCAGCCATTTCATTAAATGCCCTTGTGTGCAGGCCATCCAGCCCTCGAGTCTTAACCTCTTTCAGTGCCTTCAACATTTCGGTCACTTCCTTATAAGTAATTACTGTTGTCCTCAAATTTTGAGGAAGAAAATTTTGACTTTGTTCAATATATAAAGGTATAACCATTGGCAACTGCAAAATTGATAGCAACTCTTAAAACTGGCATTTAAAGATATTTCAGTGACAGATTACAAAATGCATTTAATGCATTCTTTTGCTGGTGTCAAAAACAGATGAGTCAAGCATAATTAAGAAAGTGTATAATCATTCATCTTGGCCAGAAGAGCTTTTAAAAGAAACATAGGAGACTTAGTAAGAATTAATACATTTGAAAACAAGAACCATTCACTCCTGCTGCCGTTTAAAAACCTTATAATGTGGCACACATCATACTCTAGCTATTTAACCTTACAATCAGCAAGCAGACAGACTGGGTAGTATGCTTTAAGGGTATTGACAGTGCTGTAGTTTCACTATTGGAGTGTCTCGTGTAAAATTAATATCCGTTATTAGATGTTAGTTTTTCAATGACATGCTTAAAAACAGAAGTTATAAATTAAATTACAATGTGCTGTATATTAAGTGTGACAAGATGATTCCAAAGGGTAACTTTTTCCCACCCACAACATAAAAGTGACAAGATTATTCATCTATAGACGCCTTAAATCTATTAAAGCTATCCGTTTCACTACGATGAAATACAGTAGTTATAAAATCACTTTAAAGAAAATCTATCTTTCTCCCCATCCTCAGGAAAAATTTCAATGCATATTTTAATAAAAAATGAACCAAAAATACTTCTCTTGGATTCCAATGACTCAACAAGTTCATCGAGTGAGATGAGCCACACAGGCCAGGCCAGGTTCAAACCTCAGATTGTGCAGGGTTGGCTCAGACACAGCTGTGGTAGGGGTACTACAATTGGATTTAGTACCTCAGGAGAAATAAAGAGACGACTTTGTTCCTGTCCACTGTTTCACATCCCCTGCTGGAAATGGAAGGCAGGAATGGGCTTGTTCATGATGCTCTGCAGTCAAGTAGTCTTTTTGATATTCAGACAAGAATAATGGCCAAACGAGCAAGGTACCAGAAGTGTCGGTTGCCTGTGGCACATACACCTGCAAGGAGTCAAGACTTCAGGAGGGATGGGGAGAAAACTCAAAAAAAAAGTAAAATCTAAAAAAAAAAGCACTTATCTGAACTGCTATAGCTGCATTTCTACAAATTTTAAGGTGGTCCTAATCCCTTTAAAATACTCGAGAGGACCTAAATTCAATTACATTAAGCAATTTAAAACATGAGACAATAGCTGAGATCTGCAGAGAACAAACACAAAATTCCAATCTTAAATCGGCCAGAATTGGCAAAATGTCTTTTCACCAATTTTCCCTTTAATTACTTTTGGCTTTTTGCATACCACTTTCATTACTAGCACTACAAGAGAGACTCCTGGGCTTTGAATAATTAGTGTTGTAAAAACATTGACAAAAGGGCAAATGCAGTCTAAACAGAACTACCCACTGGGGCCATATCATCTATTAATGATAACAGTGTACACATATGGTAGGTTATGCAAGTACATGCTCAGTACAATAATCTATAGTGTTAATTCATTAAAAAAACAATACCGAACGCTAAAACATTTTAGTTATATCAGCAAAATTATTACTTTTGATACACAAGTGTACTTTTAGTTAAATCCAATGTCTAATCTTTCCACAGAACTGGAATTAGTGACAAATATAAATCACTAATGCTCTGCTACACCCCTTAAAATGATCAGTCACAGGAAATTTATCACATGACTTTAAATTACCACATCCACCCTTGGCATAAATAAAAGTCTGAGCAGCTCTTAAAAAATGTACGTCTTGCACAAATTGTTTGGTTATTCTTGGCTTGGTACAATGATTACATGATTAAGTTGGTAATCAAATACACAAAGGGAATGTTCCCAGCATACTTTTTAAACAAAAGAAAACCATAATATTTAAGAGATCTTCTCTGATGGTACATTTAACTCAGTTCCTAGTGGGCCCACAGTACAAAACTAACAGTAATTCAATCTCACTCAGGCTTTAAAAGATGGCTGGTGTGGAAATTGGAAAAATCTGCAATGGTGGAGAAAGGGGTACTCTTCTGAGGTTAGAGGCTGTGCCTGAGGCATATCATTGAGGCAATGTATTGCAAACTTTATTCTGCTGCTGGCTATGCTACACTGGACCCTAAGTTCAATCAAATATGGGAATGTCTCAGCCAAAGTATCAATGATTATCTGCAATTTAAGAGGTTTATGGCAAGTGCACTTTATATTATTGCTTAACTATGTCAATAATTTAATAAATTTCACATTTCAAAGTGAAAAGATTCAAATATGAAGTGATGAGAAGAAATTAGGATAGTTGCCTGTTTTCAGATTCTGCCAATTTTTCATATACTGAGCCTCCCTTTCTCATTCATGACATTTGGAGTATGTGTCAAAGGCCATACCTCACTTCCTAAAGGGGAAATGTAGGCTTAAACTAAGTCGTTCTTGCACGCATAAAAGGTACAGATTATAGATGGACACTAGCAATGATCTTGGAGTTGTTCAGCTCAGCATTTTTAGTTCAATAATGGAGTTAGCATTAGGGGTCCTTAAAGAGGAATAAATGTAAAATGTCCAGGAAAAAGTTGGAGGAACAAAAAAAAAGAGATTGCATTTATATAGCACCTTTCACATCCTTGAGACATCCCAAAACATTTCCCAGTCAACTAATTGGTTCTGAAGTGTAGTCACTCTTATATAGGCAACCAAGATAGCCAACTTGCACAGAGCCAGGTTCCACGAACAGCAATGAGATAAATGACTAGTTAATCTGTTGTGGTGGTGAAGTTATGAAGATTTAAACTTAAAAAAAAAACCCGTACCATTTTTCTGAGAAAAAGAGGAAAGGTTATTCATCAGGATATGACTGGTTTGTAGCTAGTACCTTTTGTTTCAAGTGAAAATATGGCAGCAGTGGATTTGCTGATTCAGTAAAATGCAATTGGATTCTTACTGCATACTTAACTCCACATCAATTCAGTGGACTGACAGCAAGAAATATGTGTTATGTTTGCACTTCTGCAGTGAAAATGAAGCAATGTTCAGTCTTTGATAAATCAACTGTGTAGGCACATGAATTTTTTATGCCTCTTATCAGCATAGGTACGCAGTAGCATTATTTTCTTGTCTTCATTTGATTAATGCCTTAAGTTCATACATTTTCAATAAAAGTGTTGCTAAACTATTTTGCATTCTGGCTGAAAGTTTTGAGAGTTAAAACGTCTCAATTAGTTATTTAGATTCCACCCCAAAGAATTTGATTCAATTACTGCTTAATCTTAAAAGTATTAAACCACCACAAGGACTCACTTAACTTAAAGTCGCAATATATTCGTTAAAATATTGTAAATTAATTTTTAAAAGAAAAAAAAACTTATGGGAAAAATAAAGCTAGTATATATTGCAAAGCAATGCTAAATCAATTAATGCCGTATAATGGTATTTTTTTTGGGGGGGGGGGGAAACTAGGGAATGACTAGGGCTTCAACTTTATCCTGTTTGGAGACTTCCTGCAGATGTTGACACATCTGGGACCTTTATCTTAATTTCCAAGACAATGGGCGTGGAGGAACAATAGGATTTAGGTGTCCATGTGCACAAATCACTAAAAGCTACTGCACAGATACAAAACGCAATCAGAAAGGCTAATGAAATGTTGGCCTTCACCTGAAAAGGATTGGAATTCAAATGTGAGGAAGTGATGCTTCAGTTGCATAGAACCTTGGTCAGATCCCATCTGGAATACTGTGTTCCATTTTGGGCACCAAATCCCCGGAAAAATATATTGGCCTTGCAAGGGATACAGCGCAAATTCACCAGAATGATACTAGGGGTTAAAGGATTACATTATAAAGGACAGGTTGCATTAACTTGACTTGCACTTCCTTGAGTTTAGAAAGTTGAAGGGTAATCTAATTGAGGTATCCCCCAAAAGAATGTAGATGCTGGGCCAATTGAAATTTTCAAAACTGAAATAGATTTTTGTTAAGTAAAGGGATCAAGGGATACGGAACAAATACAGGCAAATGAAGTTCAGGTATAGATTAGCCATGATCTAATTTGAATGGCAGAACAGACTCGAGGGGCTGAATGGCCCACTTCTGTTCCTATCTGTGGGAAATTGTCAGACATAATGTACAAAATAAATATATTCATACAATGCAAAAAAGGAGACACATCAAAAGAAGAATTTCATGGCTAAAGAGAGATTAAGACTAAACTAAAACTTAAGAGCGAGGCATATGATGAAATTAGGGCCAACAGTACTAAAGAAATTCATAAGGAATAGAGAAACTGCAGTAGGAAGGTGAAAAGAGGGATTAGAAGGGTTAAAATGGAATATTTTTTTTATTCATTCGTGGGATGTGGGCGTAGCTGGCAAGGCCAGCATTTATTGTCCATCCCTAATTGCCCTTGAGAAGGTGGTGGTGAGCCGCCTTCTTGAACCGCTGCAGTCCATGTGGTGAAGGTTCTCCCACAGTGCTGTTAGGAAGGGAGTTCCAGGATTTTGACCCAGCGACGATGAAGGAACGGCGATATATTTCCAAGTCGGGATGGTGTGTGACTTGGAGGGGAACGTGCAGGTGGTGTTGTTCCGATGTGCCTGCTGCTCTTGTTCTTCTAGGTGGTAGAGGTCGTGGGTTTGGGAGGTGCTATCGAAGAAGCCTTGGCGAGTTGCTGCAGTGCATCCTGTAGATGGTACACACTGCAGCCACAGTGCGCCGGTGGTGAAGGGAGGGAATGTTTAGGGTGGTGGATGGGGTGCCAATCAAGTGGGCTGCTTTGTCCTGGATGGTGTCGAGCTTCTTGAGTGTTGTTGGAGCTGCACTCATCCAGGCAAGTGGAGAGTATTCCATCACACTCCTGACTTGTGCCTTGTAGATGGTGGAAAGGCTTTGGGGAGTCAGGAGGTGAGTCACTCGCCGCAGAATACCCAGCCTCTGACCTGCTCTTGTAGCCACAGTATTTATATGGCTGGGCCAGTTAAGTTTCTGGTCAAAGGTGACTCCCAGGATTTTGATGGTGGGGGATTCGGTGATGGTAATGTCGTTGAATGTCAAGGGGAGGTGGTTAGACTCTCTCTTGTTGGAGATGGTCATTGCCTGGCGCGAATTTTACTTGCCACTTATCAGCCCAAGCCTGGATGTTGTCCAGGTCTTGCTGCATGCGGGCACGGACAGCTTCATTATCCGAGGGGTTGCGAATGGAACCGAACACTGTACAATCATCAGCGAACATCGCCATTTCTGACCTTATGATGGAGGGAAGGTCATTGATGAAGCAACTGAAGATGGTTGGGCCGAGGACACTGCCCTGAGGAACTCCTGCCGCAATGTCCTGGGGCTGAGATGATTGGCCACCAACAACCACTACCATCTTCCTTTGTGCTAGGTATGACTCCAGCCACTGGAGAGTTTTCCCCCTGATTCCCATCGACTTCAATTTTACTGGGGGTCCTTGGTGCCACACTCGGTCAAATGCTGTCTTGATGTCAAGGGCAGTCAATCTCACCTCACCTCTGGAATTCAGCTCTTTTGTCCATGTTTGGACCAAGGCTGTAATGAGGTCTGGAGCCAAGTGGTCCTGGCGGAACCCAAACTGAGCATCAGTGAGCAGGTTATTGGTGAGTAAGTGCTGCTTGATAGCACTGTCGACGACACCTTCCATCACTTTGCTGATGATTGAGAGTAGACTGATGGGGCGGTAATTGGCCGGATTGGATTTGTCCTGCTTTTTGTGGACAGGACATACCTGGGCAATTTTCCACATTGTCGGGTAGAAGCCATTGTAGTCGCTATCTGGAACAGCTTGGCTAGAGGCACAGCTAGTTCTGGAGCACAAGTCTTCAGCACTACAGCCGGGATGTTGTCGGGGCACATAGCCTTTGCTGTATCCAGTGCACTCAGCCGTTTCTTAATATCACGTGGAGTGAATTGAATTGGCTGAAGACTGGCTTCTGTGATGGTGGGGATATCGGGAGGAGGCAGAGATGGATCATCCACTCGGCACTTCTGGCTGAAGATGGTTGCAAACGCTTCAGCCTTGTCTTTTGCACTCATGTGCTAGACTCTGCCATCATTGAGGATGGGGATATTTACAGAGCCTTCTCCTCCCATTAGTTGTTTAATTGTCCACCACCGTTCACGACTGGACGTGGCTGGACTGCAGAGCTTTGAGCGGATCCGTTAGTTGTGGAATCGCTTAGCTGTCTACAGCATGTTGCTTCCGCTGTTTACCATGCATGTAGTCCTGAGTTGTAGCTTCACCGGGTTGGCATCTCATTTTTAGGTACGCCTGGTGCTGCTGCTGGCATGCTCTTCTACACTCCTCATTGAACCAGGGTTGATCCTCTGGCTTGTTGGTAGAGTGAGGAATACGCCAGGCCATGAGGTTACAGATTGTGCTGGAATACAATTCTGCTGCTGATGGTCCACAGTGTCTCATGGATGCCCAGTTTTGAGCTGCTAGATCTGTTCTGAATCTATCCCATTTAGCACGGTGGTAGTGCCACACAACACATTGGATAGTGTCCTCAGTGCAACGATGGGACTTCATCTCCACAAGGACTGTGCGGTGGTCACTCCTACCAATACTGTCGTGGACAGAGGCATCTGCGACAGTTAGATGAATATGATAAAGGCTGAAAGATAATACAAAGGGAAATAAGGACTTTTTACGTAAAAAGTAAAGCAAATAGTAGTAGGATAGGACTGCACCGGGATGAAGGAAAGGAGTCCAATTGTGGAGGATGAAGATGTGGTAGTGATATTAAATATGGTGATTTTTAGCAAATGATAGTGAAAGTGAGAATTTTGGTCTGGTCGAGGAGGATATATCAGATGGTTGTAGAAAACGAATTGGCTTCATGCACCCTAGGTTGTTGAAAGAAGTCAGAGGGGTGATAGCAGAGGCTCTGGCCACAATTTTTTCAACCCTCCTTAAATATGCATATAGAGTTGAGAGATTGGAGATTAGCCAATGTAACACCTTTGATCAAGAAAGGAGAGGAGAAACAGAGCAACTATCAACCAGTTACCTTGTGGACAAACTCTTAGTTCTCAGGTTAAGGGCAACACTGGCAAGGCCATATATATTGTCTATCCCTACAGGTGGTGGTGGTGGTCGGCCTTCTCCTTGAACTTGTTGTGATGGTGATCCCAAAATGGTGTTCGGTAGGGAAATTCTAAGATTTTACCAAGCTACGAAGGAACAGTGGTATACGTCCAAGTCAGCGTGGTGCGTGACTTAGAGATGGCAGCGACTGGCTAATCCTCAACAGACCATGGTTTGAACCCTAGGGCTTATAGGCCTGTATAGTTCAGTATCACACCACAGGATGCACTTATCTATTCAACAATTCAGGTTAATTGTTAAAGATATGTAACAAGTACAAAAATGTTTCCTTTAAATAAAGGGTGATTTTCACCCCCAATTTAAAGTAGGTTGCTCATCTCTGAAAGGAACTCAGTCCATTGAGCATAATCTTAAAAATTTTTGGTCAAATGAGGACACATTATGGATAAACAACGTATGGACAGAAATCTCTTTGGTTCTAGTTTGTTTTTTTTTAAAATGGGGCGGCAGTATGAGAAGGGAAAAGGATTAATGCTGACTGGTAGAAAATAAAAACTACAGAAATAATTAGAAGTGTGAAACACTCACCTATAGCACCGTCAAAACAACAAGAAATGCCTTTTGGTGTAAAAATGCTGCAATATTCCTTAAATGTTAGTCTTTGTATTATGTAAGTTACAATATTTACAAGCGTTTGCCTTACAAAGCAAGAAACCTGGAATTCATCAACGTATTGATCTTAGTCTTGACAACTTGCAATAATTATGATTTATCAGACACTTCTGTCCAATAAGTTTTGTAATTTGATAATTGGTTGTAAAATCCCTTACATAGAATAGAAATAATTCAACACAACACGCCTTTTCCTGGGATCAGGACCAGGGCCAATTAATTCATAACAAATGGTGCTCGTCTCACATACACCCATGACCCAATTCCTTTACTTTTCTCAATTTGAAGGTTGTTCTCTTTTCCTCCATGATTTTTACCACTTTCCAATGCATCCTTTACTTTGTCCCTTTACCGGCTTTTATCTGACTTCACTGGCACTTTATTTTCTTCTTGGGACTCCCCAGTGGTGGAACCACAAAGACCAGTAAGGCAACAGTATCAATTTCCAGCTGTGCTGTCTCAGCTGATCTCAGGCAAGACAGTGGCAAGGATGCTACAATTAGACTCAACATCCATCAGGCATGAGGTGGAAAACTAGCCAGGGTTTGTGCTCCTGATCACTTTCCTGTTGGAAGTACATATTTTTGGATGTCAAGGTTTAGGTTAGGCTGCGGCACCTCCGTAGTCAAATAACCAACCAACAATCACGGAGAAGGAACACACAGAAAAATGGCTATTTAGGCAAGATGCTGGAAGGAACCTTCAGCCTGTAGAAATATATTGCAGCAAGCAATCAGTGTCTTCAGGAGCAAGGCAGGAGTGGAGAAAGAAGGGCAATTAACTAGCAAGAAAAGCAAAATTTCTTCATGACTCTCTTCCTTTTCCCTCCATTCCTTTGCAGCATGCTGTAGTGCTAACTGTACATGCACTAAAATCATAGGGAAGACAAAGTTTGTGAATGCAGCCCAGTCAAAACCACAGGCATTCAGGAAAATATCAAAGTTAGGATTGGGGTTATTGCC
Source organism: Heptranchias perlo (assembly GCF_035084215.1). NCBI lineage: Eukaryota > Metazoa > Chordata > Chondrichthyes > Hexanchiformes > Hexanchidae > Heptranchias > Heptranchias perlo. The sequence goes on from NC_090327.1 coordinate 94,322,057, forward strand.
CAACTCCAATAAAAAACAGTAAAGGTTAGCAGCAAGTGTACACACAGTATTTTATGGACAAATTAATTATGAATTTGGTCATAAGACCTATGCATCAGAAACTATTTGCATAAGGACATCAGTCAATAAGCACTACGGCATACTATTATCTTTCCTTCCCCAAATACAACTATAACATATCTCAAGCAAGCATTACTTGTTCAGAACAGTTGAGAAAAGGAATTTCAAACTCAGTACAAGCAAGATACCACAGCAATAAATCATAATAGGAGAGTCTCACTTCAGTTTTTAAAAAAAGTATATAGTTACTCTGCAGTTGACTTACCACCATATTTTACTGCTACACTTTTTAAAACAAAACTCAATATGCATTGATGCCCTGCCATAACTCAAACATGAAAATTAATCAAATACTTTAGAAAAAAGAATGAACACCTCATTCATCATGAAGTTGAAGTCAAAAGCTGCTAAAGATTGTTTACTTAAATATCATCTCACGTCTGCATTATGTCCTATTTCACAATTCGACAATTATATTCAACACTTAACTGCTGTTGGTTTATTTTTCCACAACATTTTAGATGTTAAGGAAACTAGTAACAGAATAATGTATCTACTAATAATGGTCCCTTTCCACATACAGTAGTTAAATGTGGGTCGGTGTCAGCATTGTTTGACTTGATCCTCCCTACATATTTGAGGCATTAAGGTGAACTTGATTTTTAATTCTTTACAGATTGTTGTGATTGTCTCATTAGTCTGACATTATATGTAGTAATTAAATGATCCATCATGAATACAACTTTCCCACTACACTCCAAAGAGGCAGATTTTCAGTCAGAAAACAAATGCATATCGGCGTATGTTGCATTTATGTTAATTCACAAACACAGCTATTTACATTTATATTGCATCTTTAACTTAGAAAAATGTCCCAAGGCACTTCACAGAAGTGTAATCAAACAAAAATGGACACCAAGCCAAAGGAGACAACAGGAGGAGTAACTGAAAGCTTGGTGAAAGAGCTGGGTTTTAAGGAGGGTCTTAAGGGGAGGTGGAGAGGCAGAGGTATAGGGTGGGAAACTCCAAAGCGTAGGGCCTAGGAGGCTGATGGCACAGCTGCCAATGGTGGGGCGAAGGGAGGGGATGCACAAGAGTCTAAAGTTGGAGGAATGCAGTGTATTCTGCAAAGTGGGGGGGGGGGTGTAGAGCTATAGGAAGTTGGATATAGGGAGGAACGAGGCTATATAGGGATTTAAGTGTGAAGAGAGTACTTCACACAAGTACTTCAGAATTACAAAAATGAAGTCAAATTTTCTATTCTTTTCAATTTGTCATTTCAGAAATTTCACCAGCAATGTTGGTAATACAAACTGGATATAAAGAGGTTAAAAAGTACATATCATACACATTTACTCAGTAAGGGCACAATGTTACACCCATTTTCTATTTCACTTTATCTGTAGTTTATGTAAATTGTAATAAACCCTATCTAGTTATGAGTTTTAGATAATGATTTTTCCTTAATCCTGAATACTTCAAAACTATTCTTATTTTAACTCTTAAAATAGGTCCAATAGTTTTTTTAAAATGCAGATCATTTAAATGATGGTTACTGATAAGGACTGACTGATATAGATTTATAAGATTCTTTAGCATACACTGATTTGGCCAAATACCTCCATCTGTACCTTGTGTAAGTAACTGTAAATTCCGAACTTCTTCTCGTACTCTCAGGTGCAAGACTTGCTGTAGCACATGCTGTCGCTGAGTCTCTTGGACAATACCCATTCTTTCCAGCTTCTTGTCAGTCAATCTCAGAAGTGCTCGACCTGGGAACATATAATTTACAGGTGTTTCTATAAACTAATCACAACTGAAATGGTTAAAGCTCACATTACTAGAAGGAAATCTATTGCAGTTAAGAGGGTTGAAGCAGACAGAAGTTAATTTTTTTTCCAGTTTTAATGATAAAAAAATATTAATAATGACATTCCAAATATTTAAAAATTTAACTGTTAGTTTTCTCCACAGTCATTAGGAGTTATTGCACTTTTAAAAAGTAGTGAAGAACTGGTATTTTTCAGTGTATTTTTTGGTGGCGTAAGTATTTTCATTCCAGCTGGGCAGATGGGTAAGTTTACGAATGTTCATTGATTTGAGTGATTGTAGCGTAGCATGCCCCTTTAATTCGTAGCTGTGAAACCGCCGGTGAACCAATGGGAGCAAGTTCACGGTTTCCGGATTTTAGTGCGCATGTGTGTGAACTTACTCCACGATTCACCAGCGGAGAGGACGCCATTATGGAACGGCGTCCGGACATCAGTAATTTCTGGTTCAATAAGTTTTGCAAAACAAAATGTATTCGCATGGGAAGAATGACCTGCCCATTCATTTTGATACCAAAGCCATGTAGCAGCTTGTGAATACAAGTTATGGAAATAACCAACATTTAAAGACTGAACAAAAAGCAAAATGCTGCAGATACTGGAAATCTGCAACAAACAGAAAACACTGGAAACACTCAGCAGGTCAGTGACAAGCAACAGGGAGCTCGGGGTTGCACCTGCCAACAGAATGGAGGCATTCAACAAAGCAACCACCTGTTCTGTGTTTGGTCTCCCTGGTGTAGAGGAGACCGCACCATGAGCAGCTAAAGACTGCTAGTTTCTCAAAGTTAGATACTCAATCAGAACTGTCCAAAACTCCTAGTCGCATAAACCACAATATTCCCCACCCACTTATGTGATGTATGAATGACTTGATAGCTAAACCAAACTTGCACTAAAGTAGTTTAGTGCTCCATATTAATTGAATTGCTTTCCCAGGACTGTAACAATGCTGACTTTATTCTTTTTGCCCAGGGTCATTTTTTTGTTGCTCACTATTCATTTTGTTCATATGAAGATCAATAAGCTGAAATAGTAAAGAAGTGGAAAATACAAACAAGGCATTTAAAAGTCACTGTAAATCAACATCTTTATAGCACAAAATTTATTCAACATTTTAAAGAAAAATTACAATAACCTTTTGAAGAACTACACGAACCAGAAATCTTGCACATAGCAACCAAGATTTATTTGTCAGAGAAACCAGAAAGGAAGGCTGCTGAACTTCATATTTGCCAAAGCATCTTCAGCTTCAAGGTTCTGAAAGTATGTACAGAAGGTTTCTAGTATGCCATTTGCAAAAGAAACAAACAATCTGTCAGGAAGTCATCTGCTTTCTTTAGAGAAGAAAATTTGTTTTAGGCCATTAAGTTAAATATGTTTGTCCTTGTACAGTAACCTAACAGATATGCTGCTGGTTCCCAGGCCCAGCTCTGAAAAGAAATAGTATCCCATGACAGGAAATTACTAATATCTTAAAATTTGAGTTAGCGTGTATAAACATGCAGATTGACAATGGAAATATAAGCCTTCCCAAGTGTACAGGAAGTTGGAGGGAAAGAGTGAAATCTACTTAAAAAAAAACTAATAGAAATAAACAGTAACATTAAAAGGAAAAATAAATATCTTGCAGTTTGCATTCAATGAAACTATGGATTTTTTTTTTGAAAAATCTAATTAGTCCTCATTTTTCAAATTAAATTTTCTTCCATGCTATTTTTTTTGCCATCTGTCTTCAGTAAGTTCCACAGGGAAAACCTTTCATGTATGTGTCCTGTTAAGAATGCTTTAGGAGTGCTACATGTAATGCATATTGCATCCTTCTCGTTCTTATGCAAAATGGCCTTTTCCTTTGTTGCACAAAACATTGCCATAATCCCAGTTCTTTCCGTAAAAGATGTAATTAAAAATTTGTTCCGTTAATCTCTTCCATAATTAAGAAACGAGGTGCTTCTGGGAAAGTAGGAGTCTTGGTATGTAAAAAGTTATTTTTAAAAATTGAGAATCTATGTTTTCTTTTTTATTCCCCTTTAACCAACATTCTAGATTCCTCCATCACCATCCCTGGGTGCGTCCTGTCCCAATGGCAGGGAGTCCCCAACATGGCTTCAGGTTAAACATGGGCAAGTAAACCACCTGCTGATTACCACCTACCTTAGCTGATAAATCAGTACTCCTCAACTTGGAGGAAGCATGGAGGGTGGCAAGGACACACAATTTACTCTGGGTGAGGGACTTCAATGTCCATCACCAAAAATGGCTTGGTGGTACCACCACTGACCAAGTCCTGAAGGTTTTTTTTTTAAATTCGTTCATGGGATGTGGGCGTCGCTGGCGAGGCCGGCATTTATTGCCCATCCCTAATTGCCCGTGAGAAGGTGGTGGTGAGCCGTCTTCTTGAACAGCTGCAGTCCGTGTGGTGAAGGTTCTCCCACAGTGCTGTTAGGAAGGGAGTTCCAGGATTTTGACCCAGCAACGAAGAAGGAACAGCGATATATTTCCAAGTCGGGATGGTGTGTGATTTGGAGGGGAACGGGCAGGTGGTGTTGTTCCCATGTGCCTGCTGCTCTTGTCCTTCTAGGTGGTAGAGGTCGCGGGTTTGGGAGGTGCTGCAGTGCATCCTGTGGATGGTACACACTGCAGCCACTGTGTGCCGGTGGTGAAGGGAGTGAATGTTTAGGGTGGAGGTTGGGATGCCAATCAAGCAGGCTGCTTTGTCCTGGATGGTGTCGAGCTTCATGAGTGTTGTTGGAGCTGCACTCATCCAGGCAAGTGGAGAGTATTCCATCACACTCCTGACTTGTGCCTTGTAGATGGTGGAAAGGCTTTCGGGAGTCAGGAGGTAAGTCACTCGCCGCAGAATACCCAGCCTCTGACTTGCTCTTGTAGCCACAGTATTTATATGGCTGGTCCAGTTAAGTTTCTGGTCAATGGTGACCCCCCAGGATGTTGATGGTGGGGGATTCCGCGATGGTAATGCTGTTGAATGTCAAGGAGAGGTGGTTAGACTCTCTCTTGTTCGAGATGGCCATTGCCTGGCACTTGTCTGGTGCGAATGTTACTTGCCACTTATGAGCCCAAGCCTGGATGTTGTCCAGGTCTTGCTGCATGCGGGTGCAGACTGCTTCATTATTTGAGGGGTTGCGAATGGAACTGAACACTGTGCAATCATCAGCGAACATCCCCATTTCTGACCTTATGATGGAGGGAAGGTCATTGATGAAGCAGCTGAAGATGGTTGGGCCTAGGACACTGCCCTGAGGAACTCCTGCAGCAATGCCCTGGGGCTGAGATGATTGGCCTCCAACAACCACTACCATCTTCCTTTGTGCTAGGTATGACTCCAGCCACTGGAGAGTTTTCCCCGATTCCTGTTGACTTCAATTTTACTGGGGCTCCTTGGTGCCACACTCGGTCAAATGCTGCCTTGATGTCAAGAGCAGTCACTCTCACCTCACCTCTGGAATTCAGCTCTTTTGTCCATGTTTGGACCAAGGCTGTAATGAGGTTTGGCGCCGAGTGGTCCTGGCGGAACCCAAACTGAGCATCGGTGAGCAGGTTATTGGTGAGTAAGTGTCGCTTGATAGCACTGTCGATGACACCTTCCATCACTTTGCTGATGATTGAGAGTAGACTGATGGGGCGGTAATTGGCCGGATTGGATTTGTCCTGCTTTTTGTGGACAGGACATACCTGGGCAATTTTCCACATTGTCGGGTAGATGCCAGTGTTGTTGCTGTACTGGAACAGCTTGGCTAGAGGCACGGCTAGTTCTGGAGCACAAGTCTTCAGCACTACAGCCGGGATATTGTCGGGGCCCATAGACTTTGCTGTATCCAGTGCACTCAGCCGTTTCTTGATATCATGTGGAGTGAATCGAATTGGCTGAAGACTGGCTTCTGTGATGGTGGGGATATCGGGAGGCAGCCGAGATGGATCATCCACTCGGCACTTCTGGCTGAAGATGGTTGCAAACGCTTCAGCCTTGTCTTTTGAACTCACGTGCTGGACTCCGCCATCGTTGAGGATGGGGATGTTTACAGAGCCTCCTCCTCCCGGTAGTTGTTTAATTGTCCACCACCATGCACAACTGGATGTGGCAGGACTGCAGAGCTTTGATCTGATCCGTTGGTTGTGGAATCGCTTAGCTCTGTCTATAGTATGTTGACAAATGTAAGGAATCTTACAACACCAGGTTATAGTCCAACTGTTTTATTTGAAAATCACAAGCTTTCGGAGGCTTTCTCCTTCGTCAGGTGAACGAGTGTGGGATTCCATGGAAGGTTACCGCATTTATAGTCAAAGAACAATACCTGGTGATTACAGATAATCTTTCCAACTGCCCGTTGTCAAAGCAATCAAAATGTTCAAACAGAGTGATGTTACCTACAGGACCACCGAATACACAAACGGCCAAAACAAAAAAGACAGACAGGCAGAGAGAGAGAAACATCCGAAAGGAAGAGAAAGACAGAGAATGACCCGTTGTGTTAAAAACAGATAACTTTTTTTCACTGGTGGGGTTACGTGTAGCGTGACATGAACCCAAGATCCCGGTTGAGGCCGTCCTCATGGGTGCGGAACTTGGCTATCAATTTCTGTTCGATGATTTTGCGTTGTCGTGTGTCTCGAAGGCCGCCTTGCAGAACGCTTACCCGAAGATCGGTGGCTGAATGTCCTTGACTGCTGAAGTGTTCCCCGACTGGGAGGGAACCCTCCTGTCTGGCGATTGTTGCGCGGTGTCCGTTCATCCGTTGTCGCAGTGTCTGCATGGTCTCACCAATGTACCATGCTCCGGGGCATCCTTTCCTGCAACGTACGAGGTAGACAACGTTGGCCGAGTCACAGGAGTATGAACCATGTACCTGGTGGGTGGTGTCCTCTCGTGTGATGGTGGTGTCTGTGTCGATGATCTGGCATGCCTTGCAGAGGTTACCGTGACAGGGTTGTGTGGTGTCGTGGATGCTGTTCTCCTGAAAGCTGGGTAATTTGCTGCGAACGATGGTCTGTTTGAGGTTGGGTGGCTGTTTGAAGGAGAGTAGTGGAAGTGTGGGGATGGCCTTGGCGAGGTGTTCGTCGTCATCGATGACATGTTGAAGGCTGTGGAGAACATGGCGTAGTTTCTCCGCTCCGGGGAAGTACTGGACGACGAAGGGTACTCTGTTGGTTGCGTCCCGTGTTAGTCTTCACGGGACGCAACCAACAGAGTACCCTCGTAAAATTGAAGTCAATGGGAATCAGGGGTTAAACTTTCCAGTGCCTGGAGTCAAACCTAGCACAAAGGAGGGTGGTTGTGGTTGTTGGAGGCCAATCATCTCAGCCCCAGGGCATCACTGCAGGAGTTCCTCATGGCAGCTGTCTTCAGCTGCTTCATCAATAACCTTCTCTCCATAAGGTTCTAAGTGGGGATGTTTGCTAATGATTGCAATGTTCAGTTCCATTCACAATCCCTCAGATAATGAAGCAGTCCATGCCCGCATGCAGCAAGGCCTGGACAACATCCAGGCTTGGGCTGATAAGTGGCAAGTAACATTCATGCCACCCAAGTGCCAGGCAATGACCATCTCCAACAACAGAGTCTAACCATCTCACCTTGACATTCAACGGCTTTACCATCGGCGAATCTCCCACCGTAAATATTCTGGGGATTGCACTGACCAGAAATTCAACTGGACCAGCCACATAAATGCCGTGGCTTCTAGAGGAGGTCAGAGGCTGGGTGTTCTGCCTGACTCCCCACAGCTGCTTCACTGCCTACAAGGCATAAGTCAGGAGTACGATGGAATATTCTCCATTTGCCTGGATTGCTGCAGCTGCTACAACACTCAGAAGCACGACACCAGCCTGCTTGATCGACAGCCCATTCACCACCCTAAATATTCACTCCCTTCACCACCGGCGCACCGTGGCTGCAGTGTGTACCATCTACAGGATGCACTGCAGCAACTCGCCAAGGCTTCTTCGACAGCACCTCCCAAACCCACGACCTCTACCACCTAGAAGGACAAGGGCAGCAGGTGCAAGGGAACAACACCACCTGCACGTTCCCCTCCAAGTCACACACCATCCCGACTTGGAAATATATCGCCGTTCCTTCATTGTCGCTGGGTCGAAATCCTGGGACTCCCTTCCTAACAGCACTGTGGGAGAACCTTCACATGGACCACAGCGATTCAAGAAAGGAGCTCACCACCACCTTCTCAAGGGCAACCAAGGATGGGCAATAAATGCTGGCCTTGCTAGCGATCCCCACATCCCAATAATTCTTTTTAAATAAAATATTGCCTTACACATCTTAGGAACATCTGGGGCCCAAATTTCAAATCTCAGTTTAGAATGGCATAGCTAGAGAACAGCATTATTAATATCCAAAGATTAATCAATGTCCCTATATTATAGAACCATAGACTCTTACAGCACAGGAGGCCGCCATTCGGCCCATCGAGCCTGTGCCAGCTCCTAAAAGATATTCAGTTTAGTCCCACTCCCCAGCTTTTCCCCCATAACCCTGCAAATTAGTCCTCTTCAAGAACATGCCCAATTGCCTTTTGTCAGTTCCTGTGGAATCTGCTTCCAATACCCTCTCAAGTAGTGCATTCCAGATCTTAACAACCCTTTGTGAAAAAAATTCTCCTCACTTCCCCTCTAGTCCTTTTGCCAATTATTTTAAATCTATGACCTGTTTACCAACCCACATGCCAGTGTAAACAGTTTCTCCCTACTTGCTCTCTCAAAACCCCTCATTATTTTGACTACCTCCATTAGGTCACCCCTTAACCTGCTCTGCTAACAATCCCAGCTTCTCCAATCTCTCCACATAACTGAAGTCCCTCATCCCTGGTATCATCCTAGCAAACCTCCTCTGTACTCTCTCCAAGACCTCTTAAAGTGTGGTGCCCAGAATTTTACATAATAGTCTAGCTGAGGCCCAACAGTGATTTGTAAAGGATTAGCATGACTTCTTGGTTGTTGTATTTAATGCCCCTATTTACAAAGCCAAGTTTCCCATACATTTTCTTAACTACCTTATCAACTTACCCTGTCACCTTCAAAGATTTGTGAATATGCCCCCCAGGTCCCTCTGCTCTTGCACCCCCCTCAAAATAGTACCATTTAGATTATACTGCCTCTGCATGTTGTTCCTCCCAAAATGCATCACTTCACACTTATCCACATTAAAATTGCATCTGCCATGTGTTTGCCCATTTCACCAGTCTGTCTATGTTCTCCTGAAGTCTGCTGCTATCCTCTTCACTATATACTACGCTGCCAAGTTTTGCATCATTCGCAAACACTGAAATTGTACTCCCTGTACCCAGCTCCAAGTCATTTATATACAAGAAAAGCAATGGTCCTAATACCGACCCCTGGGGGACCCCACTGCATACTTCTCTCCAGTCAGAAAAACATCCGCTTACCACTACTCTCTGCCTCCTACCCCTTAGCCAATTACATACACAAGTTACCACCATCCCTTTAATCCCAAATGCTTCTATTGTTTGAATAAGTCTGTTTTGTGGTACTTTATCAAATGCCTTTTGAAAGTCATCTACTGCAGTATCTTTATAAACCCTCTGACAATTCAAAGAACTCAATCAGGTTAGTCAGACATGATTTGCCGTTAACAAATCCATGCTGGTTGTCTCTTATTAATCTATGCTTCTCCAAGTGAGAATTAATTTTGTCCATGACAATGGTCTCTAGAAGTTTTCCCACCACTAACGTTAGACTGATTGGCCTGTAGTTACCAGGTTTATCCCTCTCCCCCTTTTTTGAGTAGGGGTGTAACATTTGCAATCCTCCAGTCCTCTGGCACTACTTCCACAGCCAAGGAGGGTTTAAAGATTGTGGTCAGAGCTTCCGATATCTCTTCCCTTGCTTCCCTCAGCAACCTCGGATGCATCCCATCTGGACCGGGTGATGTTAACTTTGAGTGATGCCAACCTATTTAGCACCTCCTTTCTATCTATTTTTATCCTATCCAATATCTCTACTGCGACATCAACTTCAGCCTATTTTGTGAAGACCGATGCAAACTACTTATTCAGTACCTCAGTCATGCCCTCTGTCTCCACAAGATGATTTCATTCCTGATCCCTAATTGGCCCCACCATTCCTTTCCGTCCGCTAATCTTTTCTCATTCTCTTTGCCCTTCTTCTATCCTTTTTCAATTTCCCCTTGCACTCTGCCTATTTTCTATTGTATTCTGTACCTGACATGCGTCATAAACCACCTTTTTCTGCTTTATATTAACCTCTATTTCCTTTGTCATCCAGGGGACTCTCTTTTTTATAGGAATGCTCTTGGTTTGTACCCGAACTATCTCCGCCTTGAAGGCCTACCACTGCTCATTTACTGTTTTCTTGGTCAATCTTTGTTTCCAGTTCACTTGTGCTAGATCCCTACAAAAATCACTGAATTTGACTCCCTTCCAGTTGGGTATTTTAACCATTGATTTTTCTTTGTCCCTTTTTGTAACTACTTTAAACCTAATTATATTATGATCACTATTACCCAGATGTTCTCCAACTGAAACACAGTCCACTTGCCCTACTTTATTCCCCAGTACTGGATCCAGCACTACTTCCTTCCTCATTGGGCTAGAAACATACCGATTAAGAAAGTTCTCCTGTACAAGTTTTAGAAATTCCTCACCCTTCTTGTGCTTTACACTTTTATCCCCAGTCTATATTAAGATAATTGAAGTCCCCTACTATTACTGCTCTATTACTTTTACATTTCTCTGAAATGTGCCGACAGATTTGCTCTTCTATCTTCTCAATATTTGGGGGTCTATAGTAAAGACCCAGCAATGTAACAGCTCCTTTTCTGTTCCTTAGCTCTAACCAAATAGATTCAGTTTTTGAACCCTCCCTCCGTAGAACAGTATTATCCTTTATCAATATTGCCTCCCCCCCCACCTTTCTTTTATCCTTCTCTATCCCTCCTGAATACATCTTAGCCAGGAATGTTTAGTTCCCATTCCCGCCCAAGTTTAAGCCATGTCGCCATTATAGCCACTATATCATAACCCCATGTGGAAACTTGTGCCTGCAGCTCATCAACCTTATTTGTAATACTCCTTACATTAACAGACATGCATTCCAACACCATGCTAGTCTGCTTTGCTTTTTTCCTCCATCTAATTCCTGCTCTTTCTACACTATTCTTTATTCTGTTGCTATTTGTCCCTGCTAGTTTTCTATGCACCTGGTCTCTCCTCTTTGATGCTACAATATCGTTCCCCTCCCCCAGCCAAATTAGTTTAAACCCTTCCACACAGCACTAGTTAACCTACCCGCGAGGACATTGGTCCCAGCCCCGTTCAGGTGCAACCCATTCAGCTTGCACAGGTCCCTCCTGCCCTAGAACTGGTCCCAGTGCCCCAGGAATCTGAAACCCTCCCTCCTGCACCACTTATCCAGCCACATATTCACTTGCACTATCTTCCTGTTTCTGTACTCACCAGCATGTGGCACTGGGAGTAATCCAGAGATTACCACCTTTCAGGTCCTGTTCTTTAATCTTCTTCCTAGCTCCTGAAACTCTGAAGGACCTCAACCCTTTTCCTACCTATGTCATTGGTTGTGGCTACTTTCCCATTGAATAGCTTTTACCTGATTGGAGTTTAATTATTAACTAATCATACTTTTCTTCACACACAAATTGATCCAAATGTATTGGTCATACAGCCCTACAGGTACCAGTGTAATGGAACTTGTCCATCATTTTAAAGTGGCATGGTGAAAAGGTGTTGGGGGGGGGGGGGGGAGGGAGAAGAGAGGAGGAGGAAAGAGTCAATATTGAACATTTTAGTTTGAAAGAGTACAAGGCCCAAGTAACACTCTATGCTCAAGCCAAAGAAGTAGGGGTAATCAGATACTAGTCTTCTGGCTGAACTTTAAAAAGATGGACGCAAGCAAATTCCCAGGCAAATGTTACTGTCTCCTTTCGTACACCATGAATCAACAAGGATGCCCCCTTTCATGCTACCCTCTCCCAACCCGTGGAAAATGAGTTAATCATTTCAGATAATTATCCAAAATGGATTGAAGATATTCCAGGACCTTTTGGACACCCAATACACACACTACTTCTGTAGTCCTCTTACATGATCAATTGATTTACTTTCTAGTTTTCTCCCCGTCTCTCCTGAAGATGATGAGGTACACTTCTATGCACATCAACAGTTCTTCAGCACTTCTCCCAAATTGCAAGCGTAGACAATAAATGTCAGCAAACTATTTGACTGACAACAGCATCACAGCTCAGCCTGGTGTTGATCAATATCTACATGCACCCTTTTCTGCATGGTGGCTAAACAGCAATCAGCAGCAGAAACATGGTGATTTTTTTCTTGCCTAACCCAAGGTACTGAGACTAATTGTAAAAAAGACTTGCATTTATATTGTGCTTTTCACAACCTCAGGACATCCCAACAGCAAATGAAGTATTTTTGAAGTGTAGTCACTGTTGTAATGTAGGAAACGCGGCAGCCAATTTGGGCACAACAAGCTTCCACAAACAGCAATGTGATTAAGAAAAAATTATCTGCTCATTGTGATGTTGAGGGATAAACACTGGCCAGGACACCAGGGATAACTTCCCTGCTCCTCTTCGAAATAGTTCGAGAGATCTTTTACGTTCATCTGAGGGGGCAGATGGGGCCTCTGTTTAATGTCTCATCCAAAATTGTAGCATCAACCTGCAGCCCCCACCGAGATCAACTAATTGAATTGAGCTTAGGGTTTATATGGCTTTGAATCTTTTCTTACTAGTCTGTCAGTCAATGAGCACCACACTGCTTTTAATATACAAATAAAATCTCACACAAAAAACAGAGTGGCAGGTTTTCAGTCTCCAACATTTCTTAGAACATCCACCTTGATAATCTCAATATTTGTACTAGGATCTCTATTCAGTCTAGAAGACTCTGCAAGGGGGCAAAGCTCAACGTCTTCATTTGTCTTGAACGGTCGCGCAATGTTCCGAGATCCAAGGGGTATGTTTCACTGACCACCCTTAAGTGAATACATCTGAATCAAAGACAAAAGGACTCTGCATTATGCCGACGGTCCAGTGCATTATAGCCACATCCACAGGGGACCATACCCTAGGCTTAGTCCAGACAAGGCAGATTGTTCAGATGGTCAGGAGATGTGCTTCTGATGCACAGAAGCTCAGACAAGGAGTAGTTATCAAATCCGTGGGCCTTCTACACCAACCACTATGGGCAATGCAGAAATTCTCAAAATATCTTCCAAAGAAGATTATTAGCCTTCTATTATGCTGGCTGGATACAGTCTTTCATTATTATAATAACGGGCACCCGGTTGGCATCACCCTCCAGAGATCCAGAACTTGAATGGGAAGAGATGGAAATGACACAGATTAACACCCAGGCCTAGTTGTACCAGAAGTCACTACCTCAGCCAACCTTGATCTGGTTGTTTGAAGTTTTCCTGTAATTGAGAGAATAAATGCTACTATGACCAAGGACAGGAAAACAACTCTTTAAAATTACATAGATTCCAATACAGCCATATTTTTTTCCTGTGGAAGGTACAAAGATTTGTGCTCACAGCCCAGTAATGAGCATGTAAATTTAGAACTTTACTAACTTGTGCAGTTCTACATCAATGACTGATACTAATGATAAAAGAAAATGAAAAGGTTAGAAAAATCACAATTGGACATCAAGAACATAGATTACAAGGGATTAAATTATTTTGCGTTTCAGAAGTTAAAGCATGAAGCACATGATTATCTGAAATAAATTGTACATTTTGTATAGCAATAGAAGCTAAGGGTTCTTAATTGAAGGAAATGGGAGAACTAAAAGTAGATGGAGGTTCACACACTATATGGTCTTTATATCAGGGCAATTTTATCAAGAATGCAATGGTCCATTTGAGTAAAGGTAAAGCAGTTACCGAATCCTCAACAGGAAGTGAATCATTTGCAATTTTTGCTGCGTGTAAATTCAATATCAGCAGCAACTGCTACAGATCAATATTACTTTAATACAATTGGGACAAATAAATTAAGTTTTGTTCTTTGTCATTCACAATGAAGAGAGAAAGGCATTTCAGAAGTAATTTTAGCAAAAAGCAAGTCACGGCTCAAATAAAATTACTCTCCTTGAAAGTCAGCAGGGAATGACAGCAAGTTAAGTAGGTAATTTATAAGAAACTAGAAAAGGCTGCAATTACCTTCATTGGTTTTATGCCATATAACAGGAAAAACTGATTTGGTTGGGGGGCGGGGGGGATGAAAGAGAGACATCACAGCATTTATAGTATTGGGCTAGCAACCCATAAGTTACAAGATCAAATCTCACTATGGCAAGTTGTGAAATTGAATTCAATAAATCTGATAATTTGTGGCCTGGCAGCAGAAAATGACCACAAAGGCTGCTGAAATGTCAAAAACCCCAACTGGTTCGCCAAAGTCCTTCAGGGAAGGGAACCTGCTACCCCTACCTGGTCTGACCTATGAGACTCTAGTCCCACACTACATGGTTGACTCTTAATGCCCTCAGGGCAACCAGGGGCGATAATAAATATTAGGATGCCAGTGTTGCCCACATCCCAAGAACAAATTAAAAATAAAACTTGACCCTTCAAGAGCCGTAAGGCAGAACCAAACTGTCTTTCTGCATTTATCCAGATGTCCATCCTTTGTTCTGCTAAAGACACCAAAAACTTAGCACTATAAAAGAATAATAAATCACAGAAATATCAATTAATTGGAGCCCGTTTTATGCACGAGGTTCCAATCATGTGTTACTGAGCTGAGCAAACCGACAGCAAGAGAAAGGCAGAATGTGTGAACATGGTTGATACTTAGCTGAAATCTGGAAGGGTATGTGTTTTGCAAAAAGCCACTTTTACAGATATGTCCACTTAACCATTCCAATGAAGTGTTTTTTTTTAAATGAAGCATTGTACAGAATAGATTGACCAATGTAGTGTGCTGAAGGGCAACGTAGAGTTGCATCCTAGATGCTAATCAGTGCAGACCCAAAGTGTATGTGCACAGTATTTATTTTCCAGCAACATGCTTCATCTTGAACTATACAATATTTGGCAGAAGTCAAAATTATTGCAAAAAAATCCAAATCTAATCTATAACATTGTAACTGTGTTGAAGAAAATTATTTCTCTACAATGTACAGTACATCATAATCAGAACACATTGCCTTCGAGTACTTAGTCACCTATACATTTTTTGAAAATTATACTGCTTTTTCTATTTGACGACTTGAATATTTTTGTTAAGTGAATATTCAAGGGAATAGACATGGAGGAATTATTGAGCTCAATACTCAGGAGTCTTCAAGGACAAAAAGGAGGTTTCTATCTAGTTATACAATAAACCTTTCCTTCTTCAAAGGGAAGCGTGCATCAGGATCGTCCAACCTTTAGTAGAAAGCTCCTGGACAAATAATATTCAATGTAACGGCCTTCATTTGAAGCATAACATGACTAGTTATACATTTTAGCAGTGAAAGAAATGAAGGTTCTCTCCTTTGCCATCTTCACTGAAGCAGCATCTCTAATTCAGTATTGTATCATATAATGAGATCATAGATGAAGTGGTTAACACCAGGGAGTCACCATTCTAAGCTGCCTCTTCATATAAATCATGCCCAAATATTCCCATGGGCTATATCAATTCAAAACATCAAGAAACACGCAAAAAATGTAGCCATTAGTTATTCTCAAGAGTAGAACAATTTCCCCCTTAGGGTTGCAGAAACCTAGCAATGATTAAAAACATTAATCTTCTCTTCTGTGAGGCCAAAGGAGGTGTGAATGGTCTCCATAAATGATCCAAAGTTATATAATTCTTGTTTTGGTTAACTGCTTTGACTAACCACTTTTGAAAAGTAGTTTGCAATCAGGCACAGAAAACTGCGTGTGCTACAGAAGTGGGATTAAGACATGAGTTGAACACAACTTCTTTAAGGTCTAGCCACTCCAAACATTTTCTTTTAAAAAAAAGTCAAAATGCATTAATGCTCAGTATTGCATCTTCACCTGTCGAAGAACTACTGATTCACGATTTCTAAGGTAGAGGAATGTGAATCGGATGCAAATATCAGAGAAACTTCCCAATAAGCTAGATACATTTTTCCTTCTTTTCCCTTGGGGACAAACAAGAACAACTGATTCAGACCAAGGACAGATCTGGTCACCCAAAACTGGGCATCCATGGAGATGTGGGCCATCAGAATTGTATACCATGACAATCTAACCTCATGCCTGGCATATCCTTCATTACTCCATCACCATCAAATCACAAGATCAACACTGATTCAATGAGAAGTGTAGAAAAGTGAGTCAGGAACAGCATCTTAGAGTGTACATTAAACACAAAAAGCAGCAGGCTATAAACAGAGGTAAGCAAAATCTAGTCCTACCACATCCAGTTAAGAATAGTAGAGGATATACTGGAAACTAACAGGATGAGGAGACTCAATGAATACGCCCATCCTCAACCACGGTGAAGCCCAGAATGTTTTTTGTTTTAATTCATTCATGGGATGTGGGTGTCGCTGGCAAGGCCAGCATTTATTACCCATCCCTAATTGCCCTTGAGAAGGTGGTGGTGAGCCGCCTTCTTGAACCGCTGCAGTCCGTGTGGTGAAGTTTCTCCCACAGTGCTGTTAGGTAGGGAGTTCCAGGATTTTGACCCAGCGACGATTAAGTCAGGATGGTGTGTGACTTGGAGGGGAACGTGCAGGTGGTGGTGTTCCCATGCACCTGCTTCCCTTGTCTTTCTAGGTGGTAGAGGTCGGGGGTTTGGGAGGTACTGTTGAAGAAGCCTTGGCAAGTTGCTGCAGTGCATCCTGTGGATGGTACAAACTGCAGCCATGGTGCTCCGGTGAAGAGAGAAAGTATTTAGGGTGGTGGATGGGATGCCAAACGGGCTGCTTTGTCCTGGATGTTGTCGAGCTTCGAGAGTGTTGTTGGAGCTGCACTCACTTAGGCAAGTGGAGAGTATTCCATCACACTCCTGACTTGTGCCTTGTAGATGGTGGAAAGGCTTTGGGGAGTCAGGTGGTGAGTCACTCGCAGCAAAATACCCAGCCTCTGACCCGCTCTTGTAGCCACAGTATTTATGTGGATAGCCCAGTTAAGTTTCTGGTCAATGGTGACCCTCACCCCAGGATGTTGATGGTGGGGGATTTGGCGATGATAATGCCGTTGAATGTCGAGGGGAGGTGGTTAGACTCACTTGTTGGAGATGATCATTTCCAGGCACTTGTCTATCGCGAATGTTACTTGCCACTTATCAGTCCAACCCTGGGCGGTGTCCAGGTCTTGCTGCATGCGGGCATGGACTGCTTCATTATCTGAGGGGTTGCGAATGGAACTGAACACTCTGCAATCGTCAGCAAACATCCCCACTTCTGACCCAGTCTGGCAGCTATGTCCTTCAGGACTTGGCCAGCTCAGTCAGTAGAGGTGCTACCGAGCCACTCTTGGTGATGGACATTGACGTTCCCCATCCAGAGTGCATTCTGCACCCTTGCTATCCTCAGTGCTTCCTCCAAGTGGTGCTGAACATGGAGGAGTTCAGATTCATCAACTGAGATAGGGCGGTAGGTGGTCATCAGCAGGGGGTTTCCTTGCCCATGTTTGAACTGATGCCATGAGACTTCATGGAATCCGGAGTCAATGTTGAGGACTCCCAGGGCCACTCCCTCCTGACTGTATATCACTGTGCTGCCACCTCTGGTGGGTTTGTCCTGCCGGTGGGACAGGACATACCTGGGTATGGTGATGGAGGATTCTGGGATGTGAGTGTAAGGTGCAAGGCTGAAGTTTTTGCAAGTTTCTTCAGCCAAAAGTGGTGAGTGAATGATTCTATTTAGTCTCCTCCCAATGTTCCATCACAGATGCCTGTGTTGAGCCAATTTGGCACATTCCACATGTCATAAAGAAGTGGCTGAGTGCAACGGACACAAACGGCTATGAACCCTTACAACATCCTAGCTGTAGCACTGAAGACTTGTGCACCAGAGCTAGCTGCTTCCCCTAGCTAAGCTGTTCCAATATAATTATGTCACTGGTATCTATCAAAGTGGAAGATTGCCCAGGTATATCCTATCCACAAAAATAAAAGGAGGGCATTAATGGCTGGGTTTAATTTGTCCCATCAGCCTTCTCTCAATCATTGGTAAACTGATGAAAGGAGTCATCAATAGTCAGTGATCAAGTGACACGTTCATCAACACTCAATACCAGCCTCCAGCAGAACCCAGATAACATTTAGGCTTGGGCTGACAAATTGCAGGTAACATTCATACCTCATATGCCAGACAATGACCATCTTGAACAAGAGAAAGCTGAACCATCTCTTCCTGACCTTCAATGACACCATTTCCAAATCCCTACCAACAGCTTAGGGGGTCATCACTGACCAGAAGCTTAACTGGATTAACTATATAAACACCATGGCTACAAGAGCAGGGCAAAGGCTGTGCACTCTCCTCACTTTCTTACCCCTCAAAGCTTCTGTACCATTTACACAGCTCAAGTCAGGAGTGTGGTAGAATACTTACCACTTGTTTGGATAGGTGCAGCTGCAACAACACCACACCATCCAGGACAGAGACCTTCACATGATCAGTCCCCATGTCAATGGACTCAATATCTACCCCATCCACCAGCTGTGCACTGTGGCTACAGTGCATCCTGAAGATAGTATGTATTGTAGCAACTCATTAAGCTTAATTTAATAGCACTTTCCTCCCTTGTGATCTTTACCATCAAGGAGGACAAGAACAGCAATGTCGTGGGAACACAATTGCCCCAAAGTCAGATCATCCTAACTTGGACATACATTGCTGCTCTTTCATCATTGTTGAGTCAATATCCTGGAATTCCCTTCCCAACACCATCACCACAAGGACTACAGTGATTCAAGGAGAAAGCCCACCACCACCTCTTCAGGGCAACTAGGGATGGGCTATAAATGTGGTCTTGACAATGTCACCTACATCCCAAGAATACATTTTTTAAAAAATGAACTAAAAGCCATGGCCATGCAGGATAGAACACGAGACCAGATCAGGAGCTCCTTAAAAAATAGGAAACAAAGTATTTACGAAATGTACAACATTAAATTGAGGTGTTGAATGGAATCCATCAGTGTAACTGCTTGGACTCCAGTTGTTACTGATCTGGATGTATAGAAACCAAGTGGAAGGTTGCCATGTTTGCTGAATACCCTGAAATAGTGAGCAGTATAAGACAGAGGATGCAGAAATTAGCTACAGAAGGATTTACATCAGCTATACAATTAGACAGACAAGTATCAAAGGAAATTTAAGAGCGTTAAATGTAAAGTCTTCACTTTTTTGTTGAAAAAAAACATGCATTTGTATGGAATGGAATCTAATTGCCGATAGTTAACTGCACTCGTAAATATAAAATGATCCAACCCAACATGTTCTGGCAGCAAGGCATCCATTTCCCCCCTCCCCCTTCCTCCTGGACATGCAGCATTTGTTGGGAGATCTCTTTTTCAAACCAACCCAGTCTTCTATCCAAATGCAAAAGGAAGGATCTCCATGTTCTGAATCGGCCGCCAATGAGCCTGCTGGAGAGCAAAGGCAAAGAACAATCTAAATGGTGGAGGGCAGTGCACAGAGGGTGGTTTCACGTTGCCCTTCCAAAACGCAGATTTAACACAACAGCCTTTGTAATATACACGTTAGATTCTGGTCACACTGCGAGAAATATGTTCGAGAAGGTGACGAGAAGACCTATAACATAGCTCTTACTCTTCAAGCTTTGGATCTATGACGAATGATGAGGAATTCAAGCTCTGCAGTCCAGAAAGAAGTCACATAATGGGAGAGGGTCAAGGAAGATATTAAGTGCTTATGAAAAAGTTAAACCAAGAATATTACTTTAAAGTAAACCAGAGGAGTAGGATCACAGGTTGTTAATTTTGAATTCAAAGTAGATTTAAAACAGATATTAGGAAGAACTTGTTCGTTCAAAGAAGAAGTGCTTGCTAGGTCATCAGGCAGGATAGTAGAAACAAAGACATAGGGGAATGTTCCACATGCCACTGGATGCTTTCAGGGGAGAGTTAAGACGATGGAGAAATTAGTTTTAATAGTGCTAATTTAGTCCTTCTATCTGAACTGCCAAGCTAGGTGGTGCGGTGGCAATACTGAATTGCATACTTTTGATTGCCTGGAGAGGATAACGTGACACAGTCTTCCCAGTGGCGACACTCAGGCCTATCCCCAATTTTCTGCCACGTCTACCAATGTTTTCACCATCCTGCCACACCTTGTTCAAATTTGGAGCCCGTGGCTGCCTGTTCTTCCCTTCCCCCACATTGTTTGCCATCAACTATCCATTGCTCATTTCAGATCTTGGCTTGCACTCCCTCTCCTGCTGCTGCTGCCTCCGCATGCTCCATCCTGTTGGCTTATCGTGCCTTTGGCCTCAAGCCTCCAATATCCTCCTTCAGGTCTCATGTCACTGGGCCACGCGTTTACCATCTTCAGGTCATCAGCTGCTATTCTGCCGCAGGCCAGGCCTGTACCCACCCATCCTTGGACTTATGCCAGCTATCTGACATCACGGTTCACTGCCCTCCCCGCCCATTGGCCATCAGACCTCTTGCACATTGCATCCTCTTTTTGTACCTTTTTCCCAGTCCTGAGCTGAGAGACTGGTGCCAGTTTCAAAACCAATTATACTATACAAATATAGAGGGGCTGTTGGCAGTCAGCAGCATACATCAGAAAATTGTGCTGCCTGTATGAGGACCGCATAGATGGCAGCGCAGGGACGCATGAGAGATCCTTTAAATGTCAAATTTTGTAGAATTTTTCTACCATGAGCAGAATTATTTCCAATGAAATTTTACTCTCTCTTACAGGCCAGTTGTTATTTACCAGTTATACCCTGCATTGTAACTAACCATTCACATCAACAACCTTATTCACAGATTTCTAGTTTATTCCAATAAAAAAGTGCAATCCTTTTCACCTATTGCAGGAATGGTTTTCATATATGCTTAGCATAATAACAGGAACAATTATTTCTATTGTTCACTCTTTCACCCCACACCATCACTACAAAAACATGGTATTTGTAGAATTGAGTGCAAAAGGCTCCCACACTAGCTTGACCGTTTCAATTTGAAATTAAAAAGCTTTTACTTTCAGTAAGTGATTGTATCAGAGGAAATTTGGGTTAGCAAGTAATTTTGTGTTTCATAATGTTACAAATCACAAGATAAGTCTTAGTTTGATGCATAATACAGTAGAGAATGCACATCCAGAGAAAATAGAATCATGTAAATTGTTTTCCAATAGTATTAGGAATGCCCAAACGCTTTCTCTGTGGGCCACATATAAATATTACAATATTGTCATGATGAACCTTTATAAAACACTGGTTCGGCCACAACTGGAGAACTGTGTCCAATTCTGGACACCATACTTTAGGAAAGCTGTGAGGGCCTTAGAGAGAGTGCAGAAGAGATTTACTAGAATGATTCCAGGGATGAGGGACTTCAGTTACATGGATAGACTGCAGAAGCTGGGTTGTTCTCCTTGGAACTAAGAAGGTTGAGAGGAGATTTGATAGAGGTATTCAAAATCGTGAAGGATCTAGACAGAGCAGAGAGAAACTGTTTGCATTGGCGGAAGGGTCAAGAACCAGAGGGCACAGATTTAAGGTGATTGGCAAAAGAGCCAAAAGGTGACATGAGGAAAAACTTCTTTAAAAAAAAACACAGCGAGTGGTTGGGATCTGGAATGCACTGCCCGAGGGAATGGTGGAGGCAGATTCAATCATGGCCTTCAAAAGGGAACTGGATAAGTACTTGAAACAAAAAAATGTGCAGGGTTACAGGGATAGGGCAGGGGAGTGGGACTAGCTGGATTGCTCGTGCATAGAGCTGGTGCGGTCTCGATGGGCTGAATAGCCTCCTTCAGTGCTGTAACGTTTCAATGATTCTATTTTTGAAAGTAAAGTGCTTTTTTAAAAAAAAATATAGCTTTGAATAAACCTGTCTAGATTACTACACAAGGTCTGCCATGG
This sequence comes from Heptranchias perlo, assembly GCF_035084215.1. NCBI lineage: Eukaryota > Metazoa > Chordata > Chondrichthyes > Hexanchiformes > Hexanchidae > Heptranchias > Heptranchias perlo. The sequence continues at coordinate 94,344,031 of NC_090327.1, forward strand.
CACAAGACACATGATGGAAGAGTTTATCTGTTGAAGTAAGACCTTTCAACACCCTTAGCCACCTGTAACAGCTCTTAATTAGTCACATATCAAATTCCTTTACAATTTTAAACCTCTCCTTAACCTTCTCCGCTCTAAGGAGAACTATCCCAACTTCACTAGTCTCTCCACATAACTGTTCAAATCACTTCAGTTTGATTCCGGTCCTGCCCATAGCACTGAGATGGCTCTGGTGAAAACCAACTGATGCCCCTTGTGACTGACTGTGATGCATTAACCCTTCTTGACCTTTCCGTAACATTCAACATGATCAAAAATTCGACTTTATGCCATTGCCTATCCTGTGTAGTCCATCTCAATGGGAAATGATATTTAAAAAATAAAGTTTAGAATGTTCGTCCATTCTTCAAATCGAACTATATGATTCCAACAGGAAGGATATGACTTAAATTCAACACCATCTATTGTGAATGAATATAAAATTACATGATTTAGTGCAATATAAATACATTTAAGTACACGTTTTATTTCAAGTATAGTCTAGAACAGTGGCAATGAGTAACATTTATAATGCCAACAGTCTGGATGGAAATACATTGTACATCACAATTGCTGAAATTGGTGCTTAAAATAGATATTAAAATGAGCATGCACATGAACAGACTCCTTCGATGGTATCAACGCAAGATTTTGGTGCTAGTCCCAAAATCTGATAGTTCGTAGGTGAAGAGCAAAATGAAATGAGTTAAAATAGTATGGAATTTTCCAGTAGCATGCTGACCCTCATGTCTGAAATCGCCTTTCAAGCTATTTCTATTGCATTCAAATGCTATCTGAAACTAAATTTTTCAACCATACTATTTCCAGAGCATTTACTTTTTGGAAGATGTTCTATTTGAGTTCTAATAATTTGAACATCAAGTTTGCTATCTTGGTACTTTCTACCTGAGGACAAGACATTAATTTTCCTGACATTTGCTGATAAGTGACTGATGGGGTAACTACTTCACAATAAGAATGCATCAGGAAAAACAGCAGAAATTTGTTCTATTGATTTTTTAGTATAAAAGGAATCAGGGGTTTGGATTTTAGATATTTGGGTACATTTACATGACTTAATATAATGCAATAAGAATAATAGCATAAACATAGCACTCAGATCAATTCTTATTGGCAATTACTCAAGAGCATTCGCCAATCCCTCAGCTGTCTGCATTAACTACAAAACTATTTCCAACATTAATTGAAAGATTAGAATTAACACATTACACATACACAGAACAAAAGACCAATACTTGGAAGGTAAGTGAGCTATCTCAGGGTATGTACCGTTCTAATATCACCTTCCACCTACCAAGTTATTTTTCTCTTTCATCATCTTTTCTGGTCTCCCCAAATCATGCATTAAGTAGACAATTGAGGCCTTTGGTTTTATTACCTCTGGACAGCTTACCTCCTTATTGCCAGTGTCCATTCTCTCCCCACTTGGGGGAATACAACTGGCCTCTGCTTGGCACCTCACACAGCAGCATATCCAAAATTGACACCTCACTGGTATTGGCATTACTTGTGAAAATTCACATTTCACTACTGTTGCTCAAATGCTCTGTTCCACCATGCTGCCAGTTAGGTCATTTTCTAAATTATGTATGTATAATGGGCATCAGCTAGCCAAATGGCAAAATTACAGGATACTTTTCTCCTTTAAAACAGAAAATAGCTCAAGTTAATTGGCACTGACACTATATAGCACATCCCAACTCTGGCGACCTTTACAGAAAGTGCTTGGCTTTTTTTTAAATCCCCATCCACACATGCTGGAGAGTGGCATATGTAGGTAAGGGTTCTGGAAGAGTGGCTCTGCAAGCATTACCACTTCCTTGATTGGGAGAGTGCCTCGACTGGGTTCCAGATTTTCAGCAGGTCCCAATAAAAGATAGGCAAGGAAGGAAGCACCACGCTAATGTCCTTCAGGGAAGGGAACCTGCTATCCCAACGATGCCCGGCCTATCCAGTCGCACATTATGTGGTTGATTCACAGGGCCTTGTGTTGAAGTGGACTAGCAAACCATTCAGTTATAAAAACAAGATACCCACCAGCACCTTGCGAAGGAAACTAGCAATGGGCAACAAATATACCTTACCAGCAAAATCCACAGAGAACAAAAATAAACTTTGGCCTGATTCTGGGTAAATGGAGGGAGAATATTTGAGAAACAGTTACAAAAATATAATTTCAGTGCAAGATTAAAAGATGAAAATGAAATATCTATAAATCTTTTTTGGAAGATTAAGAGAAACATTGTGTAGATTAAATAGAAGGAAAATTGGCAAATAGATCACAAATGGGAAATATTTAAACAGGAGATGGATAGGGTACAAATCAAGTATATTCGGGAACAGTAAAAAAAAGTGTAGGGTTCTATGGATGAATTGTAAACTCACGTCACATTTGAAAATAACAAATATATAGGAAAGCTGCAAAATGGGAGATTAAAAAGGCTCAGGGGGATAAAAATAGCAAAATAAAAAAGGACAATAAAACAGCTTTTGTAGACTTGTTACCAGTAAGAGGATAGTCAAGGTGGGTGTTTGGCTGTTAAGAGATGGAATAGGCAATTTTGTAGTAGAGAATGGATGAATGGTAGAGGTTCATAAATACTTTAGAATCATAGAAGTTTACAACATGGAAACAGGCCCTTCGGCCCAACACGTCCATGTCGCCCAGTTTATACCACTAAGCTAGTCCCAGTTGCCTGCATTTGGCCCATATCCCTCTGTACCCATCTTACCCATGTAACTGTCCAAATGCTTTTTAAAAGACAAAATTGTACCCGCCTCTACTACTGCATCTGGCAGCTCGTTCCAGACACTCACCACCCTTTGAGTGAAAAAATTGCCCCTCTGGACCCTTTTGTATCTCTCCCCTCTCACCTTAAATCTATGCCCCCTCGTTATAGACTCCCCTACCTTTGGGAAAAGATTTTGACTATCTACCTTATCTATGCCCCTCATTATTTTATAGACTTGTATAAGATCACCCCTCAACCTCCTACTCTCCAGGGAAAAAAGTCTCAGTCTATCCAACCTCTCCCTATAAGTGAAACCATCAAGTCCCGGTAGCATCCTAGTAAATCTTTTCTGCACTCTTTCTAGTTTAATAATATCCTTTCTATAATAGGGTGACCAGAACTGTACACAGTATTCCAAGTGTGGCCTTACTAATGTCTTGTACAACTTCAACAAGACATCCCAACTCCTGTATTTTGTCTCAGTTTTCATTAGAGAAATTGTATTGTACTAGAGGTTGAAATTGTATAAGTACTAGACGTTACTATTCTAGGCGATGACACAAAACAAGTTACTCAAACTTGAGACAAACAAATCACTGGGACCTGGTGGTTTACATCCGAGAATCCTGAGGGAAGCTAAGAAAGAAACTATGGTGGCTTGGATTATAATTTTCCAAAATTATGTGGAAAGGAAAATTTGGCCATAGGATTGGAGGGTGACAAACCTTCTTCAGAAATTTGTACTTCCGTTGTTCTACTGGAATCCATAGTATGGATTGAAATGACTAAACACCTAGAAAAAACCATGAGGAGCTAACCAGGGCCAGTCAGCCTGGATTTCTAAAATTTAAGTTGTGCTTGATTAAGCTTATAGAATTGTTTGTAGTAGTAACAGGGAACAGATAAATGTGGTGGATGCAGATTATCAAAAGGCATTAAATGAGGACTATAAGAATCTAATCAGAAATGGAATTAACCACATTGGTAGATAGAGAGAAGGTTGATGCACACAGAGCAGAAGGTAGGGGTAAACAAATGTTTTTGGAAATGTGTGGTGAGTGCTGTTCCACAGGAAACAGTATTGGGAGCACTTATTTACTATATATAAAAATGATCTGGATTTTAGGAATGGAGAGAAAGAGTGTATCCAGATTTACTGGTGACACCAGATTGAAGAAGCAGGGACAGAAATTGCAAAAGACTGCAGGAAGATATATGTGGGCTAGCAGGGTGGGCAAATATGTGGCAGATGCAGTTTGATGTAGAAAAACATGAAGTAATGCATTGTGGAAGAATAGGGAAAGGAAGTACACTTTAAAAAAGGGCAAGATTTTAAATGGAGTAAAAAGCCAAGGCATCTGGATGTGCAAACCATTAAAAAAGTGGCAACACAAGTAGATAAAGTGATAAAAAGGCAAACAGAAACATTGATTTTGTATTTAGAGGCATAGAATACATGAAAAAAAGTTTCACAGCATAAAAGTACACATTGTGGTATTCCAAATACATTTTTTTTTGTGAATGACATGAAAGCCAACATGGAATAACTACTGCAACATTACATATCAGAATTTTAAACTAACTTTCACGGGGCCCAGGTGTCTCGGGGGTGGGGGGGGGTGTTTAAGAATAGCATTTTCATTTTGGGAACCTAGGTTAAAATCTTGCACAAAGTGATGGAAAAAATTCAAATCTCTCTGGTACAAATTTTTAATCTGGAAGGAATTTGGGCAGTCTCAACTCAGTTCCTGGTGGACGCAAGTTGACTGCAAAAACAATCAAAAAATTAAGCACAAACTAGCAGTCATACTCATAGTTCATAAAATTAGCACCTATGGGTAGTGGAACAAAAACAGGAGTATGGGATGCTTTTCCAACAATGAGGTCAATTTTGACAGGTGAATGGATTTTAAGGCAAAAACTTCTCAATTCATCTTGTTGAGCAAGAAGTGTCGCCACAAAAAGCACAAGGAGAAAAGAAAATAAAGGGAAAGGAAACAAAGAATATCTCATCATCCCACAAGCCAAATACAAATCTCCAGGTACAATTAATGCCTTACCTGAGCACAGAGTGCGCATTAAAGCATTGTGGGTGAAATTCATCTTTCACCAAAAAGGGAAGAATGCCTGATTTTCTTTTCATAATGAATAACTGACAACATTATGGGAAAGTAAGCTTTGAAGTATGCAATTGTTGAGAATGCAAGGTCATTAGCAGGTCAGCAATTAGAGAACAGCAGGCTTAATTTTTAATCTTTGTCAATGGGAATTTTACTCCCAGATACAGTGAAGCACTGTATAAGCTTTTCAGGCAGAATATTTCATAGAATCAGTACAAATAAATAAGTGAAGATTTTATATAATAAAAGTAGTTTTTACCAAAAGCTACTATCAAAGTAGTTAAATATGAATTTAGAATAGATGCAGCATGGTGAGTTGGAGCACCAATGCAGAGCACCAGAGTAGCAAAATAGGAGGCTGCAGTCACAATCCTCAGTCGGTGGACTTAATTTCAACCACGACTGAATGCAGGGAGAGGGGGGACAAATATCAGCATAAGCAACTCCTGTTGACCAATGCAACAGTGGTAGAAGGTGGACCAGGCATTTGCCCTCTCAGCACAATTGTTGCATAGCCTGTTAGGAACAGGAAAGGAGAGCTGGAGAAAAAAATCCTGAAGAGGCCAAGTGTCCTCAATCATCACGCATTTGTAATGATATTTTGACATCTTCACTCACCACCCCCATCCTTTAGATTTTGCTCTTTTTACACTACCTGTTATATCATGTTGTTTGAAGGACTCGCTGTAGGTCTGATATTGATTGGGACAGTGCTTCTTTAGCCATTTGCAAACATCCTGCTGAGTCCATAGAGCCACTGGTTTGCTTAACTTCACTTGCCCAGGGTTTAACTGGAAGAAGAATATAAATGCCACAAACATTAAAATGTTAAAATAAATAATCTGCTTTGTGTCTTCAAAAGTACAGCCTTTCCTCAATACAACACTCTTTTACAACTCTATTTTTGCCTGGCTCCAAAATTTACATAAAGCATAGCTTCCACCCACATCGGATCACTTCTTTGAACAATTGTTTCCAAGTACAATTGGATGGTCAACAAACAGAGTTTGAAACACGGAGTTGTTGTGGCTGTCAAAATAAAGAGACCCATAAAGATAGATTATACGCACTGCACTGAAAATATGAATCTCTCAGAAAGCCAGTGATAGATACAGCAGCATATGTAACTGAATAAATGAACCATGTGCTCAGGTCATTCTGAAGATCCTCATCCAATGTCAGTGTACAGGACCAGTGTCCAGTGGTGTCAGCTCTAACCCCTCCAAATGATTATATATAGGAATGCCCAATAACTGAATATATACAATCCTAGTTACATGACTGAGACACAGTGAAGTGTTCACACATGACACACAGTGCTTGGAAACTAGATAAGAAAGCTCTCATCTAATGCTGGCATGCCAGGGTTTGTCTCCTTGTACTGTTACTTGCATCATGTATGCTTTCTTTTTACCAGGCTGAAGTCTGGGAAATGAATCCAAAAAATATGAAGCAATTCATTGCAAGTCATTTCACTAAGACATACAATCACAGTGCTCAATATGATGCTATTTATACTTGGATCCCAAGTGTGATACCGAGAAGTAGCTGCACCTGCATTACTTTCTGCCTCAGATACCTGCTTGTACTTGCAGAAAAAGCACCATGAAGTGTCCTTTCATGATTTCCACACATCTCTCTGGTCTGTTTTAGAAACATTTGTCCTAATTACTGTACTAAAAAATGTTACTATACATAGGATGCTCTCAGTCTCTGCTTAAGAATCAGTTTGAAGGATAGAAAAGGATAAATAAAAAGATTACAGAGCTCTATGGATACAACTTCTACAATGCTTGGGTTATGGGATCATCACTTATGAAAAGCAAATTGGTTGGGTTTGAATAATGTATCTTGTAATGTTAGTTATCCTAGAATTTTGCCAGATTACCCTCAGGTCTGGGGTAATTTTCAACCAGATCATATATAAATATAATTAAGCGGTCGAGACAAAATGTACATGGGTCTGCAGAAAAAAAAGTTTCATTGCCGAATAGGCTTTCCTGTTTCCATACATTTTCCCCCTCATTCATGTGTTGGGCTAATCCAGGAGGTATGTGGAGGGTGACAATGAAGAAATTTATTTTTTGAAGGCATGTACAACATTATAAAATATAAAACCATGAGGGGGGGGGGGGGGGGAGAATGAGGGGAGAAAGAGTTACTTTCAAGTTATTTCTTCAGATTGTAAAAAGTATATAAATATCCTGAGTTTATTGAAAACAGGATTTTGAAGCCATTGTACACCATTGTAATAAACACATTCTACACAAAATTATTCTGCATTTTATATAACAGATAGAATATACTTCACAATGAAACAAAAACAGAAATGCTGGAAATATATTGTAGGTCTGTCAGCATTCAGATAAAAAAATGATAGTAATGCTTAAGGTGTAGATCTGTTGTCAGATTTGATAGAGTCCACATCCAAAACATTAACCTATCTTTTAATTCTCTATAAGATGTTGTTGGACCTGCTGTGGTGGTTCCAGCATCTTCAATTTTTATTTCAGATTTCCAACAATTGCTTAGCTGGTTAAGGTAGTGAGAAATTGGGCCCCACAGACCAGATTCAACATCTATTCTATGCTGAGCCAACAGATCTCAGCTGCAGCAGTGCTGGGGATGTTACAATTGCCCTCAGTGTCCCAAGGTCAAGGAAATAGAAAAATTAAAAAGTGTTCCTGCTCCTGATTACTATCTCCCAGCTTCTGCTGCAAATGCACATGTCTGGATGTCAGATGAAGAAAACATCAGGCTGTGCAGACCATTCAACTGCTAGGGCATTACAAAGGCTCACCTATGAAGAGTGAGGTATTGGTGGGTACCCAGCAAGTAGTCACTGTCTTCAGGAGAGGTGAAGGTGGAGCACAGAAAACTGGAAGAAACTAATGTATTGTACAAAGTTATGGTAATTTTAAATTTAGTGAAAAAAACAAAAATATTTTCACAGCTACTGGTTATATGTGACCATGCTGAAAAGATAGTGTTAGAGTGCCATCTAATGGAAAGGTTTGGAAAATAAAATTCTGGCACCTATTATCAAACAGGTCCTATAAGAAGTCATCATAGTGCTTATGTGTCCACCTTACTAAAATGTACTTAATCAGAAGTGGAGTTATCCCTAAAGCCGCTGAACCAACAGAAAACTATCACCATAGGTGCAATCACTGTTCAGGTATCGCCCTCATATTTAAAGTTACATTGAAACTACAGAACAGAAACAGGCCATTTGATCTATGCCAGCATTTATTCTCCACACGAGCCTCCTCCCTCCCTACTTCATCTAACCCTATCAGCATACCTTTCTATTATGCACTTATCAAGCTTCCCCTTAAATGTATCTATGCTATTTGCCTCAACTACTCTTTGTGGTAGCACGTACCACATTCTTACCACTCTTTGGGTAATGAAGTTTCTCCTGAATTCCCTTTTGGATTTATTAGTGACTACTTTATATTTATGACCTCTAGTTTTGGACTCTCCCACAAGTAGAAACATCTAGCACTGTGGGAGAACCTTCACCACACGGACTGCAGTGGTTCAAGGCAGCGGCTCACCACCACCTTCTCAAGGGCAATTAGGGATGGGCAATAAATGCTGGCCTTGCCAGCGACGCCCACATCCCATGAACGAATTTAAAAAAATTCTCTAAGTTACATTTCAAGATAGGGTAGACGTAAAGACCTTTATCAGGTCACTTTCTCTTTTCTAGAGAAAAGAGCCCCAGCCTGTTCAGCCTTTCCTGATTAGGATATCCTCACAGTTCTGGTATCATCCTTGTGAATTTTTTTGCACCCTCGCCAATGCCTCTATATCCTTTCTATTATATGGAGACCAGAACTGTGCACAATACTCCAAGTGTGGTCTAACCAAGGTTCCATACAAGTTTAACATAATTTCTCTGCTTTTCAATTCTATCCCTCTAGAAATGAACCCTAATGCTTGATTTGCCTTTTTATGGCCTTATTAATATGCATTGTTACTTTTAGTGATGTGTATCTGTACCCCAGATCCCTTTGCGCCATTATCCCATTTAGACGCTTATCCAAGCAGCATGTGGCCTCATTCTTCATACCAAAATGCACCACATCACACTTACCTATATTGAAATTAATTTGCCAATTACATGCCCATTCTGCAAGTTTATTAATGTCCTCTTGCATTTTGATGCATTCTTCCTTTGTATTAACTATACCCCCCCAATTTGGTGTCGACCGCAAATTTTGAAGTTAGATGGCATTGTGCCAATGTTGACCATCGCATATTATTGCTATCTGACATTCCTGTCCTATCATTTTTTCTTAGTCTTTTTGGTCTTTGGTCTGCCTTTCCTTTCAGCATGATCATTTTGTGTAGATGGTCTCTTTCCCCTGAAGCCGAATGCCTAATACAGTATTTAATCATGTCCAATATGTCTAAATTATTCAACTTTCCTTTCCTATATTTTATGACCTTTCTTGGCTCATTTATAAATTATGTAAGAGGGTTGCAGAAGACTAGATACTGCTGTGGATTAGCAACTGTCCTTCAACCAGAAGATTTGTCTGCAATGGATGTAAGGATTCCACACGAGACAAGTTTGAACTGTCTTCATCCTTCTACAAAAACAGAATTACCCACAATTCCAATACCAACTAGCAATCTTGCTAAAATGGACAGCAAGGACCTCTGGTGCCTGAAGGAAATTAAAAAACTAGTGCAGCAGAGGTTTTCTTCTGACATCGGGATTAAGGCACATTTTAGGCTAGTCAGACCGTGCTACATCTGACTTAGAACTGGTTTGAATTAGCAATGAATGCCAAAATTTCAATCCTTCACTTGGATGAGCACACAGAAAATACAAACAGAAAGATGATACATGCATTTTTTTTATTGCAGATCGCTCATTGTTTTGCCTAAATAATTCCCAGCACCTCGAAAACGTGATTCATTGAGTGAAGCCATTTGAAACTTTAGACGTAGAAGGCGCCATCATATTTAGTCTCTACCAGGTTAAGGTGAATAGGTACAGATTTTTTTTTGATGAGGTAACAGAGAGGGTCGATGAGGGCAATGCAGTTGATGTGGTGTATATGGACCTTCAAAAAGGCATTTGATAAAATGGCACATAATAGGCTTGTCATCAAGATTGAAGCCCATGGAATAAAAGGGGCAGTGGCAGGGTGGACACAAAATTGGCTAAATACCAGGAAACAGAGAGTAGTGGTGAACGGTTGTTTTTCGGACTGGAGGGAGGTGTACAGTGCTGTTCCCCAGGGGTCGGTACTAGAACCACTGCTTTTCTTGGTACATATTAATGACTTGGACTTGGGTGTACAGAGCACAATTTCCAAATTTGCAGGTGAGACAAAACTTGGCAGTGTAGTGAACAGTGAGTAAGATAGTGATAGACTTCAAGAGGATACAGTTAGGCTGGTGGCACGGGCAGACATGTGACAGATGAAATTTAACGCAGAAAAATGCGAAGTGATACATTTCAGTAGGAAGAATGAGGAGGGGCAATATAAACTAAAAGGGGACAATTCTAAAAGGGATACAGGAACAGAGGGATTTGGGGGTATATGTACACAAATTATTTGAAGGTAGTAGGGCAGGTTGAGAAAGCGGTTGAAAAAGTATACGGGATCCTGGGCTTTATAAGAACATAAGAAATAGGAGCAGGAGTAGGCCAATCGGCCCCTCGAGCCTGCTTCGCCATTTAATAAGATCATGGCTGATCTGATCCTAACCTCAAATCTAAATTCATGTCCAATTTCATGCCCGCTCCCCGTAACCCCTAATTCCCTTTACTTCTAGGAAACTGTCTATTTCTGTTTTAAATTTATTTAATGATGTAGCTTCCACAGCTTCCTGGGGCAGCAAATTCCACAGACTATAAATAGAGGCATAGAGTACAAAAGCAAGGAAGTCATGATGAACCTTTATAAAACACTGGTTCGGCCACAACTGGAGTATTGTGTCCAGTTCTGGGCACCACGCTTTAGGAAAGACATGAAGGCCTTAGAAAGGGTGCAGAAGAGATTCACTAGAATGATTCCAGGGATGAGGGACTTTAGTTTCGTGGATAGACTGTAGAAGCTGGGGTTGTTCCCCTTGGAAGAGAAGGTTGCAAGGAGATTTGATAGAGGTATTCAAAATCATGAAGGGTCTAGATAGAGTAGATAGAGAGAAACTGTTCCGATTGGGGAAAGGGTCAAGAACCAGAGGACATAGATTTAAGGTGCCATGAGGAAAGATTTTTTTACACAGCGAGTGGTTGGGATCTGGAATGCACTGCCCGAGGGGGTGGTGGAGACAGATTCAATCATGGCTTTCAAAAGGGAACTGGATAAGTCCTTGAAAGTAAAAAATTTGCAGGGCTACAGGGATAGGGCAGGGGATTGGGACTAGCTGGATTGCTCTTGCATAGAGCCGGCGTGGACTCGATGGGCCGAATGGCCTCCTTCCGTGCTGTAACCCATGATTCTAAGATCGCCCTGTTATACTTTAAATTTCCTCAATACTTTTGCTTATGTTAACAGCTGGACATGTCAATTAGCAGAGCCTCCTACGAACTGAAATTTTTTTATTCTATACTGTGTTTGGGTTAGCACAGTCCAGATCTAACAACTAATCCGAATTGGAGTAGCTTGCTTACTGGAGAATATGTTGGACATTCACGATGTTCTCCTGCTATCTCGGGTCAGCAGAAAATATTACAGCCCCGCATGCAGGCTAAAACTACTGCTCAGTTTTGTTTACAATTAATATATAGAAATAAGAACACAAGATTCAAAAGTACAGCACAAGAGTTAAACTTACCATACACAAACTGTTTGATTATTTAAAATAAGTCCAAACAGCTGCTCAAAAAAAATGCTTGGAAAAAAGATGTCTCTGGCGGTATATACGCAAACTTCTTACTTACTGAGCTTGAACCATCCCCTTCCTGTGGTGGATGTACAGTGAATAGAAAACTGAACATTAGAACATTTGATATTTTTTCCTTTTGAAGTTCAAACAGTTTTTTTGCAGCAGTCAGACAGTTTTAACACTTAGTGCTATTTCCTCACTGGCACTTCAACTAGACTTTTCTTCAGGCATGGAGCGCCACAGAATCACCTTAAAACATGTTGCACAGGCAAAGCTAATCCTTTTATCAGCTATCTGCTTCCTCACAGACAGGGTGTCAGTTTTCCATTTTGTATCGAACAGAGAAAACAGCCTCCATTTCTTACAAATACAAACTACATAAATGCAATTTTCCCCCCCCTGTGGACATCTGATTTTTGTATATATTGTCATATCACATCTAAAAGCATTTTACAACCAATGGATTACTTTTGAAATGCAGTCACAGCTGTTATGTAGACAGGTTGGCAGACAATATTGCACAATTCCACAAATCGCAAGTGAATTAATGAATTGCAGGATAGTCTGTTTTTGGTGGTAGTGGTGGTGTGGAACAAAATCTTGGTTAGGTCACTGGGTGATCACCCTTTTCTTCTTTGTACAGAGCCACGGGATCGTTTACATCCACATGAGCAGGCAGTCATGATCTAGATTATATGCTCAAGTCTGTAATGGGACTTGAACTCCGACCTTATGACTCGGGCAAGAGTGTTATCAAATCAACTCTGCTTGGCTTGGCTGAGAAGGGCTAATTGCATTGCAGACAGGCACATGCACTGGCCATCCACAGACTAAGCTTTGCCATAGAACAAAGGGAACATTGCTGACATCTGAGACACAGCTGGTTAATGTCATTTTGAATATAGATTTACCCTAGTGAAAAAACTATTCTCATCACACTCCCAATTACATGACCAATAAAATATCCTAAAATGGACAGAAGCAAATAACTTGATTAGTCAAGGCTGTTCAGAACTGAAGTTTAAATCAGAAACATAACTATGTGACTCAGTGGCAGCACTCAAATCAGAAGGGTGTGCATTCAAGTTCCACTCCAAAGACTTGAGCATAAAATCTAGGCTGACACTTCAATGCAGTACTGAGTGAGTGCAGCATTGTCAGAGGTACAGTCGTTCAGATGAGATGTTAAACTGAGGCCTTGTCTGTCCACTCAGATGGACACAAAAGATCCCATGACGTTATTTCAAAGAGTAAGGTAATTCTCCCATTGTCCAAGCCAATATTCATCCCTCAACCATCACTAAAACAGATTATATGGTCATTATCTCATCGGCGATTGTGGGGCTTTGCTGTGCGCAAATTGGCTGTTGCGTTTCCTACATTAGAACAGTAACTACACTTCAAAACAAAAAAAATGTACTTCGCTGGCTGCAAAGTGCTTTGGGACATCCTGAGGTTGTGAAAGGAGAAACATAAATGCAAGTCTTTCTTTCTACCTTTATATTATTGCAAATTTAAATCCTCCATGCCTCAATTTGTAACACCATGTTATTCAGCGTGCATCTGTATTCTTGTAGAATAGTGGGAAACCTGGTGGATCAGTGGGTTAGGCATTGGACTTGGGCCTTTCACCTTCATGAACTGGAAATCAACCCAGACAGATGGGATAAAAGTATTTTCAGTCTACCAGCTAGATAACCACATCCGAAAGGAATGTGGGCAGTTTCAATCCACTTCCCAATAAGCAAGAGCACATTACCCATATCACATTAAACTGGCACAGGTTGGTTGGTACGGGGAAAAAAAAATTGATTGTTTGATAGATCCTGGATACTTTAAATGGAAAGTTCCCTATGCCCTAGCATTAATTATCCTTTTGATCATAAAAACAGACTGACTTGAGGTCCAGGCCTAAGCTTGCCACCTCCCCTCAATTTTTCCAGCACATTTAGGTCAGTGGAGTCAGAGAGAATCAGGGATGTGCTCTGTGAACCTGCTTCTCTACATTTTCTGTGGGCTGGTTCTGACAGGAAACTGTGCTCACCCATATCCAGCTGGGCAGAAGGTAGAGACACATTTCCCCTCATCCTCTCTCTTGAAACACTGGATGCAGGGGCTGCCTGTTCAGCTTCACAATCCAGCATTCACATTGGTGGAGGGAACCCCAGAGTAAAAACTCTATACAAACAATATTGTGAGTATAATGTTTGCATGAAACTTGCTAACCATATGTCCTTTAAAATTCTACCTAGTTCAAAAAACTCCTTTGGTCTCTCTTGCTATTATTTGCTTTTGATGTCCTTCTAGTACTCAAAGTAGCAATCTTCATCTACAGTTTGACTCTCCATTCATCCAACATTTTGATTCCCTACATTTAAAAAAAACCTCACATTTTAGGTTGGTTTGGCCTCTCGCTATTTTTCTTCTAATATACCCACATGCCCTAAAAATAAAATGCTTTCATTTATATTTTCTAGTTCTACTTCCAACTGAATCCTCTCACACAAATATCAGTTTGGCTCAGTTGGTAGTACTGATCAGAGACAGATGGTTGTGTCCTCATGCCCCATTCCGGACTTTAGCATGCATTCTAGGCCGACATTTCAGTGACATATGGAGGGAGTGCTACACTGCTGGAGGTGTCCATGACAAAAATGAAGTATTTTGCTTTAAGATTTAGTTTGGTATTGGCTTCTTTAATGGTCATAGAACATAAGGGGTTTACAAATTTTACTCGCAGAAGAATGCTCCAGCTCATTTTGCTGCAATAATCTGTAAGTTTTCCCAAAAGATTAATGTCTGATAGAGAAGCCAAGCCACTCCATCAAAAATAAAAATTGCGTGATTTGCATTTGTTCAGAAATGTGTCTATTTGGCATATCTTTGAATTTTTTCAGATAGTTATTTAAATTCTGCAAGGTTCCAGTCGTTGTTTTCAAAAAAAAGTATTAATCAGCTGTTCTTTTTTAAAATCAGAGTCAATCTGGGGCTTTGAAAGAGGCAACAGTATGTCTGTAATCTCAAAAGTAAAACTGGCCGAGACTTCCAAAGAGCATTAACCAAATCTGATCTGCCATAGTTGATTAAATAAAAAAGGGACAAAAAGAACTCGCATAAAATGAATTAAAATTTAGCTCAGTATATTAGTTCAAGAATAATTTTTTTCCATTATACCAAGGGGCTAGTTAAACTTTACTGCAAGAGTGTTTGTTAGATTCCTTGTTTTAGGCAGAAACCCAATAGTGTCATTGCACTGCATTTTGAAGACACTGCATAGAACTGGTGGCTAAAGCAAATGTAAAAAATAGTGCTGTTAGTTATCCTAGGCATGCTGTGAAACTTATCTAGATATCAGGACAAGTGAAATCACTCAAGGGCATAGGGAGCTAGGGCTCACCTAGGAGAGTAATATGGAAATCAAAGATGTCTAGGGTTAAAGAGAAAAAAAACAAAAGCAGAGTAGTACAATCTTTTAGATCAGACCTTAAACCAAGGCTCCATTTGCCTGTTCCAATGGATGTAATAAATCTCAAAGCACTATTTTGAAGCGCAGAGATGTTCTGGCCAACATTCTTCCCTTAATCAACACTACCAGAAAGAGATCTCATTCGTTGATCTTAGTGTAACAAATTGGCTGCAATATTTGTCTGCATTGTAATAGTCGCTGCACTTCAAAGGTAATCCATTGATTGTAAAGTGCTTTGGGATGTCCAAGGACATAATAAAAATGACCTTTTCTAAAATTTTACATATGTTATTTCTGACCGTAGCTTGTTAGATTAAATCTAAAGTGTACAATGGTCACTGAAACCGAAAATGTTCACCTACTTCTCTGTTACTAGCCATTGCTGGTGTACTACTAACTTATCTAGCACAGCAATGAGCTTGCTGCTCCTTTTGCAAGTGTTAAGATAGTTCACCCCATCCTTCAATTTATCCATTTTTTTTTCTGGAACAGAACACTGCAGAAATCCCCCAATTACTACTTTACAACTCCTTGCATTACAATTCTCATCCCTCTTACCTGGTCAAGTAACTCACCTTCTACTCAATTATTTTGTGATTGTTGATTGCAACAAAGTAGTAACTGCTATCAAATTTACAAATTTCTACCCAAATTGCTCCTGCCATTTCTGCTCTTGCTGTTATTATTTTACATATTCTGCTCTGTTCAGAAATAAGCTAGAATAGTAAAGTTTAAAACTTGGATTAATTTAAAAATTATCCCATTTATCACAATAAACCTCCTAGCTTTCAGCTGGAGGTTTGATTAGGCAATGTATCTTCACATGGAGTGCCATTTTGCTTTTATTCTGCACACAGTAAATTATGCCCCAGATTCCTCATGAAGGATCTGAATTAATAATTTGTCTCAAAGTACAAAGGCTATCTACAATCAATTACACTTGTTTGTTATCCAATGGGAGCTAAATCAACTGGGCAGGGAAGGGAAGGGGAGAAAAAGAGGTAACTTTCGTTCCTATGTAGCACTATAAACAGTGAAAAATACTTAGACTTTGAGCTGGCAAATGTTAGGGAAAAAATTTAATAGGCCACTTAGAAAACTCAAAACCTGCAAAAGGTTAGCACTTAGGATGCAAAACCATTCAGACTAAAAATATTGGAATGTTCCCTCTTGCCATTTATCCCACCATGAAAATAATGCAGATATAATTTTTGACCTACATGAAAAACCTGTAGGAAAAAATTCCACCACATATGACATGCATAGGCAGCTGGGATCAAGTGGATCCCTTGAAGAGTATAGCGATTGCCGGAGTAGAGTTAAGAGAGAAATCAGGAGGGCAAAAAGGGGACATGAGATTGCTTTGGCAGATAAGGCAAAGGAGAATCCAAAGTGCTTCTACAAATACATAAAGGGCAAAAGAGTAACTAGGGAGAGAGTAGGGCCTCTTAAGGATCAACACGGTCATCTATGTACGGAACCACAAGAGATGGGTGAGATCCTTAATGAATATTTCACATCGGTATTTACGGTTGAGAAAGGCATGGATGTTAGGGAACTTGGGGAAATAAATAGTGATGTCTTGAGGAGTGTACATATTACAGAGAGGGAGGTGCTGGAAGTCTTAACGCGCATCAAGGTAGATAAATCTCCGGGACCTGATGAAATGTATCCCAGGACGTTATGGGAGGTTAGGGAGGAAATTGCAGGTCCCCTAGCAGAGATATTTGAATCATCGACAACTACAGGTGAGGTGCCTGAAGATTGGAGGGTAGCAAATGTTGTGCCTTTGTTTAAGAAGGGCGGCAGGGAAAAGCCTGGGAACTACAGACCGGTGAGCCTGACATCTGTAGTGGATAAGTTGTTAGAGGGTATTCGGAGAGACAGGATCTACAGGCATTTGGAGAGGCAGAGACTGATTAGGAACAGTCAGCATGGTTTTGTGAGAGGAAAATCATGTCTCACGAATTTGATTGAGTTTTTTGAAGGGATAACCAAGAAGATAGATGAGGGCTGTGCAGTAGACGTGGTCTACATGGACTTTAGCAAAGCCTTTGACAAGGTACCGCATGGTAGGTTGTTACATAAGGTTAAATCTCACGGGATCCAAGGTGAGGTAGCCAATTGGATACAAAATTGGATTGACGACAGTAGACAGAGGGTGGTTGTGGAGGGTTGTTTTTCAAACTGGAGGCCTGTGACCAGCGGTGTGCCTCAGGGATCAGTGCTGGGTCCGCTGTTATTTGTTATTTATATTAATGATTTGGATGAGAATTTAGGAGGCATGGTTAGTAAGTTTGCAGGCATTGTGGACGGTGAAGAAGGTTATCCAGGATTGCAACGGGATCTTGATAAATTGGGCCAGTGGGCCGATGAATGGCAGATGGAGTTTAATTTAGATAAATGTGAGGTGATGCATTTTGGTAGATCAAATCGGACCAGGACCTACTCCGTTAATGGTAGGGCGTTGGGGAGAGTTATAGAACAAAGATCTAGGAGTACAGGTTCATAGCTCCTTGAAAGTGGAGTCACAGGTGGATAGGGTGGTGAAGAAGGCATTCAGCATGCTTGGTTTCATTGGTCAGAACATTGAATACAGGAGTTGGGATGTCTTGTTGAAGTTGTACAAGACATTAGTAAGGCCACACTTGGAATACTGTGTACAGTTCTGGTCACCCTATTATAGAAAGGATATTATTAAACTAGAAAGAGTGCAGAAAAGATTTACTAGGATGCTACCGGGACTTGATGGTTTCACTTATAGGGAGAGGTTGGATAGACTGAGACTTTTTTCCCTGGAGAGTAGGAGATTTAGGGGTGATCTTATAGAAGTCTATAAAATAATGGAGGGGCATAGATAAGGTAGATAGTCAAAATCTTTCCCCAAAGGTAGGGGAGTCTATAACGAGGGGGCATAGATTTAAGGTGAGAGGGGAGAGATACAAAAGGGTCCAGAGGGGCAATTTTTTCACTCAAAGGGTGGTGAGTGTCTGGAACGAGCTGCCAGAGGCAGTAGTAGAGGCGGGTACAATTTTGTCTTTTAAAAAGCATTTGGACAGTTACATGGGTAAGATGGGTATAGAGGGATATGGGCCAAGTGCAGGCAATTGGGACTAGCTTAGTGGTATAAACTGGGCAACATGGACATGTTGGGCCGAAGGGCCTGTTTCCATGTTGTAAACTTCAATGATTCTATGATTCTATAACCTACTTTATTTCACACTGCCATTAACAACTGATAGCATGTTACAAATGGTGTAGAACGAGACCACTTTGAAAACAGCACAGTCAAAGATATAGTTTCCCTCCTGCAGATTTTTAAACCACACAATTTTTTAAAATGTACAAAAGGGTGGAAGTATCAGCTTGCTGTTGTGGTTAGAAAACAAGATCCTTAAGAAAAAGTCTTAAAATGCACTGTAAGGATGTGCTTCCAAAATATACTTTTAAAAGATTTGATTTTGGGAGCGGGGGGGAAAGAGAAAAAGAGAGAGGGAAGAGAAAGGGGAGAATTATCAACCTAACAAGTGAAGTCAATGAAAAAGTAGTTGATATTTTAATTCAGAACATTATAATTTGGCCCTGCATCTCTAAACTGGTGGTCATTTTAAGGCATCAAAAATGTCTAGTTTATACATATAGTTCAAAAAAAAGTATTTCTGTTGAATTTGATACCTTATATGGAAGTTGCACCTTTAGAAGATGTATTGCCTCGCTGGTGCAGAGTAAACAATATCACTGAGGATGCAGAACATTCTGCTCGGCGTGTGTGTTGGGGAGGGGGGGCGGGAAAACAGCCAGAAGTCATGGTCCACGTGAGTACCAATGACATAGGAAAGAAAAGGGATGAGTTCCAGCAGTCAGAATTTCAGGAGCTAGGGAGGAAGTTAAAAAGCAGGACCTCAAAAGATAGTGATCTCCCAGTGCCACGTACTAGGTAGTACAGAAATAGGAAGATAAGGCAGGCTATTGCGTGGCTGGAGACATGGTGCATGAGGGAGTGCTTAAGATTCTTGAGGCATTGGGGCAGGAGGGACCTGTTCAAGATGGACAGGTTGCACCTCCAGAGCTGGGACCAATGTCCTCACAGGGAGGTTCACTAGTTCTGTGGGGAGGGTTTAAACTAATTTGGCAGAGGGATGGGCACCAGAATACAGCATTAGAAAGGAGAAATGTAAAAGGTATGATCAGTAAGTTCGCTGATGATACAAAAATTGGTAGGGTGGTAAATAGCGAGGAGGATAGCCTCAGTCTGCAGGACGATATAGATGGGTTGGTCAGATGGGCGGAACAGTGGCAAATGGAATTTAACCCGGAAAAGTGCGAGGTGATGCACTTTGGAGGGACTAACAAGGCAAGGGAATACACAATGAATGGGAGGACCCTAGGCAAGACAGAGGGTCAGAGGGATCTTGGTGTGCAAGTTCACAGATCCCTGAAGGCGGCGGAACAGGTAGATAAGGTGGTAAAGAAGGCATATGGGATACTTGCCTTTATTAGCCGAGGCATAGAATATAAGAGCAAGGAGGTTATGATGGAGCTGTATAAAACACTGGTTAGGCCACAGCTGGAGTACTGTGTGCAGTTCTGGTCGCCACACTACAGGAAGGATGTGATCGCTTTGGAGAGGGTGCAGAGGAGATTCACCAGGATGTTACCAGGGCTGGAGCGCTTCAGCTATGAAGAGAGACTGGGAAGATTGGGTTTGTTTTCCTTGGAGCAGAGGAGGCTGAGGGGGGACATGATTGAGGTGTACAAAATTATGAGGGGCACAGATAGGATGGATACTAAGGAGCTTTTTCCCTTCGTTGAGGGTTCTATAACAAGGGGACATAGATTCAAGGTAAAAGGCGGGAGGTTTAGAGGGGATTTGAGAAAGAACTTTTTCACCCAGAGGGTGGTTGGAGTCTGGAACTCACTGCCTGAAAGGGTTGTGGAGGCAGGAACCCTCACAACATTCAAGAAACATTTGGATGAGCACTTGAAATGCCATAGCATACAAGGCTACGGACCAAATGCTGGAATATGGGATTAGAGTAGACAGGGCTTGATGGCCGGCGCGGACACGATGGGCCGAAGGGCCTCTATCCGTGCTGTATAACTCTGACTCTAAACAAGGTGCACAAATGATTAGTGCTATCTGTCTCTCCCAGAGTAAGAAATAGTACAGTATTAGGTAGGAACAGACTAAGAGAATATGAGACAGTCTAAGATAGAATTAGGGTTAGGGTGCACGTGTGTATACGCATGAAGCATGATAAATAAGGTTGGCAAGCTGCAGGTGCAAATAGCCACATCTGGAATATGATGTAGTGACAATAACAGAGACCTGGCTCAAAAAACAGCAGGATTGGGTACTAAATATTCCTGGATACAAGGTGTTCAGGATGGGGAAGGAAAAAATGTGTGTGGGGGGGGGGGGGGAGCGGCGGTGGCAGTATTGATTAAGGAGAATATTGCAGTGATGGAGAGAGAGGATGTTGAGGGGTCAAGGACGGAATCTATTCAGTTAGAGAGTTAACAAGAGGAGCACCATTACAATACACTGTGTATTCTATGGGCCACCAACTAATGGGAAGGATACAGAGGGGCAAATTTGCAGGGAAATTAGAGAAGCGCAAGAACTATATAGAGTTGTGATAGTGGGGGACTTCAACTAATATAGACTGGGATAGTAATAGTGTAAAGGGCAAAGAAGGGGAGGAATTTCTGAAGTGTGTTCAGGAGAACTTTCTTGATCAATATGTTTCCAGCCAAACGAGGAAGGAGGCATTGCTGGATCTGATTCTGGGGAATGAAGTGCGTCAAGTGGAGCAAGTGTCAGTGGGGGAACATATAAGGAACAGTGATCATAATAAGGTTTAGATTAGTTATGGAAAAGGACAAGGAGCAATCTAGAGTAAAAATACTTAACTGGAGGGCCAATTTCAGTGGGTTGAGAACAGATCTGGCCCGGGAAAATTGGAACCAAAGATTAGCAGGCAAAACTGTAATCGAACAATGGGCGGCCTTTAAAGAGGAGATGGTTCGGGTACAGTCTCGGGATATTCCCCATGAGAAGGAAAGGTAGGGCAAACCAAGGCCAGAGCTCCGTTGATGACAAAAGAGATAGAGTAAAATGAACCAGAAAAAGGGGGCGTATCACTGATGTCAGGTTGATAATACAAGTGAGAACCAGGTTGAATATAGAAAGTACAGCGAAGTGATAAAGGAAATAAGAGGGGCAAAGAAAGAGTATGAGAATAGACTAGCAGCTAACATAAAAGGGAATCCAAAAGTCTTCTATAGGCATATAAAAACAGTAAACGGGTCGTAAGAGGAGGGGTGGGGCTGATTATGGATCAAAAAAGGAGATCTACGCATAGAGGCAAAGGACATGGCTGAGGTGCTAAATGAGTACTTTGCATTTGTCTTTACCAAGGAAGATGCTGCCAAAGTCACAGTAAGTGAAGAGATAGTTGAGATACTGGATGGGCTAAAAATTGATAGGAGGTACCAGAAAGGCTGGCTGTGCTCAAAGTAGATAAGTCTCCTGGTCCAGATGGGATGCATCCTAGGTTGCTAAGGGAAGTAAAAGGTAGAAATTGCAGAGGTACTGGCCATAATCTTCCAATCCTCCTTAAATATGGGGGTGGTGCCAGAGGACTGGAGAATTGCAAATGTTACACTCTTGTTCAAAAGAGTGTAAGGATAAACCCAGCAACTACAGGCCAGCCAGTTTAACCTCTGTGGTGGGGAAGCTTTTAGAAACGATAATCCAAACAAAAATTAATCGTTTCTTGAACAAGTGTGGATTAATAAAGGAAAGCCAGCACGGAATTGTTAAAGGCAAATTGTGTTTTGATGAGGGGTATATGGACTTTCAAAAAGGCATTTGATAAAGTACCACATAATAGGCTTGTCAGCAAAATTGAAGCCCATGGGATAAAAGGGGCAGCGGCAGCATGGACACGAAATTGACTAAGTGAGGGAGCAGCGAGTATTGATGAATGGCTGTTTTTCAGACTGGAGGAAGGTATACACTACTGTTCCCTAAGGTTCAGTACTAGGACCACTGCTTTTTTTGACATATATTAATGACTTGGACTTCGGTGTAGGGGACACAACTTCAAAATTTGCTGATGACAAAACTTGGAAGTGTAGTAAACAGTGAGGAGGATAGTAACAGACTTCAAGAGGACATAGACAGGCTGGTGGCATGGGCGGACACGTGGCAGATGAATTTTAACGCAGAGAAACGCAAAGTGATACGCTTTGGCAGGAACAATGAGGAGACGCAATATAAACAAAATGGTATAATTCTAAAAGGGGTGCAGGAACAGAGAGATCTGGGGGTATATGTGCACAAATCGTTGAAGGTAGCAGGACAGGTTGAGAAAGCGGTTAAAAAAAGCATGCAGGATCCTGGGCTTTATAAATAGAGGCATAGAGTACAAAAGCAAGGAAGTTATGCTGAACCTTTATACAACACTGGTTCGGTTACAACTGAAGTATTGTATCTAATTCTGGGCACTGCACTTTAGGAAAGATGTGAAGGCCTTAAAGAGGGTGCAGAAAAGATTTACTAGAACAGTTCCAGGGATGAGGGACTTCAGTTATGTGGAGACTGGAGAAGATGGGGTTGTTCTCCTTGGAACAGAGACGGTTAAAAGGAAACTAAATAGAAGCATTCAAAATCATGAAGGGTTTAGATAAAAGTAAATAAAGAGAAACTGTTCCCATTGGCTGACGGGTCGAGAACCAGAGAACACAGATGTAAAGGTGATTGGCAAAACAGCCAAAGGCCGCATGAGAAAAACATTTTTACGCACTCTCGAATAGTTATGATCTGGAATGCGTTGCCTGAAAGGGTGGTGGAAGTAGATTCAATCATACCTTTCAAAAAAGGAATTGAATAAATACTTGAAGGGAAAAAATTGGCAGGGCTACGGGGAAAGAACGAGGGAATGGGACTAATTGAATTGCTCTTACAAAACAGCCAGCACGGGCTCAAAGGGCCGAATGGCCTCCTTCTGTGCTGTAACCATTCTATGATTCTAGTTCATTTATGCTCTTCAATTGACAATCCACTGTGCCATACTTGGCAAATGTGTTCCAAGTCATAATCTAATACAAACTATAATTAGGTTATCATTCTTTCTTCAGTGCTCATTAAAACCAATTTGTACTGGCTGTGTATATTATTATGTGGCACAAACTAATTACAACAAGATAGCTCCACTTTTCAGTGGTACAAACAATTGTTCAGATAATCAAAAAGGTTCCAATGCAATATTATTGCATTGATATAATGAGCAAGAAAGAGATTGTATGAGAAGCACCACAGGCTTGTATCGGAGGCTTCTCTAATGTAAGTTGCCATATACCTACAAGTTAATATTTTCAAGTACGTTGATAATACCTTTCCTGAAATATTTTGGTCAGAACTATCAGAAGGCAGCTCACTACCACCTTCGCAAGGGCAATTAGGGATGGGCAATAAATGCTGGCCTCTCCAGCGATGCCCACATCCCATGAATGAATAATAAAAAAAAAATTTGGTAGGAGTGCGCATATGATACAAGTTTATTTCACTCTTTCCAGAGCTCTATAAATTCACTTTCCTCCTAGAATTGGCCAGGAGGATAGAGAAATTTAAAATATGAATCCACCAAATATTTGTAATCTTTAAAGGATCTACACAATCTCCCTTCCCTATCATCTTTAATTGTTGAGTTCTGTGGCACTATAGGTTGCTAACACAGTCTTTCATTTCATAGCATCAGTAATAAGTTTGAGATTGAACACACAGCCTGTTCTCAATCTACAGCAATTGGTCTTTTTCTAAAATTTTTATTTATCTGAGCATGTTTTTAAATCAGATCAATTTAGGTGGGTGCGGATAGAAGTGGGCATCACTGCTGGATGCCCCTGGAAGATTGAAGGTTAACAGTCAGGGTGGCTAGGACACTGTTACTGCAAACTTTGTAAAACAAGGGCAATTTAAATCAAAGTTTTGTCAAAGCTTATTCTCTCCAGCACACTTTCAAGGAAGGCCCAGTTCACTCTTGAAAGCTTCAGCATCCAGAGGCAAATTCTTCCAGCAAGTGGAAGAATGATGAGAACATACTGAAAAGAGTCAATGAAGTGTCTGTTGTAGGCGAATCTGGTCTTGGTGTACCCAGTAAGGGATCAAGCTGTTCAAACTCAAAAAACTAGTATTTTGAAGCCCTTTCTTTGGGTGAATGAGTCAGAGGCACCTCTGATGTAATCAATATTGGTGTATAGTCGGATAGAAGTATGTTACAAGCCTTTCCTAGGTATTTAAATTGTGTATGTTTATTTTATTTGAAAACAAACATATTCAGGTGCCCAGACAACAACCCCAGCCTGGACCTCCAATTCGGCCTTTTAGCCACTGATAAACACCCTGTCTCTGAGGACTGGGAAAGCAGGAACCCCTTTTGTAGGGAGTCCCTGACCCTTGCCCCACCTCCTGATCAGAAACACCATCCAAGAAACTCCTAAGGGAGGCCCAGCATACCCACTTCCCAGCCTAATTTGAAGTCCTTCAAATCCTTGAAATCCCACTGGAGTTACACTGGAAGTGTGTTGGAGAGGGCTGTGGATTTTCAGTCCTATTAAGTTTATATGCTGGGGTGTAGGTACGTGCAAAATTACCATGTTTGCTGCACTGAGATCCAGTAGCTTAATAGGAAGTGTTTGAGTGAAGGCAAGTGTCTAGGTTCCATGCAGTTTTCCCCAACTCTGAAGATTCAGAAAAGGTTTCATCTGCTTCATTTGTCAGGAGTTTTGATTTGTTCTGTGATGACTTTGTTCATGTGAAGCGTGTACTCCATCTGCTGCTGCATTCTGGTGTGACTGTCAATTAGATCAATTTGACAGCTTCGGCTGTTTCACTGCAGGCCTATCTACAAGGGAGGTCTCTGCTGAAAAGGCAATGCTGTTCACCTTAGCCATCAATCTGATCGTAAACAGAATTGCACTAAACATATGGCCTGGAGTTTCCGCATGTTTTCCACCCAGGTATCAGCACAATCTGGGTGGAATCGACTGAAATAGGGCAAAAGATTGCAGAATTTAAAACGTAAGTTATGCCCATAACCACTCACTCTCTAGTATCTGCGATCTTTTACGCCGGTTCAAAAGTCAATTCACTCGAAGCAGTTCCCGCCCACAAAACTGGCCATGTCCCCAGGTCGGCACAGCGAGTTTTCAACGATTGCACCCGTTCGGGGGAGCTCTTCACATTAAGCCATCGTTAATGACCTGCAGCTGCAGTACCAGCCGTCAACTGAAGCCTCACTCAGGCCTGTTTCTCATACTGATGCTACAATTACTTTAAATTTGAATTTAGTCAATTGATCTGCCCTTAGTACATAGGGCCTGTGACCACTGATTGGGATGTTTCTTCAGCTGTAGCAATTACTTGAACACATTTTCAGTTTAAATTAGTTTAATTCAGTAATTTTAAGATCTCATTTGCCGTGTACCAGTCAATACTTGATCACGATTGATAACGCCGTTTGATTGCACTGATTCATGGGAGATGACACGTTCGGGCTATGTAAATGAGTTTGAGCGTAACTTCAGCTCGGCAAAACCGGCGCAGTGTCCAGCATAGAGTGCCCCTAGTGGAAATTCCTGGCCATAGAATGCCTGTAGGTTTCAGACACCGTACTGGATAGGATGCAATGGCTTTGCACACCTTAACTGAGTTCACTATGTGGCTATGCTGTGTTAGGGTAGCATCTCCACAGGCGTTTTCCCACTGTAACTTTGGCAGAAGATCAGCAGAAACTCCACAGAACTGCTGTAAATGGCCATTTAAACTGTCTGGCCAGGGCTTCCGCCGATCTTCCAGAGATCGGGTAAACCCATGAAAATTCTACCCAGTGGTTCCTCCAGGTTCCAAGGGCACTACAGAAAAGGACATCTCTGGTGTGGTTGGGATTCCACTTCGGCTCATGCCACACAGTTTGCTGCCAACTGTAGCTTTCGAATGGAGAGTAGCTTAGTTTCTCAACGTTGCAGGGGCTCACCAGACTGATGTTCCTACATCCCATTAGCTATCCTGGGCTAGCCATGGGAGATATATTGAGGAGGAAAAGCACTTGTCTCAATGTGGAGCAAGAAACATTCTTGCTGCAGAGGTCAAGGAGGTGATGGGAATAGCAGAGTATGGTCCATTATTTTTTCCCTCCTGTACTTAGTTATTCTCGGTTAATGTGGCCATTTAAATTGCACCAAAGTGGTAAGGATGCATATTCCTTTGGGGGTTTCATGAGGTGCCAATGCATTTTGTCCACACCCATCACTACCAATTTTTATAGACTCCTCCAAATGTACCTCGACATGTCACAGGAAACTGGTCTTTGCCACACAGACTGTCAGAGTTGTACCATCTGCTGCAGGGCAAACTGCTGACAAGTTCTTGTGAAAGTGATGGTTACCACAGTGTTAAGATTTCATGCTACTGGACCCTTCCGAGCCACTCCAAGAGATATTTGCCATTTCAGGTAGTTTAGAGTGCCCCTATGGTAGGTTACAGTTTATCAAGCCAATGACAAATACTATGTTTGCAAGGGGCTATGGAAAGAAGGCACCTGGATAGGAGCAGAGCCTTTATCGGGTGTTAGGGTTAACCTAGCGTGCAAGGCGTCGCATATTGCACACATAGGCACCAGGCTCATATCAATCCTATGGCCTGCACAAACAGCAAGGATCTGTACTCAATGTTCAGATAGTACCTGATCACATAAACCCCATTATGCATATCAATGGCCAATATCCAGGAATCAACCAGGACATCTTCATTATGCAGAAGTCCACAGTGCTTGTTTAATTTTTTTTTTAATTCATTCTTTGGATGTGGACCTTGCTGGCAAAGCCAGCATTTATTGCCCTGGAGAAGGTGGTGATGAGCCACCTTCTTGAAGAGCTGCAGTCCGTGTGGTGAAGGTACTCCCACAATGCTGTTGGGTAGGGACTTCCAGGATTTTGACCCAGTGATGAAGGAATTGCGATATATGTCCAAATCAGAATGGTGAGAGACTTGGAGTGGAACCTGGAGGTGATATTCTCATGCACCTGCTACCCTTGTCCTTCTAGGTGGCGAAGGTCATGGTTATGCTATGGATAGAATACACTGCAGCCACGGTACATCAGTGGTAGAGGGAGTGGATGTTTGAGAGTATTCAATCACACTCCTGACTTGTGTCTTGTAGGTAGTTGAGAAGCTCTGGGGAGTCAGGAGGCAAGTCACTCGCCTCAGAATACCCAGCCTCTGACCTGCTCTAGTAGCTGTGGTATTTACATGGCTGGTTCAATTGAGTTTGTGGTCAAAGGCAACCCCCAAGATGTTGATGTTGGAAGAGTTGGTAATAGTGATGCCATTGAATGTCAAGGGGAGGTGGTTGGACTATCTCTTGTTGGAGGTAGTCGTTTGCACCACACAAGTGTCAGGCAATGTTACTTGCCACTTATCAGCCCAAGGCTGGATGTTGTCCCGGTCCTGCTGCATGCACGGTTTCATTATCTGAGGAATTGCGAATGGAGTTGAACACTCTGCAATCATCAGCAAACAGCACTACCTTTGCCTTTTGTGATGGAGGGAAGGTTATTGAAGAAACAGATGAAGACAGTTGGGCCTAGAACACTGCCCTGAGGAACTCCTGCAGCAATATTAAGGGGCTGAGATGATGGCCCCCCCAACAACCAAAACCATCTTCCTTTGGGCTGAGTATGACTCCAGCCACTGGAGAGTTTTCCCCCAATCCCCACTGACTAAGTTGGACTAGGGCTCCTTGGTGCCACACTCGGTCAAATGCTGCCTTGATGTCAAGATCAGTCATTCTTACCTCACCTCTGGAATTCAGCTCCTTTGTCCATGTTTGGACCCAGGCTGTAGTGAGGTCTGGCAGAACCCAAACTGAGCATCAGTGAGCATTTGGGATGAAACAATACCATGGGCGTATCTGTTAGAAGATGAGGGCTAGCCTCTGAATCCATGGCTGCTAACCCCAGAGAAACGCTTTAACAGCAGAGGGAAGTCTAAGTATCTGTTTGCTGTTCCACCTCCACAGCAAGAACAGTATGCCCTCCAGCTTTGTCACAATGAAAGACTGTGTACAAAAGGGTAATGGTGGTGTGAAATACTTTAAATGGTTCCTACCAGAGGGTGCAGAGTTCCCTACTCAAGTATGTGTCATGCTTGATGGGGCCCCACAAGAAACATGTGCAGAAGTGAACAGCACACTGACCATCTTCTTGCTGATACCAGCAAATTTATTCTTCATTTGTAGCCAGTTATGACGGATCTGGGTGACTGCACTGACTTGACTGATCTCCCACTATGGAAATTGCACCTGTGCTTTTTCTGAAGGATGACCTTCAAATACTTCCCTGCCACCACTTGTTGCTCTTTAATGGCAAGCTGCAGCCCTTTAAGATCTATTGCTTTATCATATTTTATACTAATGGCTACTCTCAATTTCTTGTTTTTTTTAAAAAAAATCTATCCAGGATCATACTTTTATCCCCTTGTCCATGAGTCCCTACCTTATCAGGTCATTATCAGAAGCTTCTTGAAAGTTATAGATAAAGTGCAATTCCCTTTCATAGAAACATAGAAAATAGGAGCAGGAGTAGACCATTCAGCCCTTCTCGCCTGCTCCGCCATTCAATACGATCATGGCTGGTCCTCTATCTCAATACCATATTCCTGCTCTCTCCCCATACCCTGATGCCTTTTGTGTCTAGAAATCTATCTAGCTCCTTCTTAAATATATTCAGTGACTTGGCCTCTACAGCCTTCTGTGGTAGAGAATTCCACAGGTTCACCACCCTCTGAGTGAAGAAATTTCTCCTCAGCTCAGTCCTAAATGTCCTACCCCTGTATCCTGAGACTGTAACCCCTCGTTCTGGACCCCCCCCCCCCCAGCCAGGGGAAACATCCTCCCTGTATCCAGTCTGTCTAGCCCTGTCAGAATTTTATTTGTTTCAATGAGATCCCCTCCCATTCTTCTAAACTCGAGTGAACACAGGCCAAGTCGACCCAATCGCTCCTCATACGACAGTCCTGCC
This sequence comes from Heptranchias perlo, assembly GCF_035084215.1. NCBI lineage: Eukaryota > Metazoa > Chordata > Chondrichthyes > Hexanchiformes > Hexanchidae > Heptranchias > Heptranchias perlo. The sequence goes on from NC_090327.1 coordinate 94,373,349, forward strand.
ATCCCAGGTATCAGTCTGGTGAACCTTCGCTGCACTCCCTCTATGGCAAGTGTATCCTTTCTTAGGTAAGGAGACCAAAACTGCACACAATACTCCAGGTGTGGTCTCACCAAGGCCCTGTACAACTGCAGTAAGACATCCTTGCTCCTGTATTCAAATCCTCATGCAATGAAGGCCAACATACCATTTGCCTTCTTAACTGCTTGCTGCACCTGCATGTTTGCTTTCCATAATGTCAGTAATATATTTGAAAAACAGATCAACCAGCCATGATCCCCCCTTCTTGCCTCCTTGGCAGGGCTGCTCTTCATATCAATTTATGCTTTTCCAAGCATTTGAGCACTATAATCGCAAAATTTTTTCATAGATTTTTCCTTAAACAGATTTTGAAGTTACTGGTCTAAAGTTGCCAGTATGTCTTGAACCGTTTCAAAATATTCCTTGGGTCTCTCAAATTTAGCTAAAAATGTAGTCCAAATCCTGGAACTTCCCAATATTGTGGGAGCACCTTTACCACACAGACTGCAGCAGTTCAAGAAAGCAACCCTCCACCATCTGCTCAGGGCAACTAGGGACAGGCAATAAATGCTGCCCTTACCAGCAACAGCCACATCCTGAGAATGGTAAATACCAATTAAGAGTTTTCTATACTTTAAGACTCTTGGGTAGGCAAATGTTGTCTAGACCAGATAATTTGCCTACTTTAAGAATGTCTTACCTTTACATAACAGTATTTTATTATATGCATACTGTCTCGCTCCTTCTCTTCTATTCCTGGAAATGTGAGACCTAGGTAATCTTCCCTCCTCATCCGAAGTGAAGGCGAATGTACTAACCCATTATCCTTACCAATGGATGTACATAAGAAAAACCATTACTACTTTAGATTCAGCCATTTTATGTTCATTACTTCTTCTCACTGCTTTCCAATACTTCGGTTTGCATCTCTACTTAAACCACATTGAGATCAGTGGCCCTTAGTTTTGAATATTCCCTTTTCTCTTCAGTTAAAATAGCAGACAGATAACCTTAAAGGACACTTCTATTCAAGATAGTTACTAGCCTCAAAACAGGTGGTTAGTTTTATCCCTATTTTTGTAGGTTTTAAACCAACATTAAGGAAAAATCAAGTTTGACTGACAAGACAGTATCAAGTAAATACTACTTTTTTGGCTGAGTACCTTTTTCTTCTCAAATGCTTCATTTTACTCAGATATGGGACGATTGAATTATACATCCGATTATAACTACACTCACCTTCACTGATTCTGTTTCTGGCACAAGACTCTTTGGACTCTCATTTGATTCCACTATCCTTAAAGTCTTTTCGTCATTTGAATTCAAGACCTCTGGATCACCAAGTACTTGCAGGCTCACGTCTTCAGTACAAACAGCGTGATCCACACCGTTCTGGTCAAGATTACAATGAACAGCTGGGAAATGGAAGTATAATAATAAGACATAAATAATCATTTCAACTTAGCTACCATCAGCTGAAAAACAAGCTGTATTAATAGTTAGGCTGAAGAAAAAAAGTTCCCATTATAGAAAACGCTCCATACTTTTGCCAACATGCATATAGATCCCAAATGGGTAGTTGGGAAGCCCCTTTCTCTACAGAATAGTAAACATGATACAGTACCTTACCATTTCTAAATATTAGGACATCCTTGAAGAATGCTGGACCACCACTATAACTAGGTTTATTTCCACAATCTCGTCTTCTGATTACAGTTTTACTACGACCGCGACACTGTTCTAATAAGCAACTTCCGCTGAGCACATACCATCAATAAACCACGTTCATCTAATCCCAAGCTCAGCCAATTGATGTCTACAATTCTGAAACGTTAAGGCTGTCCTATTCTGGTGATATACATGATCAAATACGCAAATAGTGTTTTGCTGGATAAGAATATTCTCCTCAATTATTTTTTTCCTTGTGTGGAGGCAGAGGTAGCTTTGCTAGTGTCTTGCTATCCATGTTATACACCAGTGCTCGAAACAAGATCAAGCAAGTTACCAATCATAAACTAGAACCTGGAAACAGATGCATGCATGTCAACCTGGTCACAACAACTGCTGTTACTCAATTCTAGTAATAGATCTGCACAGGTTAAAAAACTTCACTCAATTTGTCCCACCCACCCACCAACGGACTGAATGGCGGCCTTCTGCGCTGTAACCATTCTATGATTCCCTACATATAGAGGCAAGTTTTTAAGCCAAATCTTATACTATTACAGACTGCTTAACAGAAGTGCTTGGAAGGATAATCAAAGATAAAGACGTTTGATATCCAACTGGCAATTTATCAAAGCTGTAGTTTAGAGTTTCAGCTGTAGGCCACTTTTTGATAAGTGTAAATCCATTTAAGAACATTTTGAATTAAATACATTGCTGCCACAGAGTAGCAAGTTAAGGATTTGCACTCAATTCCCACTTTAATCTCAGAAGTTAGTATGTATTTAGAAAAAGAAAAAAAAAATGGTACTCGGCTATTATTGAGAACAGCAAGATTCCCTGATTGAAGCAAAGTAGACAGGGGGGGAGTGGGGAAAAACTGTTAAAGCGCCAAATTCGAACCTCCTTGGCCAAAATCTTTACTACGGGGTCAGCCTTGGCTCAGTGACAGCACTCTCATCCGAATCAGAAGGTTGTGGGTTCAAGCTCCACTCCAGAGACTTGGAAATATAATCTGAGTTGACATTTCAGTACAGTTCTGAGGGAGTGATGTACTGTTGAAGATGCCATATTTTGTATGAGGCGTTAAATAGAGGCCCTATCTGACCTTTTCGGTGGGTGTAAAACATCCCGTGGCACTATTGTAAGATCAAGGGAATTCTCTCTGTTTCACTGGCTAACAATTATCCCTCAACCAACATCACAAACAGATTATCTGGTCATTTATCTCATCCGATTGGTGGGATTGGCTGCTGCATTTTCCTACATTAAAATGACAACATTTCAAAAAGTAATTCATTGGCTGTGTAGTGCTTTAGGACATCCTGAGGTTGTGAGAGACACTATAAATTCTAATAATCTAAAATACAGCACAACCGACATATTTGCAAGAACATAGACACCAAGAGGGTTCAGTGGTTATCGGGGAAAATATCATTACACTACCAGCTATGCACGTTGCGCAGATGAAAGTTACCATTAACAAAAAGAACATCTCACTCACAGGATACAGACCAAACGCCCGAGACACAACTGAAAAGGCAACCTCTCAATCTGAAAAGAAACATCAGCAAATTGAAGATTTACGAAAGCAGACGTGCATCTGAGGGCGAAAGCAACAGAATTTAGTATAAAATTAACTTTATTACGTTTGGCAGCCAAGTGTAGTTTTATAAAGCAGATCAGAAGCCCAAAATAAGTCATGTGGGAGGGATTTAGGTGACAACCAGCGAAACCCAACATGTAAAAGTGAACACACTAACACGATCTGCAACGAGACGGTGAACATAAGAACATAAGAAATAGGAGCAGGAGTAGGCCAATCGGCCCCTCGAGCCTGCTCCGCCATTCAATAAGATCATGGCTGATCTGATCCTAACCTCAAATCTAAATTCATGTCCAATTTCCTGCCCGCTCCCCGTAACCCCTAATTCCCTTTACTTCTAGGAAACTGTCTATTTCTGTTTTAAATTTATTTAATGATATAGCTTCCACAGCTTCCTGGGGCAACAAATTCCACAGACCTACTACCCTCTGAGTGAAGAAGTTTCTCCTCATCTCAGTTTTGAAAGAGCAGCCCCTTATTCTAAGATTATGCCCCCTAGTTCTAGTTTCACCCATCCTTGGGAACATCCTTACCGCATCCACCCGATCAAGCCCCTTCACAATCTTATATGTTTCAATAAGATCGCCTCTCATTCTTCTGAACTCCAACGAGTAGAGTCCCAATCTACTCAACCTCTCCTCATATGTCCGCCCCCTCATCCCCGGGATTAACCGAGTGAACCTTCTTTGTACTGCCTCGAGAGCAAGTATGTCTTTTCTTAAGTATGGACACCAAAACTGTATGCAGTATTCCAGGTGCGGTCTCACCAATACCTTATATAACTGCAGCAATACCTCCCTGTTTTTATATTCTATCCCCCTAGCAATAAAAGCCAACATTCCGTTGGCCTTCTTGATCACCTGCTGCACCTGCAAACTAACTTTTTGATTTTCTTGCACTAGGACCCCCAGCCATATTCCAGGAACTTCACGGAAAACAGCATATGACAACAGTGGAATACACAAGAGAAAGACCCGAGGAATTTCTACCAATAAACTGAAGGTTTTTGAAAACAGACGTTGAGCATTAAAAAGTCATTTTAAAATGACACTACAGATCTAAAACAGGCCTGTGTCACATTCACCATCTGCTTGCCATTCCAAGCTTAGAGGCACTCCAGTACTGAGGTACAGCATTTCAACAGCTTGCTGAATGCTTCCAACCTGTTGTGTTTTACAAGTCCCTTGGGGACCTTCTGAAAGGCCATTTTGAAAAACAATTCCCAATGTGGGCATTCCTTCTATAATTTTTCACTGAAAAGATAAATTTGTCTTCCAAGCTCCAGCCCTTAAATGTGACTCGGGTCCTACAAGATGTGTCCTGAAACCAACCACTAATGTACTTGCTCCATTCATCGTAATTAATTTCTAACTGTCAGAGCATAGAAAAACAGTTTTATATGAATTTAAACCCATGGTAGCTTTTAAGTTTTACAAATGCTTGAAATTGGATTCTAAATATACTTTTTTTTTGAAAAAAAGTATCTCAATGCCGGAGATTCTCTATTCTTTACATTCAATTCTGCATGTCCAATACAGAAACAGTGGGCTCAAAACATGATTCCACCAAGTGCTTCTGTTCACTGTTTTAGTCAGACAGCTTACAGACAAGTCTTGGAGCACCCAAATGGCCTGGAATTGATGACCAATCCAACGAGCGGTCAATTGTGCTCACGAGTGTTTCCATTCTGTTGGTTATGGCCAGCAAATGTAAGCTAACCAGCATCTGTAGGGGATTGCCAAGTGACATGTCTAAAGCTGGTTGGTCAGCGTCGCAGATAATGGATTAGTCCATCGATGGATGCCAGTTTATACAAAGTGGGCAGTATTAATATTCAATATAAAATGCTGTAGTTGAGCCCAAGACTGCTAACTTTTGGCACTATCCAGCATCGCCAGTACTGTAATAGAGTAGCATGAAGTTTCACCCGCAGCCTAGCCATTCTGCTTAGTACATACAGGTATTGCTGAAGACTAAACACTGCAGCAAAACAGAATTTCATATCACTTCTACAGTGATGTCATTGTCACAGTGGATATTGCTCACAAGGTAGATGAACAGTTTGACAATGTCAAGGTGGCATTTCCAACTTGTATACAACAGTGACCATGCAGATCTTTATTCTAGTCTAGAACCATCACCAAGGCCACTGATCAGCATTTTTCACTGAAAAGTGGACAGAAAATCACGAAATACAAACACCAAAACTCTGATTAAAAATGCCATAAAAAAGGACAGAATTTTACTTTTCAATCATAAACTGATGGGTCATAATAAATCAGGCAGAATCCTGTAATTTGATTGTAATGGATCAATTGGAGCCTCCAGGAATTAAATAATTAATCTCCTGGACACTGCTGCGAGCAACCCAGGAGAAAAATCATAGGGGCATTAAAAAGTTTTTTTCCCCTTATTTCCTTTGTACACTTTAGTGTATTAGGTATAGAAATATTGGAGATGGGGAAAAAATTACTGTTTGACTGGGCAGGTCAGTTGGAGGTCAGTCAAGGGTTCACTTACGGGAGTAGTTGATGCTGAGCCTGAGGAATATTTTCCAAAGTCCAAAAACACAACTGATCAAAGCAAAAATCACAGAATCCAGTTCAATCGAGAATTTGAGTGGCCTAACTATCACATAAACCAGCTGGGACAAATTCTCACTTCTGTGGCAGAAACCTGAATCTATACCTTAATAATCTCTAGATTTAATTTCTTGGGTGCCCTTCCTATCAGCTGCCCTCCTCCACCATTCACAAACTCCAATTAATCCAAACTCCATGGTCTGAGGGCTCTGTTGTCCGAAGCCTCATACTCCAACTCTGTCTTTATCAAGCTTCACAGACACTTTATCCCCAGCACATCACTTCCAAATCCCTCCACAGTCTCACCCTATCTTAGCTGAATCACCTTCTATAGCTGTATGTCCCATCTTCTATCTCTGGTAGATTGATTGTCCCCTACACCCTGGTTCCAGCATCAGAAGCCAATCTTTCAATCATAATGCCACTGCTCATTGGAACTCCCTACCTAAACCCACTCGGATTTTAAAAGCAATATTTTGAAGGGAGGGAAGTAAAAAAAGACACTTGTTACATTTGCATCCTGGTCTCCTGCTTTTTTTAAAAAAAAAATCTTTCTATCTATTGCTTGAAATTCTACTCTCCCCATAATGCTCTGAGATGTTCTTCCACATGAAGAATGTTATATAAATGCCAGTAGTTCAAAGTGTGAGCTACCAAAGACTACCACTTTATTTCACTAAAGAAAGGTTTGTTGACTTACAAATGGCATAGTTACGAGTGAGTTTTTGAAGATATGGTAAACACCATTGAGAGCATGTGCCTCTCGCTGAAATAGATCTCCCTCAATTTTTTTCTGTATTTCACAAATGTATCTGAGCCTCTCAATTTACAGCATTAACCTTACTACCCTTTTCTGAACCTTTTGCAATTTAATTGCCTTGTTTGATGGAAGAGGGCTAAATCTTAACACCATATTTATATAAGGTTTAGAACTGCAAACTGCACGGTGTGCGGACTACACAGTGTGCTGCTGAGAGTTTGGTAAGTGTGGGAGTTCAGTGAAGTGGGGGAAGGAGGTGCTGCTTTGCCTTGCTTTTCCGAACTTTTCCCGCAGAGCGGCAGTGGACCTGAGAGTAGAAGACTGAGATTGGGGATTAGAAGCAGCAGCAGACCAACAAGAGACAACTACTGTGCGACATCACAGGTGAGGCAGGAGAGTCCGAGAGGTGAGCAGAGTATAAAAGGGGAGACCGAGAGCGGGAAGAGAGTCTAAAAGTCTAAGGCAAGTCATGGCAGCACAGCTCGCACCCGTGATATGCTCCTCCTGCACTATGTGGGAAGTCATGGACACTACCAGTGTCGCTGGCGACCATGTGTGCCGGAGGTGTGTCCAGCTGCAGCTACTGGCTAACCGTCTTTCGGAGCTGGAGCTGCGGGTGGATTCACTGTGGACCATCCGCGATGCTGAGACTATCGTGGATAGCACGTTCAGTGAGGTGGTCACACCGCAGGTAAAGAATACGCAGGCAGAAAGGAAATGGGTGACCGCCAGGCAGAGTAAAAGGACTAGGCAGGTAGAGCAGGAGTCCCCTGGGGCCATCTCCCTCGGATTCTGTTGGGGGAGATGGATTCTGTTGGGGGAGATGGATTCTGTTGGGGGAGATGGATTCTGTTGGGGGAGATGGATTCTGTTGGGGGAGATGGATTCTGTTGGGGGAGATGGATTCTGTTGGGGGAGATGGATTCTGTTGGGGGAGATGGATTCTGTTGGGGGAGATGGATTCTGTTGGGGGAGATGGATTCTGTTGGGGGAGATGGATTCTGTTGGGGGAGATGGATTCTGTTGGGGGAGATGGATTCTGTTGGGGGAGATGGATTCTGTTGGGGGAGATGGATTCTGTTGGGGGAGATGGATTCTGTTGGGGGAGATGGATTCTGTTGGGGGAGATGGATTCTGTTGGGGGAGATGGATTATCAGGGGAAAGCAGCAAGAGCCAGGTTCGGGGCACCACAGGTGGCTCTGCTGCACAGGAGGGGAGGAAGAAGAGTGGCAGGGCTATAGTGATAGGGGATTCAATTGTAAGGGGAACAGGTAGGCGTTTCTGCGGCCGCAAACGTGACTCCAGGATGGTATGTTGCCTCCCTGGTGCTAGGGTCAAGGATGTCACGGAGCGGCTGCAGGGCATTCTGGAGGGGGAGGGTGAACAGCCAGTAGTCATGGTCCATATTGGTACCAACAACATAGGTTAAAAAAAGGGAGGAGGTCCTGCAAGGTGAATTTAAGGAGTTAGGAGATAAATTAAAAAGCAGGACTTCAAAAGGTAGTGATCTCAGGATTACTACCGGTGCCACGTGCTAGTGAGTATAGGAACAGGAGAATAGACAGGATGAATGCGTGGCTGCAGGGATGGTGTAGGAGGGAGGGATTTAGATTCCTGGGACATTGGGACCGGTTCTGGGGAAGGTGGGACCTGTACAAGCGTGACGGGTTACACCAGAGCAGGACCGGGACAAATGTCCTCGCGGGGGTGTTTGCTAGTGCTGTTGGGGAAGGTTTAAACTAGAGTGGCAGGGGGATGGGAACCTGAGAGGGGAGTCAGAAGGGAATAAAGTTGAGAGCAGCAAGAGAGGGGAAGACCCAGGGGAAATCTACAATACAAATAGTACAAACAGTTGTTCAAGAACAAGTGAAAGGGAAAAGCATAGAGCAGCGGAAAGAAAGTGTACTTTAGGCACGACAGATAAAATGAAAACTAGAAGGCGTAAGGCGATTAACCCAGCATCAAAGCTGTGGCAGGGGGTTGGGAACCTGAGCAGGGAGACAGAGGAAAGCGTATCAGGAAGGGACAGAAGGTATGGAGTAAAAGGTAAAGTGTTAAAAAAGGAAAAAGCAGGAACTAAGTGTCACAAAACATATTTGAAAGTTCTTTATCTGAATGCACGTAGCATTCGTAACAAAATGGACAAGTTAAAGGCACAAATAACGACGTATGGGTATGATCTTGTGGCCATTACAGAAACATGGCTGCAGGGTGACAATGACTGGGAATTATGCCAGGGTATTTAACAATAAGGAAGGACAGGCAGGAAGGAAGGGGAGGTGGGGTGGCTATGTTAATAAAGGAAGGAGTCACTGTAATACAGAGAAAATATATTGGGACAAAGGATCAGGATAATGAAACAGTTTGGGTAGAGATAAGGAATAATAAGGGGCAAAAAACACTAGTGGGCGTCGTATATAGGCCTCCTAATAGTTGCAACTCTGCTGGAAGAAGTATTAATCAGGAAATAGTCGGGGCATGTAATAAGGGAACAGCTATAATTATGGGGGATTTTAACTATCATATTAACTGGACAAATCAAAATGGGCAGGGTAGCCTTGAGGAAGAGTTTATTGAATGTATTAGGGATGGATTTCTTGAGCAGTATGTAACTGAACCTACAAGGGGGCAAGCAACCTTGGACCTGGTCCTGTGTAATGAGCCAAGATTAATTAATAATGTCCTAGTTAAGGATCCCCTTGGAATGAGTGACCATAACATGGTTACATTCCATATCCAATTAGAGGGTGAGAAGGTTGGTTCTCAAACAAGCGTACTGAGCTTGAATAAAGGAGACTATGATGGTATGAGAGCGGAATTGATTAAAGTGGACTGGGAAAATAGTTTAAAGGGTAAGACGGTACATGAACAGTGGTGTTCATTCAAGGGTTATTTTACAACTTTCAAAAAATATATATTCCACTGAGGAAAAAAGGGTGTAAAAGAAATGACAGCCATCCGTGGCTAAGTAAAGAAATTAAGGATAGTATCCAACTAAAAACAAGGACATATAAGGTAGCCAAACTTAGTGGGAGGATAGAAGATTGGGAAGTCTTCAAAAGACAGCAAAAAGTAACAAAAGGATTGATTAAGAAAGGGAAGATAGATTATGAAAATAAATTAGCAAAAAATATAAAAACAGATAGCAAGAGTTTCTACAGTTATATAAAAAGAAAAAGGATGAGACCGGGAAATTAATGGTGGGAAACATTGAGATGGCAAAAATGCTGAACAAATATTTTGTTTCAGTCTTTACAGTAGAGGACACTAAGAATATCCCAACACTGGACAAACAGGGGGCTCTGGGGTGGGGGGGGGGGAAGAGGAGCTAAATATGATTAAAATCACTAAGGAATTGGTACTCAGTAAATTAATGGGACTCTAGGCGGATAAATCCCCTGGACTTGATGGCTTACATCCTAGGGTCTTGAGGGAAGTGGCAGTAGGGATTGTGGATGCTTTGGTAATAATTTTCCAAAATTCTCTGGACTCGGCAAAGGTCCCGGCAGATTGGAAAACTGCTAATGTAACACCCTTATTTAAAAAGGGTAGTCGGCAGAAGGCTGGAAATTATAGACCAGTTAGCCTAACATCTGTGGTGGGTAAAATTTTGGAATCTATTATTAAGGAGACAGTAGCGGAACATTTGGATAAACATAATTTAATAGGACAAAGTCAGCATGGCTTTACGAAGGGGAAGTCATGTCTGACAAATTTGCTTGAGTTCTTTGAGGATATAACATACAGGGTGGATAAAAGGGAACCAGTGGACGTAGTGCATTTGGACTTCCAGAAGGCATTCGACAAGGTGCCACATAAAAGATTATTGCTCAAGATAAAGAATCACTGGATTGGGGGTAATATTCTGGCATGGGTGGAGGATTGGTTATCTAACAGGAAGCAGAGAGTTGGGATAAATGGTACATTCTCGGACTGGCAACCTGTAGCCAGTGGTGTTCCGCAGGGGTCGGTGCTGGGTCCCCAACTCTTTTCAATCTATATTAACGATTTGGAGGAGGGGACCGAGTGTAACATATCAAAGTTTGCAGATGATACAAAGATGGGAGGGAAAGTAGAGAGTGAGGGGGACATAAAAAACCTACAAGGGGATATAGACAGGCTGGGTGAGTGGGCGGAGATTTGGCAGATGCAATACAATATTGGAAAATGTGAGGTTATGCACTTTGGTAGGAAAAATCGGAGAGCAAGTTATTATCTTAATGGCGAGAAACTGGAAAGTACTGCAGTACAAAGGGATCTGGGGGTCCTAGTGCAAGAAAATCAAAATGTTAGTTTGCAGGTGCAGCAGGTGATCAAGAAAGCCAACGGGATGTTGGCTTTTATTGCTCGGGGGGATAGAATATAAAAACAGGGAGGTATTGCTGCAGTTATATAAGGTATTGGTGAGACCGCACCTGGAATACTGCATACAGTTTTGGTGTCCATACTTAAGAAAAGACATACTTGCTCTCGAGGCAGTACAAAGAAGGTTCACTCGGTTAATCCCGGGGATGAGGGGGTGGACATATGAGGAGAGGTTGAGTAGATTGGGACTCTACTCATTGGAGTTCAGAAGAATGAGAGGCAATCTAATTGAAACATATAAGATTGTGAAGGGGCTTGATCGGGTGGATGCGGTAAGGATGTTCCCAAGGATGGGTGAAACTAGAACTAGGGGGCATAATCTTAGAATAAGGGGCTGCTCTTTCAAAACTGAGATGAGGAGAAACTTCTTCACTCAGAGGGTAGTAGGTCTGTGGAATTTGCTGCCCCAGGAAGTTGTGGAAGCTACATCATTAAATAAATTTAAAACAGAAATAGACAGTTTCCTAGAAGTAAAGGGAATTAGGGGTTACGGGGAGCGGGCAGGAAATTGGACATGAATTTAGATTTGAGGTTAGGATCAGATCAGCCATGATCTTATTGAATGGCGGAGCAGGCTCGAGGGGCCGATTGGCCTGCTCCTGCTCCTATTTCTTATGTTCTTATGTTAGAACCCCAACCCCCATCCATCTTCAGTTAAATGTCAAGTGATATGACCTAGCATTAGTTTTGGTCATAATACCTTCACACGGAGTGAAAACTTGAAGTTAGCAATAAATCACAACCATCTTTTTTGATCTTTGTTAATGTGTATACATACAATGAAGGGGTACACATTTCATAGTTCCTTTTCTAGCATGCATTATTTTACATCCAATTAAAAAAATTATATGCTTAAATGGTGGTTGGAGGGGAGGGGATGCACTGAGAAATCCTTTCATTTCTTCACATAGAAAGATGAGATGTTTTACTTCCAACTGAACAGGTGGACAGGGCTCAGTTTAAAGTCTGATCTGAAAGATGGCACCTCCAACAGCGCAGCTTTCCCTCGATACGGCACAGAATGTCAATCTCAATGATGCACTTAATCCTGGAATAGGGCTTGAACCCACAAACTTTAAAATTCAGAGAAAAAAATAAAGACAGATTCAATTTCAAGAAAAACTTTGGAATATTTGTCCCCGACCAGATTCAGGAGACCATGGCACATCACTAGGCATACTTAAACTAATACCTCCTCTACCCCTTACCCAAAAACAAACATTTTAAAAGAAATTGGAATATATTTGACCAAAAGTCTTATCCTATTTTACCTCCAATACCTTTCAATTAGCCCAAAAAATTTAGAGAAAACAATTTAGAAACTCAAGCTCACCTGAGCTCTAAATTCTACTTTATAAAACTACAGAATCCCAGACCAAAATTTAACTGCCCCTCTGCTTCAGTTCCACACAGCAGACCACAAACGGGTTGCTAAGTATCTCAATAGCAGATCTGACCCGAGTGAGAAAAGTAGTTATGATTCTGCTGTTCTCACATTGAAGTGAAATGCTTTGCCTAAATTTAAACACCCAGGTTGTTGGAGTCATATTATAAACCAGCTCCTTTTTAAAAACTGACCATTTACTAGAGTGGCCACAAGAACTGCTGCTCAAGTTTGAGTGGTTCCATGCAAAGGAGTCTACAGCCTCATCCATTCCTTCCTCTGTGGTATTAGTGTTCAGACAAAATGACAATTTACAGCATACAGAAGCAGATAATGTTGACCAAAGTTAACCAGTCTTAATAATTGAAGTCATTGCAGTCTTTGCAACTCATTAACACAACATGCCATCTTACTAGAGTGCCCACAGGCAGACAGTTACAGCTTTCTAAGACATGTATGAATGAAAGCTTAGAAGGGGTCTATGTGACTTTGGTGAGTTAAGCCATCTGAAGTGGGATTCTCTTTGTGGTAGCTTTGGTACCCTATAGTGATGCGAATAACTTGCCTAAGCTAGTTGCATTGCCATGAGCTGTCCACATATGGAGAAATTCAAGACTGCAAAATGTTAACAGCATGAGTTTAAACAATAAGAAAAGCACTGTAGAACAGTGAAAGTTAGAGTATGTGCCAGTTTAGCTAATTAAAGCCGCCAGTTGATTGCAGGCATGTTCTAGAGGTGACCACAGAGCCTCACTGTTGTGGTATTCCATTTTCCCTTCCACCATTTCAGGTAGGGCCCAAATGAGTTTCTCACTGGGAATGTGTCTACCTTTGCTTTTTGGAAGAGAAGGAGCAATGGATGAATGGCGGGTGTGTCAGGCAGCACCAGAGATGTACAGTACACATCCGCAACAGAATATACAGGCAGGAATGCACATAGAATCATACTGCACAGGAGGCCATTCGGCCCAACGTACCAGTTCTGGCTCTATCCAATTAGTTCCATTTCCCTGGCTCTTTTCCCCAAAGCCCTGCAATTCTTTTCCTTTCACATTTGTTAGAGAATCTGCTTGTGGAAGCTGTGCTTTGCTTCGAAGTGGTCATTGAGTTATGCCTATGCTGCAGGCATGTAAGTGCTGTTAGGGTCACAACTACCCTAACTTTCACATTACAGAATTGTTCCAGGATGTTACCACAGACTAGGTTTGCCAACTCGGACACATTCCGGGAGGTTTCTGCCAACGAGATGCCTGGTCCGTTTTGAGGGTCAAGTCAGGTTTTATTTACATAGTGCAAACGGGTGGAAAATAGACACCCTAGGCAACCCGCCGGCTCCGGAATGTGCAATCAGGCTCCTCTTAGTTACAACTTACCTTCTGGGCTCCTATTCTAGCTGAAACTGTAGAGCATGCGCCGCATATGCTCAGCCTAGTTCAGTCCTAGAACGGCAATCGGGGTCCAATGTACATCATAGGACCCCAAATCAATAGCAAAATACTGCAGATGCCGGAAATCTGAAATAAAAATAGAAAATGCTGGAAAAGCTCAGCAAGTGAGGCAGCATCTGTGGAGAAAGAAACAGAGCTAACGTTTCAGGTCGAAGACCGTTCGTCAGAACCCCAATTTGCATATTGAAAGAGTCCACCGCCTGACGCAGGCGAGTACTTTGGCTGTGGAGTGATAAGCTCTTGGGAAGATAGCGGCGGCTAGAACGGGGCAGCAAGTCAAACTCCACTATGTTCGGGGTGCTACCACCTTGTTTCAGCCAGGCAGGAGGCCTCAAAATATTCCCTCGCCGATATTGTTAGGTATGTTAATCGCCTGGGTTGTTCACAGCAAAGTATGGGAGATTCATTTAATTCCTGGAGACTGCAGGACAATCCCGGAGGGTTGTCAACCTTACCAGGCACACATGCACGTCATGATGCACAGTTTACATCTCCTGTCTCATAAATTTTAATTAGAAATCATAACGAGTGTGCCTTGTGCCTCCCTTTGGTGCCAGTGTATGAAGTCAGTGCTCTTAAGCCTAGCCTTGTACTTCTAGCTGCTACCTCAGTGGTAGGAATACATGAGATGGCTGCCATTATGTAGCACTATGAGCCTTCTGGGATTGAGGTGGCCCTCGTCACGGTAGCCAAGTCCTGAGTTGAACCTGCTGTAAGCCACACATCATTCTGCTCTGTTCACAACCTGGCCCGGCTTTCTTTCTGCCACTGAGGGGAGAGGTTGGGGGTGGGGGCGGGGGAGGTCAGTGAGTCATTCATTGCATTCTATGTTCTGTTCTTGTAGCCAATGTTGAGGTCACTGGTCAAGCCAGTTATGCTTTTCATCAATGGTGACCCTCGTGTCATCAGTAGTGGGGCTTCAGCAATTGTGACGCTATTGAACGTCAAAGAAAATGGTTGGGCCTTTTCTCGGTGGAGATGGTCATTGCCTGGCACTAATAAACCATGAATGTTACCTGCCACTTGTCAGCCCAAGCCTGGATGTTGTCCAGGTTCTGCTGCAGGCTTGCATGGACTGCTCCATTATAGCAAGAGCTGTGAATGGAGCTGAACACTGTACAATCATTATCGAACAGCCCCATTCCTGACCTTAAAACAGATGGAAGCTCATTGATAAAGCAGCTGAAGATGTGTGGGCCAAGGACATTGCCCCCAGGAACTCTGGTAGCAACATCCTGGGGCTACAAAGATTGGAGTCTGGCAACCAGAAATGACTCCAGCCACAGGAGGGTTTTATTAGGGCTCTTGGTGCTCTATTTGTCAAGTGTAGCTACTGTCACCAATGGCTTGAGCATCCTGCTAGTGGATGCCTCCAACTGATTGAGAAATTAAATTAAAAGGTGTGATGTTAGATGAGCAATGGCAAACATTTAAAGAAATATTTCATAATTCTCAGTGAAGATTCATTCCAATAAGAACTAAAAACTCCACAGGGAAAATTGATCCATCTGTGGCTAATTAAAGAAGTTAAGAATAATTAGATTAAAAGAGGCTTATAATGTTGCCAAGACAAGTAGTAAGCCTGAGGATTGGGGGGAGTTTTAGAAACCAGCAACGGATGACCAAAAATTGATAGAGGGAGAAATTAGAATAGGAGAGCAAACTAGCAAGAAATATAAAAAAACAGATTGTAAGAGCTTCTACAAGAACATAAAAGGGAAGAGAGAGTAGCGAAAGTAAACCTGGGTCGCTTCGAGGCTGAGACAAGAGAAATTATAATGGGGAATAAGGAAATGGCAGAAACATTAAACAAATATTTTGTAATTATTAGTAAAGTACTGGAGAAATTAATGGGATTAAAAGCCGACAAATCCCCCAGATCTGATGGCCTACATCCCAGGGTTCTAAAAGAGGTGGCTGCAGAGATAGTGGATGCATTGGTTGTGATTTCCAGAATTCCCTAGATTCTAGAATGGTCCCTGTGGATTAGAAGGTAGCAAATGTAACACCGCTATTCAAGAAAGGAGGGAGAGAAAACAGGGAACTACAGACCGTTATTAAGGACATGGTAACAGGGCACTTTACCTAATCATATGATTTTCTGAGTCAACGTGGTTTCATGAAAGGGAAATCACGTTTGACAAATTTATTAGAGTTTTTGAGGTTGTAACTAGCAGAGTAGATAAAAAGGGAACCAGTGGATGTAGTATATTTGGATTTTCAAAAGATATTTGATAAGGGGCCACACAAAAGGTTGTTACACAAGTGACTCCTGCTACTGAGCACCAAGGTGAACTTGTTATCTGCTGGGCCTGTTAGTGGGTTTCTTTTAATTTTGAAATTTAAAGGCAACTTATACAATATAATAGAATAAATAGACCAGTGAGGCAGCACGGAGTCTGCGGAGAGCAGTGTGTAAGGACATTTTATTAAATGAGCCCATTCTCTGCATAGATCAAAGTGCAGGGGCTGTTGCTCAGTGGGATCATTTTAAGAACATAAGAAATAGGTGTGGTCTCGCCAAGGCCCTGTATAGTTGAGGTAGGACATCTTTGCTCCTATGCTCATGTACGGGGACACCCCGGTCCCTTTGAACATCAGCATTTCCCAGTCTCTCACCATTTAAAGAATACTCTGCATTTCTGTTTCTCCTACCATAGTTCTTTGAGGAAGTAACGGGCAGGGTAGATAAAGGGGAACCAATGGATGCAGTATATTTGGATTTCCAAAAGGCATTTGATAAGGTGCCACATAAAAGATTACTGCCCAAGATAAGAGCTCATGGTGTTGGGAGTAATATACTGGCATGGATAGAGGATTGGCTAACTAACAGAAAACAAAGAGTGGGGATAAAAGGGTCATTTAAAAAATAGCAATCTGTAACTAATGGGGTGCAGCAGGGATCAGTGCTGGGGCCTCAACTATTTACAGTCTATATCAATGAGTTGGATGAAGGAACAGAGTGTCTTGTGGCCAAATTTGCTGATGATACAAAGATAGGTGGAAAAGCAAGTTGTGATGAGGACACAAAGTATCTACAAAGGGATACTGACAGGTTAAGCGAATGGGCAAAAATTTGGCAGATGGAATATAATGTGGGAAAATGTGAAGTCATCCACTTTGGGAGGAAAGATAGAAAGGCGAGATATTATTTGAATGGAGAGATACTGCGAAATGCTGTGGTGCGGAGGGATCTGGGTGTCCTCGTGCATGAGTCGCGGGGGGGTCGGCATGCAGGTGCAGCGGGTAATCCGGAGGGCGGACGGAATATTGGCCTTTGTTTCTGGGGGGATGGAGTGTGGAAGCGGGGAAGTCGTGCTGCAACTGTACGGGGTGCTGGTGAGACCACACCTGGAGTACTGCGTACAGTTCTGGTGCCCTTATTTAAGGAAGGATATACTTGCATTGGAGGCAGTTCAGAGAAGGTTCACTAGGTTGATTCTGGGTATGGAAGGGTTGTCTTATGAGGCAAGATTGAACAGGTTGGGTATATACTCACTGGAATTTAGAAGAATGAGAGGAGATCTTATTGAAACATACAAAATTCTGAGGGGACTCGATAGGATAGATGCTGAGAGGATGTTACCCCTCATGGGGGAATCTAAAACTAGGGGCCATAGTCTCAGAATAAGGGGTTTCCCGTTTAAGATGGAAATGAGGAGGAATTTCTTCTCCCAGAGGGTCGTGAATCTCTGGAATTCTTTACCCCAAAAAGCTGTGGAGGCTGAGTCATTGAATACATTCAAGGCTGAGTTAAACAAATTTTTGATCAGCAAGGGAGTCAAAGGACGTGGGGAAAAGGCAGGAAAGTGGAGTGGAGGTAAAAGTCAGATCAGCCATGATCTCATTGAATGGCGGAGCAGGCTCGAGGGGCTGAATGGCCTACTCCTGCTCCCATCTCTTATGGTCTTATAAGATAAGGGCTCTTGGGGTTGGGGGTAGTATATTAGCATGGATAGAGGACTGGTTAACGGACAAAAAACAAAGAGTAGGAATAATCAGGTCATTTTCAGGTTGGCAGGCTGTAACTAGTGAGGTGCCGCAAGGATCAGTCCTTGGGCCTCATATTAATGACCTAGATGAAGGCACCGAGTGTAATGCATCCAAGTTTGCTAACGATACAAAAGGTAGGTGGGGAAAGTAAGCTGTGAGGAAGACACAGTCTGCAAAGGGATATAGACAGATTAAGTGAGTGGGCAAGAAGGTGGCAGATGGAGTACAATGTGGGGAAATGTGAGGTTATTCACTTTGACAGGAAGAAACGTTGGTATTCAGAGAAATTTGGGTGTCCTTCTACATGAAACACAAACTTAACATGCAGGTACAGCAAACAATTACGAAGGCAAATGGTACATTGCCCTTTATTACAAGGGGGTTGGAGTACAAGAGTAAGGAAGTCTTGCTACAATTGACCAGGGCTTTGGTGAGACCACACCCGGAGGACTGTGTACCATTTTGATCCCCTTACCTAAGGAAGGATATACTTGCCTTAGAAGCGGTGCAACAAAGGTTCACTAGATTGATTCCTGGGATGAGAGGGTGGTCCTATGAAGAGAGACTGAGTAAAATCGGCTTATATTCTGTGGAGTTTAGAAGAATGAGAGGACATCTCATTGAAACATATAAAATTCTGAGGGGGCTTGACAGGGTAGATGATGAGGTTGTTTTCCATGGCTGGAGTGTCTAGAACTAGGAGGCGTTGTCTTAAGATAAGGGGTCGGCCATTTAGGACTGAGATGAGGAGGAATTTCTTCACTCAGAGGGCTGTGAATCTTTGGAATTCTCTATCCCAGAGAGCTGTTTGTGCTCAGTCGTCGAGTAGGAATTTCTTCACTCAGAGGGCTGTGAATCTTTGGAATTCTCTATCCCAGAGAGCTGTTTGTGCTCAGTCGTCGAGTATATTCAAGGCCGAGATAGATAGATTTTTGGACTCTAGGGGAATCAACGGATATGGGGGATCAGGCGGGAAAGTGGAGTTGAGGTCGAAGATCGGCCATGATCTTATTGAATGGCACAGCAGGCTCGAGGGGCCGTACGGCCTGCTCCTGCTTCTATTTCTTATGTTCGTAACTGAGCTACCATCTGTCTGTAGCAACAAGTGACTCTCTGTAAACATTTTTATTTTATTTTGGAGCAGGAACCGCAAGATGCAGATCCAGAGGATCTTCAGCTAAGAAGCAATTCAATCTGACCCTTCGGCCAGAAAAGTTTTCACGTGCCACCAGAAACTGGTTCTGCTCATTCATGCTCTGCATAAACGACCACACTTCAACTCCCTGAGCTGGTGCTTGTGAGAACGAGTGAGTGAGCGCTGCATAGTGCTGGCAGGGCCAGAATTATTGGGGATTGCATGTTCTTCCACAACCACATCTAGGATGTCGAAAGTAGGAAGAGAGGTTACAAAGGTTTCCTGATAAGCATGGTTCACATGCAACTTACAGAAGGAACAAGGCGAGGGTTTCATAATAAAAACAGAAAATGCTGGAAACACTCAACAGGTCAGGCAGCATCTGTGGAGAGAGAAACAGAATTAAAGAGTTAAGGTGTCAGGTCGATGACCTTTCATCAGAACATCATGAGGGTTTCATGGTGTGGTTTGGTAACAGCTAATGCAGGATAAGGAGGAAGATAAGCAGAAACTACAGCTAATACTATTGCCCAATTTTCCAGTCTTTGACGCCCTCTATGGTCACCCAAGGTGTGATTGGCTTCTTCCTCAGATGAGGTCACTGGGCAGCCACCAAACACGTCACTCAAGTTATAGGCTATAGTCTCCTTGCAAAAGATGAGAAATGCATTTTGTTACCATGTCATGCAGCAAAACAAAGGTGTCAGCGGTAACAGACGCAACAAGCAATTACATTCCATGCACAGCATTTTGTGGGGGTGAATGCATGCACAGCATTTTGTGGGGGTGAATGCATGCACAGCATTTTGTGGGGGTGAATGCATGCACAGCATTTTGTGGGGGTGAATGCATGCACAGCATTTTGTGGGGGTGAATGCATGCACGGCTATGGGTGAAGAAGTATTTCAGCTAAAAACTGGGTATGTACTGCCTCATGGGCACTAATGGTAAGCACGTCAAGAACTTTAATAAAAAGGGACTGGGGGTGTAGGTCCTCATTCTTTAAATGTGGGGCCAGGAGGAGGACTCTTGCTCCTCCTGGTTCCACATTCAGCTAAGTAAATTTTTAAAAACATACATTTTTGGTAGCCGGCCAAGGTCTGGTTTAACTGAGTGCTGCCAGCGCTGCTGCCAGTTGTGTCAGAGCAAACCAATGTTGCAGCGGGGGCCTCAAATGGGCGTTAGGCTCCTTGTTTGCCTAACGACCATTCACGGTGTGGACGCTGGACACCTTTTTCCCCCCCCCCCGTCACCAACATGACGGGTGGCATACTGTCAGGTGGAAGTGCGCATGCGCTTCCTGCCTACCATACTGGGGGCTTAGTGGGCTGGTTAGCGCTTGGAAAAAAAACAGGTGCTGCACAGCCTAATTTATAGGCCAAATACAATTTCATGGGAGTTTTCAATCATTGCATCTTGTTAGGAATAGAACAGGAGCCAATGAAAAGATGCATGCAGACCTTGAAAACCTTGAACTGTTGCCAAACAGGGATCAATCAATTCATGGGTCACAAGCTGGAAAAGAAAGGCATGTTGCAAGCCTTCATTGTTGCTACACTAAGAAAAATCTGCTTGCATCTAAAGACTTGAGTAATGCACTGTCCAGGGCCTCAATATGCAATAAATCAATATTGTAGGCACAGGAACTTATGCAATCATAAAATATTGACCATTTTCTCCCTTGCCATATAAAAAATTAGTCTCCTATTCAGTGCAACTTACAAGGATAGGAAAGTTGCATTATACTATCAATACTAATGCAATAATTTATAGTTTACTGTGCAGATCACCTATGGCCAAATTGTATACTTGATTCTAAATACATGGTGAAGTAAAATTTTGTATTTCTGCTACTAAATGTAGAATAATGGCTTTTGGGGAATGAAAATGTGACTACTGGACAGAGCTTGTAATGGCCTCCAACTGCAGCAGGTTAAAGAAGTCATCTGAACTGCATGATTGCACAATAGCAGACAGGCAGAAACAAGGTCTAGTGCGTGCAGGGGTACTACTGGTGTTTAGTCAGTCAAACACACGCAAGCACAAGGACCTGAATGGGCAAAACTGTGGCAAATGGATTTCAATGTAGGCAAGTGTGAGGTCATCCACTTTGGACCTAAAAAGGATAGATCAGAATACTCTCTAAATGGTGAAAAGCTCAAAACAGTGGAGGTCCAAAAGAGACTTGGGGGTCTATGAACACAGATTGTTAAAATGTCATGAACAGGTACAGAAAGTAATCAAAAAGGCTAATGGAATGCTGGCCTTTATATCTAGAGGACTAGAGTACAAGGGGATAGAAGTTATGCTGCAGCTATACAAAACCCTGGTTAGACCACACTTGGTGTACTGTTTTCAGTTCTGGGCACCGCAGCTTAGGAAGGATATATTAGCCTTGGAGGAAGTGCAGCTTAGATTTACCATAATGATACCTGGACTCCAAGCATTAAATTACAAGGAGGGATTACATAAACTAGGGTTGTATTCCCTGGAATTTAGAAGATTAAGGGGTGATCTGATCGATGTTTTCAAGATATTAAAGGGGAACTGATAGTTTCTCTCTTATCTATCCTATTTCCTCTGGTTGGGGAGTCTAGGACTAGGGGACACAATCTAAAAATTAGAGCCAGGACTTTCGGGAGTGAAGTTACACACAAAAGGGTGGTAGAAATTTGGAACTCTCTTCTGCAAACGGCAGTTGATACTAGCTCAATTGTTAATTTAAAATCTGTTATTGATAGATTTTTGTTAACCAAAGGTATTGAGGGATTATGGGACAAGGCCCATATGCAGTTAGGTCACAGATCAGCCATGATCTCATTGAATGGCAGAACAGGCTCAAGGGGCTAAATGGCCTGCTCCAGTTCCTATATTCCTGGATAGGATACCTGCTAATGCAGATGAATCTAAGGTGTAAAATCAAAAGAGCAAAGCTTGAGCAGTTTATAACAAATCATCTAAGCCAGAAATAGATCACACATACAGTCTATGTAACATAGAATGTACAGCACAGAAACAGGCCATTTGGCCCAACAGGTCCATGCAGTGTTTATGCACCACGTTAAGAGATGTTAACGCAGATAAAGGTGACCTACAAAAAAAATCAATACTTCAAAATATGCACTAAAAAGGGTTAAACATTCAACGATTATCTTAGTGGTTAGACTGTAAATTCATGTTTGTTTATTTTGACAACTGAGATTCAACACTCAAAACATATTTAAAATAGAGCACAGCAACTGAACAAGGCAATTTAGGTTAAAGTTGGACAAAAGGGTCATAGTGAATTAAATACGAAAATATGCTTCAGGGTGGGCAGTAGCAAAGTCAAGATGGTATGGAGCTGGTGTTCCTCCTTTCTGTTGGTACATTTCCATCTATCCTATGTGTCATTTGACTTTGTCGGTCATATTTCTCAATTTTTACTTTATCAGCCTGGCCACAAAGCCAATGTTAAAAATAAATCCATCAACAACAAATTATTGCATTTATATAGCAACTTTAACATAGTAAAACGTCTCAATGCACTTCACAGGAGCATTAACAAAATTTAACACCGAACCACATAACGAGATACTAGGACAGATGACAAAAACCTTGGTCAAACAGGTAGGTTTCAAGAAGCGTCTTAAAAAGGAGAGAGGTAGAGGGGTTTAGGGAGGGAATTCCAGAGCTTAGGGCCTAAGCAGCTGAAGGCATGGCCGCCAATGGTGGAACAATTAAAAATCGGGGATGCGCAAGAGGCAAGAATTGGAGGAGCGCAGAGATCGCAGAGGGTTGTAGGAGGTTACAGAGATAGGGAGGGGTGAGGCCATGGAGGGATTTGAAAACAAGGATGAGAATTTTAAAATCGAGGCGTTCCTGCACCGGGAGCCAACGTAGGTCAGCAAGCACGTGGGTGATGGGGGAACAGGACTTTGTGTGAGTTATAGGAGCAGGAGTAGGCCATCCAGCCCCTCGAGCCTGCTCTACCATTCGACAAGATCATGGCTGATCTTCTACCTCAACACCATTTTCCTGCACTATCCCCATATCCCTGCACTATCCCCATATCCCTTGATGCCTTTAATATCTAGAAATCAATCGATTTCTGTTTTGAATGTACTCGATGATTGAGCCTCCACAGCTCTCTGGGGTAGAGAATTCCAAAGATTCACCACCCTCAGTGAAGAAATTTCTCATCTCAGTCCTCAGTGTCCTACCCCTTATTCGGAGACTGTGACCCCTGGTGCTAGACTCCCCAGCCAGGGGAAACATCCTCCTTGCATCTACCCTGTCGAGCCCTGTAAGAATTTTGTATGTTTCAATGAGATCACCTCTCATTCTTCTAAACACCTGGAGAACACAGGCCTAGTCTACTCAATCTCTCCTCATACAACAATCCCGCCATCCCAGGAATCAGTCTGGTGAACCTTCGTTGCACTCCCTCTATGGCAAGTATATCTTTTCTTAGGTAAGGAGACCAAAATTGTACACAATACTCCAGGTGCGGTCTCACCAAGGCCCTATATAATTGCAGTAAGACATCTTTACTCAAATCCTCTTGTAATAAAGGCCAACATACCATTTGCCTTCCTAATTGCTTCCTGTACCTGCATGTTAGCTTTCAGTGACTCATGTTCAAAGGGACCTGGGTGTCCTTGTACATCAACATTTCCCAATCTCTCACCATTTAAAAAAACTCTGCATTTCTGTTTTTCCTACCAAAGTGCATAACTTCACATTTTTCCACATTATATTCCATCTGCCATGTTCTTGCCCACTCACTTAGCCTGTCTATATCCCCTTGAAGCCTCTTAGCATCCTCCTCACAACTCATGATCCCACCTAGTTTTGTGTCATCAGCAAATTTGGAAATATCACATTTGATCCCCTCATCCAAATCATTGATATAGATTGTGAATAGCTGGGGCCCAAGCACCGATCCCTGCAGTGCCCCACTAGTCACAGTCTGCCAACCTGAAAAAGACCAGTTTATTCCTACTCTCTGTTTTCTGTCTATTAACCAATTCTCAATCCATGCCAGTATATTACCCCCAATTCCATGTGCTCTAACTTTATTCATCAACCTCCTGGGTGGGACCTTATCAAAAGCCTTCTAAAAATCCAAATACACCACATCCACTGGTTCCCCCTTATCTATTCTACTAGTTACATCCTCAAAGAACTCCAATTGGTTTGTCAAACATGATTTCCCTTTCATAAATCCATGTTGACTCTACCAAATCCTATTATTATTGTCGAAGTGTCCTGTTATCACACCTTTATAATAGATTCTAGCATTTTCCCCTACTACTGATGTCAGGTCTGTAGTTCCCTGTTTTCTCTCTAACCTCCTTTCTTAAATAGTGGGGTTACATTTGCTACCCTCCAATCTACAGGAACCGTTCCGGAATCTATAGAATTTTGGAAGATGACAACCAATGCATTAACTATCTCTATAGCCACCTCTTTCAAAACCATTGGGATATGGGCAGCAGAGTTTTGGATGAGCTCAAGTTTATGGAGGGTGGAAGATGGGAGGCCGGTCAGGAGAGCATTGGAAGAGTCAAGTCTAGGAGGTAACAAAGGCATGGATGAGGGTTTCAGCAGATCAGCTGAGGCAGGGGCAGAGACAGGTGATGTTACAGAGGTGGAAGTAGGTGGTCTTGGTGATGGAGCAGATGTGTGATCGGAAGCTCATCTCAGTGTCAAATAGGACGCCAAGATTGCGAATAGTCTGATTCAGCCTCAGACAGTGGTCAGGGAGAGGGATTGCAGATAATCACTTCGATCTTCCCAATATTTAGCAGGAGGACATTTTTGCTCGTCCGTCAGACAAGCAATGAGACAAATCAGAAGGAATGGAGGGGTCGAGGAAGGTGGTGGTGAGGTAGAGCTGAGTGTCATCAGCGTACACGTGGAACCTGATGTCATCTTTTCGGATGATGTTGAAGGGGTTGGGTGTAGATGAATAATAGGCGGGGACCAAGGATAGATCCTTGGGGGACTCGAGGTAACATTGCGGGAGCAGGAAGAGAAGCCATTGCAGGTGATTCTCTGGCTACAACTGGATAGATAAGAATGGAACCAGATGAGCACAGTCCCACCCAGCTGGATGACAGAGGAGAGACGTTGGAGGATGATGATGTGGTCAACCATACCAAAGGCTGCAGACAGGTCAAGAAGGAAGAGTTTACCACGGTCTGGAGGGAGATGCAGAGAGGGGCTGCGATAAAATGATCCGCTGGCAGAGTCCACAGGGTCAGCGCAGTGATGGGTGAGTGGGACGGGAAGGAGATTAGCAAGATTAGACCCCAGCAGGCACACTGGGTGGAAAAGTCGATGAGAGAGTAGGATGGGGCAGTTGGGGCTGATGCTCTAAGGAGGTAGCGACAAATGCCTCAATGGGCCCTTTGGAGGACACCAAGAAGCACAGAGGTAAGCTATAGTTTTATCCAAGAGGTTGTCAAGCCTGGGACAGCAGCAGGAGATTAGGAAGGTCGAAGAGTGCTGAAAGGTTAGGGTAGGGATTATTCTTTTGGGGGGGGGGGGCGGGGGGTGCAGCGGGCAAGAGTACCCAAGAGGGGAGAAATGAAGGGAGGCATGCGACAGGAGAGAGGGGCCTAGGAGGTGTAACATGGAATCTCAGTTATGTAGGCGCGGGATAAAGTTGGCGTAGATAGGGTGGAGTCAGCCTGGAGCATCAGCGAACTGATGTCCAGGTTCGGAGACAGGTGTGGAGGATGTGAGTCTAGAAGCTATTTGAAGGGTAGAGTACTTGAGGACACACTGCTTAATAAGACTTGAAAAGTCAAACAAATGAAATGACAATGTGCTGGTATGACTGAATTTGAAATCTAAGCTGCATACATACATGTATATGATTGAGGTATTAAATGGATACTTGGCATC
The DNA here is from genome assembly GCF_035084215.1 of Heptranchias perlo. NCBI lineage: Eukaryota > Metazoa > Chordata > Chondrichthyes > Hexanchiformes > Hexanchidae > Heptranchias > Heptranchias perlo. The sequence goes on from NC_090327.1 coordinate 94,399,200, forward strand.
ATCTTGTGAAAATGGAAGCAAAGTTGCTAGGGGTAATGGAGGTGAGGCGCTACCAAAATTCAATTCTTAAGATGTCAACGCAGAACTGGTGCTAACTAGAATTAAGGCTCTTAAGACAGATAGCTGGACCAAAGTGCTAAAAGAAATGGGGGCTGTATTTCATGAGCTGCTATCTCATATTTAACAGCTTGTTGAGGTCTGGGATTGTTCCCATTGACTGGAGAAAGGCCCACATGGGTAAAATGCAACCAAAAATGTAGAAGCAGCCCTTTCAGGTATCCCTGAATGCCCTGTGGAACGTCACGGTCAACCCATCCAGTCCTGGAGCTTTATCTCGGGATAATTGGTGGCATGTGCCAGAGCCTCAAGTTGTCCGGCATCCCCCAGGATGACCTATAGCAAGTCCTCCCACAAAAGTCTGCAGGTGTCCGCTGGTCGAATCATGAAAAGGGCTTCATAATAATAGGTACAAGGCCCTGCTGTTAATTCCCTCCTGATCTGTAACAAGGAAACTATACATAGAAGGTAGGTGGAGTATTGGGGGATGTGGCTCAGCCAATTTAGTCTCCTGGAACTTGTTTGATCACCTCCAGGGTTAGATGAATTTCCCAGAGTTTTCATTTTCCTAAATTGGCCTCCTCTGGCTTTTTGCCTCTCCCAGCAGATTGTGTAGCTGTTTAGGGGCCATGGTGTGCATAAATTGCATCATGACAGGCTTGAACAACCAACTGGTCTTTTCCTGTCCTTAGTTTTCGTATGTCCGTTAAACATTGAAGGTTCACAACCAGTTTTGCACGCCGTAGGGGAAAGTGCCAAGTGAGTGTTTAGCTAGCACAGTTCAATATAAAATGAGAAAGACAATACTTGCCCTGTACAAGACATCAGTACAACTAAATCTAGAATACTGCATCTAATTTTGGTCCCCTTACATGGGGAAGGATAGAAGCCCTAGAGAAGGGCCACTAAATTGTTGCTTAGTCCCAAGACTCCTAGCTCTCAGGATAGGCTCACGAAACTGGGGCTTTTTCCATTAGAGAAGCATAGATATGATTGGGATTTGAAAACAATGAAGGTAATGTTCTTTTTGGGTTGAGAGATTATTTTTGAGTTAGATAGAGATGGGAAGACTAGGGGATCTCAGCATAAAATACAGAAAGAGTTGGATTTGATGCAAAACAATACTTCCAGGCTTCAAAAAGTCATCGATTCACTGCAGTTCTTCAAAAAAGAGCTGGACAAGTTCTTGAGACAAGGATATCTCCAATTATAGAAACGATATGATGGGGTTGCTGTAATTATTTGCGATTTTCCCACAGTTCTCGTTTCCTCTCCCAGGAAATTTCATGACTGGGTGGGGGGAAAAGAAAATAGGTTAATGGCACATGTAGACTACGCAGTATCTGGATGGGGCAGGCTTAATGGTCCAGTTGATCTTTTCTTGTCCTCACTCATTTGCAGTGAAACTACTCCAGAAACAAAATAATCTAAAAGAAAATTAAAACCATCACTCTTGTCTACTTAAAGTCTCTCCAGCTCCTGCTTTCAAGTTCCTGATCTCAAAATTAATTTGGTCAGTGATAATTACTTCCACCTTCAGCCACCACTGCAAATGGAGATTTGAAACTTTCGCCTATGACAAAAGTCTCACATCTACAAGCACCAGTTTCATTATACCACTAGCAAGTCAAACAGTAAACCATGAAAATGAAGATTAAATGAAGTCCCACAATAACCAAGTTAAAAAATACATAGCACCTCAATTGTTCCCTTGGACTCCCAACCCAGGGGTTCGTACAAATTCATATCCCAGCCTTGGGTAACACTCAAGTCTTCCTAGCCCTCAGTAAGGAATCTTAAAACACCAGGTTATAGTCCAACAGTTTTATTTGAAAATCACAAGCTTTCGGAGGCTTTCTCCTTCGTCACCTGAAAGCTTGTGATTTTCAAATAAAACTGTTGGACTATAACCTGGTGTTGTAAGATTCCTTACATTTGCCCACCCCAGTCCATCACCGGCATCTCCACATCATAGCCCTCAGTAGACATACATCAGTTCTCAACAGGGCCACTTGATGGAGCACTGCAGACATGTCATTTCCAGGCACCTACAAATCCTGCAATTGCAGGCAGTTTCTCCTCCCTCTCCACACCCTTGCCCCGCTCCTCCCCCACCCCCGCTCAACAGTGCTCTGCCACATAGCTCTCATTTATCTTTTAAATTATGCCAAGTTGCTAATGTGCACTGATCAGCTGCCTAGGGAGTAACTGCCACAGTACAATGACTAACTATATGAAGATTAGGTGCAATTTATACTATACATTGATCAGTAATGCAGGAAGTAGATGAACAACTTAATGATCAACTGGCCTGGGGCAAAGGGAGTGAAGGAATCTGAGCATCCTGTACTTTATGCCCAGGAGGCATGGAGTTGCGAGAGATCACAAGTGGGCGAGCAAGATCCAGAGACACATTTCAAAAAAAAGATTTTATCGAACCCATAAAAACTAGGATTGAAGTAATTTTCCATTCAGATCTTGGTATGAGGCCTTGTCTGAATACAATTGAGATCCCCTGCTGTGTGTATTGGAACAAAAACAAAGAAGTGCACCAGATGTATCAGTTTGTGGTTTCCAGGATAACGTGTAAGCCAAATCTCCATGGATAAAAGGCTGCTACTTCAGTGAATGACTACAATGTCTAGAAGCCCAAAGAGCAGTTTATGTAGGGGGCTCCCCAAACTTCTTGAGCTGGGCCTGTAATCAGATACCTTGAAGGAATCATGTTGAAGTTGCTATAGTGAAACTTCTGTTATCCACCAGAAAGTTATAAGCAATTTCCACTTTTAGGACATTTGAAATTACATATATGAGTCTACCTTCAGGTGACCAACATTAAATCGCAGCTCAGCTTTAATACTGTTGATTTTGAAACTTAGAACTAAATTGCAACTGCTTTACATAAACAATTGTAAACAATTTTACAACACCAAGTTATAGTCCAGCAATTTTATTTTAAATTCACAAGCTTTCGGAGGCTTCCCCCTTCGTCAGGTGAACGATGTGAAATGAAGTCCTCAAGGACTTCATTTCACATCGTTCACCTGACGAAGGGGGAAGCCTCCGAAAGCTTGTGAATTTAAAATAAAATTGCTGGACTATAACTTGGTGTTGTAAAATTGTTTACAATTGTCAACCCCAGTCCATCACCGGCATCTCCACATCATTACATAAACAAAATCAACTCCTAAAATATTTGATCAATTGTGCTGCAAGCAAACTGATCAATGGTAGCAAAGGTTAAGCTACTCCACTTGCACTTCCTTCACTGCAAGAGGAACACAGTTGGCATTCCTAGGCAGGGCTGCCTGGAAAATCCTGACAGGCAACATTTCTTGCTCAAGTCATTCTTGGTGCCACCTCTACAAGATTTATATTCCATACAATAATTTTGAGGAAGAGGAAAGGATTATTAGCCTTTTGCTTCAACATAGATTAACCCCACCTACCTGTCCCCTTCTCTCTCCAGAAATACATCCAATTGCCATCATGTCATTTTCCATAAAAGACATCAATTGGCATAAGGGATTTTAAGTGAATACTAATGTGAGCTTTCTTTACAACTTCCACTGGATAATTGCAGGTACATTAGATTTTTAAAGTCTCTACAAATCCATGTCAATTTTATTTGGTTAGGCTGTCAGATCAGTGGAAGGTTGTATCCCATCTTCATATCACTGCAGTACGTTAACAATGTGTTCATATTTTGCATTCTACTTTTTGCTGCAACATGCAGTTTAATTTTTTTTAAAAAGCAATGTTGTTCTGTTCAAAAGTAACGTGGACGGACATGAGCTCTAGTAGTACTCCACTAAGTTCCTGAACTTAATTTTACCCTCTATCTGCACAGGTCCATCATCCCAGATAGGAGGAGGAGGGGGTGGTGGTGGTGGTGGTTGGGGGTGGGGGAAGAAAAGAGAAGGGAGGGACTGAAAAAAAAAAGAAAAAAAGACTAAGGCAGTATCCCCTCCCATCATCTCTCCACACCATGCATCTTTCAGGAGTTCCAGGGCTGCTCTCCAGATTGCTACTAATGGCATTTTTATGCGTATTGCAAAATCACTTCCAACGCAATGCAGCAAGGATGCCAGTTCCCTAATTGACCGCATTCACACCGCAAAGCTGATTTGGGAGTACTGATGGCAACTGTACCAAAAAAAAGAAAAAGCAACACAAGAACTGCATTCCCAGCCTGTATGGATGGGCTGAGCACTTAGTCCACCTACAGCCATAAGTGACAGCCAGCAGACAGTTACATTTGCCTCTGGGAAACCCATTTTCTCAGAGTCTCAATGCCTCCATAGACACTAGCACTGCATTTAAATTACTGTGCTGCCTCTGGAACTAACACTAATGCAAATACTGTATAAAAGATATTCAAGAGCAGCCAAGGTGAACTAGCCCTAAAATTTCCCCTCTTCGTCCTCCTGTTGATTGGACAATTGGCATTACAGCTTAATTCATCTTTTGCCCATTGAACATGCACATGTTCCAAATCAATTTGGGAATTAGTTTGTGTATGTTGTACACTATAGCCAGATCACCTGGCTTCTGTTCGGCACCTCCTCACGATTGATTTTGGGATTCAACATGTGGAGAAATTTCATTCTGCAGCAGGAGATATGGGGAGTTCCAATACACTGCACCTGTGTCTTTATCTTTTATTACCCTTTCAATAAAGGTCATGTCGCTTCTGCCAATAAAAAATGAATGGAGGAAAAAACTCAGCACTCAAGCATGGCTCATTTCCAACAGAACTACAAAACTATATTGCTACCCAATAACTTCATTACCAAAACATTTGGCTCTCGTGAATCCATACATGAGAATGAAAATTACAATTTTAATACTCCATGTGCATTAGATAAATATCTTATTAAGAGTAAATATTGTTAATCTTAATGTATATGAAAAGCCATTTAAAAAAGACAATTCTACCAACTGACAGTTTATTTATATTGAAGAATTTCACTACAGGATAATAGAGATGACCAAAATGTTCAACTTAGCACTTAATTTAGCACCAAAAAGTAATCCAAGTGTATAGATAGAAACTTAATGGACAATACAGCCAATTATAATCAGTGACCTGTAGGGCTGTGTATCTTTTTATCCTTGTTTAACTTTTGGGATAAGTTCTAAGCATCTCAAGTAGAGACACAAAAACACTTGGACATACCGGCAGGGAGAGAAAGGCTGCTCCTCCCAAAAACAATTGGTCACATCAGTGCATTGAAATCACATGTCTTTGCAGTTAATTCAGAATGGAACTTGAAAAGTTTTTTTTTGACTGTGGCAAAGCTCAAGTCTCCTGGTTTACTAACAGCAGCTGAAATCAAATTTTTGAAGAGGTATTTTAGTTCCCAGTCTCATTTACACAGCTGTGCCCCTCCCTGCCGCTGCAACGTCCTTCAGCCTATGTGTCATTATGTTCCCTCTGCTCTTCTGACTCTGGTGAGTTTTGCATTCCTTTCCCTCCACCTCCACCTTTAACCATCTTGGCTCCATACTCTGGAATGCTCTTCCTAAACTCCTCTAACTTAACAACTTGCATTTATACATCACTTTTAACGTAGAAAAACAGCCTATGGCATTTCACAAAAGAATAATCAGCAAAAGGAGATTTTATAAGGGGGTGATGAAATGTTTATACAAAGAGGTTCAGGAAGGGAATTCCAAAGTTTAGGGCCTAGCTGACAGCCAATGGTGAGACGAAGAGATTTGAGAGGCACAAGAGTTGGAGGAACGCAGTGGGATGTACGGCTGGAGAACATTAGAGATAGAGAGGAGCAAAGCCATGAAGATATTTGAATAAGAGGATAAGAATTTTAAATTGAAGAGTTGGGGGGCCAGGAGCCAAAATAGGTCAGAGTTTTAGATCAGCTAAAGTTTACGAGTGTGGAGGATGGGAAGCCGATCAGGAGAGCATAGTCTAGTTTAGTCTGGAGGTGACAAAGGCTGGGATGACTTCTCTTCCCACCTTCAAAAGAATTCTTAAAACCTGTCTTTGGTTACGTCCCATAACTCTTCCCCAACTACTACTCCGTGCCCTTTAGACTTTCAATGCAAGCTGTTGTACTAAGCCCCACTTTGAACAGGAACTAAAAGTCTACTGTACCAAAAGGTCACTGCTCCAGAGCCAAGGACAATTCACTATCAGAACACAATTGTTAGCTCTGGAGTACATACAGTTTTTCATAATAACCAAATCATACCACATAATAGACTTGTTGGCAAAATTAAAGCCCATGAGGGTAAAGGGACGGTGGCAGTGTGGAAAAAAAATTGGCCAAGGGACAGAAAGCAGACATTAGCGGTGAACAGTTGTTTTTCAGACTGGAGGGAAGTATACAGTGGTGTTCCCCAAGGGTAAGTATTAGGACCACTGCTCTTTTTGATATATATTAACAACCTGGACTTGGGTGTAGAGGGTATAATTTCAAAGTTTTCAGTCTCTGGAGTTTAGAAGAATGAGAGGTGATCTCATTGAAACATATAAGATTCTGAGGGGGCTTGACAAGGTAGACGTTGAGAAGCTGTTTCCCCTGGCTGAAGAGTCTAGAATAAGGGGGATATAGTCGCAGGATAAGGGGTCAGCCACTTAAGACTAAGATAAGGATGAATTTGTTCACTCAGAGGATTGTGAATCTTTGGGATTCTCTACCCCAAAGGGCTGTGGATGCTGAGTCTTTCAGCATATTCAAGGCTGAGCTAGATAGATTTTTGGACTCTAGGGGAAATCAAAGGATATGGAGATCGGGCAGGAAAGTGGAGTTGAGGTCAAAGATCAGCCATGATCTGATTGCAGGCTCGAGGGGCCGTATGGCCTACTCCTATTTCTTATGTTCTTATGACACAAAACTCTAAAATGTAGGGGGATTTGATAGAGGTGTTCAAAATCATGACCGGTTTTGACAGCAAATAAAGAGAAACTGTTTCCAATGGCAGAAGGGTCAGTAACCAGAGGACACAAATTTAAGGTGATCGGCAAATGAGCCAGAGACGACATGAGGAAACTTTTTTTTAAAAACGCAGTGAGTTGTAATGATCTGGAATGCACTGCCTGAAAGGGTGATGGAAGCAGATTCAATAGTAACTTTCAAAAGGGAATTGGATTAATACTTGAAGGGAAAAAATTACAGGGCTATGGGAAAGAGTTAGGGGATGGGACTAATTGGATAGCTCTTTCAAAGAGCCGACACAGGTATGATGGCCTCCTCCTGGGCTGTACCTACTATGATAATGCTCTGTCAGCCAACTGATCAGCAATTACTAAAAGTAGTCACAAATTCATATCCAGCTTCAAAGTACAGAAAATTCTAAACTAAAATAGCTGAGCATGAATTTAGAGTTATGAAGCAGATTAGTACACTTGGCACTCAGCGTGTCCAATCATTATGGAGCTGCAAACAGCAAATCAAGTAGAATGCTGAACTAGATAGCCAAAATAGCACAATCCGAGTCTGTTAAACTGTACAGTTCCCTGGTCAAACGACAACTAGTGTATTGCATGCAGCTCTGGATAATGACTCAGGAAATCAAGCCCTGGGTACAGTGCAGAAAGGAGCTACAAAACTGATCCCTGCTGTCAGATTGAGTTATTATTAGGAAACACTAGAGGAACTTGGACTTTTTAAGCAATATGGTGGCAACTGTAGAGATTTACATGATAGCAAACAATGTAGAAAAAGGCACATTTGAAACACTACATTAAATTAAAGCACAACAGTAGAATAAAGGGGCGTCAGTTCAAACCAATGAAAAGCAAATTTAAGACTGATGTCAAGAGTCCTTTGCACAAAGCGATTAACATTTGAAATAGATTTATGGGTAGATCATGGAGGCAAAAACCATTTAACAAAGTTAGATGCTACGATGTGGATCTGTAGCTTCATTTTGAATCGGAGAACCATGATGGGTTGAACGGCCTTCCACATTCGTATCTACTTGCGATCTTGTGAACTTCCTTTTGTTTCCTTAATGCCAATGCAAGAAGTGTTTGCAATAGAAGTTCTAAGCCACAAGTGTTTGAAAAGTGGAAGTTCATTACATTGGACAGCTTCGGGAAATGTGGTTTTATCTTTTTAAGAAACGACTTGGCCAAAATGTGATCAAGCATTTTACAATCACTCGCTACCCTCCAAAAAAAGTGGCCCTTGCTCATCTACAAAAAGAGCTGAAAATTTCACACAAAAGTACAATACTCAATCATGCTTTTATCTTCATTAGTTTCTCACATAAAACACAACTCCAGCACATCTGCTCTACCCAAGAAACTTTTACATTAGCAGTTTATTTTTAATTCTGTTTTGGGAAAGTGACCTCCATGTGCCTCTTTGACATTTATACACAGTTTGCTCTAAGCCCACTGGATGATTGGGGGGGGGGGGGGGGGCGGGGGGCAGGGAGTGGTGAGTGAGATAACACTTGGGATTCAACCCATCATAAAACAATTCCATGTCCTAACACTCTCAGCTGCAGCATTCAACGATAAGTAAATGACCCTGTGCATTAGACGGGCATGCGTGCGTGCGGAGAAAGAAAGGAGACCTGATGCTAAAAAGATATCGGGTTTATCTGTCGTAAAGATGGCATCCAAAGTTTTGCTTCTTTGGAGCTCAGTTTGCAGCGCTTTTAAGCACCAAGCTGGCTCCTTGCTGAGCACTCAGCCCATTAAGTGAAGCAGGAGCACATCTGCCAGGAGGTCGCTAAACAGGATAATCTGGGCCCATGCTGTTCTTGGAGAAATGGAGAGCCAGCCATTTACATTAGAGAGATTGGTGGGGGCCACACATTTGCTATTGCCTGTACAGACTTCAGTTGAATTCCTGCTGCACAATTTTAGACAGAAAACAAGAGAAATGATAGGCAAAAACAAACACATGGAAAGCAGTTACCACAAGGCACTTTTCGAAGATAAGGGGTTCTCCTGATGTTCTGACTAACATGGTAGCAACCCGAGAATAATGGACGAGATGTTCACATGTGCCTATAAAGAAGGGTGCACATCCTCTCAAAACACATACAACATACACCCAACCTTCCTCCATGTCTATCTATTCACAGCAGTGAATGCATGAACAAGAAAATGTAACCTAATGTTGGGAAGGCAAAATACTTACTGTAAAACCCAGTGTAACCTTCCTGCAGGTTTTGGTGCCTTGCACATTAGTAGCCTTGTTTAAATACTGGTACAATCTCCCAATCAATATTTTCTTTAAAAAAAGTCACAAATGCAATTTTCACAGTACATGTGTTCAATGCTATGTACTTAAATATTGCAGATCACTCAATACATTCTAAAAAAGGTCACTCTTTTGGCAAAATTGCTTCCAGTCATATTGCATCTAATTCCTTAGGGGGAAAAAAGTTTATCACAAAACCAGAAATAAGGTATAAGAATCTGAAAAAAAAAATTGAAAATGCTGACAGTAATCTTACAGCCTCATTAAAAACATCATGTACACACCATTTGACAACAGAAGCTTAAAGTGCATAAATGATGCAGGTGAGAAAGTGTCCAAGTCTTAATCATGCACAATTAAGAGAAAAAGAGGTTACATCACTAAGTGTAACTCAGGTTCTTTCTTCATCTCTTCTCTCGTACCCTCCCACCCCCATCCCCATCCCCCCAATGTCTAAAAGGCTGAATTAAACAGCTTGATAGAGCCACACAGTTTTTTTTTAAATCTTACTCTCACTCAAAATTACAAAGGTCAATTTTACAAACTCACTCCTAATTTTGTTTTCTATTTGAAATACAATAGCAAGATTGCCATGTCTAATTTTAATGATTTTTAAACAAGTGGTAACTTCACACCACAGCTTAGCAACAAAATGGGCCAGAAATCAATCGTGAAATAACGCAGAAGCTCAACAGCGCGCTCCGTTTTTAGTGGTGAACTGAAGGAGCAAGTTCCTGCGTTTGCACATGCGCAGTGAAACGCGGAAACCTGGAATTTGCTCCTAGTAATTTGCCAGCGATATGACAGCTTTAAATTAAAGGGCCATCGCACCCTGCAGAGAAATCATTGAAAAAGCACCAACTTGCTTATCTGCCCAGCTGGAAAGTAACTAATTACACCAAACGGGTACGCTTAAAAATACCAAGTCTAGACTAAGTTTTAATGGCGCGGTTAGTCTTAACGACTGTCATCAACTAAAAATTAACTTAAAAATGTGGAGTGTCATATTACTTCTTATTAGTTTTTGGTCATTAAAAAAAAACAAATTATATTTTTGTTTACTTTTCCCTTCTGTCTCTTTAATTCAATTATTTCTTTGGCTTTTTAAAAAAAATTGAATTTTTTTTATTTGCAATGACATACAGAATACTAACTTTAAATGAATGAAATCTGCTTGCCTGTTTGAGCAATGCGGCTTGAACCTGTGGGTTTGTCATCTCCTCACAGACTTTTCCACGGCAACTCGCGCTGCGCAGAGGCTGGGTTGATAGCGCACATTTTATTTAAAGTTCAAATTCAAGCAATTCGATGCCACAGAGCCCGCAGGAAGTAATTTTAATTAAATTTGCATCAGCTGCGGTAAGCGTTGCCTCGCCGCTCTGCGTGATTTCTGGCCCAATATGATCCATTTGTCAATAAAGAGAGTTGCATTTACATAGCAGCTTATCACATTTCAGAAATGACTCAAAGTGCTTCACATAAAATGCAATGAGTGGCCACCTCCTGACCCTTGAGCATCTACAAGGCTCAAGTCAGGCATGTGACGGAATACTCGCCACTTGTGACAAGAAACTAAATACCATCCAGGACAGAGCCATTCACATGATCTGCACCCCTTTCACTGAACTCAATATCCACCCCTCTCCACCACTTGTGCTCTGTGGCTGCAATATATACTATCTACAGGATGCACTGCAGCAACACCAAGGTTACTCCAATAGCACTTCCCTTCCCGTGACCTCTCATCATCAAGAGCAGCAGCACGAATGCTATGGGAACAATATCACCTCCAAGTAACACTATCTAGATGTGGACAGAACACTGTTCCTTCATCATCCCTGGAATTCCCTACCCAACACTACCATCGGAACATCACAAGGACTGCAGTGGTTCAAAGCGATGGCCCACCACCACCTTCTCAAGCAAAATAAGAATGGAACTATAAATGTTGCTTTGTCACACTGTGAACACACCAAGAACAAGTAAAAAATTACTTTAAAGTGCAATGACCTATGTAGCAAATGAGGCAGCCATTTTGCACAAAACAAGGCATCACAAAAGCAACAAGATAAATGACCAGTTAATCTGTCTTGAGGTAATAACGGTCAAGACACAGATCTCCCTGTTCTTCAAAAATAGTGCCACAGGATCTTTATCATCCACTTCAACAGACAATTTAATGACTTATCCAAAGGTTGGCACCTCTAACTGTTAGTGCATTAGGAGCACAATCTGGGACCCAGGACCTTCTGATCCAAAGACATTAGTGGTAACTGAGCCAGCCTGACTAATCATGGATTCAAAAATGCAAGGAAGCCTATCATTTTGGGATCTCTGCTCCAGCTATGCAAAGGGAAGAATGGAGCACCTTGCATTTTAAAGTAGCTCCATTGATGTTTAATGCCAGATAGTTTAAATTGGCAGGGGGTAGGATGCCCCAATTCAGGAAATAAACACTATTGGTTAGGTATGCATCAGTACCCAGCCAGTAGCTATTTTGTCCCCAACATGCAGATTGCCTCCTCAACCCCTCCCCCACCATCCCAGCCTATCCTAGCACAGGCTGCCTTAAAAATTAACATAGTATTTACAGCACAGAAACAGGTCATTTGGCCCAACTGGTCTATGTCGGCATTTATACTCATGAGCCTCCTCCCACCTTACCCTATCAACATAGCCTTCTATTCCTTTCTCCCTCACGAGCTTATATAGCTTCTGCTTAAATGCATCTATGCTATTTGCATCAACCACTCCATGTAGTAGCAAGTTCCACATTCTCACCATTCTCTGAGTGAAGAAGTTTCTCCTGAATTCTTTATTGGATTTATTAGTAACAATTTTATATTTGTGGCCCCTAGTTTTGAACTCCCAAACAAGTGGAAACATTTTCTCTACATCTAACCTTCATAATTTTAAAGACCTTTATCAGGTCACCTTTCAGTGTTCTTTTTTCTTGAGAAAAGAGCCCCAGTCTGTTCAGTTTTTGCCAATAATTGTACCCTTTCAGTTCTGGTGTTATTTTTGTAAAAAAATAAAATAACTTTCTCCAATGCTTCCATATCATTTTTGTAATATGGAGACCAGAATTGTGCACGGTATTCCAAGTATGGTCTAACCAAGATTCTATATAAGTTTAACATAACTTCTCTGCTTTTGAATTTTATTCGCCTAGATGAACAGAGCTGGTCCAGGACACATACATAACCTGCCTCACTGGGGTGGGGGTGGGGGTGGCAGGAAGGGAATTTATACACCTGATAAGGTAGATATCTACAAGGTTGAAAATACCATAAAGAGGACATTATCCAAAAAAAGGTAGAAAATATAGCATTCTTTTTCTCTTTAAGACAGAAGAGAGTGTGGGGAATTACTCCACAAAGTTAGTATTGCCTTCTTTAACCATGACACTTTTCTTCAAATAGCAGTGAAAATGTTCACTCCTGTCTTAAAAAAGGAGATTCAAAGTAGTAAAAACTTAAATACATGGATAACTGAAACGTCCCCTACAATGACTTGTCTGTTGTATTTTTAAAACATATTTTAAAGGGTCACTATCTTCTTTAAAAGAGTCTGGCAAATCTCTTGTTTATTTACAAACATATTCCCAGCAAGGTACATCATTCCATTACTTACATCAATAATGAACATGATATACAACAAATTCGCCCTAGCCCCTTCGTAAAAAGATTTGTCAAACGCTTATCTATGAAGACTGTGCCTTTTTGAAAGAAATGTCGCAGATTTAAAGAGAATGGGAATTCTGCCATAAGCAAACTACATTTGCTCGTCTAACACGTTAACAGTATATAGTTTACTAACATTACCTCAAATTTTCAAACAGCTCGTTTTGCTCTTTTTAAATTAAATCCGGGTTGCGCTCCTCCCAAGACACCAGTATTAAAGCTCATCCTGACATCTCTCCGAGAGCACGCAGCAAACGTGCAATTAAATATGAATGAAAACCCTCAACAAACCAAGCTCATCTCAGCTGGCTAATCAGCTGGAGTTGCATTTTCCTATTTTATCCAAAAGGATGTCAATTAATCCATATTTTAAAACAATCCGAACGTCACCTTACCTTCAACAGCCATTGTGTCAACGGCTCTTTAATCTGAACATTATTCCTTTAGTGCCACTACAGTAATATCTTGAGCGAAGGAACTCTTCCAAAAGACAGGACTCTTTGCATCTGTTGTCGCCCAGATCCGACTCAACCTGCACAAAGCAGTACTACGCATGAGCATCGGACTTGCACTGAACTGCGGGACTTGTAGTCCCAGTGAATGTATTCACCTTAACTGGAGCAAAAGGGAGCAGAACCCATTGTATGTCGCTAATTATAATGCACAAATCTCACAAATCCAAAAGCCTCGCGAAGTCTAAAAGCCGTTCAGCAACAATGCACTAAGGCTTTTTGGGTGTTATGGAGATGGACTCTAATTCCCAATGTGCTTTGTAATAGAAGCAGGTTGCTAAGGCTAAAGGGTGGTTCAGAAGGCTGTAATGTCATTGATACTTCAAGCAACCAATTACCGTTTAGTTATTTTAAGCATTTTATCTAGCCAGCAATGACGTGACCGACTTACAGAGAGAGGCAGTAAAACATAACATTACATTTTATTTTTAAAGTGAATTGTGGCTTTGTGAAACAAAAAAACACAACTCATCAATCTGGGTCCAATTCTTCATAATTATTTTTTCAAAATTAGATTTAAAATTTATGCTATTCTGGAATTATTTTAGAGGAAATTCATTTGCGCTTCAAAAAACATCTTTACCAATGGGGTGCGAGAAAAGCCTGATCAATTACATCATTTATGTCACAGCAATGTCATTTGCAAGCGATGTAATAACATTATTGATATCAATCCCATCCTTGTGTGAAATTTTTGATACTCTCTTGTCACCTGTATCCATTTGAACTCGATAACTACCATAAACATACACCAGAACTAGGAATATTTTTAAATGTTCTTTGTTCAGCTTTACGCTTCACACATGGTACCTTTCTCACTCGCATTGTTTATTTCCGTTATCTGGTGCACAAGGCAAGCATATCAGATAACCTCCTGCAGCTGAAGTTTTCGGTGAAATCAACTGTTCACAAGTTCAGAATGTTCAAGGCCATTAGAGTATCTCTAAATGCTTGCCTGTGTTTTGAGCTTTGGTGCAAATCTGGGTGACACTAGTGCTATCAGGCGGGCAGTGTAATTGCTCCACCCATCATCGCCCGCCTAATGTGTGTGCATATTAAAATCGCTGCCTATATCCTTATTAATTAATTAATTTACTTGTCCAATTTTCCAGGAGTGGACAAGCAAGTGACTTCTTCCTTAGCTTCCAGCCAATGGATCTCATTAAGGGTATATGCACCAGAGTCAGACATGATTTACCTCACCACTTTTTCCCCTTAATTTTAACTTAGTACAGTTATAAAAAAATCAACTACTCCTAAGGTGTTAATGGTGATATTTCACAATTTAAAAATGTGAAATCATTGATCAAATACAGTTGATCTCCAGTATACAGTTAGGAAATTAAATGTATCATTTATGATTTCTTCTTACAGATTGGTGAAAAATAACTTTTTATATTCATAATTGATCCCCTTTGGCTTTGAAAACAAGAACTTTTATATAATATTTGCATAGCACCTCTTACATCCTCAGGATGTCCCAAAGCATTTCACAGCCAATTAATTATTTTTGAAGTGTAGTCATTATTTTTCATAGGCAAACATGGCAGCCAATTTGCACATAGCAAGGTGGCACAGACAGCAGTAAGATTGCTCACAGATTTGTATAGATTGGGCCCTTACTTCTCCCAGCTGCTGCTGGTGGATTGTGCTCAGAAAGATTGGAATAGGTGTCTCAAGTCTCTCCCAGAGTTCTGCCTCAAGATGTACTCACTCTGTGAACACATTCCCTGCCTTTTTCACTGATGTTATTTCAGTTCATAATTCCTCTCCATTCCATAACTGCATTATGATTTGATTTGAGTACGTTTGTACTTGGATTGGTTGATTTCCTGCACCTGCATTTGTTTTCTTCAACTGTGGTTCAAAAAATAATGAATTAAAATCAGGAATTCAGGTGGCTAGTTATTCTAACACTCAGTGGCACCTCTGAAGATCAGGAGTTAGCTCACTAGCTTGTGAATTCTTTGGAGGCATTGAGTGTTCAGACGTCTTCAGGGGTTTGGCATGGTGTTTTTGGAAAGTTGTTGGAGCTAAGTTTATGGTTAAGTTTCTGAATTTTTTTATCTAATAACATTTATTTTTAGAAGCATATATTGGAATCGGTGTATGTACCATAATGTATTTTTTTGCTGGAAAGTATTTGTTCAGAAATTTTTTTAGGGAGAAAATTGAAATTGAGAAGGAAGATGTTTCAGAATGTGATTGGTTATTTTCTATGTTGTTATTGACCAATTAGGAAGGAGAAATATGCAGAGGGGTCAAAATCCATGGCCCTCCTGCTGTAACTCTGGTAGGAGTGTGGCAGTAGAGCTGTAAATTAAGCTAGGACTCGGATATGCTGGGTCCTGGTCTTCGTTGGGAACACCTGCGGGGCCTTGTAAGGGGCAGAGCCTCTGCTCACCCAAAACAAGGTCAGCAACATAAGAGGGGGCGTGGCCGGGCGCGGGGACTTCCAGGCTGGGAGTTCCCTTGTTCTTGGCCTAGTGAAAGAGCAGCCAGTACACCAAGTGGGACCAGGCATACTTGCATGTCCAACAACGGAAGTTGGGCCCACATCTGTGGTTCAAACCTGCGACATGGCCTGGATCCCTGAAGATTTGGCCACTGTCTGGTTATGTTTCTGGGGGTGTAAGATGGTCAGCGTCAGAAGTCACCAACATGCAGATCCTGGCATTTACACCAGGATTAAATACCTGTGGGCATTTGGGCCCAGAGTCTTAACACTTAAATGAAGAAGAAGAAAATCAAATAATGGCTCAACATGCACAAAAAGCTCAAGAAATGTTTTCATAAAGATAAACTATATGGGTGGATACTTTAGGATGAAAACATTTCCCATCCTCGGTGTTGTAAAATTAGCAATGTTAATGAAACAAAAATGATGCAAGTATAGGCCATTGTGACATTTTCATTGTGCAATTCTTCTTTTTTTTGCCATTGTTTTCCACCTCCTCAAGAAGTCAGTGCTTTGAAATATCGTACAGTACAAAATCGTTCTGCATGCAAAACCTTTTTAAAAAAAATGTCACCAGTTCATTTTCGGACCCACTTTTTTTTGTTGACATAGGGAGCAGATTTTCCTGTTCCTACATTTGGTGGTTTGGATTGCCTGGGTTCAGTGACTACAGGAAAATCAGGCAGGGAGGTGCGCTGCCTGTAAGTGGGCCTGCAAAGGTGGGTGGGGACAAACATACATCTGTATGTAAGCCTGCTCAATTTTCTGTCCATTTAAATTCCCTGCCAGATTTTCTTGTACTCACTGCGCCCAGGCGATCCAGTAACCCAGGAACAGGAAAATTTGACCTTAGCACTTTATGTGTAAAATTTACACAGGCCACCGATCCCATGGTCTCGCTGCAGTGGAACTTTATGTAATCAAAGCAAACGCAAATCTCTTTCTGAGTTGCTGCCCACCAGCAGTTTGAAGCGTTAAAAAAAGTAATAAAGAACCCGGGAAAATAACTGCACTATTATCTGCTTTTGTAATATTTAGGCTGTTGCTGGCCGATGGGTCAGTTGGTAAAGGCATTGATGATGTGGAGATGCCAGTGATGGACTGGGGTTAACAATTGTAAACAATTTTACAACACCAAGTTATAGTCCAACAATTTTATTTTTAATCCCACAAGCTTTCGGGGGCTTTCCCCTTCCTCAGGCAGTGTGGAAAAACCTGCCCCCGAAAGCTTGTGGGATTAAAAATAAAATCGTTGGACTATAACTTGGTGTTGTAAAATTGTTTATAAAGGCATTGATACAGAGCAGGAGATCACAGGTTTGATTTCACATCTGTGCCAAGTTACCTGAACTCAGTCAGGATACATGTAAGGACACGACAATTTGCCTCAGTGATTCTGACCTAGCTAAGGGAAAATCAGCTTATTGGAGCTCTATCTGGTCTCCATTCCTGATCAGTATCCAGTGATCCAGGTAGAAAGTATAGATGTTGGATGAGGACAAGATAAGGGCAATATATATATATATATATATATATATATATATACATATAAACATACATATAGGCTTTTGTGGTGATTCAGTTAAACACAGTTTGTGTTTAGGTGTCTTTGGGACATAATGAAGAAATTGGGTTTAATCAATCTGTAAACAAACTAATTGAATTATTTCAAGAGTTCTTGTACCTCAAGTAAATGTCACAGTATCATTAATCCAATCTTGGTGGTGCAAAAAGTTCTAGTGAAAAATCGAGGTGTAGTCTTGAATTGCTATCATCGTCCCCTCATAAGAAATGATCTCTGCAACTATGTAAAATGTAACAGCTAGGGAAAATCCTTGTATTTTCACAAATTTTCCTGTAAAAATGTCTCCTACTATTGTGTGACTTTTTCACAACAGGGAACTTCCACTATAATATTGCAAAACAAATACTTTCTTTAAGTAATGCCAACTGGCTGCGCAAAAAATGAAAGATTACTGTAGGGCAAGACTCAACAGCAGGAGGAAAAGATATCAATTCAAACTGAAGAAAATTAGTAGGAACAATAAAATATATACATCCTATGGCACAAAACAGCATAGTAGTGGAAAATACAAATGTAAACAATAATATTTAACAGTGATCCTGGACAATGCAAGACTCATTTGGCAAGTTGTAAATGTCAAAGTTAATATACAGCAAAACGCTTTGTAGATTTAAACACAAAACAGATATCTGATAACATGCATTTTTAGTTAAAACTTTCACAGAATTTTACTTCTTTAGATAGGGCAACAGTTCAATCACATATATGAACATTAAGATAACAAAAGCTACACATACAAACCAATAATCTGAAACTGCAGTAGACACAGATGGAGGAATGGGAATGAAGTAAAGGTTTAAAAAAAAACAAATACAAGAATTGTTGGTGAAGGGTTGAGAAAAGCAGGGGCACTCGAAATTTGGAGGGGCAGCCTATCAAATTAGTCTTCTGTGCATATGTCCAAAGGCATGGACATAAAATCAACATTCCACATTGGTGAAAAAAACAGCATACTTCAAAAATAGTCATCTTTTCATCAAAACCCAATGACATTTGCATACAACATGCAATTGTTCAGATAGATGAAGCAAAATCTGTGTCTATTTTTGGTGACATTAAAATTGGGACTTTAACTAAATACTTATCCATCACATAATGCTTGTTTATTTTGAATAATCTGGGCGTTTGATCCTTAAGTTTTTTTTAAAGGGATTATTCACCAGAACAAGTTTAATGAGATTCTCAACTATATCTTAGGTCAACAGACTCTTGATCTTAACTGAGATGGCAAACAAGTTTTGGTTTTACACTTTAAGTAGAGGATAAATGTCAGGAACTAGTACTGTAGTTTACGGAAAATAAAACTGGTCGTGCCTGTCACCTAAAGCTATTTTTATCAAGACACTAGTTTTATTTCCTGTAAACCATAATTCTATTGTGTATCATTTATACAAAACATCTGCAGTATTTTACTTAATATTTAAAATCACCAAAGTACTGTTTTGGGGGATACTTATTGATTGTGGCATCACATACATTGTAAAATTAGATAATGCAGGGTGTGTAGAATTTCAGTACCACTTTAAGTCTGCATTTATATTGCAGATACTGGTTGTAGACCAGCTCGAACTAAGCACGACACTGTTTACATTGCCTGGCTGAAGCTCTTGGGCAGAAAGCTGGCAGGCCGCCTACCCAGGAACTGCAGTAGGAGATCCGCTCCAATTTAACAGCTGGGCCTCATTAACATTCCTCTGGCCAGCAGCCCGCCCAAAATGGACACCCAGAGCTGTCACCTTCTTTGTCATTCCATGGCGTGATCCCCATAGGTCAGCATTGCAATATGCCTAGAAGGAAGTGGGGGCAGACTGGATACTGCAGCTGACTGTTACTATCACTGGCTGTGCCATCCCCGTGCAGCATGTGAGCTGCAAGTATCCTTGAAGATGGTATAGCTCTACATTTCCTTTTGTGCTGACTCACAGCCCATCAAGGCAGTTCCCCACATTTGTTGTCAGGTAAATGTGCCAATGCTTGCAGGTGTGGTTGGTGGCATCTTGACGGGTGTGGTCAAGCAAGTTTTGGTAGCTCTTGAATCACTCTGGCATGTCTTCTTTTACACAGCACCACTGAAAGCATGACATGGTGTGAATGGAGTGCTTCTGAAAAACCATCCAGCATTATGGTTCTTCAGGTTTTCATATATCTGTGCAATCGGATGTACTGTCACAACCTACGTTGGGAATAGAAGCCTTTACAACCACTAATTCTCTGTAAAAGTGAGGTACACACAGAGAAGCACTAGTTTATTTTGGGAGTCCACCACCTGGTTGATCCTCTTTCACTCAGGGACTTGGGTGATACAACAGAACTCAAGCCCAGACTTCAGAGACAGATGGCAGACCTGTGCTGAGGGAACTTCTTGTAGGTATTTCTAACATAAAATAGCTGATCTTGTGGTTAAGGTCAGTGTTTATTTTTCAGGATTATATTTTTATGGATTAGCTGTAGTATAAATGCTAATTATTTGGCTATATATTCATCTGGGTCAGAAATAAAAGTGGTAGCAGGAACCACTTTGAAAAAATAAATGCAACAAAGCAAGTGGCTGAAATTGCTTTGTTAATCAATATTTCATCAAATAGGAGAAAAAAAATCCAAATTTAGCATAAATAATCAAATATGTGGAAGCATAAGTTTTCTGTATCTTAGTTGAAAAAATTCATCATGTAGCAGGGATCAAAGCTGGGAACTCCCATCGATATAACTCACACTAATTAACACCTTTGACACCAAGCCTTCAAGCAAAAGATGATCCACTTTCATCTAGGTTGACTTTCTTTTAGGGAAAACTATGATCTAAAAATTAAAGGAACCTGAACAATCTTGGAAAAACAAAAGAAGAAATCCTGTGAAATTAAGAAAACCACCAAAACAAAATCACAGAATTAATAAAGGAGATCTCAGAAATATTTTAAAAAATTCTTCCAAGACAAAAAAATTGAAGAATATGAAAACTCTCAGAATGTAAAGAAACAGTGAAAATCCGTTAAATACTTTGGGGCTGAAAATCAGTGGTGTACTCCCACCATAATTTCAGTGGGTGTATGCAGGAATGTCTGAAAATGAGGCCAGCACCTAAATCTGGGGTGGAACCTTCATATGCCCCTTACAAGGCTATTGTTGCAAGGGGGCAGGGCTGGGGCTGAGAGTTCTCGTGACTTGAGCCTTCGATTGAACTCAACGTATAGTCAGACCAAACAGACCAGTCAAACCAAGGTGGATGTGAGGATCACCAGAGGGTCCAGGCCAGGGTCGAGGCCTGGAGCCCCAAAGAAGTAATTTCTTTTTCAAAATTGCACTCCTCGTGGTTTGAACTCCCACCAATGTTAGTCAGATGAAGGAACCTCCTTGGCATGGTGAGGAGCACATGTCCAGGGCGGGTGCATCTCAATACTTACAATGAGATGCACTTGCCCTTCGATTTTGGAGACCATTGTATCTGAACATGGAGCCTGTTTGTTAATGCAAAGTAACAATTTCATCAGAATGTGAAACAATGGAAAAAGGTTCTTCAGAAAATAAATAATAAAATGTAAATATGAAAAATGAAATACACGAGTATACATATGAGGGTAAATGTTTTGGTCCCAGCACCAAACTGACTTTGGAGTCCATGTTTAATGCTCTCCAAAATTGTACTTGGCCCATCTCATGAAATTTTGGAGATCAGCCTCATTACAAATTCACGGTGAGCTCCTGGCCCAAACTCGGTTACTTTATGGCAATTTGCTGTAAGCAGGGGTTGGGAAATAGTGCATAGCTGTTACAGGCTGCAGCAGCTATTTAAAGGAATAGATTCATTGTTGCTGGGCAGAGAATGAGAATTCACTGCAGGAAGGAGTGGCTGTCAGGATAAACGCAGTCTGCAGCATCCA
The DNA here is from genome assembly GCF_035084215.1 of Heptranchias perlo. NCBI lineage: Eukaryota > Metazoa > Chordata > Chondrichthyes > Hexanchiformes > Hexanchidae > Heptranchias > Heptranchias perlo. The sequence continues at coordinate 94,420,558 of NC_090327.1, forward strand.
GAGAACCTGGAGGCAGGTCAGGAAAAGGGTCAATAACTTCGGGAAGTCTGCCAAGGTAAGGTTAGCAAGCACTATACTATGTCAAGTAGATGGGCAAAGTATACAGGGCACTAACAGTTTCCTGTTGTTCTGTTACACCCTCACTGAGAGTGCATACTAAGCTTTCACAAAACAGCTCCTTCCAAGCTTCATATCCATTGAATCAATGCACATCTTATTACTGCCACTTAAAACTGCGACTGCTGTTGCCTGACTATTTGGAAAAGTGGCCCCACAAAGCAAGTTTATCCAGCTAAACTGCATCATATATGTTCACTTACTCACTATGATGCAGGATGGAGACTTGGTTGTCACTCGTCTATGTGCTCTTCAAATTTCCAACATCTCAGCATTATTTCTCTGCTTTCAGGAAAAGGCAATGCATAATAGGAGTGGGCAAATCCAAACCACTGGAGGCTTCCCTCAATTTAGACCCTTCAGTCAGTATGAACAGGCCTTGCTGGACTGGCACTTGAGAACACAGAGGGAGTGGGCAGTGGTGAAACTGGAGGATTTCCTGAAGTACAGAACTAATATGATCCTTTTCTTGTTATTTTTCCTCCATTCACTTACCCACTCATGTGTATCCATTAAAGCATGTCACACACTATTAACTATGTAAGCTCAGTTTCAAGGGGTGCTTTTCAGACACCATTTCAATGTATATTTTTCTTTGGGTTCTATAGTGTTTCCAAAGTAGAAGCTGCAGGCCCAAGTGATATCCATGAAGCTAGAACCATATAGTACTTGGTGTCATTAATTTCACCCATAAGAAATACAACAATAGATAAATCTACTCTGTTTAGATAGACAGTTTGAAGTGTACACTGGATGAAGCACAAGAGAGCAGGATCAGGTGCTGGAGCAGCAGGAACATCCTAGCCCTTCCATCCTTCCTGAGCTACAGAGCCCTGGGATCAGGATCTCATGGGTCCTGCATTTAAAACAAGGGTGTTATTTGAGCACCAACATTTTCTCAGTCATTATTGAGTATGCCAAGAGCTCTAAACTTTTAGTGGTGACTATGAACAAGTCCAGTACCCACATCTGTGCTGTCATGCACAACTGTTTAGTGGAACTGCAGTCTAGCATGGAATGTGTAGCAACTCCAGGGCCATCTGCAGAAGAGCCCTAAGTGACAGAGGTTCTAAACAAGTCAGAGTATTTCTCATGAATACTCAGGCTGCTGCTCTAAGTTTCAATATGCAACAGTCTGTCTTGTCCAGTTTCAACACGTTGGATGAAGAGAATCATTAAGCAGAGCTTCACTGCCCTCAATGCTGCCTAGAGGTCTGTTCCACACAAATCACTTACATATTGAAGGAATGCCAGCAGCAGAAGCATGGATGGAGTAGGCATTGATGAAGTTGGTATCTAGATCTTAGGAACGATGCCACCTCTGGCTGTCCCACTTTAAATGAGAGCAGATGTGCCATTAAGCAAATAGGAACAGGCAGCCACCACAGTAGCAGATATGGCAGGGCCATCTCAAGATGCAGCACAAGGTAGTGAATGGCCTTAATCCCAGCACCAAGCGACTGGAGGGGCATCTAAAAGGAGTACCAAGATATGCTCTAGAGTACATAAGATTAATTTTCCGACTCAGTGCGTTGCTTACTGATAGTCCATATTGTAAATTTGGGTGCGCGCTGCCAATGATTTTCCTATTTTGCATGCTTTGCTGACAGGCAAGGCTCCCTGACGGCAACATGAACTTGAAAAATTACCCATTGTACACAAAGTCACCAAGGAGAAGCACCGGTCCAAAAAAGCGCAAATGTTACATTTGTTTGCACTTCATACAGTTGTGGCTAGAGAGTTTTCTTAGGATAGTGTGGAATAAGGTGATGGCAGATGAAATGAATGACATGCATGACGGGTAAGGCAGTGCAGGGGCCAAGGTTGGTAAGGATGCATTTGGCCACTGCATTGTGCACACGAGAGGAGGTCTAATAATACATTAGGCATAGGGAGCACTTAAGTGAAGGTGTCGTCAATGAGAGCCACTGTATGGTTCTTGCTCTCTGCAAAGGTGGAATTTCTTCTGGTACCTTGTCTTCATTTTGTTCTGCCCTTGACTGCTAGTGGGTGTTCTGCTCCTTCACCTACTCCATGCTTACACCTCTTTGGACACCATGTGAGTGCCATCACTGACGCGCTGTACTTTTGGGAAAGTCTGTCACCTGAAAAAATTATCCTATTCTGCTGCTGGCTGCCCATATGCCTGTAGATATGACTTTGTGGAGTAAGGACAGGTACGGAAAGTCTGCCTTTGATGCAATCTGACCTGTCTTGCACCCCTTCTTTCATCATAGAATCATATAAATTTCTGCACTGAAGGAGGCCATTCAGCAATGTCACTTTCTTGGCTTTTGTGTTCAATGCCTCCATGTATAAAATGCTGAATCCAATTTGTCTTTTCTATGGCTTTTTCTACTTGCACCCTCACTTTTAACAATCTGCATCCCTCGATCCATCTGATTCCAGCCAGGCAGTAACCTGTTTATATTACTTGACTCCTACCTAACTGGAAACCTATTTTTTTTGTCCAGGAGAGGAGTCCGTGTATGTGTGGATAGATGATTGTATAGAATTCTTTCCCAGTAAAACCTCCACTCCCTAAACATTTAGGCTTCAATTTTCCACTGGAGTTATGCAAAGGAGCATGCATAACTTCAACAAAATGCCTCAGAAAATTCTTCACCTCCCACCATTTCTGGGATTTCCTTCTGTAACTGGCAAGAGGCATAAAATACATCTATATATGCCCATATATGAATGGATATATTCAAATGCAATGCAAATGATTGAAACACATCATGCAACATAATTTCCAGCATTTGAACCCGAGCAATGCTGGATGCAAGGAAATCTTGTGCTTTCTTTACATACAGAATTGTGAAGGGAGGTGGAAGGGTGATTTAAAAACTGAAAGGTGATCGATTGCATAGGCCAGGATGATTTTTTAAAAATATCTTAAAAACATTTTTCCTATGCACCCAGCCCAGGAGGCTGCCAACCATACCACATTGGGTCAAGTTTACAAGAACTGTCAGCCAATCTCTGTTCCGAAATGGGGAACACACTAAAAAAAATGCTATTGAGTCTGCCCCTGGAAAAGTAGTCTGGTTCAGGGGTGCTTCCTTGTTATGGGTGGAATTGCCCCCTCCCCCCATTGCCCTTGCTCCCGCCCCCACCACTGACTTTTTCCAGCATAATAGCCGAGCAGAAAAATCTAGGCCTAAAATTAAGGAAAGGAATGTTTAAAAAGTGCCCAGGTGTATTTATGGTCGGTGTCATGTCAAACCCAAGCAGTGTGCGATCCCGTTACAAGGTGTCTTACTTTGCTTGGCTCTGAAGTCAGGTTGGAAACCACTTTGCACAGAAGCTAAACATTCATTTACTCTTATTTTTTATCCTGTCCCCTAGCCACCTCTCTGTTCACACAGCTCCATTCCCTTTAATATTACGAGCCTTAATTTTTTATAACAAGCCCCTTATGTGGCAACTTATCAAACCTCTTCTGAAAGTCCATGCAAACCACATTCCCTTTATTTATTCACTCCCTGACTTCCTGAAAAAACAATTTTTTTATTATTCATTCATGGGATGTGGGCATCGCTGGCGAGGAAAGCATTTATTGCCCATCCCTAATTGCCCTTGAGAAGGTGGTGGTGAGCCGCCTTCTTGAACCGCTGCAGTCCGTGTGGTGAAGGTTCTCCCACAGTGCTGTTAGGAAGGGCGTTCCAGGATTTTGACCCAGCGACGATGAAGGAACGGTGATATATTTCCAAGTCGGGATGGTGTGTGACTTGGAGGGGAACGTGCAGGTGGTGTTGTTCCCATGAGCCTGCTGCCCTTGTCTTTCTAGGTGGTAGAGGTCGCGGGTTTGGGAGGTGCAGTCGAAGAAACCTTGGCGAGTTGCTGCAGTGCATCCTGTGGATGGTACACACTGCAGCCACTGTGCGCCAGTGGTGAAGGGAGTGAATGTTTAGGGTGATGGATGGGGTGCCAATCAAGCGGGCTGCTTTGTCCTGGATGGTGTCGAGCTTCTTGAGTGTTGTTGGAGCTGCACTCATCCAGGCAAGTGGAGAGTATTCCATCACACTCCTGACTTGTAGATGGTGGAAAGGCTTTGGGGAGTCAGGAGGTGAGTCACTCGCCGCAGAATACCCAGCCTCTGACCTGCTCTTGTAGCCATGGTATTTATATGGCTGGTCCAGTTAAGTTTCTGGTCAATGGTGACCCCCAGGATGTTGATGGTGGGGGATTCGGCGATGGTAATGCCATTGAATGTGAAGGGGAAGTGGTTAGACTCTTTCTTGTTGGAGATGGTCATTGCCTGGCACTTGTCTGGCGCGAATGTTACTTGCCACTTATCAGCCCAAGCCTGGATGTTGTCCAGGTCTTGCTGCATGCGGGCTCGGACTGCTTCATTATTTGAGGGGTTGCGAATGGTAGAGGTCGTGGCTTTGGGAGGTACTGTCGAAGAAGTCTTGGCGAGTTGCTGCGGTGCATCCTGTGGATGCTAAATTCGTTAAGTATGCCATGTTCTTTATAAATCCATGCTGACTCCCCATGATTTCCCATACATTATAGATGGACAATTGCAGGGAGCATGTGCTCCAATTCTTGATACGTGCTTCTGACAGGCAAGGCTCTGTGCCAAGAGTGCAATTTAGCCAAATTACCTGGAAGTTTGCTCACAAACTAGGCAAGACTAATTGTCCTATAGATCCCTTTTCTTCACCCTCCAAGTTACACATAAATAGAGGAATTCCCACTGGAATGTTCATCTTCAAAATTATAACTGTAGCAACTAAGAATGTGGCAGCTAAAACTCACTGTGAAAGGTTCTAAATATAAGCTGACAAAAAAAGCGCTGAAAATAACACCTAGCACTTATCTAAAGACAAATTACACTTGCAGATAGTCTTCTCCAGAAACAGCAGGCCCCTCTTTAAATTCTGACTTCTTTCTCAGCCCAGAATGTACCTTGCCCTAAGGCCGTTTTATACAGGCTAAAAATAGAAATAGTAGAGTGTTGGCTAGATTCATATGGAATTGTGGGTCCACTAATAAGCAAATCATTTCACTGAGAGCCTGCCTTAGGGCCGAAACTGTACAGCATGGGAATGTAAAGAATCTTACAACACCAGGTTATAGTCCATGGGAATGGGCAGAGATCTGCGTGATGGATCTCCATTTGATTTTCCAACTGCTCCAAGTCTCTTCTGGTCTGGTACCAATAGCGATGGTAACTGGAAAATTTACCTCCCTGCCCCCCAAAATAGTTAGATAAAATTTCCATGAAATTGGGATAAAATTCTTGGATTTCATTATATATTTTGAAATCTGGGAATTTCACCTGGATTTACTTTCTTTTAAATGAAAACCGAAAATATGGGAATCAAGTCATCAAACAAATGGCAGTTTCAGAAATATTGAAATGGAATATAAATCTGTAAATTAAAAAGAAACTTGACAAAAAATTCGAGAAAATCAATAAAATCCCAAGAAATGAAAGAGAACAAAAAAATGGCAAATTAAACAAAACCCTTAACCAATTTTGGGAATAATTTTTTTAAAATTGGAAATAAAAATAATAAAAATTCCAAGTAGTCAAAAATATCCAAATACAGAGACTCAAATACGTGTAAAGATACAAGGAGCCTAAAGTGAGTTGCATAGCGTCCATTGTGTAGGCGCTATGCAGTTTCCTAAGGACCCAAAATGGCGACTGGAATGCACGTGCACACTTCTAGCGTGACGTGCACACGACGCCATATTGGTAAAGGCGTTTGCGCACGCGCACCTAACGAATGCTGGCAACATGTAAATTAGGGAGAATATGTGTTAGTTCAGTGTGCAATGCTGATTTAAAGGGACAGATATGGGGCTCGATTTTGCGATCGCGTTTCCGGCGGGTTTCCAGCGGGTTGGCCCCGAAAATCCCGATATCCGGTCACGTGACCGGATCGCGACGAAATCCCGGCCACTTCCGGGTACCGCGCTGACGTGCGGGGCTGCGCGCGCAAGCCCCGCTGGTGGGAATCCCGCATGCACTTAAAGCCAGCGGGGTTCCACTTGAGAGTACTTAACTTGCTCGTTGTGGTCAGTTAATGAGCTGAAGCAGCTGTCAAAAGAGGAAGTGTGGGATTTTAGGTTCAACGCAGTCAGTTTCCCACAAACCAGGCGTGTTGCAGCCAGCAGCCTGTGGCAGGTGCCAAGGTGCGCTCCACGGGGGAGAGCCCTCACCCACGCAGGAGGCCACCGCGTCACATAGGGCAACCCCTGCCCTCCACCACCCCCCGCCAAGCCAGAGGACAGACCGACACGAAACCGCAGCCCCAGTCCGAGGACCCACCCACCTACCCTGCACAACCCCTCAGACCAACACCTGCCAGATGGGTGGTGCGTTGACATCGTCGGAGGACGAACAGGATGACCAGCCCCAGCAGCCTCGCAGTCCACGCCGTCCGCCTCGGAGAGGTGGGGCCCCCCAACATGGTGCTGCGGCACACCCACCTGCACAGCAGGAGGGAGGGCAACCGCAGAGAGAGATGCTTCACAGGAGGCACTACCCTCCGCACAGGGTGTACAGAGCGAGGCTCAGCTTCATGGACCTCTCCGAGGAGCAGTGCATACGGAGGCTCAGAGTCAATCGCCAGGTAGTCGCCGACATCTGCAGCCTCCTTAACGACGAGCTGCTCCCTGATGGACCAAGCAGCATCTTCTTACCTGTCGCCGTCAAAGTCACCACTGCCCTCAACTTCTTCGCATCCGGTTCCTTCCAGGGTGCCACCGGGGATATCACCGGGGTCTGTCAGTCCTCTGCACACAAGTGCATAAGGCAGGTCACCGATGGGTTGTTCCGCAGGGCCTCCCACTACATCAACTTCGCCATGGACGAGCGCAGCCAGATGGAGAGGGCGGTTGGATTCCATGCCATGGCCGGCTTCCCACGGGTGCAGGGTGTAATCGACTGCACCCACATCACAATACGGGCACCTCCGCATGAGCCAGGGCTGTTCATCAACAGGAAGGGGTATCACTCCATGAACGCCCAGCTCATCTGTGACCACCGCCAGAGATTCCTACACGTGTGCGCCAGATACCCCGGCAGCTGCCACGATGCCTTCGTCCTCAGGGAGTCCGCCGTCCCGCCCATCCTGCAGGCACCCAACGCCGGCAACGGCTGGCTCCTCGGCGACAAGGGGTATCCCCTCCACACGTGGCTCATGACACCTCTGAGGAACCCCATCACCGAGCCGGAGCGTCGGTACAATGACAGCCACACTGCTACCAGGTCTACAATTGAGCAGACCATAGGGCTTCTCAAGATGCGCTTCAGGTGCCTTGATCGTTCTGGGGGAGCGCTGCAATACACACCATTCAGAGTGGGACGAATCATAGTTGTCTGCTGTGCCCTGCACAACATGGCCCAACAGAGAGGGGTGCCGCTGGAGGAGGCCCCATCCACACCCGCCACCCACATTGAGGAAGGCGAGGGCGAGGAGGAGGAGGAGGATGAGGAGGAGGAGGAGGAGGAGGAGGCGGAGGAGGAGGACGCGCCAGAGGATGTTGGACGACCCATGCGCCGAGCCGCGACTCACCGGGATGGTCGCCGGGCCAGGGAGGCACTCATACGTCAACGGTTCTCCTAGAGTCACACACTGCGAGGCGCTCGCATCTCCTCACCTGCACATGCGAGCGGCCATACCAGCCCCCTCCACTGAAGAGTGCTGCCAGTAATCCTGCACCCACAGCAGTGTGCCCAATGGGTGGCAGCAGGTGTTCGCCGTCATGATGGCCTCCACGGAACGCACCTATTGCACAAGCCGCGGAAGAATGGACGAGAGGTGGCAGGAGTGGTGAGAATAGACTATTTAATATCTCGAATGTGACATTATATAAGAAAAAAAGTACGAAATAATAAACACCCTGGTGTTTACCCTTTGTGATTATAAGGCCTTTGCAATTCTTTTCCGGGAACCCGTACGTGGTGCTACCCCTGTGGCTCCAGCAGAGGTAGTGGCAGGTTGCTCGTCTTCTTGCCTTGACCAGGTAGATGCTTTTGGCGGACGGCCCCTGGGTTTCGGTGCCCGTGACGGCACCTCCACAGACTGCTCCTCCTGCACCGGGGCAGGGGCAGACTCGGCCACCTGGAGAGGAGGCACCATTGCGGGTACTGGTTGAGAGGTGGGCGACGGGTGGGCCGTGGGGGCGCCTTGAGAGGCGTCCCCGCTTCCATGTCCCCGGTCACCATCATCCCTCTCTTGGCCTCGGCCCACATCACCCCTTCCACCCTGCTGGACGGCAGTTTGGATGGCATGTGTGAGGCCTTGCAAGGCCACCCCTAGTGTATCCCTCAGCCTGTTGATGGCGTCGGAATGTTGCTCACCCTGAATCCGTACAGACGTTGTCAGGGCCTGCATGGACTCGATCTGGAGCTGTGCGTGACGCTCGAGGGAGGCCAGCCTGTCCTCCACCGCAGACAGTCCCGCACCTACCTGCGACACTGTGTCGCCGGTACCCTCCTGTGCCTGCGCCACCAATGCCCACATGCAGGAGGTGGACTCCTCCATCGCCTGCGCTATTGTGGACAATGCGCGCGGCACCTCTCCCAGTACCTCAGCAATTAGCTGGTGGCCCTCGACGACTCTCCTTTTCACTGGTGGCCCCCTGGGTTCAGCATCTGGGTCCGGCTGAGCAGAGCCTGGAGATGAGTGCTCCCTCCGTCGCGGACCCTCCGCGGCTGCCCCTGCCACCAGGGTCTGCTCATGCTCACTCGTGCGCGGTGACTCACCAAGTGCTACCCCAACTAGTTGGCGAGGGGGACCCACCGAGGTGCGTGTCTCTGCGCTGGTGGATGGTTGGCTCTGATGTGACGATGCACCCTCAGAGACCGCCATGTCCTCTGAGGAATCGCCCTCCACGATCGCTTCACCCAAAGACGGACCTGCAAGAGAACAGAGGACACTTTGAGGCATGTGGACCAACTTGACAGTGCGCCTGATGGCAGGTGATGAGACGGTAACTCGCGATCATGGGTGTTGAGTGTCAGCTTTCCCTTACCGGCCGTTTCGGCAGCGACACACTCGCCATCGGCCACCGACAGGCAATGTCGCGTGCGGGCGAGGTCGAGCGCCTCCACCTCTGCGTTGGTGAGCTCCACCACTTGCGGCGGCCCACCTCCGGTGCGTGCCCTTTCCCTATTGTTCTTGCTTCCCTTCTCCTGTGAAGGCAAAACACAGATGTGTGAGTGGGTGCGTCTTGCATCGTGAGACGCATCGAGCATCGGTGTGGTTGGGTTGAGCGTGGCGCGGAACGGATGGGACGAAGCGTGGGCCACGTGCCCATCCCATTGCATGGGGATTGGGGTGTGTGGTAGTGTTCGGGTGGGGTCAGGGACGGTGGGTACTTGCGTGCACGGCGAGGATGGTGAATGAGTGGCTGTGAGGATTGCTGATGGAGCGCAGTGGTGGCTGTGCAGGAGGGGGTTGTGATCTGCTTGGCGTGATGGTGGGGACGGGATGTGGGAGGGTGCGTTGGTGTACTCACCTTGCCAGACCTAGTCAGGTCATTGAAGCGCTTGCGGCACTGCTCCCAAGTCCTTGGGGTGTTGCCCCTGCTGCTCACCTCCGCCGCCACCTCTGCCCATGCCTTCCTGGTTGCGGCGGCAGGGAACTTGCGTCCATCTTCTGGGAAGAGTGTTTCCCTCCTCCTCCTCACGCCCTCCAGCATCAGCTGCAGTGCCAGGTCTGAAAAACGGGGCGCAGCCTTTCCCCTTTGCTGAGCCATCATCTCAAACCGCTTGCTTGTAGCAGGAGGGGCTTTGGGAGACTGCCCCTTTAACTGGAGCTCCTACATCGCGTCGACGGTACTGCGCATGCGCAGCCGGCCGGCACGCAGCTGGGGAGCGCAGAACCCGGAAGCAGGGCTTAATCGGTCCAATTATCCCGCGATCGCGTGGGGGACGCACACGATTAGCCGTCCGCGTTTTCCACGCTCCCGGAGGACCACCCGCTGGGAACCCGCAGGCCTGCTAAATTCGAGCCCATGATTTTGGAACTCATCGCTCCAGCCAACGCATTGCCTTAACTTCGCACAGCTGAACATTCTGAAACAGCATGGAGGACCCCCCACCAGAGCTATTTAAAGGGAGCATGCAGGAGTTACAGGTTAGTTGCTGGATTGTTGCTTCTGGCTGCTGATGCATTTGTACCTGTTTTTGGAGGTCTCTTGTACTTGAATAGTAGGACTAGGAGACATAGCCTGAAAATTAGAGCCAGGACTTGCAAGAGTGAAGTTAGGAAACGTTTCCACATGGAAAGAGTGGTAGAAATTTGGAACTCTCTTCTGCAAATGGCAGATGATGTTAGCTCAATTGTTAATTTTAAATCTGAGATTGATAGATTTTTGTTAAGGGATATAGGGCTAAGACTATGGAGTTAGATCACAGATCAATCATGATCGCATTGAATGGCGGAACAGGCTCGAGGGGCTAAATGGCCTACTCCTGTTCCTATGTTCCTATAATAAAGTTTCAATACTCTACAGGGAGTGGACTGGCTAGCTGACAGGCACCAGCAAGGGTACTGGTGGAGTGGCAGGAGTGGAACAGAAATGCTGTCATCCTGAGAGAGGACAGCAGGTTCATGTTCCATGGAGCCACTTCAACTTGCTGTCTCCTGTTATGCGCCACCTTCTCCTGCAAGAAAGGGACATGTGTTTGTGAGGGTCCTGCAAGATGTTTGGGTGATGTGGCTGTCATGATTGAATAGCTGCCAGTGTGTGCGACCTGTGAGTTGTGGGAGTACGATTTGCAACAGTGGTAATGTGTCAGGGTGAGAGGAAGCATCTGATTGGAAGAATTCAGTACCGATTGAAAGAATTTGTTGTTATGTGGGTGATGGGGGGTGTAGTGCATGGAGCAGTGGATGCGGCTGGTGGTGCAGTTGGTAGGAGATGCCACTTGACAATTGACCTCACTCACCTTGACCACTCATGTCAAAGCACTGAACTTCTTCCTGCACTGCATCCATGTTCGTGGTGTTATGCGCCTGGCAGTGACTTCGTCCCCTACTGCCTCCCACTGCCTTGGGAGCATCTGTCTGGAGGGCCTCTTGCCCTCCCCACAGATATAGGATGCCCCTCCTTCTGTCCACCTCTTGCACCAAGGCCTCTAGTGCATCAGCAGAGAACCTTGGTGCACACTGTCTCGCAGGCCTAGTACAAACTCAGATCAGCAGATTGGTGGGGTCTGGCATGCAGATTGAAGGATGTGGGATTTAGTAGTGCGCAACCTTTATTCAATGTTTTAAAATAACTCAATAGTTTATAAACGTAGGTACGTGACCTGCATCTGTGTTTTACGTGTGCAATGTCTGGGCCCTGGGATATTGCCAGGGAGGTGGGTTGGCAGCGGGGGGCGACTGGGCGTGTGGGAAACCCACCAATAAAATTGGTCCGTTCCCCACACGATCACGGGTAAATTGAAGCCACTTACCGTGGCTCCCAGGTTTCCCGTTATCAACCTGCGCAGCGGGTGGACTGCGCACCCGCATCACAGGCTGTCAGCTGGAGGAGCCCAATTTAAAGGGGCAGTCCTCCAATGCTGCTTCTGCAGCAACCAACCAAAATTAAACAATGGAGCAGACCAGAGGAAAGGCTGCTCCCAGATTTAACGATGCCTCACTCCAAGACCTACTGGATGGGATGAGGAGGAGGAGGGATATTTTCTACCCGGCGGTCGGGAGGAAATGGCCTGCCTCAGCCACCAAGAAGGCGTGGCTCGAGGTGGCAGAGGAGGTCACCAGCAGCAGCAACGTCTCCCGCACCTGGATACAGTGCAGGAAGTGCTTCAATGACCGAACTAGGTCAGCCAAAGTGAGTACACTCACTCATTCTCCTACACTCCGTCTTCCACATCACCGCCCCCACCCCACAACTCCTTCTGCACTGCCAACACTACTCTATCACATCACTCCTCACACCCACTCAAACCTCATCCTCAACTTACCTGCACTTACTCACCTCCCCAGTACTCATCCCACCACTACCACTCAACCCAATCCTCATACAATGTCATGGCTCTGTCTCATACTCAACCTCTGATGCATCTCTTTCACGGTCAGCCTCACCCAAACCAGTGCATTCAGCGGTTGGCCACGTCACCATCCCTCACTCACGCATCTCTACTTTCTCCCCTTATAGGAGAAGAGAGCCCAGAATGCACGGGAGAGGGTGAAGACCGGAGGGGGGCCACAACATCTGGTCGTCCTCACAGACGTGGAGCAGGAGGCTCTGGAACTAAGCCGCACCCTCGAGTGCCTGTCCGTCGGCGCGCCAAGACTGCCACCCGACAAACGGCTGGTGACAGAACTTTAACATTCAGCACTCACAATAGCAAATGATGTTAACATGCCTTGCCGCCTTCAGAGCCTCAACATCTGTCATCATGCTTAATATTGCCTTCTGTTCTCTTACAGGGCCTTCAGCGACTGCCGTATCAGCGGAGGGCGATTCCTCAGAGGACCTGCCAGCCTCTGAGGGGTCACCGTCACATCTGAGCGAGCCATCCACCAGCGCAGATACACACACCTCGGTGGGTCCCCGTCCTCACTTAGTTGGGGTCACACATGGTGAGTCACCACACACGTGAGCACGAGCAGACCCTGGTGGCAGGGGCAACTGTGGAGAGTCCGCGTCAGTGGGAGCACTCTTCTCCAGAATCTGCTCAGCTGGACACAGATGCTGAACCCTGGGGGCCATCCATGAAAAGGAGAATGATCGAGGGTCAGCAGCACATTTGCGAGTTGCTGGAACAGGTGCCACACGCACTCTCCATAATCGCGCAGAGGATGGAGGAATCCAACTCCTGCATGAGTGGAATGGTGGCACAGATACAGGAGGGAATCTCTGAGATACTGTCACAGGGATGTGAGAGCATCTCTGAGATAGTGTCCGTGGGTAAGTGCGGGAATGTCGGCGATGGAGGGAAGGCTAGCCTCCATGGAGCTTCAAGCACGGCTCACCAATGAGTCCATTGAGTCCCTGACAACGGCCCTTCAGACTCAGGGTGAGCAACATTCTGCGGCCTTAAACAGGCAGGCAGATACTCTGGCACTGGCCTTACAAGGCTTCACATGTCCTCCAAACTGTTGTCCAGCAGAGTGGTAGGAGTGATGTCATAGAGTCATAGAGTCATAGAGTTATACAGCACGGATAGAGGCCCTTCGGCCCATCGTGTCCGCGCCGGCCATCAAGCCCAGTCTAATCTAATCCCATATTCCAGCATTTGGTCCGTAGCCTTGTATGCTATGGCATTTCAAGTGCTCATCCAAATGCTTCTTGAATGTTGTGAGGGTTCCTGCCTCCACAACCCTCCCAGGCAGTGAGTTCCAGACTCCAACCACCCTCTGGGTGAAAAAGTTCTTTCTCAAATCCCCTCTAAACCTCCCACCTTTTACCTTGAATCTATGCCCCCTTGTTATAGAATCCTCAACGAAGGGAAAAAGCTCCTTAGTATCCATCCTATCTGTGCCCCTCATAATTTTGTACGCCTCAATCATGTCCCCCCTCAGCCTCCTCTGCTCCAAGGAAAACAAACCCAATCTTCCCAGTCTCTCTTCATAGCTGAAGCGCTCCAGCCCTGGTAACATCCTGGTGAATCTCCTCTGCACCCTCTCCAAAGCGATCACATCCTTCCTGTAGTGTGGCGACCAGAACTGCACACAATACTCCAGCTGTGGCCTAACCAGTGTTTTATACAGCTCCATCATAACCTCCTTGCTCTTATATTCTATGCCTCGGCTAATAAAGGCAAGTATCCCATATGCCTTCTTTACCAACTTATCTACCTGTTCCGCTGCCTTCAGGGATCTGTGAACTTGCACACCAAGATCCCTCTGACCCTCTGTCTTGCCTAGGGTCTTCCCATTCATTGCGTATTCCCTTGCCTTGTTAGTCCCTCCAAAGTGCATCACCTCGCACTTTTCCGGGTTAAATTCCATTTGCCACTGTTCCGCCCATCTGACCAACCCATCTATATCGTCCTGCAGACTGAGGCTATCCTCCTCGCTATTTACCACCCTACCAATTTTTGTATCATCAGCGAACTTACTGATCATACCTTTTACATTCATATCCAAGTCGTTAATGTAGACCACAAACAGCAAGGGCCCCAGCACAGATCCCTGTGGTACCCCACTGGCCACAGGCTTCCAGTCACAAAAACAACCTTCGACCATCACCCTCTGCCTTCTGCCACTAAGCCAGTTTTGTATCCAAAGTGCCAAGGCACCCTGGACTCCATGGGCTCGTACCTTCTTGACCAGTCTCCTGTGGGGGACTTTTTCGAAGGCCTTACTGAAATCCATGTATACCACATCCACTGCGTTACCCTCATCCACACGCCTAGTCACCCCCTCAAAAAATTCAATCAAATTAGTCAGACATGATCTTCCCTTGACAAAGCCATGTTGACTATCCCTGATTAATCCTTGCTTCTCCAAGTGGAGACAAATTTTGTCCTTCAGAATTTTTTCCAATAATTTTCCTACCACTGATGTTAGGCTCACTGGCTTGTAGTTCCCCGGTTTTTCCCTACTCCCCTTCTTGAATAATGGTACTACATTAGCGGTTCTCCAGTCCTCTGGCACATCCCCTGTGGCCAGAGAGGTTCTGAATATATGTGTTAGAGCCCCCGTAATCTCCTCCTTTGCCTCACACAGTAGCCTGGGATACATTTCGTCCGGGCCTGGGGATTTATCCATTTTTAGGCCTGCTAAAACCGCCAACACCTCCTCCCGCTCGATGTTAATATGTTCGAGTATATCACAGTCCCCCTGTCGTATTTCTATGTCTACGTCGTCCTTCTCCATAGTGAAAACAGATGCAAAAAATTCATTTCGAACCCCTCCTACATCTTCCGGCTCCACACACAGATTGCCATTTTTGTCCCTAATGGGCCCTATTTTTTCCCTAGTTATCCTCTTACCCTTAATATACTTATAAAACATCTTAGGATTTTCCTTTTTTCATGGCCCCTCCTTGATCTCCTATTTTCCTTTTTAAGTATCCCCCTGCACTTTTTGTACTCCTCTAGGGCTTCCTCCGTCCTTAGCCTTTTGTATCTGCCAAAAGCCTTCCTTTTTTTTCCTAATCCATTCTCGTATATGCCCTGACATCCAAGGTTCCCTGGAGTTCTTGGAACCACCCTTGACCTTTACGGGAACATGTTGCCATTGTATGGTCTCAATCTCCCTTCTGAAAGACTCCCATTGCTCCGATGCGGATTTTCCTACAAGCAGCTGATCCCAGTCCATTTTGGCCAGATCCTGCCTTATCCTATTAAAATCAGCCTTCCCCCAATTTAGAACCTTTATTTCCGGCCCCTCCCTGTCCTTTTCCATGACCACCTTAAATCTCACCGAATTATGGTCACTGTCACCAAAGTGCTCACCTACTAGCACTTCTTCCACTTGGCCGGCCACATTCCCTAGAATTAGGTCCAGTACCGCCCCCTCTCTTGTAGGACTTTCTACATGCTGGCTCAAAAAGCTCTCCTGGATGCACGTTAAGAATTTTGTACCCTCTAAGCATTTTACACTCTGAGTATCCCAGTTAATATTGGGGAAGTTGAAATCCCCCACTATTATTACCCTATTATTTGCACAATTTTCTGAGATTTGCCTACATATCTGTTCCTCTATCTCCCCCTGACTGTTTGGGGGTCTATAGTACACTCCCATCAAAGTGCTTGCCCCCTTTTTGTTTTTAAGCTCCACCCATATGGCCTCATTTGAGGAACCTGCTAATATATCATCCCTCCTTATGGCAGTAATTGATTCTTTAATTAATATTGCGACCCCCCCTCCTCTTATACCTCCCCCTCTGTCTCGCCTGAAGATTCTGTACCCCGGAATATTGAGCTGCCAGTCTTGCCCCTCCCTCAACCATGTCTCTGTGACAGCAACAATATCGTACTCCCATGTGTTTATCAACACCTTCAGTTCATCCACCTTATTTGCAAGACTCCTTGCATTAAAATAGATGCCATCCAGCCTTGCTCTTACATATTTGCCCTGTCTTCCAAGCTGACTTGTTTTTTTCTCAATATTTGGCTGCACATCACCCCCTATTGTAGCTCCACTCTGTATCCCATCCCCCTGCCAAGTTAGTTTAAACCTCCCCCAACAGTGCTAGCAAACCTCCCCGCAAGGATATTTGTCCCGCGCTGGTTCAGATGCAACCCGTCCGACTTGTACAAGTCCCACCTTCCCCAGAAGCAGGCCCAGTGATCCAGGAAACTGAAACCCTCCCTCCTGCACCAACTCTTTAGCCACGCATTCATCTATTCTATCCTCCTATTTCTATACTCACTAGCCCGTGGCACTGGGAGTAATCCAGAGATTACAACCTTTGAGGTCCTGCTCTTTAATCTGCTACCTAGCTCCCTAAATTCTTGATGCAGGACCTCATCTCCCTTCCTACCTATGTCGTTGGTCCCAATGTGGACCACGACCTCTGCCTGCTCACCCTCCCCCTTGAGAATGCCCTGAAGCCGCTCAGTGACATCCATGACCCTGGCACCAGGGAGGCAACAAACCATCCTGGAGTCACGTTTACGGCCACAGAAACGCCTGTCTGTTCCCCTTACGATAGAATCCCCTACCACTATAGCTCTTCCACTCTTTTTCCTCCCAGCCTGTGCAGCAGAGCTACCCCGGGTGCCAGGAAGTTGGCTGCTGCTGCCTTCCCCTGATAAGTCATCCCCCTCAACAATATCCAAAGCGGTCTATTTGTTTGAGAGGGGGACGGCCACAGAGGACCCCTGCACTGCCTGCCTGCTCCTCTTACTCTGCCTGGAGGTCACCCACTTACTTCCTGCCTGTACAACCTTTACCTGCGGTGTGACCATCTCACTAAACGTGCTATCCACGACGTTTTCAGCATTGCGAATGCTCCATAATGAATCCATCCGCAGCTCCAGTGCCGCAATGCGGTTTGTCAGTAACTGCAGCTGGATACATTTCCCGCACACATGGTCGTCAGGGACACCGGAAGGGTCCCCGATTTCCCACATAGAGCAGGAAGAGCATAACACGAGGCTGGGCTGTCCTGACATGACTTATCCTTTAACTAATTAATTCAAATTAAATGAATCCCACCAATTTCACTTCAATTAAAAGGTATACTCAAGGGCCCTTGCTGAACAGCAGTCCCCCACTACACAACAGAGACCCCAGAATCCACAAACTCGAACCTTAGACAAATTCAGCAGGAAAATACTCACCAACCAATCACTTACCTCTTCCTTGGTGACGTCCCACTTTGGATTACTTTTTGCTTCTTATTTATCTTAGGTCCAGGAGTTAAGTTGCTGAAAACAAAATATAAAAACGAACCGACCCTTTAAATTCCCTCTACCCCCCCAAAAGGTTAGAGGAGGTGGGAGGGTGGGAGTCACTACTAGTGTAGTGTCTCGGGTTTAGCAACCGCTCCACCTATATACGGGTACCAATTAATTGGCCCCGCCCCCTGCCTTTGAAAAAGCCCGCAAAGCTCCTTCCCCGCTGGGGAAAAAGACTCACGTAGGTGAGTTTAATTACTCACCTCAGGCCTCCGCTGCTCCCTTTATCGACTCGCCAATCACCTACCCGCTTTCCTGTGACGTCAATCCTTGTTTTTTTCACCGATTGCCTCTCTGCGGGTAGGCCCTCGAGCCTGGGCCTTTAGTAGTCTCCGAGTCCCGCGCTCTCTCCTAGGTCCGCTCCCGCCTGTAGCTCCGCTCCGAGTGCGGGTAGGCCCTCGAGCCTGGGCCTTCAGTAGTCTCCGAGTCCCGCGCTCTCTCCTAGGTCCGCTCCCGCCTGGCCCAGGAGAGGGATGATGGCGAAAGGGGACATGGAAGTGGGGACACCACTCAAAGCGTCCCCACGTCTCACCCGTTGCCCCCCTCTCAACCAGTACCTGCAATGCTGCCTCCTCTCCAGGTGGCCGAGTCTGCCCCTGCACAGGTGCAGGTGGAACAGTCTTTGGAAGGACCCTCACAGGCACCGAAACCCAGAGGGCATAGGCCCAAAGCGTCTAATCGATCAGGGCATGAACAAGAGCAACCTGCCACTACCTCTGCTGCAGCCACAGGGGAGGCACCACGTAGGAGTACTCGTAAGCATAAGGCAAAGGTTTTGTGAGCATAAAGAGGATGCACGAGGGTGTTTGACGATTTGTCATGTTTTTTATGTATATTTGATTTTTGTTAATGGCACATTAAATATTATTATTGTCACCACTACTGCCACGTCTTGGCCATTCTTGACTGGCTTGCGTAATAAGTCCCTTTCATGAGGTTCACCATGAACACCCACACTTGATGCCACCCATTGGGTCACCTTACAGTGGGTGTACGTGTAGTTGCATGACTATTTTGTGCAGGTGCCTGTGGCGCAGCATTGTGTTGTGGAGCTCCACGTGGCGGAGGTGGACGGCGTGCCTGGCGAGGCTGGTGATGTTGCTCATCCTCGGATGAATTGATGAATGCAGCTATGGCGCCCCCCCCATCCTGACGGTGTGAGTTTGAGGGGGTCTGCAAAGTAGGTAAATGTGTTTGCACAGCAGAGTTTAGGGTATAAATTAAGAATTTTGAGTGGAAAGACAAAAGTGTTGCAGCCAAAACTTTGTCTGAAGTGACACAGTGCGCTGCTGCAATAAATGAGGTATTCCCCCCACCTGTCAAATAATCCTTTGCATCTCCCACTGGCTGCTGACTGAAACACGTCTGCTTCATCGGAGAGTGTTTCCCACAGCACGGGAAACACGCTGAGGATCCGTCAAAATTGCACCCCTGCCAAAATCTCCACTCAAAGAGGTTTGTCAAATACCTCAAGTATCTGACTAACTATCCAAAGCAGCATCCCGCCGGTTTTAATTGCCGGTGGGAGTCCCGCATTCGGGAGCTGCACACGCACCCGAACGCGTCACTGGGGCACCCGGAAGTCAGCGGGTTGGAGCCGGGGTCCGAACCCGCTCTGGGATTCTGCCATTTTAGGAGCCCTCTGCCCCCAACACACCCGCTCAGCCATCCGAAAATTAGCCCCCATCTCCGTTCAGACTCTGTGCGGACCCATATCTTATATTTTACAAATATCGCAAACTTTGAGCCGCCCGGTTGTTTCTCATTAAGAATTCCAGAGTCCCATCATCACCATGCTGCACTGTATTGCAGCACAGATTCACTTCACCATTGACTTCCACCACTTTGTTCAGCCACACTGCACCTCCCCTTTAAGAGGTGCAGGCTGCCTTTAAGTGGTGCTGGCCACTCACGATATCTGGGCCTCTTGCTGGTGAGCAGCCACTCAACAGCACAGGTAGTGCTGGCTGGACCCTTCAATCAGGTAAAGCACCAGGCAGCGCGACCCCTGCACCGGTTTCGGGGTTATCCAATATAAACCCCAAGTTCTTTTATCTACCCTGGCTAAAAGAAAGTAATTCTGGATGCACCAGTGATTAAACTAATATTGACAATAATCAGCAAAATTATTGGCATTGAACAATCTTAGAAAAGCAAAAAAAGAGATCAATCATAGAAATAAAATAAAACATGGCTCCTAATAAATTACCAAATATAAAAAGCAATTAAACCCACAACTAATAAAATAGTTCTTCATTTTTTAAAAAGAAGAAACCTTTCAGAAAATTAAAATGTGAAAATCCAGCAATACTAAAAACCTATAGAATATTCTTTTGCAGAATGGAAGTCCCTATCACATTATTTATAAATATTTCTGAAATTCTCCTCTTAACTGTGGATTCTAATTGTTAAATGAAAAGTGACAAATCTCCCAATATAGTCTCAGAATAAAAATCTATGAAAGTCCAGTCAAATCTATTTACATTTCTGTGGTCAGTTTTTCTTCAATTTTTTCCCCCTTTTCTCCTGAAGCCACTGACTGGTGGGCAGTTTCACGGACACTGACAGCTCTCCGATACCTTGCCCAAGTGGCAATTCTTCATCTTAGACATTCATTGTTAGAAGTTCAGATCTGTGTTTATTGTTGTGTTCTATACATTATTTGGGGTGGGAAGGCCGGAGGACATGATTTGAGATCAATAGGGGTAATTTTGGCTTTGGGCGTTAGTTTTCCATTGACTTCAGTAGAAACATAAATCGGGAGAGGTGTTTAATGGGTGGTCAAGCCCATATCACACATTTTACACTGTCGTCCTGAGTCAAAATTACCACCAAAGAGTCAGATTCTTGGTGATCCAGGGCCCTTATGTTTGCTCCTAACATTAAAGAATTTTTTGAATGTGAGTTAGTTATGTTTAAATAGAAATTAAATTATCCAGTTGGATTAATGTCTTACTCATCCCACTTGGTGGCACTACAGTGCTGGAAATAATTTGTTGCCATAAAAACAAGTCACAGTACTGCACTGCACAGATGATCATGAGAATAAATATTGTCAGTTTAAATGAGAGGTTAGGGGCATTCACAAATCAAACTTGACATCCAAGTTCATCTGAATATGAGAGACCCAGGATATATTATCTGCATATCTTCACTTTTAGTAATCATTTTATTAGTAATGTGCACGTTATTCCCCCTTCTCTGCACCTTGGAAACCTGCTTGAGCTGAAGCAAAGGCAATTCTTCAAGGTAAGCCAAGAATTTAACATTTACCTGAGGAAGGAGGAAGTCTTCGAAAGCTTGTGAATTTAAAATAAAATTGCTGGACTATAACTTGGTGTTGTAAAATTGTTTACAATTGTTAAGAATTTAATAGGTAGACAAGTTGACCCTGGAAATCCACAGGCCACGATCCTTGCGGTTACATCAGGATTGCGCCCAGTGGAGTCTTCCAGTGCTGACCCCACTGGAGTTTGCAAAGTCAGTGGGAGAGCACTTAATTCACATGGGGCCAGTGAACACCTGCACCATTATGGTCACATCTCAGTGACTGCTCGCCTCATGCAGATGGAAGATCCAGCACCTGTTCGCCATGGAGAAGATTACCCAGGCCCTCCCCCAGACTCTGTTGAGCGCCTCCTCATCCCCTCATGCCTGAGGGCTTGCTCAGACTTTTTTAATATAGTATCATAGTAGGTACAGCACAGGAGGAGGCCATTCAGCCCATCGTGTCTGTGTCAGCTCTTTGAGAGAGCTATCCAATTAGTCCCATTCCCCTGCTCTTCCCCATAGCCCTGTATTTTTTTCCCTTTAAGTATTTATCAAATTCCCTTTTGAAAGTTACTATTGAATCTGCTTCCACTACCCTTTCAGGCAGTGCATTCCAGGTCATTGCAACTCGCTGTGTAAAAAAATGTTTTCTCATGTCGCCTCTGGCTATTTAAATCTTTTTTCAATCTAGTACCCTGTACCCCCGCCCATGCTGTGGTCCGCCTCACACCGGGGAAACCAAACCCAGAGTTTTTAAACTTTTCAGTTTTGGGGGGATCTCGGTCTCTTCACTGACACCTCACTTGCATGGGGCTGATGGCACCTGCGGCATTACCTCTCGAGATCCTGGAGCTGGTTTTCATTTTGGATGCAGATTGGGGGCGGGGGACAAAATGTTTGCACTGACACCAGTGACAAGCCTAAACCATTTTCATGGTTGGGCTTCATTTGAATACTTTCGGCAAGCTACCAGCACTGAATGAGTGGTGACAGACAGCTCGCCGATCTGTGGTGGTGGGGGAGGATGGCAGGAAATCCAGCAGTTCTCGGCAGGGCTGAGCCAGAAGTAAGCCATTAAAGCAAGCAGAAGTGAGACAATCCCAGAGGAAGGGGAATAGAGGGACCATAAGCATGGTGGCCAAATCTTAGCTGCAATGTTTCTGGCGGTGGTTAGGCCACTGAACGCTAAGTTCCATTGGGCAGCGTGCACGGAGCATGTGCCCAGTGGAAGATCAAAATTGTGTCAGGATCTTACAGAAGGACCCCGATTTGCATATTCAAGTAGGCTCCTGCCTGCTTTGGGTGGGTGTGCTCTTCGCCTGTTTTCCAGCCCACTCTAAAACCGGGGCGGGCCACACACTGTCAGGAATGGGGGTAAGTAGTGCATTGTGATTTTTTAAGCTCACTGCTGCCCTGTTTCCTGTTTGAAAATGGAGGTCAAAATCACCAGCTTCATGCAGTCCCCCCCCTCGCCCATCTGTGTGAGGAGGCTGATCGATAAATTAAAAAAAAATCTTACCCTTATTTGAGAGTTAAGGTCACCTCCATGGCCTTGACCTCCCTTTTTTCAACTTGTGGTGTCCACTTCATACCCTCTGGCTAAGGAGAAATTGCCAGCTAAGTCCAGGACCCAGCATATCTGGGTCCTGGCCTTTTTCCAAGCTATTCCACTAAAATCCTGCCCAAGTTACAGCAAGCGTTCAGCAAAATGGCCAAGGGAATTTGGTCCCCTTGTGTCTAGCATGTTGTTTTTCCATTGTACTTCAGATGTCATACTTTTTTCTTGCAAATTCTGTGACACATATGGACCTAATTGACTGAGATTTCCTACACATAAAATTACGACAAATCACAAACGTTTGCATAGGGAAAGTACCAATCAAAAGCAAGCAAACTGGGTACATAAACTTGTGATGAAAAATTACTAAAAGTGTACGAAAGCAACCAATCAAAAATGAGCAGTCAGCAAAAACTACCAATTTAAAAGAAGATGGCAAACAAATGAAATTACTCCAAATATTTTGCAAAAATCATTCCCGCTCCCACCTTGGACTTTCACTAAACTTGATACTGAAAATATGGGTCCTGATATGGGAGCGGGGGGAGCGTGTTTGCAGGGGGGAAACCCGGAAATCCTGGGAACGTGGAGATCATGCTGAATTTGATGGCAGGTTCTCATTATCATTTTTTAATTCCGTTTCCCACCCGGCATGCCAGCCAGATTAACAGGCTGACCGGCTGGCAGGCAAGAAAGCCAGCAATAGAATGCTGCAGCCGGGGACCGGTCACGGGGCAGAGGGGGGTTGGACGAGCGATCGGGAGGGAGGGAAAGATTGTTGGTTAAAGTGGGGGGTCGGACCGGCAATTGGGAGGGAGGGAACGATCATGGTGTAGAAAGGGGGCGGTTGGCAGATCGCTGGGCAGAATGGGGGGTTGGCAGATCGTGGGGCAGAAGGCGGGGTCGGCAAAAGGGTTGGGATCACAGGGTTGTGGGGGGCGTCAGCCGATTGCGGCAGCGAGGAGAGGCAGCGATTGGCAGAAGGTTTGCTTGAGGGGCTGGGGGAAGCACTCCTGCTCCTCCTGGCTCACAAGTAGTGCTATAAAAAGCACTTACTTGCACGATCCGGCTGCTCCCGTCTCCATTTAGCTGCCGGGTTTCCCGAGCCCTGGGAAACCCGGCCGACCAGTGTTAAATTTAAATCAGGCTCCTAACTGTACTATGGGAGCCTGATTTAAATATTATAATGAAGTGTTCCACCTCTTGAGGGCGGGACACTGACACGATATGCAACCCGCCGCCATAGAAATGATGGCAGGCACGTATGCGGCGGGTTGGGGTCGCGTTTCGCAATTTAAAATTTTATAACCCCTCTCCCACCCATCGTGGGGGAGGGTTAATATTGACCCCATAGTTTGTAACATTATAAAGAAATAAACAAAAACATTTTAAAATCCCAGAAAATGATTAAACTTACTTAGAAAATAGGATTTCCTATGTTTAAAATGTGACTAACAATGCTTTTTGTTGGGGGCATATGCCACTCTGAGAAGCCTGGGACTTGAATTCACGGCCTTCCCAAAACCATCAATGCCCTTTAAGAGACTCAATAACTATAACTTCCAGGGAAATAGAGATAGTAACTGAGACAGACAGAGAGACAATATGGAGAATTTTACCTCTCCCTGACTGGTGGGAAAATTCTCAAGAGCCTTTCTGCCAATTGTTCTCCATGAGCACCATTACTGCCACCAGTGGATTTCCCAATGGGCATTCCCCCATTTGATCTTCTTGGAGGACGAAGAAGAGGGCCAATGGAGGGATTCCAGGTAAGTCAGGCCGCACCTGAAGCGCTCTGTGCCATCTTGCCAATATCTATACCTATATCTAAAGGCACAGGTGCACACAAGAAAGAAAGATATTGCATTTATATAGCGCCTTTCACATCCTCAGGAAATACCAAAGTGCTTCACAGCCAATGAATTACTTTTGAAATGTAGTCACTATTGTAATGTTGGCAAACACAGCAGCCAATTTGCACACAGCAATGTCCCACAACCAGCAATGAGATAAATGATCGATTAATCTGTTCTAGTGGTGTTGGTTGAGGGAAAAATGTTGGCCAGGACTTTGGAAGAACTTCGCTGCTCTTCTTTGAATAGCGCTATGGGATCTTTTACATCCACCTTGAGCAGGCAGACAGGGCCTCGGTTTAACATCTCATCTGAAAGATGGCATCCCTGAGATTGTATCACTTCCTTAGTACTTAACTGAAGTGCCATCCTAGATTATGTACGCAAGGGTCTGGAATGGAACTTAAACCCACAACCTTCTGACTTGGAGGCAAGAACGCTATCACTGAGTGCTGACACCTGTAAGTAAGTGGAGTACTTGATGACTGTTACAGTAACCAACTGGAAATGCACTTCGCTTTTAAGTAGAACACTCCGTTATCATGAGCATTGCCACAGGAGAACCAGTAATACATATAAACACTTTGGGTATCACATATGGCTGTTCATCACACTTCAGACATCACAACTCAGATATCACACATTGGCGTCACACTTTTTTACATGTATTTTTTATGTGACACTTGCATCCAATTTGCTCAAATTTTGTTTCATAAGACTGGAACAAATTATAACTAAAGCAGATGTGAGAAAAATTACCAGAGGAATTACTAATGACATAGGAAAACAGTGACTCAAGCATGACAGTCAATCTACCAAATGTAAAAAACTGAACCAATGAAATCACTCAAAATAATTTTTTTTAAATCCCTTCAGCAACCATCTTTGTTTCTCTGTTAAGCTGAGGAAATAATACTCATTGAAATACAGTTTGTAACATAATAAAGACATAAAAAATTACAAAATTTATGAGAAAGTGACCGAACTTACTTCATCAATAGCTTTTCCTGTGTTAAAAATGCCTCTGTCGTTGTTTTGGTTGGAGGCTTGTGCCGATGCATTAACCCTGACCCTTACCAAAGAACTGAAGAACAGTGAGCAGCAGCAAAATGTTTAACACATTTACAATTTTAAAAATTACTTCTTATATATTTTAAATGTATAGGATTAATATTCCTGTATTGACAGATAATTAACTTTATTATGTAATATTAGGGTTTTTTTCATCACCACAGTGTGTGAGTGAGCTGAAAACAAAAAATAGCTAATCCAGTAAGGCTGGAATTCCTGAGAGCTGCCAGCAGGCCAAAAACTAAAACTATTGCAGTGTAGTTTCAATTTTATTAAATTTTAACTCTAATTTGAGTGCATTTATTACAATATAACCATTGTTGTAGTTTTCAAGTATCACATATTGCCTCAATTACCTAAAATCATTTGAATTTGTATCATGTTGAATAATTCCACAGTATATTTACATTTTTAAAATAAATGGGATATGTCTGACAAGTTATGAATAGGAGGTATTAGGAACATATAGCGCTTATATTTAGTGCTCCCCTAGAATACAGAAATTACTAGGCTGATATGTTTAGTCAGACCTACACCTAATGATTAACAACTTAAATGGAGTTTTAATTATTGTAAGCTAATCAATTAGAGCAGGATTTATTTCATTAAAAAAATGTAAGCACTTGCTGTAAATGTTGCATTCCTCCCTTTGTGTGCAGCTGCATCAAGCTGTGCGTAGACCCTCAGTACGCAAACACAAAGTGTCACTACGTGCTGAGGTTCTATCTGTTGAGAAGGATGGGCCTGGCCACACTGCCACGGACTGCTCCATCCAGTTGGACCGTTCTGCCCCACCTGTCCTTCGTGGAAAAGTTTGAGCAGAAAAACACCTTTGACCACAAGGCGATCAGCAAGTGGTCCGCACGTAACATCCTCGCGACCCTGCGGGAAAAGGAGACGGTAGATCCTGTCGGTTGGTTCCCCGAGCAGACTGTCAATGTCATTTGGCAGAACGCCTCATCACCAGAGCTTTCAAACAAGCACCAAGACCTAGCTTGGCTGGTGGTGAGAAGGGCCCTTCCCGTCAGATCCTTCATGCACTCCTGGAGTCTCAGTGCCACCGCACGCTGTCCCTGAGGAGGCTGCAGTGGAGACGAGACCGTCACCCATCTCTTTCTAGAATGTGCCTTTGCAAAGAAGGTCTGGAGAGAGATGCAGTGGTATCTGTCCAGGTTCGTCCCGAGCAGTTCCATAACATAGGACTCTGTGCTCTACGGGCTGTTCCCAGGGACGCACACCAACTGCTGCTGGAAGACAATCAACTTGGTGAAAGACGCCCTTTGGTCTGCCCGAAACTTGTTGGTCTTCCAGTGCAAGGAGCTGTCCTCGACCGAGTATTGCAGACTGGCACATTCCAAGGTCCAAGACTATGTGCTCAGGGATGCAATGAAGCTGGGTGCAGCTGCCACAAAGGCTCTGTGGGGAAAGGCAACCGTTTAGAGCCTTCCTGCCATTGTATACTGAGGGGAATCAATCAGGGAAAAACCCCCTCGGGCAGAATGTAAAATTCAAATTGATGTAATGAAATGTAATGTATCTGTAATGAATCTGTAATCTATCATCTGTATTGATTGTAATGCAATGAGGCACCCTAGAGTGTCATGAACTGTAATTTTGTACGATGTGTTTCTGTATTGTTGGAATCATATTTGAACTGTACTTAATGTATCTTGCAAATTGTATACTCTGTATTGTGTACGTTTGGAATGTGATATGACAACTGTATTTTATGCATTGTTGCAAATTTCATGAATAAAGTATATATTTTGAAAAAAAAAATTCCTCCCGGGGTAGCATTGTGTGATATCTGGTAAGTGTGGGGTAATATTACCACATACAAAATAAAATCATACTGCCTTGATCTTGTTCTTTTGGCTAAAGAAAGACTGTCCACCTTTTTTCAGTCGTTTCTGCTAGACAAAACCTCTGAAGCTTTTCCAAACACACAACCATTAATGTTGATGGTGTTTCAGTTGATCCTCATGCTCTGGTCCATAGATTCAGAATTCCAATTCATGATCCTGTAATACTATCTCCTGTGTTTCAGTTGGCCAAAGCTCCCTTTAAATATAATTTTCACTTTTTCACAATATCAAGCAATCATGTTAGCTGGTTCAATGCTTTGACTAACCTGATTCATAATATTGAAGGTATAAATAAAGATGGTACTCAAACTTTTTATGCAGTGTTAATTCAAAATGCAATTGGTCTGCTTACATGGACCACAACATTCTTACTATAAAACACATAAATATTATCTATAAATTGTAACCAAAAAAGTAAAATTTATGTTTAAAAAATTTCTCCACTCCACAAGTCTTAAAAAAATCTATTTGTAACTATTGAGATATTATCATGCCTATAAAAATACAATGTACTGACTTTAGAGAGCAGTGTTGTAACATTGCTTTCTTTTGATAGAACCTCCTTCATTACTTACCAAGTTGTGCATGGTGTTAGTAGTGTTGATCATTTCTGGTGATACCAAAACATTTTATTTCTGGTGTTCCAAATACCTCTACTGAAATACCACATTGGCATTAGCAAAGACCCTGCAACGTAACAATGTTTAGCATGGATATAAAATTGGCTAAGTGACAGGAAACAGAGAGTAGTGGTGAACGGTTGTTTTTCGGACTGGACGAAGGTATACAGTGGTGTTCCCCAAGGGTCAGTACTAGGACCACTGCTTTTTTTGATACATATTAATGACTTGGACTTCGGCGTAAAGGGCACCACTTCAAAATTTGCAGATGACACAAAACTTGGAAGTGTAGTAAACAGTGAGAAGGATAGTAATAGACTTCAAGAGGATATAGATAGGCTAGTGGAACGGACAGATGAAATTTAACACAGAGAAGTGCGAAGTGATACATTTTGGCAGGAAGAATGAGGAGAGGTAATATAAACTAAATGGTACAATTCTAAAGAGGGTGGAAGAACAGAGAGACCTGGGAGTATATGTGCTCAAATCTTTGAAGGTGGTAGGACAGGTTGAGAAAGTGGTTAAAAAAGCATACGGGATCCTGGGCTTTATAAATAAAGGCATAGAGTACAAAAGCAAGGAAGTTATGTTGAACCTTTATAAAACAATGGTTCAGCCACAACTGGAGTATTGTGTCCAATTCTGGGCGCCACACTTTAGGAAGGATGTGAAGGCCTTAGAGAGGGTGCAGAAAAGGTTTACTGGAATGGTTCCAAGGATGAGGGACTTCAGTTATGTGGATAGACTGGAGAAGCTGGGATTGTTCTCCTCAGAGCAGAGAAGATTAATAGGAGATTTGATAGATGTGTTCAAAATCATGAAGGGTTTAGATAAAGTAAATAAAGAGAAACTGTTCCCATTAGCGGAACGGTCGAGAACCAGAGGACACAGATTTAAGGTGATTGGCAAAAGGACCAAAGGCGACATGAGGAAAAACCTTTTTATGCAGCGAGTAGTTATGATCTGGAATGCGCTGCCTGGAAGGGTGCTGGATGCAGATTCAACCGTGGCTTTCAAAAAGGAATTGGCTAAAAATTTTCTGAGCTACGGGGAAAGAGCGGGGGAATGGGATAACTGGATTGCTCTTACAAAGAGCCGATACGGGCTCGATGGGCCAACTGGCCTCCTTCTGTGCGGTAACCATTCTATGATTCTATGATTCTACACTAAAGGCATGTTCAGCTTGTTAAAATGGCAGTGATAAAGCTAGTAAGATTCGATCTCCATATTTTGCAACCTTTGATTTGACTTCTTTTTCATGCCAAATAAAAGTTGGAGTTTGAAGAACAGCCGTAATGTTTGCAATGTAACAGAAGAACCAGGTGGCAGTGTAGGGACAGCAGAACATTTGTTCCTCCAACTGCTACAGTGCAGATGTCTGTATAAAACCTCAATCTAATATTGTTTGTACAGAAGGAAAAGAGGAGAGTGCAGGCCAAAAGAGAAAACATCAAACAAGCCCATACCAGCTGACCATGTTTAAGATACACGTCAGACCATCTGAAAAGAAAGAAAGACTTGCATTTATGTAGCACCTTTCACAAACTCAGGACATCCCAAAGAGCTTTACAGCCAATTAAATACTTTTGAAGTGTAGTCACTGTTGTAAGGTAGAAAACGCAGCAGCCAATTTGTGCACAGCAAGGTCCCACAAAGAGCAATGAAATAATCTGGGCCACAGAAGAGTCAGATTCAGCAAGAAGGCAGTCACAGATTTATGCTATTTCTTGACAATGGAAGATTGGAATCAGGTAAACCTTTTATGGCAGAATCAGCGATCCAATCCCTAAGCCAAACAGATCCACTGTATTCCAGGGCACCTTTGATGATTGACCAGCCTTTGTCGTTCATTAATTGGATCTGGAGGTGTAGAACTATCATTAGGAGCTGAGATTTTTCCCACTTGGCAACCTGCACCTAGGCTTCCTGGAATTTAGTAACTGGGATACGAATTTATGGGGAGAGTTTGTGCACTTCATGATGGGCAGACTGAAATTTACCTGTGTGGCATTGTCAGTACCTTGGTTTGGAGTCCCAGAAAAATGCTGCTCAATGTCTGACTCACTAAAAAATTGTCATTACTTTACAACATAGGACAGCTGTTGGCTGTTTGTTGTTCTGTATGGATGGTGGAGATTGAACTGAAAATTCTTAGCATTCCTCGATTAGTTTTGACTGTATAATTAACAAGGATGCAAAATAAAGTCCTTTTGGCAAATGTAGCCTAGAAATTGCTGTTGATGTACTAACTGGGCATTAACTGTGACTTACTTTTTGCAGACGATGATCTGAAGAAAGCTGCTAAGGTAAGGCTACAGTACAGCTTTGAATTCCAAATACATGCCCCAAGCACCCAAGCCACAAAGTGCACGCTCATTACCTGTAAATCGGTTTGTACTGAACCATTCTAACAATAAATAAACGCTTATCCTGTGCAGTCTTTCACAAGCAAAACAAACTACTGAATGCCAACCACGCCGGGCCATGTTGTAGCGTGGGAAAAATCAGCACATCAACTTATAGCTCAAATTGCAAGCAGAAATCTTAAAGGGGCTTGATTCAGGTAATCCTTGTCAAGCAAGGTGAGCTA
Organism: Heptranchias perlo; assembly: GCF_035084215.1. Classification (NCBI taxonomy): domain Eukaryota; kingdom Metazoa; phylum Chordata; class Chondrichthyes; order Hexanchiformes; family Hexanchidae; genus Heptranchias; species Heptranchias perlo. Next base: position 94,450,843 of record NC_090327.1, read on the forward strand.
TATAGGATGGTCAGCTTTCTTTTTTTTATTTGTTCATGGGATGTGGGCATTACTGGCAAGGCCAGCATTTATTGCCCATCTCTAATTGCCCTTGAGAAGGTGGTGGTGAGCCGCCTTCTTGAACCGCTGCAGTCCGTGTGGTGAAGGTTCTCCCACAGTGCTGTTAGGAAGGGAGTTTCAGGATTTTGACCCAGCGACGATGCAGGAACGGCGATATATTTCCAAGTCGGGATGGTGTGTGACTTGGAGGGGAACGTGCAGGTGGTGTTGTTCCCAAGTGCCTGCTGCCCTTGTCCTTCTAGGTGGTAGAGGTCGCGGGTTTGGGAGGTGCTGTCAAAGAAGCCTTGGCTTCAGTCACTACCTATGTGACCTAGAGCTGCCCAATTTCAACACTACGGCCTAGATATTTGTCTTGGGACGGTAGCACAAAAGGAGCAATATCGAACACTGCCTACCCGATATTTCCGTCCCATTGAATTCGAGAGACCCGAATATCCAGTGTGGCGTAAAACAAGGCGAGTGATGTGATACCGCCCGTTTAGTGCTATCGCCCGAGACAATTTTCTCCCCCTACTTATTCACTTGCAGGACAAAAATGGCTCATAACAAAAGGGAGCAGGGCAGAACTGACAGTGGGCCCATGCACTCCAAATCCTTGATTCCATTTGAGGAAGCCGCCCTGGACATGGAAATCCAGCTGTAATTGTTGAGAATTAGCATTAAGAAAGTAGGAGGTGAAGTCTCCCAGAAGCTCAGGGCTAGTAACATCATATTTTTATTAGGCTTGTCCTCTACTCAGTCACTGACACATAGGCACACACTGAACATTAAAGCATCAGTCGTAGTGGGCCGAGTTGAAGCATCCAAATCAGCACAGCACTTCTCTGTGCAGTTGGCCATCACGTAGCAATTATAGGAACATAGGAACTGGAGTAGGCCATTCAATCCCTTGAGCCTGTTCCGCCATTCAATTAGATCATGGCTGATCTAATCTTAACTCCATCTACCCGCCTTGGTTCCATAACCCTTAATACCCTTGCCCCACAAAAAACTATCAATTTCAGTTTTGAAATTTTTCAATTGACCCCCAGCCTCAACAGCTTTTTGGGGAACAGTGTTCCAGATTTCCACTACCCTTTGTGTGAAGAAGTGCTTCCTGACATCATCCCTGAATGGCCTAGCTCTAACTTTTAGGTTATGCCCCCTTGTTCTGGACTCTCCCACCTGGATTCTAAATGGATGTCTTTTCCACTGGTGGATGGTTCAGCACAGAATATTTTTTCGAACCTGGTTTAAAATCTACCAACTCTGCCCTTCAACCGTTAGCATCAAAGATTTCTTCACAGTGTTCGTGGCTATGTGAGATATGTTTTTCTGTTCTATCTTATGTATTGTGTTGTAATTGTTTGTACTTTGCAAATATTTCTGCCCTCTTGTCTGTACTATTTAACTGGTGGGTTTATTACAATCATTAAGTTTATAGATTCATGCTGCGTGGTTTGGGAACTTTTGTCAGTGTTTATCCTTCCTTTTAGCTTTATACTATTCTATTATGCCAGTGTTTAGGCCAAGATAAGATGCAAAGCTTGGACTTAATATTGGACAGCATCTGTGGAGAGAGAAACAGAGTTAACGTTTCAGGTCGATGACCTTTCATCAGAACTGGTTGTAAGCACCTGGGAGTAGACCTCCAGTTCTGATGAAAGGTAATCAACCTGAAATGTTAATTCTGTTTCTATAACCTGTGAGTGTTTTCAGCATTTTCTGCTTTTATTTCAGATTTCCTGCATCCACAGGATTTTGCTTTTGGACCTAATGTTTTTTGTTTCTATTTTGTTTATATATAATTTGTAAACGTTCGCTACAATGTTTTGTATCCTTTCGATTGTATTGCCCTTGGGGCCGATTTTCAGATGGCACAGCGTTGGGGCCAGGCTGGCTCCTAAAATCGTAGAAATCCGGAGTGGGTTTGGAGCCCGGCTCCAACCTGCTGACTTCCGGGATCCCCAGTGACGCATTCGGGTGCGCGCGCGCCTCCTGATTGTGGGAGTCCCACCGGCAATTAAAGCCGGCGGGATGATAATTTACATACTTATACACATAGTTAATGTACTTGAGATACCTGATTGAGCAGACATTTTGGCAGGGGTGTAATTTTGAAGGATCCTCAGTGTGTTTCCCGTGCTGTGGGAAACATTCCCTGTGCAACAGACGTGTTTCAGCCAGCAGCCAGTGGAGATGCAAATGATTATTTGACCGGTGGGGAGAAAACATCATTTATTGCAGCAGGGCATTCTGTCACTTCAGAAAAAGTCTTGGCTGCAAGATCTTTGTGTTTTCACTCAAAATTCTTACTCTCCACCCAAAACTCTGCTGTGCAAACACATTTACCTACTTTACGAATCCCTTCAAACTCACACCGTCAGGGTGGTGTGGGGGGGGGGGGCGCCATGGCTGCATTCACCACTTCATCTGAGGACGAGCAACATCACCAGCCTCGCCAGGCATGACGTCCACCTCCGCCATGTGGAGCTCCAGAACACGTGCTGTGCCAAAGGCACCTGCACAAGAGCACGGAGGGCAACAACAGAGAGAGTGACGTCGCAGGAGACACTACCCTCGCAACAGGGTCCACAGACAGAGGCTCAGCTTCCTGGACCTCTCTGAGGAGCAGTGCATACGGAGGCTCAGAGTCAGTCACAAGGTAGTCAAGACAACTGCAGCTTCCTTCATGCCTAACTGCTCCCGGCTGGGCCGAGCAGCATCTCCTTACCTGTCGCTGTCAAAGTCACCACTGCCCTCAACTTCTTCTCCTCTGGATCATTCCAGGGTGCCACCGGGGACATCGCCGGGGTCTCTCAGTTGTCTGCACACAAGTGCATAAGGCAGGTCACCGACTGCTTGTTTCATAGGGCCTCACACTATGTCAACTTCCCCATGGATGACCTCAGCCAGACGGAGAGGGCAGTGGGATTCCACGCTGTGGCTGGCTTCCCACGGGTGCAGGGTGTAATCGATTTCACCCGTATAGCAATACGAGCACCTCCACACGAGCCAGGACTGTTCATCAACAGGAAGGGCTATCATTCCATCAACACTCAACTCGTTTGTGACCACTGCAAGAGATTCCTTCACGTGTGCGCCAGATACCCTGGCAGCTGCCACGATTCCTTTATCCTCCGGGAGTCCAACATCCCGCCCCTCTTCCACACACCTAACACCCGCAAGAGCTGGCTCGTCGGGGACAATGAATACCCCCTGCACACGTGGCTCATGACACCTCTGAGGAACCCCACCACCGAGCAATAGTGTCGATATAACGACAGGTCTACAATTGAGCATGCTATAGGGCTGCTCAAGATGCGCTTCAGGTGCCTTGATCGTTCTGGGGGAACACTTCAATACACACCAGACAGAGTGGGACGCATTATAGTCGTGTTTTGTGCCCTGCACAATGTGGCACAACGGCGAGGGTGCCACTTGAGGAGGCCCCATCCACATCTGCCACCCATATTGAGGAGGAGGAGGAGGCGGAGGCGGAGGAGGAGGAAGTGGATGAGGACAAGGAGGAGGAGGCAGAGGAGGAGGAGCAACCCATGGGCAGAACAGTAGCTCACCTGACTGCTTGTGAGACCAGGGAGTCACTGATATGTGAATGGTTCTCCCAACATCGGACAGCAAGAAGAGTCCAGTCCTCACCACCTGGATAGAGCAGCGGCCACACAAGCCCCCCTCCCCCCGCCCCCTGCACAAAACAGTCCTGCACCTACACATACGTCCACTGTAAAGTGACCCAATGGGTGGCATCAAGTGTGGGCGTTCATGGTGAACCTCATGAAAGGGCCTTATTACAGAAGCCAGTCAAGCATGGTCAAGACGTGGCAGTAGTTGTGACAATAATAATATTTAATGTGCATTTAACAAAAAGCAAATATAATTTAAAAACATGACAAACCGTCAAACACCCTTGTGCATCCCCTTTGTGCTTATAAAACCTTCGCCTTTCGCTTCCGACTACTTCTACATGGTGCTTCGCCTGTGGCTGCAGCAGAGGTAGTGGCAGGTTGCTTTTGTTCATGCCCTGACCGATTAGATGCTTTGGGCCAACACCCTCTGGGTTTTGGTGCCCGTGAGGGCCCCTCCAAAGACTGCTCCACCTGCAACTGTGCAGGGGCAGACTCGGCCATTTCGAGAGGAGGCAGCATTGCGGGTACTGGTTGAGAGGGGAGCAACGGGTGAGACGTGGGGGCGCTTTGAGTGGCGTCCCCACTTCCATGTCCCTATTCGCCATCATCCCTCCCCTGGGCCAGGCCCACATCACTCCTACCACTCTGCTGGACGACAGTTTGGAGGACATGTGTGAAGCCTTGTAAGGCCAGTGCTAGAGTATCTGCCTGCCTGTTTAAGGCGGCAGAATGTTGTTCACCTTGAGTCCGAACGGCTATTGTCAGGGCCTGAATGGACTCATTGGTGAGCCGTGCTTGAAGCTCCATGGAGGTTAGCCTTCCCTCCATCGCAGGCATTCCCACATTTACCCACAACACTATCTCAGAGATGCCCTCATGTCCCTGTGACAGTATCTTAGAGATGCCCTCACGTCCCTGTGACACCATTCCACTCATGCAGGAGTTGGACTCCTCCATCCTCTGCACGATTGTGGAGAGTGCGCGTGGCACCTGTTCCAGGACCTTGCAAATGTGCTGCTGCCCCTCGATCATTCTCCTTTAAAAGGAAGGCCCCCAGGGTTCAGCATCTGGGTAAATGGATTTCCTACCAAAATGCACCACCTCACATATATCTATATTGAAATTCATTTACCAATTACATGCCCATTCTGCAAGTTTATTAATGTCCTCTTTCATTTTGATGCATTCTTCCGCTGTATTAACTATGCCCACCAATTTCGTGTCGTTCGCAAATTTTGAAATTGTACATCTGCTTCCCGAATCCAAATCGTTATTGTAAATTGTGAACAACAGTGGTCCCAGCACCGATCCCATTGTAACACCACTTCCCACTTTTTGCCAGTCTGAGTAGCTAGCCTTAACCCCTACACTCTGTTTTCTGTTTTGTAGCCAGCTTGCTCTCCATTCTGCTACCTGACCCCTGACTCCACATGCTCTGACCTTAGCTACTATGCAGTACCTTATCAAAGGCCTTTTGAAAATCGAAATATATTATATCTACTAGGCTACCCTTGTCTTCTCTTTCTGTTACTTCTTCAAAGAATTCAATAAGGTTGGACAAGTATGACTTTCTCTTTTGAAATCTGTGCTGACTATTCTTTATTATATTTTCACTTACTATATGTTTTTCTATTACATCTTTGAGTAAAGATTCCATTATCTTTCCTACCACCGACATTAAGCTAACTGGTCTCTCGGTCCCTGGACTTGTTCTATCTCCCTTTTTAAATATAGGAATAGATGGTCGGAGTTCCATTCCAGTGAGAAGATTTTTACAGAGCTCAGACATGTAGTTCGGTGAAAACAATATCACTTGTCTTGGGGATGCAAATATGGGACTGATGAACTCAGTCAGACTAAAATGTAATAGTTTAAGTATGACAGATAGACATGACGGAAGGGAGTGACAGACTGTCATGACCGAAAAAGTGCCAGGAAAATCGTGACAGGATGTGTTACATTTACAGGAAGTTTGTGCTAAACTGAAGAATTTACATATTTTGCTGATAAATCTTCTGTTCAGAGTGAGTCACAGGATATGTTGTTTTAGGTTATGGTGTGTACAATATATTATCAGTGCCACTTATTGACAGTATTTGGAGAATTCAAAATAGTTTTTTTTATTACAGATTTTTGTAGGAATGCTGGTGATATTCCAGGCACAAAATTGCTGATTATGTGCATATTTGTGATGGAAACTGTGGATCAGTGGCCTTGATTACCATTAAAAGTTAGTTTAACTATATAATTAAGTTTATCTTTTACCTTTTTAAAGCCCAGAAGTTGAGAGGAAAAATATTTCAGTAGCCCGTACACAGGTGTGTTGTAGGAATTATATGTAGCTGTAGTGGGGAGATGGTTGTATAGATTGGTACTGTTAGGAAGCTCATCTCTTTCAGCTTATCCTTGACACTAAATGCTAATCCTTGTCCCTTTCTTTCTTTCAGGTCAAGAAAACATACAGCACCCAGAGGCTGAGGAGCTGGAAGGTAGTATCAGTCATGATGACACAGCGTCACACGTCCTTATTTTAGCAAGCACCAGCTCAGAGACTGGTACTACACGGATTTTACAGGATAGGCTAGAGGGGTCTGCACTGGGAAACTCACCGAGCACTAGTGCATAGGAGAACAGACAGGAAAATGGGACGGCCCAGGAAGTTGCAAACTGATGGAAGAGCTTGCATCTTAGCCCTGCTGCAGGGGGCACAGATGAAGACTTTGAGGGCACAGCCTACATTAAAAGACTGATTCATATACACCAGTACCTTTTAAGTGCACGGGGCAGCTTGTACAGAATGGCAGACAGCATACAGGAGTCCAGCTTTAGCTTGTGTGGGGTCATCCAGCACGGCATGGAGACCATGCAGTCAACTTTGGATCGAGTGGCCAGTTCTATGAACACTGCAGTGGGACCTACAATGATGGAGCCTCCAGTGACAGATCTGACAGCTTTGCTGGGAGCTCAGACTTCTGCCATTGTGGCTCCAGGGTCTAGCATCTCCTCAGCCTTTCAATCCATGCAGGAGAGCATGGATAGGGACTTTCAGAATATCACTACACTCCTTCATTCTGTTCCCACACAGAGCAGAGGGATTGTAGCAGTGCAGCCCCATGGCAGTGGCATTGGCCCCTCCATGGGAGAGGCTCATGCTGTCCTCTTTCAGGACGACAGCATGCCTGCTTCCCTGCCTGCCTCTGACCCAGTGCCTTTGTTGGTCCCACACAGCCAGCTGGCCCAGACTGCCCCAGCCTACACCAAGAGACAGCAGTCTGCAACCGGGCCTTCAAGGGCCAGAGCTGCTCGAGATAGCTCACCATGCCCATCTCAAGCACTGCTAAGTGCCCTCAGTGGATGATCAGCAGAATTCCATCTCCCAAGCTCCTGCAACAGGGGAACTATCTCGTAGGAGCTGCAGAATAGGTCAACAAGCACAGAGGCCAGGCACTAAAGAATTACACTAGGGTGATTTCATTTCACTATCAAGAGAAGGTAAAGGTGTTAAATCTACAATGTGCATGATGTTATGTTTTTTTGCATTGATGTTGGTCTTCATATTCTTAGATATGTAACAGGAGGGCATTCACAAGGTGGGTGGAAGGAGTGGATCAAATGGTGGGACTGTTGGTCTACTGGGGGGAGTGTTTGCTTAGCAGAATCTCTCCTCAATAATTTGTTGCCTTACTGCTCTGGCTGCTGGCAGCCCTTCTCAGCCTCGGTCTTCCTCATCATCCTCTTCTTGAAGCAAGACTTTTAAGGGGAGATTTTTAAAGGTCTACACCCAGATGCACTAGGTCACTTGGATGGTGCCAGTATTGGAAAATCAAGCAAGTTTGGAGCAAATGCTTATAAAGGAACCCACTCAATTTTCCCTCTATTAGTCTAAACTTAAAGGAAAAGTGGATTAATCCCTTTACAGACATGAACTTCAACCTGTCCAATTGTCCAATAGTTGCTTCACCCAGGTGATCCAATGCAGTTGGATGTAGACCCAGGAAGATCTCCTCTTTGAGAGGATGGATGGATTGTTGGACAGACAGATTTCCTCCAAAATGCTCCTCTTACCAGCAGGAGTCATTGGATAATGATCAGGAACAGGAACTATGGCTGATTTTTCTCCTCCCTAACCCAAGGGTACTGAGGCCAATTGTAGTGGCCTAATACTACATCAACTGACATCAGCTAACTCAGCAGAGACAAGGGATTAAATCCGGGACTTTCATGTCTTGTATGGCTCAGCATCACACAATACAGTGCATTTACTAACTGAGGTACTAATGGGAACTGCACTCCTCAGCCTAGATTTTACGGCCAGGTGTAATTATGAAGTATGAGAAAATCACCGTCCAACACATATATTTCCAGGCCCCAGCTCCATTTTCGTAATGGAGGCAAGCTCCTGACATGTGTGTCAGCTGTGGCTCAGTGGGTAGTGCTCTCGCTAAGTCAGAAGGTCATGGGATCAAGTCCCACTTCAGAGATCTGAGCCCATAATCTAGGCTGACAATCCCAATGCAGTACTGAGGGAGTGCTGCACTGTCGGAAGTGCCGTTTTTCGGATGAGACGTTAAACTGAGGCCCCGACTGCCCTCTCAGGTAGACGTAAAAGATTCCACGGCGCTATTTCAAGTGGGTTCTAAAAGAGGTGGCTGCAGAGATAGTGGATGTATTGGTTGTGATCTTCCAAAATTCCCTAGATTCTAGAACGGTCCCAGTGGATTGGAAGATAGCAAATGTAAACTATTCAAGAAAGGAGGGAACTTCGGGCCAGTTAGCCTGATATCAGTTGTCAGGAAAATGTTGGAATCCATTATTAAGGACATGGTAACAGGGCACTTAGAAAATCATAATATGATTAGGCAGAGTCAACATGGTTTTATGAATGGGAAATCATGTCTGACAAACCTATTAGAGTTTTTTGAGGATGTAACAAGCAGGGTAGATAAAGGGGAACCAGTGGATGTAGTATATTTGGATTTTCAAAAGGCATTCGATAAGGTGCCACATAAAAGGTTGTTACACAAGATAAGGGTTCATGGGGTTGGGGGCAATATATTAGCATGGATAGAGGATTGGTTAACAGACAGAAAACAGAGAGTAGGAATAAATGAGTTATTTTCAGGTTGGCAGGCTGTAGTTAGTGGGGTGCTGCAAGGATCTGTGCTTGGGCCTCAACCATTTACAATCTATATTGTATGAGGAGAGATTGGGTCGACTCGGCCTGTATTCACTCGAGTTTAGAAGAATGAAAGGGGATCTCATTGAAACATATAAAATTCTGACAGGGCTAGATAGACTGGATGCAGGATGTTTCCCCTGGCTGGATGGTCCAGAACGAGGGGTCACAGTCTCAGGATACAGGGTAGGACATTTAGGACTGAGATGAGAAGAAATTTCTTCACTCAGAGGGTTGTGAATCTTTGGAATTCTCTACCCCAGAGGGCTGTGGATGCTCAGTCGTTGATTACATTCAAGGCTGAGATTGATAGATTTTTGGACTCTAAGGGAATCATAGGAACATAGGAACATAGAATCAAGGCATATGTGGATCGGGCGGGAAAGTGGAGTTGAGGTCGACGATCAGCCATGATCTTATTGAATGGCAGAGCAGGCTCGAGGGGCCGTATGGCCTACTCCCGCTCCTATTTCTTATATTCTTATGTTCTTAAGAGCAGGGAAGTTCTCCCAGTGACCTAGCAAATATTAATCCCTCAACCAACATCACTAAAATACAAATTATCTGGTTATTATCACATTGTTGTTTGTGGGACCTTGCTGTGCACAAATTGGCTGCCATGTTTCCTACATTAGGACAGTGACTACTCTTCAAAAGAACTTCATTGGCTGTAAGGCGCTTTGGCATATCCTGAGGTCATGAAAAGCTCTATGTAAAAGCAAATTTTTCAAGTCTTTCTTTATGAAGAAGCCTAAAATTGGGTGCTTGTCCATTGGAGGGCTCGAAATCAGGTACTGTTGCAGGATTTAAAGATTTACAGCAGCTTAAAGGGGCAGGTGTTGTAGTTTGTATTACCAACAATGCAGAGTGTCTTGGAAAAAGATGTGCATGTCTGTGCATTTGGAAAGTGCATGGGCAGTTGGCAGATTTCTAAGCATTGTCCCTCTGTGACCCAACAACAAACTTACTGTGCAATGCTGTTAAGATACATTGTACAGCAACATTTTAAAAAGGAGCAAGATGTGAGCTGCACTTGCTTTGGCAACCTTCCTCAGGCAGGCAAATTCTTTCTTGACCTGCTCCCAAGTTCTATGGACAGCTGACACTGCATGCATCCTTTCATCCACTTCCATCCAAGCAGTTCTGGCATTGGCCTTCGCCCACTGGTGGCCCTCTGCTCCAAAATGGGCCACATTTCTTTCCAGGACCTCCTATAAGCACACCTCCAAAACGATTCCATTAAAATTTCAGCCTGCTTATCTTCTTCCAGCCAATCAATAGCAGGGCAGATTTAAGAGTGAGCTCATTCTAAAAGCTGTTGCTCAAGCTACCCCAGTCCCTTGGCCACAGAGTGCTCCTAGCACTCCCTCTTTTCGATAGGTTGTGTCAACTTTAAGCCTAAAATTTGCCAGAACCAATCGGAAAATCTAAGCTATTGTGCTTAGAATTAAATAATGTAAGAATTAAGGGTCATCAAGGGCAAGTTTGGTACTTTCCAACGGAAATTCAGGTAATGGGAAAGCTAAATATTGAACAGTCTTTGTAGTCAGACAGGGGAATTCTGAACTAGAATAATGGATAAACAAAGCGTTCTTTAACATTTTGTGCTTTTTAAATTGCTTGATATGGAAACTTTGATCTCACTTAAATTTTACCTTTCATCTGTGAGCCTAAATAATAGCCGGTACCTTCCGCTCAGGAAGTATGACGGGCCACGATGTCTGACTGACTGAATGAGTGAGTGATCTTCCACTTATCCCTATAAACTTTCCAGCGTCAGGCTGGTTTAAATGTTTTCATCAGGTTTCCTGCAGGATTCCTGCCTGCTTTGGAGAGGTTGGGAAATGTTGTCTGATGTTTGCAGCAACTTAAAGGGACAGGTAACCTCAGATATGCCATTAATTTTGCAGGATCGATGGATTGGCCGATTTTGGTGATATAGAACTGCCAATTCATTATTCCGCATTCAATTTGGGATCCTTCTCAGGACATTCAAATGGTGGTGCAATGCCGTTCTTAACAATGCTTGGATGCCTGTTGAATGCTGTAGCATCCAGCGTTGCTAATGGAAAATGTATCGTGATTCTGTCTTTTTAGAATACTGGGTACAGAAATGGGTGGCACGGGTCCCCATCGCATATTCCACTCCTGCATGCCCAACTACCAACGGAGGAAAATCCTGTCTAATGAATTTTAGCAGGCTATTAAACCAAGTGTTTATTAGAGCGTTAGCGCACCCGGCGATCAGACATGCATATGTTCTATCAGGGGTCACTAGACAGTGTTCAGGAGCAGGAACCACAGCTAATTTTCTCCTTCATTCAGGGTGCAGATGAACATTAATCACGATCATGCCCTAGTTTTACTGCACCAAGAGATGAGATTGGAAGTACATTTGACAGTAGTGCTGCGCTTGTGTGGCGTGTTGCATTGCCGTTGACTGAAGGAAAAACTGAGCTCTACATACACACATTAAATATCTGTACGGAGCTCCGCTTGCTGTTCTCTGACGACTGATGACATATCCAATGATTGAAAAGAATTAACAAAGTTTCTCTGACACCTCAGTCAGTAACTGAGCCATGCAGATGCGGAAGGTCCCAAGTTCACATGGTTAAAGCACTACAACTGGTGCCCCCGTATTAGGGAGAGGACAATTAATCAGTGTTCCCATTTATAATTTCTATCCAGTGGCTCTTGCTGAAAACTGGACATCAGGTGACGGCAGAATCGGATTTTTTTTGTGATGCTGTCCATGGTAGAATCATCAGAGGTGTGGCAGAGCAGGACGCGCAGCTGCCGATGGACCTGGACGCATATCTCAATGCAAATCATGGGAATGAAGTCATTGATATATTTGGGACCGTAAGCCTACCCCCCACCCCCCCCGCACCCCCTCCCCCCAGTGTCAATGCTGGCTGGAAAAGCCCATGTCTGTGTAAAAAGTTGACAATTGGCAACTGTCTACATTCCACTGTCCTAAGACCAGAATTTATGGGCAGGTTGGCAAGAGCCCAGGCTAGAACATTTTAGCAAAGTTAATTCACAACAGCAAAAATATATTATTGCAGCACATGTGCTCAGAGATCAAGACAGGAGATTGTAGTGCCATGTAAATCCATGCAGAAAAGGCAGTTTTCCTTTGCTTTGGATGGTGGATGGCAAACACAAAGATGTGGAATGGGTGGAACCATTCCAAATGGGGGCCGATGGAGGTGACAGCAGCATTATAATGAAGGAGGACTCTGATATTGTTCAAATAGGTATGCTTCACAGTATTTTCATCATTGTTTCTTGTTGCTCAATGTGACACAAGTTCACAAACTCTCTGATGAAAGCTTTACGAGCTGGCACACTATGACCACTGCATTGCTTTGAAAAGAACGGGACGGAAAGATCAAAGAGTTATAATGTAGTGATTTGCATTTTAAAGGGGCAAATCAAAACCAGACAGTTCTTTGAATCTGTACCATCAGGAATTTATTAAAATGATGCCTGTGTGAGAAGAAACTGGGGGAATCTTTAACTTCTGCCCAAAGTGGGCTTAAAGTTGACGGAGTGGCCGTGTTGCCCACCTGAAGCTGGCATTGGGAGGCCCAAAGCCGAAGAATGTAGCCGGTGAGCTGCAGGCCTTAACAAGCACTCTGCTGCAGGTCACTGGATGTGGGCAGGAAATTGGACAGCTGCTACTTTGAGCCGGCCGGCAGGTTGGACCTGAGGGAGGACCAACCCCAGAGATGGACGAGCATGGGCCGGCAATGGGCCACTGTATTTTTGTATGGGCAGAAGTAGCACTCCTGCTCCTCCTGGCCCCACAGAACTAACAGAAATAAAGGTCAGTGGTCTTTTTATCAAGTGGCCACCAGCTGTCCCTTTAAGGCCCATTGTTTAGGCCACTAACTGCCTGTTACAAATGGGAGAATGTTTGCAGCTATCACTCCCCCCCCCACCCCACCTCACCATTGATACTTCAAAATTGCAATTGATGACCTACAATGGCATAGGATCCCAATTTTCATACTTTAGCAGCCTCCCACTGAAAAAAGCATATGTTTTCCCATTTACAGGCTTGCCTTAAAATTGCATCAGATGGGCCTTGGGCTTCCAAAAAGCAGTCAAAGCCTTCCCCTGATTTTCCTCTGCTGGCCACCCTTTCTTCAAGCCGTTAAAAATCGCTTCCACCTACTATTTCAGTGTATCGATGAAGAGTGGCGGCAATGCAAAGCTGCTCCTATCATTAGTAATAAGATTGTCGAAAGACCTGAAACGTTAACTCTGTTTCTTTCTCCATACCTGCTGCCTCACGTGCTGAGCTTCTCCAGCATTTTCTGTTTTTATTATTGGTCAGGTAAGAATGGAACCAAGCAAGAGCAATCCCCACTGAGGTGGATAACGGAGAATGTGTTTTGGAGGAGGATGGTGTCAAAGCTTGCAGTCACAGAGGATGTCAGAGATTGGTTAGGGCCATTTGGTGCTATGGAGCAGGTGGAAACCTGATTGGAAAATTTAAACATTGAGTTGTGGAAAAAATGGGCATGGATTTGGGAGTTGGCAAAACATTCCAGGACTTTGGAGAGGAAAGGGAGGCTGGAGATAGTTTGCAAAGGTAGAGGGGTCAAGGGTACAATTTTTCACGAGGGGTTGGTGAAAGAATTCTGATCTGTGTTTTGACATTCTTTCATATCAAGGTAACTGAAAGTGTAATACAAGTCTACATAATTTCCAGCACACAGATTACTGTGTCAGCTCAGTTCACTTGGTAGCACCTCTGAATCAGAAGATTGTGGGTTCAAGTTCCAGTCTAGCATTTAAGTGCATAATCTAGGCCTTTGGATAAAGTGTTAAATTAAGTCTTTGTCTGCCTATTTGGGTAAACATGAGAGATCCTATGGATTTTTTTTTATTCGTTCATGGGATGTGGGCGTTGCTGACGAGGCCAGCATTTATTGCCCATCCCTAATTGCCCTTGAGAAGGTGGTGGTGAGCCGCCTTCTTGAACCGCTGCAGTCCGTGTGGTGACGGTTCTCCCACAGTGCTGTTAGGAAGGGAGTTCCAGGATTTTGACCCAGCAACAATGAAGGAACGGCGATATATTTCCAAGTCGGGATGGTGTGTGACTTGGAGGGGAACGTGCAGGTGGTGTTGTTCCCATGCGCCTGCTGCTCTTGTCCTTCTAGGTTGTTGAGGTCGCGGGTTTGGGAGGTGCTGTCGAAGAAGCCTTGGCGAGTTGCTGCAGTGCATCCTGTGGATGGTGCACACTGCAGCCACAGTGCGCCGGTGGTGAAGGGAGTGAATGTTTAGGGTGGTGGATGGGGTGCCAATCAAGCGGGCTGCTTTATCTTGGATGGTGTCGAGCTTCTTGAGTGTTGTTGGAGCTGCACTCATCCAGGCAAGTGGAGAGTATTCCATCACACTCCTGACTTGTGCCTTGTAGATGGTGGAAAGGCTTTGGGGAGTCAGGAGGTGAGTCACTCGCCGCAGAATACCCAGCCTCTGACCTGCTCTCGTAGCCACAGTATTTATATGGCTGGTCCAGTTAAGTTTCTGGTCAATGGTGACCCCCAGGATGTTGATGGTGGGGGATTCGGCGATGGTAATGCCGTTGAATGTCAAGGGGAGGTGGTTAGACTCTCTCTTGTTGGAGATGGTCATTGCCTGGCACTTATCTGGCGCGAATGTTACTTGCCACTTATGAGCCCAAGCCTGGATGTTGAAGAAGTTGAAGAAGTTCTTCTGGTGTACTGACCAGCATTCCTCCCTCCACTATCATCAGAATAGATTAGCTGGTTAGTATCATTTGTGGGACCTTGCTGTGTGCAAAGTGGTTGCAGCTTGCCTACATAATAACAGTGACAGCACTTCAAAGTAATTCACTTTGTGAAGCATTCTAGGACATTTCTGAGTGACACGATAAAGTGCTATATAAATGCAAGTTCTTTCTTTACTGCAAATGGGGACATTATTGGCCCAGGCCATGCAACCTCTTCAAGGGCAGACCTCAAAAAGGTACAACTTCTGGATCATAGGGGGAACTCTAAAAACAATACTTTAAAACATCTGAGTTCCAGCACAACTGCTGGTGGACTTGCTGTGCACGTCCAATAGTTTCTGTTTTTGTTACAGACTGACAGCATTTGCACATTTTTCTTTTTTTAATCTATGTTAAAGGAAGTTGCCATTTTTGTTGACATTGAACTACTGGAAATAATAAGTGAAGTGGCAACAATATTGTCCTGCTTTAGTTGGTATAAACCCATAACTGCGAAGGAAAGATTCATGTGTGAATGTATTTAGTCAAAAGGTTCAGATGTTGTCCATATTCTCAAATACTTACTGGAGCATTTTCATCAGGTCAACCAGAAACGGCAGATCAGACATCAGCTCTGACTCTGCACTGGGAAGTCTGTGTGCAAGGCCATAAATGGTCATGTTGTCAAACCATTAAAACCAAAATCTGCTGCCCAGCTACTACAGAATAATAAATTGAGATTTCTGGATTACCTTTATGTTAGCTCAAAGGTAGAGTGGGCTCGAAGGCACAACGATTTTAAAAATGTCTATCAGAAAGCTGTATCACTCTAACACAGCTGACCTTTCATGTTGAAGTGAAATTTCTGATTACATAACAGCGAACTGAAACATGTGAAAATATAACTGAACCCTGCATTCAAGCCCTGCTGTCAGGAAAAGTGGCCGCAATGTTATTACTCATTTGGGAACAAGCAAGACCAAGGTGACTCGCGAATGATGAGTTAAAGGTTGAGCTGTTATTGTATCAGTTTCCTTGTACTGATGACTTTCAGTGAATGAATCAAATACATATGCCCTAATGTACTGGAGCAAAGTACTTTAAATAGATGGGCTGAGAGGAAGGACAGTTATCCATTTTCAGAACTCGTGAGTTCACTGTGTTTGTTGTATCCAAATGCTGAACTAGCAAATGTGTTCAGTGTAGTCAGATAATTCAAAATTGAACTGCAGAAGTCTATGAGTATCAAAACTGCAAGAATTACTCAAATTACAAGGTTAACCCTTTGACAGCCAGCAGATCCAGTGAAACCACAGGGCTTCATTTTAGCATCCGCTATCGGGTGCGTTCCTGACGAGGGGGCTCTGAAAATCGGGGAATCCCGGAGCGGGTCAGGAGCCCGGCTCCAACCCGCCCACTTCCGGGTTCCCCACAGACGCGCCGACTTGCGCGCGCAACCCCCGCATGTGGGACTCCCGCAGGCAATTAAAGCCAGCGGGATGCCACTTAAAAGTATTTACTTAGGTATTTCAGGTCATTAACAGACCTGATTAAGGGAATATGTGAGGAGGGGTGGGATTTTAGAAACAACTAGGACTGTTTCCCGTACTGGGGGAAACACTCCCAGTTGAAATGGACATGTTGCAGCTGTCAGCCTGTGGCAGCTGCAAAGGTCCATTTGACAGGTGTGGGGGGGAGACCCTCACTCATTGCAGGAGGCCACTCTGTCACTTGGGACAAAGTTTGGCCTCCACCACCCTCCTCCTGACAAGAAAATTCACCAACTTGCACACTTACCCCGGGGTCCAGAGACATGTACCTACCTTGCGGACCCCCTCAGATGTACATCTTCCGGATGGGGGCCGCCGGAGCTGCAGTCATGACCTCCTCGGAGGGCGAACAGCATCACCAGCCTCACCAGCCTCGCCGGCCACGCCGTCCACCTCTGACACGTGGAGCTCCACAACAGAGTGCTGTGACACATCCACCTGCACAGCAGGAGGGAGGGCAACCGCAGAGAGAGATGCGTCGCAGAGGGCACTACCCTCGCCACAGGGTCCACAGACCGAGGCTCAGCTTCCTGGACCTCTCTGAGTAGCAGTGCACACGGAGGCTCAGAGTCACTCGACATGTAGGTGTGGATATCTGCAGCCTCCTTCATGCCGAGCTGCTCCCGGCTGGCCCGAGCACCATCTTCTTACCTGTCGCTGTCAGTCACCACTGCCCTCAACAACTTCTCCTCCGCATCCTTCCAGGGTGCCACCTGGGACATCGCCGATGTTTCTCAGTTGTCTGCACAAAAGAGCCCTGCAAATACACCTACACCCACTCTGCAGGGACACAATAGGTGGCATCAGGTGTGGGTCTTCATTGTGATCCTCAGGAAAGGGCATTATTGCACAAACCAGACAAGATTCGCAAAGACGTGACAGTAGTGGTGCCAATAATATGTTATGTGAGTTGCTCAGAAATTAAATATAAGTAAAAACCATGACAAACCCTCAGCACCCTTGTGCATCCACCTTCATGCCTTACGCTTCCTATTGCACATATGTGATTGCATGCCCTGTGGCTGCAGCACAGGTAGTAGCAGGTTGAGTGAGGCTGACTGTGAAAGAGATGCATGAGAGGGTGAGTATGAGATGGAGCCATGAGATTGTATGAGGATTGGGTTGAGTGGTAGTGGCAGGATGAGTACTGGCGAGGTGAGTAAGTGCAGGTAAGATGAGGATGAGCTTTGAGTGGGTGTGAGGAGTGACGTGATAGAGTAGTGTTGGCAGTGCAGAAGTAGGTGTGGGGTGGGGGCGGTGATGTGGCAGATGGAGTGTAGCAGAAAGAGTAAGTGTACTCACTTTGGCTGACCTACTTAGGTCATTGCAGCGCCTCCTGCACTGTATGCAGGTGGGCGATATGTTGGTGGTGCAGGTGACCTCCTCTGCCATCTCGAGCCAGGCCTTCCTGGTGGCAGAGGCAGGCCGCTTCCTCCCGCCTGCCGGGGGGAAGATCTCTGTCCTCCCCCTCCTCCTCACCCCATCCAATGATACCTGGAGTGAGGCATCATTAAACTGGGAGCAGCCTTCCCCCTGGGCTGCTCCATGCTATAATTTTTTCTATTTGTTGCAGCATCAGTCAGTGGAGGACTGCCCCTTTAAATAGAGCTCCTCCAGCTGACAGACCTTACTGCGCATGCGCAGTCCGCCCGACGCGCAGATCAGCAGCGGGGAACCCGGAAGAACAGGTAAGTGGATCCAATTAGGCTGCGATCGCGCGCGGGGCAGACTGATTTCGCCGGGCGCGTTACCCACGCGCCCATTAGGCCCCCCCGCCGTGAACCCGCAGCCCTGGTAACATCGAGCTGGATTTTAAGGTTCAGCTCATATACCACCGTGCTGAACAAGTAATATATTATAGTATTAAGCAATTGTCAGGAGTAGCTTTATTGTAATATTAACTAAAAATAAAAAGTAAACACATTAGGATAGGTTTTTCAAGTTTTTAGATCTAATTATTTAACTTTAAAATACTGTGCATTTCTATTTTCTTCTGCTACTATAAACTACCATCCATTTTGGAGATGGAAGAAACATTATCCACCTAAAAACCAGCTCTGAATCGCAGTTCACCATTCAGTCAAATTCCAAAGATCTATGATGTGTAAAAACACATGAAAACAAGGTTAAACTTGTTAGCAGCCCACAGAGAGCTGTCATTTCAGTGCGAAGTCGGTGGGTGTCTGTGCCGCCCGCCCAAAGCTGTGATGGAGGCCTGAACTGAGGGTGCCAAATGGGAGCCCAACTGATTCGCAACACTATTCTGGCATATTGTTATGCTTATGTCGATTTGGAACCAAGGTACAAGACAGCTGAAAACAGGTGTCAACTTGTCCCTTACTTTTGTGGGCCTAGCCCTGACTTTATTAGTTTAGAGTTTGAGTGGATGCTCCAAGTTTCAGAGAAAGTCAGAATGCCCACTGTGCATAGAAACATAGAAACATAGAAAATAGGAGCAGGAGTAGACCATTCGGCCCTTCGAGCCTGCTCCGCCATTCAATATGATCATGGCTGATCCTCTATCTCAATACCATATTCCCGCTCTCTCCCCATACCCCTTGATGCCTTTTGTGTCTAGAAATCTATCGAGCTCCTTCTTAAATATATTCAGTGACTTGGCCTCCACAGCCTTCTGTGGTAAAGAATTCCACAGGTTCACCACCCTCTGAGTGAAGAAATTTCTCCTCATCTCAGTCCGAAATGTCCTACCCTGTATCCTGAGACTGTGACCCCTCGTTCTGGACCCCCCAGCATCCTCCCTGCATCCAGTCTGTCTAGCCCTGTCAGAATTTTATTTGTTTCAATGAGATCCCCTCTCATTCTTCTAAACTCGAGTGAATACAGGCCAAGTCGACCCAATCTCTCCTCATACGACAGTCCTGCCATCCCAGGAATCAGTCTGGTGAACCTTCACTGCACTCCCTCTATGGCAAGTATATCCTTTCTTAGGTAAGGAGACCAAAACTGCACACAATACTCCAGGTGTGGTCTCACCAAGGCCCTGTATAACTGCAGTAAGACATCCTTGCCCCTGTACGCAAATCCTGTTGCAATGAAGGCCAACATACCATTTGCCTTCCTAACTGCTTGCTGCACCTGCATGTTTGCTTTCAGTGACTGGTGTACAAGGACATTTCCCAATCCATAACCATGTAAATCATACTCTGCCTTTCTGTTTTTCCTTCCGAAGTGAATAACTTCACATTTATCCACATTATACTGCATCTGCCATGTATTTGCCCACTCACTCAACTTGTCTAAATCGCAATGAAGCCTTTTTGCATCCTCCTCACAACTCACAATCCCACCTAGTTTTGTGTCATAAGCAAACTTGGAAATATTACATTTGGTTCCCTCATCCAAATCATTGATATATATTGTGAATAGCTGGGGCCCAAGCACTGATTCCTGCGGTACCCCACTAGTCACCGTCTGCCACCCCGAAAAAGACCCATTTATTCCTACTCTCTGTTTCCTGTTTGTTAACCAATTTTCAATCCATGCCAGTATATTCCCCCCAATCCCATGTGCTTTAATTTTGTACACTAACCTCTTATGTGGGACGTTATCAAAGGCCTTCTGAAAATCCAAATAATCCACATCCACTGGTTCTCCCTTATGTATTCTACCAGTTACATCCTCAAAAATCTCCAGTAGGTTTCTCAAACATGATTTCCCTTTCATAAATCCATGTTGACTTTGTCTAATCCCATTGATCTTTTCTAAGTGTCCTGTTATCACATCCTTTATAATAGACTCTAGCATTTTCCCTACTACTGATGTGAAGCTAACCGGTCTGTAGTTCCCTGTTTTCTCTCTCCCTCCTTTTTTAAATAGTGGGGTTACATTTGCCACCATCCATTCTGCAGGAACTGTTCCATAATCTATAGAATTTTGGAAGATGACAACGAATGCATCCACTATTTCCATGGCTACCTCTTTTAGTACTCTGGGATGCAGATTATCAGGCCTTGGGGATTTATTGTCTTTCAGTCCCATTAATTTCTCCAGCACTATATTTTTACTAATACTAATTTCCTTTAATTCCTCCTTCTCACTAGTCCCTTGGTTCCCTAGTATTTCTGGGAAGTTATTTGTGTCCTCTTCTGTGAAGACAGAACCAAAGTATTTGTTTAATTGCTCTGCCATTTCCTTGTTCCCCATTATAAATTCTCCTGTTTCTGACGGTAAGGGACCTACATTTGTCTTCACTAATCTTTTTCTTTTTACATACTTGTAGAAGCTTTTACAGTCCACTTTTATGTTCCTTGAAAGTTTACTCTCATACTCTATTTTTCCTCTCTTAATCAATCTCTTGGTCCTTTTTTGCTGAATTCTAAACTGCTCCCAATCCTCAGGCTTGCTACTTTTTCTGGCAACTTTATATGACTCCTCTTTGGATCTAATACTATCCTTAATTTCTTTTGTTCGCCATGGTTGGGCCATTTTTCCTTTTACAGTCTTATGCTACTGCATAATTCCACTGCGTAGCCAGTAATGTCAGGCAGAGATAACTCAAGAAGGTTCACATGAAGAGTTGGCACTTGCTCTGATAATAACCAAGTATAACAGCCCAAGAATTCACATTTTTTCCTCATTCATTACCTCTGTTGATTTTGTATATTTTATAAAATAACAACATGCATTTTTGTTTAAAATTCTAATTCAATGCAGCAAGGTAATTATTTGTTTCTCACAGTTTTAAAAAAAAGAAATATTGGAACTAAATTGTCCAGTGAAGTTATTAAAAAAACAAACACGTTTCTGTGTGCGCTTCCTGGAGCCTTACTTGATTGCTTCATGGGATTGGAGAGGAATTTCCCAGAGTGTTTCCTAAATTGGCTGCAGGGCTTTTTTCTGTTTTTTTTGCCTCTCCCAAGATATTATGCGGTTAAGGAGTGGGTAAATAATTTATATGATTGCGCTATATCTGGGTGTGGGGCAGGTTTGATGGGCCCGATTATTTTTTTCTTCCTTTTTGTCACGTTAATAGGTGTGTTATACTGTAAATCTTATAGAACTGGTACCTTTTAGGAAGTGAATTAATAACATAAGAACATAAGAAATAGAAGCAGGAGTAGGCCAATCGGCCCCTCGAGCCTGCTCCGCCATTCAATAAGATCATGGCTGATCTGATCCTAACCTCAAATCCAAATTCATGTCCAATTTCCTGCCCGCTCCCCGTAACCCCTAATTCCCTTTACTTCTAGGAAACTGTCTATTTCTGTTTTAAATTTATTTAATGATGTAGCTTCCACAACTTCCTGGGGCAGCAAATTCCACAGACCTACTACCCTCTGAGTGAAGAAGTTTCTCCTCATCTCAGTTTTGAAAGAGCAGCCCCTTATTCTAAGATTATGCCCCCTAGTTCTAGTTTCACCCATCCTTGGGAACATCCTTACCGCATCCACCCGATCAAGCCCCTTCACAATCTTATATGTTTCAATTAGATTGCCTCTCATTCTTCTGAACTTCAATGAGTAGAGTCCCAATCTACTCAACCTCTCCTCATATGTCCGCCCCCTCATCCCCGGGATTAACCGAGTGAACCTTCTTTGTACTGCCTCGAGAGCAAGTATATCTTTTCTTAAGTATGGACACCAAAACTGTATGCAGTATTCCAGGTGCGGTCTCACCAAATACCTTATATAACTGCAGCAATACCTCCCTGTTTTTATATTCTATCCCCCTAGCAATAAAAGCCAACATTCCGTTGGCCTTCTTGATCACCTGCTGCACCTGCATACTAACCTTTTGATTTTCTTGCACTAGGACCCCCAGATCCCTTTGTACTGCAGTACTTTCCAGTTTCTCGCCATTAAGATAATAACTTGCTCTCTGATTTTTCCTGCCAAAGTGCATAACCTCACATTTTCCAATATTGTATTGCATCTGCAAATCTCCGCCCACTCACCCAGTCTGTCTATATCCCCTTGTAGGTTTTTTATGTCCTCCTCACTCTCCACTTTCCCTCCCATCTTTGTATCATCTGCAAACTTTGATATGTTACACTCGGTCCTCTCCTCCAAATCATTAATATAGATTGTAAAGAGTTGGGGACCCAGCACCGACCCCTGCGGAACACCACTGGCTACTGGTTGCCAGTCTGAGAATGTACCATTTATCCCAACTCTGCTTCCTGTTAGATAACCAATCCTCCACCCATGCCAGAATATTACCCCCAATCCAGTGATTCTTTATCTTGAGCAATAATCTTTTATGTGGCACTTTGTCGAATGCCTTCTGGAAGTCTAAATATACTACGTCCACTGGTTCCCCTTTATCCACCCTGTAAGTTACGTCCTCAAAGAACTCAAGCAAATTTGTCAGACATGACTTCCCCTTCGTAAAGCCATGCTGACTTTGTCCTATTAAATTATGTTTATCCAAATGTTCTGCTACTGTCTCCTTAATAATAGACTCCAAAATTTTACCCACCACAGATGTTAGGCTAACTGGTCTATAATTTCCAGCCTTCTGCCTACTACCCTTTTTAAATAAGGGTGTTACTTTAGCTGTAAGATGTAAGATCTCACCAAAAAATATATTTAGCATACTTTTAAATTCATTCCTGGGATGTGAGCGTCATTGGCAAGGTCAGCATTTATTGCCCATCCCTAGTTGCCCTTGAGAAGCTGGTGGTGGGCCTTCTTCTTAAACTGCTGCAGTCAGTGCGATGAAGGTGCTGCCACAATTCTATTCAGTAGGGAGTTCTAGCATTTTAACCCAGTGACAATGAAGGAATGGCAATATATTTCCAAGTCAGGATGGTTTGTGATTTGATGGGGAACTTGGAGGTGATGGTGTTCCCATGCACCTGCTGCTCTTGTCTTTCTCGGTGGTTGAGGTCATGGGTTTGGAAGGTGCTGCAGTGGGAAGAAGCCTTGGTGAGTTGCTGCAGTGCATCCTGTCGATAGTATACACTGCAGCACAATATGATATGGAGGGGGTGGATGTTTAAGCTAGTAGATTAGATGTCAATCAAGCGGACTGCTTTGTCCTGGATGGCGTCGAGCTTGAACTTAATTAATCTAGGTACTGATTTGTTGAGTTCATCTGCTTTTCAATTTTCTTTAAAACTAATACACTGACACAGTGCCTGTTGTTTGAATGTTACCGTTGCGACAATTAAACTTTATTCATTCATAGTGGGATTTGCATTTATATGCTGGTGTGTGGTTTATTTTTTGGAGGATTTTCAGAGAGTAATGGAGTTTCTCTGCTGCCCCAGGGGTGTCTGTGTTTGCAGGATTTATACTTTCTGTGCTGGAAAAAAGACCTTTTTTTGTACTGCCAACCATATACATTGCAGTGATGAGTTCATTAAAAAGTAATTACGTTATGATGTAGAACAAGCATGTGACTTGGAACTAAGTATAAGTACAAAATTGGCAATGGTAATGAGAAACCAAAGATTAGCAGTTACGTTTTTTCTGCAGATGCTAATCTGAAATAGATTTAAATCTAATGCTGTGGCTGGTCCGTTGATTAAGTTGATTGCAGCTGGCGATATCCCTTTAAGGCAAAGCTGTCATATCGCGGGTGAACCAGGAGGAGCAAGTTCTGGATTTCTGGGTCTCACTGCGCATGTGCGAATGCCGGAACTCGCTCCTTAATTTCGCCACTAACAATGGTGAGCGCTGTTGAGCTCACCGCTCTTTTTTAAGCAATTTCTGGGCCATTAGATAAGTAAGATTTACAGTATGATTAATATACTTATTAACAGTCAGAGAAAAAAAAGGACAGGGATAAAAACATCAGGCACATAAAACCTGCCCCAACCAGATACAGATCAATCACATTAAAAAATGTTGTATAAAGTGTGCTCAATCAGCCAAGGTGCCTTTTCCCACTTTCATACTTTCTTATGTTCTCAATCCTTTGTGGCTGTTTCACTTTCTTTAACTCACACATTTTCAAGGTACACCCGATAAGTTCCTGGTTATCAGTGGTTAGGCTTCAGCTAGATTATTGTGTTCAAATGTGGGCACACACTTTAGGAAGGATGTCAAGGCCTTGGAGAGGGTGCAGAGGAGATTTACCAGAATGATACTAGGGATGAGGGACTTCAGTTATGTGAAGAGACTAAAGAAGTTGGGATTGTTCTCCTTAGAGCAGAGAAGGTTAAGGGGAGATTTAATAGAGATGTTCAAAATTTTGAGGGGTTTTGATAGAGTAACTAAGAGAGAAACTGTTTCCATTGGCAGGAGGGTCGGTAACCAGAGGACACAGAATTAAGATAATTGGCAAAAGAACCAAGGGGGAGATGAGAATTTATTTTTACACAGCGAGTTGTTATGATCTTGAATGCACTGCCTGAAAGAGTGGTGGAAGCACATTCAATAGTAATTTTCAAAAGGGAATTGGATAAAAACTCGAAAAGGAAAGATTTGCATGACTATTGGGAAAGAGCAGGGGAGTGGGACTAATTGGATAGCTCTTCCAAAGAGACGGTACAGGCACGATGGGTTGAATGGCCTCCTTCTATGCTGTATGATTCTATGATTCTACGGTTTTACACTCCTCCCACCCCCGACGAGCAGGAAAGATGTCAAAATTTTGAAAATCGAAATCCAGTCTCAGGCTGCTGCATTCCCGACTGCAATATTATTTACGGCAGCGATTCAGGCCATCGACGAGGCTTCCGCTAAAAGCAGGCAGGGGCCTACTTAAAACGCATCAACGCAGGGGCCAAGGTAAGTTCTAAAAATATCCTTCTTTTTGAACTCCTTGTGGGGCAGGAGGAGCAGGTATGCATCTACCAGGCCCCTTAAGAAGTCCTTGGGTCTCCCCAGCCCCAACATCCCCCCACCACCCCCCCCGATCTCGAGGGAATCCCCACCATCCCTGATCACAAAGAAATCCCCCCCATCTCCAATCATGAGGGAATCCCCCCCAATCGATCACCGATACATGATCGCCCTGAAATCCCCCCCATCTCCAATCATGAGGGAATCCCCCCCAATCGATCACCGATACATGATCGCCCTGAAATCCCCCCCATCTCCAATCATGAGGGAATCCCCCCCAATCGATCACCGATACATGATCGCCCTGAAATCCCCCCCATCTCCAATCATGAGGGAATCCCCCCCAATCGATCACCGATACATGATCGCCCTGGAATCCCCCCCATCTCCAATCATGAGGGAATCCCCCCCAATCGATCACCGATACATGATCGCCCTGAAATCCCCCCCATCTCCAATCATGAGGGAATCCCCCCCAATCGATCACCGATACATGATCGCCCTGAAATCCCCCCCATCTCCAATCATGAGGGAATCCCCCCCAATCGATCACCGATACATGATCGCCCTGAAATCCCCCCCATCTCCAATCATGAGGGAATCCCCCCCAATCGATCACCGATACATGATCGCCCTGAAATCCCCCCCATCTCCAATCATGAGGGAATCCCCCCCAATCGATCACCGATACATGATCGCCCTGAAATCCCTCCTCCCACTGACTGCCAGAACCCATATCCACGTGTCCCCAGCTGAGGCCTCCTGCTGCCAAATTCCCGCTCCCGCCCGCCAGCCAGGTAATCAATCTGGCCGGATGATGGGCGGGACTCCAGGAACTTTTATTTAATTGAGGCTCTGCCGTTAAGATAGGCAGGGCCTCCACATCCTCAGATTCTCTGGTTGCACTGTCCACTTTGGGGCTCACATACACCATTCCCGCCCCCTATAAGTGGCTATTTTATATTGATGACCTCTAGTATTGGACTCCCCCGCAAGTGGAAACATTTTCTCTTCGTCTACCATATCAAACCCTTTCATTATCTTAAAGGGCAAATTGCTGCTCTGAAGAAGTTAAAACTAACTTAAATATCGATCTCGAGTACAGGGCCATTATTGTTCACGCTGAGCAATTACCCATAACTATTTAGATATGTGTATACAGCACGAGCCATTGTTAGAGTTTGAAACTGTGAATCAGTTAACAACCACAATGTTGTAAATCCAACTTAAAGACTTCTCATCCTCAATGATTTAAAGAACCAGAGAAGTAAAATACTACTGGCCATTTCTCAGGTGTGGGCCTGGGTGGTGAGTGTTGGCAGGCTAATCAACTGTGTGTAGCCCCACCATATTATCCATTATCCACACAACATGTACTTCCAGTTGGAGCTGCAAAAGCCCTGGCTAGTGTTTTGCTTTCTTCAGCTTATGGGTTCTAAATCCAATTAGGAGCATAGGAATTGCTAGAGGAAAAAAGACCAAGGTCCATCTAGTTCGCCTTCTACCATCCTGGTAGTTGCCTGATACAATGATAATGGAGTTGTTGATCAATCATAGCAATCATCTCTATCAATTAGTCTACAACAGACTCAGACATGAGGCGAGAATAACCCCCAGTGGTGGAGAGATTTGGGAATCACAGGTCCACAATCACCTGTTCCTCCCAAGCATACCAAACTTACCACATACCACAAATGTGGCACCCTTACATAGTATAGCACAGGCAAGAATTGAAACATGCACCGGGAATTTCCTCGGGGGTTCTCCCAACCGGCCGCGATACCTTTGGAGTCAATGGAATCTCCATTTGCTCAATGTATGCGGGATTTCTGCCGATCTTCTACCAAAATTACAGCGACCGATCGGGAAAATCCTCCCAAAGAAGTTCCCGGCAATGGATCAATCCAAGGATCTTCCTGATTTGTATGACTAAACGTTGTACCAAACAATGCAGTTATCCACTGAGCCAATACTCAACATTTTAGCCCAATTCTAATGATAGAATAAATGGAATATTGCAACAAGAGATGGCCCGGGTATTTTTCTGAATATGCACTGGTGGCAAGGAACGTGTTCGAGTGCCAACGAATATTGGATGCATTGCCTGTGATTTCCAATAGGTAATGGCAGTGAGTGAGGTTCCTTGCCATCAGCGCATAGTCAAGAAATTTAGGCTGGTTTGTTTTCAGAGAGAAAAACACAGACGATTCTCTGATGTTTAGTGCAACTGTGAGTTACGGATATTTTACAGCTTTTTTAGATTTGTTTTTGAGATTATGGGTGACACTGGCTAGGGATGGGTAACAGTATTTGTTACCCATCCCTAGTTGCCCTGAGGGCATTATGCATCAACCACATAATGTGAGACTGGAGTCACATGTAGACCAGACTATGTAGGGGGCAGGTCCATTCCCTGGGTTTTTACAACAACCTAGCAGCTTTCAGGCTATCGTACACGACAACAGGCAAATGCCATAACCAATTAGATTTCTTTTTTCACACTTGCTTCCCTCACTTTCTGCTGACACAATAGAAAAACAGTTTATGGACTCCAACTCAACCTCTATTGTTTATGGACTCCAACTCAACCTCTATTGTTTGTGCCACTACAGGAGTACCTGTTTTGAGGGAGAGATCTGAAAGACACTTTAGCAGGTAACAGTGCCTCTTATATTGCACTTTAAGAATGTTCTGGTTTTTAAGCAAGGGCTTAGTAATGTTACATAAATCAGTACAAACTTCATTTTTTTTGAAAAAGGGGTATTCTAGATGGTGGCAGGTCTCATGCTGCCTTTATGCTTCAACTGTGGGTGTGACACTTGTTTTTGAAATGTGAAATTGGCAAAGAAAGAAACTTTAATATCCCAAAATACTACCCCAGCAGCCTGTTTCACACCTCTCCCGATTTCCTTTCCCACTGAAGTCAATGGGCCGGTGATTCCCTATCGTCATTTTTGTGCTGCCGCCAAACTCGAATTTCACCCCCTTTACGTTGGACCACTGGGAAATTTCTAACTTTAATTTTAATGTTAAAAAAGTTTGCTTCACAATAGTTGCAGTTACACTGCAGTTCATCAGAAGCTGAGGGGTGTGAGACTATCACCTTGAGTATTCTTGCAGCCAATGCCCAAGCCCAACTGATGTCAGTTTGGCTGCACCTATGGTGATAGAAAATGTGCAGTATTACTGGCCTATACATATGCAGTTATTTTGTGATCTCCTTATCAAACAAAAGATGAAGGTTTTTGGATGTTTACAGCATAAATGCTATATATGCAGGGGACGAAGTAGAAGACAGTGCTCCCCTTGAGGTGTGGCACAGGGTTACCTGTTTCCCTTTTTGTCATATAAATAAATGGTTCATGTGATAAAGCAGAACTTCACATTTGTTTAGGGATCTTGATATTTATCAATATTATAAATAAAAGTGGAAGTATATCAGTTCCTTTGCATCAGTAGAGCAACTTTAGTTCAAGTTTTTTGTAATCATGTTCTAGGTTTCTCTGAGTACTTATCTAATATAAACCTGTGTAGGCTACAGCTAAGGTCACTGAATGATATACTGTCAATACTTAAATCTTAAATTATACTTTAGCGGAACTTTTACCCCAATATTCCTTTCACCCTTCAGGTGCAACATGTACATGTGACTGAGGCATAAATTACTCTTGGTTGGATCCATGTATGTAACTCTCTGACTATGCACAAAAGTATGCTCATTGGGCAACATCATGCTTAGTATAACCTTTAACTGTGCAGTACAAAGCAGCTGGTTTCAAAACCAGTAAAGAAAAGGTAAGTCTGGAACACTGCTTCAAAACGTGACAGTAGGACAAGTGGGCAGAGGTTCAAATGAATGAAAGATAAATTTAGGACAGACAGATGTCAGAAATTCTTCAGACAAAGAGAGATTAACATGTGGAATGGTCTTCTGGGTAGGATGGTAGATGCAAAAACTCTGAAATAATTTAAGAAAGTCAATACTGTGGTTGGGGAGTGTAGGTTCTTTCTGGATGGATGAGTTATAATGCACTGAATAACCTTCCTCATTGTTATTTATTTTTAAGCCTGGATAGTCCAGGAAATCTTGTAGAGTATAATTGAAAGCAGAACTGCAAAGTAGGAACACAATTATTTCAACATTAACTTATATCAAATCCAAATGTCAACATTCCTAAAGGTGCGTCAGTCCACAGCTATGCCTTAGGCCTGGTAGCATTACTTTAAACTCTAACGAACAAACCAAACATGACATTTAAATAGAAGGTGCGCAATAACTTCAAGCCAAAGTGTTAGCACTTTTGCATTGCAGGCACTAGTTTAATACACACATGGGGGTAGATTTTGACTTTGTGTGATAGTGTAGAATGGGTGATAGAGAATCGGCAGCCCATTGAAACTAATGGAAATAAAAATTGGGAGAGATGTAAAATCGACTGCCAATTCACTATCACCCATTTTAAATTATTGCACAAAGTCAAAATCTACCCCATGTTGTCCTCTGTTTTATTATCAGTCTGAGAGAGTGGCGCTTGTGTAACTCTGAGTAACTTCTACCTTCCGGCCACTGGCTGTAATGCAAATTGGCAGCCAGTATCTCTTTTCAAGCAGCTACTTGAAATGATGCCACCATTACTCATTATCTAATTATTTACAAAATGAACAGAAAGCAAAACAAAAGGATATGAGTCATATTTCTCAGAGGCAAATTACTATTAATAAGAGATTTAGATGATAAAGGTGGCTTCTTAAATAATTAATACTATTGTCAGTTCCAACTTTACAGGAAAACAATTTGCTTAGCACTGTAATAACAATTCAAGGCTGTTTCCTTTTATCCTTTGTAAACAATTTTACAACACCAAGTTATAGTCCAACAATTTTATTTTTAATCCCACAAGCTTTCGGAGGCTTCCTCCTTCATCAGGTGAACGGTACACCGTTCACCTGACGAAGGAGGAAGCCTCCGAAAGCTTGTGGGATTAAAAATAAAATTGTTGGACTATAACTTGGTGTTGTAAAATTGTTTACAATTGTCAACCCCAGTCCATCACCGGCATCTCCACATCCTTTTATCCTGGCGGTGCTTGGACCTCAGTTGAAGAATAGGTGGGCCCACAAAGGAAAGAAAAAGGGGGAAAAATTCAATAAGGGTCCGTTTTGGGCAGTGGTAACGCGATGCGCTACCACCCCGCGCCTGACGGACCCTGCACAGGCAGGATGCAAGTTTGGACCCAAGGGAGCACTTACCTGCGACCAGCGTTCCTTTCCAGGCCTTGCACGTGGAATCAATGCAATTCTCACTTTCCACCACCAGAGGGAGCGCAATATCTTAAAGGGAGGATGTTTCTTAGAAATCTCTTAAAGGTAGCTGGTACCTGTTATTTGCTGAAAATAACAGTCTACTGTCTGCATGGAGTCTGAACAGAGATCAGACATCGCACACGTACAACACAGATGCAGATCCTATCCCTATATTTACACACTGATGAGTTACGTTAAAACATTGAATAAAGGTTGCACACTACTAAATCCCACATCTTCCAATCTGCACACCAGACCTCACCAATCTGCCGATCTGAGTTGGTACCAGGCCTGCGAGAGAGCATGCACCAAGGTTCTCTGCTGATGCACTAGAGACCTTGGGTACAAAAGGTGGACAGAAGCAGGGACATCCTATATCCATAGCGGGGGGGCAAGAGGCCCTCCAGACATATGCTCAAAAGGCAGTGGGAGGCAGCGGGGGACGAATTCAATGCCAGGTGCACAGCATCATGAACATGGATGCAGTGCAGGAAGAAGTTCAATGCTTTGACACGAGTGGGCAAGGTGAGTGAGGTCAACTGTCAAGTGGCGTCTCCTACCAACTGCACCATGCACTATACCCCCATCACCCACATACTAATAAACTCTTTCCATCAGTACGCAACTCTTCCAATCAGATGCTTCCTCTCACCCTTACACATTACCACTGTTTCAAGTCATCCACCCACAACTCACAGGCCACACATTCTAGCAGCTATTCAACCATGGCAGGTACATCATCCAGGCACACGTCTCGCTTTCTTGCAGGAGAAGGTGGTGCATATCAAGAGGCAGCAAGTGCCCGTGGCATTTAGCCCCTCGAGCCTGTTCCACCATTCAATGAGATCATGGTGGACCTGTGACCTAACTCCATGTACCTGTCTTAGCCCCATATCCCTTAATACCCTTGGCTCACAGAAATCTATCAATTTCAGATTTAACATTCACAAGTGAGCTAGCATCAACTGCCATCTTCAGAAGAGCATTCCGAACATCTCCCAACCTTTGCATGTAGAAACATTTCCTAACTTCACTCCTGCACGTCCTGGCTCTAAATGTTAGGCTATGTCCCAGCGTCCTAGTATTGAAGTCTAGGAGACCTCCAAAAACAGTTACAAATGTCTCGGCAGCCAGAAACAATAATCCAGCCACTAACCTGTAAATCCTGCATGGTCCCTTTAAATAGTGCCGGTGGGGGGATCCTCCAGGCACTCTAAGACACGTTCAGATGGTCGGTGTTAAGGCTGTGTGTTGAGTTGAGCGTTAAGTCCCAAAATTGTGTCTATCACTTTAATTCAGCTTTGCACACTGATTGAAGCCATTTTCTCCGTACTTTGCATGATTCCAGCGTTTGTTACCTGCGCCTGCAAAAACTCCTATACCAAGATGGCGTCAGGCGCACGTCACGCAGGAAACGTGCGTGCGCTTGGATGTTGGAGAGGACGTGTAGCGTCGAAACAACGAGCACTACATGGCCCAATTTAGCGCCTAAACACTTTCCTTTCTCAGCCTCTCCTGCAGCTGATGCTCTTCCGTCCCAGATTGGGCTGGCAGGACAGACTCAGAGGGGTCCCCACTCAGGCCTGAATTAAAACTGCAGTCGGGTCTCAATGACATCATCAGGGCGCAACATGTACATGTAAAGAAAGACCCCACAGCTTTTCGTCGGGTGTTTTTGCCGTCTGCTCAGGAGAGCAGCTTAAAGTCTTGGATGGCAGGACCCTGGCGGATAAAGAGGTGATTTCAACCCTACTCGCCCAGGGGAAACCAGCCAGATGGGCATTTAAATCGGCTGTGTAATTAACCCACCAAAGTGCTGCCAGGTATCCACCGGGCGGTAGGTTTAAAATCATCCCATGTGTATCTGTGTTTTCTTTGATGTCGAAGATGGCTCAATTGAAAATCAAACCGATAATTTCAATGATGCAATAAATTAAGTTATTAACTGTTCCTAACATTTAGGCAGGTAAGGTGGAAACAGCAGCCTCTTGCAAATTGATGGTTCATTTGCTTTTGATACCTGACTGTTACAGTAACCATTTTTTACATCTGCCTATAAAATATCCATTGTCCTTCAAAGGACCAGTAGTTTTGATTCTCACCTAAATACTAAGTTTCTATTTCTTGGCTGATCAGCATGTTAACCAGCCTGCCTGCATCATGCACACAGTTTGGGCTGGATTCTTCTGCATGATCCTGCCCAATTTTGAGCAAGTTAGATGTAGAGAATGAAGGAAAATTCCGGTGGTGAGGCCTAACCCCACTTCACCTCTCACATTTAGATTTCTGTATCCATGCATCTGGCTGGGTTTCCTGCCCATCCTTACCTGCCGCATGTAAATGGGAAATGGGAGACCATGCAAAATCAGTCAACAGGCATAGAGAGAGGTGGCTGAGCAGGTCAAAGCCAGCAGCATCGTTCTCATGGCATGGCTGCAGTGCAGAAAAAAATGTAATGACCTTATCAGGATTGCCAAGGTAAGCCTTCTCTTCAGATCCCTTTTACTCTCTCTATAGCCATGCAACAGCAGACTTTACCCTCAGCACTAACAATCCTTCCCTCCCTACAGCACAAACCAATCAAACAGGATACTTCACTATATGCCTTCTACTTCTACTCACACACTCAACAACTGTTACTGCCCTCACAACAATCTCCCCATCTTGCCCACACTTCCTCATCATCTCCTATGCTGAAGCCATTGGAGCATCTTATAGAATTAATAGAGTAGGTAAGAGATCACTTAAGAAAGGCGCTATGGGCTCACACCTGGGTGATAATTAGTTTTAAGCATTTGTGTAAGCCAATAAAATGATAAACCGTTTTGAAATGTTTATGTGCAGAGAGTTTCTACAGTAGCTGGTGACCGTGCAATGTCAGGTGACATGTATATCATGTTGCTCTTCTGGGGGGGGAAATAGATTATTGGAGGGTGGAAGAACCGGGAGAGATGTTGGACATGGCTGTTAATGCAGTGAGGGGGGCAGAGATTGTTCAGCTGAAGCACTATTCAGGTGGTGTTGGTGTCCTCCCACTTATTCGCCACCCTCGATGTCATCCATGTTGTCTTTGTCATCTGGTTAAATGTCCTTATCCAATGGTGGCATCATATGTTGTCCCTGGTGCAGAACAAAGTTCTATAAACCACAATGATATGGGACACTCTCTCTGAGCTCCATTGGAGGAAGCCACCAGATCTGTCCACAGAGGAATCATTGCTTGAGCACTCCAATGATCTGCTTGATGAGGACTCTAGTTGACCCCATTGATTTGGTTGTAGTGCAGTTTGGCTGGTGAGTATAGGTTTCTGAGAGGAGTCTTGAGCCAGGTCTGCAGGGATTTAAATGAGAGCAAGAGAGGACCTCTTTAACTAACGCCGGAAATGGCTTATGGGCAGTTTTGAGGAAGTGACGACGGTAGCACTGATTTACAAGCATTTGGCTCCTATCAATGTCACAGGACCTTTATTTGAATACATTTATTAGACCCACGCCTGTTTCCAGCCAGTGCTCTGGCCGCCTAAACTGAGGTCCACCAGAAAATCGGAACAGGTGGACCTCTGGCAGTAAGCTGGTGATTTTTTTAAAAATCAACTTTTGTTCCACTACCACCCCTTTCATGATGAAAAAGGGGGCGGTAGGCAGACAAATATTGAGCCCCATATCTTACACTGAGAAAGGTGAATCCATTTGTAATTCACCATAAAATAACTCAGTCCCCTGTGAAGTCCTACATCATACCCTAATAGACCTGACCTTGAAAAAAATGGGGTTGTATAAGCCCAACCTGCATCTGCAGCTCAGGGAGCAAGCAGAGTCAAACCCAAACTCCTATTTTGAATGTGTTACAGGCATAGGAATAGCTTGCCAGGAAAGAATGGCCTGCAGCACACTTGGCTCAAAATTCATTGATGAAACTGCAAATCACCGTGAAAGGGGAATTTGGGATGGTGACAGAGAAGTTGCCTAACTGTTCATAATCACCTAAAAAATGCCTAACAAGCGAAGACATGTAGGCAACACTGCTTCCTTTGATGGTAAAAGTTGGACGTCCTGTTACATCAGCTGCACGAGCAGAGCATGGTCCTATTTGGGGCCGAAAGACATCCTCTAGCTAAAGCACAGGTGCAAACGAGGAATAAATGTGCTCATATCAAAAGTAAGGCAAAGGTGAGTATGCTCCCTTATGTTTGCATACATTTTTTATGGGGAACATCAAGTATTTTTTTTATTCAGTCATGGGATGTGGGCGTCGATGGCAAGGCCAGCATTTATTGCCCATCCCTAATTGCCCTTGAGAAGATGGTGGTGAGCCGCCTTCTTGAAACGTTGCAGTCCATGTGGTGAAGGTTGTCCCATAGTGCTGTTAGGAAGGGAGTTTCAGGGTTTTGACCCAGCGACGATGAAGGAACGGCGATATATTTCCAAGTCGGGATGGTGTGTGACTTGGAGTGGAACGTGCAGGTGGTGTTGTTCCCATGTGCCTGCTGCCCTTGTCCTTCTAGGTGGTAGAGGTCACAGGTTTGGGAGGTGCTGTCGAAGAAGCCTTGGCGAGTTGCTGCAGTGCATCCTGTGGATGGTACACACTGCAGCCACAGTGCATTGGTGGTACAGGGAGTGAATGTTTAAGGTGGTGGATGGGGTGCCAATCATGCGGGCTACTTTGTCCTGGATGGTGTTGAGCTTCTCGGGTGTTGTTGGAGCTGCACTCATCCAGGCAAGTGGAGAGCATTCCATCACATTCCTGACTTGTGCCTTGTAGATGGTGGAAAGGCTTTGGGGAATCAGGAGGTGAGTCACCCGCTACAGAATACCCAGCCTCTGACCTGCTCTTGTAACCATAGTATTTATGTGGCAGGTCGAGTTAAATTTCTGGTCAATGGTGACCCCCAGGATGTTGATGGTGGGGGATTCGGCGATGGTAATGCCGTTGAATGTCAAGGGGAGGTGGTTAGACTCTCTCTTGTTGGAGATGGTCATTGCCTGGCACTTGTTTGGCACGAATGTTACTTGCCACTTATCAGCCCAAGCCTGGATGTTGTCCAGGTCTTGCTGCATGTGGACACGGACTACTTCATTATCTGAGGGGTTGTGAATGGAACTGAACACTGTGCAATCATCAGCGAACATCCCCATTTCTGATCTTATGATGGAGGGTAGGTCATTGATGAAGCAGCTGAAGATGGTTGGGCCCAGGACACTTCCCTGAGAAACTCCTGCAGCAATGTCCTGGGGCTGAGATGATTGGCCTCCAACCACCTTTACCATTTTCCTTTGTGCTAGGTATGACTCCAGCCAATGGAGAGTTTTCCCCCGATTCCCATTGACTTCAATTTTACTAGGGCTCCTTGGTGCCACACTCGATCAAATGCTGCCTTGATATCAAGGACAGTCACTCTCACCTCACCTCATGGAATTCAGCTGTTTTGTCCATGTTTGGACCAAGGCTGTAATGAGGTCTGGAGCCGAGTGGTCCTGGCGGAACCCAAACTGAGCATCGATGAGCAGGTTATTGGTGAGTAAATGCCGCTTGATAGCACTGTCGATGACACCTTCCATCACTTTCTGATGATTGAGAATAGACTGATGGGGTGGTAATTGGCCGGATTGGATTTGTCCTGCTTTTTGTGGACAGGACATACCTGGGCAATTTTCCACATTGTCGGGTAGATGCCATTGTTGTAGCTGTACTGGAACAGCTTGGCTAGAGGCGCAGCTAGTTCAGCACTACAGCTGGAATGTTGTCGGGGCCCATAGCCTTTGTTGTATCCAGTGTACTGAGCTGTTTCTTGATATCACATGGAGTGAATTGAATTGGCTGAAGACTGGCTTCTGTGATGGTGGGGATATCGGGAGGAAGCCGAGATGGATTATCCACTCGGCACTTCTGGCTGAAAATCGTTTCAAATGCTTCAGCCTTGTCTTTTGCACTCACGTGCTGGGCTCTGCCATCATTGAGGATGTGGATGTTCACGGCGCCTTCTCCTCCTGTTAGTTGTTTAATTGTCCACCACCATTCACGACTGGATGTGGCAGGACTGCAGAGCTTTGATCTGATCCGTTGGTTGTGAGCTCTGTCTGTAGCATTATACAAATGTAAGTTGTGTTGCAAGCTGGATAGCCGGTGGTGAAGGATAGAATACTAGAGCCTGGTCTTCAGTTGCTTCCAAGCCTTTATTCGCAGAGATCAACATTACGCACACCACACCCTAGATAAGCTCTCTTATATATGGACACAAGAGAGCCCCAGTTGATACACACCACCAGAATATAATTAACACTAATTGATATAAATCATATGGATACAATTAACAAGTTGGAAATCTGGAAGGTACCATTTCACAAATTGTACAGAACCATTGCTCTTTTATACACGCTCAACCGTTTATTATGCCTAAGCTGCATGGCCTACTTTTCTGGAAGGTTGGTTGACAGCCGAAGAACAGCAAACAGTTGACGAGGCATTCCGGCTGAGATGCTCCTCTGCTGTTAGGTGAATTCTCAGGGGGATCAGCAGCCACGGATACAGAGGTTAGCCCTGTTCTCCCAAGAAGGCATCCACCCAGTGTTTCTTTTCCTCCAAATAATGTGGGCACTGTAGACTGCCAAAAAATGAATGCATCATGATTGCCTCCTGGATAATGGCCACTGATGTCTCCTCAATATTGATTAGGTGCAAACTCTTTCTTTTCATGAAGACCCAGGAATTGATATGAAGAGCCCTGACACCCACATGGGTACCAGGTGAGACTCTGTGGTACCCTTCCAGCTGCTACAAACTGCATCCAGTCCCACTGATGCTTCCTTCCACAGGAAAAGTGATGAAGATGTCCCTTGCAAATATATCAGTTGTCGCTTCCTTGATGCTTGTGTGCACTACACACTGCTGTATGTGGCAGATGTCTCCTGGGTGACTTGGAAGGATCTGCTAGCCAGAAAGCTTCATGCTGTAGTAACTTTTACTTCTATGGGAAAAGCTGTCTCTGATCCAGATGTTGTACAGCAAGTGGCTGGACTCTGTGACGGCTTGTCAGGTGAAGTGGAGGTGAAGACAAGTCCAAGTCCACGTACAGCTCCTAGGATAGGCCTGATTGGCACCCACAGCTCGCCTGAATTATGATGATGAAGCCTGAGGATGAATTTAATTTGATCCTCGGACATCTCCATTCGAGAGCACTGTTGCTGAGCGCTCCCGGAATTACGCCAGGTCTGGGACGCTAACGAATTTAGGTCCATTTTGTTTTTTAAAAAATAGCATTTAAATGTAACTCTTTTCCAAATCCTGTTTATGAAAACTTAGTCAAAAAATCCCAAAGCACAACACCTCATGAATTGCACATCCTCTGCAGGCCCTGACTTTACAATGCACCCTGGCCCCCAGTGAGGCTCTGCAGTGGGAGTGAAGCCTGATAAAATGCCTTTAATGTCTGCAGAGCATTACAGGCATTAATTCGATCAAGTAGTTTGGATAGTGAATAAGTAACTCCTATGGTTTAATTCTTGTATTCACTGAACTCTAAGGAGTGTTTTTTCTTGAAGCCAGGTATGACATATTATTTCAGTACAGGCAGAAATCATAAAACAAAAAGAGAATTCAGAGTTTGGATTACTACTTGTGATATCTAGCAGACATCAAAGCCCCAATTGCGTGACACCTATAAATTGGAGCTGTGCATGCCGGACATGTAGCGAAAGGGCAAGCTGTGCTATATATTGTGATCTAAGGCCTGGCTCCTATTAGCCAAGTCCCCTTGCTCATGCAAAACATGTACAGAGAGCCAGATCAGTAAGCTGACTGGCTGCCAAATGCAACATTGAACCGGGGACTGACATTTAAAGGAAGGATGCTCAATCTAAAACAAATTTATTTTTCTCACCAAACCAACATTTGAACCACAAGGAGCAACGTGGGCAAAAACGCTCCTATAGACGATAAATCCTTGGATATCATGCCGTGGGAGGTTCAGCAAAGGAGGGGGGCAATAATCTGCAAAGGCAGGAGCTCAAGCTACATGGCAGGAGCTGGCATAGCAGGTCAACGTGGTCTCCCAGGCCTAAGCAAAAATGGAAGATGCTTTTAGGAATTCGCAGAAGTGACAAGATAAGTGCGCTCCATTTTGTGTGCTGGCTTCCTCTTTTGCCGGCAAAAATGGAAGATGCGCCACATGCGATTTGATGCTCTCCGCTCCCCTCAGAGATACAGGATAAGGACAATATGTTTCCCTTACTACAGAACTCTTGCATGCAATATAAAGTGCAGGACACATATGCAGTAAGTCACCATAACACCTTTCACTTGGTACTTGTAGGTTTGCTCAAACTGAATTTTTTTTTATTCGTTCATGGGATGTGGGCGTCGCTGGCAAGGCCAGCATTTATTGCCCATCCCTAATTGCCCTTGAGAAGGTGGTGGTGAGCCGCCTCCTTGAACCGCTGCAGTCCATGTGGTGAAGGTTCTCCCACAGTGCTGTTAGGTAGAGAGTTCCAGGATTTTGACCCAGCGACAATGAAGGAATGGCGATATATTTCCAAGTCGGGATGTTGTGTGACTTGGCGGGGAACGTGCAGGTGGTGTTGTTCCCATGTGCCTGCTGCTCTTGTCCTTCTAGGTGGTAGAGGTCGTGGGTTTGGGAGGTGCTGTCGAAGAAGCCTTGGCGAGTTGCTGCAGTGCATCCTGTGGATGGTACACACTGTAGCCACGTTGCGCCGGTGGTGAAGGGAGTGAATGTTTAGGGTGGTGGATAGGGTGCCAATCAAGCGGGCTGCTTTGTCTTGGATGGTGTCGAGCTTCTTGAGTGTTGTTGGAGCTGCACTCGTCCAGGCAAGTGGAGAGTATTCCATCACACTTCTGACTTGTGCCTTGTAGATGGTGGAAAGGCTTTGGGGAGTCAGGAGGTGAGTCACTTGCTGCAGCCTCTGACCTGCTCTTGTAGCCATAGTATTTATATGGCTGGTCCAGTTAAGTTTCTGGTCAATGGTGACCCCCAGGATGTTGATGGTTGGGGATTCGGCGATGGTAATGCCGTTGAATGTCAAGGAGAGGTGGTTAGACTCTCTCTTGTTGGAGATGATCATTGCCTGGCACTTGTCTGGCGCGAATGTTACTTGCCACTTGTCAGCCCAAGCCTGGATGTTGTCCAGGTCTTGCTGCATGCGGGCACGGACTGCTTCATTATCTGAGGGGTTGTGAATGGAACTGAACACTGTGCAATCATCAGCGAACATCCCCATTTCTGACCTTATGATGGAGGGAAAGTCATTGATGAAGCAGCTGAAGATGGTTGGGCCTAGGACACTGCCCTGAGGAACTCCTGCAGTGATCTCCTTGGGTTGAGATGATTGACCTCCAATAACCACTACCATCTTCCTTTGTGCTAGGTATGACTCCAGCCACTGGAGAGTTTTCCCCCTGATTCCCATTGACTTCAGTTTTACTGGGGCTCCTTTGTGCCACACTCGGTCAAATGCTGCCTTGATATCAAGGGCAGTCACTCTCACCTCACCTCTGGAGTTCAGCTCTTTTGTCCATATTTGGACCAAGGAGCCGAGTGGTCCTGGCGGAACTCAAACTTAGCATCGGTGAGCAAGTTATTGGTGAGTAAGTGTCGCTTGATAGCACTGTCGACGACACCTTCCATCACTTTGCTGATGATTGACAGTAGACTGATGGGGTGGTAATTGGCCGGATTGGATTTGTCCTGCTTTTTGTGGACAGGACATACCTGGGCAATTTTCCACATTGTCAGGTAGATGCCATTGTTGTAGCTGTACTGGAACAGCTTGGCTAGAGGCACGGCTAGTTCTGGAGCACAAGTCTTCAGCACTACAGCCGGGAAGTTGTCAGGGGCCCATAGCCCTTGCTGTATCCAGTGCACTCAGCCATTTCTTGATATCACGTGGAGTGAATCAAATTGGCTGAAGACTGGCTTCTGTGATGGTGGGGATATCGGGAAGAGGCCGAGATGGATCATCCACTCGGCACTTCTGGCTAAAGATGGTTGCAAACGCTTCAGCCTTTTTTTTTGCGCTCACGTGCTGGACTCCGCCATCATTGAGGATGGGAATGTTTACAGAGCCTCTTCCTCCCGTTCGTTGTTTAATTGTCCACCATCATTTACGACTGGATGTGGCAGGACTGCAGAGCTTTGATCTGATCTGTTGGTTGAGTACAACCACCACAAAGGCTATCCACTTTAGAAGTTGTGATCCTGTGAGTGAGGTGTTGTGGACATCGAGGCACTGTATTGTGAAATGAAGTCCTCTTATATCCAAGCTGTGTTCTGCTTGCAGGCCAGGGCTGTGCATAATCACCAAGGAGAATACCATTACTGGTGGGGCTTGGCTCTCACCAACACCCCATACAAGGGCCTGTTGCTCTGTTCATCAGGGAAACTGTAGAAGGCATTGGCAAAGCTGAGTTTGGAGGTAAGGTGCCACCTCCCAGCAAGTATGCTTTTTGAACTTCTCCTCCACACTCGTCCTTGGGCTATACTTGCTAAGCAGCTATATCACACACAAAACGTATTGAGACAAAATTTGCTGTGATAGGGCATCTAACGGCATCTGCCGTTAGTTAGATTTGCCCTTGCTCGTTTTTAAATTTTTTTTGCGTGACAATTTGCTGAAAGCACGAACTGATAATGTCGCAGTGAGGGAAACAGG
Organism: Heptranchias perlo; assembly: GCF_035084215.1. NCBI lineage: Eukaryota > Metazoa > Chordata > Chondrichthyes > Hexanchiformes > Hexanchidae > Heptranchias > Heptranchias perlo. Next base: position 94,491,720 of record NC_090327.1, read on the forward strand.
GCATCTGGGACCTAAGTGTACAGGGCAAGCAACTCTGTATCTCCTTAACCAATCAGGTTGAAGGATTGTGAAATGAACAGCGCTAGGATTGAGAAGGAAGTGTAAATTAGAGTGGGGGAATTCAATGTCAAATCAGGTACAGAAAGAGAAATAAAGAGAGGGAAAGAAAGATTGGATTGAGAGAGAAAGAAGAAAAAAAGAAAGAAAGGAAAAGTTTAAAAAAATGTTTTAATTTAAATTTTACATTTTTAAAATCTCCAACAACAAGGAATGAGACTCCACACTTGTAATAATTAATTCTCAGTGCCAGAGAGGTTGGCTGACGGTTAATCAACACTTATCACGTCATTAAAAGGGCACTCAGACAGAAATGGACAAGACTTAACTTTCTGTTCGTATCTACTGTTCAGATGCAGCAACTTCACGCCTTTCAATGCGTTTCAATGGTGAGGCAGACAGTGAGATGCCCTTTTTGTGAAGCTAACGGTGGAGCAACCTAACTCGGACTGCGACTTTTGGGTATTTGAGTTTAACCACGCATCTGTCCCTCACCTGCAGTTGCTGTACCATTTACGTTTAAATAATGGCAAGCGCCATTAGCCTCACAGCATATTATGGCCCATTATGTTCTTATCTGTGTTTGAAGGCATTTTCTTGGAGATATATTGTAACTGGCTCTTCCCTTCTCTTACTGCATGTTCTTCCAGCAGAATGGCAACATGGTCTCCTACACAACGCCAGCTGACTGCATCAAGCATTTCCTTTGTACTCAGCACCAGCCCAGCTACTAGTGCCTTAGAGGAAGAATTAGTGAGTTTGAGGAAGGGCATCAGCTGAGGAACTAGTCACAAGTGAGAAGGAGCAAGTGGTAGGATCAGGAAAAGAAGATAACAAATCCAGAACAATCCATGGACCCATGCTATGTCATCATGATATGGACAAGGGATTGATATCCTACTAGGCTGGCCTTCTGATTGGAGCTGATGCAAGAGCACAAGCCATTAGTTTCAACCTTTATGTCTGACATAGAATTATAGAATCCTCAGCACAGAAGGAGGCCATTCGGCCCATTGTGCCCATACTGGCACATGAGCAGCATGCAGCACTTCCCAAAGTTCAGGGTGCAATGGATGGCACGCACATAGCACTGCAAACTCCTCCAAACAACCCTTTGAACTTTCTAAACAGAAAAGGGTTCCACTCGTTTAATGTTCAGATAGCTTCAAATTCGACATGTGAATGCCAAACTTGCAGGCATGATGCCTTTGTACTCAAGAATTCTAACATCCCTGATCTATTCAAGTAAGAGAGTCCAGATGGCTTTTGGGCAATAAAGCTTATCCCTGGCTTCCATGGATTATGACCCCTCTGTGAGTGGCAAGAACAGAAGCTGAGGAGTGTTACAAAGAGGCCCATTCCTCAACTTGAGTGGAAGGATAGGTTTTGCTGCCTGGACAGTCAGGAGGGCCACTGCAATATGCTTCTGGATATGTCATCTACATCGTTGTAGCTTGCTGTGTCCTTCACAGCTTTTCCACAAAGAAAGGCCTGGACATGGGGTTCCCCGAGGAGGTCGCTTTGGTGGCAAAGATGCATAGACTGGAGTCTCATGAGGACCATCACTTGAAAGATTCTTCAACATTCCTGCCTGCAAGTTTGGCATTCACATGTAGAATCTGGCCTATAAGGAAACTTTGAACAAATTAAAATCACCTATCTCCCTGGGCCTCTTCTGCACCCACTCCTACTTGCTACCATGTTTCAATGGCGGGTCTGGCACTGTGCGCGAATTCTGCGATTGGGGAATAAAATCCTTCGGGGTCCTAATTGTGTCCTAGAACCCTAACTTTTACATATTAACGAGGCTTCCGTCTGCCTGTGGCGGGCACCTTTCCTGAGGCCAAAACTGCACTGTTAAAATGGCGGCAAGTGGGAGCGGATCAGAAATGTAGAGCGAAACGGAGTCCACCATTTTCATCACCTACCTGCCAATGCCATTCCCGTCGGGTGGGTAGAGTTAAAATCGGGCCTCAACTAGAACGCAGGGTTCTGTTTAATCAGTTCCCTACTGCCTTTAGGGCTGTCAAAATGTGCCACTTCTGAGGTTGGGGACTGTTGCTGACTCCAATGATATAAAAGCTTCCCTGATGTTACGACAAATGAGAGACTCTAGAGTTGCACCTTCCGCCAAGCAAACCCTCGCCCACAGTAGTTTTTGTGCATCAAACTTTCATTTCAGGACTACATTGGTGGATGGTTGGAACAGGTTGATTGCCCACCCTCTTGGGCAGGGTTGCTTGTACTGTGAATGGAGGCCCAAGAAAGGGACAGGAGAAGAATGTCTCAAAAATTGTGTCTAGTTGCAAACAAAAACATAATCATCTGTTTACGTTGTTTCTCCGGGGTTTCTGCCGATCGTCAATTGAAGTTACACGAGAGATCGGGGACCCCGGGGAAATTCTACCCCAATATTTTGTGTAGGGATTTGTGAAAGGTAGGTCGTGCCTAACAAACTGAAATAAGATAAGAATGCTCTTGCAGGTGTTGACCGCACTTAATTCTTCTTTGTGTAATCAGTGACTTAGATACCAGAAATAAACTCACAGAGGTTAAATTCAAAAATATTTATTTGCAGTAATTATGTTGTTACTTTGAATCATAGAATCATAGAAAGTTACGGCACAGAAGGAGACCATTCGGCCCATTGTGTCCGTACCAGCCGAAAAAGAGCTATTCAGCTTAATCCCACTTTACAACACTTGGTCCGTAGCCCTGTAGGTTACGGCGCTTCAAGTGCACATCCAAGTACTTTTTAAATGAGTTGAGGTGGCTAAAGTAGTGGACAGGGGAATGTCAATGGATGTTATTTATATGGACTTCCAGAAGGCATTTGATAAAGTCCCACATAAGAGACTGTTGGCTAAGTTAGAAGCCCATGGAATCGAGGGAAAAATACGGACTTGGTTAGGAAGTTGGCTGAGCGAAAGGCGACAGAGAGTAGGGATAATGGGAAGGTACTCACATTGGCAGGATGTGACTAGTGGAGTCTCGCAGGGATCTGTCTTGGGGCCTCAATTATTCATAATATTTATTAACGCCTTAGATGAAGGCATAGAAAGTCTCATATCTAAGTTTGCCGATGACACAAAGATTGGTGGCATTGTAAGCAGTGTAGATGAAAACATAAAATTACAAAGGGATTTTGATAGATTAGGTGAATGGGCAAAACTGTGGCAAATGGAATTCAATGTAGGCAAATGTGAGGTCATCCACTTTGGACCAAAAAGGATAGAACAGGGTACTTTCTAAATGGTAAAAAGTTAAAAACAGTGGATGTCCAAAGGGACTTAGGGGTTCAGGTACATAGATCATTGAAGTGTCATGAACAGGTGCAGAATATAATCAATAAGGCTAATGAAATGCTGGCCTTTATATCTGGAGGACTAGAGTACAAGGGGGCAGAAGTTATGCTGCAGCTATACAAAACCCTGGTTAGACCGCACCTGGAGTATTGTGAGCAGTTCTGGGCACCGCACCTTCGGAAGGACATATTGGCCTTGGAGGGAGTGCAGCGTCGCTTTACTAGAATGATACCCGGACTTCAAGGGTTAAGTTACGAGGAGAGATTACACAAATTGGGGTTGTATTCTCTGGAGTTTAGAAGGTTAAGGGGTGATCTGATCGAAATTTAAGATATTAAGGGGAACGGATAGGGTGGATAGAGAGAAACTATTTCCGCTGGTTGGGGATTCTTGGAGTAGGGGGCACAGTCTAAAAATTAGAGCCAGACCTTTCAGGAGTGAGATTAGAAAACACTTCTGCACACAAAGGGTGGTAGAAATTTGGAACTCTCTTCCGCAAATGGCAATTGATGGTAGCTCAATTGCTAATTTTAAATCTGAGATAGATAGCTTTTTGCCAATGAAAGGTATTAAGGGATATGGGCCAAAGGCAGGTATATGGAGTTAGATCACAGATCAACCATGATCTTATCAAATGGCGGAGCAGGCTCGAGGGGCTGAATGGCCTACTCCTGTTCCTATGTTCCGATGTCCGTTTAACCTTTTGAAGTGATTATACCTGATTTGGTGATGTATTATGCAGAACAAATTCTAATAACCTACACTTGCAAGGCATTTACAACCATCATTATTTGCAATATCGCACGTTTGGCTGATTCACATGATGCATCAATTTTGTGAATGGAGAGAAAGGACAAGTGTAAATCCTGAAGTTGGAGGCATTACACATACCGATACTCATTGTGTGGAGTTCTGACACATAAAATAAAACAGCCTAATTTCAATTCCTCTTCTAAATTTTGAAATTAGATTGAGTTACATATTGTTCTAAAATAATCAGAAGTTTCTGTATGTAAGACTTTCACTTTCAGTTATATTTTTAAGCCTTTTGCTTTGTGTTAGTTTATGTTAGGCTGTGTATTTGTTTGTAAAGCATTGAGAGGTCCCAATTTTTTTATAAGATCACTGAACATCTGTTGAGTATAAACAGGAAAAGTCACTGCTCATTTCCGATGGCCCAGAAATTACTCACCCGGGGACGCCGTTCCATAATGGAGTCCTCTCTCTCTGTCAGCGATTAGATGGAGTAAGTTCGGGAATGTGCACATGCGCACTAAAACTCGGAAATCGTGAACTTGCTCCCATTGGTTCGCCGGCAGTTTGACAGGTCCGAATTAAAGGGCCACCTACACTACACTCAATAAAATCAGGAAACATTCATAAACTTACCCATCTGACCAGCTGGAATGAAGACACTTACGTCACCAAAAAATACGCTGGAAAATACCAGCTCTATACTACTTCGCAGCGATGACTGTTAATGACTGCGAAACAACAAAAAACTAAATTTAAAAAATGTGGAATGTCATATTACTCTTATTTTAATATTTTTTGATAATTAAAAAAAATTTGAAAATCAAAAATTTAAATTTATTTTTACTTTTAACTTCTATAAGTTTCATTACATTAAATCATTTGCTAAGCTTTTTATAAGATATGTTAAATTTTTATTTAAACTAACATACAGAAGTTAACTGTGAATGAATGATTGCTCCTTGCCTGCTTGTGGGTGTGACTTCTCTTCCTGACAGATTCTGTGGGCTTCCATTCCCACAGTCTCTATCGGATCCGAATGAACCTGTGCTGAATTCACAGCGCTGAACTTAAAAAAAGTTGAACAGGGAGCAAGTGGACGTCGGAGGCCATGAAGTAGGTTTTTTTGTGGTGTTTATCCGCAGGATATGCAGACAGCCTTGACACGCCGGCCAGAGCAAGTTCCGGCCCATGATCTAATGGACAGAAATAAGACTTATTATTTTTCATCAGGGAACATGAGCCTCTAATGACGTCTGTGTTGTTTCAAATTGAATTATTTCCAATTTAATTTAATGGTTTTGCAATCAGTAATGAAATGTTTACTTATTATATCGGGTTATTATCTGCTGGAGAAAACCACAGCTGGCAGCGAGGTAATCTCTGATTAATGAACCTATCTGTCTTGTGCAAGGCGGACAGTGGACACAGGGGGATAAGTCTATCAATCTCAGCATTGTAGAAATATTGAGTGACACTTGTGATCAGCAAGGGTGATACAGAAAGAAAGAAAGACTTGCATTTATATAGCGCCTTTCATGACTTTTGGATGTCCCAAAGCGCTTTACAGCCAATGAAGTGTAGTCACTGTTATAATGTGGCAATACAGCAGCCATTTTGCGCACAGGATAAACTGGGAAGGAAACACAAACAGAAATGTGATAATGACCAGATAATCTGTTTTTTTAGTAATGTTGGTCGAGGGATAAATATTGGCCAGGGCACCAAGGAGAACTCCCCAGCTCTTCTTCAAACAGTGTCATGGGATTTTTTAAGTCCACCTGGGAGGGCAGACGGGGCCTCAGTTTGATGTCTCATCTGAAAGACAACACCTCTGACAGTGCAGAGGTCCTTCAGCACTGCACTTGAATGTCAGCCTAGATTTTGTGCTCAATTCTCTGAAGTGGGACTTGAGAGCGGGATAAAGCTCCATTGGTGGCTTAATGGGTAAAGACACTGCCTGGTGTAGCACTAAATCATGTCGGTCAGAAGGCTTGGGGTTTCCCAGTTTATCCTCAGTTCGCTGATCTCAGCTGGGGTAGCAGTTGAGTGCTACAATGGGTCTCATCACCCCTGGGATGGGGAGGGGGGGAAAAATCAGCTGGAGTTTCTGTTCCTGATTGGAAAGTGTTGAGAGGCAGATATCAGGTGAGAATAGGCTAATGTTCGGCTATGATTTTACCACGGTTAAATAACCTGATCAAATATAATGTACAATTATACAGAGCCGATAATGCCCTGTATAATCAAGCCTGAGGCCTGCAAGGCTCCCACCCTACCACAGTGTGCCTCTTACCACAAAGGAATCTATACGCAAGATGTCTGCAAGCCTCTCAAGGCTACTGGAAAAGGTGTAAATGTGAGGCCTCGTCATAATGCGACTGGAGCACCTGAGCAGCTCTCTAGTTGTCCAATGCCTGATTGGAGTGGGTGCTGAGGAGGAAGCCCCAATAAGAAAAGCCTATTTTCCCGCTTGGTGATCTTCCGACCACTGTTTTCCTCCATTCACTCCCCTCACCTTCCTTTTCCCCCTTACCTTCCATTCTAGGGTCTGGACAGAGTAGATGGAGAGAAACTGTTCCCAATGGCAGAAGGGTCAAAGACCAGAGGACATAGATTTAAGGCGATTGGCAAAAGAACCAAAGGTGACATGAGGAAAAACTTTTTTATACAGCGAGTGGTTAGGATCTGGAATGCACTCCCGAGGGGGTAGTGGAGGCAGATTCAGTCATGGCCTTCAAAAGGGAACTGGATAAGTACTTGAAAGAAAAAAATTTGCAGGGCTCCAGGGAAAGGGCTGGGGAGTGGGACTAGCTACATTGCTCTTGCATAGAGCCGGCGCGGACTCGATGGGACGAATGGTCTCCTTGCGTGCTGTAACCTTTCTATGATTCTATGATTCTCCTTTCCCTCCCCTCTCCTGGCAGGTGAAACAGTCAGCACCTCACTGGCTGTTGACACCTGAAATACCAAACCCTGCCTATCCTGTCACTCCCAGAACATTATGGGAGACATGCCGGTAACACCAAAAGATACTCAAACGAGCTGACCTCACGTTACCAGGCATGCAGTGCACCCAAACAGCACCAGTACTGGCGGCGCTGTATGGGAGCCACATTATTGGCCCCATTGTCTATGCTCACGCATGTAGAATGGACATTTGGCGAGAGACCGACAGCTGCTGGTGCCCATGGAAATGCACCCAAACAAGTCAGCACTTTCAGAAGAGGGAAAAAAATTACACAGATTGCATCCCATTTAAAGATATGGAGCTATGTTTATGTTTGACTGATATATAATAAGTCACATTTTGCAACTGAAATGAGTGATTATCACTCCTATTGAGTGACAGTTGCCTACATATCAACAGTGACTGCACTACTGTGAAGCACCTTGGGACAACCTAAGGACATGAAAGATGCTACATTTCAGCTGTTCTTTATTTTACTATGCAAGTTCTTTATTTCTTTATGCAGCCTCATGGGATGTAATCTCAATAGGCTGTATAGAAACCTGAAGACCTGGGGCTCAGTATGTACATTTGTGATATATAATGTTTGATGAAGTACTGGTTCTACTAGTTTATCTTTCACTCAGTTTCAACAGGACCTCAATTCAGTTCAGAGGGAGATGTAATTCAGTAACCTTTAAGAAGAAATAAAGAGGATGACTGTTGAAACAGGAAAGACTGACAATTGTGGAGGATGCCAGAAGGTATAATCTGGATGGCAGTGCAGCTCTCAGAGGGAGAGAGAGAGAGAAAACCAGAATGCTGCAGAACAGGATTCAACTTTACAGAATCATAGGGCCCTAAATTGCACGATTTTCTTGGGGCAAAAGTGGTGTTGTTCTGGTCAGAATTTGGGATGTAAGTCAGATGTGACAGAGTTACGCATACATGCTAAATTCTGGTGCAAGTAAGTGCTGGCAGAAGCAGTGCCTTCCCCACAAGTGGTGGATGTATGCAAATGGCAGGCTATTGGGGCATAACCTGCTGCCCCAGAAATTACGACATTTAAGACAGAATTTCAAATGATATTAATAATAAGCAGAAACTGTTTCCACTGGGGCAGGAGGGTTGATAACCAAAGGACACAGATTTAATATAATTGGCAAAGAACCAAGGGGCAGATGAGGATACTTTTTTTTATACAGTGAGTTGTTATGATCTGGAATGCACTGCCTGAATGGGTGGTGGAAGCAGATTCAATAGTAACTTTCAAAAAGGAATATATATATACTTGAAAAAGGAAAATTTGCAGGGTGATGCGGAAAGAGCAGGAGAGTGGGACTAATTGAATAGCTCTTTCAAAGAGCCAGCACAGGCACAATGGGCTACATGGCCTCCTTCTGTGTTGCATCATCCTATGATTCTATAATAACTAAAGCCGGTAGAAATGGAGGCTAAGTTACCTGCATGACTTGTGATGCACCTGGACCAAGGCTCTTTTCTTAAATTGGTATCTGTGCGTGCCTGAAACATTGCTTCCTTAACCTGCCCAGCAATTCATGCCGGGAACAATTAGCAAGCAGCTTGCACAAGTGGTATTTAAAGGAATTCTCACTTCCATCAATTTAAGTCTCTAGTTAGTCTCTGTTTCTCAACAGGAAGGGCTTCCATTCATTCACTGCTCAACTTGTTTGTGACCACAGGTAATGATTCATGGTGTGTGCCCGGTTTCCTGGCAGTAGTCATGAAAGAAAGAAAGAAAGAAAGATTTGCCCCTTATGGCTTATATAGCCCCTTTCATGACTTCAGGACGTCTCAAAGTGCTTTACAATCAATGAAGTACTTTTTTTTTGAAGTCACTGTTGTAATGGCTTTCATACTGCGCCGGTGCTCAATACCCACTCTGTTCCACCCAGACCATCGGGTGGCAGGCTGGCTTCTGGGGAACAAGGGCTATTCTCTCGCCCTCTGGCTCATGACTCCTGTCAGGAACACAGGCACAGATGCCAAGCTCTGATATAATGAGAGCCTTGCAACAACTAGGGTTCTGATCAGTAAACCATTGGCATCCTAAAACAATGGTTCCGCTGTCTGGGCAGCTCAGCAGGGGTCCTTTGCGGGCCCAGAGAGAATTTCAGGGCTCATCATCGTTTATTGCATGCTCCACAATCTAGCTATTCAAAGGGGAATTGCCTTGGAGATTCCTGAGAAGGAAAAAATGGAGCAGGAAGATGAAGAAGGGAATGAGGAGCTGGAGGAAGCAGAAGAAGAGCATGGATCAACAGTACAGCAAGCTACCAGAGCTGGAAGGCAGAAAATTAGTGAGGAGACAGTCTCCTGATCTGTCCCTCCCTTGCCCCAGCACCAACACTCCCTCATTCCATTTGACCCAGTCCTGACACCCACCATATCAATGATCCCAAACTGAACAACTTTTGTGTTCCTCTTACATCAATAACATTCAGCTTTCAGCTATGCCAAAACAAAATATTTTACTTCATCACTCTCACAGATTCCATTTTGTGATAAATGCTTACATAACTGATGCCTAATTACAATTCACCATTGTGAACCCTCTTAATGCTTGTCTTGTGTGCTCGTTTGTCTATTCTAATGCTCCTATAAAGTGGTTCCTCAGTGGTCACAGCTTAAGAGGTGGAAGGCTGCTGAACTTCTGCTGAGGGCACTGGAGATGGCGACCTTGAGAAGCTCTGGCCGTTGACGACTTGGCTGCAGATGCTTCTGAAAGCAGCAGCAATTTGTCATGCACATGTGTAAGGATGACATTTAAATGAGAAGGGAAGGAGGGGAAGATAGTTAATGAGCCAGGATTAATTAATAATGTCCTAGTTAAGGATCCCCTTGGAATGAGTGACCATAACATGGTTACATTCCATATCCAATTAGAGGGTGAGAAGGTTGGTTCTCAAACAAGCGTACTGAGCTTGAATAAAGGAGACTATGATGGTATGAGAGCGGAATTGATTAAAGTGGACTGGGAAAATAGATTAAAGGGTAAGACGGTACATGAGCAGTGGTGTTCATTCAAGGGTTATTTTACAACTTTCAAAAAATATATATTCCACTGAGGAAAAAAGGGTGTAAAAGAAATGACAGCCATCCGTGGCTAAGTAAAGAAATTAAGGATAGTATCCGACTAAAAAAAAGAACATATAAGGTAGCCAAATTTAGTGGGAGGATAGAAGATTGGGAAGTCTTCAAAAGACAGCAAAAAGTAACGAAAGGATTGATTAAGAAAGGGAAGATAGATTATGAAAATAAATTAGCAAAAAATATAAAAACAGATAGCAAGAGTTTCTACAGTTATATAAAAAGAAAAAGGGTGGCTAAGGCAAACATAAATCCCTTAGAGGATGAGACCGGGAAATTAATGGTGGGAAACATGGAGATGGCAAAAATGCTGAACAAATATTTTGTTTCAGTCTTTACGGTAGAGGACACTAAGAATATCCCAACACTGGACAAACAGGGGGCTCTAGGCGGGGAGGAGCTAAATACGATTAAAATCACTAAGGAATTGGTACTCAGTAAATTAATGGGACTCAAGGCGGATAAATCCCCTGGACCTGATGGCTTACATCCTAGGGTCTTGAAGGAAGTGGCAGAAGGGATTGTGGATGCTTTGGTAATAATTTTCCAAAATTCTCTGGACTCGGCAAAGGTCCCGGCAGATTGGAAAACTGCTAATGTAACACCCTTATTTAAAAAGGGTAGTAGGCAGAAGGCTGGAAATTATAGACCAGTTAGCCTAACATCTGTGGTGGGTAAAATTTTGGAATCTAATGTTAAGGAGACAGTAGCAGAACATTTGGATAAACATAATTTAATAGGACAAAGTCAGCATGGCTTTACGAAGGGGAAGTCATGTCTGACAAATTTGCTTGAGTTCTTTGAGGACATAACGTACAGGGTGGATAAAGGGGAACCGGTGGACGTAGTGTATTTAGACTTCCAGAAGGCATTCGACAAGGTGCCACATAAAAGATTATTGCTCAAGATAAAGAATCACTGGATTGGGGGTAATATTCTGGCATGGGTGGAGGATTGGTTCTCTAACAGGAAGCAGAGAGTTGGGATAAATGGTTCATTCTCGGACTGGCAACCGGTAGCCAGTGGTGTTCCGCAGGGATCGGTGCTGGGTCCCCAACTCTTTACAATCTATATTAACGATTTGGAGGAGGGGACCGAGTGTAACATATCAAAGTTTGCAGATGATACAAAGATGGGAGGGAAAGTGGAGAGTGAGGAGGACATAAAAAACCTACAGGGTGATATAGACAGGCTGGGTGAGTGGGCGGAGATTTGGCAGATGCAATACAATATTGGAAAATGTGAGGTTATGCACTTTGGCAGGAAAAATCAGAGAGCAAGTTATTATCTTAATGGCGAGAAACTGGAAAGTACTGCAGTACAAAGGGATCTGGGGGTCCTAGTGCAAGAAAATCAAAAAGTTAGTATGCAGGTGCAGCAGGTGATCAAGAAGGTCAACAGAATGTTGGCTTTTATTGCTCGGGGGGATAGAATATAAAAACAGGGAGGTATTGCTGCAGTTATATAAGGTATTGGTGAGACCGCACCATGAATACTGCATACAGTTTTGGTGTCCATACTTAAGAAAAGACATACTTGCTCTCGAGGCAGTACAAAGAAGGTTCACTCGGTTAATCCCGGGGATGAGGGGGTGGACATATGAGGAGAGGTTGAGTAGATTGGAACTCTACTCATTGGAGTTCAGAAGAATGAGAGGCGATCTTATTGAAACATGTAAGATTGTGAAGGGGCTTGATCGGGTGGATGCGGTAAGGATGTTCCCAAGGATGGGTGAAACTAGAACTAGGGGGCATAATCTTAGAATAAGGGGCTGCTCTTTCAAAACTGAGATGAGGAGAAACTTCTTCACTCAGAGGGTAGTAGGTCTGTGGAATTTGCTGCCCCAGGAAGTTGTGGAAGCTACATCATTAAATAAATTTAAAACAGAAATAGACAGTTTCCTAGAAGTAAAGGGAATTAGGGGTTACGGGGAGCGGGCAGGAAATTGGACATGAATTTAGATTTGAGATTAGGATCAGATCAGCCATGATCTTATTGAATGGCGGAGCAGGCTCGAGGGGCCGATTGGCCTACTCCTGCTCCTATTTCTTATGTTCTTATGTTCTTATGTTAAAAACCCTGCAGTACTTGTCCTCCAGCATAGCCAGATGCCACGCTCCTGACACGCCCCCTGCCCACAATGTCCATGCCCTGCTCTTTAAGTAGGTTCAGCACATGGATAAATCATGGCCCTTCCCTTGTGGCTGGCTACTCCCTGTTATTGTGTGCAACCAGGCCCTGAAAGAAAGAAGCATGTCAGTGTTAAAGTAGTGAGAAGTTTTTAGTATGACCAAGTGAGGGTAGAATAGTGTAATTGGTATATGAAAGATGGCAGAGGTGTGAGGAGGTGAAGGAATTAATAGTGAGAAGAGTGCAGGTGCAGAGTGCTGCAGTAGGAGCAGAAGGAGGTGGAACACCACCCTAAACATTCACTCTCTTCACCACCGGCGAACCGTGGCTGCAGTGTGTACCATCTACAAGATGAATTGCAGCAACTCGCCAAGGCTTCTTCGACAGCACCTCCCATACCTGCAACCTCTACCACCTAGAAGGACAAGAGCAGCAGGCACATGGGAACAACACCACCTGCACGTTCCCCTCCAAGTCACACACCATCCTGACTTGGAAATATATCAACGTTCCTTCATCCCATGAACGCATAAAAAAAAGTGAAGTGTGCTGCAGTGATTGGAGAAGAGTGCTGGTTATCTGGGGAGGGAATAGATGTGAGTGCAGGGGCAACAGGTAGTGCATGGCTAAGCAGTGAATAGTGAGAGATATGAGATAGGAGGCTTACCTTAGCTATCCTCGTGAGGTCATTAAACTTTTTTCAGCATTGCAGCAATGTCCTGGGGGGGGCGATGCTTCTGGCACTCACATGCTCTGCTGCCTCTGCTCACTCTTGCTGGCAGCTTGCCTGGATATCTTCCTACCGCCTGGTGGATAGAAGATCTCCCTCCTTCACCAAAATTACTAATGCAGCATCCAAAAACCAGGGAGTCCTTGCAGCTTCTGTTGTTTCTGCCATTGTGCAAAAACTTCACTGACAGTTGCCTGCAGCCAAAGTGCACCTCCCCTTTAAGAGCAGCACGCTGCCTTTAAATGGTGTCAGCAACTAAATTGATGCCCCCCCCCCCCCCCCCCGATTAGGCGAGCTGCCGATGAAGAGCGCGAGTAGCGCTGGCAGCCCACCAATTCTTTTTAAATTAATGAGGGGTACGAATTTGAGGCCTTCTTTGCAGCCACATGATCTGGTGTGCGGTCCGTGTGAGGTGCCCATTCTGTGCACGGAAACGCACTTATAGCAATTTCAACCGCCCTGTGCCCTGTTGCAAACTTCAATGAAAAGGAAAGTAAGACAGGTGCTGATCCGATATTGCACATTTTACACCCTGCCGATGTTGGACGTTTTGGCCTATAGATTGCAAAGGTCAGCGGGAGCAGATAACTGACTTTAATTACTCTCATTAAACTTCATCCTGAACTGCGAAGGGGTCCTGGGGTTTAAGGAGGTGACACTCATTGCTACAGCTACCACCCTGCACAAAGTGTACACCATATGCTTGGTCTGCAGCCCTTGACAAACAGACTGCCCCTTCTGCTCCATATGTCCATTAGGACATCTACATCAGAGACCCTGCGGCTCACTGCTCCTCCTTTGGCCCCTGCTGCCACCCTTCTCAATCAGGTTGCCTGCTTTCTCCAATACTGCCATTGCTCTTTTGAGCAGCATCAGGCTTTATATCCCACTGCTACACTAGGTCTCTACATTGCCCAAACTATTTTCTGCCTCTCTCCCCAATCTTGAAACCATTGAACGTCCTTTTGGGGCCTGACTTCCATCTCTACCGGAGTTTTCTGCCCCCCCCTGCCACCGCCACCCCCCCAACCCCTCAGTGTTTCTGAGGCATTGCTGGCTAGATTTGCATAGCTTGCATGTTTCTCAATATACTGATTATCTAACCCAGCCAGACAGCAGCGCCAGGACATTATGGTGAGTAGAAGTCCTGCCCATCTCACTTCTAGTGGCTCGACATTGCCATTGGAATTTCAGCCCTATGGAATTCACAACACTGAAGAAACCCATTTGTGCTGGTAATAGCTCTTCAACTAGGGGTGTCTACTGTAATCCCAGCTCCCTATCCTTTCTCTTTATCCTTTTATATTCTTCCTTTTCAAACACTCATCCAATTCTCTGTGAGTTTCTTCTTGCATGTTTCCTCTACATGCACCTCTGTTTCAATATTTGTAGCAATGCCAGAATATATGAAACAAGCTACAGAGGTGCGTAATGACTTGTAGGAAAAATGACTAAGTTCCGTAAACAACCCAGTTTCAGTCACTTTTAACCTAAGTTCCAGTGTTAGATAAATACAAAAACATATCTTTTCAATCCAAAACATTAGAGACCAATGTGAAGAGATAATATAGATGTAATTTGTATAATAATACTAACAAGATTCATTAATGTGAATTTATTAATTTTACTTAGACAATGGCATTTATAATATTGATAAACCATTACACAAAACAGAAACAAAGAAAGAACTTGCATTTATATAGTCCCAGGATGTCCCAAAGCACTTTACAGCCAATGAAGTACTTTTGAAGTGTCACTGTTGTAATGTGGGAAACGTGGGAGCCAATTTACACACAGCAAGCTCCCACAAACAGCTATGAGCTAATGTCCAGATAATCTGTTTTAGTGATGTTGGCTGAGGGATAAATATTGGTCAGATCACCAGGGAGAACTCCACTGCTCATCTTCAAAATAGTACCATGGGATCTTTACATCCACCTCATTCCAAAGATGCACCTCCGACAGTGCAGTACTCCCTCAGTACTGCACTGAAGTGTCAGCCTGGATTTTGTGCTCAAATCTATGGAGGGACTTGAACCCACAACCCTCTGATTCTGAGATAAAGTTAAAAGAAACAGATGTTATTAAGGTCAAGTTTTCATTGAAGGTATCTATAATTTTCTTTTTGTTCCTGAATTTTGTGGGAAAATGCTTACATTAAAATATCTGAGCTACAATGCAACCAGAGTTCATTTATACTTTTGTTCAACATGCTGATATGAATGCTCCATCAAATACATATTGGTGTTGGCTAAGATCCAGAATTCAATTGGCCAAGAGATCCATCACAATTCACCCTCGTGCCTGCAGCATTTCATTTACCACCAGATTCTCTTAAAGTCTGAACTTTCCATACATGTCACCTGCGTTTGATTCATGATAATAAAACTGACAATTAAATGCAATTGTGTGGTTGTAATTAAACTCAAACATATTTTGCTGGATGTTGTCTGTACTTACATCGTTAAATATAATGCTGACAACTTTTAATGGTTTGTGGAATATCATCTGTATTTACATCGTTAAATATAATACTGACAACTTTTGAAGTCTCTAAAAGTGGCATACAGTGTTCTTTGTAACATCATGCTATCTGAATGAGAAACAAATGTAAATTAAAATTGTTTGTAGCAGCCTTTAACCATTAACAGAAATTTTCTCTCAACACTATATCTTATTAAATCTTCAACTAGCTGGCTAAATATGGAGACTTTATAGAGCATATTTTTCACAGCCTACAGGTTTGCTTCTCTGTTTTAGAGATATAGAGCCTTACTGAATTCATTACCTGGCTGTAGCTTCATATACTCAAAAGTGATGTTTTGCAATCAAAGGTGCACTGAAATCTTATTGCACGAGTTGTTCTTTTCAAAATTGTTCTTTCCAGTGCTTCTGCACCCAAGTGTAAATATGCACCACATTAATGTTTAAATTAAGATGATAAAATTAAGACATACGAATGCAGTTTGCATTATTCTATCATCAAGGAACAACAAATTTGAAAAGATGCAAGTTATGAATTTTTGCAACTTCTGAAAAAAAATGCTAAACATTCAGCCCCATTTGTGAATTGTGTGACCAAGGTTTATATGAGATAAAAACAGAAAATGCTGGAGAAGCTTAGCAAGTCGGGCAGCATCTGTGGAGAAAGAAAGAGTTAATGGGGTCGATTCTCGGATGGTGTAGCGGGTGTGTTGGGTGCTAGGGGCTCCTAAAATCATAGAAATCCAGAGTGGGTTCGGAGCCCGGCTCCAACCCACTGACTTCTGGGTTCCCCAGTGACATGTTCGGGTGCGCGCACCTCCCAAATGTGGGACTCCCACCGGCAATTAAAGCCGGCGGGATGATAATTTACACAGTTTGACAGATAGTTACAGTACTTGAAATACTTGATTGAGTAGACATTTTGGCAGGGGTGCAATTTTAAAAGATCCTCAGAGTATTCTATCACACTCCTAACTTGTGCCTTGTAGATGGTGGAAAAGCTTTGGGGAGTCAGGAGGTGAGTCACTCGCCGCAGAATACCCAGCCTCTGACCTGCTCTTGTAGCCACAGTATTTATGTGGCTGGTCCAGTTAAGTTTCTGGTCAATGGTGACCCCCAGGATGTTGATGGTGGGGGATTTGGTGATGGTAATGTTGTTGAATATCAAGGGGAGGTGGTTAGACTCTCTCTTGTTGGAGATGGTCATTGCCTGGCACTTGTCTGGCACGAATGTTACTTGCCACTTATCAGTCCAAGCCTGGATGTTGTCCAAGTCTTACTCCTGTTGAGTAAAGTGGATTAGACACTTGCACTAAAAAAAATGGGAAATAAACACTCATGAATACAGCAAGATTTGGACAGCAAAGCAACTCAACAATCCTCCCTCTTTAAGGCAATGAAAACACATTATACAGAACTGAAAATGCAGAATAAAAACATAAAAGCATAAAATTGAGAAACACTCCTTAATATCATAAAATCTAGATGGTGAAATGACAAGCCTGTGCCATCAAAACATGAAAATACATTGTAATACTTTGAAGAGTATAAAAGGAAATGACTGCTTCATTATTAATACAGTGGAATCTTAGTTCAAATTCTTATACAATGTGCTAACAAAAGCTTATCACCATAGTCACTCATTGATGGGGTAGTGGTGATGAACAATGATTTTCTGTCCAAAATATTCGCTCAAATTGAGCACTCAGCACATATTTTGTTCCTGGGTAGTTTAGCAGCATTGTACGATATTTAAGGTGGAGAACTGCTGCAGATCAGGACCAGGTATCATTCACCACATGTTAACTTTTAAAAAGCAGCAAATTAATGATTGTGTTATGAATATGTAATGTAATCTTAAACCAAATCAGTGAATATTCAAAATCTTACCATATTCTATTATAAATAAACAGACTACATTAAAGTGAGCTAATGTGGGTATTATTGATACAAATCTGCTTGAAAGGCAGTGAAACTGGGAATGGAAGATTTTGAATAATAACCTGCACTGGTTGGAATGTAGCTTTCTGTAGTTAAAAAAAAGACTAGTTTGATCAGAGCTGCATTCATATCTCCCAAAAACTACTGCCCACTGTTACTGAGACAACACAATTCTCTGCATTGCACTGAGGAACTATTTTTGAGGAACTTTCTTGCCACTTTTTTTGCAATTTTATTAAGTTTGGCAGCCTTCAGAATTTTCACGAAATCATCTGCGGTTACGCTTTTACTCTGCTGCATCTTCCATTTTTCAAGGAACAGCATGATCTGCTGCTGTACCCCTTTGTCATTCCAAGTTTGCAGCATGCGTCTTTTGTTCATGTTGAGGAGTGTCTTCCCGAGACTGAACACTTTCCGTTGCCCGATTTTTTGTCGAGCCACAAAGTAAAAAAGCGCTTCTTCACACTCTGAAATACCCTCTGAAACAAAGAATAAAACCAAGTTTATTTTAGATTTTTTTAATCTAAAAGGCTACATAAGACCTATTACCAAATATATATTAAGAATAATGGTTGGCAAGGAGGCAGTTACAAAGTTACAAAACAGTCAATCAGTTTTACATAGTCATCAGCATCCTTTGGTTGTATCACAGCTCACAATATATTCACAGTCAACTGGGCTTTTCTGTCAAAGAACTGGTGTTGATGGCAATGATGTAAGTTATGTAGAGAATAATGGAGGATCAGGAATGAATTACAAATATCTATGCAAGCCACACTGTTTTGCAGTCACAGTGAACATGGTGGATGTGATTTTCAACTGTCAGCCTTTTATTTCTCACCTGAAAAATGAGCTGCTAAACACCTGGAGTAGCTTAAAAAAGAAATTGTGCTTGAGTGATGAAAGCAAAAGGAGTCTTTGCAGCAAAATGTCTGGCAGCAGCTTGGAAAGTAGAAGGCACCTCATTCTAAAGAAGAGACAGTTGAAATGTTGCAGCAGCAAGTGCAGCTGAAGAGGAACATGCAGTTTCCTATAGATGGCCATCAGGTCCCCAGAACAGTGGGGCACAGAGTTTGGCAGGAAGTGGCTGATGTGCTGCACGCAACCTGCACAGTTCAAGGCACACCAGTTTAGCAGTGGGATAGCCTGCGCCCAATCTGCACAGCAATTGGTCCCACTGCTAAATTCGTGGGGCCCTTTTTTAGGCGTCCCAGGCAGATGCCTAAAACAGGCATTAGGCTTTTTAAATATGTAATTCGGGTGCCTAACGCCTATTGAAGAGCCCCTTGCTGAAATTAGTCACTGATAAATGGGGTAGGCATTGGGCCTGTCCGGCTCAAGATTCTTCAGTGGCCCCGGCAACCGCCAACTAAGGGTAAATACATTCTTTTTAAAGTAACAATCTGTGGAGCCAGACAAAGCAAGAGTGCTCCTCCAACTCCACAGGAGTTGTGATCAATCCCCGTCCCTGCTGTAGCCCTCTGCAATTCCCCCCTCCCATGACTTACCGGAAGGCTGCTATCAGCGAGGCAGGCAGCCCAATATTGATGTCTTTAATTAAAATACAACAGTGGTATAATGGACTCAATAGGCAGGTCTAAAATTCTATGAGTACTTCACAAGATTTGACTGTCATGCTGAGGGTACCTCTGTGTGCCATGTTTCAATCTGCTGCAAAATGAATACATTCCTCCACATCAGCAGAATACAGAATATATAATAACTCAGTACCTTCATTCTTCTGAATGAGGATGGCTGACAGGAGCTACAAATGCTTTCCCATCAGAAGAGAAACATGCCAGTTGTGCTTACAAGGTGACCTTCCCAAAAGTTAAATATTCAGTAACAAAAAATGAATGGCAAACAAGTTATGTTGTTCTCTGCATAAGCAGATGTTACTATTTTCGTGGCTTTTACAAAAGAACAGGGTCACCCTAGTCTTCAAAACAGATGTGTATTCTACCTATAGTTACTGACATTAGCAACTTGCTATAATGCCGGGGATCTTTCTACTTCTATGCGATTTAACGTGGGGATCTTTGAACATCATGCCAATATCTTTCATGTAAATCATGTTGCTGCGGTGGTACATCACCTTTGTATTCACTGAACTCATCATAGTCTACAACATTGAAAATCTGACTAGAATCATGTCGTACTGTTGTATCACATGAACGCAAAAAGTATTTTGTCCTGAGTTTTGTTTGAGCCTAGAACATAAATGCTGTTTCAGGGCTTGTTGCTAGCCTGGAAAGGTACAACTGAACTACTGCATGTATTCCATTTCAAATTCAATGGTAAATGTAGAAAATGTTTTGAAATACCTCTTGAGTTGTGGGGCTGGCAGGGGCTGCACAAATTGTCATGCCACGCAGTACCAAAGATATCCAGCTTTAAGCCCAGTTCAGTGCAGTTTGTGTGGCTCTTACATTGTGCGGTGGTAGAACTTACTGATGAAAAGTAACCCGGAGGGCATTTCACACAAATTGTATCCGTATACGGAGTTCCTAATTAACAAAAGCAGGTAAATGATCATATAAGTGAATCTTACTTAAAGAAGTACACACACAAAAATAAAAGACTATGCAAACATAACTAACATAAGGATACATTTTTTTTCACTAAGAATGAATCCAGTGTTAAAAATTCAATAAAACTAACAAACTTTTGTCCTCATTTTGGAGGGAGAAAGCACCCAAATCCTTATTATGCACTCAGATCTATCAACACAGGGGGAAAGAAAGATTCCATTTCTGAGTGCTCACGTACTCCAACCCTGTAACATAAGTTATGCAAAGAAGATTTACAAGGATGATACTAGCACTGAGAGATTATAAACATCAGGAAAGACTGAACAGGCTGGGGCCCTTTTCTCTAGAAAAGTCAAGGCTATGGGGTGACCTAATAGAGGTCTTTAAAATTATGAAGGAGTTTGATAGGGTAGATTAGAGAAGATGTTTCCACTTGTGGGGGAGTCCAAAACTAGAGGCCATAAATATAAGATAGTCACTAAAAATCCAATAAAGAATTCAGGAGAAACTTCTTTACCCAGACAGTGGTTAGAATGTGGAACTTATTACCACATGGAGTAGTTGAGGTAAATAGCATCGATGCCTTTAGGGAAAGCTAGATAAGTACATCAGGGAGAAAGGAATCTAAAGAAATGCAAATAGGGTTAGATGAAGTAGGGTGGGAGGAGGCTTGGGTGGAGCATAAACACTGGCACAGACCAGTTGGGCTGAATGGCCTGTTTCTGTGCTGTAAATTCTATGTAATTATCATTTTATTAATGCATACAAAGATGTACATTTGGAACTGGGCATATTACAAGCATTTAACAGATTTTACCTGCAGTCTTAACTCCAGATCCAGGAAGACATTCTTTATGCTTCATACAAAATTCATATTTCCAGAAGTATCCATTTTTGCATTCGCACACTCTGTTGTGAGTTGCGTTACAGTCATGCTTAACATATTGATTTTCTTTGCAGAAATTATTGCAGTATTGACATTTGTGTATGTAATTCCAAAACTGCGTATAATGATCTGCTGAGCAGGGTGCACACAAAGTATCATGGTCTTTTGTACAATGTTCCTTCATGTGTTGTCCTGGAGGACAGCGGCTACAGGTTTGGTTTCCATATTGATAGGTAGGTACGGATGCCATGCATTTCTTGGTGCTTGCATCAATAAAAAAGGCGATAACCAAGCTGAGCAACCACTAAGGAGAAAAAAAGGGTTAACTTCAATTATAAAGTCAGTATCCATTTGCACAGTCAATGCAGCCCTAAATTTAACACTATTAAAGGATAAGTATTCCTGCTCACCAAGACTAGATTATGTGCCTGATTTGGGAGCTTGCGGGGTGGGGTGGGGGGGGGAGTGGGAAGTGTGATGGGGAGCTTAAAGAAGTACACACACAAAAATAAAAGACTACGCAAACATAACTAACATAAGGATACATTTTTGTTTCGCTGAGAATGAATCCGGTGTTAAAAATTCAATAAAACTAACAAACTTTTGTCCTCATTTTGGAGGGAGAAAGCTCCCAAATCCTTATTATGCACTCAGATCTATCAACACAGGGGGAAAGAAAGATTCCATTTATGAGTGCTCACATACTCCAACCCTGTAACATAAGTTAGGCAAAAAAGATTTGCGAGGATGATACCAGAACTTTTATTGTTAGCCTTTACTGCAAGGGGGTTGGAGTATAAGAGTAAGGAGGTCTTGCTGCAATTATATAGGGCTCTGGTTAGACCACACCTGGAGTACTGTGTACAATTCTGGTCTCCTTAACTAAGGAAGAATATACTTGCCTTAGAGGGGGTCCAATGAAGGTTCACTACATTTCTGGGATGAGAGGGTTGTCCTATGAGGAGAGATTGAGTAGAATGAGCTTATACTCTCTGGAGTTTAGAAGAATGAGAGGTGATCTCATTGAAAAGTATCAAATTCTTAGAGGGCTTGACAGGGTAGATGCTGAGAGGCTGTTTCCCCCGTCTGGAGAGTCTAGAACTAGAGATCTTGGTCTCAAGATAAGGAGTCAGCCATTTAGGACCAAGATGAGGAAAAATTTCTTCACTCAGAAGGTTGTGAATCTTTGGAATTCTCTGTGGATGCTCAGGTTGAGTGTATTCAAGACTGAGATTGATAGATTTTTGGACACTAAGGGAATCAAGGGATATGGGGATAGGCAGGAAAGTGGAGTTGAGGTAGAAGATCAGCCTTGAGCAGGCTTGAGGGGCCGTATGGCCTACTCCTGCTCCTATATCTTATGTTCTTATGTTAAACTGTGATCTTCTGACTCAGTAGTGAGAATCCTACCAATTGGGTCAGCAGGCAACAGATGCCACTCTGCAGCAAATTGTAGAGTGCCAACAATTTAAAATAAATAAAACAACGGTGCAATACACCCTAATTGCAATACTGCTGTATAAATTTTATTAAAAGAGAACATGTTCTTTGTCTTCTCCTGTATTATTTAATGACGATTAACATTCAGCAATGAAAAGAAAATCAATCCCTTTCAAGTCAAACGTGTTTGCTGACTGAATCCATTAGTTTTTTTAATAATTGAGGTAACTGTCAGATAAAATTCTCTCACTGCTTCATTAAAGTTTATATTAATCACTGATAAATTTACAATTATTATGTGACGACAGCTAAGCCTTCAGCACGGAAAGCAGACAGCAACAGGACACATGCCAGCAGTTCAAAAACCTGCTATAAACAGAATAAAGATGGCAGCAGTATATATTATTAAAAAGTAAATATAAGAGATACACCACTGATTTTCAAAGCTGTAGGGATGATAATTTCCAATCAGCGCAATACAGGTATGGATGCACATTTACATTCATTTGTGTGCTATTTTTAGACAGCTGTGAATCCATTTAAAATAAACGAAATGTGGTACCAGTGCGTTAAGCATTGGTATATGAACTTTGCCAATCAGAAAAATGCCCTGTAATTTTCCGGATGGTTAAACGCTGCTCATTCCCTGGTGCAGTGGTTCATTAGATGTGAACCCCTCTATAAGACGACTACCGTGTAAATCACTCTTTGGTGTAATAATAAGCTGAATTCCTATGTACCAATCACAAAAAGTTTTGAACATGATTGGTCGTCGAGTCAGATCCTACAATCCCACTTTCCTGTCAATTTACGTGGACCACAAGCAGGCACCTGCCTCTCAGGTTCACAACTACATCGTCCGGTGTCACTTCGTGGATTACTTTTTGGTAAGACCGTGAAGTTCTCCCAGGTACCCTGAACAATAATCGCTCCCAGGTCTCCATTATTTTATTTTACCAGTTTTTTGTTGTTGAAATATTAGGCTCCCAATATCAGGAGTCGCTACATTCATCTGTATTCTCTGGCTTACACATCACTGTTTGCTCTGTCCAGTTACTCACCGCTTTGCTGAACTTCATTTCAGTGGCTGGAATTTGCTACTCCGGGTACTGTACGGTCGAGCGTTGGCTGCATCGTGCACGGATCTGAAGAGAGTTTAAAGGCTCGAAGACCATGGTGGGAATTCCCTGCGTTTTGCGTAGGCGTCATTCCATGGAACTGATGTCACACTGTTCCTCGTCAGTTATTTCTCTGTTAAATTACAAAATCTTTAATCTTGATCATCGCCAGATGAAAATTCACTTAACAGTAATCTATTCTTAAATTCCGGATTGAGGAGTGATCCATATCTAAATGGGTCAAATATTTGAGTGATTGCCATTTCTATCCTTTTTATCCATCAAGACAGTTGATTAATCACAATTAAAACGTTTGGATGGATCAGCACTTGGCTAAGGACAATATTAGAGGTAACAGCAAGAGATGATCAAATCTAGAGCCCCCAGGATGTCATTGGACATATGGGTAAGATAAGGCAAAAAAAGGGAAGCTTATATTAGACACGGAGAGCTCAGTACTACAGAAAGCCTAGAGGAGTATAGAAAGTGCAGGGAAATTAATAAGGAGATTAGGAAAGCAAAGAGAGGGCATGAAAAAATGCTGACAGGTAAAATCAAGGAAAACTCAAATATGTTTTATAAATACATAAAGAGCAAAAGGATAACTAAAGAAAGAGTAGGGCCTACGAGAGACCAAAAAGATAACCTATGTGTGGAGGCGGAAGATGTGAGTATGGTTCTTATAATGAATACTTTGCGTCTGTCTTCACAAAAGAGTAAACAATTTTACAACACCAAGTTATAATCCAACGATTTTATTTTTAATCCCACAAGCTTTCGGGGGCTTTCCCCTTCCTCAGGCAGTGTGGAAAATCCAAGAAGATATTCGAAATTGTCTTTTCCACACTGCCTGAGGAAGGGGAAAGCCCCCGAAAGCTTGTGGGATTAAAAACATTGGTTAGGTCACAGCTTGAGTACTGCGACAGTTCTAGTCACATTACAGGAAAGATGTGATTGCACTAGAGAGGGTACAGAGGGGATTTACGAGGATGTTGCCAGGACTGGAGACTTTTAGCCACGAGGAAAAATTGGATAGGCTGGGATTGTTTTCTTTGGAACAAAGGAGGCTGAGGGGTGATTTAATTGAGGTGTATAAAATTATGCGGGGCCTAGATAGAGTGGATAGGAAGGACCTATTTCCCTTAGCAGTGGGGTCAGTGACCAGGGGACATAGATTGAACGAAATTGGTGGAAGGATTAGAGTGCAGCTGAGGAGGAATGTTTTCACCGAGGGTATTGAGGGTCTGGAACTCACTGCCTGAAAGGGTGGTAGAGGCAGAAACCCTCAACTCATTTAAAAAGTACCTGGATGTGCACTACAGGGCTGCAGACCAAGTGCTGGAAATTGGGATTAAGATGGATAGCTCTTTTTCGGCCGGCACGGACACGATGGGCTGAATGGCTTCATTCCCTGCCGTAACTTTCTATAATTCTATAGTTCTATGAGTCACACAGTAGGTCAGAAAGCATCTGTGAAGAGAACAGACAAGCTGGTGTTAATCAACACGCTATGAACCGATTTTTTTTTGGTTGTGTGTTCCAAGTATCTGCTACTCTGGGGAGGGGGAATTAACCTCTACTCTCACTTAAGGGTTATTAATTTGTATCCTTATATCCTCCAATTCAGAAACTACGGCTTAAATTAATAATCTACATCAACCTACATTATTTGCATCTCTTAGTATTTTATGCTGGCTTCATACTGAGTTATTGATGTCATTATTCATTTGGGATTTTCAGTGTACCAGTGCTGAAAGGACAGTATAAATCTGCTGGTGTGGGCCAGCCTCAGCATGCACGAGACAGTGCCAAAGAGGTAGTGAAACCCTAACTTCCAAATACTGGTTGAGGCAGCACAAAAAAATTGCCATGTCACAAAAAGTATCAAAAGCCTGAATCATCATCCTTTTTCTCGAATGAGTAGCTTTTCATAACAAAACTGAAAGTCTCAGATTCATCCTTATTGTTTCCTTCTAACGGATCACTGATACAATGAGGTGCTGTATAAAAGCAAGTATTATTTTCAGTATTTCTTTCCTGTACTGTGCTGTTTCGTAAAGGTTTGCTGGAACTTTAGTTTCTCACAGGAATTATTACAATGTTGTTATTACTGGGTGGGATGCATTGTGAGGTTCTAGTTTGGCGTACTGATTTGTGGTTGTGTTTTAATTTTTTGCAGCCATTTCCAATTACACATTAATTATTCACATAATTTTCTGCTAGGCTCCTCTTTCACTCTGAGCTCTACAGTGGTGCCCTCATTTTTCGCTGAGTTTAGCTGTGATGCTCAGGTTTCTCACCATGGCACTTGTTTTTCAAAGGGATTTTCTACAATGCTCTTGAATTGCTCAGAGATTCTGCACTGTAAGAAGAAAGAAAGAACTTGCATTTATTTATCATCTTTCATGACCTCAGGACATCCCAAAGAGCTTCACAGGTAACAAAGTACTTTTTAAGTGTAGTCACAGCTGTAATGTAGGGAAACACAGCAGCCAATTTGCACAGTAATTATTCAACATGTCCGCCATTTCCGCATTGTCAATGACAATATCCCCACTTTCAGTTTTTAAGGGGCCAACACTGCTCCTGACCACCCTCTTTTTCCTAATATAACTATAAAAGTTCTTTGTATTGGTTTTGATATCCCTTGCAAGTTTCTTTTCATACTCTCCCTTTGGAGCTCTTACTATCTGTTTTGTGACCCTTTGTTGATCTTTGTATCTTTCCCATTCGCCAGGATCTGTGCCATTTTTTGCCTTTTTGTATGCCCTTTCCTAATGTCTTATACTGTCCCTTACCTCTTTAGTTGTCCATGGCTGTTTTTTCTGCCAAGTAGAATTCTTGCCCCTCAGGGGTATAAACCGATTCTGTATCACGTTAAATGTTTCTTTAAACATTTCCCACTGATCATCAGTCGTTTTACCCATTAACAGATTTGCCCAGTTTACTGTGGACAGTCTCTGTCTCATCCCATTGAAGTCGGCCTTGCCCAAGTCTAGAGTCTTAGCAGCTGATTCACTTTTTTCCCTTTCAAACACTACCTTGAACTCGATCATGTTATGATCGCTATTGGATAGATGTTCACACACAGTTAAACTGTTAACTAAATCTGGTTCATTACTCATTACTAAATCTAGAATGGCTTGCCCCCTTGTTGCCTCTAGGACATACTGCTGTAGAAAACTATCCCGGACACACTCAAGAAATTCACTACCTTTCTGACAGTTGCTAGTCTGCTTTTCCCAATCTATGTGAAGGTTAAAGTCCCCCATTAAGACCACTATGCCTTTCTTACACACTTGTCTAATCTCTGCATTTATACAACCTAGCACTTCAGAGCTGCTGCCAGGGGTCCAATACACAACTCCCACTATAGTCTTAGATCCTTTCCTATTTCTCAATTCAACCCATAAGGTCTCAGTTGGCTGATTACCCCTTGTCATATCCTCCATTATAATTGACGTGATTTCATCTCTAATCACTAAGGCTACTCCTCCCCCTCTTCCATTTTCCCTATCTCTCCTGTAGACCTTATAACCCGCTATATTTAGTTCCCAATCCTGACCATCCTGCAGCTGTGTCTCAATAATAGCTATCATGTCATACCCTCCAATTTAAATTTGAACCTGTAGTTCATTTAATTTATTCCTTATACTCTGTGCATTTATATATAGAACTCTTAGTTGGGCCACACACCCTAGTCTGACCTTCAGCTTTGATGCTGGGTTAAGCGCTTTACGCCTTCTAGTTTTCACTTTATCTGTAGTGCCTAAAGTACACTTTCTTTCTGCTGCTCTGCGCTTTTCCCTTTCACTTGTTCTTGAACAACTGTTCGTACTATTTGTATTGTAGATTTCCCCTGGGTCTTCCCCTCTCTTGCTGCTCCCAACTTTACTCTCTTCTGACTCCCCGCTCAGGTTCCCATCCCCCTGCCACTCTAGTTTAAACCTTCCCCAACAGCACCAGCAAACACCCCCGCGAGGACATTGGTCCCGGTCCTGCTCGGGTGTAACCCGTCCCACTTGTACAGGTCCCACCTTCCCCAGAACTGGTCCCAATGTCCCAGGAATCTAAATCCCTCCCTCCTACACCATCCCTGCAGCCACGCATTCATCCGGTCTATTCTCCTGTTCCTATACTCACTAGCACGTAGCACTGGTAGTAATCCTGAGATCACTACCTTTGAGGTCCTGCTTTTTAATTTATCTCCTAATTCTTTAAATTCACCTTGCAGGACCTCATCCCTTTTTTTACCTATGTCGTTGGTACCGATATGGACCACGACTACTGGCTGTTCACCCTCCCCCTCCAGAATGCCCTGCAGCCGCTCCGTGACATCCTTGACCCTAGCACCAGGGAGGCAACATACCATCCTGGAGTCATGTTTGCAGCCGCAGAAACGCCTATCTGCTCCCCTTACAATTGAATCTCCTATCACTATAGCCCTGCCACTCTTCTTCCTCCCCTCCTGTGCAGCAGAGCCACCCGTGTTGCCACAAACTTGGCTTTTGCAGCTTTCCCCTGATAGGCCATCTACCCCAACAGTATCCAAAGCGGTATATCTGTTTGAGAGGGAGATGGCCCCAGGGTACTCCTGCTCTACCTGCCTAGTCCTTTTACTCTGCCTGGCGGTCACCCATTTCCTTTCTGCCTGCGTAATCTTTACCTGCGGTGTGACCACCTCACTGAACGTGCTATCCACGATAGTCTCAGTATCACGAATGCTCCGCAGTGAATCCACCTGCAGTTCCAGCTCCAAAATGCGGTTAGCCAGTAGCTGCAGCTGGACACACTTCCTGCACACATGGTCGCCAGGGGCACTGGTAGTGTCCATGACTTCCCACATAGTGCAGGAGGAGCATATCACGGGTGCGAGCTGTGCTGCCGTGACTTGCCTTAGATTTACACTGCGTTCACCTCTCAGACTCTCCTCCCGCTCTCGGACTGTCCTTTTATACTGTGCTCACCTCTCGGACTCTCCTGCCTCACCTGTGACGTTGCACAGTAGTTGCTCTTGTTGCAGGTCTGCTACTGCTTTTATCCCCACTCTCAGTCTTCTGCTGTTCAGGTCCGCCGCCGCTCTGCAGAAAAAGTTAGGAAAAGCAAGGCAAAGCATCACCTCCTTCCCCCAATTCACCGAACTCCCACACTCACCAAACTCTCAGTTGTCCACTTGGTGCTCCATTGCACCTTTGGTTGTCACCTTTGGTTCTTTTGCCAATCACCTTAAATCTATGTCCTCTGGTTCTGGACCCTTCCGCCAATGGGAACAGTTTCTCTCTATCTACTCTGTCTAGACCGTCATGATTTTGAATACCTCTATCAAATCTCCTCGCAACCATCTCTGTTCCAAGGAGAACAACCCCAGCTTCTCCAGTTTATCCACGTAACTAAAGTCCCTCATCCATGGAATCATTATAGTAAATCTCTTCTGCACCCTCTCTAAGGCCTTCACTTCCTTCCTAAAGTGCGGTGCCCAGAACGGGACACAATGCTCCAGCTGTGGCCAAACCAGTGTTTTCTAAAGCTTCATCATGACTTCCATACTTTTGTACTCTGTGCCTCTATTTATAAAGCCCAGGATCCAGCATGCTGTTTCAACCACTTTCTCAACCTGCCCTACCATCTTCAACGATTTGTGTACATATACCCCCGGATCTCTCTGTTCCTGTACCCCTTTTAGAGTTGTGCCTTCTAGTTTATATTGCCTCTCCTTGTTCTTCTTACCGAAATGTATCACTTCGCATTTTTCTGCGTTAAATTTCATCTTCCACATATCCGCCCATGCCACCAGCCTGACGATATCCACTTGAAGTCTATCACTATCCTCCTCACTGTTTACTACCCTTCCAAGTTTTGTGTCATCTGCAAATTTTGAAATTGTGCTCTGTACACCCAAGTCCAAGTCATTAACGTATATCAAAAAAAGCAATTGGTCCCAGCACCGACCACTGGGGAACACGACTGTAGACCTCCCTCCAGTCCGAAAAACAACCGTTCACCACTACTGTCTGTTTCCTGTTACTTAGCCAATTCAGTATCCATGTTGCTACTGCCCCCTTTATTCCATGGGCTGCAGTCTTGATGATAAGCCTACCATGTGGCACTTTATCAAACTTTTGAAAGTCCATATACACCACATCAACTACATTGCCCTTATCTATCCTCTTTGTTACCTCGTCAAAAAACTCTATCAGATTAGTTAAATACAATTTGCCTTTAACAAATCCATGCTGGCTTTCCCTAATCAACCCACACTCGTCCAAGTGACTGTTAATTCTGTCTCGGATTATCATTTTCAAAAGTTTCCCCACTGCTGAGGTTAAACTGACTGGCCTGTAGTTGCTCGGTTTATCCTTACACTCTTTTTTGAACAAGGGTGTAACATTTGCAATTCTCCAGTCCTCTGGTACCACCCCCGTATCTACGGATGTTTGGAAGATTATGGCCAGTACCTCAGCAATTTCCACCCTTACTTCCATCAGCGACCTAGGATGCATCACATCTGGACCGGGTGACTTATCTACTTTAAGTACAGCTAGCCTTTCTAGTACCTCTTCTACATCAATTTTTAGCCCTTCCAGTATCTCAACTATATCTTCCTTTACTGAGACTCTGGCAGCATCTTCTTCCTTGGTAAAGACAGATACAAAGTACTCATTTAGTACCTCGGCCATCCCCTCTGCCTCCATGAGTAGATCTCCTTTATGGTCCCTAATTGGCCCCACCCCTCCTCTTACAACCCGTTTACTGTTTACATGCCTGTAGAAGACTTTTGGGATTCCCTTTTATGTTGGCTGCCAGTCTATTCTCACACTCTCTCTTTGTCCCTCTTATTTCCTTTTTAACTTCCTCTCTGAACTTTCTATATTCTGCCTGATTCTCACTTGTGTTATTATGTGCTCAAACCTTTGGAATGGGGCTTGAACCCAGGACCTACTGACTCAGAGATGACCTGAGATTAAGTGCATTGCTTTTTTCAATCTAATAACTTGATTGTATTAACATGAATGGGATAATGTATAACTTTGCTGGGGGCGAAAAACTGGCGGATCAGCTGCCGGTTATACACCCCGCCCGAAAATTGGCTGATCTATTATTGCCAGTTTTTCGCCCCCACTGAAGTTGAAAATTACCCTGAAAAATCTGAACACTATCCTCATTCATAATTCAATTAGTGATAGCTTGGCTTTAAACCATGTGTGGTCAGGGAAATGTGCTCATATTTTGCTATTTCCGTGTTTGTGATGTAATTATTAATTAATTATGTGAATTGCTTCTGTTAGCCCCTGTGTCGCCTGTAATTAAAATCCAGTCCACAGCTTCCTGGAAGTTACAATTGAAAAGTCTGCCTCAACTATATCTTGTTGGTGAGTCACAGCATGAGTAAATTGTCTTAGCTCTGTGACTCAACATAAACTTAAATATATCTTCAATTTATCATTCATTACTGCGCAGAAATAAAACTCATGCATGCCACTTGAATTCGGCACAATAAGCCATGCATATACTAATGTTATAAAGCAATATCTTGCAATGATTTGTAATGGAGTCACTTTAGTGGCTAATGTTAAGAATAACAGATGTTGTAGTTAGCCTATTTTCATTAACCAGAATTCTTCAGTATTGTAATGCAACTAAAGTTGACATAGGCCTGAACTGTGACAGTTATTACAAAGTGATCATTACATTTGTAGTCCTAGTGCTGCATACTAATAACTTTTTAACAGCCACAGGCCATGATTTCTTTGCTGGTACTGTATGGGTTCTAAATTGGGCCATGTAGCCCCGTTGTTTCGGCGCTACACGGCTTCTCCGAAATCCAAGATGGCGTCTTGTATGCGCATGCACATTTCCTGCGTGACGTGCGCCAGATGCCATCTTGGTATAGGAGATTGCACAGGTGCAGATAATGAACGCTGGAATCGTGTAAAGTAGGGAGAAAATGGCTTCAATCAGTGTGCAACGCTGATTTAAAGTGATAGATACCATTTTGGATAGTCACCATTTTGGGACTTAACGCTCAACTCAACGCACAGTCTTAACACCGACCATCTGAACGTGTCTTAGAGTGCCTGGAGGATCCCCCCACCGGCGCTATTTAAAGGGACCATGCAGGATTTACAGGTTAGTGGCTGGATTATTGCCTCTGGCTGCCGAGACATTTGTAACTGTTTTTGGAGGTCTCCTAGACTTCAATACTAGGACGCTGGGACATAGCCTAACATTTAGAGCCATGATATGCAGGAGTGAAGTTAGGAAATGCTTCTACACGCAAAGGGTGGGAGACGTTTGGAACGCTCTTCTACAGACAGCAGTTGATGCTAGCTCACTTGTGAATGTTAAATCTGAGATTGATAGATTTCTGTGAACCAAGGGTAATAAGGGCTTTGGGTCTAAGGCAGGTACATGGAGTTAGGTCACAGGTCCACCATGATCTCATTGAATGGTGGAACAGGCTCGAGGGGCTAAATGCCACGGGCACTTGCTGCTTCTTGATATGCACCATCTTCTCCTGCAAGAAAGCGGGACGTGTGTCTGGGTGATGTGCCTGTCATGGTTGAATAGCTGTCAGTGTGTCTGGGCTGTGAGTTGTGGGCGGGCAGCTTGCAACAGTGGTAATGTGTAAGGGTTAGAGGAAGCATCTGATTGGAAGAGTTGAGTACTGATGGAAAGAGTTTATTGGTATGTGGGTGATGGGGGTATAGTGCGTGGTGTAGTTGGTAGGAGACGCCACTTGACAGTTGACCTCACTCACCTTGACCACTCATGTCAAAGCATTGAACTTCTTCCTGCACTGCATCCATGTTCATGATGCTGTGCGCCTGGCATTGACTTTGTCCCCCGCTGCCTCTCACTGCTTTTTGTGTATATGTCTGGAGGGCCTCTTGCCCCCCCGCTATGGATATAGGATGTCCCTGCTTCTGTCTATCTCTTGTACCCAAGGTCTCTAGTGCATCAGCAGAGAACCTTGGTCCATGCACTCTCGCAGGCCTGGTACCAACTCAGATCGGCAGATTGGTGAGGTCTGGTGTGCAGATCAGAGGATGTGGGATTTAGCATTATGCAACCTTTATTCAATGTTTTAACATAACTCATCAGTGTGTAAACATAGGGATGGGATCTGCATCTGTGTTTTACGTGTGCGATGTCTGATCTCTGTTCAGACTCCATGCAGACAGTCGGCTGTTAATTTCAGCAAATAACAGGTACCAGCTACCTTTAAGAGATTTCGAAGAAACATCCTCCCTTTAAGACATTGAGCTCCCTCTGGTGGCAGCAAGTGTGAATTGCATTGATTGCATGTGCAAGGCCTGGAAAGGATCCTTGCGTCCAAACTTGCGTCCTGCCTGCGTAGGGTCCAACGGGCGCGGATGCGCTACCATCGCCCAAAATGGACCTTATTCCAATTTTTCCCCCCACATGTTTACCACCTGATTTTACCTGGTATCTGAGAGATGAAAGCATTTTCCCAACGGTGCCCCCTCCAGCTGGTAGTGACTTGGTTACCTTTTTAGAATAAGGCAAGTTAGGCAGAATTGTTGGCCCATGCTCATATCTTATTATCCATCCTTTTTGAATCAGCAAATACAGGTAACCCTTATCACTGTAGTTCTGAACACAAATAGTAAGAGCAGTGCACATGAAACAAGGTGAGGTGACTTTCTCACAGTACAGTTTCCAAAGTAGGTTAGACGGAGATTTAAGACAGAACTGGTGATGTCGGGAGAAAGAACATACAGGTTCATACTGCCTTAACCACATTGTTGACTTGTACTAATGGACTGAACTTCTGTTCAGGGTAGTCAAAGTGGGATCATTAGCTACAGCAGCAGGGGGTATGCTTTGTCACCCAGTAGCCATCCGTTGATATGGTTTTCTTCCTTGAAGAGATCAGAGAGTGCTGAATGCCAGAGGGTGAAGGCATCATGGCAGGTTCCTGCATACTGGACATTGACATGAAGGATGCTCTGAGTAGTGAGCTATCTGCCCATTCACAGAATGGAATCCGTTTCTGTTCACATAATTGAGGAGGTGCTTTGTGGGTGCCTTCAATGAGACGTGGATACCATTGATGGTGTCCTGTTTCTTGGGGAAGCTAGTAACTCCATAGAACTGTGAGGCCCTTTGTCTCCGCTGCCTCACTGTGATGCCACACCTATAGAAGTGGGCTGCTCCCTGGCTTATATTGCGTTGATTCCCCTGTGGCTACCTAGAAAGGAGCATGAGCCATAAAAGTTGAGGACTGTGGTGACCTTCATAGCCACAGATAGAGCAGTGCTGGCAGATGAGCATGGCTTCAAATCTTCCAGTGGAAGGACACAGAGATGGTTAATGCCGGCTTTGGAGAAGTAGACCCTTCTGACACAGGGCTCCTCAGGGAGGTCCTCTATGGATCTGTGCTACCTGTAGATCCTTTGGGGTGGGGAGGGGGGGATAAAATCTACTAGGCTACAATTTTCTGCCATGCTGCCTAACTCTCCTTCCCTCCAAATGTTGCTGTTCCTTCCCTTCCTCCATAATAATAGCACACTTGATTGAGTTTTTTGATGAGGTAACAGAGAGGGTGGATGAGGCCAATGCGTTTGATGTGGGGTATATGGACTTCCAAAGGGCGATTGATAAAGAGCCACATAATCGGCTTGTCAGCAAAGTTGAAGCCCATGAAATAAAAGGGTCAGTGGCAGCATGGATACGAAATTGGCTAAGAGACAGGAAACAGAGAGTAGTGAGGAACGGTTGTTTTTCGGACTGGAGGGAGGTGCACAGTGTTGTTCCCCAGGGGTCGGTGCTGGGACCATGCTTTTCTTGATATATATTAATGACTTGGACTTGGGTGTACAGGGCACAATTTCAAAATGTGCAGATGACACAAAACTTGGAAGTGTAGTGAACAGTGAGGATGACAGTGATAGACTTCAAGAAGACATAGGCTGGTGGAATGGGCAGACATGTGGCAGATGAAATTTAACGCAGAGAAGTGTGAAGTGATACATTTTGGTAGGAAGAACGAGGAGAGGCAATATAAACTAAAGGTACAATTCTAAAGGGGGTGCAGGAACAGAGAGACCTGAGGTTATATGTGCACAGGTCGTTGAAGGTGGCAGGGCAGGTTGAGAAAGCGGTTAAAAAAGCATATGGGATCCTGAGCTTTATAAATAGAGACATAGAGTACAAAAGCAAGGAGGTTATGATGAACCTTTATAAAACACTGTTTCGGCCACAACTGGGCACTGCACTTTAGGAAGGATGTGAAGGCCTTAGAGAGAGTGCAGAAGAGATTTACTGGAATGGTTCCAGGGATGAGGGACTTCAATTATGTGGATAGACTGGGGTTTTTTCCCCTTATGGCAGAGAAGGTTGAGAGGAGATTTGTTCAAAATCGTGAGGGGTCTAGACAGAGTAGATACAGAGAAACTGTTCCCATTGGTGGAAGGGTCAAGAACCAGAGGACACAGATTTAAGGTGATTGGCAAAAGAACCAAAGGCAGCATGCGGAAAAACTTTTTTACACAGCGAGTGGTTAGGATCTGGAATGCGCTGCCTGAAAGGGTGGTGGAGGCAGATTCAATCATGGCTTTCAAAAGGGAATTGGATAAGTACTTGAAGGGAAAAAATTTGGAGGGCTACGGGGAAAGGGCGGGGGAGTGGGACTAGCTGGATTGCTCTTACAGACAGCTGACACGGGCTCAACAGGCTGACTGCCCTCCTTCTGTGCTGTAACCATTCTATGATTCTATAGGGAGGTATACCCATGGGGAAAGCGATATCTGCTCCAGAGTCGATCTGGCTAAGAGATGGGGGGGTCAGGTGTCTGAAAATCTTCAGATGGGTGAGAGAGTAGCACTTAGTCAAAATAAGGTGCAAGTCTCAGTAAGTGCACAGCAAGAAATAAAAAGATGTAAAAGCATTTCTAGAAGCCAGTAATCAGTAAACAAAAGTTTGGGGACTATTCACAGCATTCAAATTTCTCACGACTGCTTGGGTCAGGTGATGAGGAACTCTTGGTGCACACTGTGGAAGTGATGGTTCATTCACTACTTACCCTTAGCATCATGACTGGGATAGACTACTCAATATGTGGAGAGTGAGAAACAGGAACTGCATCCTACTATTCTGGAGTCTAGCATAACAGGGCTTCAGCATGTCGTGTCACCGTACTGCAGAAGAAGCCCTTCTGATAATTCGTTCCCTGTGGGAAAAAAAAATAATTTTGATGATGTCAATCATGGATTCAATCCATGTATCAAGATTTGTCATTGTCTGCTGCATGTTTCACAACCTGGCCATTATGAGAGAACAGCCCTTGTCACTGCCTATCAGGCGAGAACCTGAGCAAGAGGAAGAGTTGGAGGAAGAGGAAGAGGTGGAGGAGGAAGTGGGGGAGGAGGAGGAGGAAGTGCAGAGGAGAAAGAGGAAGTGAGGCTACAAGATGGACCAGCCCTTTCTGCATGATTGGATTATTAATGAGTGACATCAGTGACCTCAACAACACCTCCGCATTCACCAACAGTCCCACAATCCTTACCTTTCCTCTTTCACATGACCATCAAATCATTCTCCTTATGATCACACATTGGTTCCTGTTTCAGCTCATTGCCGAACTAAAAACTACCACCAAATAAAAATACACATTTATAAATTAATACATGAAATTATGAAAAAAAATTAGACTCTTCACCCTTGTGCATTCCCTTAGTGCCTGTCGTTCATATGCCTTTACCTTTCCTAGTGCTCTTAAGAAGTGCATCCCCAGTGGTTGAAGCATGGGTGGTGGAAGGATGCTGACCTTCAATTGAGGAGACTGCAGATGGCCTTGGTGGGCCCGGCCTCAGACAGCACTGTCTTGGCCTGGGCTGCAGCAGTCTGGCCTGGCTGACTGACAGGCAACAGCAAGGGCATTGGCAGAGTGGCAGGTGTGGGAGCAGGAATACTGTCATCCTGAGAGAGGACAGCGGGTTCGTCTTCCATGGAGCCACTGCCACTCTCCTGGGGTGGCGCTTCAGCAATCCTGGTGATCTGTTGGAGAACAGATTACTGGAGTGTTGTGACACCCTAGAAACACCGTTCCACAGTGAAACCCAGAGCCACGATAGTATCAGACTGAGCCTGTAAGGCAGCAGTCAGGTCTTTGATGGAAGCTATTTGTGCTGCAATGGAAGCTGTGACATCAACCATCAGACGCTGCGTCATGGTGGGTTCCACAGGAATGCTAATGGAGGTGACCACACATTCCACGTGGGAAAGGATAGGCTCCAAGCTCTGCCTTCAGCCTTCTTCTGTAGCCTGGCCCATCAAAGTCATCATCTGAATCCTCTGTAGCAGAACTGGTGTGCGACCTCGCCCACTGGTGGGCTGGCTCCTGCAGTACCCTTTTCCCCGCCTTGGCTCATGCGCACTTGTGCTCGGTGTCTCACCATGTGCAGATCCCTCCTCTATCCTAGCCTCTAAAGTATGCGTAGCGTCAATCTCTGAGCTGGTGGCTGCGAGTGTAAGATTGGGTGACGGTGTCTCTTCATCATCATTGTCCTCTTCCTCTACCTCCTCTGACTGGGAAGGTTCCAGTTCTTGGGTATCTGAAATAACAAAGGAGCACGGATTGAGTTGTGGTGAGGGGAGAAGAGAAAGTAAGATGTGTGTACTTACACTATCTGCAGCACGTTAGTCAGAAATTATTTTGGGATGAGGGAGAAGTGGGAAGTGAGAAGGAGGATTAGTTATGCAGAGCCCCTCATCATCGATCCCTCCAGCACTGCCTTTTTTTTCATTCGTTCATGGGATGTGGACATCGCTGACAAGGCCAGCATTTATTGCCCATTCCTAATTGCCCTTGAGAAGGTAGTGGTGAGCCACCTTCTTGAACCGCTGCAGTCCGTGTGGTGAAGGTTCTCCCACAGTGCTGTTAGGAAGGGAGTTCTAGGATTTTGACCCAGCGACGATGAAGGAACGGCGATATATTTCCAAGTCGGGATGGTGTGTGACTTGGAGGGGAACGTGCAGGTGGTGTTGTTCCCATGTACCTGCTGCTCTTGTCCTTCTAGGTGGTAGAGGTTGTGGGTTTGGGAGGTGCTGTCGAAGAAGCCTTGGTGAGTTGCTGCAGTGCATCCTGTGGATGGTGCACACTGCAGCCACAGTGCGCCGGTGGTGAAGGGAGTGAATGTTTAGGGTGGTGGATGGGGTGCCAATCAAGCGGGCTGCTTTGTCCTGGATGGAGTCGAGCTTCTTGAGTGTTGTTGGAGCTGCACTCATCCAGGCAAGTGGAGAGTATTCCATCACACTCCTGACTTGTGCCTTGTAGATGCCTGTGGCCACGGCATCAGCGATGGCCCTTCCAATGATGGGCAGCACTGTCTCCTCCATGGGAGTTAAGACGTGAAGGCGCGCTTATCCTCCTCCAGTTCTTTCTTGCTGCCTCCTGTTATGCGCCACCTTCTCCTGCAAGAAAGAAGGCAGTGTGTCAGTGAGTGTCCTGCAAGATGTTTGGGTGATGTGGCTGCCTTGGTTGAATAGCTGTCAGTGTGTGTGACCTGTGAGTTGTGGGTGTGCGGCTTGCAACAGTGGTAATGTGTGAGAATGAGATGAAGCATCTGATTTGTAGAGTTGAGTAATGATTGAAAGAGTTTGTTGGTAGGTGGGTGATGGGGTTGTAGTGCATTGAGTAATGGATGACGCTAGTGGCGCAGTTGGTAGGAGAAGCCACTTGAAAGTTGAACTCACTCACCTTGACAACTCGTGTTACATCTTTGAACTTCTTCCTGCACTGCATCCATGTTCTTGGAGTTATGCTCCCGGCATTTACCTCCTCCGTTACTTCCTCCCATTTCCTCTTGAGCATATGTCTGGAGGGCCTCTTACCTCCTGTGGACACAGGATGCCCCTCCTTCTCTCTACTTCTTGCACCAAGGCCACCATTATCAGAAAACCTTGGTGCACACTCTCTCGCATGTTCAACCATTCCTCAAAGTATCAGATTCAGTTTTGAAATGACTCCCACCACTTCTTGCAGCCACCATGCACCTCCCCTTTATGAGGTGCAGGCTGACATTAAGACCGCGAGCCACTCACGTTATCGGGGCCCCCTGCTGATTTGTGCAGGCAACCAACAGCGCAGGTAGCGCTGGCTGCACGCAGCCATCATTTAAAACATCAGGCAGCACGAATGTTATGTTTTCAGGTGTTAATCAATTTAACTACAACATAAAGACATAAAAATTATGAAATATGAAAGGTCGTTTAGTTTACCAAGCTGTTCAAACAAACTGAAAAAGTGTACAGTCATGGTGGATTCTCACTAATTTATTAATCTCTGGACAGAAGGAAATGACTACTGGTAATTTTCCAGGAAGAACAAACCCCGATCAATGAGGCAGAAACTCCAACAAGGCTGGGACCATAATATTCCATTTGTTTGTCTGTACCTAAGTGATTCTTATAATGATAATCCTTTTCAAAGAAAGAACTTGCATTTATATCGTGCCTTTCATGATCTCAGGATGTCCCAAAGCATTTCACAGCCAATGAAGTACTTTTGAAGTGGAAACACTGTTGTAATGCAGTGAAATGTAACAGCCAATATGCGCAAAGCAAGGTCCCACAAACAGCAATGAGATAAATGACCAGATAATCTGATTCAGTGATGTTAATTGAGGGATAAATCATGGCCAGGACAGCGGGAGAACTTCCCTATTCTTCATACAATACCATGTGACCTTTTACATCCACCTGAGAGAGCAGATGGGCCTTCGGTTTAATGTCTCACCTAGAAGACGCCACCGCAGACAATGTAGCACTCCCTTAGTACTGTACTGGACACTGGAAGTGTCAGCCTAGATTATGTGCTCAACTCCTAGACTAGGACTTGAACCCATGACCATTCTGACTCAGAGAAATATCCATTCAGTTTCTTTTTAAAGGAATGAATCAACATAGCATTCATTAACTTTGAAAAGAGTCTATCTACTTGTACCATGTGGAAGAAATTTTTTTTTTCTAAAGGTAAAACCTCTAGCTGATTAAAATGCATTTTATCAGCAAGTGGGTGAGCAGGGACTGAAAAATAGTGAATTTGTAACTGCATCGTGCAACTTCCTGTACCCGTTTTTCTTGCTCGTGTTGCTCTCAAAGATCCCCATCACAAGATTTCATGCAAAAAGACAAAGATCAAAAGAGACATACTACCCAGGTGAGATGGCACTGGACACAGACTGCTCAATACCACCATTATGCCACCGACCATATCTGCAGGCCCAGGCAGAGTTACTTGAGTGCAGCTGCCTTCATAGGCTATGGTTTAACAGAGAAACAGTTGCAGCCATTTGCTGCAAAGACACTTGCCATTAACCTCTACCATTTATATGTTCTTCTCGTTCTTCCTACCATTCAATAGGAAGAACGAGGAGAGGCAATATAAACTAGAGGGCACAACTCTAAAAGGGGTACAGGAACAGAGAGATCTGGGGGTATATGTGCACAAATTGTTGAAGGTGGCAGGGCAGGTTGAGAAAGCGGTTAAAAAAGCATACAGGATCCTGGGCTTATAAATAGAGGCATAGAGTACAAAAGTATGGAAATCATGATAAACCTTTATAAAACACTGTTTCGGTCACAACTGGAGTATTGTATCCAGTTCTGGGCACCACGCTTTCGGAAAGATGAGAAGGCCTTAGACAGGGTGCAGAAGAGATTTACTAGAATGATTCCAGGGATGCGGGGCGTTAGTTATGTGGATAGACTGGAGAAGCTGGGGTTGTTATCCTTGGAACATTGATGGTTGCAAGGAGATTTGATAGAGGTATTCAAAATCATGAAAGGTCTAGACAGAGTAGATAGAGAGAAACTGTTGCCATTGGCAGAAGAGTCAAAAACTGGAGGACATAGATTTAAGGCGATTGGCAAAAGAACCAAAGGTGACATGAGGAGTGGTCAGGATCAGGAATGCACTGCCTGAGGGGGTGGTGGAGACAGATTCAATCAAGGCTTTCAAAAGGGAACTGGATAAGCACTTGAAAGGAAAAAGAATTGCAGGACCAGGTGAATAGGGTGGGGGAGTGGGACTAGCTGGATTGTTCTTGCATAGAGCTGGTGCGGACTCGATGGGCCGAATGGCCTCCTTCCTTGCTGTAACCTTTCTATGCTTCTATGATTCTATGATTCAATTCATATGACACTGCCAGTGACAGCAAAGGTCACTTGCTCCCTCGAGTTTTCTGCCTTAGCCTCCTGCACAATTTAACCACACTACTAGATTTCCCAAACTACAGGGGATCATTGATCTCATCTATGTGTACATCTGGCTGGCAAGTTCTGCTCCTTTTCTGGCACCACCACTTGCTCCTCCAGTACCTTGTAAATTGTTATCCTGGAGTTTTTAATGAATCAGAGAAGAAATTCAGAGTTTGCTCTTCTTGGAGATTTTCCAGTGATCAGCCGTGACTCAGCTGATGCTACCTCCCCAAAGTCACTGTCTGCATTCCTGGTGATGTTGGAGGGTGAATTTCCATCATACTTCACAGTGCTGGAGCAGCGTAAGATCAATTTTAAACAAGGAAACTCAGGTTGAACCATTTTCCGCTGTTTGTGCACCTTTAAATTGCTTTCCAACCCACCCACCAAGTTTCCTCAATCTTTTGAGCCCTTTCCGCGATCCTTATGCTGGCCTATTTTGCAAACCTGCACCTGTCAGCCAGTGGCAATGCAGACGTGAGTTTCCTGGTTTTCACACCTATTACACTCTGGGTAACTTGGACTCAAATAAAAGAGTTACGTTGCGGAGTATTGCAGGGCTTCTCCAGAGTGGTCCAGGCAGCAGAAGCGTTGCTTGAGGATGCCTATGGTGTACTCTATGATGTTCCTTGTAGCAGCAAGGATCTCATTGTACACCTGCTGTGTACATGTGTGTGCATTCCTGACTGGAGTCATGAGCCATTTCGTGAAGGGATAACCCTTGTCTCCCAGTAGCCAGTCTTTGACTGGCCGTGCTGGTTGAAATACAGGTGGAATAGAGGACTGCCGCAGGATGAAGGAATCAGGACTGCTGCCAGGATATTAGGCATTGACCCGCATGATGCACTGTGTATGGTCGCACACCAGCTGCACAATGAGGGAGTGGAATCCCTTTCTGTTCATGAATACGGCTGAGTTCAGATGTGGTGCACGCAAGGCAATATGTGTGTAGTCAATGGTACCCTTCAACATGGGGAAGCCTGCAATGTGAGCAAACCCTCATGCTCGTTCTCACCAATCTACCTGTCGCAAATGTATCTGTCCATGACAGTATTGGTAGGAGTGACCACCGCACAGTCCTTGTGGAGATGAAGTCCCATCTTCACACTGAGGACGCCATCCCACGTGTTGTGTGGCACTACCACCGTGCTAAATGGGATAGATTCAGAACAGATCTAGCAGCTCAAAACTGGGCATCCATGAGGCGCTGTGGGCCATCAGCAGCAGCAGAATTGTATTCCAGCACAATCTATAACCTCATGGCCTGACATATTCCTCTCTCTACCATTACCAACAAGCCAGGGGATCAACCCTGGTTCAATGAGGAATGTAGAAGGCATGCCAGGAGCAGCACCAGGCGTACTGAAAAATAAGGTGCCAACCTGGTGAAGCTACAACTCAGGACTACATGCATGCTAAACAGCGGAAGCAACATGCTATAGACAGAGCTAAGCAATTCCACAACCAACGGATCAGATCAAAGCTCTGCAGTCCTGCCACATCCAGTCGTGAATGATGGTGGACAATTCAACAACTAATCAGAGGAGGATGCTCTGTAAGCATCCCCATCCTCAATAATGGCAGAGTCCAACACGTGAGTGCAAAAGACAAGGCTGAAGCATTTGCAACCATCTTCAGCCAGAAGTGCCGAGTGGATGATCCATCTCGGCTTCCTCCCGATATCCCCACCATCACAGAAGCCAGTCTTCAGCCAATTCAATTCACTCCACATGATATCAAGAAACAGCTGAGTGCACTGGATACAACAAAGGCTATGGGCCCCGACAACATCCCAGCTGTAGTGCTGAAGACTTGTGTTCCAGAACTAGCCGTGCCCCTAGCCAAACTGTTCCAGTACAGCCACAACACTGGCATTTACCCGACAATGTGGAAAATTGCCCAGGTATGTCCTGTCCACAAAAAGTAGGACAAATCCAATCCAGCCCCATCAGTCTACTCTCAATCATCAGCAAATTGATGGCAGATGTCGTCGACAGTGCTATCAAGCGGCACTTACTCACCAATAACCTGCTCACCGAGGCTCAGTTTGGGTTCCGCCAGGACCACTCGGCTCCAGACCTCATTACAGCCTTGGTCCAAACATGGACAAAAGAGCTGAATTCCAGAGGTGAGGTGAGAGTGACTGCCCTTGACATCAAGGCAGCATTTGACCGAGTGTGGCACCAAGGAGCCCTAGTAAAACTGAAGTCAATGGGAATCAGGGGGAAAACTCTCCAGTGGCTGGAGTCATACCTAGCACAAAGGAAGTGGTTGTTGGAGGCCAATCATCTCAGCCTCAGGGCATTGCTGCAGGAATTCCTCAGGGCAGTGTCCTAGGCCCAACCATCTTCAGCTGCTTCATCAATGACTTTCCCTCCATCATAAGGTTAGAAATGGGGATGTTCGCTGATGATTGCACAGTGTTCAGTTCCATTCGCAACCGCCCGGTTAGTGAAGCAGTCCATGCCCGCATGCAGCAAGACCTGGACAACATCCAGGCTGGTCTGATAAGTGGCAAGTAACATTCACGCCAGTCAAGTGCCAAGTGATGACCATTTCCAACAAGACCAGCTCCCTTTACCATTGCTGAATCCCTCACAATCAACATCCTGTGGGTCACCATTGACCAGAAACTTAACTGGACCAACCGCATAAATACTGTGGTGACAAGAGCAGGTCAGAGGCTGGGTATTCTGCGGCAAGTGACTTACCTCCTGACTCCCCAAAGACTTTCCACCATCTACAAGGCACAAGTCAGGAGTGTGATGGAATATTCTTCACTTGCCTGGATGAGTGCAGCTCCAACAACACTCAGCTTGACACCATCCAGGACAAAGCAGCCCGCTTGATTGGCACCCCATCCACCACCCTAAACATTCACTCCCTTCACCACCGGTGCACTGTGACTGCAGTGTGTACCATCCACAAGATGCTCTGCAGCAACTCGCCATGGCTTCATCGACAGGACCTCCCAAACCTACAACCTCTGCCATCTAGAAGGACAAGGGCAGCAGGCACATGGGATCAACACCACCTGCACGTTCCCCTCCAAGTCACACACCATCCCGACTTGGAAATATTTCGTCATTCCTTCATCGTCGCTGGGTCAAAATCCTGGAACTCCCTACCTAACAGCACTGTGGGAGAACCTTCACCACACGGACTGCAGCGGTTCAAGAAGGCGGCTCACCACCACCTTCTCAAGGGCAATTAGGAATGGGCAATAAATGGCCTTGCCAGCGTTTCCCACACCCCATGAACTAATAAGAAAAAAGATTGTTTGAGTATAAAGAAATCACAAAAGCTGCCATGGAACCCCGTATTCATCTCTGTAATTTTATACCGGTGGTTGCATACCAGTTGCATATTTAAAGCGTAGTAAACTGCAGGCTTCCCCAGAGTTCAGGGATTGACAGACGAGACCCATTTGGGGTTTTGTGCTCCTTCGGAGAGGAACGGCCTTGCACAAATTGATTTGTAGTGGCAAGGTACAGAGAGGTCAGTGGAGTTGTGAATACTTATGTAAATGTGCGGTCAGATTATGTCATCGAAGCCGCAACACAATTTTAACTCAGATATTTTGGAGGCTCACACAGTGCCAAATCTGACAGCCAGACTTGGTTGGAGTCAGCAGAGTGGTCAGAAGTAAAGTCAAGGTAAGCCTCCTTCTTTAACTTTTGTGGGGATTCCTTGTCGTCCAGGAGGAGCAGGAGTGCTCCCCACAGGCCCGGCAAGAAGGAGTCTTTGAGCCTTCCCAGCCCCAGCATTGCCTCTCCCTCCTTTCAAACCCCCCGCCTGGCGCTAACTTTGTCCCTTGGGTCCTCGGCGGTGTCAGGCGCCCGCCCGAATTCCCTCTCCTATCCGCTAGCCCTGATCCGCCGGTTTTGGACAGGAGACAGTTCTGCCGAATGCTATTGAGGCCCGGGAGTTAAAGTGGCCCAGGCCTCATGTTCAACTCTCTGTGGGGTTCCCGGATGCCCCATAATCTGCCTGCCCTGAATGCACCCCAAGTCAAACTTGGGACTTCTGTCTTTAGTCTCCTACACATCTCCAACCAAACTCAACACAGGAACAGTCGGGTAGATTTTCCAAGTCCCCTTACATGGTAAGGTACTTGCTCC
Source organism: Heptranchias perlo (assembly GCF_035084215.1). Taxonomy (NCBI): domain Eukaryota; kingdom Metazoa; phylum Chordata; class Chondrichthyes; order Hexanchiformes; family Hexanchidae; genus Heptranchias; species Heptranchias perlo. The sequence continues at coordinate 94,536,500 of NC_090327.1, forward strand.
TCTGTGAGAACAGATTGAAAAATCATGATTCGCATGAGGCCAGGTACCTCACCTTGAGTGAGAACTCAGAAAATTTACCTGGGTATCTTATGTATCATCTGAGCATACTGCAGTCCTTTGGTCTGATTATTGGCTTTAGCAACTTCAAACCTTAGCTATCTCCTCCATTTTCTTGTCCATTTCTCCAATCAACCACCCACATTATTCGCTTCTACTTTGGAGATTTTTATTTCTTTCATATTGCCTGTCACCACCCTGCTCATTTATTTTCATGTCCTTTTGTTCTTTTAATGCCTTTTCGTTGTCCTTTTGAGATGATCTTTGTGAGTTGTCCACCAGTTTTCCCCTCTTTTCAGTGTTTCAAAATACCAATTGTTTGGACATTAAACTCATTAACTGCCTCTCTGTGACAGGAATCAGTACTCCATCTCTTCACTTTTACCTTTTTTTTAACACCCCCATCTTCATTTTGTTTAGTCCTATCAAAGGGTTTGTTTCTCTTCTAGTTTTCAGTTCTGACAACACCTCAAACATTAACCTGCTGTTTCACTTTTCAGACACTCATAAACCTGCCATGCATTTCCAGCAATTTCTGTTTTTCTTGAAGTGAAATGAGTTAATCTGGTTGCTGGCTGCAATTTGAAAGCCTCCAAAATAATAGAACAGTAGAATCCTCAACTCTACTTAACGATTTAAATATGTGGTCTATAGCTGTCATTGTCACAGCTATGTGATTTAGAAATAGTCTAAATAGAATTGACTTTCTAACTTGTAACTACTTTTTTATAGGGTATATTTAAAGAATATCCAAGGTCAGACTGACGATGAGCAGAACACAAAAAACAGAAGGAAACTAAACTAATCATGCCAGTCATCCTCCTAACATTCTGACGTTAGACCACTTACAAATTTCCCCTAACCTCTCTCTTACTCTCTCAGTGACAATTTTAAATTGATAACCTTTTGTCACTGATTCCCCAGGTAAAGGAAATAGCCTTTCACTACTCACTTTATCCAAACCTTTCATAAATGAATAACGTCTATTAAATCTCCTCTTAAGCTTCTCTACTCCAATGGAAATATTCCCGAGTATCTCAAGTCTCTTCTCAGAACTATAGGGGCCGATTTTAACCCTGGGCAGGGTTGGGGGCAGAGCAAGTACGAAACGCACTCGCTGGTCTAAACTTCAGGCTTGGGCTATTTTAACTCCTTATTTAAATGCCGCCAGTCCACTTCCTGCCTAGAATGAGCCTGAAGAGAGTGCAGAGTGGCTGCCACCTGCCGGCTTCCAGGTAAGTGGTAGGGAGGAGGTTTCGGGAGAGTTTTGCAGGAGCGGAGTCCTGGGCAGCTTTTCGTGTAAGGCCCTGAAGAGCACTCATCTCTTCCTGGCTCCATAAAGGAAAGTTTTAGATTATCTTCAGACCATCTGCCGACCTGCTTCTGCCTCACAGGAAAGTGTGCACAATATGTACAATCTCAGAAATGTAATCAAAAAAGAAAAAACATTTATATTTGTTGCAAAATAACAACTGGAAGGCTGAATTTCAAGGTAGAACAAGAATACTTAAAGAAGATTTTGAACCAATACCATTGATTTTACAGCCTTAACAATGCATGATATAGATTGATGCGGCACTTCACAAGAGCCAAGATTCAGAACATATAACGTATCTTGTGAGAGTAACAAATTGCAGTTAAAAGATTGTGATAACATAAAAACACAAAGATGCAACACTCTAACTTTAAATACTGTTAAATAAATACAAACATATTCCTTGCTGTAGAAAGTGGATTACATAAAAGCATTAAAGACAACACATCATTCTGAAATATTTCGAAGTACAAAAAAATATATTTTTTTTATATTCGTTCATGGGATGTGGGTGTCGCTGGCGAGGCCAGCATTTATTGCCCATCCCGAATTGCCCTTGAGAAGGTGGTGGTGAGCCACCTTCTTGAACCGCTGCAGTCCATGTGGTGAAGGTTCTCCCACAGTGCTGTTAGGTAGGGAGTTCCAGGATTTTGACCCAGCGATGATGAAGGAATGACGAAATATTTCCAAGTCGGGATGGTGTGTGACTTGGAGGGGAACGTGCAGGTGGTGTTGTTCCCATGTGCCTGCTGCCCTTGTCCTTCTAGGTGGTACAGGTCGTAGGTTTGGGAGGTGCTGTCGAAGAAGCTTTGGCGAGATGCTGCAGTGCATCCTGTGGATGGTACACACTGCAGCCACAGTGCGCCGGTGGTGAAGGGAGTGAATGTTTAGGGTGGTGGATGGGGTGCCAATCAAGTGGGCTACTTTGTCCTGGATGTTGTCGAGCTTCTTGAGTGTTAATGGAGCTGCACTCGACCAGGCAAGTGGAGAGTATTCCATCACACTCCTGACTTGTGCCTTGTAGATGGTGGAAAGGCTTTGGGGAGTCAGGAGGCGAGTCACTCGCCGCAGAATACCCAACCTCTGACCTGCTCTCGTAGCCACAGTATTTATGTGGTTGGTCCAGTTAAATTTCTGATCAATAGTGACCCCCAGGATGTTGATGGTGGGGGATTCGGTGATGGTAATGCCGTTGAATGTCAAGGGGAGGTGGTTAGACTATCTCTTGTTGGAGATGGTCATTGCCTGGCACTTGTCTGGCGCGAATGTTACTTGCCACTTATCAGCCCAAAACTGGATGTTGTCCAGGTCTCGCTGCATGCGGGCACAGACTGCTTCATTATCTGAGGGGTTGCGACTGGAACTGAACACTGTGCAATCATCAGTGAACACCCCCATTTCTAACCTTATGATGGAGGGTAGATCATTGATGAAGCAGCTGAAGATGGTTGGGCCTAGGATAATGCCCTGAGGAACTCCTGCAGCAATGTCCTGGAGCTGAGATGATTGGCCTCCAACAACCACTACCAAGTTCCTTTGTGCTAGGTATGACTCCAGCCACTGGAGAGTTTTCCCCCTGATTCCCATTGACATCAATTTTACTAGAGCTCCTTGGGTTGCCACACTCGGTCAAATGCTGCCTTGATGTCAAGGGCAGTCGCTCTCACCTCACCTCTGGAATTCAGCTCTTTTGTCCATGTTTGGACCAAGGCTGTAATGAGGTCTGGAGCCGAGTGGTCCTGGCAGAACCCAAACTGATATTCATTATTATCCCATTCCCATTCCGTTGTGTTCTATGAGTTTTGATTCTTAGTATAAATGTTTCACTAAATGTAAATGTAAAAGTGACAGAATTGCAATGCAAATGGAAATCTAGCTGCATAGCAACACACAGCAGATCAAATTTAAATTGTTTAAATGTTTAGAATTGTGCAGTTAAACAACTTAAATTTAATGTGTGTGTTTTTAGATGTAATATCTCTATTTTAAATAGCTTTTTGTCTTTATTCAACAATGAATCTGATTTATACATCAACTTCACATCTAGCTACTGATTATTAAGGCCTCACTGTGGCTACAATTAACTCCTCTTCATGAATATCTCATTAATACCTTTAAGAGTAAGTTACAAAGTTAAAGAATTATAGCCTGCTTATTTCTCTTAAGGTAAGTAAACCAAAGAACTAGTTGGAAGAGGGCATCATACCAATCTTTTAGAAAGGGCGAAAGGAGTGTTCCGGAAATTACAGGCAGATGAGTCCAACATCTATTGTGGATAAAAAGTTAAAGGATGTCCCAAAGGAAGGGAAATGTCAGGCTCATAATACGGTAGAGAACCAAGCTGAATGCAGAAAGTACAGAGGAGAGCTGAGAAAGGAAATAAGAGGGGCAAAGAGTGTATGAGAATAGATCAGTGGGTAAAAAAAAAGGGAATCCAAAAGACTTTTATAAACATATAAATAGTAAAAGAGTAGCCAAAGGAAGGGTAGGGCCAATTAGGGACCAAAAAGATCTTCTTGTGGAGGCAGAGGGTATGGCTGAGGTTCTAAATGAGTACTTTGCTTCTGTCTTCACTAAAAAAGAGGATGCTGCCAAAGTCACAATAAAGTAGGAGGTAGTATAGAAAATGGAATCATAAAATCATAGAATGGTTACAGCACAGAATGAGGCCATTCGGCCCGTCGAGCTCGTGCTGGCTCTGTAAGAGCAATCCAGCTAGTCCCACTTCCCCTCCCTTTCCCCGTAGCCCTGCAAATGTTTTTCCTTCAACTACTTATCCAATTCCCTTTTGAAAGCCATGAATGAATCTTTCTCCACCACCCTTTCAGGCAACGCATTCCAGATCATAACCACTCGAGGCATAAAAAAGTTTTTCCTCATGACGCCTTTGGTTCTTTTGCCGATTACCTTAAATCTATGTCCTCTGGTTCCCGACCCCTCTGCTAATGGGAACAGCTTCTATCTACTCTGTCTAGACCCCTCATGATTTTGTACACCTCTATCAAATCTCCTCTCAACCTTCTCTGCTGAAATCAGGGAAAAACCCCCTCCGGCAGAATGTAAAATTCTAATTGATGTCATGTAACTGTAATGAATCTGTAATGAACCTGTAAGGAATCTGTAACGTACCTGTTATCAATAATCTGTATTGACTGTAATGCAATGAGGCACCCTAGAGTGTCATGAACTGTAATTATGTCCAATGTGTTCATTGAACTGTACTTGATGTAACCTGCAAATTGTATGATCTGTATTGTGTAGGTTTGGAATGTGATATGACAACTGTATTGTATGTATTGATGCAAATTTTATGAATAAAGTATATTTTAAAAAAAAAACAAGTCAGGAAAGGTGAACAAAGTCGTAGATTCACCTACATCCTGTAGTGCACCCCTCCTCACTCTGTCTTGTCAAGCTTACTCCATTCACATCACTTCTCACGCGCACTTAAGTTTCAGCATCACCCATTGTTCCCTTTCTATGCACTTCCTCACCTCCCCCTTCCTCCATTCACCACTGCAACTCACCCCAATCTTTATGTAGTGTGAATGAGAGCAGTAAGGGTGGTAAGTCAGCTTCCCCAATTCTCAGCACACAGCCTCAAATGCATGCCAGTGCCACTCGTGATGCATCTGCTTAATAGTCACCCTCACTGAATGCACTGTATCCATCGGATGCACACATGCGTTACAGCCACTCATAGGTCTGTTGTGCCCCCTTGCAAGAGAAGAGAGTGCAAAATATAAGGGAGAGGGAGAGGACCGGAGGTGGACTCCCACAGATCGTGGAGCTCACAAATGCCAAATAGGAAGCTTTCGACATAAGTGGCATATCAGCGTCCCTGACCATGGAAGATGGAGAGACTGGGACTTCGTTGCTGCAGGGTGACAGAATTAATCTCTACAACCCACATCTCCTACAAGATTAAGTCATCTTGACTTGAATTCAGCACTGAAGGAAACATGATCACTGTAATCATGCAGAGTTGCAACATTTGTACATTCCCATAATTAAATCATATCCGTCTCTTCTCTCCTCCAGGACCATCATGCGAAGAACAGCCCAGAGATAATGAGGATTCCTCAGAGGAGCTCATTCCTTCTGAAAGTGCTCCATCACAGGACACATGCCAACCAGGCCCCAGCGCAGATACGAGCCCTTCAGTGGGTCCTGTTAGACCGTTGGGTGGGATGTCACCTGGTGATTCGCATTTCATAAGTGAGCAAGAGCAGATAGTGGTGGTGGGGACAGCTGTGGAGAGTCCTCATCGGAGGGCGCACTCTTCTCCAAACTCGGCTCAGCTGAACATAGATGCTAAACCCCGGGGGCTATCAATGAAAAGGAGAATGATAGAGGGTCAGCAGCAAATTTGCAAGGCACACTTTCCACAATAGCACAGAGGATGGAGGAGTCCAGCTCAAGCATTTGTGGATTGATGTCACAGGCCATTGCGAGGATGTCTTCCATGGATAGAGTGGCCATGGCCCTGCAAATTATGGATGCCAACATTTCTGGCACCATGAACTGGATGACAGGTACATTAGCCATGGCCTTACAAGGCATCACTGATCTGCTCTATGTTACTCCCTCGCAGAGAGGTAGGAGTGATGTGCTACTGGCCCAGGAAAGGGATGATGTCTTAAGGGAACATGGAAGTGGGAACTCCACTCAAAATGTTCCCACATCTCACCTGTCACCCCCACCACAGTCAGTCCCCGACATGCTGCCTCCTCTTCCGATGACCGAGTCTGCCCCTGCACAGGTGCAGGTGGAGCAGTCTTTGGCGGGGCCCTCATGAGCTCCAACACCCAAAGGTCGTCGGCCGCAAGCATCTCAGAAGCCAGAGCAGGGATCTGAGCAGCCTGCCTCTACCTCTGCTGAAGCCACAGGGGTTGCACCACATAGGAGCGGTAGAGAAAGGAAGAGAAAGGCTGTGTAGTTCACTGAGGGTGCTCACATGGGTGTCTACGAAAATTTTGCCTTAGTAAGTTTCATTTATTTATTTATTCACATAGAATGTATTAATTTGCACCACTTTCCCATGTTGCCCACTCTTGCCTGGTGCATGGTAACTCGGGTTTTCAGTTGTTTGGTGATGAATGTGAAAACATGAATTGACTGAGACCAATTGGTGCAATGTGCAACAGGTGGATGGTTAGTTACAGGACTGCTTTGTCTCAGTGGTAAACAATTTTACAACACCAAGTTATAGTCCAACAAATTTATTTTTAATTCCACAAGCTTTCGGAGGCTTCCTCCTTCGTCAGGTGAACGGTGTGGAAATGACATTTTCGAATCCCTCGCATTTTAAAATCACAGAACAATGCCTGGTGATTACTGCCCGTTGCCAAGGCAATCACAGTGAGCAGACAGAAAGGTGTCACCTAAAAAGGCCACCGAATATACAAACCCCCCAAAAAATAGAGAGAGAGAGAGAAGGAAGACAGTCAATGACCCGTTATATTAAAAACAGATAACATTTGTTCGCTGGTGGGGTAACGTGTAGCGTGACATGAACCCAAGATCCCGGTTGAGGCTGTCCTCATGGGTGCGGAACTTGGCTATCAATTTCTGCTCGACGATTTTGCATTGTCGTGTGTCTCGAAGGCCGCCTTGGAGTATGCTTACCCGAAGGTCGGTGGCTGAATGTCCATGACTGCTGAAGTGTTCCCCGACAGGGAGAGAACCCTCCTGTTTGGCAATTGTTGCGCGGTGTCCGTTCATCCGTTGTCGCAGCGTCTGCATGGTCTCGCCAATGTACCATGCTCTGGGGCATCCTTTCCTGCAACGTATGAGGTAGACAACGTTGGCCGAGTCACAGGAGTATGAACCGTGCACCTGGTGGGTGGTGTCCTCTCGTGTGATGGTGGTATCTGTGTCGATGATCTGGCATGTCTTGCAGAGGTTACCGTGGCAGGGTTGTGTGGTGTCGTGGACGCTGTTCTCCTGAAGGCTGGGTAATTTGCTACGAACGATGGTTTGTTTGAGGTTGGGTGGCTGTTTAAAGGCGAGTAGTGGAGGTGTGGGGATGGCCATAGTGAGGTGTTCGTCATCATTGATGACATGTTGAAGGCTGCGGAGAACATGGCGTAGTTTCTCCGCTCTGGGGAAGTACTGGACGACGAAGGGTACTCTGTTGGTTGCGTCCCGTGTTAGTCTTCTGAGGAGGTCTACGCGATTTTTCGCTGTGGCACGTCGGAACTGTCGATCGATGAGTCGAGCATCATATCCCGTTCTTACTAGAGCGTCTTTCAGCGTCTGTAGGTGTCCATCGCGTTCCTCCTCGTCTGAGCAGACCCTGTGTATTCGCAGGGCCTGTCCATAGGGGATGGCCTCTTTGACGTGGTTGGGGTGGAAGCTGGAAAAGTGGAGCATCGTGAGGTTGTCCGTGGGCTTGCGGTAGAGTGAGGTGCTGAGGTGCCCGTCTTTGATGGAGATTCGTGTGTCCAAGAAAGAAACTGATTCTGAGGAGTAGTCCATGGTGAGCTTGATGGTGGGATGGAACTTGTTGATGTTATCGTGTAGTCTCTTTAGTGATTCCTCACCGTGGGTCCATAGAAAGAAAATGTCGTCGATGTATCTGGTGTATAGTGTTGGTTGGAGGTCCTGTGCAGTGAAGAAGTCCTGCTCGAACTTGTGCATGAAAATGTTGGCGTATTGGGGTGCGAATTTGGTCCCTATGGCTGTTCCGTGTGTTTGGGTAAAGAACTGGTTGTTGAAGGTGAAGACATTGTAATCCAGGATGAAGCGGATGAGTTGTAGGATGGCGTCTGGAGATTGGCTGTTGTTGGTGTTGAGTATTGATGCTGTCGCAGCGATGCCGTCATCGTGGGGGATACTGGTGTAGAGTGCCGAGACGTCCATCGTGGTGAGAAGTGTTCCTGGTTCAACAGGTCCGTGGGTACTGAGTTTTTGTAGAAAGTCTGTAGTGTCGCGACAGAAGCTGGGGGTTCCCTGTACGATGGGTTTCAGGATGCCCTCGATGTATCCAGAGAGGTTCTCACACAGGGTTCCATTGCCTGATACGATAGGACGTCCGGGTGTGTTGGCTTTGTGTATCTTTGGGAGGCAGTAGAAGTCTCCCACGCGGGGAGTACGTGGGATGAGAGTGCGTAGGATGTTTTGAAGGTCTGGATCGAAGGTCTTGATCAGTTTGTTGAGCTGATGGGTGTGTTCTTTGGTCGGGTCTGTGGGTAACCGTCTGTAGTGTTCCTGGTTGTCCAGTTGTCGGTATGCTTCTTTGCAATAGTCCGTTCTGTTCTGTATGACGATGGCTCCTCCTTTGTCCGCTGGTTTGATGACGATGTTGCGGTTGGTCTTGAGAGCGTTGATGGCGTTGCGTTGTGCTCGGGTGACATTCTGGACTGTCTTCCGAGTGCGGCTGATGAATCTGGCATAGACACATTTCCTGACAGCTTGAGCATACATGTCAAGCTGAGGGCGGCGACCCTCTGGAGGAGTCCAGTGAGACTCTTTCCTCTTCGGTTGCTGTACCGCGGATCCCTCTGTCTGCTGTTCCGGATCGTTGATTGTCTCATTGGGTTCGCTGCTGAAATGTTGATTGTCTCAGTGGGGTTGAGTGGGGGAGAGGGGGTGGGGGATGTGATAGATATTTTGGTCCATGAGTGACTAACTTAACCTTCCAGCTATTAAGGCATCGCGAGCAGCAATGTGAGCGGAATGTCTGGCGTTGGGTGCCCCATCATCTTTGTCCTCTTCCTCCTCCTCCTCGTCCTCCTCCTCCACTCCATTGGAATTCTCATCAGATGAGGAGTGCTGAGTGGCTTGTTCCTCCTTCACCTCTAGGCCTCACTGCTGCGCTATGTTGTGCAGAACACAGCACACCACAATTATCCCAGAGACCCTCACTGGCGAGTAGTGAAGGGCGCCTCCTGACCTGTCCAGGCACCTGAAGCGCATCTTGAGCACGTCAGTGGCTTGCTCGATGACACATCTGGTTGAATTTTGGCTGATATTGTAGCGCTCCTGGTGTGATCAGCCAAGTTTGAAGGGGGTATCCTTTGTCACCCAGCAACAACCCCTTAAAGGTGGTTCCAGGTAAAACAGGTCAGGGATGTTTGACTGCCGCAGTATGAAAGCATCATGACAACTCCCAAGGAATCCGGTGCAGACCTGCATGAACCTCTTCTTGTGGATGCACACCAGCTGAACATCGATGGAACGAAATCCCTTGCGGTTGATGAATGTTTCTGGTTGATCTGGAGGTGCTTGGATTGCCACATGTGTGCAATCGATGGCACCCTGTACCTGTGGGAAGCCAGCCAGAGATGCGAAACTGAGTGCCCGCTCATTCTAGCTATTGTCATCACAGGGGGAGTTTATATACCTCCCAACCCTGGCAAACAGTCCGTCAGTCACCTGCCTTATGCATTTATGTGCAACTGACTGCGAGACCCTCGTTATGTCTCCAGTAACGCCCTGGAAGGAACCAGAGGCAAAAAATTGAGGGCGGTGGTGACTTTCACAGTCACTGGTGATACGTGGCCACCAGGTCCAGCAAGGAGCAGCTCTTCTTCTAGGAGGCTGCAGATGTCTGCGACCACCTGACGTAACAATCTCAGCCTTCGGAAGCACTGCTCTTCCGAGAGGTCAGGGAAGCTGAGCCTTTGTCTGTACGCCCTGTTACATGGGTAGTGCCTCCTGTGAGCTCAACCCCTCTTGCTCCCCCCTCTGTTGCTCCCCCCTCTGTTGCTCCACCTGCAGCTCCCTCCACAGCTCTCCCTCGTTGCTGATGATGCTGTTTGTCTTCTCGGCCGAAGTTCAATCTAAAGCAGCCGTGGTGCCTCCCATCCTGATGTCCTCTGTGTAAACACCTCCAAACTGTACAAATAGTTCTCTCGCAACAAGTACTCTCACTGAACAGTTTCCCAGAGGGAATTGAGAAAGCAGCCGTGAGCACTGAGCCTGCATTCATACCGGGACACCTGACCTTTAACCACCCCTATGGAGTGCCGCTCAATCTTGCCTCCGTTTTAATGCCAAGTTTCCCGAACCCAGGGAAACCTGTGCAGGAGGTGTTAATTTCAAATCGCTGCCAAAGTCTCATGAAAGGACCCTCAATTAAATATTATAATTACAGAACCACCTCTCCAGAGCAGGCTACTCGGATGCACCCGTTGTGGTTAAACGGGAAGTAGGCGCGATTACGACGGGTTGGGGTTGGGTTATGGATTTTTGCCAATTTAACCCTGACTCTCTTCTGCCCGTCATAGGGGGTTAAAATTCTCCCCATAGAGTACAAAAGCAAGGAAGTTATGCTAAACATTTATAAATCACTAGTTAGGCCCCAGTTGGAGTATTGTGTCCAATTCTGGACACCACACTTTAGGAAGGATGTCAAGGCCTTGGAGAGGGTGCAGAGGAAATTTACTAGAATGAAAGACTTCAGTTATATGGAGAGACTGGAGAAACTGCGGTTGTTCTCCTTAGAACAGAGAAGGTTAACGGGAGATTTGATAGAGGTGTTCAAAATCATGATGGAATAAATAAGGAGAAACTGTTTCCAGTGGCAGAAGGGTCGGGAACCAGAGGACACAGATTTAAGGTAATTGGCAAAAGAACCGGAGGCGAAATGAAGATAATTTTTTTTACCCAGCGAGTTGTAATGATCTGGAATGCACTGCCTGAAAGGGTGGTGGAAGCAGATTTAATAATAACTTTCAAAAGGGAATTGGATAAATGCTTAATGGGGAAAAATTTGCAGGGCTATGGGGAATGGGCAGGGGAGTGGGACTAATTGGATAGATCTTTCAAAGAGGCACGATGGGCCGAATGGCCTCTTTCTGTGCTGTTTCATTTTATGATTCTATGATTGTGAAATACCTAGAGAAGTATGAAGTCATCAGGGCAAGTCAGCATGCCTTTATGGAGGAAGGGAGGGGGGAAAACTACAGGCTTGACAAACCTGTTAGAATTATTTGAAGAGGTATCGGAGCTTGTGGATAAACAGAACTCCATGAACATTGTTTATCTAGATTTCAGCAAGGTATTTGATACAGGAGATCAGTCCATAAGGCAGTTACAATGGATCTCTGTCAGAGTTGTGGGATGTGACTAGTGGGGTGCCACAAGGATCAGTGCTTGCTCCTTTGCTATTCTTGTTGTACATCAATCATTTGGAAGTGGGAGTGGAGACAAAACTGTCACAATTTGCTGATTGCACCAAAGTGGAAGAGAGGTGCAAACATATCAAGAGCATGCTGTCAGGTACAGAGGAACCTAGATGGATTGGAAAGTTGGTCCGAGAACTGACAAATGAGATTCAATATTAACAATTGGAACATAAGAACAATAGGAATATAGGAACTGGAGTAAGGCATTCAGCCCCTCGCCCATTCAATTTTTTTTTATTTGTTCATGGGATGTGGGCGTCGCTGGCAAGGCCAGCATTTATTGCCCATCCTTAATTGCACTTGAGAAGGTGGTGGTGAGCCGCCGCCTTGAACTGCTGTAGTCGTGTGGTGAAGGTTCTCCCACAGATCATGGTTGATCTGTATCTCAACTCCATTTATACGCCTTGGTTCCATATCCCTTAACACCATTGCCTAACAAAAATCTATCAATCTCAATTCTGAAATTTTCAATTGACGTATACCGCAACAGCTTTTTGGGGGCGAGAGTTCCAGATTTCCACTGCCCTTTGTGTGAAGACGTGCTTCCTGACATCACCCCTAGCTCTAATTTTAAGGTTATGTTCCCTTGTTCTGGACTCCACCAACAAAGAAAATAATTTCTTCCTATCTACCCTATCAACTCCTTTAATCGTCTTAAATTGCAAAAAGATTAGACTAAAGAATAAAAATAAACATTAGAACTGTAAAATAAATTATTTTAGTCTACAAGATACAGCTCAAGAAAAGGCTTCAGGGGTAATGATGGACAACTTGAAGAAACCGCCCGCATAGTGTACAGCAGTAGTAAAAAAGGCAAATGTGATCTTGGGTTGTATACTGCACAGAATAGTACACACTACAGGATGTGATACTGAGCCTACACAGGATATTAGTTTGTCTCGTCTGTGTGAAACTCTGGTTGCCGTGCTACAGGAAGGATATTGCTGCAATAAAAAAAAGTTGCAGCAAAGGTCTACTCATCTGATACCTGGGGGGGGGGGGTCATTTTAACCCCCAAGAACGGGTGGACTTTGGGCAGGTGGGTAGTAAAAATTGTTGATTTAATCAGCAGGACCGCAACCCGGCTCCAACGCGTCCACTTCCGGGTATAACCCAAGCGCGTTTGGATGCGTGCGTGCATCCGAAGCCCGGAAGTCGCATCCCCTATTAATGCCAGCGGCCAGCTTGTTAAAGGGGCCGTGTAAGTAATTTAAACAGTTGAGATACTTATATTTTTGTGGATTCTGAACCTGAAACAAATTTGACTTTACCTGCACGTGTTTCCCACGGCTTCTCAAACTCACTATTGAAACGGAAGCAAGATTCATGCAGAAGTTGATTTGGCCCTTTAAACCTGTGATTGACACATCTCAAGAAAAGCTCAGGGATTGCAGCTGGTCTCTCAGTTCTCTCAGGCAAATGTTTGACTGAGAGTTCTTTGTGTTGTGTCTCCATTCACTCTTCCCGCCATTCCTCATTTAAGCAAAATAAACTGAAAATAATCAATTGTTAACATTCTGAATCAATGTTGAGTGCATGCACAAACTTATATTTTTAAGAATGATGACAACATTTGAAATATTGGAAGATTCTGCAGTCAAGTTACTTGAAAGAATCATAACATTTTCTAAGAACTTGGCTGTTTTGCTAATAAAAATTATAGAACTCCAAATGTGTTTCCAATTCTTGTCAATTATTTGCCTTTGCGTGGTCCATCCTGTCCCTTCTTTTTCTGGTTTTCTCTCTCTTCCTTTTTGGCAATGGGCTTTCCATTGGTATTTATTACAAGCTCAGACTCCCACAACTATTTGGATTGTGTTTCTTTCCATTTCCAGTAAATACTTCATCCCTTTCTCTAATTTTCTCTTTCTCTGTCAATCTTTGATTGAATTCACATTTCCCATGTGCAGCGGAATATAACTGCAAGGGACATTCATTATGGTTTTCATCTGTTAATGCTAATGCTAGTACTGGTGCTGTTAGGAAGTTCAAAAAATTAATGTTAGTTATATTGCACTGATCATGAAATCGCTTCTCTCCTCCATCTCATCATCTTTCTCTCCCTCTCGCCTTCTCCAGCTCCCTCTCTATTCCTTGCCTCCTCTTTCATTTTCCCTCTCTCCTCTCCCTTACCACCCTCCTCTCCCCTCATCTCTCCCTCACCCCACCCCTCCTCTGTCCTCACCCTCAGGGCTTCAGCTCTCCCCTCCCCATTCCTCCCCCTTGCTGCCTCTCTCTTTCCGACCCTCCCTCTCCCCCTCACTCAGTCTGCTTTCACTATTCTCACCCTTGTAACATAAGGGTGAACTGTATGACATATCACAAGCGTTGACAGCAGCTAACTGTGTTCACAACACGCAAGACGCCTCAGGGCCACCAGCCGTTTGACTTGGCCGTCAGCCACAAGTACACTTGTTTACTCCCGAGTATATAACTATCGGGGACTTTCCAGACTCGGAGGACTTCACCGAGGACTGGGAGTGCATACGGTGCCTTGGAAAACTACAGGCTCAATTACCAGCCGTCGACTTCAGGGGTCCCCGACGGGCAGACGGACGTGAGAAGTAAAGGGAATTAGGGGTTACGGGGAGCGGGCAGGAAATTGGACATGAATTTAGATTTGAGGTTAGGATCAGATCAGCCATGATCTTATTGAATGGCGGAGCAGGCTCGAGGGGCCGATTGGCCTACTCCTGCTCCTATTTCTTATGTTCTTATGAGCTTGTGATTGATTGTTTGTTTGTCTGTTACAGTACTTGTATGTTATAAGTGTTACAATAAAGTAGGACCTTTTACTTTCGCCTGTGTACTATATTGTCTCAGATCCGGAACCTGTGTTTAAAACAAAACACGACAACCCTCTCCCTTCCTTTTACCCCTCCCCTGCCTGTCTTAGTTCAAATATCTCCCTTGGTTAACGTGAAAAGTTGCATTGGCTTTGACTCTCCATGTGCAATGCCATGGGAGATCAACTAGCAGAAACTGCAACCAATGGAAAGAAGTCTCTCCCCCACATCACCCCCACTGCATCACTTTCTACATCCCCTGGTAGGATAATAAACATTGCCCCCGCTCAACTGAGCAAAAAAAAAAATCAAAGTCAAAACCCACCCACTGAGCAAAGATTGGGAACCAAGCCAATGAGTAAATATCCAGAAACAACCCTTCACAAAATGACCAAAAGGCCAAATGCATCCCACAGCATACCACCACAAACACACAGCAAAAATTCCAAGTTAGGACAACAAACCTTCTCCTCCCCACCACTGAGCAGAAATTCTGGCACAGGATCACAAGCTCTCATTCATCCTCAATCACCCCTATCTCAGAAATTGCTGGTTAGTATATTAAACCAGCATACTCCCATGGTCGAGACCCCCTGCTCCATGGTCGAGATCTCCCCCATAGTCAAGACCCCCCACAATGGCCGCCTCCAGCATCAGACCCCCCCCTTCCCATGTCCTCCACTGTCCACGATCTCTCCCTCCCTCCTCTCCGATTCCCAGCTGTTTTCCCTCCCGCCAGCCGCCAGCCTGTCACACGGGAAACCCGGAAGTGAAATCAATTGTCTTCAATTGAATTGCAATCGCGGATTCTAGCACGGTCACTTGACTTCCAGGTTTCACACGTCATAATCTTCCCACCCATTCAATTCCCAGTTCCATGCTAAAATCATGCCCCTGGTATCAGATACCTAAAGCACAAGGAAACACTACAGAAACTAAGTTTGTTTACACTAGAGGAGAGAAGACTAAGAGAGGATTTCGCTAAGGTACTGGCCCAGAGAACAATAACAAGGGAGCAGGGATGAAGCTCAGAAGTGGGAATGTGAATGGACAGATCGGATATAACCATTTCATACAGAGGGTGGCGAATGTTTGGAATGGGCTGCCTTGTGATTGAGGCTGAAAACATCAGTAATTTTAAGAGGGAGTTGGACAGGCAGTTCTAAGGAAATCAATTTAAGTATATTAAGTAGTGTGCTGCTTTTGAACTCTGGGGCTGGGTAGATGGAACAAAATGGTCATTTCCAGTCTTGTACATTCTTATGCTCCTATGTACCACCCATTTTTTCCCATTGTTCTGGTATTGATAGCAATAAAATGAAAGAAAGAGTGAAAGAGAAAAAAGATGAAATAAAACTGTTTACTTCGTCTCAATTTTCAAACTACATTTTTTCAACCCTAATTTGTACTGCCAAAAGCTGCCTAATATCTATTCTTAAAAAAAACAACTCGAATCATTCCAACAGGCTTGGAGACTTATCTTCGGTGGGCCAGGACTTCAACGGTGAATTTTAGTGGCGCTCATTGTAGGTTACAAAAATGTTCCTTGCAAGC
The DNA here is from genome assembly GCF_035084215.1 of Heptranchias perlo. Classification (NCBI taxonomy): domain Eukaryota; kingdom Metazoa; phylum Chordata; class Chondrichthyes; order Hexanchiformes; family Hexanchidae; genus Heptranchias; species Heptranchias perlo. The sequence continues at coordinate 94,552,345 of NC_090327.1, forward strand.
CGACCTAGACTTCCCTCCCAGAGTTTCCAACCTATCTGGACTATCAGTGATATATATACATCTAATTAGACACTGTGAGACAGACATTTAATGTTGTGGTTACTGCAGGAATGAAAATTGCACAATGTGGTTACTATAATGATTTTCACATTGTGGTTACTATACTGACCACTGAGAGGAAAACCTAGGCCACTATTTTTTTTATTCGTTCATGGGATGTGGGCGTCACTGGCAAGGCCAGCATTTATTTCCTATCCCTAATTGCCCTTAAGAAGGTGGTGGTGAGCCACTTCCTTGAACCACTGCAGTCCGTGTGGTGAAGGTTCTCCAACAGTGCTGTTAGGAAGGGAGTTCCAGGATTTTGACCCAGCGACGATGAAGGAATGGCGATATATTTCCAAGTCGGGATGGTGTGTGACTTGGAGGGGAACGTGCAGGTGGTGATGTTCCCATGTGCCAGCTGCTCTTGTCCTTCTAGGTGGTAGAGGTGACGGGTTTGGGAGGTGCTGTCAAAGAAGTCTTGGCGAGTTGCTGCAGTGCATCCTGTGGTGCGCAGTGGTGAAGGGAGTGAATGTTTAGGGTGGTGGATGGTGTGCCAATAAAGTGGGCTGCCTTGTCGTGGATGGTGTCGAGCTTCTTGAGTGTTGTTGGAGCTGCACTCATCCAGGCAAGTGGAGAGTATTCCATCACACTCCTGACTTGTGCCTTGTAGATGGTGTAAAGGCTTTGGGAAGTCAGGAGGTGAGTCACTCGCCGCAGAATACCCAGCCTCCAACCTGCTCTTGTAGCCACAGTATTTATATGGCTGGTCCAGTTAAGTTTCTGGTCAATGGTGACCCCCAGGATGTTGATGGTTGGGGATTCGGCGATGGTATTGCCGTTGAATGTCAAGGGGAGGTGGTTAGATTCTCTCTTGTTGGAGATGGTCATTGCCTGGCACTTGTCTGGCACAAATGTTACTTGCCACTTATCAACCCAAGCCTGGATGTTGTCCAGGTCTTGCTGCATGCGGGCACAGACGGCTTCATTATCTGAGGGGTTGCGAATGGAACTGAACACTGTGCAATCATCAGAGAAAATCCCCATTTCTGACTTTATGATGGAGGGAAGGTCATTGATGAAGCAGCTGAAGATGGTTGGGCCTAGGACACTGCCCTGAGGAGCTCCTGCAGCAATGTCCTGGGCTGAGATGATTGGCTTCAACAACCACTACCATCTTCCTTTGTGCTAAGTATGACTCCAGCCACTGGAGAGTTTTCTCCCTGATTCCCATTGTCTTCAATTTTACTAGGGCTCCTTGGTGCCACACTCGGTCAAATGCTGCCTTGATGTCAAGGACAGTCACTCTCACCTCACCTCTGGAATTCAGCTCTTTTGTCCATGTTTGGACCAAGGCTATAATGAGGTCTGGAGCCATATGGTCCTGGCGGAACCCAAACTGAGCATCATTGAGCAGGTTATTGGTGAGTAAGTGCCGCTTACCACTGTCGACGACACCTTCCATCACTTTGCTGATGATTGAGAGTAGACTGATGGGGTGGTAATTGGCTGGATTGGATTTTTCCTGCTTTTTGTGGACAGGACATACCTGGGCAATTTTCCACATTGTTGGGTATATAAAAGTGTCGCAGCTGTACTGGAACAGCTTGGCGAGAGGTGCGGCTAGTTCCGGAGCACAAGCCTTCAGTATTACAGCCGGGATGTTGTCAGGGCCCATAGCCTTTGTTGTATCCAGTGCACTCAGCCGTTTCTTGATATCACATGGAGTGAATCTAATTGGCTGAAGACTGACTTCTGTGATGGTGGGGCTATCGGGAGGAGGCTGAGATGGATCATCCACTCGGCACTTCTGGCTGAAGATGGTTGCAAACGCTTCAGCCTTGTCTTCTGCACTCACGTGCTGAACTCCGCCATCATTGAGGATGGGGATGTTTACAGAGCCTCCTCCTCCTGTTAGATGTTTAATTGTCGACCACCATTCACGAATGGATGTGGCAGGACTGCAGAGCTTTGATCTGATCCGTTGGTTGTAGAATCGCTTAGCTCTGTCTGTAGCATGTTGCTTCCACTGTAGCCACTGGTAGATTTGTGAGGACGAGGTCAAGTAGGTTTTTCCCTCGTGTTAGTTCGCTCACCACCTGCTGCACGCCCAGTCTGGCAGCTATGTCCTTCAGGACTCGGTCAGCTCGGTCAGTAGTGGTGCTACCGAGCCACTCTTGGTGATGGACATTGAAGTCCTCCACCCAGAGTACATTTTGTGCCCTTGCTACCCTCAGTGCGTCCTCCAAGTGGTGCTCAACATGGAGGAGGACTGATTCATTATCTGAGGGAGGGCGGTAGGTGGTAATCAGCAGGAGGTTTCCTTGCCCATGTTTGACCTGATGCCATGAGATTTCATGGGGTCCAGAGTCATTGTTGAGGACTCCCAGGCCACTCCCTCCTGACTGTATATCACTGTACCGCCACCTCTGGTGGGTCTGTCCTGCCGGTGGGACATGACATACCCAGGGATGGTGATGGAAGAGTCTGGGATGTTGGCTGAAAGGTATGATTCTGTGAGTATGGCTATGTCAGGCTGTTGTTTGACTAGTCTGTGGGACAGCTCTCCCAATTTTGGCACAAGTCCCCAGATGTTAGTGAGGAGGACTTTGAAGGGTCGAACTGGGCTTGGTTTGCCTTTGACTTGTCCGGTGCCTAGTGGTCCGATGCCGAGTGGTCCGTCCGATTTTATTCTTATTGTGTCTTTCTGTAGTGAGATTGTACAACTTAGTAGCTTGCTAGACCATTTCAGAGGGCGATTAAGAATCAACCACTTTGCTGTGGGTCTGGAGTCACATATAGGCCAGACTGGGTAAGGATGGCAGGTTTCCTTCCCTAAAGGACATTAGTGAACCATTGTTGAGAGAAGAAGCTGTCACTGTACTAGAAAACAGTAAATTGTATGTGCGAGTTACTGCAAGTAGATAGAGAGAGCATCCCTTTTATTTATTCTCTCGTAAGGTGTGCATTAAATAAAACTATTAGTGTTGGTTCATGGTTCATTTTTAACCTTCAACCTTTCATAAAAGCATTTGAATGTTCAAGCTAATTTCTTTTCCAGTTCACCTTTTGGCACTGGAGTAAGTTAACACAGAAAGCCATTAAAGCAGACTGTATATTTCCATTCAAGAGACAATTGGAGTTTTTCTGGACAAAAAAGTTTTGAGGGATATAATGAGATGGTGGCAGGTGGGCTCCTCCTGTTCCTAAAAATTCATAACTCAATAGTTTTTTTTGTGACTCCCCTTTGAAAACAAACTAAAAAAATAACCTTCTGAGTTGTTTTGGTTTTCACTGAATCATATTTGGGTGACCTTGCAGTGCTCACTGAGGAAAGAACAGCCTTTTCTGATTTCAGTGACTTAAATTTTGCATGTTTTTCTGGAAATCTGCACAACATCTTTCTGACATTATACACAGTACAATAAGACAAGCACATGCATACAGTAGAACATATAGGGGTAGAACTTCCATGGAGTTCTCCTGATCTCCCACTGTTAACTTCAGCTGGAGATTGGCTGAAACCCTTCAGAATGGCGTGAACAGCCATTTGCGCTGTTTCTCCAGGTTTGCTGCCAAAATTATGGGCAGAGATTGGGAGAAGCCCCATGGAAATTCTACCCGATAAAATCAAAGTTCAGAGTACCTGTGGTCATCTTTTTAAAAATATTTTGAGCTAGTAAATGAAAGGCCTTGAAAATAAATATTTCATCTATGGAGAAGTGTTTAGGCTTTTAGATTTCAGAGGGTCTGAAATTTAGACATTGGAAAACCAAATCTAAATCAAAAGCTAAAGTTTGAATTTGAATACTCAAGTTGCAGCAAAGGTGATTTTCTGCAGGTCACCTTATGGGAGTTGAACCAACTAAAAGTGATGAATAAAATCCATCTCCTGGTTTGACTCATGTGCTGCATGGATGCTTCACACTTCCCCTTCTCCCACTACCAGAGGTCAACATAAAGTATCACCACAAAATTAATCTCCTTCTCCATTATCAGGTATTAAACACTTTAACAATTCTTTTCTCACTCCATCAAAAAGAAAAACTACATACTTACCAGTGGCTCACGACATCTTGAGGGAACCACGAGCAGGTAAGATTTTTTTCAAATTTACAAATTAATTTAAATGAAAATAAAAAAGCTTATGTCACAGCAGTTGCAGCCGCAGATGACTTCTCACCCAAAAAATCACCTTGATCTCAGAAAAACCAGTAGCAAGATAAGGGAAAAGGCAACCTGTATTTAGAGAGGGAGATTTTGTCTTCCTTTACTTCAGTAGTGTTTTTTTCCCTTCAACATTGACAACCAACTCAAGCTCCAAGGGTCGGAATTAGGCTAAATTTGCAAACATCCTCATCCTAATACAGTTTAGGGAGTGCTGCATTGTCAGGGGAGCTGTCTTTTGGATGAGGTGTTAAACCAAGATGTCTGCTACTCAAGTCGGCATAGAAGATCCCATGGCACTAATCAAAGTCAAACTGGGAAGTTCTCCCCGGTGTTCTGGCAATGGTAATATATTAAGGGGGTTTTAACTACAAATTCCACAGTATCACTCCCACTTCCTCAACACGTGGTTACCTTGTCATGCAAAGGTCTGACTACACTTCTTTATCCATGTGGTAAATTTATTCCTCAACCAACATCAGTACAAAAAAAGGAAATTATCCGGTTGTGTATCTCATTGCTGTTTTGAGGACCTTGTGTGCAAATTGGCTGTTGTATTTCCTTACGTTATAGCAGTTATTGGTTGGAATCCTAAGACTGCCTGACCTAATCCTACCACCTGTAAGGGTGATAAGTTTTGGTAGTTTGAAAGCAGACTGCCTTTAAATCAAATGTGATTTTTATTGGCAAGCATTTTGGAAATCCCTGCATAAGCGAACAGGAAAGCATTTTGAACTTATTACGGAACTGTGTCATACCAAAGTAAACTTAAAAAATTACCACGTGGATAAAGAAGTGTAGTCAGACAGTTGTGACCTTTGCATGACAAGATAACCATGTGTTGAGGAAGTGGGAGTAATACTGTGGAATTTGTAGTTAAAACCCCCTTAATATATTACCATTGCTTTCATTCACTCATTTTCACAATTTAACCACATACATTAAAAAAATCAGTAAGGTACAGAATAATTTATACTTTTCAGAATCTGCAAACTGCAAGCCAATGAGCCAATACTTCTTTAATGGTAAAAAAAAGAAACGCATTTCAATCACTTGAAGGAGTATTATTTATTTTAACATTTTATGTACAATTACACATCAATATGGAAGAGGCTTTGTCCTTACCCAATACCAAAATAGTGCTTAGAGTGCAAACATTTGAGCTAACTATAATTTTTTGACTTCATTCTCTAAAATGTATTTCCACATAAATTATGACCAACTTAACTTCTCAGTACTGAATGTTACTGGCAGCTTTGAAAATATTGAATGTGATCTCTAAACTTAAGCTGTGAATATACAATTTTATGAAGAACAAGTGGAGAATTGTAGGACATTTAAAATGTACGCTGTCACTGAGTAGAACAGATAATTATAATTCTGTTCCTTTCTTTTAATTTAATGCTAAAATGTTCCCTTAGTTCAGGTGATAGCTAAGCTACAGAACCTGAAGAGTGAATGCGTGGGATGGTCATTTATGAGTGTGCACCAGCCAGTGAATTTCCCAGATTGCAAATTATTTCTCGACAAACCCACAGCAATTACATTGCAGTCATTAATGCTGCACAGCAAATGATGTGTCAATGACATGGAGCCTATTAGCACTTGATGTCTGCACAGATAGGTATAGAAGTAGCTTGTGGTCTTCACACTAAACAATAACCACAATGAGGGATTGTGATTGTAACTATGTCTGTTTGTGGTTTCGAGTCACGTAACATATGTGGGGTAATTTGCATCCGCACAAAATCCCATCAATCACATACAGAATAACTTGCTCTTGAAATAAAGTTTCTCAGAATCTGAAAACTCGTACCAATATAGCAAGGTACTGCCAGAATCAAAACAGCCCTCAAACTAAGCAAAGCCACCCAAGTAATTAAAACCTCACATACTTCAAAATAAAAGACACGAGCGAGTGACTTCCAGGGTAGTAACCAAAGGGATATTTTCTTTCATTCATCAATGTTAAAAGGTCAACATGGGTATAAAATGGAAAAACCTGATTTACACTCCTGCTGACTTTTTATTAGGATAAGGAGGAAAATATTCCCCTCTTCTCTGGTAATTCATGTAAACTGTTGAAGGTTTGCTTTTTTCAGTTCACTATTCCATAATTATGTGGAGATGTCTGAGATTCCCTACTGATGCCACACATGGGGAATGATTTTAAAACAAAAGTAGGGTGTGCTGGAGGCGGGGGGGGGGGAATGGAAATTGGGATTTTTTTTGAGCGCGCAGGAATCCTGGCTCCAACCCGCCGAAGAACGCACACGACTCAGAGTCACAGTGTGCGCGTCATTCCCGAACCCAGACGATATTTAAAGCAGTAAATCAAGTACTTAAAGTACTTGAAATGTCCATAAATCCAATTAAGAATGATGGCAAGCGATTTTAATGCTGTCTCAACGTGTTTCCCGTGGTACCATGTGTAAGTAGTCGTGTTTCAGCAGGCCTTTGGACATTTAAATGCCTGTTTGACAGATGGGGATAAAAGGTCAGTTATTGCAGCAGGGCACTCAGTTCTCTCAGACAAACTTTTGGCTGGGAGATCTATGTGGTTAGCCTTGAAATGCTTGGTTTCCACTCAGATTTGTTCTGTTTACACATATTTACCAACTTTTCGGACCTCCTCAAACTGACACCATCAGGATGAGGGGCACAATGGCTACATTCAGCAGTACATCCAAGAAGGAGGAACATCACCATCCTCGCCAGGCACAGCGTGCACTTCCGCCACTTGCAGCTCCACAACAGAGATGCGCCACAGGGGCCTGCACAAGTGCAGAGAGGGGTACAACAGTGGGAGCGACGTCGCAGGAGGCACTACCCTCGTGAGAGGGTCTACAGTCTGATGGTGAGCTTCCTGGACCTTTCTGAGGAGCAGTGCCTATGAAGGCTCAGAGTGAGTCGCCAGGTGGTTGCAGACATCTGCGCGCTCCTTCATGCAGAGCTGCTCCCAGCTGGGCCTGGTGGCTTCGCATTGCCAGTCGCAGTTAAAATAACCACTGTCCTCAAATTCTTCACCTCCGGATCATTCCAGGGTGCCACCGGGGACATCGCCGGGGTCTCCCAGTCGTCTGCACACAAGTACATAAGACAGGTCACCGACGGTTTGTTTCGCAGGGCATCCCAATGTGTCAACTGCCCCATGGACGACCTCAGCCAGACAGAGAGGGCAGTGGGTTTCCATTCTGTGGCTGGCTTCCCGCAAGTACAAGGTGCAATCGATTGCACACATATAGCAATCCGAGCACCTCCACACGATCTAGGGCTGTTCATCAACAGAAAGGGGTATCACTCCATCAATGCACAGCTTGTTTGTGACTTACAAGGCTACGGACCAAGCGCTGGAAAGTGGAATTAGGCTGGGTGACTCATTTTTGGCTGGCACAGACACGATGGGCCGAATGGCCTCCTTCTATGCCGTAAATTTTCTATGATTCTATAACTGAAGCTGGTCCTCACTCTCCATCCAACCATATGCAGCTTCCAGTCGGGCTCACTGCAGTTAAGAGTAGGAGTCCTGGCTAATTATTTTTAGCTGTCTAGCTCTCACTGTTGAGGCCTGTTGGGAGAGCCCTCCCTGTTGTCCCAGTTGAGTTCAGTTAACTCAGCACAGACCAGGCATCCAACTCAGGACCTTTCTAGTCTGTGTGACTCATATAATCTTAATCTGAACAATCTAAACCATTCAAGGAGCTGAGGACCCATACTTTACTGAACTTCCTTATTCCACCATAAAATATGCTGGAACATTCATTATAATGAGAATGCTCTTTTCATTTCAAAAGTTGAACAGTTGACGCCATTATATGGTTAATCTGTCATTGACTCCATGTGTGTTTCAGTCATAGAATTAGTATTGTTTAATGGAATGTAAAAGAAATGTTTGGATAAATCATCTTTCTTCCACTTCATGCTGAACCCAAGGATTTTGCTGCTGTTACTAATGAACTGGGTTTGAAAATTGCAGATTGATAGGCAAAGATTTTTTTTTAAAACTGTTGCTAATATTATTGTAAACCTAGAAAGTGACTCCAGTGAGAAAAAAAATCTATTTGGGCACTATTTAGGTAACAGTGCATGCAAAGGTAGCTATTTCTCATGGATTAATTACACCGGGTTGTTGGCCACAATACAAGGTTGAGCGTTTAATGGGTCTAGACATGCTGAAACCTAGACAAACAAACACTTTTGTTACACTAATGCTGTCGGATTACGGGCACTTTGTTAATAAGATCATTGAATTTAGCTCTTTTGATGCACCGTTGATGTGGACAGCAACCTATTTACAGGAAAGCATGTGAAGTGGCAATTAGTTGTTGTCTAGTTTGGCTGGTTTGATGACAGCTTCACTAGATCAGATGCTGCAATGGCAGAAAATGGTTTAATTGTTACTTAGTCATCAAGATCAGGGAATTTATCAACACAATCTGAAAATTTGTCATTCAGATGGGCAGACAAAATTGTTAATGAATGATGGAAACTGGTTTGCAAACCAATTAGCAAATTTGTTTCATGACAATGTGAGAGTCTATTTGATTCCTGCTTCAAATAGACCTCAGGGTATTCCAGCAAGGATTTGCAGCTATTTTTTGATGGGTGACAAACTATGATTTTTTTTTGATGGGAGGCAACATCAACAAAAGATAAACCACATCTAAATGTTTTAAAATACATTTTGTTTCAAACAAACAATCTATGTACTACATGTTATAAATCAACAGCAAACCTAAAATTCTCAACTTCATATAAATAAGATGTGGAGATGCCGGTGATGGACTGGGGTTAACAATTGTAAACAATTTTACAACACCAAGTTATAGTCCAACGATTTTATTTTTAATCCCACAAGCTTGTGGGATTAAAAATAAAATCGTTGGACTATAACTTGGTGTTGTAAAATTGTTTACAATCATATAAATAAGATCAAGCAAAGGTTCAAGGACTTGTTTGAACTACTTGTGCATATCAGGGGTTTGACACCAGTTTTCAGCCACCTGATACATACTCAACATACTGTATATTTTTCATAACAGTTTAAATGTTGTAGTGTGTCACTATCAAGAAACAATCATCTATATTAAGATTTCTGATGCCAAATATGGGGGTAGAGTTTCCGTTTTGGGAGCAATCGGGAAATTGTGCCCAAAATGCATTTGAAATTGCACTGGTTAGGTTACGCTTCAAATTTCCACTAAAATTCATTTGCATAATCACAAATATAAACTCTTCTAGGAACCAGCACAATCGGGCAGTGTAATAGAACGTAATCGTTTCTTTTTTTCTTTCCATCACTAAAAATGACTTTAAAAACTATACTGAGCCATTTAATAGTTTCCTCGGTGTACACTTGTCAGTTTCTTAGCAAATTAAATATTTTTTGATATGAAAAAACTTTTAAACCATGCCTACTAGTGCTTGTGTGCCTAAGAAAATGAACTCAATTTGAAGAGGCTTCCCGAACCAACGCAATTGGCAGAATCTCACAATTTCGACCTGGGGGGCGTGGCCAGCTTTGTGGGCGGGGCCTAATTGAGGTGAATTAAATCTTGAAGCAGCGTAAAAGATCGCCAAAAACACAAGCGTCAGTGGTTTTGGGCGTAACTCAACCAACTTTTAAATTCTCTGATCTTTTGCATTGATTCGACCGATTCTGCTTGGATTGCACAGGAATCTGGGCATAAAACTAGTGAAAACATCCCCCCCGCCACCACCGTGATGTTTTCCTGTCACACTCTACTTCTTCCCCTCCCAGGCTAACGCATTCACGCTACTTTTGTTTATTCGAAGCCTGCGCAATAGCTTTTTGAAAACATTACGAATGTTGGCTTCTTTCAGGCCGTGCATTAGGCCCTTCACAGTATCTATGTCAAGGTTTTCAATTTTCCATTGTTTCAGAAGATGGAAAGTTTGAACTTGGCCTGCATTTGTCCTCTCAGCCCACTCCAAGTGTTCTGTGTTCATTTTCTTCCCAGGTAAACTCTCCAATAGTATTCTCAGCTGCTTAGAAGTCAGTTTCTGACGAGCGATAAATTTAAAGACTGCCTCATCGCAGAGCGCAATGTCTAAGGAGAATAAGAAAACTTATTGAGGATTATAATATCAATCAATCTCTTATATCAAATGTTTTCACTACAAAGTTGTGTTTGCAACTTTACCATTCTGGCTGCAGATCTTCAACTGATATCAGGAAACATAGCTATCCGTCTGCATGCAGAGTCAAATGGTGGTCCTGACAGCAATCAATGCTTTGCTCCCAGAGGCATGGGAAGCAAACAACCTTGTGAAAATGAGTATTGGATAAAATAACGGGGTCAATTTTAACTCAGAGTGGGATCAGTGTGAGGGGGGCCCGAAGTGGGCAGCACACCCAAAAGTTAGAAAGGACGTGAAACATGGTCGATTTTAACGGCCGGGCTTCATTTTAATAGTTCACATCTGTCTCCTGCCCGAAGCTGGCGGGAGGGGGATTCGGGGTGGGAGCTGGATGCTGCCAAGAACCCAAGGAAACGGTCCCCGGCATAAAGTGGGGGAGGGAGGGGGAGTTCCCAAACATATGCCGTTGTGAGGAGGGAGTGCGAAGGCAGGGGTAGAGGAGGCCCAAGGATTCCCTCCGAGGCCCGGAAGAGCATTCCTGCTCCTCCTGGCCCCCGAGGAATCCTCCTAAAGAGTAAAGCATTACCCTTACCTTGGCATCATCTGACCACTCTGCTGCCTCTCATTAGGCTTCTCTGGCGGGTTTGCCACCAGGTGGGCCTCCCCCTGAGTTCTTGTTAAAATAGCGTTGCAGAATCGATACCTTCATCGGGCCATGACTTTTACATTTCAGTTAATTGGAGCCTCGGCCAATTTGAAAGTCAGCGAGGAAAAAATGGCACTGGACGGGAATGAAGCGACCATGGCTGGTAAGTTGACTCAACGAGTTTAACCCTTCCCATGCAACGTTCCCGCCAAGCGGGACGGTTAAAGTTGACCCCAATTGAGGATCTCAATTAGATGGACAGTTTTCAAGGATTAAGCGATGGATCACGCAACATGTTTTTTTTAACAAATTGGACAACTGACTTTTTGAGTCTTTCTAGCCTTTTATGGTGTTTTTTTTTAATAAAACAAAACTTGCAAATCCTGTTTGGAGACCTGACCGAATATAAATGTAAATTGGCCATCTTTTCTGTTAGAAAGTGAAAATTTGTGGTAACGCATCACATACGTTGCATTCTTCTGTCAGTATTTTGTATCGCGGTGGACTAGCAAATATGTCAACTAAAGTTACATTTTGTTGGCCGTGACACATATTTTATGATGGACCAGTTCATTTTAAATTAAATAGTTATCTAACTTGACATTTAACAGTTTCAGTTGTATCTAAGTGGACCATCAACTCTTTAATAAGCTTCTTCTGAAATAAATGAAGACTAAAACAAATTGACAATGTTTCTAATCATAAAACTACCCAGAAGAGGACATTTTATACAGTGCTGTTTTATACGCATGTATGTAGACAAATATTTACCTTTCTTTATTGGTGGGTCAAAACACTCTAAGCTTGATGCATCTCTGTTCTGACATGGCTGGCACACATTATCTTGAAATGCATCTCCTTGAAGATCCTGTTTCAAACCAAGCATTGTGCAATTTGTGTGCTTTTGACAGGGTTGTATGGCAGACCTATTAGCTGAGAAGAAGCCCCTTGGACACTTCATGCACTCTGTATTGACATAGGATGTTCCTGGAGTGACAAAAGGGGAGGGTGTATCATAACTATACAGGCAAGAACCACAATCCCTTCAATAACTAACTATCTTAAATGCACAACCTTTAATGAAGCAATATAAATAGCTTGTAGTGTCCAGTAATCCTGGTGTTGGTTTTCATCATGTTCTGTATACAATATTTAAGGCCTATCCACATGTGGTTTAAGAACAGAGGGGCTTAAATTCGATAAAGCCCGATACCGGGCGTAGGGGATTGCGATGTGCAGTTAGCCCGTGCCCGGTGTTAGTGATGCAGGCAGCACTCGAGATTCATGCTGCATCCTCATTACCATGATTCTCACATGCAGCCAGCACTACCCCTACCAGGACACTCACTGACACACTTCCCTTTGTTTTGCAGGAGAAGGTGGTGCATAACAGCCAGCAGACCGAAAGACCCGAGGGAGAACAAGCGCGTCTATGTCCTCACCCCCCTGGAGGAGACCGTGCTATGAATCATTGGGCAGGAAGTCGATGTGACCGTGGCCACTGGCAGCGCTGGAGGTCCTGACGAAAGGGGTCTCTGCATACCTAATCCTCCTTCTCGTTTCCCACAATACCCTCATCCCACAATCTTTTCTGACGCACGTGCTGCAGATGGTGTCAGCACACACATCTTATTCACTCCTATCCCCACTCCACATCTCAACCTGTCTCCCTTTGTCATTGCAGGTACCCAGAACTGGAGCCGGCACCGTCCGAGGTGGAGGACGAGGAGGAGGACACTGATAAGGAAGCCACACCATCACTTGATCTGACACTCGCATCCACCAGCTCAGATACTGACACTGCGCGTCATTTAGAGGCTAGGTTAGAGGAGGGATTTGCACATGGTGAGACACCGAGCACAAGTGTGCAGGAGCCAAGGCGGGGGGGGAACGGATAGCTAGCTGGAGGACGAGGTCGGACAATGGATCTGCTGCCGAGGCATCAGATGATGATTTCGATGGGCCAGGGTACAGAAGACGGTTGATGGTCATACACAGCCAAATGCTTGGTACACTGGAATTACACACAATGTCAAGGGGCATGGAGGAGTTGACCTCGAACTTGGTGCCGGGCTTTGAGCAGAGCTTGGAGCCCATCCTTACCCACACGGAACGGGTGGTCACCTCCATCCACATACCTGTGGAACCCACCATGATGCAGCGTTTGATGACCGACGCCGTGGCTTCCATTGCAGCACAGACAGGTGTCATCATAGGTCTGCATGCTTCAGCTGAAGCTTAGACAGCTGCTATGGCAGCTCAAACTGATGATATGGCAGCTCAGATTGATTCTAAGGCAGCTCAGACGGCTGCTATGGCAGCTCAGGCTGATGATATGGCAGCTCAGACTGATGCTATGGCAGCTCAGGCTGATGATATGACAGCTCAGATGGCTGCTATGGCAGCTCAAACGGCTGCCTAGGAAGCTCAGACTGCTGCTATTGTGGCGGGTACCACCGTGGAACGGGGCTTCCAGGGCGTCACAGCACTCCAGCAATCTATTCTCCAGCTGATCACCAGGATTGCTGAGGCACCGCCACGTGCGAGTTGCAGAGGTATTGTGACAGTCGAACCTGCTGTCCTCTTTCCGGATGACAGGATTCCTGCTCCCACTGCTGTCATTCTGTCAGTGCCCTTGCTGTTGCCTAGCAGCCAGCTAAGCCAGACTGCTGCAGCCCATGCCAAGATGGTGCAGTCTGAAGCCAGGCCCTCCCAGCCCAGAGCTGCTCCAGGTCGTCCGCCATGGCCATCTTCACACTCCTCAATTGAAGATCAGCAGCCTTCCACCACCCATGCTCCAGCCACTGGGGAAGCACCTTGTAGAGCACTAGGAAAGGTAAAGGCACACGAACAACAGGCACTGAGGGAATTGGCAAGGGTGAATAGTCTAATCTTTGCTACTACAATTAATGTGTTACGTTATAAATTTGGATTTGAAGTCAGTTGGTGGTGGTTTTTATTTCTGTGATGCGCTGTGGGAGGAGGCAATGTGTAATCATATGGAGGGTGATTTGATGGTCATGAGGATGAGGACAAGTGAGGAGTGTAGGACTGTTGGTGACTTGGGAGATATTGTTGAGGTTACTGATATCGCTCATGAATAAGGTGAACACACGGAGCCCTGGCTGATAGGGCCTATGCACCTTGTTGTCTCCTTGACTCTTCCTCCACTTCCTCTTCTGTCTCCTCCTCCTCTTCCTCGTCCTCCTCTTCCTCTGCCTCTGGCTCAGGGTCTTGCCATATAGACGGTGGCAAGGGCTGTTCCCTCATAAGGGCGAGGTTGTGCAGCACACGATGAATCTTGACACCTGCACAGCGGAGTACTGCAGGGCTCCACCAGAACGGTCCAGGCAGCGGAAGCGTTGCTTTAGGAAGCCTACAGTGTGCTCGATGACGTTCCACGTGGCCGCATGGCTCTCATTGTAGGCCTGCTCTGCACGTGTGCGTGCTTGACTGACCGGTGTCATGAGACACCTCATGAGGGGATAGCCCTGGTCACCCAGTAGCCAGCTTTCAACTTGCCGAACCAATGCAAATATAGTTGGCACGTTGGACTGCTGCATAATGAAGGCGTCGTGACTGCTGCCAGGGAAGCGGGCATTGACCTGCATGATGTGCTGCGTGTGGTCGTACACCAGCTGCACATTGAGGGAGTGGAACCCCTTTCTGTTCATAAAGATGGCCGAGTTGAGATGTGGAGCACGCATGGCAATCTGTGTGCCATCAATGGCACCTTGCACCATGGGGAAGCCTGTAATGCGAGCAAACCCTCATGCTCGCTCATTCTGCTCCTCTCTGTCAAGAGGGAACGTGATGAATCTGTTGTGCAGCTCGTATAGTGCCTCCGTGACCTCCCTTATGCAGCAGTGCACTGCAAACTTCGAGATGTTGCACATATCACCAGCAGAGGCCTGAAAGGATCCAGAGCCGTAAAAGTTCAACACCATGGTTACCTCGACAGCCACAGAGAATGCTGTCCTTGCCCTGCTCTGAGGCTGTAGTTGTGGCTGCAGCAGTTGACAAATCTCCATCACAACTTCTTTGATGAACCGCAGCTGTCGGATGCACTGATCTTCGTTCATGTTGAAGCAAGATTATTGTTCCCTGAAGGCCCTCATGGGATATGGCCTCCTGCTCAGTGCTCTGCTCCTCCTTCTCCTCCTCTTCTCGCAGCTTGACCTGCTCTGCATGGCCTCTCTGCATGCTCCCAGTCGTGTTCTATGCCCAGCAGGAGCCCTAGCAGGCCACCCATGGTTGCCAGGAACCTTGTTTAGCACACTGTTGTAAATGACACCAACAGTAATGTAGGACCTACCTAACCACTCTTTACATACTAAAGCAACCCTATCCAAGTATAGGAAACTTCAACAAACATATACAATCGTACCAGCAGCCAATGGCATTAGTCCAGCCACTAACCTGCAACACCTGCATGATACCTTTAAATAGTGCTGGTAGAGGGTCTTCCAGGCCGTCTAAGACATGGTCAGCTGTTCGTGGTTAAGAAAGTTTGTTGGCTGGAGCGTTGAGTGCCAAAATGGTGTCTATCCCTTTAAATCAGCATTGCACACTGACCTATCGCATATTCTTCCTACTTTACATGATGCCGACATTCGTTATCTGTGCGTGCGCAAAAGTCTTTACCAAAATGGCGTCTGGCGCACGGCATGCTAGAAGTGTGCGCACGCATTCCAGATGCCATTTTGAGTCCTTAGGAGGCCACATAGCACCTGAAAAACGAGCGCTACATGGCCCAATTTCTAGCCCAGAGCTTCTTTTTTTTAAAAGAAGAAAAGGTGAAGCACCAAGGCCAGTAGTGAGGACACCATTAAGAAGCAAGATGAGGTAAATGAAGAAATAATGGTTAGATGGTGTCAAGTAGGAGGAAGGGATGACTGAGGGAGATAAGAAGTTGCATATTCTTGAGTAGGGGAAATAACGAGTAGGAGGCAATGAATCTTCGTTTCAGTACAGTAGGGATTCATAAAAGGCAGAATGTTTTTAGCTTAGAATAAATTAATTGCCAATTAGATTAATGATGGAAAAAGTAGTGAGGAGGTGGGTAGATATTTCAGGTGGACACCCTTCATCAGAATGCAGTTCTGGCAATGGGGTCTGTGCCTGTTTTTATTCCTTTCTCTGTTTTGAGACCGGCAGACCGACTGCATGTTTCCAATATTCTCTGTTTTCCTTTCCCAACCCCTGTATCTGTAGAGCTTTCTTTTAATTTTTTTTTCCTCATTGCCTTGTCTCTCCCCTTGTGTGAACCTCTCCCTTGTCTTTTCACCTTGTCAGCTATTTGCACATTCCATGATCTTTTATATTTGCTAACAGTTTTCTATTAAAAGGTTTTCAGGTCATCAACACATTAACTTTCTCTCTATAACAGGAGTCTTTGTCGTTTCTTTTTTCTTTCTCAACCTTACTTGTCTTTCAGTTTTCAGTTCTGACAAAAGGTTATACCTGAAACATTAACCAGCCTTTTCACTTTACAGTTGACTGACCTGATGTGTATTTCTAACATTTTCTGATGTTGTTTCAGATTTACAACATTGGTAATTATTTTTCTTTTTTTTAGTAATATCCATTTTTCTGACTTAGGCCATCTATTATAGCATTCACACTGGTAGGAGATGTTCATCATGTGAATCACATAAAATTTTGATTAAGATTAGGTAACACAAGATACTAGAGAATGACAAACTCTAAAACAGTATGAGATTTTATCTTTGCTGTTGGTAATGATGAATTATATTTTCACTCCGTCCAGTGCTGATGGCAGGGAAGTTTTGCTGGAACTCAGAGAAGAAAGTGAGTCAGTGGCACTGTAGACTCCATCTGACTCCCCTTTCAATGGTTTGATGCTAAGATTTGTGGGGACACAACCAATAACAAGTTAAATTTATATAGTATCTTTAATGTAGAAAAATGTCCTAAAATACTTTATAAAATGGTGATTGGGAGCAAGTGATTAGGAAATGGGATGGAAAGCTTAGGTGAAAAGATGAGTTTCGAGAAGAATTTTAAAGGAGGAAAGAGAGACAATGAAGTGAAGAGGTCTGGAGAAAGAGTTCCAAAATGTGGGACCAATGTGACTGAACGCTGTAGCAGCAATAATTGGGTGAAAGGAAGATGAATAGAAAGCCCGAATCCAAGGGGCAGAGTATTCAAGAGATCGGTACAGTAAGGAACATAGGAACATAGGAACAGGAGTAGGCCATTCAGCCTCTCGTGCCTGCTCCGCCATTTGATAAGATCATGGCTGATCTGTGATCTAACTCCATATACCTGCCTTTGGCCCATATCCCTTAATACCTTTGGTTGCCAAAAAGCTATCTATCTCAGATTTAAATTTCGCAATTGAGCTAGTATCAATTGCCATTTACGGAAGAGAGTTCCAAACTTCTGCAACCCTTTGTGTGTAGAAATGTTTTCTAATCTTGCTCCTGAAAGGTCTGGCTCTAATTTTTAGACTGTGCCCCTACTCCTAGAATCCCCAACCAGCGGTAAAATAGTTTCTCACTATCCACCCTATCTGTTCCCCTTAATATCTTATAAACTTCGATCAGATCACCCCTTAACCTTCGAAACGCTGGAGAATACAACCCCAATTTGTGTAATCTCTCCTCGTAACTTAACCCTTGAAGTCCGGGTATCACTCTAGTAAACCTACGCTGCACTCCCTCCAAGGCCAATATGTCCTTCCGAAGGTGCGGTGCCCAGAACTGCTCACAGTATTCCAGGTGCAGTCTAACCAGGGTTTTGTATAGCTGCAGCATAACTTCTGCCCCCTTGTACTCCAGTCCTCTAGATATAAAGGCCAACATTCCATTAGCCTTCTTGATTATTTTCTGCACCTGTTCATGACACTTCAATGATTTTTGTACCTGAACCCCTAAGTCCCTTTGGACATCCACTGTTTTTAAATTTTTACCATTTAGAAAGTACCCTGTTCTATCCTTTTTTGATCCAAAGTGGATGACCTCACATTTGTCTACATTGAATTCCATTTGCCACAGTTTTGCCCATTCACCTAATCTATCAATATCCCTTTGTAATTTTATGTTTTCATCTACACTGCTTACAATGCCACCAATCTTTGTGTCATCATCAAACTTAGATATGACACTTTCTATGCCTCCATGTAAGTCGTTAATAAATATTGTGAATAATTGAGGCCCCAAGACAGATCCCTGCGGGACTCCACTAGTCACATCCTGCCAATGTGAGTACCTTCCCATTATCCCTACTCTCTGTCGCCTTTCGCTCAGCCAACTTCCTAACCAAGTCCGTACTTTTCCCTCGATTCCATGGGCTTCTATCTTAGCTAACAGTCTCTTATGTGGGACCTTATCAAATGCCTTCTGGAAGTCCATATAAATAACATCCATTGACATTCCCCTGTCCACTACTTTAGCCACCTCTTCAAAAAATTCAACCAGGTTTGTCAGGCAAGACCTACCTTTCACAAATCCATGCTGGCTCTCTCTGATTAACTGAAAATTCTCGAGGTGTTCAGTCACCCTATCCTTAATTATAGACTCCAGCATTTTCCCCACAACAGATGTTAGGCTAACTAGTCTATAATTCCCCGGTTTCCCTCTCTCTCCTTTCTTAAAAAGCGGAGTGACATGTGCAATTTTCCAATCTAGAGGGACAGTTCCTGAATCTAGAGAACTTTGAAAGATTATAGTTCGGGCATCCGCAATGTGCTCACCTACTTCCTTTAAAACCCTGGGATGGAAACTATCTGGTCCTGGGGATTTGTCACTCTTTAGTGCTATTATTTTCTTCATTACTGTTGCTTTACCTATGTTAATTTTATCGAGTCCCTGTCCCCGATTCAATATAAGTTTTCTTGGGATTTCTTTTTCGACTGTAAATACTGACGCAAAGTAATTGTTCAACATGTCCGCCATTTCCTCATTGTCAATGACAATATCCCCACTTTCAGTTTTTAAGGGGCTAACATTGCTCCTGACCACCCTCTTTTTCCTAATATAACTATAAAAGTTCTTTGTATTGGTTTTGATATCCCTTGCAATAAGGCTGTGGAGAGATTTATAGACAAGGATGGAGATTTTAAATTTACTACGTTGAGAGATAAGGAGCCAGTGGAGGTCAGCATGGACAGAAGTGATGGACGAATGAGACTTAGTGAGGGGCAAGGCAACGGCAAAGTATTTTTGGACAAACTGGAGTTTATGTAGGGAGGAGAACGGAAGACCAGCAAGGAGGGAAATGGAGTAGTTGAATATGGAAATTACAAAGGTGTGTGTAAGTGTTTTGGCAGCAAAGGAGCTGAAGTAGGAGCCGAGGTGGGCAATGTTGTAGAGGTGGAAGTGATGGATAGGATATGGAGTTAAAGAACATCAAGATTATGAACATTCTGGTTCAACTTGGCAGAATAGCCGAGGGTGAGCACAATGGAATCTGTGTCAAGGAAGAGACAGGAGTCTGTGACGTGGGACAAAAACAATTGCTTCGGTCTTCCTGATGTCAAACTGCAGGAAATTAAGGCCGATCCAGGATTTGATGTCAGACAAGAAATCTAAGAGCGTGGAGGCAGTTGAGGGGTCAAGAGAAGTGGTGAAGAAGTAGAGTTGGGCGTGATTAATGTACATGTGGCAGCTAATCCCATGTTTGTGGATGATGTCAGCATGGGATAGTATGTAGATTAGGAAAAGAAGAGGGCTGAGGATATATTATTGGGGGACTCCAAAGGTAAAAATGCAGGGGAATGAGTACAGGTCTTTGCTGGAGATGCGCTGGCTGCATTCAGGTAGGTAGGAATGGAACCACGGACGCGCAGTCCCGTGAAGGTGGACATTGCAGGAGAGGGGTTAGAGAAGGATGGTGTGATCAACAATGTCAAGTGCTGCAGATACGGCCAGGTGGACAAGGGTTAAGGCACCTTACTCACAGTTACAATGGATGCCATTCAAGACTTTGGCAAGAGTCGTTATGGTGCTGTGAAAGGGGAATAAATTTGAATTGAGCGATTCAACAAGGAATTTCCAATCCAATTGGAAGTTCGGCTATATTAATTGTGGGTGAATTGCAACCTAAAACTGGTAATGGAATCCTGCCTTTATAGGATAGGAGTCCCAGCAATATTTTGTGTCATTGCTTTTGTTTAAAGTACATAGAATACAAAAAGAAAATTGACAAAGCTTCCACACCACTTGGATAACTAGACACACATTATGTAGTGTTGGGTGGGGGGAGAGAAGGAGAAAATAAATACCGTGACACATAAAAGTTGTGGGGCAAATATTTGCAAATTAAACTTTCTTGTTTGCCACCCCAACAGGAAATTATAGAATGAGTAGTAGTGTAATTTCCAGCAGTAACACCAGTGGTAAGGGTAGTGACATCTAGCAGAAAGAATAACCTGGGATGTGTATTATCAGAATGGCACTGATTCAGCAATTTTCGTATGTTGGATATTTTGCACACAGCAATATCTCACAAATATCAATGAGATGAATTACTCATAATCTGTTTTGTGTTGACCAGATTAACAGGAGAACGTCCTAATCTTCAGATAGTGCTATTAAAGTCCACCTGAAGAGACAGATGGGATCTTAGTTTAACATCTCATCCAAAGAACAGCACTTCAAACACAGAGGCAGTCCCTCAGTACAACACGAGAGTGCTATTCTATTCATGTACTCTACTCCTGGAGTGAGGCTTGAATCCATAACTTTCTGAGTCAGTGACAAGAGTGTTACCAACTGAACTAAGCTGCCATTCAAAAGGAGAAGCAGAGGTGACAGTCTTATTTGGGATCTCTAAAATATTTATTACTTTTGTGTACTATAAAGTAAATATTCATAGAATCATAGAATCTTACAGCACAGAAGGAGGCCATACAGCCCATCGTGCCTGTGCCGGCTCTTTGAAAGGGCTATCCAATTAGTCCCACTCCCCTGCTCTTTCCCCGTAGCCCTGCAAATTTTTCCTTTTCAAGTATATATCCAATTCCTTTTGAAAGTTACTATTGAATCTGCTTCGACCACCCTTTCAGGCAGTGCGTTCCAGATCATAACTGCTCGTTGCGTTAAAAAAAAATTCTCTTCATCTCCCCTCTGGTTCTTTTGCCAATTACCTTAAATCTGTGTCCTTTAGTTACCTGCCAGTCAAAACAATTTCTCCTTATTTACTCTATCAAAACCCTTCATAATTTTGAACACCTTTATTAAATCTCCCCTTAACCTTCTCTGCCCTAAGAAGAACAATCCCAGCTTCTCTAGTCTCTCCACTTGACTGAGAGGGCATGCATCTCCCTGTGCAGTGGATGAGAGAAAGTTATGGAAGGTATACGAGACTTAGAAACAGTATCGGCAAATGATTTGCAGAGGGAGAGTTTCCCACTCTTATATGTTTTGGGGGGAGATGAAAACTAATTTAGAGGACAGCTCATCCCTTCTGAGCCACATCTCCTGCTGCTTGATCACAATGTAACTTTGATGTTGGTCGTAGAGACCTGTCACTCAAACTATCCTTATCCCAGATGGAAAAGAATGTGTGGCAACAATCCTAAGGGGAAGATTGGAGTTAAAATACTTTTAAAGCCACAAAAAAAAGCAAAGGAATTGAATACTACATGTAGTATCAATCCAAATATTAACACATTGCTTACCTAGCTTCTTTACACCAAATCCTGGTTGGCATTCATAGTGTTTTAAACAAAACTCAAATTCAAAGTAGTGGCCTTCGACACATTCACAGATACGGTTGTGAGTGCTGTTGCATTCATGTTTAACGTATTGATATTCTTTGCAAAACACATTGCAATACTGGCATTCGTCAAGGTAGTTCCAGTACCCTGTGTAGTGTGAGTCAGGACAAGGTGTACATTCAGTCCTCCTTTCTGCATTGCAGTGAGTCTTCCTGTAGGTGCCAGGAGGGCATTGTTCACATATGTAATACTGAGCCAATTCATCATCCCAATGTTGGTACAAAGGGGCAAGTGAGGATTCCTGCTGCATATGATTTCTGCTGGTATCACAGCAGCACACTGATAAAAAAGATATAATGAAGAGCTGGAAAATAAAATAAAGAGAGTTGTAAGTTTCACCATAGTAATCTTTCTGCGGAACAGATTATATCTTTATTCAGCTGTGAATTCTCTTAGAGTAAGAGTTGACAGCAGAGGAGCAGAATTTTACCACATGATGCTGTTTTTATTTTCTTGCCCATTTTCTCCTCTCCTCTCTTCCCCTCCCCTCTCCTTCCCTCTCTCCCCTCTCCTCCCTAGTCTCCCCTCTCCTCATCCCTGAAAATGAGGCCTACGACTGCCTCACAGCCCTGACCAGGATTTCCGTCCCCCCTCATGTTTGATGCATCCTCTGAAGATCCCACTCACTGTATGTCATGTTTTTAGTGGCACTGCAAGAAAGAAGGCATGTCAGGGTGATCAAAAGCCAGTATTGCCTGATTGACCACATCTGCCAAGATGCTACCAGCTATTTCTGCAGGACATGGTGCAGCAACCAGTCTTCTCAGGGTCTGAGTCAGCAGAGAGGACCATGGGGTGCCTTGCCATGGCATCTTTTGAAAGGCCACATGCAGCTCCCATGCAGAACAGTAAAGGTCAGCAGTGGCCTAAAACTTGACTCCACTTCACTCTGGGCATGCTGCAATGTCGACCTATGGGGATGGTATCATGGAGTGCCACATAGTGCAACCTTCATCACAGCCAACTCATGCAGAACCACTTCCACTTCAGCAGCTATTGAACAGGGGGTCAGATGCTCCATCAGGTGCTCCATCAATTGCCTGCTCCCTTGGTTTTCTTTCTATTCATTTTTTCCTGTCTTTTAGTGCGCTGTTTATTCTTGGCAAAGGCTAATGGTGGATTAAGATGCCTTCTGAGATTCTCCAAAGGGTTTCAAAATATTTGTCCCCCTTTTGTGACACTCACTTTTAATTGTCTCGATCCCTTTCACATGCAATTTTCTACACCTATGACTATTCCTACTGGTAGTTTCCATTCACCACTAAACCACTAAACCACCACCAACATAGAATCATAGAAGTTACAACATGGAAACAGGCCCTTTGGCCCAACATGTCCATGTCGCCCAGTTTATACCACTAAGCTAGTCCCAATTGCCTGCACTTGGCCCATATCCCTCTATACCCATCTTACCCATGTAACTGTCCAAATGCTTTTTAAAAGACAAAATTGTACCCACCTCTCCTACTGCCTCTGGCAGCTCGTTCCAGACACTCACCACCCTTTGAGTGAAAAAATTGCCCCTCTGGACCCTTTTGTATCTCTCCCCTCTCACCTTAAATCTATGCCCCCTCGTTATAGACTCCCCTACCTTTGGGAAAAGATTTTGACTATCTACCTTATCTATGCCCCTCATTATTTTATAGACTTCTACAAGATCACCCCTTAACCTCCTACTCTCCAGGGAAAAAAGTCCCAGTCTATCTAACCTCTCCCTATAAGTCAAACCATCAAGTCCCAGTAGCATCCTAGTAAATCTTTTCTGCACTCTTTCTAGTTTAATAATATCCTTTCTATAATAGGGTGACCAGAACTGTACACAGTATTCCAAGTGTGGCCTTACTAATGTCTTGTACAACTTCAACAAGACATCCCAACTCCTGTATTCAATGTGCTGACCAATGAAACCAAGCATGCTGAATGCCTTCTTCACCACCCTATCCACCTGTGACTCCACTTTCAAGGAGCTATGAACCTGTACTCCTAGATCTCTTTGTTCTATAACTCTCCCCAACGCCCTACCATTAACGGAGTAGGTCCTGGTCCGATTCGATCTACCAAAATGCATCACCTCACATTTATCTAAATTAAACTCCATCTGCCATTCATCGGCCCACTGGCCCAATTTATCAAGATCCCGTTGCAATCCTAGATAACCTTCTTCACTGTCCACAATGCCACCAATCTTGGTGTCATCTGCAAACTTACTAACCATGCCTCCTAAATTCTCATCCAAATCATTAATATAAATAACAAATAACAGTGGACCCAGCACCGATCCCTGAGGCACACCGCTGGACACAGGCCTCCAGTTTGAAAAACAACCCTCAACAACCACCTTCTGTCTTCTGTCGTCAAGCCAATTTTGTATCCAATTGGCTACCTCACCTTGGATCCCGTGAGATTTAACCTTATAACATGGAAGAGGCCTCGAGGCAGATGCTGAACAAGATGGGAGGACAACATAAAACTGCTCCTTAACAGCAAAGGCCTCACTGCCGATGAGGCACAAGCGAGAGCCCTGAACCGTAACGGTTGATGAAGCTGATAGCGGCAATGTCATACATAACAAACACTGCACTTCAAAACAATTAAGTGTGTCTGAAACGCTTTGAGATTTGATAATGCTCTATGATAACGCACATTTTTTTCTTTTTCAAGGTTACTGTTAACGCACAGAGATATTTCTGGAATGCATGCTGTTAGAGAGAGGTAGCTGAACCCTTGAAATATCTATATTATTTTAAATTATTATTTTAACCTTCCATACAGAAACAGAGGCCCTGAAATTCCTTGGGGGTTTGACCTGTTGCCCTGAAATTCCTTGGGATTGGCACCAGGTTTCCACTGTTTCTAGGGGTTTCCTCAATGCCTCGTACGGGGTGGAACTTCCATCCATCTCTTCCAAGGAAACTAAAGGCCAGGGCAGAGCCAGGAGTGAGGACTCCCTAGGCTGGGAGTTCCTGCTCCTGATCCTCAGTCGGGACCCGGTGTTTAGTAGCAGCCAGTATAGGGAAGTGGGTTGAAGAATACTGGCCTCCACAAGGGCGTTAGTGGACCGATCTGAGCCAGGCCAGGCTAGCAGTCTGGTGATTTCAATTTAAAAGTGTGTTGTGGTTGTTAGAGGAGGCCTGACACAATCATAGAATCATAGAAAGGTTACAGCACGGAAGGAGGCCATTCGGCCCATCGAGACCGCGCCGGCTCTACGTAAGAGCAATCCAGCTAGTCTCATTCCCCCGCCCTGTCCCCGTAGCCCTGCAATTTTTTTTCTTTCAAGTACTTAAACAGTTCTCTTTTGAAGACCATGATTGAATCTGCCTCCACCACCCACTCTGGCACGGCATTCCAGGTCCTAACCATTCGCTGTGTAAAAAAGTTTTTCCTCATGTCACCTTTGGTTCTTTTGCCAATCACCTTAAATCTATGTCCTCGGGTTCTTGACCCTTCGATCAATGGGAACAGTTTCTATCGACTCTGTCTAGCCCCTTAATGATTTTGAATACCTCTATCAAATCTCCTCGCAACCGTCTCTGTTTCAAGGAGAACAACCCCACCTTCTCCAGTCTATCCACGTAACTAAAGTCTCTCATCCCTGGAATCATTCTAGTAAATCTCTTCTGCACCCTCTCTAAGGCCTTCACATCTTTCCTGAAGTGCAGTGCCCAGAACTGGACACAATACTCCAGTTGTGGCCGAACCAGTGTTTTACAAAGGTTCATCATGACGTCCATACTTTTGTACTCTATGCCTCTATTTATGAAGCCCAGGATCCCGTATGCTTTTTTAACCACTTTCTCAACCTGCCCTGCCACCTTCAACGATTTGTACACATATATCCCCAGATCTCTCTGATCCTGTACCCCTTTTAAAGTTGTGCCCTTGGGTTTATATTTCCTGAATCAGGCCTGACTTGAGCTCCCTCACAGCTCAGATACACTGATTTTAACTACCAATGGGTTTCTGGCAGGAAACCGCTGGTTTCAGTCAGTTTCCCGCCCTGGGCGGCGGGTCCTCATTAACATGCCGCCAGTCCACTTCCCACTCGGAACGGGAGGAATGTGGATGGGAAGTAGCTGCCAGCATCTAGAAAATTGGGTGGCCCTCAGACACCTGCTGGCAGTCAGGCATGTGTGGAGAAGAGGTTCTGTGGGAGTCTAGCGGTAGGGAAGGGGGGTGTCCGGGCAGGGGAGACCTAAACTTTCCTTGTGGGGCCCAGAGGTGCACCCTTGCTCCTTCTGGACCCACAAAGGAAAATAAGAAACTTACTCGGAGGACCTCTTCAGCTTCCCAATCCTCTTGACGCTGTCCTTTACCCGGCGGGTAAGGAATGGCATCTTCCCCATTCAGGCCAAAGTTAAAATCATTGTCAGGGCCCGATGACATTATCGGACCCCAATTAGCATATGTGAATTAGGACCTCGCCAGCTTTGGGTGGGCATCTGAGCTGCCTATCCAGAAGCATCCGTTAAAATTGGAAACGGCGGGATCTGGGCAGCTTTCCAGCGGGTACGTAACCGGAACATTTTAACTGCATACCCGCTTGGTTTCTGCCAGGCGAGTGGGGTTAAGATTCCCCCCCACTGTTGGGACTCACATATAAAGAATGGCCTCTTAGGCCAGGTAATAAGGGTTGCCAGTACCTGTGGAAACATACCTCACCAGTCCTTTCAGGGCAGAAGGGAAAAAAATTGGAAAAGAAATATAAAATTATTAATTAAAATCTGAGCCACAATCTATTGAATTTAATAAAGTTGTTGACTAATTAGATACAGTACTAATGTACACATTGCAGTACATTACTTGTATTATTGTGTAAAATGCTTCTGTTTGTCCAATATCAGCATACTGTGAAATCTGTTTTAAAACTGTGGTTGTACTGTGCTACTGGTCTGGGACTGGTAGCAATAACGTCAGTTTGCAGTTGGCAACACCTGATTCATACTGCTTGGCTGGAGTATCTCACTCACAGCCAAAAGAGAACATGTGCTAACTTATACCCTCATAGCTCTGCTTCCAAGCTGGTAAATTTTGAGAGTGCGGTTGAAATCATCTCTGCTATCCATTCATTAAAAACAATTGCTGTCTGATTGTCCACCTGACTTCAGAGTAATGATGGCTGTTATCCTTTTCCTGGAGTTGTCCATGAGTAATTTCGGCAACGGAAAAGCACTGCGCCAGGAGCACCACCTTAGCATCCAACCCTCCTATCAGCCTGATTTGTGTATCACATGCACTCACTGGGTGCAAATGGGGTGCTCTATTGGAGCAAGGAAAAGAAGTTCTGGGTGCTGCCTGTGGCTTAAAGGCAGCAGCAACCATAAAGGGGTAGGTCAGATGGAAGTTTCATGAGAGATCGTAAGAATTTTGAATATGACAGGTAGCAGACAGCTTCTGATGAACTATGCTATGTTTTTAAATCCATTTACGCCTGCTCGAAGCTGTAATTTGCATGCCGCTGGTCTTCACAATTATTTAAAGTCACCATCTCCTGTAAGTAGGTTTGTGCTACTGTGCCAAAGCTGAGATGATAGCAGTGCTCCAATCAGGAGTCCAGGCACCTCTGCAGTCTGCCTTGGCAGGAGCTGGTAAGAAAGTGGCATTGTGGTTCCAAACAGTACATAGGAACATAGGAACAGGAGTCGGCCATTCTGCCCCTCGTGCCTGCTCCACCATTTGATAAGATCAAGGCTGATCTGTGATCTAACTCCATATACCTGCCTTTGGCCCATATCCCTTAATACCTTTGGTTGCCAAAAAGCTATCTATCTCAGATTTAAATTTAGCAATTGAGCAAATATCAATTGCCGTTTGCAGAAGAGAGTTCCAAACTTCTACCACCCTTTGTGCGTAGAAATGTTTTCTAATCTCACTCCTGAAAGGTCTGGCTCTAATTTTTAGACTGTGCCCCCTACTCCTAGAATCCCCAACCAGCGGAAATAGTTTCTCTCTATCCACTCTATCTGTTCCCCTTAATATCTTATAAACTTTGATCAGATCACCCCTTAACCTTCGAAACTCTAGAGAATACAACCCCAATTTGTGTAATCTCTCCTCGTAACTTAACCCTTGAAGTCCAGGTATCATTCTAGTAAACCTACGCTGCACTCCCTCCAAGGCCAATATGTCCTTCTGAAGGTGCGGTGCCCAGAACAGCTCACAGTACTCCAGGTGTGGTCTAACCAGGGTTTTGTATAGCTGCAGCATAACTTCTGCCCCCTTGTACTCTAGTCCTCTAGATATAAAGGCCAGCATTCCATTAGCCTTATTGATTATTTTCTGCACCTGTTCATGACACTTCAATGATCGATTTACCTGAACCCCTAAGTCCCTTTGGACATCCACTGTTTTTAAATTTTTACCATTTAGAAAGTACCCTGTTCTATCCTTTTTTGATCCAAAGTGGATGACCTCACATTTGCCGACATTGAATTCCATTTGCCACAGTTTTGCCCATTCACCTAATCTATCAATATCCCTTTCTAATTTTATATGTTTTCATCTACACTGCTTACAATGCCACCAATCTTTGTGTCATCGGCAAACTTAGATATGAGATTTTCCATGCCTTCATCTAAGTCGTTTATAAATATTGTGAATAATTGAGGCCCCAAGACAGATCCCTGCGGGACTCCACTAGTCACATCCTGCCAATGTGAGTACCTACCCATTATCCCTACTCTCTGTCGCCTTGCGCTCAGCCAACTTCCTAACCAAGTCCGTACATCTCCCTCGATTCCATGGGCTTCTATCTTAGCTAAGTCTCTTATGTGGGACTTTAGCAAATGCCTTCTGGAAGTCCATATAAATAACATCCATTGACATTCCCCTGCCCACTACTTTAGTCACCTCTTCAAAAAATTCAATCAGGTTTGTCAGGCACGACCTGCCTTTCACAAATCCATGCTGGCTCTCTCTGATTAACTGAAAATTCTCGAGGTGTTCAGTCACCCTATCCTTAATTATAGACTCCAGCATTTTCCCCACAATAGATGTTAGGCTAACTGGTCTATAATTCCCTGGTTTCCCTCTCTCTCCTTTCTTGAAAAGCGGAGTGACATGTGCAATTTTCCAATCTAGAGGGACTGTTCCGGAATCTAGAGAACTTTGAACGATTATAGTTAGGGCATCTATAATGTGCTCACCTACTTCCTTTAAAACCCTGGGATGGAAACCATCTGGTCCTGGGGATTTGTCACTCTTTAGTGCTATTATTTTCTTCATTACTGTTGCTTTACTTATGTTAATTTTATTTAGTCCCCGTCTCCGATTCAATATTAGTTTTCTTGGGATTTCCGGCAGTAGGTGGAGGAAGATGGGAAACAAGTGTGGGGATGAAGAATGATGGAGTGGGAATAGGAGGAGGGTACTAGTTTGACTTTGAGGCATCTGTTTTTATTCTAGGTAGCACGGAGCAGGTGTGAGGTCAGGAAGAGGGCAGGCAGGGATTCTTGCTCTGAGGTAGGGAAACAGTTGTTCTTGGCTCAAGAGAGGGTCAGGCCCAATTACTTCAGCAACTGACAAGGGGGCTTGTGGTTGTTTCTCTACATCTGCCTCCAATAAACCATATCGTAAAAGGATAGGGACGGTGCGGGGGGGGGGGGGGGGGCGGTGGAGGAGAGGGGCAGTGGCACAGTACTGAACATGGCCTCCATCTCTAAATATAAGATACCTTCAGCATTCTGCAACAAATACTGGAGCAGCAGAACCATTTTGAATGCCTAAAGCCAAAAGTAAAAACATTTTCTTGACAATACCAGCTGTCCCTTAAGGCAGATAGCATCTAAATGGCATCTCTGGACGCAGTCATACCAAGTTTTGTGGGGAGAGTTAGAACTGCGTCTGGCACTATTGGAAGAAATCAATGTGCAGCCATTTGCAAGTAATTTGCTGCAACCTCTTCAGGCACAGTCTGGCGCAGACACCAGAAAAGCCATAGAAGTAATTTGTGTGCAGCTCTATTTAGGCACAGAACAAGGAGAAACGATTAGTACCCGTTTTTCCTTAGTGTTGTATCTGCTTTCTTTTCGGTGCTATTTGGGAGCAAGGCAGAGAAAAATCAACCCGATTCTGTCACTGTTGTATTGCTGTGAAGTGAAAACTGCTTTCTAACAGTGCAAAGGTGGTGGTGCAATTATACCCTTAAAGACTAACTATGTATAATAACCAGTGAATATCAGCCTCACTGACAAATAATTCCGACTGCAGCCAGAATCAGGCTACCTGCCAAGTCCCGTCCAGAAGTCCCTATATACAGGCATCACACATTTTCCTAACAGCATTGATGCCCATGGAAAGTAATAGGCAAAGCTTGTTTCCCTAACGTTTTGTGGAAAATCAATATGACATAATTTGGATTGGGATGATGTAATTCCAGTTGAAAATATAATTGCTTTGTTTATATATAGAATCATAGAATCATAGAAAGAAGGCCATTCGGCCCATCGAGTCCGCGCCGGCTCTATGCAAGAGCAATCCAACTAGTCTCACTCCCCCGCCCTTTCCCCATAGCCCTGCAAATTTTTTCCTTTCGAGTATTTATCCAGTTCCCTTTTGAAGACCATGATTGAATCTGCCTCCACCACCCCCTCGGGCAGTGCATTCCAGATCCTAACCACTCGCTGTGTAAAAAGGTTTTTCCTCATGTCACCTTTGGTTCTTTTGCCAATCACCTTGAATCTATGTCCTCGGGTCCTTGACCCTTCTGCCAATCGGAACAGTTTCTCTCTATTTACTTTGTTTGGACCCTTCATGATTTTAAATAACTCTATCAAATCTCCTCGCAACCGTCTCTGTTCCGAGGAGAACAACCCCAGCTTCTCCAGTCTATCCATGTAACTAAAGTCCCTCATCCCCAGAATCATTCTAGTAAATCTCTTCTGCACCCTCTCTAAGGCCTTCACATCTTTCCTGAAGTGCGGTGCCCAGAACTGGACATGATACTCCAGTTGTGGCCAAACCAATGTTTTATAAAAGGTTATAAAGCCCAGGATCCCACATGCTTTTTTAACCACTTTCTCAACCTGCCCTGCCACCTTCAACGATTTGTGCACATATACCCCCAGATCACTCTGTTCCTGTACCCCTTTTATAGTTGTGCCATATAGTTTATATTGCCTCTACTCGTTCTTCCTATCAAAATGTATTACTTCGCATTTTTCTGCGTTATACTTCATCTGCCACGTGTCTGCCCATGCCACTAGCCTGTCTATATCCTCTTGAAGTCTATCACTATCCTCCTCACTGTTTACTACCCTTCCAAGTTGTGTCATCTGCAAATTTAGAAATTGTGCTCTGTGCACCCAAGTCCAAATCATTAATATATATCAAGAAAAGCAGTGGTCCCAGCAATGACCCCGGGGGAACACCACTGTACTCCTCCCTCCAGTCCGAAAAACAACCGTTCACCACTACTCTCCCTT
The DNA here is from genome assembly GCF_035084215.1 of Heptranchias perlo. Taxonomy (NCBI): domain Eukaryota; kingdom Metazoa; phylum Chordata; class Chondrichthyes; order Hexanchiformes; family Hexanchidae; genus Heptranchias; species Heptranchias perlo. Next base: position 94,583,465 of record NC_090327.1, read on the forward strand.
TCCTGTCCCTTAGCCAATTCTGTATCTATGTTGCTACTGCCCCCTTTTATTCCATGGGCCACAATCTTGATGATAAGCCTATCATGCGGCACTTTATCAAATGCCTTTTGAAAGTCCATATACACCACATCAACTACATTGCCCTCATCTACCCTCTCTGTTACCTCATCAAAAAACTCTATTTGCCTTTAACAAATCCATGCTGGCTTTCCCTAATCAATCCACTCTCGTCCAAGTGACTGTTAATTCTGTCCCGGATTATCATTTCTAAAAGTTTCCCCATCACTGAGGTTAAACTGACTGGCCTATAGTTGCTGTGACTATTCTGTTCATCTTCCCAACACTTTTTTCCAGCCGCTCCACCCTAACAAACAGTGCAATCTCCCTATAAGTGCAAAATGTTCCCTATTACTGTGTACTTCTGGCTATTTTACAGCAGGGAACTGCCCTTGACATTAGATAACATATAATAAAATCCCATTATGGGGAATTGAGTCATCTAAATATACAATGCGACTTTATAAACATTCTCTTTAAACATTGGCTCATACTTTAATTATTGGTCTTCACGGAGAAGTTTTAACCATTTAGTTCCTTCTTTTTTCAAAGCACTTATTCTTCCTTAAAAAGTGTTAACAGCTTTTCCACTAATACTTCCTCTCACCCTATGTGATTCTGTTCCAAATAAACAGGGCTACTTCTGCTGCTGTTAACAGTTCTACTGATACACTCTCCGCTTTCTTTGTGAGATCCATACAAAACAAATACAGCAGCTGGATTATGTTTATTTGTTCCCATAAGAAAGAACTCAAGTACATCCTTGTGAAATGTGATTTTAACTGTAAGGTTATGCCATAGAATTGCGTGCGTTGGGTTCACGGAAGGGTCAGAAGGCAAATCTCCGTCAGAGTGAGAGTGGGGTGGGGTGGGGGAGAAATGTTGTTGTTAGTCTTGGGCTAGATAGACAAAAGTAAAAATCAACCAGGGTTCTCACCTCTTGTGCGGGCTGGGGGTTCTTTCGGAAAATCTCGTCAATCCCGACCATCGGGCAGTCACGCCCGTCGGCCTGGTAGCAAGTAAGATCGGTCAGAGAGAGATCAGAGATTGAAAGAATCATAGTTATCCAGCAACCTCTCTGGAAGGGTGCATGTGTGGATGACAGGTGAGGACAGAATTGTGCTTGTCTGTGATGACTCCTGAGGTTGATTGGCCCACCAACACCAGACCAGCCATTTGAATGAGGCAATGGAGGGTCAGTGCCACACCTACAATTGTACTTCAGCATGGGATGCTGTCTTCAGGTGAAGTGGAGTGAGGGGGAGAAAATTGCCCTACACTGAGCAAAAGGTTTATTCTGCTCAAATGTTTATGGTTCTTAAAGATTCATTGGACCCAACTGAAATGTGGGTTTCCCTAAGGAAGAAGCCCCCTCCAGCCGTCAGATTGATCCAGCTAGACATGGCCTCAGTATTTCCCAGGTTAAATCAGAACTCTCTGAGGAGATGTAGAAGACCAGCCTATTCCTATTCTTTTCTTCTCCATATATAAATATTTAATTTTTTTTTAATTCACACTAATCTTAGGTCGGTTACTCTTTCATTGAAAAGGAGGTAAACAAATTGTGTCCTCTACACCCAAGTCCAAGTCATTAATATATATCAAGAAAAGCAGTGGTCCCAGCACTGACCCCTGGGGAACACCACTGTACACCTCCCTCCAGTCTGAAAAACAACCGTTCACCACTACTCTCTATTTCCTGTCCCTTAGCCAGGTTTAAAGCTGCTTAGAATGTGCCATAAAAATAGTCAGAGATATGGAAACTACAAGATAGTTTAGTCATCATACTCCTTTAATTAAACTTTCTCCAATATGAGAGATAACTCAATCTACCAAAGTAATTTGTATAGCTGGGAATCTGTTTACACTTAAGCTCCAATGTTCTGTGCTCTACCTGCAACATAGAACATTGCTGGGGCCAAATGTCAGCACAGCCTGTCTCCGAGTTTCTGATTCAGATACATCTGTGCCTGGGGCCAGCTCAATCCTATTTTCGCCGACATCAGAAAATCGTGGCTTTAGTGCCTAATTGACATCTATTTAAATATATCACTCATAAGATAACATTTATATAGTACTTCACCTTTTCAAAATATTTCAGCACCTCACACAATGAAATGCTTTTGGAATGCGATGACTGTTGTCGGGTAGGAAATGTGACACTGTCAGCAACCCATTAATATATTTTCTTAAGGCAATATGACCCAAGACCTAGGTAAGTTGCTCAGAAATTTTGAATGGGATTTTGACTCTGATTTTCCCTAATTGTTTTATAAATAGATATCTTTGTATGGGTGAGTAAATTTTCTGAAACTTGCCTCCCAGTGTGGAGCCTTACTCGATGGGAGCAAGGATCTCGCCAGGAGTGAAACCAGGGGAAGATCGTAACAATCAGGGATATTATGGGTAGGACCCTCATTTGCATGTTTAAACCGGCACCTGCTTGATCTTGATGTGGGAATGTGCCCAACAATTTTCAGGCCAAATCAAACTGAGTGGGCCAAGGACATTCAGTTTCATCGCTTCCCCAAGTTTAAAAGGTGTAGGACTGTGCAATCTGGCAGAATTACAATCTTACATTAGGTAAATAATGTGTATGGACATTAAGTTAATCCCACACCGAATGAAATCCTTTACTACTAAAGTACTAAAAAGTTTCAAGTTTGATTACAGCTATAAACTAAAAGTGAAAATTAGTTGGAGTAGTGGGTTAGTGGACTATTTCTTCAACTTTGTAACCTGTATTTGAATCCAGTTTAGATTTGATAGGATGAAATCCTTCTCTCTCTGCTGGTGTAAGAGTTCTATATGAGAAGACACTGTCTTTTTAGTCAGTGTGAACTAACAGCAGAAAATTGCCCTTACTTTAGTAACTAAAAGTAACAGCTACAACACTGGCATCTACCCGACAATGTGGAAAATTGCCCAGGTATGTCCTGTCCACAAAAAGCAGGTCAAATCCAATCCGGCCAATTACCGCCCCATCAGTCTACTCTCAATCATCAGCAAAGTGATGGAAGGTGTCGTCGACAGTGCTATCAAGCGGCACTTATTCACCAATAACTTGCTCACCGATGCTCAGTTTGGGTTCCGCCAGGACCACTCGGCTCCAGGCCTCATTACAGCCTTGCTCCAAACATGGACAAAAGAGCTGAATTCCAGAGGTGAGGTGAGAGTGACTGCCCTTGACATCAAGGCAGCATTTGACAGAATGTGGCACCAAGGAGCCCTAGTAAAATTGAAGTCAATGGGAATCAGGGGGAAAACTCTCCAGTGGCTGGAGTCATACCTAGCACAAAGGAAGATGGTAGTGGTTGTTGGAGGCCAATCATCTCAGCCCCAGGACATTGCTGCAGGAGTTCCTCAGGGCAGTGTCCTAGGCCCAACCATCTTCAGCTGCTTCATCAATGACCTTCCCTCCATCATAAGGTCAGAAATGGGGATGTTCACTGATGATTGCACAGTGCTCAGTTCCATTCGCAGCCCCTCAGATAATGAAGCAGTCTGTGCCCGCATGCAGCAAGACCTGGACAACATCCAGGCTTGGGCTCATAAGTGGCAAGTAACATTCACGCCAGATAAGTGCCAGGCAATGACCATCTCCAACAAGAGAGAGTCTAACTACCTCCCCTTGACATTCAATGGCATTATCATCACCGAATTCCCCACCATCAATATCCTGGGGGTCACCATTGACCAGAAACTTAACTGGACCAGCCATATAAATATTGTGGCTACAAGAGCAGGTTGGAGGCTGGGTATTCTGCGGCGAGTGACTCACCTCCTGACTCCCCAAAGCCTTTCCACCATCTACAAGGCACAAGTCAGGAGTGTGATGGAATAATCCCCACTTGCCTGGATGAGTGCAGCTCCAACAACACTCAAGTAGCTCGACACCATCCGGGACAAAGCAGCCCGCTTGATTGGCACCCCATCCACCACCCTAAACATTCACTCCCTTCACCACCGGCCCACTGTGGCTGCAGTGTGTACCATCCACAGGATGCACTGCAGCTGCTCACCAAGGCTTCTTCGACAGCACCTCCCAAACCCGCGACCTCTACCACCTAGGACAAAGGTAGCAGACACATGGGAACAACACCACCTGCACATTCCCCTCCAAGTCACACACCATCCTGACTTGGAAATATATCGCCGTTCCTTCATCGTTGCTGGGTCAAAATCCTGGAACTCCCTTCCTAACAGCACTGTGGGAGAACCTTCACCACACTGACCGCAGCGGTTCAAGAAGGCGGCTCACCACCACCTTCTCAAGGGCAATTAGGGATGGGCACTAAATGCCGGCCTCGCCAGCAATGCCTACATCCCATGAACGAATAAAGAAAAAAAATTGACAATCTCAAACAAACAGGCCACCAGGATGGCTGGTGTGAGAAATGGAAATATTGCAGTAAGGGATCAATTTCTGAAGTTTGATGTTTAGCCACGTTGTTGGGACAGAACACAGGGATAATTCTTTTGCAACAGGTTGCCACTGGGGGGTAGATTTTGGTCTGGGCCCAGCACATGTCCAACAAAGAGACCTTGAGAATCCCTACGTGGTCAGTTTTCGGTAAAATATTAAAATGCCTACGTGGCAAAGAAGCAGAATGCAAAATGGTTAGAAAGGGTTAATTAGTTAGTAACTGAGATTGGTACAGGTGGCCTGGCCCTCCTGCTGGGCCATATGTTTGCGTAGTCAGCAGGTTTGCATTGTCTTAGCAATGTAGAGTCTTTGATGTGATTCAAGGACTGGTCTGAATGTCTCCATGTTTATGGCAGATCAATATTGGCAACGAGCTTAGCCAAAGTTGAAAGACATTCCAGGTTGGGAGATAAGGAACAGAAGGGACAGGGAAGAACATTTCAAGTTGGAAGGTGAGGAAGTATCCCCTTTGATGTCTAACAGCAACATGGTCAGCACATGGATTATCTATGATTGGCCGGAAATAATGTAACCTCGCATGGCAACCTGTGCCCGGCTTATGATTGGTGTTGACCCTCGTTAAGTATGTTCCAACCCTATTGATTTGTATAAAAACGTGTGGATTTCTGTATGTTTTTGTTCTTGCTCTGCCAGCATACAGGGACTCTATCAGGAGTCCAAATCAATGCTGCAGACTAAGAAGCCTGCTATTAAAGTTGTGATGAACTTTAAAATGTATTCGACTTCAGTTTTTACTGAACCAGACTGAGGGGAAAGAATCCAGATCGTCATTTGGTGGCGCGTACGGGGATCTTAACGGTCGTTCACCGAGAGTTCGCGGAGTAAGAGGCGGATTGTCTCAGACACGGAGGAAGGAAATGGCGCCCCGATGTAAGTAGTCGTAATTTACTACGTCGGTTTTCCTCCAATCCGTCAGTCTGACGACGAATCGTCCAATCGCTAACACTCGTGTGGCGTCCTTACAAGATTCAGGTCAGTCTGGCGAATACACAGAAATAGCAGGAAGAGGTCGGTGGTCGAATATCACTGAGGGAATAACTTGTAAGCGGTAGGTCAGTGGTTAATATCACTGAGGGTAGTCAGGGTTTAAGTTCCTGGTGATTGGATATAAACAGGAACTATTGATAAAAACTTAGATGCCGCCAAAAAAGGCTCAGGAATTAATTTGGAAAAATAACAGAGGTACCACAGCCAAAGAACTAATTGCTTTATGGAGACAGTACTGTCAAAAAAAATATGGATAGAATTAAGTGACTAGACAAATGTTTAAAAGACAGAGACCCTAAAAAGAAAGGTTTTGTTGTTTAAGTGTACTGTCCCTTTAAAAAGCCTGTCTTGATCAGTGTTTTTTTTGTCGGTGTTGTGGGCCACGCCCCCTTCTTACTGTGTCTTGCGTGTTTTCTTCCTTTGTGTAATGTATCTGTCTTGTCGTGTGTTTAATTCTGATACTGCCGAATTAAAATTGGAGTTATTGAGGTTAAGTGACCTATTAAATTCTGGTTCTTATCAAGTGTGGGCATGTTAAATTCTAGACGTGGGATCTTCAAAAAATTGGCATTTTGAATGTTTATTTTGTGATTGGCTGTGGTTTAAAAAGAGGTTAAAAATTAACGAGATAGATTAAAAAAACTATCTGGTATCACTGTGATAGGAAAAGTCGGAAAGCTGGAACAGATCCACTAAAAGTATGTGAAAAATAGTGTGCAAACATATAGTATAAAGCCATCCACAAATGTGGGAAGTAAAAAAATCAGTCAAACCTGTGTGAAGAGAAATTTTGAAGGTGGGAACTTAATCTCAAAGGGAGAAGGATCAAGTTACTCCTACCACAAGAGCAAGTTAATATTAACCCCTTCCATCCCAAGAAGCCAGACTGTCATGCCAAGACCAGTTCAAACAGATAGAAATGACCCAGTCGGTTGAGAACTGTCTGAGGCTAACCATTACACAGGTGAACATGAGGTAACAATTGGTATAGGTTATATTAGTAAAATTGTCCCAATCACTCGGAAATGCCAAAGGCTACAATTGACTGAGAAATAAGTTTTCACGCTACAGTGAAAAATTGATAAGAAAGGAATGTAAAACAAATCATATGAAAAGGAAGCATAGGTTAGACAATTGGAAGTCCATTACTTGAGCTATGTACTGACACAGGGTACTAAACGCCTATCAGTTTTACCCTGCCACAGTATGATAAGGAAGTTTTGACAAGTTCTGGGGCTATTCAATTTTATTTGAAATTAATAGTAGAATACAAGATCTGACCAAAGAGGGGAGACCTTCCCTGACAAATTATATAACTCGCATTGAGACTGCTAAGAAAACTCAACAATTAGATCAACACCTCCTAACTCAAGTGTTAAAACAAAGAGCCACATGGAATGGAGGTGGACATCGTAAAAAGAGATAGGCAAATATGGAGACGTAAAGATCTGTGATAAGTGATATAGCAACTGCCTTTGCCTCAGTTGTTAACACCATTGATTTGACAACATTAGATCAAAAGGTCAGAGATTTAGGGTCTCGCATTAAAGATATATTAAAAGATAAATGAAAATACAGATAAGGAATTGTCTGAGGATCAAATGCTGACCATATATTTGCAAAGGATAGCTACAGTGCTAGAAACACATGCCCAAACCATTAATAAATTAATAAAAGAGGAATATAACGTATCTTAGCAGGCGGCTGCTAATGATATCTGCTTAATGTGGTTACATCTTGAAAACACAGAGATTAGGACTTGGAGTTAGAAATTCCAGTCTGCAGCCCTGCGTACATCTGCATGTGGAAGAGACAGTGTTTATTTCAGACAGGCTGCGTGCTTCAGAGAGAGAGAGACGAGGCAATTTCTCTCTCCTGTTTTGTTTTCTGAATTTGTTTCGGGTAAAGGGATTATGCCTTTGGATAAATAAATAATAAATGAAGATTTGACAAATTAATCACTTGGGCTCTCAAGAAGAGCCGCAATGGATTTTCTGTGTTTCTTTTAAAACAGGTGACCCTGGGTTTTTTTTGGGACCACGTGAGTGTTGATGGTGCAGGATTACCAAGAGTAGTTACAAAGTTACGGTGCAACCTTTGCTGGAGAAATTTGGTGCAGGAAACGATCCAGTGGTGTTAAAGATTTAAGACTTTAGCTGCAGACATCAGCGGATACCAAATGTCACAGCGTGGTGATATCAACCTGATTCTCTTCTTTTGAAAACATTTTGATTTGTTTAGTTTTAACCTATTTGTTGTCTTCCGAGACAGAATGCTCGAGGTGGGGAGATATGGGAATTTCTCTAAAGTCATTGAATTGGGCATGATAAAAAATCAATCTGGCATAAATATACAATCTAGTGGAAGTCAGGAAAGTGTAGCTGAGAATAGTAAATTGATAGCTTTCTCGTGGAGATATTTGTGTCCTTGCCTATAATGAATAATGAGAAAACTACACTCAATAGCCTGGCCACTACCCTGACATCGGGACCATGCAGGGGGAGATAAGCACTCTAGACACCCCTGATCTTTTTGATAAGATAACCTGAAAACCTAAGAGTGGCTACAGTGGACATAAAAGATACAAATGTATGTTGCCATCATCTGAAACGGAGATCAGGATGAAGAACATGATTACAAAGGCCTATGGCCTGGTGAGCTATTGCAACCACTCTTTAAACAAACCAGTTGCTTTTACAGGACTGAATCCTACAGGACATATGATGTGTGCCATGGAAAATGTTCGGAAATACCATGAGGAAGAAGAGACTGGCCAGCAGAAAGTTAATATCCAAGAACACTAAGCTCATTCCTATGAGATGCTGCTCGTATGCGGAGATACATGAAGAAGATACATTGAAGAATGAGTCTCAGACAGGCTCAGTTACTTGACAACAGCACAACAGGAAAATGGTTAATGTGGTTCAGGCGGGTGAGAAATCCTTTTAAACAAGGCACTGACACATGGTCCATAGAGAAACCAACTAATTAATGAAACAGTCAGGAAACACTGGTATCAATCAAAAGGACTGAAATTAAAGTAAAGAGGGACACAGTAATTTGGATTTCCAAAATTCAGGGTTAGGTTCCCATCAGTTAACAATAAAATTGGGAGAAACAATATTTAGAAGATATCCGCACGATGGATACAAAATTACAAGATTATGAGGGGCCCAGATAAAGTAGACAGGAAGTACCTGTTTCCCCTAGCAGAGGGTTCAAGAACTAGAGGACGTAGATTTAAGCTGATTGGCTGGAACAAAATTAAAGGGATGTGTTACTAGACATGCTGTCACTGTGTGTCCACATAGTGTTGGACACAGCCTAGAAGCACAGTGTGGGTTTAATAATACCGGCACCAATCCGGATATTAACTGTGCCAGGGAGGCCATAGAGGCGGATCTAAAACCCACTTAAGTGGCATATGCCGGAGAGGGCGAATACTGTGTTACAACTAATTTGAAAACGTTTAAATATGCCAATCTAACTTGTGATATTTTAAGTCCAGAATTCTACTCCATTTCTGAAGTCCTGGTTCGGATTGGACCCGAGGAACTGGTAGAGATACACCGGCATAACCTCACCACCTTACAAGTTTCAGAGAATGTCAGAAAGGACTTAAAAGCATATCAGGACACATTTGGGTATCTGACAGCCCTGTTGCCTAAATATTTGAAAGCATTGCGAATGGAGATACGCCTCTCCCAGAAGGTTTATTATAACCTACAACAGGACAATAACAACATTAAGCATGACATTGACCAAATTAAAGTCACCACCTGGTGAAATGACCTCTGGAATTTGGGACTGAATATACAGATCCATCCTTGGATTAGATTAATTTCATATGTATTAGTCGTAGTGCAGTTTGTTGTAAAGTGCTTCTTGATTTTCATTGCATGTAATAAATGTAAGCAGAGGATGAAGGGTTTGGCAAAGATAGTAAAACAGAGCCTGGGTGAGAATGTCCCCATTGTCTCTGTGGTTTCAACTAAGAACACATCTTAATGGTACCGGGAGTAGCACCAGCTGGGGTAAGGTGCATGTAAAAGGGAAGACAATTATAGTTTGATAGGATTATCAGATGCTCTGCCTCTCTTCCACCCGGACTGGTGGCCAACACGAAGGGAACCTGGTTAAGATGAGGTACAGCATCTAACGGGATATTGTAGGGAGAATTTGGATTAAGGGATATAAAGGGGAGGGCACCAATTCACAGGTGTAAAATGGTCTGAAAGGTACCATTCAGTCTCGTTAGGCTGGAAACAAAATACAAAGCACCATGAGATATTTGACTATGTTAGCCTTTTCAAACTAACATGAATAGGTTTAGCTGACCAAGGACATTCGCAGCTTACTTGAGAGATGTTTAGAAGGAGTCTGTTCCTGAGAACAGATAAGATACAAAGGCGTATTGATGAAACATGTCTGTGTTCTATTGGGACTTCTCTAGTTCAAGGGCTAGTCATATTCATTGTTATAATTCTTATAGTTTATTGCTTACTTAAATGTTGCTGCACTGCAGAACCAGTGAGCACCGTAATAATTGGTTATCATGAAATGATAAAAGGGGGGAATGAGAATCCCTACGTGGTCAGTTTTCGGTAAAATATTAAAATGCCTACTTGGCAAAGAAGCAGAATGCAAAATGGTTAGAAAGGGTTAATTAGTTAGTAACTGAGATTGGTACAGGTGGCCTGGCCTCCTGCTGGGCCATATGTTTGCGTAGTCAGCAGGTTTGCATTGTCTTAGCAATGTAGAGTCTTTGATGTGATTCAAGGACTGGTTTGAATGTCTCCATGTTTATGGCAGATCAATATAGGTAACGAGCTTAGCCAAAGTTGAAAGACATTCCAGGTTGGGAGATAAGGAACAGAAGGGACAGGGAAGAACATTCCAAGTTGGAAGGTGAGGAAGTATCCCCTTTGATGTCTAACAGCAACATGGTCAGCACATGGATTATCTATGATTGGCCGGAAATAATGTAACCTCGCATGGCAACCTGTGCCCGGCTTATGATTGGTGTTGACCCTCGTTAAGTATGTTCCAACCCTATTGATTTGTATAAAAACGTGTGGATTTCTGTATGTTTTTGTTCTTGCTCTGCCAGCATAGAGGGACTCTATCAGGAGTCCAAATCAATGCTGCAGACTAAGAACCCTGCTATTAAAGTTGTGATGAACTTTAAAATGTATTCGACTTCAGTTTTTACTGAACCAGACTGAGGGGAAAGAATCCAGATCGTCAACCTGAGGATCGATGGAAATTGGCCATCGGGCCTTGTCAGCAAAGTTGGTGAGCTGCCCATGGAGGCGCGATCAGTGTCAGCAGCTTGCCCGAGCAAAGTCATTAATGTCGGGTTGCGGCCCTCAGGTAAGTCCCGGGAGTGGGGATTACAGTGGGCTACAGGGCGGGGGGGAGGGGGGGGGTGACAATTGCGCCCCTATTAAGCCGGAGGAGCACCCCTGCTCCTCCTGGCTCCACAGGATGTTTTTTTAAAAATTTAAACTTACCAGGCGGCCGCTGAAAAATCCTTAGCTGGGCAGGCCGACTGATTTCTGGATGAAATCCTTCAACAAGCTTTTAGGCCTAAAGAATGGGCCCCACAAATTTAGCAGTGGGACCAAAGCCTTCTCAGATTGGGCGCAGGCGAACCCACTGCTAAATTGTTATGCTTTGCACCTGTTTTATGCCTGAAAAACGGGTGCAACGCATACCAATTTCTACCCCTGGATGCCTAAAATATTCCATTTCTCAGTATTAAGGAAAAATCTGTGTTGCTCAAGCTTCCCATGTCACCTCCCTATCCAACTCATCAGCCTAAACTTTACTTAATTTCCTGCAAATTTCCAACATCTTGAGTCATTTCTGTTTTTCTTTTGAAAATGATGTTCTACTACCTCACCACAATGGAACCATGTTATGGAATCTCAGCTACAATCTTCTCTTTATTTGGCAGTTACCAGTCATTAAAATAAGCAATACTTTGTAATGTCTCTTAGATTTAATTTACATATCATTGAGAAACTGTAACTGCATAATATTGAGGATCAAATGAACAAAATGTAACCACCGCAGGAGATAAGGGATTGGCAGCATGGAATAGACAATGATGGAAAGCAAAATGTATCGCAGAGGAATGGACAACAAAACAGAGATTCATCAAATCCTGTAAAAAAGACAGAGAACCACCAATAAAGAAAGAGCAAATTAACAAACAAAGCAGGAAACACAGAAAGAAAGAAAATACATTGTAAGTGTGAGACAAGTGATGGATTGGAGATCTGCCTTGTTTTAAAATGTAAGGGATTGTATGGGATACATTTTGCAAGGCTTCACTCCCAGTGCAGACCCTTGCTTGATGGATAGAATTGCAGATGATAAAGTCAGATAAAGAAGTCAACAACTCAACTTGCGATGTTTCTGATTTTCCCGTCATTTTCCGAGAATCAAATACACCGGTTGCATGACCCCAGTTGCAATTTTAAGGTGCAAATGGGTATAACATGCACACTCCGCCCATTTCTACCAGGCGACGAACAGCCTAACCAGTGGTCCTTAAACACACTGCTGGAGACATCTCAAAAAATGGCTCAGGAAATTTATAATTTTTATTTCCATGGGGCCAGGAAGAGCAGGGGTACTCCACCTGAGCCCACAAACAAACTCCAGCCTGTTCGAGGCCCCATCCAGGATCACCTCCCCCCCACCACCCGCCAGACCCGACCTGCTGGCCAGCTCAGCATAAGAGCAGGCTAATTTCCTGCCCTCCCACAGCAGGTGAGCTGCAGCCAGAGTCAAGTGAGGGTTCGGGCCTCCTGATGCGTGGCTGCTCCCTCGACTTTGCGCCGTTTCCGGCAGAAGTTGAGGATCGGCCCCGCTGACTCATTGTTGAAAAGCAGATTACCATCAGTACGAATAAAAAGACAAATCTCAAACGAAAATAGAAAATGCTGGAAATACGCAGCAGGCCAGCCAGCACCTGTGGAGAGAAATTAGGTTTCAAGTAGAACTATTACTCAGAAGTGAAAACTGAAAGATAAACAAGTATTTTAGTAGAATTGAAAAATAAGAGGGGAGTTGGGAGGACAACTATATATATATAGAAGGGTGGGTTTGCACTTGCGGGCAGCTAGCCGATGGAACTTGCGGGACGGCCACCCAGTCTATTTTGAGGACTGGGCCTCATTAACATGAATGTGTCAAACTGTACACTCTGAACGGGGCAGCTCGCAATATCGGGTGACCCAGAGGCCAACCCAGCCTGGAGAATGGTAGTCCGTGATGGGGTGTGGGAGGTGGGGGGACGAGAGCCCAGGGTGGCAGTGGCCCACATTATTCCTGTGGAACACTGATGCTCCTCCTGGCCCCATGAAAATAATTTCAATGCTTAGCTTTTCGGGCATTTTCTGTTCTTCCTCCAGGTTTTAACGAACAGAGAGTCCATGACATATGCTTTCTGCCCAGTAGAGCATTAAAATGCCTTTCTGGTCCTACGAATGTCGTGGGACCCCGATTTGCATGAATTCATGACTCGGACGGGCGCCCTCGGCCGCCCATGAAAACACTGGGTGAAAAATGGCGGCGGACGGGAAGCGAGGCGGTAAGTCCACTACCACAATTTTAACTCCGTTCCCACCTGGTTTCCGTTGGACAGAGGGAGTTAAAATCAGCCCGAGATACTCCTATCACAGAGACTAAGTTAATGGATTAAATAAGAACATAAGAACATAAGAACATAAGAAATTGGAGCAGGAGTAGGCCAATCGGCCCCTCGAGCCTGCTCCGCCATTCAATAAGATCATGGCTGATCTGATCCCAACCACAAATCTAAAGAACACAAGAAGTCGGAGCAGGACCCGGCCACATAGCCCCTGGGCCCTCTCCGCCACCCACAGGGCATTGACCGATCCGAACTCAGCTTCATGTCCAATTTCCTGCCCGCTCCCCATAACTCCTAATTCCCTTTACTTCTAGGAAACTGTCTATTTCTGTTTTAAATTTATCTAATGATGTAGCTTCCACAGCTTCCTGGGGCAGCAAATTCCACAGACCTACCACCCTCTGAGTGAAGAAGTTTCTCCTCATCTCAGTTTTGAAAGAGCAGCCCCTTATTCTAAGATTATGCCCCCTAGTTCTAGTTTCACCCATCTTTGGGAACATCCTTACTGCATCCACCCGATCAAGACCCTTCACAATCTTATATGTTTCAATAAGATCGCCTCTCATTCTTCTGAACTCCAATGAGTAGAGTCCCAATCTACTCAACCTCTCCTCATATGTCCGCCCCCTCATCCCCGGGATTAACCGAGTGAACCTTCTTTGTACTGCCTCGAGAGCAAGTATGTCTTTTCTTAAGTATGGAGACCAAAACTGTATGCAGTATTCCAGGTGCGGTCTCACCAATACCTTATATAACTGCAGCAATACCTCCTTGTTTTTATATTCTATCCCCCTAGCAATAAAAGCCAACATTCCGTTGGCTTTCTTGATCACCTGCTGCACCTGCATACCAACTTTTTGATTTTCTTGCACTAGGACCCCCAGATCCCTTTGTACTGCAGTACTTTCCAGTCTCTCGCCATTAAGAAAATAACTTGCTCTCTGATTTTTCCTGCCAAAGTGCATAACCTCACATTTTCCAATATTATATTGCATCTGCCAAATCTCCGCCCACTCACCCAGCCTGTCTATATCCCCTTGCAGGTTTTTTATGTCCTCCTCACTCTCTACTTTCCCTCCCATCTTTGTATCATCTGCAAATTTTGATATGTTGCACTCGGTCCCCTCCTCCAAATCGTTAATATAGATTGTAAAGAGTTGGGGACCCAGCACCGACCCCTGTGGAACACCACTGGTTACTGGTTGCCAGTCCGAAAATGAACCATTTATCCCAACTCTCTGCTTCCTGTTCGATAACCAATCCTCCACCCATGCCAGAATATTACCCCCAATCCCGTGATTTTTTATCTTAAGTAATAATCTTTTATGTGGCACCTTGTCGAATGCCTTCTGGAAGTCTAAATACACTACGTCCACTGGTTCCCCTTTATCCACCCTATACGTTATATCCTCGAATGTTCTGAAATCTGCTTAGAGGAAAGCAGGAAATTGCTAAATAATATGAAAGATCTTAGTGAGAGAATGAAAACCATTAAAAAGGAACGTGCAAAGAGGTAAAATGGTGGGAGGCCACACAAAGGAGAATACGGGGGAATTTGAAAAAAAAACAGCCTGCAGATGCAGGTCTAAAATTAAACTGAAATGCTGAAAATGGGGAATATAGATAAAGTCTTAAGTTACTAGTCAGTGTTCAGGCCACAGAGAACATAATGCCCAGGAGAAAGATTAAATATTATTTTTGAGCCTGCATTGAGCTTGTTTGGAGTACTTTAGGAGATCAGCGACAGATAGGTCAGAATGGAAATAGGACGGGGATTTTAAGTAGTGAGCCACAGGAAGCTTTATGTTACACTTGTGGTCAGAACGGAGGTGTTTGGCAAAGCAATCACCTAATCTGGGTTTGATCTCCCCAATGTAGAGGAGACAGCATGATGTACAATGAATACAGAATACTAGATTGGAGTTAATACACGAATATCGCTGCCCAACATGAGAGGAGTGTTTGGTCTTGGACAGTGGTTTGGGAGGAGGTGGATGGTCAGATATTGCACCTGCTGCAGTTGCACATGAAAGTGCGAGGACAAGGGAAATAGGGTTGGTGGAAACATGAACAAGGGTATCTTGAGGAAAGTAGCCCCTTTGGAAAGCAGAGAGCAAAGGGAAGAGAAGATGTGCTTGGAGGCACGGTTATGTTCTAGATGGTGGAAATGGTGGAGGATGATCTGGCGAATGTTCAGACTGCTAGGGTGGAAAGTAAGGATAAGTAGGCTCCTGTCATTGTTGTGAGAAGAGAAGGAGGGGTGAGAGCAAAGGCAAGGAAAATTGGATTGACACTGTCAAAAGTCCTGTTGACCACGGTTGAGGGGTATTGCTTTAATGAATGGGGTAAATTACATAATGTGGTTGTCATTTATTCTTTTATATGTCAGGTCAATGGGTAAAATCCGTCACATAGATAGCTTTTTGGCAACCAAAGGTATTAAAGGATATGGGCCAAAGGCAGGTATATGGAGTTAGATCACAGATCAGCCATGATCTTATCAAATGGCGGAACAGGCACGAGGGGCTGAATGGCCTACTCCTCTTCCTATGTTTCTATGTCTCGAGATTCTTTTTCTGATGGCTTTTTTAATTTTCACTCAGTCTATACTGAACAAAATAAGAGAGGGTAAGGGCTCACTGACCTGGCATACAAATAGAACATATAACAATCCATGGTTTCTGGTCAGATTTACAGTGATAAAAATTGATTGGAACATTTCAAAACATTGGAAAAAGTCAAGGATGAGGAAAGGCCATTTGGCCCATCAAAGCTCATCCCTCTGATAACCAGACTCACCCAACCTACCATTCAATTGCATTCCGAATGCCCTTATCTCCTTAGTGTCTATGACTCTACTCCCTTACCCGGTAGATTATTGCAAATTTTTTACTACCTTTTAAGTAATGACATTTTTGCCAATATCTGTTTTAAATTTGCTTTGATAGCATAGTGCACATGTGACAGCAGATCCAGTGTTTTTTTTATCATTAATGCTCAGTTCACTACATATTCATAAATGTAATAGCTGAAAATATTTAACAACAGTTTTACGTAAAACATAACTGATAAACTATGTTACTACAGCGATGGGAATAAATATTCATTCATTTTGCCACACTATTCTATTAAAGGAAACGTTGCTTAACAGAAATAGTCTGTACAGTACTTACCATGTCGGTGCAGAGGGAAATTCGAATCATTTCTGTGCATTGAGTGAATAGCTGAAAGTAATTACACTGTGAAATGGGAACTTTTTTTGATAGCGTCTCTCTTTATATAGTTCCACAAGTTGAATTCATGCCAATCCTTATGGTGAAAAAAAAATCAGAAGTTGTCAATTAAGCTTAAATTTACCACTCCTTTTGCGTTAAAGTTTAGGGCTTAGGTGACAGTATAATACAACACTGATTTAACATTGCACTCGACTCAAGTTTATAAAAAGAAGCAGATGAGAAATTTGAACAAAAATCATTACACCATCAATGCCAGTACTTCAGAATCTAAGATAGGGGATTTGAACCCTGAATGTACATAGCAAATACAGTTCAAATACAAGAGATGACTTTTTTTTCCCCTATCCTTTCACTTTTATTTAGAAAAAAATCTAATTGTCTTCCAAGTTTGTGACTCGTGACTAATAAACGAGTTTCAATCTATTTTAAATGAGCAAGGAATCATTAAACTATATTTGAGACATTGACGGCATTTTTAGGCGGTAGTGGGGTGGAGGTCCATCCACCCAGATTATCTGGCGAACTTTGAATTAGGCAGCAAGTCTCCTGCCAGGAACAGATGGGGGGGGGGGGTGAGGTTAATAAATAAATGCAAATAGGGGTCAAACTATGACAGGACCCCAAAGCCAGCTTCATCTGAACCTGTTCAGCCACTACTATCTCTTCTACCCATTACCAGTTAGAGGGCAGCCATTCCCAGTGCTATTTAAAGGGATCCTCAGCTGCTCTCAATTAAAACATTGCAAAGATTGGGAGACATTATGCTGGGATTACACAGTAGCTTTTGGTTGTTTGGATGATTTTAAAGTTCTTGTAGTGGCTGTACAACCTTCTGAACTCCTAAGGAGCTTCTGACAATGAACTTTTTTCATATATAGGGCTCCTTTTGGCAATTTCACATTGATTAGAGGAAGATGAGGAAGGGGAGCAGCAGTAACAGGAGAAAGGAGCAAATAGAGCTGCAGCAGCCTGGAGAGCAGATAAAAGGAGACATGTTCGCAGCAATCCTTACCCTCCCAACAGCATTTATAGACCAAGGCTAACATACCTGCACTTATCTAAGGAGGCTGCGCTTCCCTAGAGAGACTGTCACAGACTTGAGGCACTTCCTGCAACAAGACCTACAACAACTGCATTGCCTGTTGCAGTCAAGGTCACTTTGCCTTTGGCTCCTTCCAAGCTGCCATAGGGAACTATCAGTAATATCAGTCAGTCTGCTGTTCATGTTTGCATTAAGCAGGTAACTGAAGCCATGTTTACAAAAGCAAACACTTTAATTGCTTTCCCCATGGACACACCAGAAACAGCAGGTTCTGGTGTTCAGACAGATTGCAGGTTCCCCCCAAAGTTCAGGGTCTCATTGACTGTATCCACATTGCCCAGTGGCTCCTGCAGATGAGCCCACTGCTTTCATCAATCACAAAGGCTTCCACTCCATTAATGTGCAACTGGTATGTTATCACCAGCAGTGCATTATGCAGGTCTGTGCCCGTATTCCTGGCAACTGCCACGATGCATTTATATTGTAATCCTCCATCCCCCCACTTTTCACCCCTGCATAGCAAATGAATAGCTGGCTGCTTGGATTCAAGGGGCGTTCCATGCATACTTGGCTCATGACTCTTCTCAGGAACCTATGCTCAGTTGGCCGGACTGCGCTACGACCAGCTGCAGAGCTCAACTCGGGCCGTCATCAAGCAGACCATTTGGGTCCTCAAGCAATGATTCTGCTGCTTGGACAGGTCTGGTTGTTTCCTCCAATATATCCTAGAAAGAGTGTCCTATATGATAGTGATTTGCTGTATGCTGCTTTGGTTGAGGGGGTGGCAAGGGTGCAGACGTATCCTGAGAGAGGGCAACATGTTCCACTCCCATTGCATGACTACTCCTGCTATTGGGCTGTGGCTCCGCATTCCCTCTGATCTGTGGGAGAGCAGGCTGTCGGTTATCTGTGATAAAAAGGTCCTTGATTTAAACATGGTATATAAGCAGAAGCTTTTTTGGTAACAGTAAGTGAAAAAGAAAGAAAGACTTGCATTTTTATAGTGCCTTTCATGACCTCGGGAGGTCTCAAAGTGCTTTACAGATAATGAAGTACTTTTGAAGTGTAGTCCCTATTGTAATGTAGGAAACGCGGCAATTTGCACACAGTAAAGTCCCACAAACAGCAATGTGATAATGATCACATAATTTGCATTTTTTAGTTATGTTGGTTGAGGGATAGATATTGGCCAAGAGACCAGGGAGAATTCTCCTGCTCTTCTTTGAAATAGTTTACATCCACCTGAGAGGGCAGATGGGCCCTTGGTTTAAAGTCTCATCCAAAAGACAGCACCTTCCGACAGTGCAGCTCTCCCTCAGTACTGTACTGAAATATCAGCCTAGATTATATCTCTGGAGTGGGGCTTGAACCCACACCTTCTGACTCAGAGGCAAGAGTGCTACCACTGAGCCACGGCTAACACCTAACTATCAGAGAGATGTATAGTGAAGAAGGAAAGATGAAAGTTAGTTTAATTTTTAAAAATTTTATGTTTCCAGTCATCACCATAAAAACCCATCCTCTTTCTTGATGGGAAGAGTTTGTTTATTCAATAATTGTAGATAAGAGCTGGATTGATGTTTCTTTCACTGTAAAGGGTATTAGAATTTCCTCTGCTCGCTATTAATAAGCAGATTGTAAACATGTGTATAAAGAACACGCTTACAATTTCAACATAAGTAACAAGTTTCTCCTAATATACTTTAATCATTGCAACTATTTCTAAAAAGTTTACAGATTACATTCAAATCTTCAAACTCCGATTGTAGCCTATGCATTGGCAAAGGATTAATATAATTGCATAAATTACAGGTGGTGCAACATGACAGATTTATGACTTAACATTCCATTGCAGAAAGGAGGTATTAGACATGAGTTCAGGTGGGCCCTAACAACTCCCATTTATAACACTTAGAAAATGATGCAAAATAGTGACTTGGCTTTTTCTTAGGTTGTCCGACCCATAATAATCAGTTGCCATTTGCCATTTTGCAAAAGTAATAATAATAGGATCTGGTAGTTTTCACATTGTTCGATCAGAATTAATTGCAAAACCTGAAGTCCAACTTTGGTGTAGTTTTTTGTGCATAAAGACTTTTGCAGTTTGAAATTGAATGTGCCAAAAAAAACCTCACTTTGTTTCACAGAATCCATGGCAATTCCTGCCTGTGCATTTTTCCACAGATCTTACTGACTTTTCTTGAGACAGGACCTTTTTTCAGTGAAGTACTATCCATACTGTGGTGGGCTCTGGTTTTGTATCTGTTGTTCCTCACAGTATAAGTTCTTGAAACTGATCTTATTGTAAGTGGAAGACACCAAATAGAAGCTAAGAGAAAAAAAAGTAAGTGGAGGCAAAAACTAGTTAAAGGATCTGTGTCTTAGTATGGTTATAGGTTTTCCTTTGGTGTATAGTTAAAAGCAGGACATGCGTACTTATTAATATCTACTACTTGTATAATTAAAAATGTTGTCTCTCTCATGGGTATATCGAGTCACCTCAAATGACCAGCGCATTTCAAATTTCTGTCACACCTGAAAAGTTTCCAAAGGGCGAAAATCGTGATTGGTTTTATATCAATACAATATTTGAACCAATGAATTACAGAATACAATCTGTAAAAGCGATCAATCATAAACCACTTTGAAAAATGAAACGGTAAGAAAAAGCTACAATCAACAAGCTGACTACCAATTGAGATACAGCACTTACCACAAAATCAACCAATCAAATTGCTCAACTGTTATTATCCCACTCATTTCAGCAGTCACATTAGCAAAATATATTGTCCCAAACGTAATAAGCAGAAAAAATAAATCATTCTGCTATAGCACTAAATTTACTCATATAATTGACCATTATGCCTTAGAAATTGTTCCAAAAGTTTCCCCCCTGACATGCTTTCCCTCTCTTTCTGGTGCCTGGGAGCATGAGTTTCGCTGCATCCCTGCAATGTCTTCCCTGAGAAAATGAAGGCTTAACTAGGTAGAGAACAAAAATTCCCAGAATGTTCCAGTGTTATTCTATGCACTCCAATTCCCAATATACAGTTTAAGATTTATTCAAACTGGACGGAGGAGCAGGATTACAAGTAAATTGTGTCATACTCTCCGAATGGTAAGTCTTGCTATCAATGATAACCTAACACAAAAACTTCAAACTTACTTGCTAGAATTCCCTGTTTCTAAGCCCTACCCTTGCCTTGTTCAGACTCAGCAAAAATAATAATGAAGCAACATTTGTCAGAGAAATACATAGGCCCCGATATTTACGGGGAGGCGGGGAGGGAGCAGGGCCGCGTGTTTGCGGGGGTGGAGGGGGATCCCAGAAATGCCGGAAACGTGGAGGTCCTGCCGAATTTAATGGCAGGACCTCATGATCGTTTTTTACTCCGTTTCTCAGCTGGCAGCCGGCTGATTGATAGGCTGGCCGGCTACCGGGCGGGAAAACCAATGCTAGAAGGTCACTGTGGCAGAAGATTTGCTTGAGGAGCCAGTGGGAAGCACTCCTGCTCCTCCTGGCCCACAACCAGTGGTATAAAAAAGCACTCACCTTTTAGATCTGGCATCTTCCGCCTCCCTTTACCTGCAGGGTTTCCCGAGCCCTGGGAAATCCAGCTGGCCGGCGTTAAATTCAAATGGCTGCCAAAAACTGAGGAACGGAGCCTCAATGACATATTGTAATCACTGACCCGCCTCTCCAGACCAGGTTACTCGGACAGCCACAAACCTGCCATGGTTAAAATGGAAGTAGGCACGTTCGCAGTGGGTTGGGGTCGGGTTTTGCATATTTGCTGATCTAAACCCCCCCCACCGACCTTTTCCCGTCCATCGTGGGGGGGTTAAACTCCCCCCATAGAGTGGGAGAAAGAACAATCAGAATTACCAAGAGAGATTTTCAGAGAACAGAAAGCAATAAAGGGTAAAAAAAGAGTCGGTGGGAGAAATTCAGTTCATGGTCGACCATTTTGCACCTGAAATGCAGGCGACCAGGAATTGAAAATCAGGGGCGGGCACCTCGGCCGCACCATTGATACCCGAGGCCAGTCTGATGCCATATTCAGGCAGACCTGTAAATGAGCGAGCAGCCTGCCCATCTGAAACAGGCGTAAGGCGGCTTTACCATGCAAATTGGCGTCCTATGCCAATTGTAGAACCCCGATGCAAAATTCAAGATTTTCCTCAGTCCTCTCCCCAAGCAGCCACAATAGAGATCTCCCTGGGCCACTTGGATTTCAAAGCCTGATATGAGATAGACATCACCAGCAAAGGCCAACTCCTCCACAAGAGCCACGTTATCAGCTAGTTAACAAATTCCACCTCATTCAGACTAGCCAATTCCAATAATTCCAAGTCAAACACCAATACTTGGTAAAGTCTTGTGTGTCGAGACTGGTGGTACAGTAGGTTAAGACACTGTCATTTCATCTTTGTGACCCGCTGATGTAATGGACCCAATATAAAATGGGTCTTAATTCAGCACTAATTGGTACTAAATTGACTATCTTACTCAGAGAGGCTACAGAGTGGTTGGTGTGGGAAATGTCACACTGGTACAGTAGGGAATGCTCTTCTGAGATTGGGGCTGACACACACTATCGGGGAAGAGCAGAGGGAGTTTTACTCTACATCTAACTATGCTAATCCTAACTTGGGAATGTTTGATGCTGATACTGAGAGGGTGCAACAAAGGTTCACCAGATTGATTCCTGGGATGAGAGGGTTGTCCTATGTGGAGGTTGAGTAGAAAGGGCCTATACTCTCTGGAGTTTAGAAGAGTGAGAGTTGATCTCATTGAAACACACAAGATTCTGCGGGGGCTTGACAGGGTAGATACTGAGAGGTTGTTTCCCATGGCTGGAGAGTCTAGGACTAGGGGCATAGTCTCAGGATAAGGGGTCAGCCATTTAAGACTGAGATGAGGAGGAATTTCTTCATTCAGAGGATTGTGAATTGTTGGAATTTTCTACCCCAGAGGGCTGTAGATGCTGACTCGTTGAGTATGTTCAAGGCTGAGATCGATAGATTTTTGGACTCTAGGGGAATCAAGGGATATGGGGATCAGGCAGGACGTGGAGTTGAGGTCAAAGATCGGCCATGATCTTATTGCATGGTGGAGCAGGCTCGAGGGGCCGTATGGCCTACTCCTGCTCCTACTTCTTATGTTCTTATGAATGCCTGAAGTGTTCAATTTCGGCACCATTTGTTGCTCAAGCATGTTGTTTTGACATACTGCAATAGCAGATGAAAATCAGCCTGACATATAAACAAGAATTTCTGAACTTGATGTCAAAAGCTTCTGAAGGCTTCCAGCCATGTTTACATTAACAAAAGGAAGTCACTCTGCTGGGCCCCACATCACTCCAAAAGAGTAATCTGCTCAGCCTCCTAGAATGGGTGAGATGCATGTGCCAGCATCCTGCCATCACCACTCCTAATCCCTAGGTATAATGCCAGAGTCAGAATAATTCCCCGCTTACCCAGCTCCGATCCCAGTCTGCTGTGTTGGATTTACACCAAACTTGTCCCTTTGGAGTTGAGCCAAACTCTGAATTTACTGCAAAGGGAAAGTAGTGGAATGTAAACTAGATTTCTTTTTTATTTCCAGCTTTTGTTCCGTAAATTTAGGCTGATTAACCCTGATGTCAGCAAAAGGGGGACAATGCCAGAAAAAAAGAGGGATAAGAGCAAAAAGAAAAAAAGAAAGACATGCGTTTATACAGCACCTTTCGTGACCTCGGGATGTCCCAAAGTGCTTTAAAAGTGTTGAAATACAGTCACTGTTGTAATGTAGGAAACACGGCAGCCAATTTGCACACAGCAAGGTCCCACAAACAGCAATGTGATACCAACCAGGTAATCTGTTTCAGTGATGTTGGTTGAGGGATAAATGTTAGCCAGGACACAAGGGAGAACTCCCCTGCTCTTATGAAATAGTGACATGGGATCTTTTACATCCACCTGAGAGAGCAGACAGGGCCTCAGTTTAGTATCTCATCTGAAAGTCAGCACCTCCAACAGTGCAGCACTCCCTCAGTACTGCACTAGTCAGCTGAGATTATGTGCTCAAGTCTCTGGAGTGGGGATTTGAACCTACACCCTTCTGACCCAGAGGGGAGAGGGGAGAGGGCTGCCATTGAGCCACGGCTGGCAGAGGGAAGAGGTAAGAGTGGAGTTTCCCATCAATAATTTATTAATGATCTATTAGTAAAGAATATAAAAGTAAAGAAAAATCATAGCCAAGCTTTGATATCATCAATCAGTATCTTCAATGCTACATGAAAACCAGCATTCAGCTTCCAAAATAAAAAATGCATGTGTGCTGATTCCACTGAAACTTCACCCTCAAATAAGGAAGTGGTCTGGCTATGATGTAATGTCATGTCAGTTTCTGTCTAATAACTGAATCCACCAAATGCTCCAACATCCAATATGTGTCATTGTGTCACAATTTTGTTATATCCATTGCCGTTGCCATAGAGATATCTACTGGGTCAACTTTGACCTTCCATGAAGACAGGTCAACAGTTCACCAAATGTAGGGATGATATATCTATGATAAGTTTAGCCCAGTCATGCACACTAGTTACTCCAAGTTCCTCTGAAATATGTGGGTGAGGTGGCAGGTAAATATCATAATTAACAAGGGCATTAATAATGTTGTTTTCTGCATGCATAGAATGCTAAGTTTAGCATCTAGTGCTCTTAGAGATCACAAATCACTAAATGTTAGTGCACAGGTACAAAAAGTAATCAAAAAGCAGTCCTATGCCACAACATCACTATGTATAAGTGATAGGAAATGCTCCAAAATCATGCAGCCAACTTGAGTACAAGACATTTGATACAGATGCAGGAACATCTGGGTCACTACTGCATGAAGGTAGTGGGCTATCAGAATCAGAAGAAGCTTGAGAGGAAACCTCTCACCAGTCACCATACCTACTTGATCAGTGGTCCAAAAATCTTCTGGTCTTCTCTATTTAGCTGTCTGTGGCTGTGTTCTGCTAGGGTATGGGGACTATGTAGAGGTGACAGCAAGTGACCAAGGCCTGCCAGGAGCCAATTGCTATAGTTTGGACTTTCTCCCAACACTTTTACTCATGCAAATAACTAAACAACAATTTCCATAAGCAGATTAACACTGATGTGGAGATGCCGGTGATGGACTGGGGTGGACAAATGTACGGAGTCGTACAACACCAGGTTATAGTCCAACAGCTTTATTTGAAATCACAAGCTTTCGGAGCTTTGCTCCTTCGTCAGGTGAGTATAGGAGCAAAGCTCCGAAAGCTTGTGATTTCAAATAAAGCTGTTGGACTATAACCTGGTGTTGTACGACTCCGTACAGATTAACACTGTTATGAACATAAATTTGCATGTTTATTGTATGAGTTAGTGTAACCCAAGTCTAACATTGAATCCCTACCACAGTGTTATCAATCATTCAAGATTGAAAGGCACAATATATGTAAATGGTCCCATGGAATGCCAATGACAAGTTAAACACATGTCATCTGGGTCTGAAGCACCTGCTAAAATGCTTTACTGCGTTCAATACAATCCTCACATATTTAAAAGCATTTAACTAATTTCCTGATCATCAACTTTGCTTGGTGCGTACAGATACTGCATTTTAATTCTAGCTACTTCAAACTATACAAAATAAATATAGAAATCCCTATTTTTACCATGCCAACTTTCCAACAATTTTTCCCCTTGGAACCCTTGGGTATACATGGTTGCCTTAGAATCAAGGCATGATGGGTATTTCTTGGGAAGCCATGTGCATAGTTTTCTGAAGGTGCTCATATAAATTTGCACAAAGCCTTCCTGCTGTGGTACTTGATGATTGTGTAAAAATGTGCAAATGGTGCATTGTATCTTGGAAGAGGCATAATTGCTGAAAAAAATGCACCTGCATTTCCTCCTGCTGCAGCTCAATTCTGAAGTCTATGTAGCTATGTGTACATTGAAATAAGACATCTGAAGCTCTCTAATACAGCAATGTATGGCAAACTGGCTAACCCCAGAGATGTCTCCTACACGTGACTGGAAGGATGCTGTAGCAAGTTTCAGTATCACTCTTAATGCAGTGGGGATGGTGGACTGAAACTGCAGGTCTTATGATATCAGGTGGTAGAGGTCAGCAATGGAATCTCTACTGATGTGGAGCCTCCTCAGGCAATGATCTTTTGTGGCCCATGTCATGATACACCCACTCTACAGGGTACTGCAAGATCCTGTTGCTCTGCCTTCTATGTCCACTGACCTCCCAGGTTGTTCACTCTTCCAACACACCTGCTGGTGTGGCACTATATGATGCAAAAAGTTGTTCCAACAGTAGTTGTGTGACTTTGTTCCCTAGTGGACTCTACTGGTCCGCTCTGCTGTACTATCACTAGTATTTATTGGGTACAATAATACATGTAATGTACGTGGGAAGTCTAGAGCTGTTGCGTTTTGCAGAAGGTTCCCTTATTTCACTCTTAATGCTGCCTTAACAAACACTGGGGGGTAAATATTAACCCCCAAGAACGGGCAAGTTGGGGGCGTAGGCAGTGAAAATATCAAGTTTTCGGAGCGGGACCACATCCCGGCTCCAACGCGCCCACTTCCGGGTTTGAATGCGGCGTGCTTCTGACACCCAGAAGTCCAGCTGGCACTTAAAGCTGGATCGATATTTAAAGTGCTAATTTAGGCATTTAAACCACATAAGGCAATTAACTTCTTGTGTATTGACTTACACAAATCATTTTAACTTCCCCTGAATGAGTCTCCCGTGGCTTCTAAAAGACGTCATGGAAACGGAGGCGAGTTGCAGCCGACCTTTAAGCCAGTGATTGACACATGTGAAGAAAAGGGGAGTTTTTGCAACAGGGCTATCAGTTCTCTTGGACAAACCTTTGGCTGGGTGTTCTTTGTGTTTAAACTGAGATTTCTTTGTTCACACTCAGAAATCTTATGTTCGGACATATTTACCCACATTTTGGAGCCCCTCACACTGACAACAGCAGGATGGGGGGGTGCAATGGATTTATTCCACAGTACATCTGAGGAGGAGGCACATCACCATCCGCGGCAGGCACGGTGTGCAGTTCTGGGAGTTGCAGCTCCACAAGACAGATGTGCACCACAAGGACCTACGGAAGAGCAGAGAGTGGACCAAAGGAGAGGCCGAAGTCGCAGGAGGCACTACCCATGTGAGAGAGTGTACAGGCAGAGGCTGAGCTTCCTGGACCTCTCTGAGGAGCAGTGCCTATGCAGGCTAAGATTGAGTCGGCAGGTGGTTCGCAGATATCTGCAGACTTCTTCATGCAGAGCTGCTCCCGGCTGGGCCTGGTGGCCATGCATTGCCCATCACAGTTAAAGCCACCACTGCCCTCAATTTGTTTGCCTTCAGATCCTTCCAGGGCGCCACCGGTGACATCACCAGGATCTCTCAGTCATCTGCACATAAGGGTATACGACAGGTCATGGATGGCTTCTTTGCTGGGGCATCCGACTACATCAACATCCCCAGCGATGACATCAGCCAGACTGAGAGAGCAGTGGGTTTCACCTCTCTCACTGGCTTCCCACGGGTGCAGGGCGCAATTGATTGCACACAAGTAGCAATCTGAGGACTTGCACATGAGCCAGGATTGTTCATCAACTCAAAGGGATATCACTCCATCAATGTGCAGCCATCAATGTGCAGCAGCTTTGCGACCACTGGGGGAGGTTTCTGCAGGTGCGTGTCAAATTCCTTGGCAGCTGCCGTGATTCCTTCATTTTGTGCAAGTCCAACATCCCTCTTCCATGCACAAAACAGACTTAAGGGCTGGTTCCTTGGAGATAAGGGATACCCCCTGCTGACGTGGCTCATGACACCTGTGAGAGACCCCACCAAAGAGGCACAGCAGCGGTACAATGACAGTCACATCACCACCAGGTCTGTCATTGAACAAGCCATTGGAATGCTCAAGATGCGCTTCAGGTGCCTGGATCGATCTGGGGGAGCCCTTCAGTACTCACCGGTGAGGGTGTGCAGAATAATAGTCATGTGTTGCGTTCTGCATAACATCGCTCAACAGATAGGGTTACAGGTGGAGGAGCTCCAATGCGCTCACGAAGCATCTGCCGGCAACATTGAAGAAGACGATGAGGAAGAGGAGGAGGAGGAGGAGGAGGGGGATGAAGATGGGCAACCCATCGGCAGAGCAGCAGCACACCCGGCTGCTCGTGATGCCAGGGAGTCACTCATATCTGATAGATTCTCATAAGGAGATCTGCAAACTGAAGATAGTGAAGTACTCAGACCGCCTGGAACAACCACCACCAATACCAACAACATCAGCACCCCCCACCCCCCCACCCCCCACCCTCCGCTTGCACAAACCAGTTCTTCAACCGCACATACACCCATTGTAAACATACCCAATGGGTGGCATCAAGTCTTGGCATTCATGAAGAAGCACATGCAAGGGCACTTTCACAAAAGGGACTCAGAAATGGACAAGATGTAGCGATGGTGGTGACAATTCTAACATTTAACGTGCATGTAAGAAAAAAAACAAATATAAATGAAAAACATGACATTGCATCAAACACCCTTATGCATACCCCTAGTGATCACAAAACCTCAGCCTTCCTCTTCCTAGCGCTTCTATGTGGTGCATCCACTATGGCTTCAGCAGAGGTAGTGGCAGGTTGCTCAAGCCCCTGCCCTGACTGCTGAAATGCTCTGGGTATGCGCCCTCTGGGTTTTGGAGCCCGTGAGGGCCCCGCCAAAGATTGCTCCACCTGCACCTGTGCAGGGGCAGAATTGGTCATTGGGAGAAGAGGCAGCATTGCGGGTACTGGTTAAGGGGACAACAGGTGAGACATGGGAGCACTTTGAGTGGAGTCCCCACTTCTATTTCCCCTTTTGCTATCATCCCTCTCCAGGGCCAGTGCAACATACCCCACACCACTCTGCTGGACAACAGCTTGGAGCACATCTGTGACGCGTTCTAAGGCCACGGCCAAAGTATCTGTCTGCCTGTTTAAGGCGGCAGATATGTTAGTGTCCAGAGTCCGCACGGACGTTGTCATGGCCTGAATGGACTAATTTTAGAGCCGTGCTTGAAGCTCAGTGGAGGCTGCCATTCTCTCGATCTCAGACTTTCCCGCACTGACCTGCGCCACCATTCCACTACTGCTGAAGTTGGACTCCTCCATCCTCTCCGCTATTTTGGAGAGTGTGCATGGCACATCTTCCAGTACCTCGCAAAGGTGCAGCTGTACGTCTATCATTCTCATTCTCAATGATGGCCCCCAGGGTTCAGCATTTGTGTCCAGTTGAGCAGAGCTTGATGAGGAGCGTGCCTCCCGACGTGGACTCTCCACAGCTGCCCCTGCCACCAGTATTTGCTTGTGCACACTTGTGAGTGGTGAATTACCAGGTGACAACCCAACTATCTGGCTAACAGGACCCACCGAAGTTCGAGTATCTGCACTGGTGTGTGGCTGGATATGATGTGACTGTGCACCCTCAGAGGAATGAAGCTCCTCTGAGGAATCACTCTCTTCCATGGCGCCTGCCTCTTTGTCAATCCTTGAAGACCCTGGAAGAGAACATAAAGCAATATTAAGAATCATCACAGAAGTTAGTTTGCAATAATTATACTGAGGTGTACAACAGGTTAATCATTGATAACATCAATTCATGGTGTGTGTGAAGGACGTTGAAGTTCTGTCACCAGCCGTTTGTGGGTTGCCAGTCTCGCCATCTCCGACGGCCAGGCATTCCACCGTGCGGCTGATCTCCAAGACCTCCAAAACCTCCTCCTCCTCATCTGTCAGGGCTACTATTTCTGGAGGGCCCCCTCCAGTCCTAATCCTCTCCCGTGCATTTTGCGCTCTCTTCTACAAGGGGAGAAAGAACAAATGTGTGAGTGAGTGAAGGTGATATGGTCACCCGATGGATGCATTGCTCTGGGTGAGGCTGCCAATGAAAGAGATGCATCAGAGGGTATCAGTCAGATTCATGACATTGCATCAGGATTGGGGTGAGTGGGAGTGGTGGGTTCACAAATGGGGAGGTGAGGAAGTGCACAGAAAGTGAAGGTAAGTTGATGATGAGACTTAGTGGGTGTGAGGAGTGATGTGATGGAGTAGGCTTGGCAAGACAGAGTGAGGGGGGGTGATGTACATCACAGGATGTAGGTGAATCAGTAACTGTACTCACTTTTCCTGACCTGGTTAGGTCATTAAAGCTCTTCTTGCATTGCACCCACGACCTTGCCACCGTGCTCCTGGTGCTCAGTTCCTCTGCCACCCAGAGCCAGGCCTTTTTGGTGGCAGAGGCAGGGCACTTCCTCCGATCAGCCGGGTACTGTATCTCCCTCCTGCTCCTCACACCAGCCAGTAGGAACTCAAGAGAAGAGTTGTTAAAGCGGGCTGCTCCTTTGATGCTGCATCTCTGCACATTCCTCCTTTCTCCCTCAAAATGCATGGTTGGAATGGCCCTTTAAATACTCCAGTTCCCAGCACATCATTCGGGTGCACAGTACACCTGCTGCGCAGCTTGGAGACGCCAAACCCAGAAGTTACATTAAGGGCCTTCAAATTGCGATCGCTCGGGCCGACGCTCAGAAAATTTTTCTGGGTCCCCCACGCGACTAGTCCCCCCCACCAAACTGAGATCCCGCCGCCATGTTAAAATTTTGCGATGGGAATCTCCATTATTGTTTTTAATCCCTGCTTACATATCAGGAATTTTAGAACAGCTGGAAGCAGTTGAATATTTTGTTCAGGCAAAATTCACAAATTCCTCCATGTTATGCTTAGCTTTTACTTGAAATAAATATGTGAATGGACCAATATCTCTCCCCTAAAGTCATTAACCTATGTCCAAGCACAGAGAGGTTGATTTGAGTAATATATTCAAAAAGTAAAAGGGAAGTTCTCAACAGGAGCAGATGGGTATAGGATCTTTATCAAGACAGGTGGACGATGAAAATGGTCTGATCAGATCCTACAGATGGCAATAAACAACAGCATCCTTTGTGATTTGTAGCTTCTTATGGGAACAAAATTCAGATACAGATCAAATGTAAGCAAAACAAATGAAAGTCATAGAAATAAAAGCCACAATCAGAAATAAATGACAAAAACAAGTTGGGACTCGGCATGAGGAAAGTAAAATGGAGAAATAAAAATACAGAAATGAGAAAATGAGCACAGGAGGAAATTGTTCAGTTCTGCAGGTGATGTTGTTTACACAATTGAGCAGATGGAGGAAAAAAGTCCTAAAAAAAGGATATTATTTTTGAATAGTTTGCCTAAGATCTAAGTAATTGTTTTCTCTTGGTAGTGACATTACACAATTAGTGCAGATCAGCTGAGAACTAAAGGATCTGTTTGGTTCTGTGATCACTGTTTAATGAGAGGTCGGTCTTTAATAATCATATAACTGAACTCTTAAATAAAATTTGCCATAAATATTAATCATTTTGTTGTCTTTCCTTAGAATAACTTTCACTGTTTTTAAACTCATGAGTCATGTATTGGTTGCAGCAACATAAAAATACAGTATAACATCAGTTGTCAGCTTTGAACACTCGATTTGTTCGTTTCTAGACCCATTTAAAGTTAGAATTGGGCTGGATTCTTCTACATCGTGTGGAGATCTGTGAAGGATCTCAGGATATTGTAGCAGCTCATAAACTCACAGCAGTCCAAACAGTTATATTCTATAATATTTACTGTGTAGCATATCTTTCTGCTTTCTAGGGCTCCTAGACGAGGCAGTTGGGTGCCAGCAATGATCATGAAGGGCCCGATGCCCTGTAAATGAAAAGCGTAGGGCTCTCTCATCAGTTTAAAACCTTCCTGGATGTACTGAAGCAGATCAGTCGGACATATTTGGGAGGTAGAAGAACCTTTATTGCAGTTTAAGCTATGTTAGGCTTCTGTATATGAGTGATATCTGTATGGTGTAAATTGCATCAGGGACCCCCTGCCTGATGAGCAGGATGCCAGCCACGGATGCCCTGCTCACTAAAACCTGGCAAACACCCAGCGTTGGCCCTGTAAGTTTAAGTGTAAAGCTTAACTTTTTGGGGTCCAGAGGATCAACTGGACGAATAGAGACTAAAATCCATTTAGTTCACCCTCTACCATCCTGATAGTCGCATGATATAAAGATAATGGAGTTGTTAACCAATCAATCCGATGGACATTTTGGGAATTTTATTAACTTTCTTTTTAATCTTATGAGAAAAGCTTTGCTCCCATTTGTTATCCCATAATACTAACATTTATCTATCTGGGGAGCAGAGCTCTGCACGAGGTCTGAAATGAAATGCCCATCCCGACAAGCACCTTCCCACTGGACTATCTGTTTCATGGCATGTTGTTTTGCCAAAACTGGTTCAAGCAACTCTCCAGCTGGCATGCGCAGTAAGATGGCTCAGCACAAGAAGTAAATATAAACCACTTGCCCTTTATCTGTTCACTTCTTTATGGCAAGCAATTGGATGGAATTTTTGTCAGTCTTTGTTCTGTCTACATAAATAGAAAAATATAGGGGGAAAAAATTGGATAAGAGCCGTTTTTGGGCGTAGGTAGCGTGATGTGCTATTACCCCGCGCCCAATGACCCCTGTGCAGGTAGGACATACGTTTCGGCCCACCCGAGGACTTACCTGTAATCAGTGTTCCCTTCCAGGCCTTGCAAGTGGAATCAATGCAATTCCCACTTTCCACCACCAGGGGGAGCACAATCTCTTAAAGGGAGGATGTTTCTTAGAAATATCTTAAAGATAACTGGTACCTGTTATTTGTTGAAAATAACCGTCTACTGCCTACACCTGAGTCTGAATGGAGATCAGACATCGCACACGTAAAACACAGATGCAGGTCCCATCCCTATGTTTACACACTGATGAGTTATGTTAAAACATTGAATAAAGGTTGCATAATGCTAAATCCCACATCCTCTGATCTGCACACCAGACCTCACCAATCTGCCGATCTGAGTTGGTACCAGGCCTGCGAGAGTGCATGGACCAAGGTTCTCTGCTGATGCACTAGAGACCTTGGGTACAAGAGATAGACAGAAGCAGGGACATCCTATATCCATAGCGGGGGGGCAAGAGGCCCTCCAGACATATACACAAAAAGCAGTGAGAGGCAGCGGGGGACAAAGTCAATGCCAGGCGCACAGCATCATGAAAATGGATGCAGTGCAGGAAGAAGTTCAATGCTTTGACATGAGTGGTCAAGGTGAGTGAGGTCAACTGTCAAGTGACGTCTCCTACCAACTGCACCACGCACTATACCCCCATCACCCACATACCAATAAACTCTTTCCATCAGTACGCAACTCTTCCAATCAGATGCTTCCTCTCACCCTTACACATTACCACTATTTCAAGCCGCCCACCCACAACTCACAAGCCACACACACTGGCAGCTATTCAACCATGACAGGCACATCACCCAGACACACGTCCCGCTTTATTGCAGAAGAAGGTGGTGCATATCAGGAGGCAGTAAGTGGCAGTGGTATTTAGCCCCTCGAGCCTGTTCCACCATTCAATGAGATCATGACGGACCTGTGACCTAACTCTATATACCCGCCTTAGCCCCATATTCCCTAATACCCTTGGTTCACAGAAATCTACCAATCTCAGATTTAACATTCACAGGTGAGCTAGCATCAACTGCTGTCTGTAGAAGAGCGTTCCAAACGTCTCCCACCCTTTGCGTGTAGAAGCATTTCCTAACTTCACTCCTGCACATCCTGGCTCTAAATGTTAGGCTGTGTCCCTGCGTCCTAGTATTCAAGTCTAGGAGACCTCCAAAATCAGTTACTAATGTCTCAGCAGCCAGAAGCAATAATCCAGCCACTAACCTGTAAATTCTGCATGGTCCCTTTGAATAGTGTCGGTTAGGGGTCCTCCAGGCACTCTAAGATACGTTCAGATGGTCAGGGTTAAGACTGTGTGTTGAGATGAGCGATAAGTCCAAAAATGGTGTCTATCACTTTAAATCAGCATTGTACACTGAATGAAGCCATTTTCTCCCTACTTTACATGATTCCAGCGTTCGTTATCTGCGCCTGTGCTAACTCCTATACCAAGATGGCATCCGGCGCACGTCACACTGGAAATGTGCGAGCGCATCCAAGGTGCCATCTTGGATGTCGGAGAGGTCGTGTAACGCCAAAACACCGGCCAATTTAGTGCCCATAGAAACTTTTCTAAAATATCTGGCACAGCATCTTCAAACTGAGCCAGAGGAACTGCTGACTAGCTTTTGTCAATCAGAATAATATTTATTAACCTCATAACCAGTCCAGTAAAATAAATTTGATGACATCAAAAGATGATGTAAATTATATGGTCCAGAATTTCCGGTGCTGTCTTGAAGAAATCATTGATGTGCTTAAAATTAATCCACAGTGACCATTCATTTATTATAAGGAAAGCAAGAAAAATATACAAAGGACAATTTTGTAATAAGATAGCTTGAGGAAAGTAATTTTTTAACTTTTTAAGAAACTCAAGGAATATGGTCCAACAAATGTCAAAGTTCATGTTGAAACACGATCAGTAACCTTGACAGGGTTTTAGTTACTTTGAGTTGTATCTGGAACTGGTCAAGCTCTACTTGGAACTCTAGTAATCTGCATGTCTTCACAGAATGAAAGGGAAAGTCAAAACTGCATTTCCCGTAATCATGCTCAGCCAAACAATTTGAGCTGAATAGATCTCCTGCAGCCTTGGCTGAATAAGAACTAAAGAAAATTCCAAAACCGTAAGTTCCTAATCATAAAGGGAACTGATGCCACTGCAGCCACATTTTATATTGGGAAAAAGAAGTGCATGGGAATTTCCCTTTTGAGCAATTCTATGTGAAATATATTTTCTAACCTGTTGCCTGAAAGTCAGCACTTCTACTTGGCTGATAAATAAAGTAAAAATGAATCTGCAAGTTTATAATGACTAATCATAAACATTGTCATTTCCGATATCAATTTCTCATAAAACAGGTATATGCCGGAAATAAGCAGCAGATGAGTTAACAAATGAGACAGAAAGACGGGTTAACTTTTCAGATGGGATCCTTCATCAAGCAGAACTTTTCGTATTTTAAAAGTGTAAACAAAGGGGTTTCAAAAATCTGCAGCTTTTCCAGCTCATTTCCGTCTTATCTTTGACAGGACACTGTTGGGACAGCAGAGTCCCGGCCGTGCACTGGAATTTCCGGGATGGGTTGTGAGAGGTGGAGTT
This sequence comes from Heptranchias perlo, assembly GCF_035084215.1. NCBI lineage: Eukaryota > Metazoa > Chordata > Chondrichthyes > Hexanchiformes > Hexanchidae > Heptranchias > Heptranchias perlo. The sequence continues at coordinate 94,618,160 of NC_090327.1, forward strand.
CTGCCTGCCCCTAAACTTTCCCAGCTGTGGGATCGCCCTCGCCTCACAGAAGAGGCTGTGGGGACATCCATAACATCTTTCTGAGGGAGAAGGGGTACCCGACACCTCCCAGAAACCGGAAACTTGTGCCGGATACTTGTTTTCTGCCTCCCAACCATGGAAGGTGCCTTAGATAGGCCCATAGTGAGACAGGATCCTGCTATTGACATAGTACTGAAGGAACCTCCCCTGATCCCCCAAACATTGGCAGGGTCAGTGGTCGAGATTCTAGACAGGCAGAATTTGGCACTAAAGCCAGGAAGCCCATCTCCTTGTGGATTTTCCGGTACCGGCAGTGTCTTTTTCTGCACACTGACAACAACTTAAAAGTTGTTCACTCAGGACTGGAGTGATCTGGTTATTTTCATAAATCATTGATCCCTATAAATAACTTTATTACTAAAAATATTTTCCAATTTTATGTCCATTATGTCAATAGTTGTTAAAAAAAATTCATATCAGCCCAGAGCCAACATATTATTTACAGTAGTTTCTGTTAAGTAAGCATAGCTTTTTTTATATATATAGTTTTATTCAAATCCTGTCTCACATGGGAAAAGGCAGTAAATCAGAGGTCACTAACACAGAGTACAAAATGCAAATCAAAGACCCTGACAGAAGCTAGCAGAGGGCACAGATATATACAGCACAAAAAGAGGCTCCAGCCAGAAATCAACCTCCAATTTTCCAATCACTTCAGGTCCACATTGGGCTCCCTGTTTACAAATGTCAGTTATAATTAGGATTTTATTTGTCTAGCATTATAACTATTGTGGTAACCCATCTTTATTATATTTAATATATCAACAACATATTTTTGAATATATATGGAAAGAAAGACTTGCATTTGTAGATTGCTGTCTGTCCTTTTAAGTTACTTTCCTTTTAAAAGTGCCACCTAGATGCCCCATGTATATGGATGAAATTAAGAAGTGGTGTGACCCCAACGTATAGACCTGAAAATGGCGTGCATGTCTTAATGATATTGGCCAGGAATTTCTTCAGAGTTGATCCCGATCCGCTGTAACTTTGTCAGAATGCTCAAATGGGGTTCTCGCCGCAAAGTTAAGTCAGCAAAGTTAAGCCGGCGGAGCGAGAGCAGCTCCGAGGAATTTCCCAGCCACTACTTCCTTTACATATACATATTATAATGACGCTCCGACCTATTTGACCCAAAGGTAAACCAGAAATGCATGTCAAGTGAAAATAGGTAGAGAATAGGCACCATTGATCTCTGCCCCTTTTGCTGCTCTGTTATGCCACATATGCTCCGTTATGGGGTGTAACAGAGAAGAAAATCACTCTTCTGGGTCATAGAATCATAGAATAGTTACAGCACAGAAGGAGGCCATCAGGCCCGTGCCAGCTCTTTGCAAGAACAATCCAGTTAGTCCCATTCCCCCGCTCTTTCCCCGTAGCCCTGCAAATTTTTTTCCCTTCAAGTATTTATCCAATTCCTTTTTGAAAGCCACGATTGAATCTGCTTCCACCACCCTTTCAGGCAGCGCACTCCAGATCATAACCACTCGCTGCGTAAAAAAGTTTTTTCTCACGTTGCCTTTGGCTCTTTTGCCAATCACCTTAAATCTGTGTCCTCTGGTTCTTGACTCACCAATGGGAACAGTTTCTCTTTATTTACTTTATCTAAACCCTTCATGATTTGAACACTTCTATCAAATCTCCTCTCAACCTTCTCTGCTGCAAGGAGAACAACCCCAGCTTCTCCAGTCTATCCACGTTACTGAAGTCCCTCATCCATGGAACCATTCTAGTAAATCTTTTCTGCACCCTCTCTAATGCCTTCACATCCTTCCTAAAGTACAGTGCCCAGAATTGGACACAATACTCCAGTTGTGGCCGAAGCAGTGTTTTAGAAAGGTTCAACATAACCTCCTTGCTTTTTTACTCTATGCCTCTATTTGTAAAGCCCAGGATTCCATTTACTTTTTTAACCACTTTCTCAACCTGCCCTGCCGCCTTCAAAGATTTGTGCGCATATACCCCCAGGTCTCTCTGTTCCTGCACCTCCTTTAGAATTGTACCATTTAGATTATATTGCCTCTCTTCGTTCTTCCTGCCAAAATATATCACTTCGCACTTCCCTGCTTTAAATTCCATCTGCCATGTGTCCACCCATTCCAGCTGCCTGTCTATATCCTCTTGAAGTCTTTAACTATCCTCCTCACTGTTCACTACACTTCCAAGTTTTGTGTCATCACAAATTTTGAAATTGTGCCCTGTACACCCAAGTCCAAGTCATTAATATTCAGCAAGAAAATGCAGTGATCCTAATACTGACCCCTGAGGAATACCACTGTACACCACACTCCAGTCCGAGAAACAACCATTCACCACTACTCTGTGTTTCCTCTCACTTTGCCAATTTTGTATCTATGCTGCCACTGCCCCTTTTATTCCATGGGCTTCAATTTTGCTGACAAGCCTATTATGTGGCATTTTATCAAATGGCTTTTGAAAGTCGATATACACCACATCAACCACATTGCCCTCATCAACCCTCTCTGTTACCTCATTAAAAAACTCAATCAAGTTAGTTAAACATGATTTGCCTTTAACAAATCCATGCTGGCTTTCCTTCATTAATCCACACTTGTCCAAGTAACTATTAATTTTGTCCTGGATTATTGGTCTGTGTAGCACCCATTGTTTCAGTGCTACATCCAAGATGGCGTCTTGGCTGCACACGCACGTTTCCAGCGTGACATGCGCTGGACGCCATCTTGGTATAGGAGTTAGTGCATGCACAAATACCAAATGCCAGAAGCATGTAAAGTAAGAGAAAATGCATGAAATCAGTGTGCAATGCTGATATAAAGTGATAGACACCATTTTGGACCTTAACGCTCAACTCAATGCACTTTCTTAACCATGCACACCTGAACGTGTCTTAAAGCGCCTGGAGGACCCTCCACCAGCGCTATTTAAAAGGACCATGCAGGATTTACAAGTTAGTTGCTGGATTATTGCTTCTGGCTGCTGGTGGAATAGGAAGTGTTTTTTGAAACTCCCTATACTTACTGAGAATTCCTAGAGTATATTTGAGAGTGGTTTGGCAAGTACTGCCTTACGGTTCGGAAAGTTACAAACATGGTTGAACAACATTCCTGGCAACCATGGGTGGTCTGCTAGGGCTCCCGCTGGGCATTGAGCACGACTGGGAACATGCAGAGAGGCCACGCACAGCAGGTCAAGCTGCGAGGAGAAGGAGGCGGAGGAGGCGCAGGGCAATGATCAGGAGACCGTATTCAATGAGAGCCTCCTGGGACCAATTCTGTTACCTTAACATGACCAATGCAACTCAGGCATTGCATCCAACGCCTGAGGTTCACCAAGGAAGCCATGACCGAGATCTGTCAACTGGTGCAGCCACATCTGCAGCCTCAGAGCAGGGCGAGGACAGCATTGCCTGTGGCTGTGAAGGTCACCGTGGCACAGAATTTCTACAGCTCAGGATCATTTCAGGCCTCTGCTGGCGACATGTGCAACATCTCGCAGTATGCAGTGCACTGCTGCAATAGGGAGGTCACAGGTGCACTGTACCAGAGGAGGAACAGGTTCATCACCTTCCCTCTTGACGGAGACAAGCAGAATAAAAGAGCATGGAAGTTCGCTCGCATTGCTGACTTCCCCATGGTGCAGGGAGCCATTGACTGCACGCACATTGACCTGCATGCTCTGCGTATCAACTCGGCCGTCTTCATCAACCGAAAGGGCTTCCACTCCCCGAACATGCAGCTGGTGTGCGCATCGAATCATGGAGGTCGATGCCCGCTACCCTAGAAGCAGTCACAACACCTTTGTCATGCGGCAGTCCAATGTGCCAGCACTCTTTCGCCTGGCTGGCTACTGGGCGACAAAGGCTATCACCTCACGCCGTGGCTCATGACTCCAGTCAGGAACCCACGCACACGTGCACAGTAGGCCTATAATGAGGCCCATGCTGCCATACGTAACATCATGGAGCACACTATAGGTCTCCTCACACAACGCTTCTGCAGCCTGGAATGGTCTGGAGGAGCCCTGCAGTACTCCGCTAAGCAGGTGGGCAGATTCGTGGTGGTCTGCTGCATGCTGCACAATCTCGCTATCATGAGGAATCAGCCTTTGCCACCAATGATCGGAGAAGACCCTGAGCCAGAGGTGGAGGAGGAGGAGGCTGAGGAGGAGGAAGAGGGTGAGGAGGAGGAGAGGAGGAGCCGGAAGAGGAAGTGGAGGAAGACGCAAGGGTGCAACAAGAACCACACGCCTTGCCTGCAAGGGCTCTGCGTGCTCACCTGATCCATGCCCAGTATCAATAATATCAACTACATCCCCCAACTCACCAGCAGTCCTACACTCCCTACGTTCTGCTCCCACAAGAAAATCAAATGCCCTCCATCTGATTGCACATTGGTTTCCCCCTCAGCTCATCACACAAATAAAAACCACCACCAAATGCAAATTCAAAGTCACATTTATCAATGAATAAACGAAATTATGGAAACGTAACAGAACTATTCACCCTTGTACATTCCCTTAGTGCCTGTTGTTCGTGTGCCTTTACCTATCCTAGTGCTCCTACGAGGTGCTTCCCCAGTGGCTGGAGCATGGGTGGTGAGAGGCTGATGACCTTCAATGTAGGAGCAGGCAGATGGCCTTGGAGGACCACCTCGAGCAGCTCTGGGCCGGGAGGGCCCGGCTTCAGACTGCGCCATCTCAGCATGGGCTGCAGCAGTCTGACCTGGCTGGTCGATAGGCAACAACAAGGCCACTGGTGGAGTAGCAGGGCTGGGAGCAGGAATGCTGTCGTCCTGAGAGAGGACAGCAGGTCCGACTGCCATGGTGCCACTGCCACTCTCCCGGGGCGGCGCCTCAGCAATCCTGATGAACAGCTGGAGAACAGATTGCTGGAGTGCTGATACACCCTGGAAGCCCCGCTCCACAGTGGTCTCTATAGCCACGATAGCAGTAGTCTGAACTTCCATTGCAGCAATCTGAGCAGCAGCCGTAGCTTGCAGACCTTTGATGACGTCGGATGGTGCTGCAATGAAAGCCGTGACATCGGCCATCAGACGCTGCACAGGTGTGCTGATGGAGGTGACCACCCATTCCATGTTGGAAAGGATGGGCTTCAAGCTCTGCACAAAGCCCTGTGCCAAGTTGGAGCTGGACTCCTCCATGCATCTTCTCATTGTGCACAGGCTTTCTGGCAGACTTTCCAGTGCCCCATACATTTGTTGTTGTATGCCCATCAGCCGTCTTCTGTAGCCTGGCCCATTTAAGTCCTCATCTGACTCCTCTGCAGCAGAACTAGTGAGCGACCTCGCCCTCCAGCGAGCTGGCACCTGTGGTATTCGGTCCCCCTGCCCCAGCTCCTGTGCACTTTTGCCTGGTGTCTCACCACGTGCAGATCTCTCCTCTAAAATAGCCTCTAATGGATGCGCAGTGTCAGTCTCTGAGCTGGTGGAAGCGAGTGTCAGATCAATTGACGGTGTGGCTTCAGTGTCGCCCTCCTCCTCCATCTCCTTGGATTGTGCCATCACGTGTTCTTGGGTATCTGCAATGACAAAGGCAAACAGGTTGAGTTGTGGAGCGGGGAGAGGAGCAAGTAAGATGTGCGTGCTGACAGCATCTGCAGTACGTGAGTCAGAAAAGATTATGGGAGGAGGCAGACGTGGGAAAGGAGAAGGAGCATTAGATATACAAAGACCCCCTTCGTCAGGACCTCCAGCGCGGCATGTTGTCATGGCTGCATAGACGGCACGCCCAATGATCCAAAGCACTGTCTCCTCTAGGGGGGGTGAGGATATGTAATCATCCCCGTCCACCCTCAGGTCTCTCCTGCTGCTGGCTTTTATGCGCCCTCTTCTCCTGCAACAGAGGACAGTGTGTCAGTGAGTGTCCTGCAAGGTGTGCAGGTGATATGCCTGTCATGGTTGAATAGCTGCCAGTGTGTGTGACCTGTGTGTGGTACTATGTGCGGGTGAGATGCAGTGGAGCAGTGGTGCAGCTGGTAGGATGTGCCACTTGACACTTGCATTCACTCACCTTGACCACTCGTGTCAAATCATTGAACTTCTTTCGGCACTGCACCCATGTGCATGGTGCCATGCTCCTGACGTTCACTTCCTGGGCCACAGCCTGCCAATGGCTGCGCAGCTGCAGTCTGGAGGGTCTCCTGCCACCCTGTGGGTACATGTTGGCCCTCCTTTCGTTCATCCCTTCCACCAGGGCCTCCAGTGCATCATCCGAGAAGCGTGGGGCCTTCTCTCGTGCCGGTCCTGCCATTCTTGCGGCCATCTTTCCCTCCTCCTAGTGGACTGCGCATGTCCTATTTAAAATGTGCCCCTGCACCTTTAAGAGGTGCAGGCTGCCGATGACGTGCGCTGAGCACATCCCATTTCCAACTTCCTTATTTTCCACGCAGCCTCTCAGCAGCGCAGGTAAGCACTGGCTGCACGGAGATATCATGGTAAGTAGCAGGCAGCTTGAAATTCATGTGCTGCCTGGTAAGGGCCATCAGGCGTGGGGGAATAGTGGATCACGCTGCCTGCATCCGAAAATGGGCCCTATCGAATTTTTTCCCCCATTGTTTCTAAAAGCTTCCCCACCACTGAGGTTAAACTGACTGCTCTGTAGTTGCTGGGTTTATCCTTACACTCTTTTTGAACAAAGGTGTAACATTTGAAGTTCTCCAGTCCTCTGGCACCAACCCCTATCTAAGGAGGATTGGAAGATTATGACCAGTACCTCCGCAATTTCCACCCTTACTTCCCTCAACAACCTAGGACGTATCCCATCCAGACCTGGTGACTTATCTACTTTACGTACAGCCAGCCTTTCTGATACCTCCATTTTATCAATTTTTAGCCCATCCAGTATCTCAACTACCTCCTCTTTCACTATGATTTTGGCAGCATCTTCTTCCTTGGTAAAGACAGATGCAAAGTATTCATTTAGTATTTCGGCCATGTCCTCTGCCTCCATGCATAGATCTCCTTTTTGGTCCCTAATCAGCCCCACCCCTCCTCTTAACACCAGTTTACTATTTATATGCCTATAGGTCAATGAACTCTTACAACTACAAAGAGCAAGAGCTGAAATAACCTGCCTGACAAAATCCTTGAGATATTGCATACAGAGGAGTATCTTTGCAAGAAATCCTCCCTGTTCCTCCCCCCATTTCCCAGTAGATAATAATATAAACAGAAAATCCTGGAAATACTCAACAAGTCAGGCGGCATCTGTGGGTAAAGAAACAGAGTTAACATTTCTTTCTCCACAGATGCCGCCTCACTTGCTTAGTATTTCCAGCATTTTCTGTTTTTATTTCAGATTTCCAGCATCCGCAGTATTTTGATTTTGTCCCAGTAAATTATGTTTGACTCCTATCTTCCTCTTCCCGTGCTCCCTTCCGATCACAAAGAGCAAGAGCTCTGATAACCCGCCTGACAAGATCCTGGACATATTGCATACAATGGAGTATCTTTTGCAAGAAATCCTTCCTGTTCCTCCACACCCCCACCATCCCAGTGCCCAGTAAATAATGTTTGTCCCCTCCTTCCTCCTCCCACGCTCCCTTCCATTCACCGCTATGCTGTTACGATGTGGTTCAGAGTGAAGGCCAGCAGTTTCAGAAAGGAGGAAAGATCTTGAGCAACAGTCACCCTGCGTCACTTTTGTGCACCTTTTCACAGCCTCCTACACATGGAGGTGTCGCTGTAGGCTTGGGAGGAAAGTGCATAGTGGAGGAAAATTTTATAACAGAAAAAAATAACTTTTTTTAAAGAAAGCAATTTGCTCACTGCAGTAATTAATTTTAAATAAATCACATTTCCTTAAACAATGCTTTCATTTATTTTAATGGTACCTACACGCTTTAGAGATAGTTTTAAAAAACTGTAATATAATAGAATCAGATCCTTTAAACAGAAACACTGGGTGGGCAGTATGATTCGCTGGTGCATTATTAAAAGCTACTCTGTAATAAACAAATGTCAACAATGAATAAACACTCTGGGAAGGATGGGATCTGGAGGGCTACCAGCTGAAAGGCATGGATAAGATTCTCCATTTTATTCTGTTGCTTCGAGAGGTAAGCTGTCTATTCTTTTTGCAGAACATGCAAATCTTGTGCTTAGTCAAAGACTTTAGGTCGTGTTTACTGTTATAACATGAGGATTGACTTTATTTTGTAAGAACGCTGAGTAGCAAAGTATGCATGAAACGAACAGTGGCACACAAAATCTTCAGCTTTTGTTTTCATTTAATTCTCAGAATGATACCCTTGTTCAGATATGTAGTTTAATGAAAAATATGTTTCAGAAAATATTTTGGGACAGGACCAGAACAATTTTCTGTTTTAAAACGATAATATAGAAAATTGTAGATATGCAGCTAATGGTTATTTTGTTCACCATGCTTGGGTCAACAGTTCCATGTTTCTAGAATTATTTACATACCTCCAACTTCATAGAACTGGTGATTAAAGTAGCGAGAAAGGAGGGTTTGAAAAGTATTATTCATGTTAGCCTCACATCCACTATAGATGCACAGCTGCATATCCTGTTGGGCCTCAAAGGGGAAAATCCTAGCTCACCGAGAAGTTAAATTACATTGAGGCCCTGTGCTGAGCTACATCAAAGCAAAGATAAAGAATAATGATGGGCTAAATCTTTATTCCATGCTGATGCCCACAGACTAATTAAAGTGGATCGTTGCTGATGGTGAATTACTGCAGGTGAAGTAATCTTGCCAGATCCAGTGGTTTTTTTTATTTGGATCAGGGCAATTATTAACAGAGCCAAGGGAATTTTTAAATGTTGTAATTCCCAGTGAAAATGTACTGTCATATTTTGTCCAACTGTTAGATGAAACACCATTTTATGTTGCGATGTCATCTGATGATATATTAATGTCCATAAGGTTTAAAGGATGAAAAAAAAATCATTGGACAAGTAAATCATGCACAAGCAAAAATGTAAAGAGAAACATCCAGGCTGTCAAAAATATATATTTTTTGTTTGGGGGTGCAATTACTTCTTTGTAAAATATAGAAGTAAAAAATTGGTTTTGGTCCTTTATTGGGTGTATAACCAATGGTGTGCACACAGCACATGCCCCAAACAGTAGGCCCAAGACGCGCCCGAAATTGGTCTTGGATCGACTCCTTGTACAATTTTTTCTGTGAAATTGACTGGCAGATCATGAAAGAGACACAGAGTCACTTTTCCTCCCGTTGTGGTACCAAGTCTCCGATATTTCCTCTTTGCCCGTAGCATCACTGGCTAAGATCCAGAGCTCAGCAGGTAGAGTGTTGCTTGCAGGAACACTTATCATACCATTCCACGGTACAGCATAAGGAACAACATTTTGTGACAAAATATTCCAACCCCTCGAAAAATATATATTTAATTTGGGTTAGTTACTTTCTGTTCCTTTTTTTGTCATCCATCTACGGTTGGCAACGCTGGTTGGACATATTCCTGGAGGTTTGATCACATGACCTCCCGCCTCCAACCACCCTGCCAGGTCAAACAGCCTTTATCCCCCATCTTCAATATTTTTATAACTAAGTGTTCAAAGAAAATGAAAAAAAAAACACACTTTTTTTTAATGCCCCTGTGATTTTCTCCCGGAGTTGCTCGCAGCAGTGTCCGGGAAAGTAATGTTTAATTCCTGGAGACTCCAGGATAATCCTGGAGGGTTGGCAACCCTTCATCCATCATGAGGCACCACTTTGTCTAAGAAGGTGATGACGTGAACTCCCAGGTCTGTAACATCACTCCATTACTCACTGCTCGGAGTTGCGTAAAAGTGGCCAATGCGACTAGCCCTCTGATTTTCACTCCCTTCCTTCTCTCAGCAAATACTCATTTGGATACTAGCATACAGGCACTTAACACATTGGTTAGAAATTCCACTCTCCACTATTTTGATAGCGGCTTTAACTCTTTTACAATAAATAGTTTAATTCCTCCACTATAATAGTGCAGAGAGGAATTTCGGGTAAATGCATTAAGCATTCGTATACTACTGTCTATGCATAATCTCAGTGCCCTTGAATCCGATCTCAGTGACTTTGCTGATATCAGAGGTATGATTTTGACTCCGAGCTGGGAAGAGGGCGGGTGGGTCAAATTGTGGGTTTCCCAGGCGTCCTTACGATTTTGACGTAAGGACATCTTTCTTTTTTTGTCGGTTTGCCTTCCCACTGACTGGCCTGATTATCAGGCTGGCCTCAGTTGGACGGGAGAGCAGCCAGGGAGAGGACGTGGCAGGGAGGTTTATAAAAATCTTATAGAAAAAAAGATATTTTATAACACCACTGCATTCAAGATTTCCTTATTCTACTCAACACACTTCACTTAAGATAGATAGATAGATATGCATCCTGTTTTTGGCTTACTATTCTTGTCATTGTTTCCTTGACCTTAAAAGCAGGTTCTCTGTGCTTCCCACATTAAACATAATGTCCTTAGATCCTTCCTCCATAAAACTTCTCTTCTGTCTTTACAGTTAGTTGTTTGGTTTCAGGGATTCATACCCTTCTCGTAGTAGATCCCTCCATGCTTTCAGGAACTGAGCATTTGCTGAGCATTTTGCAGTTAGGTCTTCCATTTGAGTCATCAGGTAAATCTTTCAGTGTATGCATGGGGGGGCAGGGGTGGGCATGGGCCACTGATGGGCATGGGGCACTCAAGGGTATGGGGAACTGATGGACATGGGTCGGCATGGGAGTACTGGTGAGCATGGGAGTCGGGGGGGGGGGATTCAGTCATGGGGGGGTGTCACGATCAGAGGTCATCACGGGGGGTCCGCGATCGTTGGGGGAGGGGGGTCAGAGATCGGGGGAGGGTCCTCTCACGAGGCGTGAAGGAGGGTTGGTCTCCTGCCCCTTGTTCCGCCCTGATGAAAACCGGAAATGGGCGGGTTGGAGGAGGGTCTGAAATGGTTGCGATTTTGAATGCCCCCCCACCACCCTCAACCCACCCATTTTTCAATGTTAAAATCGTGCCCAGGAATTCACTATGTGGTGTGAAACGCGTATCTTTAGCACAGTATTATCTGTAAGGAACAGATTAATCTTCTTCAAAAGTCTCAGCCCAACAGCTTCAATGCGTTGCCTCAGAGGTGATAACAATGGCCACAAGGCCTCCTCACTGCTGATCAGTCTTTTACCAGAACATCTTCCTATGTGATAAGTATTAATGGCGCAATGCTTCAATAAATACCATCTGTTTTGTAACCAATTATTATGGACAGTTAAAAAGAATTCCACCCATGTGCAATTGCTCCTGATTTGGTATACAGAGGCAAGTTTAAGCAAGGTCGTATTATGGAGTCCTAGGTTACACTAAGAAATACAATTACAGCCTCAAGAACATTGTCACTGACTAAATAGCAGCTGCAAATGGAACATTGTATTGTTGCCAGACTGTCGTTTACTGTTTTTTTTGTTGGAGCTTGCTGTGCGCAAATTAGCTGCTGTGTTTCCTATGTTATAACAGTGACTACACTTCAAAAGTACTTAATTGGCTGTAAAGTGCTTTGGGGCATCCTGAGGCTGTGCAAGGCATTATATAAATGCAAGTCTTTCTTTCTTTCTAGTCCTTGGATAGTCAATTTAAGTAATAACACCATGTGTGCCTAATACAATTAGGATAACAGTAATACAAAGTGCACCAGAAGATTACAATATTGAAATTATGATTTAAATATTCAACTGCAGGAAAATAAAATTCTATATCAAACAAAATATGGTTTTAATACCCTTCTGCCATTGATCGCTATTGGTTTCAGCATTAATAATGATGTTCATGATTGAAAGAAAATCTTGCCTTAAGGCAAAATTTTAACTTCCTGGCTGTCAACATAAAGAAGCAGAACAAAAAGAGTAAACTTCCTAAAAGAAATTGAAAAGTTGCTAACAGTCCACTGGGGAAAAAAACAGAAGCAAAGTGTTTATCTAAAATAAATGCAAACATGACTCCAGAACGAAGTATTGTCAGTGATAGTGAATAATCCAATAGAGAATATTCCATTTTTTCTGGGTTCTGGACCTTAGCATTAATCTAACTAACTGGGGGGCGAAATTGATTAGCGCACGCCTATGGGCGCAGAACAGGTGGGGTGATTACAATACATGCCCAAAGAGGTCGGCCCGAAGATCACTCAAAATCCATCTTTAGGCTCATTACCATGACACTGGCGAGCTGTCGGCACCAATCGGGTGTCCCAATACAGCTCGGTGGTCGGGCACAGAGAAAGATTGGCTAGTTCGGACATATTTCAGGTGTCCTTGGGGCGTGGGTCGTAACTCCGTGAAATTGGACCTCACTTCCCCATTATGCGCCAAGAAATGGGCAAAACAATGTCCAATTTTGCTCCCGCTAACTCATATACTGTAGCCTTCTCATCAATCTTATAAGCCTAATAATTACTGTTGGTGATATTATTGTTTGATATTCCACTGTCTACTATTTTAGCACAGACATTAACCCATTTAAATTAAAGGATGTCATTTAAATACAACAAGCATTTGTCTACTAATATCACCATCAAAGCTATAATTGGTTGCATGGGGTAAGGTTTCTCTTACCCCTACGCTTCCCCCCAAGTTATTCGCCAGTAAAAGGCAGTAAAGTCTTTTTGTAAATATTTTAATTCACTGGCTGAAGTACACGGGCACTTTAGTGCCTGAGAAATCTCATGGCACGAGCACAATGTTCAAGGATGGAACTCTGCCTGATGCTAAAATATAGATCAGAACAATTAAAAAATAAAACAGAAATGGTCCTCTGACAGTTGCTGTTATTTGATAGTCACAATACTAACTCACTGAGCACAGGACAGGACCCCAGTGGTTTATAATGGGAATTTGTAAAAGAAAATATGCACAAGAAAAGTTGAATAGCATTTTGCTCCAACTTCTGACAGTTTTGGGCTGAGGACCCGGGCCATTAGGAATTAGATTGAGACCATCAAAGCTAGTTTCACATTGAAAGAGATGCAATTTTATCCAATCAATCTGCAGAAATTCAAACCATGGCCCCAAAGAACAAAAGACAGTGTGCTAACTCACTGTGCCACTCAGCACCCACCCTTTCTCCTTGTTTTTATATAAGTTACATATTCTGTTGTATATCTCAGATGTAACAATGTTAAAATTTAATAACACTCACATAGAAAACGAATGCCACGTTTGTACAAAATTCCACACAACTTGTAAAGTACAACCATAACTTGAGCAAACTCAACAAAACATAGAATTCTTCAAAATTAGACCTTAATCGTACAGCTACTGTGTAATGAGGAGAGATGAAAGCATGGAACTAATCTTACGAGCAATAAAGTTATACTGCAGTGCATAGGAATACTGAGTAGGAAACAAAACACTGGATCGCATTAAAGCTGAGGTGAAATAGGATGCACTGTAATTGACTTAGAAAAGAGGACAGTGTCTGATGTGTGCTTATGGTTGCCATGCACTGAAGCATATGGTTGCCATGCACTGAAGCAGAAAGGACACTTGAGCTGTTTTGAGAGTGTGAGGATAAAGGCTGAACCTTTTTAGAATTAAATAACCAATTTTCTAAACAGGTTTTGATAGCTGCTTCATAATTAAATTATCTGTTTTTTTGGGTTGAACTCTGTAAACTCATTATCGCACCTCCCCCCCACCCCACATCCAAAAAATCTGAAAACAGTTTTTGTTAACAGGAAAAACCCTTCATTTCATTTTTAAAATTTGATTATTTCATCATAGTTTGTACTTTTAGCATTTTATATCATCAGACTAAAGTCCCAATGCCTGAGGTCAGAGCATTACATAAGGTGGATGGGCACCTATGCCCGTATCAGTGCAACTTGAGGGCTCGCTGCAGGAAATTAAAGTGGGAGGAGTCACCGTGGCAATAGTGGTCCGGCCAAAAAAAAATTGAAGAAAAAGTTATCAAGCCTTTTATTCAAAATAAACCCTGGCCTTCAGTAATGTAGCAGCTTTTGATGCCCTTACCGTTGCTGGATGCCAGGAAGGCTCAGGTGTTCCATGTGTGCACCGTTCCTAAGGGCATAAATGCAGGAATGATGTCGTATGATGTTATTTCCACAATTGCATGCGCCCACCCAATTTTGGCAGGTAGTGAAAGGAGCGGAGACCTTGGCATAATTAAATCCAGCCCTTACTAGTTCCCGCCCACCTCGAATACAACGTTTTAACAATGGAAAGGCCACGAAAATTCAGTCCCATTATTATGAGCTTTCCTCCCTCCCTTTTCTTCACCATTGTCTTCATCGTAACTACTATGAATCTTTCTTTCCCCTTCGGACTTCATCCCATCAACCATTTCTGTGCTCATTACATGCCATCGCCAAATTCTCTGAAAACCCTGACCTTCCTGATAGAACTTTTCAACACTTCTTGTCACTCAGCCTTTACTATCCACTCACCTTGACAGCCTTTTATTCCATTCACTACCATTAACCTCTCCACCACCCGTCAGTTTCCTCCTCTTTTCTTCCCTGATGTGTCATATCTCCAGCCACTCAAGCCTAACTCCCCAATCTACGCCCTCCAAATTGTCACATATCCAACTTTGCACTTGCATTTGAATCAGCAGAGAAACTGACACACAAGTATAACATTCTCTAAACGCTTTTATTGTACGATTTATATACAAAATACTGCATTCAACCATGGGTTAATACGTTATAGAAAAATATTCCACAATTTTTTACATATATATATTACATATGTAAATATACTTTACTATAAAATTTTATGTATTTTGCATTAATTTATTTTAACTCTTTCATTTTTTCAATCCTCTGCGATTAATTTAAAATAAAAACCTTCTAATATGCAATTTTGTCCCAATTTTCAATTACTAACATTAATTTTATTATAATTTCTACATAGTTTTACAATTATACATTCTCTATTATATAATCTGATCCTCCTGATCCATGCAAACAGCTTCCTATGAGCAACATCACAGGAGATCTACAAATGTCTCAAATGAATATAATGTTTTTTTTTATTCGTTCATGGGATGTGGGCATCGCTGGCAAGGCCAGCATTATTGCCCATCCCTAATTGCCCTTGAGAAGGTGGTGGTGAGCCGCCTTCTTGAACCACTGCAGTCCGTGTGATGAAAGTTCTCCCACAGTGCTGTTAGGGAGGGAGTTCCAGGATTTTGACCCAACGATGATGAAGGAACAACGATATATTTCCAAGTCGGGATGGTGTATGACTTGAAGGGGAACGTGCAGGGGAAGGTGGTGTTGTTCTCATGTGCCTACTGCCCTTGTCCTTCTAGGTGGTAGAGGTCGCTTATTTGGGAGGTGCTGTTGAAGAAACCTTGGCGAGTTGCTGCAGTGCATCCTGTAAATGGGACGCACTGCAGCCACGGTGCGCCGGTGGTGAAGGGAATGAATGTTTAAGGTGGTGGATGGGGTGCCAAACAAGCGGGCTGCTTTGTCCTGGATGGTGTCGAGCTTCTTGAGTGTTGTTGGAGCTGCACTCATCCAGGCAAGTGGACATTATTCCATCATACTCCTGACTTGTGCCTTGTAGATGGTGGAAAGGCTTTGGGGAGTCAGGAGGTGAGTCACACACTGCAGAATACTCAGCCACTGACCTGCTCTTGTAGCCACAGTGTTCATGTGTCAGGTCCAGTTAAGTCTCTGGTCAATGGTGACCCCGAGGATGTTGATGGTGGGGGATTCGGTGATGGTAATGCAGTTGAATGTCAAGGGGAGGTGGTTAGACTCTCTCTCTTGTTGGAGATGGTCATTGCCTGGCATTTGTCTGGCGCGAATGTTACTTGCCACTTACCAGCCCAAGCCTGGATGTTGTCCAGGTCTTGCTACGTGCGGGCACAGACTGCTTCATTATCTGAGGGGTTGTGAATGGAACTGAACGCTGTGCAATCATCAGCGAACATCCCCATTTCTGACCTTATGTTGGAGGGAAGATCATTGATGAAGCAGCTGAAGATGGTTGGGCCTAGGACACTGCCCTGAGAAACTACTGCAGCAATGTCCTGAGGCTGAGATGATTGGCCTCCAACAACCACAAACTTCCTTTGTGTTAGGTATGACTCCAGTCACTGGTGAGTTTTCCCCCTGATTCCCATTGGCTTCAACTTTACTAGGGCACCTTGGTGCCACACTCGGTCAAATGCTGCCTTGATGTTAAGGGCAGTCACTCTCACCTCTAGAATTCAGCTCTTTTGTCCATGTTTGGACCATGGCTGTAATGAGGTCTGGAGCCGAGTGGTCCTGGCAGAACCCAAACTGAGCATCGGTGAGCAGATTATTGGTGAGTAAGTGCCGCTTGACAGTACTGTCGACGACACCTTCTATCACTTTGCTGATGATTGAGAGTAGACCGATGGGGCAGTAATTGGCCGGATTGGATTTGTCCTGCTTTTTGTGGACAGGACATACCTGGGCAATTTTCCATGTTGTCGGGTAGATGCCAGTGTTGTAGCTGTACTGGAACAGTTTGGCTAGAGGCGCAGCTAGTTCTGGAGTACAAGTCTTCAGCACTACAGATAGGATGTTGTCGGGGCCCATAGCCTTTGCTGTATCCAGTGCACTCAGCCGTTTCTTGCTATCACATGGAGCGAATTGAATTGGCTGAAGACTGGCTTCTGTAATGGTCGGGATATTGAGAGGAGGCCGAGATGGATCATCTACTCGGCACGTCTGGCTGAAGATGGTTGCATGTTAAACGTCATTAATTATTGTACTATCTGGTGAACTGCCCCACCTTCAATCATGTCTTTTATACGCTGTAAATATAACATTAGTGTAAATCAGGGCGTGTCTTGGGGTTTTCTATATGCTATAATATAATCTTGGATTTCTTATTGGAAAACATATGTTTGTAGGTGTTATGTCAAGTCATTTCTTTTACATAAATTGAATGCATTTTAAAAGTATCGCAGTAAAGTGTGAAAAATGTAGATAATGACCTTGACAGGTGATAGCGAATCGACAGCCTGTTTTACATCTCTCATAGTTTTTATTTCCACTGACTTCAATAGAAATAAAAATTGGGAGAGATGTAAAACAGGCTGCTGATTCGCTAACACCCGTTTTACACTATTGTTCAAATTCAAAATCTATCCCAGAAGCAAACTTAGTTATAAATTCTGTGGACTTCTGCATCTGATTTTTTTTTGTAGGTTGGAAAAAACTAGAGGAATGGAAGTTGAGAGGGTGAGGAGATTTTTGCTCTTGCTCGTAGTTCTACAAGTACAGACTCTGACTCGCACTGCAACCCATCGTCCTGCCTCAGACATCTGTGCAACTCATATAATCTTGCCAGGTCCAAAAGGTACTGAGGATATATTTCAGACAAACAATACTTAATGCATCACTAAAGCTTTATCGTTGTTATAGTTATGCATTTATTGAACTGATTTCGCTGTGGCTATTAGAGATGGTGTAATCCCACTCTGCTTTTGTGCAACTATCTCCCCAACTTACCCTCAGCAGCTGGGAAGATAGATAAGTTAAAAACAGAGTATAAAAATAAGTACTAGAAAAGGACAAAAATTGTTTTGGCAGGTATTGCAGGATGGAAAATGTCCACATTTTGAAACTAAGCAGCATCTTCTCAAACGGGTCGATTCCCCAATTGTGCACTTATGGAGCGCACCCACAGATTCGACCCACACTTTTCAGAATTGGGTGGCTAGACCTATAAACACTGGAATTGTTGTGCTCCCTGTTCTGAAATCTATCAGTTTTTTAGAAGCCATGCGAAAAGCATGCATGGGCCTATTTCATGCAAATTAAATTTAAATGGTGCCAGATACGGGACTCCCCTTTGCTCAGATGTCCAGCCACAGCATTGTTGCAGCCTGCAGCCACACACTGCTCAGCCAACAGCTGTCACGGATTTGGGGGAGGACTAAGCATTCAGGTTCAGAGAAGACAGGCATGTGCACTTGCACTTCAGGCTTGTGCCATTCACTTGGAATCTACCCGGGAACCAAGTTTTCAGACCCAAGTACCCAGGTACTTGGCCATGACTGAGGGGGCCTGCCTTTGCATTCCCATTTCACAAAAGAGGCTGTGACTGAGTTATGCCATCTTCTGGTGCCTAACTGGCAGACAAGATCTCGTGCAGGGAGAACTTTTCCCATTGCTGTGAAAATCATTGTAGCCTTGAACCTTTGTGGAATATTTTAAGCCAGCACTGGTGATATAGATCCACATTAGACTTTGGGTCACTGATGCATCAAGCAGGTCCCATAAGCATTGTTTGCCAGGGGGAATACTTTTATCACTTTCCCCATGGAAAATAAGCAACAGTGTAAGAGGGTGCAGCACATTTACCAGATACATACATGCCAACCTATTAAATTTCGAAACGCAGTCCAACAGCTTCAAGAAAGCTGACAGAGCCCCGAAAAAGCTGACAATTCAAAAACAATGTACACCTGAAAAATAGTCTGAATAAACATCTACGACTAAGGCACTGCTTCAAAACCACTGATGAAGTTAATTTCCTTCTTATTACATTGGATTTCAGGATTTTAATTCATTTTTTGTGATCACATTCCACAATTCAGTTTCTTTTGGTGAAAACTGAAACCCGATGGTCTCAAGTACGACTAGTGAAAAGAATTAGATACAATGGAAGCACAATGGGGTATGAAATGTCATGAGTTAAGCTGTAGCTATATCCAATATTCCACCTCTTGTGTTGTCTATAAGATATTACATTTGCAGTGTATGCCATGAACTCCTTATTTGAGCATCACCATTCCGTGACACACTCAGAATTTGCTGTATAACTGGTAATACTGAAGAAATCAATATTATTACCACCTAGAGTGGAATGAATTCTCTGCAATCTCTATATAACAAAGAGAATTGCAAACTCAGCACTTTTAATTGAAGCAGTTTGCAATTAACAGCAACTGAGGCAGGAGAGTTTGGTTATCACAAACTTGTCCAATGCAATAATCCAGCTGTCGCTCTACTGCATCATTACTCCATGAGGCTATGCTGGCACATTTGACAACTCATTGGGGTAATTTTGACTTTGGATATTAGCGTAAACGCCTCGAATTTGGCTCAGCTACCCGTTAAACACCTCTCCTGATTTTTGTCTCCATTGAAGTCAATAGAGACGGAGTGCAAAAGACAAGGCTGAAGCGTTTGCAACCATCTTCAGCCAGAAGTGCCAAGTGGATGATCCATCTCGGCCTCCTCCCGATATCCCCACCATCACGGAAGCCAGTCTTCGGCCAATTCGATTTACTCCACGTGATATCAAGAAACGGCTGAGTGCACTGGATACAGCAAAGGCTACGGGCCCCAACAACGTCCCAGCTGTAGTGCTGAAGACTTGTGCTCCAGAACTAGCTGCGCCTCTAGCCAAGCTGTTCCAGTACAGCTACAACACTGGCATCTACCCAACAATGTGGAAAATTGTCCAGGTATGTCCTGGCCACAAAAAGCAGGACAAATCCAATCCGGCCAATTACCGCCCCATCAGTCTACTCTCAATCATCAGCAAAGTGATGGAAGGTGTCGTCGACAGTGCTATCAAGCGGCACTTACTCACCAATAACCTGCTCACTGATGCTCAGTTTGGGTTCCGCCAGGACCACTCGGCTCCAGACCTCATTACAGCCTTGGTCCAAACATGGACTAAAGAGCTGAATTCCAGAGGTGAGGTGAGAGTGACTGCCCTTGACATCAAGGCAGCATTTGACCGAGTGCGGCATCAAGGAGCCCTGGTAAAATTGAAGTCCATGGGAATCAGGGGGAAAACTCGCCAGTGGCTGGGGTCATACCTAGCACAAAGGAAGATGGTAGTGGTTGTTGGAGGCCAATCATCTCAGCCCCAGGACATTGCTGCAGGAGTTCCTCAGGGCAGTGTCCTAGGCCCAACCATCTTCAGCTGCTTCATCAATGACATTCCCTCCATCATAAGGTCAGAAATGGGGATGTTCGCTGATGACTGCACAGTGTTCAGTTCCATTCGCAACCCCTCAAATAATGAAGCAGTCCGAGCCTGCATGCAGCAAGACCTGGACAACATCCAGGCTTGGGCTCATAAGTGGCAAGTAATATTCGCGCCAGATAAGTGCCAGGCAATGACCATCTCCAATAGGAGAGAGTCTAACCACCTCCCCTTGACATTCAACGGCATTACCGTCGCCGAATCCCCCACCATCAACATCCTGGGGGTCACCATTGACCAGAAACTTAACTGGACCAGCCATATAAATACTGTGGCTACGAGAGCAGGTCAGAGGCTGGGTATTCTGCGGCGAGTGACTCTCCTCCTGACTCCCCAAAGCCTTTCCACCATCTACAAGGCACAAGTCAGGAGTGTGATGGAATACTCTCCACTTGCTTGGATGAGTACAGCTCCAACAACACTCAAGAAGCTCGACACCATCCAAGATAAAGCAGCCCGCTTGATTGGCACCCCATCCACCACACTAAACATTCACTCCCTTCACCACCGGCGCACTGTGGCTGCAGTGTGTACCATCCACAGGATGCACTGCAGCAACTCGCTAAGGCTTCTTCGACAGCACCTCCCAAACCCGTGACCTCTACCATCTAGAAGGACAAGAGCAGCAGGCACATGGGAACACCACCACCTGCACGTTCCCCTCCAAGTCACACACCATCCCGACTTGGAAATATATCGCCGTTCCTTCATTGTCGCTGGGTCAAAATCCTGGAACTCCCTACCTAACAGCACTGTGGGAGAACCGTCACCACACGGACTGCAGCGGTTCAAGAAGGCGGCTCACCACCACCTTCTCGAGGGCAACTCGGGATGGCAATAAATGCTGGCCTCGCCAGCGACGCCCACATCCCGTGAATGAATTTTTAAAAATCGGGAGTGGTGTTTAACGGGTGACTGGCCAATATCAAACGTTTTACACGATCATCTAAAGTAAAAATGACCTCCATTCAATTTGCAATCAAATGAGGCTCACGCTACATTCATGAGATGTACAGTGTTTGCAGTAGGCATTAGAAAACATTCTGCAATTTGTATTGCTTGGCCAGCAGCATCTACTATTTGATGGGAAGTAACTGTATGAGGTGCACATGTTATTATTGATCCTATAAGCAGAAAGAAATAATAGAGAATTAGCTAGTAGTTCTCTTTGACCACTGCTTCAGCCACCCCCAGTTCTCTTCCTACCACCTCTGAAGTGCCTTGGGGTATTTATTACATTAAAGGCCCTAGATAATTTTTTTAAAAATAATTTGTTCTTAGGACGCGGGCAACACTGGTAAAGCAGTATATGCTGCCCACTCCTAGTTACCCTGAAGGCATTAAGAGTCAGCTGCTTAGTGTGAAATGAGTCTCACATAGTCCCTCCTTGTAGGACCCTCCCTGTTAACCAGCTGGGTTTTTTAATGACAGTACAACATTTTATCTGGTGCCAGGCCTCAAATGACCAGATTTATTAAATTCTATTTCACAACATTCCATGGTGAGATTTGAACTCTGAACCATTAGGGTTACTAGTCTAGCACCAAAACACTAGACTACCATATCCTTGCAGCATGTGATACTTTAACTGGCTTTATGCAGCATTTAGATTAGTTTGACCATGATGTTTTGTGACTTGAAGGCCAAATTCTACCTTCTTACTATTTTAGAACCAGAACCTGTGTAATCTATGGGAACAGTCAAGTGCTCAGTGCATTTATTTTTAATGACCAGTATTTATGCAGGAAATTTGATTGGTTAGGTGACTGGATCACTGAAGGTGTGAGTGCCTTGGATGACAGGCAATCTCCTTGCCCTGTTTCACTGCCATCATTTCTTAATGAGTACATAAGGATGAGGGAGTAAATTTTAACCCCAAGAACAGGCAGGTTGGGGGCGGGTAGGAAGGTAAAAATTGTAAAAATGTAAAACCCACCTCTAACTCGCCCATTTCCAGGGTTCGAGGGGTCGGTGACCAACCTGCTCTCTTGAGGCGGGTCAGTCAGTAAAATCTTTTAAGGAGCCTCCATTTTAACAGCATTTTTATTTTTAACTCCTGGGGGCTGGATTCCTGGGCCTTCTGTTTCACGCACGTAAAAGGAGGTGAGAAGGCCCGGATCAAGTAAGTGCCTTTATTGCACTGCTTGTAGGCCAGGAGGAGCCCAACAAACCTACCTGCCACAATCCCATTCACGCGATTGGGCGACCCCCCACCCATGTCCGACACCACCCCCCACCGATCTCCGACCATCCCCCATGAGGTCCAATCCCCCCCCCGCCACGAGCTTTAACACCCCCTCAAGAGCTCCGACCCCTCCGCTGTCCGACCCCCCATGACTGAGCCCCTGATAATCAACCCGGCCGTTGACCGCCGACCCCAATGGTTGGTCCGATGACCGACCCTCCCCACCCCCGCCCTGCGATGACGGTCCCCCCCCCCCCGATGTCCGACCCCCCCCCCGCCCATCAATGACCTACCTCCGCCCCCCTGATCTAAGACTTACCGATGGCATTCGCTCCCTGGCTGCTCTCCCGTTCGACTGACTGCCAGCCTGTCAATCTGGCTGGCTGTCAGGCAGGAAACCTACTGAAAAAAATTGAACAATGTCCTTCTATCACAATCGTAAGTATGTCCAGGAAATCCATACTTCCAGGTTTCCCATCCGGAAATCCGCACATCCACCCCAACCACCCACTCTCTTCCCAGCTTGATGTTAAAATTTACCCCAGGGTGTCAAATGACTTCACATAATATAGAGTCTGCTCATTTGCTAACCTATAAAAAAAATTCTTGGTAGAAGTTCCAGACAACGACTTCCTGTACTATTATAAAAATAACAGTTTGCCAAGTACATGGATCTCATTCAGGCTGATTCACAAAATAGCTCAAACAACAATAGCCGTCATTACTCATTTCCACTTATGGACTGCATGGGTGGTCTGGAGATGGGTGCGTAGTAAAAATTGTTGATTTCTTCAGCAGGACCGCAACCCGGCTCCAAAGCGCCCAGTTCCAGGTTTAGCCCAGGTGCGTTAGTACGCACGCGCACAACCGAAACCCGGAAATCCTGTTCCCACTTGATGCCGACGGGCGGTTTGTTAAAGGGGCAATATAGGTAACAGTTGAGCTACTTTTTTTTTGTGGATTCTGCAACAGAAATGGATTTCACTTCTCCTGCGCGGGTTTCCCGTGGCTTCTGAAACATACCATTGAAACGGAGGCTAGTTGCAGCTGAAGCTCATTTGGCCCTTTAAACCTGTGATTGACACATCTCAATAAAAGGTCAGGTATTGTAACTAGGCACTCAGCTCTCTCAGGCAGATGTTTGACTGGGAATTCTTTGTGTTCAGACTGAGAATTCTTCGTTGAGACTGTGAATTCTTGTGTTCAGACAAATTTACCAACATTTTGGAGCCCCCCAAACTGACAAGATCATGACGAGGGGTACAATGGATCTATTCCACAGTACATCTGAGGAGGCACGTCATCATCCGAGGCAGGCACTTCGTGCAGTTCTGGGATTTGCAGGTGCACAAGGCAGAGGTGCAAAAAGGACCTGGAGAAGAGCAGAGAGGGGACCAACAGAGGGGCCGAGGTCGCAGGTGGCACAACCCACGTGAGAGGGTCTACGGGCAGATGCTGAGCTTCCTGGACCTCTCTGAGGAGAAGTGCCTACACAGGATGAGATTGAGTTGACAGGTAGCTGCAGACATCTGTAGCCTCTTTCATGAAGAGCTGCTCCCGGATGGACCTGGTAGCCACACATTGCCCATCGCAGTTAAAGTTACCCACTGCCCTCAATTTCTTCGCCTCTGGATCCTTCCAGGGTCTCTCAGTCATCTGCGCATTAGTGTAAAAGGCTTGTTTGACAGGGCATTTGACTACGGGAACTTCCACCATGACGACATCAGCCAAAGTGAGCGGGCAGTGGGTTTCAATTCTTTGGCTGGCTTCCCACGGGTGCAGAGCACAATCGATTGCACACATGTAGCAATCTGAGGACCACCACCATGAGCCAGGAGGCTTCATCAACTGAAAGGGCTATCGGTCCATCAATGCACAGCTGGCTTGCATCCGCCAGAAGGGGTTTCTGCAGCTATACGCCAAATTGCTTGGCAACTGTCATGATTCATTCATTTTGCACCAGCCCAATATTCCAGACCTCTTCCAGACAGGAGACAGACTTAAAGGCTGGCTCATTGGAGACAAGGGATACCTACCCCCTGCAGATGTGGCTCATGACATCTGTGAGAAATCTCACCATGGAGGCACAGCAGCGGTACAACTAGAGTCACATCACCACCAGGTGTGTCACTGAACAAGTCATAGGCATGTTGAAGATGCGCTTCAGGTGCCTGGATAGATCTGGGGGAGCCCTTCAATACTCACCAGCAAGTGTCTCCAGGATAATCATCATGTGCTGTGTCCTGTACAACATAGCACAGCAGAGAGGGTTGCAGGTGGAGGAGGTCAAATGTGCTCATCAAGCATATTTTGCTGGCACCAATATTGAAGAAGAGGAGGAGAATGAGGATACGGAGGAGGAGAAGGAGGATGTGGATGAGGATGCGCATCACGAGGAGGAGGAAAATGAAGATGGGGAACCCATCGCCAGAGCAACCGCGCACATTGCTGCCCGTGATGCAAGGGATTCCCTCACGTCCAACAGGTTCTCATAATGAGATGTGCAAATTGAAGAATTCAAGATACTCAGGCCGCCTGGAACAACCACCAACCACCAACCCCCCCACCCCCACCGGACCCCCCCTCCACTTCCTTTGCACAAAACAGTCCTTCAACCACGCTTACACCCATTGCACATCTGCCCAATGGGTGTCGTCATGTCTTGGCATTCAGGATGAAACAAATGAAGGGGTGGCTTCCCACTCAGGACGCAATAATAGCCAAGACATGGAAGTTGTGGTAATGAATAAATTTAATGTGCCAATACAAAAAAAAAAAAAATGAACAACATGACATTTAGTCAAACACCCTTGTGCATACCCTTGGTGAGTTACAATTGCTTAACCTACCGCTTTCTGCCACTTCTATGTGGTCATCCCCTGTGGCTTCAGCAGAGGTAGTGGAAGGTTGCTCAGATCCCTGCCCTGACTGCTGAGATGCTCTCAGCCTACAACCTCTGAGTATTGGAGCCCCTGAGGTCTCCACCAAAGACTGCTCTACCTGCACCTGTGCAGGGGCAGACTTGGCCTTTGGGAGAGGAGTCAGCATTTCGGATACTGGTTGAAGAGGGGGGGCAACGGGTGAGACATGGGAGCACTTTGAATGGAGTCCCCACTTCTACGTCCCTTTTCGCATTTATCCCTCTTCTGGGCCAGAGCCACATCACTCCCACCACTCTGCTGGACAGCAGGCTGGTGAACAGATGTGCCACCTTGTAAGGCCATGGATAAGGTATCTGTCAGCTTGTTTAAGGTGGCAGACATGTTAGCATACAGAGTCTGCACGGCCATTGTCATGGCCTGCATAAACTAATTTGAGAGCCGTGCTTGAAGCTCAATGGAGGCTGCCACTCTCTTCATTGCAGACATTCTCACACTTACCTGCGACAACAATCCACTAGTGATGCAGTTGGACTCTTCCATCCTCTCCGCTAGTGCAGATAGTGTGCATGGCACTTTTTCCAGTACATCGCAAAGCTGAATCTGTACCTCAATCATTCTCAATCCCAACGATGGCTCAGCATCTGCGTCCAGCTGAGCAGAGCTTGGAGAGAGTGCGCCCGCCCCGACGCAGACTCTCCACAGCTGCCCCTGCCACCATTGTCTGCTTATGCTCACATATGAGTGATGAATCACCAGGTGATACCCCAACTATCCGTCTATAACAGGACCCACCGAAGTGCCAGTATCTGCGTTGGTGCATGGCTGTATGTCACATGACGGTGCACCCTCAGAAGGAATGAACTTCTCTGAGGAATCGATGTCTTCCATCTTTCCTAATTCTTCTTGAAGTTGTGAAGGACCTGGAAGACAACATAAAGCGATATTAATTATTCATCGGAAAAGTGACAATATTTCCAAAGACTATACTGAGGTCTGGCAGTCAATAAAATTAATTCATCATGTGTGTGAAAGATGTTAAAGTTCTGTCACCAGCGATCTGCGGGTTCTAAGTATCTCCATTTCCGATGTATAGGGATGCATACGTCCCACTTATTTGCATGGCCTCCACCTCCGCATCTGTCAGCTGCACTCCATGTGGAGGTCCACCTCCAGTCCTCGCCCTCTCCCTTGCGTTTTGCGCTCTCTTCTCCTATAAGGGGTGGAAGAATAAACCTGTAAGTGACTGATGGTAACATATTCACCGGATGGGTGCATTGCTCTGGGTGAGGCTGACAATGAATCAGATGCATCAGAGGGTGACTATCAGACAGATGCATTACATTGCATCAGGATTGGGGTGAATGACAGTGGTGGGTACATAAGTGGGGAGGTAAGGAAGTACATAGGAAGTGAAGGATGGTTGATGCTGAAACTTAGCTACATGTGAGGAGTGATGTGATGCAGTAGGCTTGCCAACACAGAGTGAGGGGGTGGTGTTGTACACCACAGGATGTGGGTGAAACATCAAATGTACTCACTTTTCCTGACCTGGTTAGGTCATTAAAACGCCTCCTGCACTGCAGCCAAGACCTGAACACCGTGCTCCTCTGCTGACCTCTTCTGCCTCCTCCAGCCATGCTTTCTTGGTGGCAAAAGTAGGTTTCTTCCTCTTATCACTTGGGCATAACACCTCCCTCCTGCTTCTCACAGCAGCCAGTAGTACATCAAGGATGCATCCAAGAACCTGGATGCTGCCTTTCCTCTATGTCCATCCTTATCCGTTTTTCCTCTTTTCTCCTTCAAAATCCATTTTTGCATTGGCCCTTTAAATAGTGGGCTTTAAATTGGGTCATGCAGGTGCACAGTATGCCCACTACGCCGCTTGGAGACGTGAAACCCGGAAGTAAAATTAAGTGCCTTCAATTGAGATGCAATCGGAAAATTCGGTTGTTTACCCACCCGCTGCGTTCCCACCTCCATGCTAAAATCATGCCCCATGGGTCAACTAACAGTATGGGTTGGCTCAGCTTCTGTTCTTTCTTTCACATAGTGACAGAATTTTGGTTCTGCTCAGTAGCTATTTTCCTACAACACTCCTTCCCCACCAGCCTAACCATACCTTGGATCAACCCAGCTTTTAACACTGAAAATCCAACACTCAGAACATTCACAAAAATTCCACATCCCCAGAGTTCAATAGGTGACTACACGCCCCACAAGTTAAAATATGTGTTTACAGCTGAGGTGAATAACTAGGCTTCATAATTAGGACCCATTTCCCCTCTGGTCATTTCAATTCAAAGTAACTGCTATTCACCCAACAATGAGGGAGTGAATCTGGCTTTAAAAATATGCTGATTAAAAAGTGACTAACACTTTGTGATTAGGTACTGTTTCTGAGAAAAATATATATAGTATCAGTTTCAACATAAAGAATTCATTGTCTGGAGATAAGTCACAATTTGTCACTGGAGTCTCAAAACACAAGAAGAGCTGACACCCACAATCCAGTACACTGCTTCCTTTACATCAAACTGCAACAAGTCTAAGTTCTTCAGTTTCAATTTTTTTCACATAGTAGTAAAATTCCCAGGAAATGATGTTTGCATTATTGTTCTTTTAAGGATGTTTTGTCCCACATTGTCTCTTTCTTCCTTTTCTCAGACCATAATTACTTTTTAAAATTACCTTTGTAACTACTAGTTTGTTTTATTTTCTGGTAAACCCAACTCAAGACCCCTGAATTGAACTTTCACTTTCTTCCTCCAAAAAAAAAATCAATTCAGATTTATTTTATTTAAATGGATGAAGTTCAGACTCCTTAGTGTTGTGCATCATTTAAAAGTTTCTAGCTCACTAAACCCTCTCACTCAGAGACTGGTTTCAAATTCTTAATTAACCGTGGGCATTTAATGTGCGAACATTATCAACACTCAAATTACTTTAGATTATGATGTGGAGATGCCGGTGATGGACTGGGGTTGACAATTGTAAACAATTTTACAACACCAAGTTATAGTCCAGCAATTTTATTTTAAATTCACAAGCTTTCGGAGGCTTCCTCCTTCGTCAGGTAAATGTTCAGGAGCTCCTTGAAGTCTACGCATTTATACATCACAGAACAATACATGGTGTTTACAGACTGCCCCTGCAACTGCCCGTTGCCAAGGCAATCACCGTGTTCAGACAGAGAGGTGTCACCTGCAGAACCCCCGAATACACATTCAACAAAAAAACAAACAGGAAAAAAAACAGAGAGAGGCAGAAACATCCGGAAGGCAGAGAAAGCCAGCAAATGACCCATTATATTAAAAACAGATAACATTTGTTCACTGGTGGGGTAACGTGTAGCGTGACATGAACCCAAGATCCCGGTTGAGGCCGTCCTCATGGGTGCGGAACTTGGCTATCAATTTCTGCTCGACGATTTTGCGTTGTCGTGTGTCTCGAAGGCCGCCTTGGAGTACGCTTACCCGAAGGTCGGTGGATGAATGTCCATGACTGCTGAAGTGTTCCCCGACTGGGAGGGAACCCTCCTGTTTGGCGATTGTTGCGCGGTGTCCGTTCATCCGTTGTCGCAGCGTCTGCATGGTCTCGCCAATGTACCATGCTCTGGGGCATCCTTTCCTGCAACGTATGAGGTAGACAACGTTGGCCGAGTCACAGGAGTATGAACCATGCACCTGGTGGGTGGTGTCCTCTCGTGTGATGGTGGTATCTGTGTCGATGATCTGGCATGTCTTGCAGAGGTTACCGTGGCAGGGTTGTGTGGTGTCGTGGACGCTGTTCTCTTGAAAGCTAGGTAATTTGCTGCGAACGATGGTCTGTTTGAGGTTGGGTGGCTGTTTAAAGGCGAGTAGTGGAGGTGTGGGGATGGCCATAGCGAGGTGTTTGTCCTCATTGATGACATGTTGAAGGCTGCGGAGAACATGGCGTAGTTTCTCCGCTCCGGGGAAGTACTGGACGACAAAGGGTACTCTGTTGGTTGCGTCCCGTGTTGGTCTCCTGAGGAGGTCTATGCGATTTTTTGCTGTGGCCCGTCGGAACTGTCGATCGATGAGTCGAGCGTCATATCCCGTTCTTACTAGGGCGTCTTTCAGCGTCTGTAGGTGTCCATCGCGTTCCTCCTCGTCTGAGCAGACCCTGTGTATTCGCAGGGCTATCCATAGGGGATGGCCTCTTTGACGTGGTTAGGGTGGAAGCTGGAAAAGTGGAGCATCAACATACTTTAGATTACTGTACCCATATCTGCCAACCCCATCTCATGTGACAGCTCTTTTTTTGCTCTGGCTGACTGTCATCCCATGAAGCTTAGGAATGTGCCTGTTCTGCGCACGCGCTAACAACATGAGTGTGCAGAAGAGAAACACCGCAAAGTTTTGTGAGGCAGTTTTTGTAGCCCCCAAAAATAAGGATACAAAGAAAGACCAAAAACATGAGCGGTTGGTAACTATGAGGTGCTAGACTTCCTTAAAGTGCAGGGTCTCACTGATTGTACTGCCATCAACATTCCCTTGGAATATATGAATAGGAAACATTGTTATTCCATCACCGTACACTTGTGGTCCTGTATGAACAATCATATGGTTTTCTCTGTGATATACTGGCCCCATTAACATCATTACTGCCCATACTACCATCTCACCACCTGTGACATTTATACATCACTTCTGACAATAAATGTACCCAATACATTCTAAAGGAGGTGCAACCAGTTTATTTTCATACTCAAGTTCTGCCTCTACTTTTAGTGTTTAGTTCCCTGGTGTGAGTTATCTACTTCGTAGTCTTGAGATTTTTCTGAGTGTCAGGGGGAGAAGCAAGTGTTCTGCAGTTTTCCATAACATTTTCATCTATCTACACAGATGTCAAAGCTGCACATCTGTATATTCTCCATCATTCTATACAGGGAGTTTAGAAGATTCTCCAAAGACTGCATGGAGTACTTTGTTTGATTAATAAGTTCAGCTCCATATGGAGCCCCTGTAAGATACAAATCCATACAAGCTACAGCAGATACATGTCTGAATTCTCTTTCTCCTGTTGCTGCTCATCAGCTGCCATCTTCACTTGGTATACCTCACTTGTTTAGGTGCCTCACCAAATTATACCCCCTGACCCTCTGCTTCAGATGCCCCTGAGGTTAATGTTTGTGAGCTGGTGCTTGTGGAATCTGGAGTGCTTGACTAGTGCTTACAGTGCTAGCTTCCTGCTCATCTCTATTAGAAGAGACATAGGGGTGAATTTTAACCGCCTCCACGATGGGCAGGAGAGGGTCGGGAGGTGGGGGGGCTGTTATATTGTTAAAAATGTGAAACCTGACCCCAACCCGCCGCGAACACGCCTACTTCCGGTTTTACAACGGTTGGTTGGGGAGCGGCCGAGTAACCCGCCCTGGAGAGGGGAGTCAGTGATTATAATATTTAAATGAGGCTGCGTTCCTGATATTTTAGCAGCCATTTAAATTTAATGCTGGGCATCCGGGTTTCTCAGGGCTCAGGAAACCTGGCAGCGGAAGGGAGGCGGGAGCTGCCAGATCCAGAAGGTAAGTGCTTTTCCAGCATTGCTTGTGGGCCAGGAGGAGCAGGAGTTCCTACCCCAGCCCCTCAAGTACATCTTCTGGCTCAATCTCTCACCACCCAACAATCTGCTGATCCCCACAACGATCTACCAACCCCTCCACGATCTGTCATCTCTTCCCCTCGATCTCTCTCCAAGATTGCTCTCCCACGCGATCTCTATAATTCTCCCCCACAATCTCTCCAGCCCGCGATCTCTATCTAGCCCCCTCATGATCTCTCCCCGCCCCCCGCGATCTCTCCCTCCCTCCCTCCATCTTCACTGCCACACTCCGAGCCAACCCCCACCAACCCCCGATCTTCTCGACTTCCGGGGACCATCCCAGTCCAACCAGTCACCGGCTGCTGGCTTCTACAGCAAGCTTTCAATTTGGCCGGCTGCCAGGTGGGAATGGGAGTAAAAAAATTCTAATGAGGTCCTGCCCTTAAATTTGGCAGGACCTCCGCCTTCCCGGTATTTCCGGATTTCCTGGCAGCTGGCATGCACCCCCACTCCCTCCCTGCCTCCCCATAAATATTGGGGCCATTGTCTTCGGAAAGCCCTATACAAAGAGAAAAGGAGGATGTAGTAGCATGGGATATCTGGAGCAATATTCTGCACATAGAGGTAAGCCCAATAGTGTCGTGCTGCTGCTGGGCAGAGATGCCAATATGCTACTGAAAGGCAAGCAAGAAGAATTATAAGAGATACATTATCTTTGTTGGGATGGCACAAAGCTACCAAGTTCTCCCTCACCCACACCCTCTATGGATTTGTACGGCAAGCTCCATGTGATGCAGGTTGGTCGGGCTTCCACCAGCAGAGGTTCTTTCTTGAAGGTTGTGGACAGCCTCTCCTTTAAAAACACAGCATGCAAGTAGATTCAGGTACTAAATGAACTTGTGACAAAACATGCGACAATTATATGAGGCAAAGGATGCCTTTCTCTTTGGCAGCAACTAGTTGCAGCTATAGCTTTACAAACATGGTAGTTAGGTGGAGCAAGATGTGAATGGTTTTGTCAGTGCTTTCCATGTTGCATTGCTGATATGGCATTATGTTGCAGGCTTAGCGTTTGTTGCATGCGTAGTACAGACACTCATTTGAGTTGGCATATTTTAGTTAATCACCCTCAGTCCAGAAAACTTCTTCCTCATTTTCTTCCACAAGTTGTGAACATGGGAGGCTGTATTGACTGTTGGCTACCTCCTGTCAATACTAATTTTCTTTAAATGACTTAAGTCGTGACCATCAAACCAACCTTATTAGTTCAATTTATACTGCAACAAGTTCCTTATACCAAATGCCAGAATTAGTTCTTAGCAGAACTGTTTTCAACCAGTGCCAAATTTAAATTGAATCATGTTGTCACCGGTCCCAGAGCAACTCGAGAAAATAAAAAATATCAAATGAGAAAGAGTCATCTTACCCAATAAGCCAACTCCTTTCAGCAGGAAATGATCCATTTGTACCGATAGGGACTCAAAAATCCATTGATTTAACTTCTGAGTTCTAAAACTTACACGAACATAAACTCTGGAATGTCTCCCTGCTTCAACTTTTTTATTGGGAGTTCATTTTAGGTTCTTACAATTCGGGTATGATTTTCTCTACTGACTATGCATGTAAGATGTCAGACTTTCACCAAAATCTCAAATGCTGATGTGCAACCAAAAAAAAATGAATGTTTAAATGGAATGTTAATAACCATCAGGAAATCAAGGGATATGGGGATCAGACGGGAAAGTGGAGTTGAGGTTGAAAATCAGCCATGATCTGATTGAATGGCGGAGCAGGCTTGATGGGCCGTCTGGCCTACTCCTGCTCCTATTTCTTATGTTCTTATGTTCTTATAATGTATTACTTGCATTCTCTTGTGGTCAGCCTCAGAAACTGTATAAGTTACAGTTTGATGGCGAGTTAATACTCCATATTCAATTTTTTCTGGAGGTAAAGATGGCAGGGCCTTCGTAATTTGAATGGAGGCATTCTCCACACAATCCAGGTGTCTGGTCCCTCATCTTAGTGGACCAGAGGAGTAATGTGCTCAACAGATAGGCACTGAAAATTCATCAGCCACGATCCCAGTAGTTATGCCAGAATCACACTCAATGGTGCACCTTCAGCACTAACCCTGCCGGAGTTTGCCATGTCAGTGGGAGAGCACCTAATTTGCATGGGGCAGGAGGGTACATGCCCCACTGTGGGCGCATCTCCGGCACCCACCTGCCCCATGCAGCCAAAAAATCCAACACCTGCCTGCCATGGGACCCCACTTCAGAGACTTGAGCACATAATCTAGGCTGACACTTCACTGCAGTGCTGGTGGGGGAGGCGGTGCTGCACTGTGGGAGGTACCGTCTTTCAAATGAGACATTATACTGAGGCCAAGTCTGCCCTCTCAGGTGGACATAAAAGATCTCATGACACTATTTTGAAGAAGAGCAGAGGAGTTTTCCCAGTGTCCTGGCCAATATTTATCCTCAACCAACATCACTAAAACAGATTATCTGGTCATTATCTCTTTGCTGTTTTTGGGACATTGCTGTGTGCAAATTGGCAGCCGCATTTCCCATATTACAACATTACACTTCAAAAAGTACTTAATTGGCTGTAAAGCACTTTGGGATGTCTAGAGGTCATGAAAGGTACTATATAAATGCAAGTTCTTTCTTGCCTTGTTTTTACCTAATTTCAGTTGCTTGAGGAATCTGTCTGAGATGTAAAAGCTACCTTACTGCTGGAGACCTTTTTGTGGCCAATTATAATTTTAGTGAGGGTTTGATCCAATGAGATTGGTTTACTTTGAAACCCAGAACTGATTGCAGAATTACAGAAAATCTCTTCAGAAGCTAAACTGATAAGATCCACTACTTACAGTACCTCAGAGCAGGATAATGTCAGGGAACCTGAGAGGAACATTGATGCAGGTCCACTGCCACTCAATGCTGGCATGGGAACAGTCCCTCATGGAGACAACTTACACCAACAGTCAGTACCAGTTTGACAGCTGACATTTACAGCACATGAAAATCTTTAGTGCAGTATTGACAAATTGGATGCACTCATAGACTTGGAGCTGGTATGCATGATACAGTGAAGTTTTTTAGCACCAATATGGGCAATAGAGTTATCAGTGCATGGTGATATCGGTAAATTGAATGTAATTACTGGCATCAAGGAGTTGTTGAAGCTTGAAACAAATTATTTGAGTTAATTGTACAGTTATTCCGGACATGTAATTGGCTATTTGGAATCTTCAACTTCTGAACAAGGAAACTTTCACATTACATCAACAGGAATTCCCCTGAATCAGTTTAAAAAGTAACATCAAAACATTTAATTAAACAGGTTCTTTCTTCTTACTGTGGGAGTTTGATGCTTTTCCAAGACAATGCTTTGATGCTTTGGAATGTCTGATTACGTTTATGTACATTGTTAGACATTTCCACAGTCTGACAATCCACATCCACTAATAAAAGTCATTATTAGTTTTAAACAATTTACAACTCGAATTCTTTACTGAAGGCTTGCAATCTTGACAATTTAATAATCACTTATTGACTTGATTTTTCCATGTTTCAACATGTGCTGCCCAGAAATAATTTCTTCCATTGACTTTACATATCAGACCTTTGTTGCTTCTTTACAGAATTTTCAAATAGTCTGTGTTCCTGGAAGAGTCCAGGGCTGCTTACTTGGAAAACTGTGTCATTATAGCACTATTCAGTGCGCACCAAGGTCAAATTACTGGGTTGAATTTTAAATCAATGCTACACTTAAAATACAGCTTGGAAAGGAAAGACCAGATAAATCAAGAAGAAATGATTCATTGATGCCAAGGTCATGTTTTAAAAGCCAGAAGATTATTGGAAGAGGGAAAACTAAAAGAGATAAGGGGGCTGATCTTCAACTTGCACCTGAAGTGGTGACACACACACTCTGCCCATTTCTACCAGAAAGTTGCAATCGAGGGCCTACAATCCCCGATTTGCATATTTAAGCCAGGAATAGGTGGACTGGATGCTTGCCCATTTACATGCCAGCCTGAATATTGCAACCGGCAGGCCTCGAGCGACAATGGGGCAGCCGAGAAGCAGGTGGCTAGTCGTTTAAAATCGCCTCCAAGGAGTTTCACAGATTTGAGGTGCTATGAAAGAATGGCTTAGAGTGGCAGGCACTGTTCCCTCTAAGCAGCACATGTGTGCAGCCGCGCAGCAGTCTGTTGTGTGCCGCGCACTTCCTCATTCCGTCTACGCTGTCCCGGTGACTGTATGTTCTGTTATTGCTCTCAACACATTTTTGACTTTTGCAAATGTTTTAAAGCTCAGGTAACGCACAGTTTACCTGAAGCCTGTTTAATCTAATTGAGCGGCATTTCTTTTTACTTTTCTTCTATAAACACAAAGTCCTCTACTGTATCGAGGGACGCGATGTTGTTTTATTCAATGCGCAGTCCCGAGGAGTCCCGGCTGGAAGGAAGTTGGGGGGGGGGGGGGGGTATTAGGGGGATGGGGAGCGCGGTTCTGTACAAATTGAATTATATGCAGGTTAAAATGGCGGCTTCAAATAGGGGTGAGAACCCAAAAAAAAGACTGAGTTGGAATCAATTTTTTTTTCGTTCATGGGATGTGGGCATCGCTGGTGTGGCCAGCATTTATTGCCAATCCCTAATTGCCCTTGAGAAGGTGGTGGTGAGACGCCTTCTTGAACCGCTGCAGTCCGTGTGGTGAAGGTTCACCCACAGTGCTGTTAGAAAGGGAGTTCCAGGATTTTGACCCAGTGACGATGAAGGAACGGCGATATATTTCCAAGTCGGGATGGTGTGTGACTTGGAGGGGAACGTGCAGGTGGTGTTGTTCTCATGTGCCTGCTGCTCTTGTCCTTCTAGGTGGTAGAGGTCGCGGGTTTGGGAGGTGCTGTCGAAGAAGCCTTGGCGAGTTGCTGCAGTGCATCCTGTGGATGGTACGCACTGCAGCCACTGTGCGCCGCTGGTGAAGGAGTGAATGTTTAGGGTGGTGGATGGGGTGCCAATCAAGCGGGCTGCTTTGTCCTGGATGGTGTCAAGCTTCTTGAGTGTGTTGGAGCTGCACTCATCCAGGCAAGTGGAGAGTATTCCATCACACTCCTGACTTGTGCCTTGTAGATGGTGGAAAGGCTTTGTGGAGTCAGGAGGTGAGTCACTCGCCGCAGAATACCCAGCCTCTGACCTGCTCTTGTAGCCACAGTATTTTTATGGCTGGCCCAGTTAAGTTTCTGGTCAATGGTGACCCCCAGGATGTTGATGGTGGGGGATTCGGCGATGGTAATGCCATTGAATGTCAAGGGGAGGTGGTTAGACTCTCTCTTGTTGGAGATGGTCATTGCCTGGCACTTGTCTGGCGCGAATGTTACTTGCCACTTATCATCCCAAGCCTGGATGTTGTCCAGGTCTTGCTGCAGGCGGGCATGGACTGCTTCATTATTTGAGGGGTTGCAAATGGAACTGAACACTGTGCAATCATCAGCGAACATCCCCATTTCTGACCTTATGATGGAGGGAAGGTCATTGATGAAGCAGCTGAAGATGGTTGGGCCTAGGACACTGCCCTGAGGAACTCCTGCAGCAATGTCCTGGGGCTGAGATGATTGGCCTCCAACAACCACTACCATCTTCCTTTGTGCTAGGTATGACTCCAGCCACTGGAGAATTTTCCCCCTGATTCCCATGGACTTCAATTTTACTAGGGCTCCTTGGTGCCACACTCGGTCAAATGCTGCCTTGATGTCAAGGGCAGTCACTCTCACCTCACCTCTGCAATTCAGCTCTTTTGTCCAAGTTTGGACCAAGGCTGTAATGAGGTCTGGAGCCGAGTGGTCCTGGCGGAACCCAAACTGAGCATCAGTGAGTAGGTTATTGGTGAGTAAGTGCCGCTTGATAGCACTGTCGATGACACCTTCCATCACTTTGCTGATAATCGAGCAAAGGGTCCTCGGTGACTCGGGATGGACTGCATTCTTACTGTGTCTGCTACACAGCAGACAGTGGTAATTGCCAGGAGGTCCAAGTCTGCACATAATGGGAAAATTCTAGGTCTGATTTTTTAAAAATCAAATAAAACATTAAACAATTTCAGGTGTTTGAGAGAGGCTGCTCTCTGTATTTTTGCAGAAAGAGCCACGAGCTCATTCGCGCTCCACTCCTGAACGATAGACCGGGGCACGCACTCGTTGGTCTAGTTCCAGCTCCTAAAACGCCCCCACTCCACCCTGCCATATCTCCTTCAACTGCCGCAAAGCTGCTAATTAAAGGGGCGGTGCTCACAGGGCTGTGCATGTGCGAATCTCTGCAAACAAAAAAACAACTGTCTTCAAATGGCACAACATCCCCTTTTAATATTCCTTTTTAAAGCTGTCAAACAACTTGTGTGATTTCGCTTTTTTTCATTCAAGAAGCAAATGTATTTTTTAAGGATTCCCGCAATAGTATTATTATCAGGACCACTGATTTACAGTAAGTTATATACTGTTTTAATACTTAGGACTCAAAAGAACATAAGAAATAGGGGCAGGAGTAGGCCATTTGGCCCCTCAAGCCTGCTCTGCCATTAAGATCCTTGCTGACCTTCTACCTCAACTCTACTTTCCCGCCCGATTCCCATATCCCTTGATTCCCTTAGTGTCCAAAGATCTTTCAATCTCAGCCTTCAACATACTCAACGACTCAGCCTCTGGGGCAGAGAATTTCAAAGATTCACAACCCTCTGAGTGAAGAAATTTTTCCTCATCTCAGTCCTAAATGGCCAACCTCTCATCTTGAGACTATGCCCTCTAGTTCTAGACTCTCCCGCCAGGGGAAACAGCCTTTCAGCATCTACCCTGTCAAGCCCTCTAAGAATTTTATATGTTTCAATGAGATCACCTCTCATTCTTCTAAACTCCAGAGAATATAGCCCCATTCTACTCAATCTCTCCTCATAGGACAACCCTCTCATCCCAGGAATCAATCTAGTGAACCTTCGTTGCACCCCCTCTAAGGCAAGCATATCCTTCCTTAAGTAAGGAGATCAAGACTGTACACAGTACTCCAGGTGTGGTCTCACCAGAGCCCTATATAATTGCAACAAGACCTCCTTACTCTTATACCCCAATCCCCTTGCAATAAAGGCCAACATATCATTTGTCTTCCTAATTTCTTGCTGTACCTGCGTGTTAACTTTCTGTGATTCACATACAAGGACACCTAAATCGCTCTGACTATCAACATTTCTTAGACTCTCAGCTTTTAAAAAGTATTCTGCTTTTCTATTCTTCCTACCAAAGTGGATAATTTCACGTTTCAAGCTTCAAGTATTGATTGTGACCGTGACTTCAGCCTTATGAATAATATGAAAATGAATTCATGAAACAGTTTAAAAGAAAATCACCTTGATATGCTTATGCAGATCAAATCTCATCAGTCAAGTGGTAAGGAAGTAAACCTGGAGAAAATGTATAAATACTGGAAAACAGGGAGAGACAGAAGAGAAAAACATCCGAACCAGAGACAGTCACCCTCTCCTCCACCATCTGGCCTGTCATCTACCGACTCTGGGTCTCAATCAGGATGTCCCCATTCCTCTGGTGACACTGTTTGCTTCTGAAATTTCTATCATCAGTTTTGTTTAATTAAAAATCCTTGACAGCTCGCCTTGTTACAATTATCCATTATGTTGTACATTTGTTCTATTTATTATGTACCCTGAATACTGTTTTCTAAAAAGATCTTCTATTCAAAGTTGTGATTGTTTTTTACGGTGGCGCACACAGCTTTATATCGGTGCACAAACCCAAATTCATTCCGCACATGGCCGAAAAAAATTAGAGGAAGCCTTGGTGGCAGGTGAATGATGAGTCTTGACTGCAACACAGTGAAGATGTGGAAAAGAGGAAGACCCTGCAGGATAGTGTCTGGGGAGTTTAGAAAGAACAAGAAAGTAATCTCCAGAGCAGCACTGACAATGTTAGGCAAGTAAGAATGGTAGTTATGGAAAAAGGAAGCTTGGAGGCTACAAATGAGAGTAAATAGCAATTCCACCATTTTCAGTTTGCAGATGTGTAGGAAGGGAGCTGGTTTGTCTGAGTGTTCCACTCTAAATAACCCCCTGATAATCAGACAATGTTCATGTTCTAATTCCTCAATGTAAAGAATTGCATAGCCTGAAGGACATATTGAGAAGATTTTATAACTTTGGGTTTCTGGCACAGTGCTTTGTGTGAGAGGAACACCTATCAGGAATTTTAGCATGGAGACCAGTGCTTCCCACATGTTTTTTTTATTCGTTCATGGGATGTGGCCGTCGCTGGCGAGGCCAGCATTTATTGCCTATCCCAAATTGCCCTTGAGAAGGTGGTGGTGAGCTGCCTTCTTGAACCACTACAGTCCGGGTGGTGAAAGTTCTCCCACAATGCTGTTAGGAAGGGAGTTCCAGGATTTTGACCCAGCGACGATGAAGGAACAGCGATATATTTCCAAGTCGGGATGGTGTGTGACTTAGAAGGGAACGTGCAGGTGGTGTTGTTCCCATGTACCTGCTGCTCTTGTCCTTCTAGGTGGTAGAGGTCGCGGGTTTGGGTGGTGCTGTCGAAGAAGCCTTGGCAAGTTGCTGCAGTGCATCCAGTTATGCAGGATACATTGACTTCTACACCATAATTCCCAAAGTGCACTCCCATCATGCAAAGCTGTGCTCCCCAAAAGCACTAAATCATAAAATCTACTCTATTCCACTCAGTGAAAACTTAGGGAGAATTTGCCTGAAATTCTAATTGAAGCAAACTTAAATCTTTCCAAGCTATTAAAAGGATTTATTTTCCCTCAAGTATTTGACATGAAAAGCATTTTTTTCTCCTTCCTCTGCTGAATGACACACATCTCTCAAGATGCTCTTATTGCACATTTCTTACTGTGCATTGAGTAAGAATGTCTCCTTCGATCTGATCACCATCACTTTCAGGTTTTTCATCTGGGAGAATAGGGAACTTTTCAACAGCTTTAATATCCTGGCATATAGTTAGCACAGTGCATGTGTCAGTTCTTACGTCAAGTCTGTTATCTACATTGAGCTGTCGAGTCACTGGCCAGCTTTCATCTGCCTCATTGGTAAATATTTAAGTCTCCGTTTTTCTTCTTTCTAATACGTTATTTTCTAGGTTGTTCCACTTTTTGTTGTTCACCGATATATAATGCCCCATGAAGAGCAAACAAAATAAAATGATTAACAGATAACATAGTAGATTACTGTTAATATTCTGTCTAATATTTTAAAATTATTAACTCACCAGAGGCAGAAGTCAGGCGTTAGAGGCCCAGTGGAATGGAAATTGAGGCGGGGCCAGGAAAGGACGGGTCTCCGCCCAATAGATTTATGGTTGCAAATTTGCCCGCACAGGTTTGGGGAGGGCAGAACTTCCATCTGCTGCAATAACGACCCCCAACGTCAGACTCGGTGGGGCCAAGCAGAGGGCTTTCTCATGCCAGGAATTCTCTCGGTGCCTGTCTCCATTCTTCCCGGCAATCAGGATGTCAGAAAAAATCTGGTACATCGGTCAATTTGGGTACTAAAGTGGGTCATAACCAGAAATGCAAGAGTTATTTAGATCAGCCCTCCTACAAAGGGTGTAGGGTCAATCAGTGAGGAACCCTATCCTTTTGGAGGGACCCACAAGTCGTCCCCACTCCCCAAATGGCCACCCAGCACCACATTTCCCAAATTCCCTCATCCAACAGGAGCTCAAAATGTGTCCACCCTGGTGCGGATACCTGCCAAACATATGTAACTACATTGTCCTTGCATACACCAATGGGGTCAGAAGCGGAAGTCAGAGGTGACTGCTCCACTGCTCTTAAACTAATAGATTAGGGCCAAGGATTTTTGGGTCTGTATGTCCATCAGTAATACCACACAAAATCAACTAGGATCAGCCATGTTCTAATAAATCAGCCATGATCTAATTTGAATGGTGGAACAGGCTCGAGGGACTGAATGGCCTTCTCCTGCCCCTATGTTCCTATAAAGGTGTATTAGTGACATCATAAACATGATGGAATGATTTTCTATGATGTTTCCAGCAAAATTGTACAAATTTTATAAAAGAAGAGTAATCATACCAATTACTACTTTAATTAAAAAGTTTCTTGTACCACTTCAATCTATGCAATGGGTGATTAAACATCATCAAGCAAACACTTGGCATGCTCAAATCATGATCCTGATGTTTGCTGCGCACCAGCAATATGCTACAATATGTACATCAACAACAACTCTTGCATTGACTCCCTGCATTGCTTTCCTGATTTTATTTTTAAGTCGGCCTGTGTGTCCATTTGAG
This sequence comes from Heptranchias perlo, assembly GCF_035084215.1. NCBI lineage: Eukaryota > Metazoa > Chordata > Chondrichthyes > Hexanchiformes > Hexanchidae > Heptranchias > Heptranchias perlo. The sequence continues at coordinate 94,659,165 of NC_090327.1, forward strand.
GCCATTTGGGTACAGGGAGACTGGTAGTTCTGCACTTGTATTGAGTGTCTCAACATCATGATGCAGCTTCACACGATGATGAGTGCAGTCAAAACTTGAAACTGACAATAAGCTGGTCCACCAAAGACTGCTCATGACTAGCAGAGTGGCAGTGGAGGCATTTATTCCATTGGTTGATGATGAGACCCATTACTGTTAGCTGTATGGAGGTCGGGTCATTTGTGTTTTAAAGTCTGCAATTGACATTGCTCTATAATGTATAAGTGTCTTTAACTGCTGATAATGTATTGTCCTCCTAGAGGAAAATTACTTTGCCCTGCTTTGTAGCTCTCCCTTTTGACATTGGCATGATTGGAAGCTTACTATGTGAGCAACTGCGAGCATAAGTAATCCCCCAGTCCAACTACTATGGGACAACACATTGGGATGCATCAAAGCACCTTCTCATTAATTCCTTAGTGCAGAATCAGGAGCATTTCTGACTGTGTTACAATTAGGCATCTATAGTGATACAGCCCATTCACGCAGCTTTCAAAATCAAGGAAAGCATATATAAAGGAGCAGTCGCAAAGCAATGAGGGAGACCAGGCTCTGACAAGCAGCAAAAATACAGTACAACAAGTAGTCTGAATATTTTTAAAGTGTACATTTAAGTTTGAAAAGCCAGCCCTACACCAGTTGTAGTTATGCTGCAGCCAACGTTCAGTACTAACAGTGGGTGTGCTGTTAATACCAAACAATCAATTTCTCAAAAATTGTCAGAATTATACTGGGTTGTCATTTTCATAACGCAAAATCTTAAGATAATCTTATTTTGTAATGGAGTTACAAATGCACAGAAATCATGTTTGGAGATCCCTCATTATGAAAACTATACATGCATTTTGGAACTGGAAGGAATACTTGTACTAAAGGGACACAGTGTTCTAACAGTAGAAACCTGGAAAGAAAGGGGAATCTTTGAATCAGTGAAACTTGCATCTGATGACTGTTTTCTGTTTTGAAAGGTGAGCATGGTGAAAAGGGTGACTCCGGTGAGCCTGGGAAAACAGGAAAACTAGGTCCACCCGGACCAAAAGGTATGGTGCATTGTAAACAGAAATAATCAACAGTTATATTCTGCAGGGAAACTTTAACTTCCTTGCAGTTACTAATATCTCTAGTATCTGCTGGTCAGGAACCACATAGTGGTAATATTGCAGAACAATAACTATTTACGCGGTGTCATAAATTTTACTTAGGAGATATACAAAGGAAGAGCCAGCTGCACACTGCAGGATCTAACCGAACAGTACATTTATTGTTTTGGGGCCAGATCAGTTTAGTACTGATTCATCAAGTATTCCTACATTAAGTATCGTATGAGTTAGTACAGGGTGAGGATCCCTGGATACTGACCTCCACACAGTACTTTAACTCTTTCCGTCTCCTGATGAGCACTACCTACTGCACCAGTTCTGATTCTGGTCATCCTGCCTAAGTGAGATTGACAATTAGTATACATGCCCAATAGGAACGAGCTGATACTGTCCGAAACTCATTTCACTTAGGAACTTTATAATTAACAGACAAAGGTAACTTCAATTCCACCAATCTGAATAAATGTAAACTCTGTTCTGTGGGGTGAAAGGTCAGCGTGCTGACTGTTCACCTGAACTCTCAACATTGAAGGTCATAAGGCTCTTCGGAGATTCGAGTTAAGGCACTTTGCTGGGGCAGAGCAGAGAGAGTTTTACTTTGCATCTAGCTGCGCTGACCTGACCAAGGAGTGCTTTATGCCAATGCTAGAGGGCTAATTTCAAACTTCACGTTGGTGGCCGAGAGCCTCGCCCCCAGTGATACTTAGCGGAAATTTAGGCGAGCACTACACACGATTTTGCAAACAATAAATGAAATGGTGAACGAATTTCCAACATGTGCTTCTGCCGGGTGAGAATCTCAACTACCAGTGTGAAGTGAGAATATCACCTCTTGGGCTTCATTTCCCAGCAATGACACACTTGCCTTGATAAGCACGTAAATTTACCACCCCTTCATCACCAAAAGAAAAGTGAAACAACTGGCAAAAATTGTAAACTTCAGTGAATCCCTAAAGCTTGTTTCAACATATTGTTCCTTATTCCCATACACAGGAGCAATTCCAGTAATCTTGCTAGCTGCAGTACTGCGTAAACACACAAAGCCACTCTTTACTGACCAGAGGGTGCTTCCATTAACTTTGATAGTCATTTAATTGGAATTCCACTAAACAGGAAAGTGAAAAGGAATTTATTTCTGAAACAAAGTGTTTGCCATTGATGAATAGCAGTGTTGGTATAACAAACAGCAAAGTAAACAGACCTCGTACGTGGTCGGTGAGTTAAACTCAAAAAATGTGACCTTTCTAATTCATAAGTTGTTTATACCTTTTGTGATAGCCAAGCTGAGATATTAGTAAGGAACACAGAAACATAGAAAGTACGAGCAGGAGTAGGCCATTCGGCCCTTCGAGCCTGCTCCACCATTCAATATGATCATGGCTGATCCTCTATTCAATACCATATTCCCGCTCTCTCCCCATACCCCTTGATGCCTTTTGTGTCTAGAAATCTATCTAGCTCGTTCTTAAATATATTCAGTGACTTGGCCTCCACAGCCTTCTGTGGTAGAGAATTCCACAGGTTCACCACCCTCTGAGTGAAGAAATTTCTCCTCGTCTCAGTCCTAAATGTCCTACCCTGTATCCTGAAACTGTGACCCCTCGTTCTGGACCCCCCAGCCAGGGGAAACATCCTCCCTGCATCCAGTCTGTCTAGCCCTTTCTGCTTGTAATGGGTAAAGTCTTTAAACTAATCAAATGACACAGAGGTAATGCTGTGTTAGTTAGAGTTATACACGGTACAGATTTCCTACAGATGAAAAGACAGACAAACTAACAAAAGATGAAACATTACAGACATTTAGCAAATGTAGCCCAAAATCTTCATTGGTAGATTTAAATATCTTAGCAATGCTAGTCTAATGTTAACTGTATCCATATGATTTATATCAATTAGTATTAATTGTATTCAGGTGGTGCGTATCAATGGGGACTCTCTTGTATCCATTTATATGAGAGTTTATCTAGAGTGTGGAGTGGGTAATGTGGAGTTCTGTGAATAAAGGTTTGGAAGCAACTATAGACCAGGCTCTAGTATTCTATCCTTCACTACCTGGCTATCCGATTTATTACATGGTGACAGAGGATGGTTGCCTGAAGGAGGTTGTAAACTATGATTTTTTTTTGGATATAAAAAAAACTTGAAAGCCTAGTGGCCATTGTAGAAAATGGCAGAAAGCAAGTTTAAATTGTAGAGGTACGATTTCCTTCCGATGTTCTTGGAGTTTGAACTGTATGACCAGTGGAAGAATGAGGTTGATTGTGGACACGGGTTACTACTCTACCAAAGAGAAAACAAGTCATGGCCTTGGCTTTGTCGCTTCCTGAACGAAGTAAAATCAAAAGTAAGGTATTTTCTGAGATGGATGCAGATCTTTTAGATAATGATGAAGGTTTTACCTTTCTAATAGAATTTCTGGATCAAATCTACAAGAAAGATGACCTGTTAAGTGCCTATGAAGCCTGATCAGCATTTGATAGATTTTGGAAAATGGACAATCATTCAGTGGAAGAGTATATCATGGACTTTAACAATTTGTACAAAAGATTGACAAAGTTCAAATTGGGAATCCCTGGTACCAGCGTTTAAATTACTAGACTGTGCTCATGTGGACAGGCAACTGGTCCTAACCAGCGTCCAGTTCTCGGAAAAGGAGACTTGGATCAAATGTCTACTTCCTTAAAAAAATTTGTGGGGAAACAGTCATTCCCTTCAGCCCTCATGGAACAAATGAGTCCTTCCGCTGTAACACAAAGAATAGAAGATTCGATGGTTACCAGGTTTCAAAATGTTCTAGATACTAAATGCAGGTGCCAGTCCAGGTTTCAAAATTTTCAAGAGCCTGGACACAGGTGTCAATATGACGGAAGGATTAAAGACAGCCAGATTGGTGATTGAAGCAGGTACAGCAAATCCAGTTATACCAAAAGAAGACAAAATTGGGACAGTAATAATGGGCGAATGAATTCCACGATTGCCCAAGGAAAAATCAGTCGATGTTTTAGATGTGACTTTAAGAATCAACATGAGGCAAATTGCCCAGAGCGAAGATACAGGATCTTTGAAATGATGCATGAAGAAAGTAGTTCTGAGGAAGAGGATGAAGATAATGATGAATATGAACAGATTATACTGGTCACAAGGAGTTTTAATCCTGTGACGAATGTATTAGTCATGGATTCCTTTAATTGTGTGGTGTTAGTGCGTGTACTTCAACTGTATGCAGGGTGGATTGGTTAAAATGTTGGCTGTTAAATTGGTTAACCTCCGAAACCAGGCGCGAGTATTGCGATTAACCCGCGCCCGGTGCTTCCATTGCAGGTGGGACAGCATTCGTCCTGCCTGAACACTGACATTAGCCAAGCGTTAAAAACTTGCGTTGACACGAGGATTCAAGGACATTCGCACTTTCCACCAGCAGGGAGAGCCCGAATCTCTTAAAGGCAGGCTGTATCTCTGACAGGCAGCCTGCACCTCTTAAAGGTAGCCTGTACCTGTTATTTACAAAAAATAAGATGTGTCTGAACAGAGACTAGATATCGCACACGTAAAACACAGATGCAGGTCCCATCCCTATGTTTACAAACTGTTATATGTTCAAACATTGAACAAAGGTTGCGCACTACTAAATCCCACATCCTCCAATCTGCCAATCAGAGTTGGTACCAGGCCTGCGAGAGTGTGTGCACCGAGGTTCTCTGCTGATGCACTAGAGGCCTTTGTGCAAGAAGTGGATAGAGGGAGGGCATCCTCTAATCGCAAGGAGACAAGAGGCCCTCCAGACATATGCTCAAGAGGCAGTGGGGACAAAGTCAATGCCAGGCGCACAGCATCACGAACATGGATGCAGTGCAGGAAGAAGTTCAATGCTTTGACACGAGTGGTCAAGGTGAGTGAGGTCAACTGTCAAGTGGCGTCTCATACCAACTGCACCATGCACTGCACCCCCCATCCCCCACATACCAACAAACTTTCAATCAGTACTCAAATCTTCCAGTCAGATGCTTCCTCTCACCCTCACATATTACCAATGTTGCAAGCCGCACATCCACAACTCACAGGTCACACACACTGGCAGCTATTCAACCATGACAGGCTCATCACCCAGGCACACTTCTCGCTTTCTTGTAGGAGAAGGTGGTGCAAATCAGGAGGCAGCAAGTGGCTGTGGTATTTAGCCCCTCAAGCCTGTTCCGTCATTCAATGAGATCATGGTTGATCTGTAACCTAACTCTATATACCCGCCTTAGCCTCATATCACTTAATATCCTTGGTTCACAAAAATCTATCAATTTCAGATTTAAAATTAACAACTGAGCTAGCATCAACTGCTGTTTGCAGAAGAGCGTTCCAAACTTCTCCCACCCTTTGTGTGTCACAGTGTTTCGTAACTTCACTCCTGCACGTCCTGGCTCTAAATGTTAGGCTATGTCCCCGCGTCCTAGTATTCAAGTATAGGAGAGCTCTAAAAACAGTTACAAATGCATCAGCAGCCAGAAGAATAATCTAGCAACAATCCTGCATGGCCCCTTTAAACAGCACTAGTGCGGGGTCCTCCAGGCACTCTAAGACATGTTCAGATGGTTGTGGTTAAGACAATGCGTTGAGTTGAGCGTTAAGGTCCAAAATGGTGTCTATCACTTTAAATTAGCATTGCACACTGATTGTATCCATTGTCTCCTTACTTTACAAGCTGCCAGTGTTCAGTATTTCCGCATGCACTACAACCTATACCAAGATGGCGTCCGGCACACGTCACGCTAGAAACATGCATGTGCAGCCAAGACGCCATCTTGGCACTTCAAAGAAGCCACATAGCACCGAAACAACGGGCGCTACACAGCCCAATTTCTAACCGCATATACCCATTGAATGTTATGTAGACAATCGTTCATTGTGGGATAATGTACACTCTATGAAAAATGTGAGTGAGAAAAGATTATGGATTGACCTTGCAGGCTTGAAACAAATGCTGGAGAGAAAGGAAATCTCTAAAATTAGATGGGTGGATTCAAGCCATCAACTATTGGATTGTTTTACTTTTAGATGTACATGTACGAAGAAATTATTAGGGGTCCTGGAGAAGGGTCGCCTCACAATGTAATGCTTTGAATAATATAAGTTGTACAGAGTATGGAAGTTTTTGATTTTTGAAATTTTTGTTTGTATTGTGTGTGTATATATAAAGTTTACTTTTTATTTAAAGCGAGAGAAGGGAATCTGTTAATTGTATCCATCTGATTTATATCAATTAATGTTAACTGTATTCAGATGGTGCATATCAAATGGGGACTCATTTGTATCCCTTTATATGAGAGCTTATCGAGGGTGTGGAGTGGGTAATGTGGAGCTCTGTGAATAAAGGCTTGGAACAACTGGAGACCAGGCTCTAATATTCTATCCTTCACCACCTGGCTATATGATTTATTACATCTAGGACTGGAACATAAATGGTAAATTCACTGATATCCCTGGAGATTAATTGTAGGTTTTTATGATGGTCATTCACTTTTTTATTAATGTAATATTTAATTTTTAATTTAGACCAAATATTGCTTTCTATGAAATATGATCCTTTAAAAATTCATATTTTGACTTCACAATCTCAGTGGTAAGCTTAACCATGCTGTGATGAAATGTTGAGCAAAGACCAAGCACGTGCAGTGTGTGTGTGTGTGTGTGTGTGAGAGAGAGACAGAGACAGAGAGATGCAGAGACAGAGAGATGCAGAGACAGACAGAAAGAGAAGGAAAGAATTAATCACACAGGAAGCCATAGATTATGAGGCAGAGAAAGCAGAAAAGGCAGCTCTACAGCTGCTGCCAGACAAATTCTGCCCAGTGCCCAGGAACTTTCAAGTAGGCTGAAACACAATCTTTGCAAACGTGATGTTTGGGCAAGCAGATTCCATGGAAGCAATGATATTGCTGCAGCCTCTGCCAATCACTGTCTCCTTTCAGCCAACCTAGTCAGATATCTTGCCCAAGGAGGAGATTATATTGCAGCACAATTCCCATGTTGCAGCAGTCTGAGCATTCAGCAGTGAAGAAAAGGTTGGTGCTTTGACCTCTGCTGTGAGGGGCTGTGCTGCAGATGGCCCTGGAGTTTCCACTCACTCTAAGGCTGCATGCATGCTATCAATGCCTGGCATAAACACTCCACATAATGTGGGTTGTGGAATCCTCCACCCTATCTGCCATGAGTTGTAAGCTGCAAGGTAACTCCTCCCAGTGATTCCAACAATTCTCCTCCTCTGGCAAGGTGCTTCCTGCACCTCATCCACTGGGGTGATTGTCTCTGAATGCCACACTGAGATATAATGACAGGTGTCAGGTGAGGTAGTTGGTGGATACTCCTGGGAGGAGCCCACTGCAGCATTTCTATTATTGAGACAATGATGATGATGAGGTCCCAGTTTCAGTGCATGTGGGAGGATGCAAATCTTGTGCCGGACTGCCTCCTTCTCCATCTCCAACCTCCTCTGGAACCTTTTAGCACCTTGCAGGACCCCCTTTTTCAAATGGTGAGAGGTCCTGCATTGCAGCTAGACCCCCTCCCATGTGGCTTGCCCCCTTGTCCTCCAAAGAGGCAGGGATAGAGAGATCACAATGTGCGCATGGAATCTGCCTTGTCTCAAATGTAAGGGTGAACTTCATGAAGACAAGTACCATATGCAGGTGTTTATCAAGGAAAGTGTTCTACAGTCATGCTTATGCTGAGGGAACTGTTGCCAGGCAAGGGAGTGTACAGTGGTACCTCAGGAGGGAAGAATGTAAAAGATTGCATGAGTAGAAGGTGCTGCTACTTGACACTTAAAAGAATGAAGAGAGGCCAGTGAAACTGTGCCTTGCACTGTCTGGTGAGGGCATTGAATTTGGTTCTTCATTAACACAGTGTTCTGGTTATAGTGCTGATGGCATTGATCCTGACAATGACCTCTTCTGTCAATTACCTTGGGCACCTTAAGGCCATGGATGGGAAAGAGGACTGACCTCCTCCCTTCAGCAGCAACTCGATGGCATCATCCTTAACGAAGGGTGCCCTGCTTCTTCCGGAACACGTTCTCAACATCAATTGTTGAACAGATGCTGCCTATATTTAATTACCAATTATAGGAAAAAATGTACAGACAGGCTGAATTTAACTTCAACCGTTAAACAGTACTTGAAGATTGATATGTGTTGCACAAGCTGATGAACACCCACAAACTCATTTGCCGAAGATCTTGGCATATCATTTTTAATCAACTTCTTTCCTTCATCTCTCTTCTTAACTTAGCTAGACTGACACAAACTGTAACTTTTCTGTGAACTATTGTACAGTATTTCTCTCAATGTTTAATTAAGCCTTATGTTATTAATACTTTACATTCTGAACCTTAGTATTCAACCAAGCGCGATAGAAGGACAGAAATGACAGAGCAGAGCTGAACCCCTGTATGTGAGAGAGTCATAGAAAGTGGTAGCAAGTCTTATTAAATTTGTGTGACACTGATGTCTGAGACAGTCTGAAACCCAGTCTGTCTTCCTAGCATGTCCCAGTCTCAGCGCATCTCAATTAGATCGGAAATTCTATCTTTTTTTGTACCTTCAGCTGTATATTAAGGAATCTGACTTAAGGAAACTTAACTAATCAAAGGTCATTTTAATCAAGTACATCTACATGTTTTTTAAAGATGAAACTATGTGACTGTGAAAACCTTAGCAATATAACTTCTTATACTGATAACTAAGTAACATTAGACTCCTTACACAATTTCAGCATAAACTACACTGGTTCATTTTTTTTATCTAGGCCCAAGGACACTAGACCCAAATAAGAATTATTCTCCTTTGCATTCTTATTGCCTGCTAACATATACAACAAACTCCAATTTAATTGGTCACATAAAAATACACAGTGAATGACCATGTTGTCTGAATAACTGCCATTTTGTCTGTCAGTAAAAGTCATGTAAGAGATGAATTCACCTGTTTTCAGGCACAGTTATATTATATTGCAGCATATTAACCATCTAATGCGGAGTTCTAATTTTATTAAGGACTGATTGGTGAACCTGGTCAGAATGGGGAAATTGGACAAAGAGGTAAAATCGGTCCAATTGGTACAAAGGGTAAGTCCAGAGTTTGAACACAGTGTAAGAACCTTGAAGTTGCAATGTTTAGATATAACTAAGTCTTTCATTTCTCATGCAGTTATTTTTCTCATAGAATACAATTAAAAATTAAACAAAGGGAATTGGAAAAGAAATATCTCCGATTACATTCAGCACATGCTAAAACACATTGGAATAAAAGTTCTATTGCAAATGTTTAAGCAATTCATTTGTATTCTTCCAATGAAGAAACAGTTTAGGAATAAATTTTGTGTCATGGCAAGAATGAGTTCATTCTGTATTTTTGTGATAGAAACGCTGTATGAGAAGAGGAGGGTGGATGGTATTAATGTGGCTCCAGTAATGGTGACACCAGTATTTTACTTAATCTTAGGTTGGTGCACATGTGCTGTATTTCATCATTTTAAAATACATACTTTTAGATAAAACATTTACACATATTCCTGATAATCAAGGTAACCAGAGGACACAGATTTAAGGTAATTGGCAAAAGAGCCAGAGACGACATGAGGAGAATTTTTTTTAAGCAGCGAGTTGTTATGAATGCACTGCCTGAAAGGGTGGTGGAAACAGATTCAATAATAACTTTCAAAAGGGAATTGGATAAATACTTGAAGGGGAAAATGGCAGGGCTATGGGGAAAGAGCAGGGGAATGGGACTAATTGGATAGCTCTACCAAAGAGCTGGCACAGGCATGATGGGCAATCTTCAAAACTTGCTCATAAATGTCATCAAAAGGTGCATTTCAAATCTGAACCATCCAAATAGTAATTTTGAACATTTTTTTAATGGAAAGTCACACATAAATAAAAAATATCTGTGGAATAATTTATTTCCAGGATAGATTGATACTACTGTTCCCTTAAAGGGACACCGTCTTCATGAGAAACATTTGTCATACTTTTACATGTTCGTTTACCAACATATCTTGCAATTATTGTATGCAAATCACATTGAAACACATCATTGTATCACTTGCATGTGACATCATTGTGGTAAAAATAATGCTCAGCTTTTCTCTCTCCCCAAGCAAAAAAATGATTTGCCAAACTTTTTTTTCATAAAGACAGTGCACCTTTAAATAAAATAATCTTGTGCCACTGATAATAACTAATCCTCTTTCTGTGATATAAGGTCATAACACATTGTGGATTATAATTTAGGTGACAAAGGGAATAGAGGTTATCCAGGACCTCCCGGATTGAAAGGTGAACCAGGTATTGTATCTGATTTATTAAATATAAGGGTAAATTCAGCAATCCTATGCTCTCAGTGAGGAGCCACACTCATAAGGGATGTGGGTTGGCCATAGGGCTACAACATGTGGGATTGATAGGCTAAATTCAATCATTTTTTGATGAGGTTTGTGCTTATGAAGCTGAGAGATGTCAGTGCTGGAGATTGGAGCACTTTTAGACTTTTGGCAGCCTGTGGTAGCATTTAGCCCTCCCATGTTAGATACGGTGAGGCAAATAACACTCCCTGTACTCTGTTCCATCAATATGTTTTAACTCCGGTCCCAGAAGAACACCCCATCCTCAAAGTCAAGCTTCCTTACTTACACCAAAATAGAGACCATTTGCTCAGCTGCCTTTGTCCCTTCCCCCCCATTCCCCTTGCCTAACAAACTCCCCCCCACCCCCCGACCAACAATACCTTAACCCTGAACCCCCATCTCTCTCTAGTTTCTCTATCATTTCCCTCCATGCTCTCTCTCAGCTCATAATTTTAGAGACCCACTTTCTGTTGTCTCGATCCCATTCCCACTAAACTGCGGACAACTTAGCTTCCCTTCTTGCCCCCCTCCCCCCCCCACCACCATCTTAGCTGACATTGCAAACACATCCCTCTCCTCAGGCATTTATCCTTCTCTTTCAAAACCGCAATCATCAACCCCCCCCACCTCAAATGAAACACCCTCGACCGCTCCTTCCTTACAAACAATTGCCCCCAGTTCCAAACCCTTGAATGTGTTATAACTACCCAGATCTGAGCCCATCTTTCATGCAACTCCCTGTTTGAATCCCTCCAATTGGGTTTCCACCCATCACACAGCACTGAAATATGCCCTAACCAAACAAGCGATTGACATCCTCTGTGACTGTGATATTATTCCTCCTCATTCTCCGAAGCCACTCTGCAACCTTTGACACGGTCGACCAAACCATCCAACGCCTCTCTTCCATTGTCCTGCATAGTAGGACTGACAATATTTGGTCTGATACTAATGCATCTCTAACAATGACTTCTCTTCCCATCACTGTAACATCGCCTCAGAAGTCCCCCAAAGATCCATCTTTAGCACTTTCTATTACTCATTTATGTGCTGCCCCTGGTGATTCCGTCTGCAGACATGGGGACAGCTTCCACATATATGCTAATAACACCTAGTTCTACCTCTCTTTACCCCTCCACTACCTCTGTGTTGTCAGACTTTTTAATCCAACATCCAGTCTTAAATGAGCTGCAATTTTTCCTAGTTAAACATTGGGAAGACCAAAGCCATCTACCTCAGTTCCTACCACAAACTCCATACCCTCACCGCAAACTCCATTCCCTATCCAGTGTCCTAGCTGGCATCTACCCAACAATTTTGCTGTTCCAAAACCAGCTATCCTTGTAGTTTCTCTGAGTGACACTATCAATTTAGTGCAGTGGATACATAACTGAAGAACTAGACTGAAACTGCTTCCATTAACACCAACAGAGGCTATATGGACCAAGGGGCCTGTTTATATGCTATAATTCATTATTTGATGCCACAAAATATCCCACCTTACAACTGATAGAGGGGATGTTCATCTCATTAGTTATTTTTATTTCTTTCATTCTGTTATCATCAATACAACTGCCATTGTTTTTGCATATATTTTAAAATCAATAGCATTGTAAATATAATGTGGAGATGCCGGTGATGGACTGGGGTTGACAATTGTAAACAATTTTACAACACCAAGTTATAGTCCAGCAATTTTATTTTAAATTCACAAGCTTTCGGAGGCTTCCCCCTTCGTCAGGTGAACGATGTGAAATGAAATCCTCGAAATGAAATCGCCATAACTTGGTGTTGTAAAATTGTTTACAATTGTAAATATAGATAAGGTAGATCCAGAACACTACTTCAAACTAAACTGTGACAGCAGGATAAAAGGGCACAGGTACAAACTAGTGAAAGGCAAATTCAGGACTGATAGCAGGAAGTCCTTCACAAAAAGAGTAATTAATATATGGAATGGACTTCTGGATAAAGCAATGGAATTCTCTCCCTAATCTTCTCCACCTCGCCTCCTTAAAGACACTCCCTAAAACCTACCTCTTTGACCAAGCGTTTAGCCACCTGTCATCATATCTCCTTCTTTGGCTTGATGTCAATATTTGTCTGATTATGCTCCTGTGAAGCATCTAGGGATGTTTTATTGCGTTAAAGGCATTATATAAATGCAAATTGTTGTTGTTGTAATTTTCTTATGAAAGGTGATTTATTTGACTGTTCAATGTGCCAATGCCAATAGTGAAACAGAGGCACTTTTCTCCTCAAAGTCTTCATTTTGATTTTGGTCAGTATTATTTTAACAGTAATTTTGAGGCCTATTGTCATGCATGTTAACCATCATATTAGTGCCAGGTGATAATTAGCCAGCATCCATATGTCAGTTCACACTTGGGAGTTGAAATTCCTCTGGCCTTTAGTTTTTGTGGTCTTGTTAATGTGTTCATACAAAATTCTTCTAAATTACAGACAATGATAATTAGATAGTGAGTCCTTTCATGCTTCAATCATAAATTGTTATCAGACAGATAAAATCCATGCTTACCTTGGATAAGTCAACATTAACCTGGGCAATATAACTCAAGTAATGTTTTCTGATGAATTAATAGGCAGCTTCTGTGACTGTGGAAGATACCGGAAAATAGTAGGACAGATGGACATTAACATTGCTCGTCTGAACAACACGATGCGCTTTGTAAAGAACGGTACGTGATTTTAGATATTAAGTGGAAGATAGTCCCCACTGAATGGATGTGCTGGTACATTTTTTTGACTATGGTGGACTAAGTGAAGAGGATGTTTATTTAGAGCAAAATTTATACTTAGCACCAGGAATACAGTGATATTTCCTCAATATTTTATATGTACTTATTATCACAAAATTCCAAATGCTATTTATCTAGATTCATATTACAAAAGAATTAAGTAAAGAGTTGATCTGGAATATACTGCCTGAAAGGGTGGTCGAAGCAGATTGAATAGCAACTTTCAAAAGGGAATTGGATAAATACTTGAAAAGGAAAAATTTCCAGGGCTATGGGGAGAAAACAGGGGAGTGGGACTAATTGGATAGCTCTTTCAAAGAGCTGGCATAGGCACAATGGGCCAAATGGCCTCCTTCTGTGCTGTAAGATTCTATGGGGGGATATTTAACCACCTAGGCCAGTTGCGGGGGAGGGGGGAAGGTGGGGATGGCGGAGTTCAAAATAGAAAAGTCTGGAACCCGGCCCCGACCCGCCTCCACTTCAGGTTTTAACGTAGGCAGGCGGGGAGCGGGCAACTAACGCACTCTCAGGAGGCAGGTCCATCACTAAAATATTTTAATGAGGCTGCGTGCCTCCAATTTAACAAGAGTATTACTTTTAACGCCTGTGGGCTGGGTTTCCCTGGCCTTGGAAAACTTGGCAGCGAGAGAACGGCCTGATCCATCAAGTAAGTGCCTTTATGGAGCTGTTTATGGGCCAGGAAGAGCAGAAGTGCTTCCCTCCTGGCGCACCAAGCACACCTGCTTCCCTCTTGTGATTGGGCCCCCATGATCAGACCCGCCCCCCACCGTGATCAGACATCTCTCCCCACGATCAAACTCCTCATCCCCAAGATTGAAAAACCCCCACGGTCAGACGCCTGATGTCCGACCCCCGACTCACCGCCCTCCGATGTCCGATCTCCAACTCCCTCCATGACCTCCGATCTCCAACTCCCTCCTCCCCCCCACCAATGTCCAACTCGCCCCCCCCCCCCCATCGCTGATGTCCGAATCCCCCCATCATGTCCGACCACCCCCCATCATGTCCAACCCACCCTCCCTCCTTCCTGCTGATGTCCACTTTCCCAACACCATGTCCAATTTACCTCCACTCCGCTCCCCGGCTGCCTTCCCACCCGATAGCCTGTCAATCTAGCTGGCTGCGACTGGGAAACCGATGCAAAAATTATCTGTTTAAATTTTTTTGCAAGAACTCCGGAAACCCATATTTCCTCCCTCACTCTCCCTTCCTGCCTCCTATCAGGGCCCATGATTCTAATTAGAGTGAGATGTAAGTTTCACCATCTGTAACCATTTAAAACTAAATCAAGCTGTTAGTTGTAAATGGTGGAGTTTGTTGGACCACCAGTGTGCAGTGCCCTGACAGTGATGGATAAGCAACTTCAGATACAATTGTGTCACGGATTTCTGATATCAGCCTGTATGACAGGAAACTCCAGAAGGAGGGGGGAAATCAAAGAGAGAGCAATCTCTAAGTCACTGTCTTGCACTACTGAGTGGCTGGCTCAGAGCAGAATAGAAAAAGCACTGGAAGCAGGTCTTATTCCTGTCCACTTGATATATTGCTTAGTGAACCACAGGAGGAAATGAGAGAAAATGTCCTCTCAAAATTCAGATAAAAGAAAATCAGGCTTTGTTATAATCAACTTTAGTGTCCGTTTGTTTTTACTTTGGACAAGTGTGGATTAATAAAGGAAAGCCAGTATGGATTTTTTAAAGGCAAATCATATTTAACTAACTGGTAGAATAGATAAGGGAGAACCAGTAGATGTGGTTTATTTGGATTTTCAGAAGGCCTTTGATAAAGTCCCACATAAGAGGTTAGTGTGCAAAATTAAAGCACATGGGGTTGGTGGTAATACATGGCATGGATTAAAAATTGGTTAACAGTCAGGAAACAGAGAGTAGGAATAAACAGGTCTTTTTCGGGGTGACAGGCAGTGACTAGTGAGGTACCGCAGGGATCAGTGCTTAGGCCCCAGCTATTCACAATATATATCAATGATTTGGATGAGGGAACCAAATGTAATATTTCCAAGTTTGCTGACGACACAAAACTGGGCGGGATTTTTTTTATTATTCGTTCATGGGATGTGAGCGTCGCTGGCAAGGCCAGCATTTATTGCCCAT
Source organism: Heptranchias perlo (assembly GCF_035084215.1). Classification (NCBI taxonomy): domain Eukaryota; kingdom Metazoa; phylum Chordata; class Chondrichthyes; order Hexanchiformes; family Hexanchidae; genus Heptranchias; species Heptranchias perlo. The sequence goes on from NC_090327.1 coordinate 94,674,588, forward strand.
CCCTAATTGCCCTTGAGAAGGTGGTGGTGAGACGCCTTCTTGAACCGCTGCAGTCCGTGTGGTGAATGTTCTCCCACAGTGCTGTTAGGAAGGGAGTTCCAGGATTTTGACCCAGCGACGATGAAGGAACGGCGATATATTTCCAAATCGGGATGGTGTGTGACTTGGAGCATGCAAGTGGTGTTGTTCCCATGTGCCTGCTGCTCTTGTCCTTCTAGGTGGTAGAGGTCGCAGGTTTGGGAGGTGCTGTCGCAGAAGTCTTGGCGAGTTGCTGCAGTGCATCCTGTAAATGGTACACACTTCAGCCACAGTGCACTGGTGGTGAAGGGAGTGAATGTTTAGGGTGGTGGATGGGGTGCCAATCAAGCGGGCTGCTTTGTCCTGGATGATGTCGTGTTGTTGGAGCTGCACTCATCCAGGCAAGTGGAGAGTATTCCATCACACTTTTGCCTGACTTTTGCCTTGTAGATGGTGGAAAGGCTTTGTGGAGTCAGGAGGTGAGTCACTCACCGCAGAATACCCAGCCTTTGACCTGCTCTTCTAGCCACAACATTTATGTGGCTGGTCCAGTTAAGTTTTTGGTCAACGGTGACCCCCAGGATGTTGATGGTGGGGGATTCAGCGATGGTAATGCCATTGAATATCAAGGGGAAGTGGTTAGACTCTCTCTTGTTGGAGATGGTCATTGCCTGGCACTTGTCTGGCACGAATGTTACTTGCCACTTATCAGTCCAAGCCTGGATGTTGTCCAGGTCTTGCTGCATGCGGGCTCGGACTGCTTCATTAACTGTGGGGTTGCGAATGAAATTGAACACTGTGCAATCATCAGCGAACATTCCCATTTCTGACCTTATGATGGAGAGGAGGTCATTGATGAAGCAGTTGAAGATGGTTGGGCCTAGGACACTGCCCTGAGGAACTCCTGCAGCAATGCCCTGGGGCTGAGATGATTGGCCTCCAACAACCACTACCATCTTCCTTTGTGTTAGGTATGACTCCAGCCACTGAAGAGTTTTCCCCCTGATTCCCATTGACTTCAATTTTACTAGAGCTCCTTGGTGCCACACCCGGTCAAATGCTGCGTTGATGTCAAGGGCAATCACTCTCACCTCACCTCTGAAATTCAGCTCTTTTGTCCATGTTTGGACCAAGGCTGTAACGAGGTCTGGAGCCAAGTGGTCCTGGCGGAACCCAAACTGAGCATCAGTGAGCAGGTTATTGGTGAGTAAGTGCCGCTTGATAGCACTGTCAACGACACCTTCCATCACTTTGCTGATGATTGAGAGTAGACTGATGGGGCGGTAATTGGCCGGATTGGATTTGTCCTGCTTTTTGTGGACAGACACACCTGGGCAATTTTCCACATTGTCGAGTAGATGCCAGTGTTGTAGCTGTACTGGAACAGCTAGTTCTGGAGCACAAGCCTTCAGCACTACAGTCAGGATGTTGTCGGGGCCCATATCCTTTGCTGTATCCAGTGCACTCAGCCGTTTCTTGATATCATGCGGAGTGAATCGAATTGGCTGAAGACTGGCTTCTGTGATGGTGGGGATATTGTGAGTTGTGAGGAGGATGCAAAGAGGCTTCAAGGCGATTTATACAAGTTGAGTGAGTGGGAAAATACATGGCAGATGCAGTATAATGTGGATAAATGTGAAGTTATCCACTTTGGAAGGAAAAACAGAAAGGCAGAGTATTATTTAAATGGTGATAGATTGGGAAATGTTGATGTATGAAGGGACCTGGGTGTCCTTGTACATGAGTCACTGAAAGCAACCATGCAGGTGCAGCAAGCAGTTAGGAAGGCAAATGGTATGTTGGCCTTCATTGCAAGAGGATTTGAGTACAGGAGCAAGGATGTCTTACTGCAGTTATACAGGGCCTTGGTGAGACCACACCTGGAGTATTGTGTGCAGTTTTGGTCTCCTTACCTAAGAAAGGATATACTTCCCATAGAGGGAGTGGAGCAAAGGTTCACCAGACTAATTCCTGGGATGGCAGGACTGTCGTATGAGGAGAGATTGGGTCGACTTGGCCTGTATTCACCAGAGTTTTAGAAGAATGGGAGGGGATCTCATTGAAACATATAAAATTCTGACAGGGCTAGACAGACTGAAAGCAGGGAGGATGTTTCCCCCGGCTGGGGGGTCCAGAACGAGGGGTCACAGTCTCAGGATACGGGTAGGACATTTCGGACTGAGATGAAGAGAAGTTTCTTCACTCAGAGGGTGGTGAACCTGTGGAATTCTTTACCACAGAAGGCTGTAGAGGCCAAGTCACTGAATATATTTAAGAAGGAGCAAGATAGATTTCTAGACACAAAAGGCATCAAGGGGTATGGGGAGAGAGCGGGAATATGGTATTGAGATAGAGGATCAGCCGTGATCATATTGAATGGCGGAGCAGGCTCGAAGGGCCGAATGGCCTACTCCTGCTCCTATTTTCTATGTTTAACTTGATTGAGTTTTTTGATGAGGTAACACAGAGTGTTGATGAGGGCAATGCGTTGATGTGTGCATGGATTTTCAAAAGGCATTTGATAAAGTGCCACATAATAGGCTTGTAAGCAAAATTGAATCCCATGGAATAAAAGGGGCAGTGGCAGCATGGATACGAAATTGTCTGTGTTAGGAAACAGACTGGTCGTGAACGGTTGTTTTTCAGACTGGAGGGAGGTATATCCAGGGGTCGGTACTAGGATCATTTTTTTTTTATATATATATATTAATGTCTTGGACTTGGGTGTACATGGCACAATTTCAAAATTTGCAGATGACACAAAACTTGGAAGTGTAGTCAACAGTGAAGAGGATAGTGATAGACTTCAAGAGGACATAGACAGGCTGGTGGAATGGACAGTCACACGGCAGATGAAATTTAATGCAGAGAAGTGCGAAGTGATACATTTTCATAAATACATTAAGAGCAAGAGGATTACTAAGGAAAGAATAGGGCCTATTAGAGACCAAAAAGGTAACCTATGTGTGGAGGCGGAAGATGTTGGTATGGTTTTCAATGAATATTTTGCATCTGTCTTCACAAAAGATAGGGACGATGCAGACATTGTAGTTAAGGAGGAGGAGTGTGAAATATTGGATGGGATAAACTTAGTGAGAGAGGAAATATTAAGGGGATTAGCATCTTTGAAAGTAGATAAGTCACCAGGGCCGGATGAAATGTATCCCAGGCTGTTAAAAGAAGCAAGGGAGGAAATAACGGAGGCTCTGACCATCATTTTCCAATCCTCACTGGTTACAGGCATGGTGCCGGATGATTGGAGGACTGGTGACATTGTACCATTGTTTAAAAAGGGAGGGAGGGATAGACCGAGTAATTACAGGCCAGTCAGTCTAACCTTGGTGGTGGGCAAATTATTGGAATCAATTCGGAGGGACAGTATAATCCATCATTTAGAAAGGCATGGAGTAATCAAGGACAGTCAGCATGGATTTGTTAAGGGAAGGTCAAGTCTGACTAACTTGATTGAATTTTTTGAGGAGGTAACAAGGAGGGTCGATTAGGGTAGTGCATTTGATGTAGTCTACATGGATTTTAGCAAGGCTTTTGACAAGGTCCCACATGGCAGATTGGTCAAAAAAGTACAAGCCCATAGGATCCAAGGGAGAGTGGCAAGTTGGATCCAAAATTGGCTCAGTGGCAGGAAGCACAGGGTAATGGTCGACGGGTGTTTTTGTGACTGGAAGGCTGTTTCCAGTGGGGTTCTGCAGGGCTCAGTACTAGGTCCCTTGCTTTTTGTGGTATATATTTATGATTTGGACTTAAATGTAGGGGGCATGATTAAGGAGTTTGCAGATGATCCAAAAATTGGCCGTGTGGTTTTTAGTGAGGAGGAAAGCTGTAGACTGCAGGAAGATATCAATGGACCGGTCAGATGGGCAGAAAAGTGGTAAATGGAATTCAATCTGGAGAAGTGTGAGGTAATGCATTTTGGGAGGGCAAACAAGACAAGGGAGCACACAATAAATGGGAGGATACTGAAAGGTGTAGAGGAGTGAAGGACCTTGGAGTGCATGTCCACAGATCCCTGAAGGTAGCAGGACAGGTAGATAAAGTGCTTAAGAAGGCATATGGAATACTTTTCTTTATTAGCCAAGGCCTACAATATAAGAGCAGGGAGGTTATGCTGGAACTGTATAAAACACTGGTTAGGCCACAGCTTGAGTAATGTGTATAATTCTGGTCACCACATTACAGGAAAGATGTGATTGCACTGGAGAGGCTACAGAAGAGATTTACGAGGATGTTGCCAGGATTGGAGAATTTTAGCTATGAGGAAAGATTGGATAGGCTGGGGTTGTTCTCTTTGGAACAGAGGAGGCTGAAGGGTGATTTAATTGAGGTGTACAAAATTATGAGGGGCCTAGGTAGAGCGGATAGGAAGCACCTATTTCCCTTAGCAGAGAGGTCAATAACCAGGGGGCATAGATTTAAACTGATTGGTAGAAGGATTAGAGGGGAGCTGAGGAAAAATGTTTTCACCCAGAGGGTGGTGGGGGTCTGGAACTCACTGCCTGAAAGGGTGGTAGAGGCAGAAACCCTCAACTCATTTTAAAAAGTACCTGGATGTGCACCTGAAGTGCCGTGACTTACAGGGCTACGGACCAAGTGCTGAAAAGTGGGATTAGGCTGGGTGGCTCATCTTCGGCCGGCGTGGACGCAATGGGCCGAATGGCCTCCTTCTGTGCCATAAACTTTCTAATGATACTATGAAGAACGAGGAGAGGCAATATAAACTAAATGGTACAATTCTAAAGGGAGTGCAGGAACAGAGAGACCTGCGGGTGTATGTGCACAAATCTTTGAAGGTAACAGGATAGGTTGAGAAAGCGGTTAAGAACATATAGGATCCTGAGCTTTATAAAATAGAGGCATAGAGTACAAAAAGCAAGGAAGTTATGATGAATCTTTCTACAACTCTGGTTCGGCCACAACTGGAGTATTAGGTCCAATTCTGGACACCACACTTTAGGAAGGATGTGAAGGCCTTAGAGAGGGTGCAGAAAAGATTTACTAGTATGGTTCCAAGGATGAGGGACTTCAGTTACATGGATAGACTGGAGAGGCTGGGGTTGTTCTCCTTGGAGTAGAGAAGGTTCAGAGGAGATTTGATGGAAGTGTTCAAAAACATGAAGGGTTTAAATAAAGTAAATAAAGAGAAAATGTTCCCATTGGCTGAAGGGTTGAGAACCATCAGACACAGATTTAAAATGACTGGCAAAAGAACCAAAGGCGACATGAGGAAAAGCTTTTTTACGCAACGAGTAGTTATGATCTGGAATGCGCTGCCTGAAAGGGTGGTGGAAGCAGATTCAATCATGGCTTTCAAAAAGGAATTGGATAAATACTTGAAGGGAAAAAATTTGCAGGGCTACAGGGAAAGATCGAGGGAATGGGACTAACTGGATTGCTCTTACAAGGAGCCAGCACGTGCCAGATGAGCCAAATGGCCTCCTTCTGTGCTGTAACCATTCTATGATGATTCTATGATTCTACTATGACTTGTGTTGCTTTTTTGTGAAGATTTTTCTTTCATTGCTGAATGCTGATATGCAGAGCTGAGGTCTTTAGATTTTCTTTTTCTTAAAATGCATTGCCAAATTAGATATGGATGATAGGGCTCAGTCTGTCACAATAATGGTAGTAATTTTCTGTAACACTAGCGGAAATGCTGTTCACAGTAGGCCGGAGGACACACTGTTTTATAAGGACAGGAGCACTATACCATGTAATGCACATTATGTTATTTTTCTGCTAAAGTGTGTAACTTAGCATGTCACTGAAGCCCACAAGGTGTTATTGCAAAGCCTTCCTGAGTGACATAGAGGCTAATTGTTCTTAGATAGATCCTCAGGTCAATTATAGCTTTTAAAATATTTTCCTTTCAGTGTGACTCCTGAAATCATTTAGAATGTATTTTTTATTTGGGAAAGTTTGCCTGTACAGTGCGAATGAGTGGGTCTTTTTTCATACTCTTAGAAGAGTGTGACTGGTGCATGTTTGACAGATGCATGCTCGATGCCAGGATTCCCATTCTTGTTCACTCTTCAGAGATGCCTTCGTTAATATGCAGGCATATCTAAACTTTTCCACACTAACCTATAGTGAAGAGGATGGGTGGGGAAAATCTGACAAAACCCTGTCCCAAAGCAGCCCTACTGAAAAGTACACAAGTGGAACTGAGTTGAAGACAGAATTAAACTTGGTTACGATGTTTTCCACTGTCCAATAAACCACCTGTACTCACTGTCCAGGCTCTCACATGAGGAACGATAATTAGGGTGAAGTAGTAGTAGTCTGGACTTGACTGTTGAACAACGTGAGTTAACACCTTCAGGAGAGGGAAGGAAAAAATTAGAAGGAAACATTGTAAGAGAAAAAACAAATGTCAGCACAAACAGGTACTGGGTGTAACTAGGACAAATCTCCATAAATACCCTTCACTTTAAACCTTCTGGTTTAATGAATGAATGAATAAATGAATGAATTCTTCTCACTTCCAGTCCTGTCTCCTGTCCTGCTGAAGAAATAGACCATTCCTGTCACTTATAACAAACTCACTCAGCTAAAACGAAGTTGAATAATTCTTATAAGCAGCATTCAACAAACTTATATGCAAATAGAACACTTAAATTATATAAATAGAGATGAGGGAGTTAGAAGTTTTTGAGCAGGGTGCAGACATAACTCACTTACCACTTCCTCACAGATGTTATATGGTCATACGATCAGTTTTACGGTCTCTTTTACTCATAGTACAGCCATTGTGTTCAACCACTTCTTGTGCAATATCCTATGCTTATTCACCGCTACACATACATCATTTTCTTACGCTGAACAAACATGCATTGCCTGTTTTTAATTTCTTTCTAGCACATAAGGCATAGAATATAAGAGCAAGGAGGTTATGATGGAGCTGTATAAAACACTGGTTAGGCCACAGCTGGAGTACTGTGTGCAGTTCTGGTCGCCACACTACAGGAAGGATGTGATCGCTTTGGAGAGGGTGCAGAGGAGATTCACCAGGATGTTACCAGGGCTGGAGCGCTTCAGCTATGAAGAGAGACTGGGAAGATTGGGTTTGTTTTCCTTGGAGCAGAGGAGGCTTAGGGGGGACATGATTGAGGTGTACAAAATTATGAGGGGCACAGATAGGATGGATACTAAGGAGCTTTTTCACTTCGTTGAGGGTACTATAACAAGGGGACATAGATTCAAGGTAAAAGGCGGGAGGTTTAGAGGGGATTTGAGAAAGAACTTTTTCACCCAGAGGGTGGTTGGAGTCTGGAACTCACTGCCTGAAAGGGTTGTGGAGGCAGGAACCCTCACAACATTCAAGAAGCATTTGGATGAGCACTTGAAATGCCATAGCATACAAGGCTACGGACCAAATGCTGGAATATGGGATTAGAGTAGACAGGGCTGATGGCCGGCGCGGACACGATGGGCCGAAGGGCCTCTATCCGTGCTGTATAACTCTATGACTCTATGACTCTATGACTCTATGTTTGCATTGTGTGCACTGAAAATACATCAAGAAGTCATAGCCAAAAGGGACTTATAAAGCACATTTGAAAATAGAGGTTAAAGTACCTTGGGCAGCCAAGGTGATCTAAATTGAATTAATATAAGTGTATCTCAACCTTTTCACACTCGTCTAGAGATGAAGGGCAGATAAGCAAAAACCCACCGCATCAGTTCAATTGAAAGCAGCCTGCAGAAGGGCACCTTTAGCCATCCAATTATGGAGCAGCATTAACAGTGGGTATGGTAACATCCACAGCCCAAAATGTTTACTGTTCATAATGAATGAGGTGCTGTGATGACAGGAGGTAGCAATGAGTAATCTAAAGGGGGGGAAAGTAGCATTTTTTTTAAATAATGGAAAGAAGAAAAAGCTTGCATTTATATAGCGTTTTCACCTCAGAACATCCCAAAGTGCTTCACAGCCAGCTAAGTACTTTTGAAGTGTAGGCAGTGGTGTATTATAATGAAATGCGGCAGCCAATTTGTGCACAGTTAGGTATCACAAACAGCAATGAGACATATGACCAAGTAATCTCTTTTAATGATGTTTGTTGAAGAATATATGTTGGCCAGGGAGAACTGCTCTGCTCTTCTTCAATTATTACACCCATATGGGAGGCCAGATGGGGCATCTTCAACTATACAGGACTCCCTCAGTACTGCATTGAAGTATCAGCACACCATCTACCACCTGAAACATTCATTCACTCCACCACTGGCGCACCGTAGCTGCAGTGTGTACCGTCTACAAGATGCACTGCAGCAACTCGCCAAGGCTTCTTCGACAGCACCTCCCAAACCCGCAACCTCTACCACCTAGAAGGACAAGGGCAGCAGGTGCATGGGAACAACACCACCTGCACATTCCCCTCCAAGTCACACACCATCCTGACTTGGAAATATATCGCCGTTCCTTCATCGTCACTGGGTCAAATTCCTGGAACTCCCTACCTAACAGCACTCCTAAATTTCCTATCGGATTTATTAGTGACTATCTTATATTTATGGGCCCTAGTTCTGGTCTCCACGTCTACCCTATCAAACCCTTTCATAATCTTAAGGACCTCATAGAGTTATACAGCACGGATAGAGGCTCTTCGGCCCATCGTGTCAAGGTCACCCCTCAGTTTGCTCTTTTCTAGAGAAAAGAGCCCCAGCCTATTCAATTTTTCCTGATAGGTATAACCTCTCAGTTCTGATATCATCCTAGTAAATCTTTTTTGTACCTTCTCCAGTGCATCTATATCCTTTATATAACATGGAGACCAGAACTGTTCACAATACTCCAAGTGTAATCTAACCAAGGTTCTATACACATTTAACATAACTTCTCTGCTTTTCAATTCTATCCCTTTAGAAATGAACCCGAGTGCTTGGTTTGCTGTTTTATGGCCTTATTAACCTGCGTTGCTACTTTCAGTAATTTGTGTATCTGTTTCCCCCAGATGCCTTTGCTCCTCTACCCCATTTAGATTTTTATTATCCAAGCAGTACGTGGCCCCCTTATTCATCCTACCAAAATGTAATACCTCACACTTATCTATATTAAAATTTTCATTTGCCAATTACATGCCCATTCTGCAAGTTTATTAATGTCTTCCTGTATTTTGTCACAGTCATAGAAACATCGAAACATAGAAAATAGGAGCAGGAGTAGGCCATTCGGCCCTTCGAGCCTGCTTCGCCATTCAATATGATCATGACTGATCCTCTATCTCAATACCATATTCCCGCTCTCTCCCCATACCCCTTGATGCCTTTTGTGTCTAGAAATCTATCTCCTTCTTAAATATATTCAGTGACTTGGCCTCCACAGCCTTCTGTGGTAAAGAATTCCACAGGTTCACCACCCTCTGAGTGAAGAAATTTCTCCTCATCTCAGTCCTAAATGTCCTACCCCGTATCCTGAGACTGTGACCCCTCGTTCTGGAACCCCCAGCCAGGGAAACATCCTCCCCACATCCAGTCTGTCTAGCCCTGTCAGAATTTTATGTTTCAATGAGATCCCCTCTCATTCTTCTAAAACTCTGGTGAATACAGGCCTAGTCAACCCAATCTCTCCTCATACGACAGTCCTGCAATCCCAGGAATCAGTCTGGTGAACCTTCGCTGCACTCCCTCTATGGCAAGTACATCCTTTCTTAGGTAAGGAGACCAAAACTGCACACAATACTCCACGTGTGGACTCACCAAAGCCCTGTATAACTGCAGTAAGACATCCTTGCTCCTGTACTCAAATCCTGTTGCAATGAAGGCCAACATACCATTTGCCTTCCTAACTGCTTGCTGCATCTGCATGCTTGCTTTCAGTGACTGGTGTACAAGGACACCCAGGTCCCTTCGTACATCAACATTTCCCAATCTATCACCATTTAAATAATACCTTGGTCTTCCTCGGTATTAACTGTACCCCCCCCAATTTGGTGTCATCTGCAAACTTTGAAAGTCCAGATTGTTTATATGAATGGTGAACAACAATGGGCCCAGCGCCGATCCCTGTGGAACACCACTTCCCACCTTTTGCCAGTCTGAGTAACTACCTTTAACCTCTACTCTGTTTTCTGTTTTTTAGCCAGCTTGCTATCCACTCTACTACTTGTCCCCTGATTTCACATGCTTTGACCTTAGTCACGAGTCTACTATGTGGTACCTTATTGAAGGCCTTTTGAAAATCCAAGTATAGTACATCTACTGCATTGCCCTTCCCTACCTTTTCTGTTACTTCTTCAGAGAATTCAATAATGTTGGTCAAGCATGACCTTCCCTTTTGAAATCCATGCTGACTATTCTTTATTATATTTTCCGTTTCGAGATGTTTTTCTATTATATTTTCAGTTTCTAAATGTTTTTCTAATGTACTGGTACATAATTCCTCTCTCTGCTATTTTCATGGAGGAATTAATCTCTTCTAAAATAATGGGTTATTTATAACCCATTTAAAATACATGTGTTAATGCCTCAGACAGAGAGGAATTTGACAAAACTATGTTAAATGTTGTATGTTAACATCACTCATTTCTAGGCTCGTGTATGATTAAGAGCATTTCCCATTATGAATACGGGCACTTGAAATTCAAGGGACTGTCATGAGATCCCGCAATAGCTTAAAGAACTCAGGAGAAAGAAGAACAGTCACACATTATTTTTGCCAAAACAATTTCACATGCAATTGAGATGTTGAAAGATTTGTGATGCAATCATGTATTTTAACGCATGTAGTATTGGCTTGCAACAGTACTTAGGAAACAAACAAAGACGACTTACCAAATCTTTTCAATAGCCTAGTGTCCTTTACATGGAATAAGGATGTGCAGCACACAGAGCCTGTCTAGGATTTTGCAAGTTGAACTCAAAAGTAATTAAAAGAATTATTATTGAAGACTGTTTACATTGATGGTGTGTTAAGCCACATCAGATAATGAAATAGCTAAAAGCCAAGTACCTGGAATCATAGAATCATACTGTACAGAAGGAGGCAATTTGGCCCGTCATTCCTGTGCTGGGTCTTTGAAACAGCTATCCAATTAGTCCCATTCCCCTGTTCTTTCCCCATAGCACTGTAAATTGTTCCTTTTCAAATATACTTTAAATTCCCCTTTTGAAAGTTACTATTGAATCTGCTTCCACCACCCTTTGAGGCAGTGCACTCCAGATCATAACAACTTGCTGCATAAAAAAATGTCTCCTCATCTCCCCTCTAGTTCTTTTGCCAATTTGCCAACTTCCTAGGCAACCAAGCAGTCACAACCATAGAATTATCTGGAATGTATTGCACAGAAACCTGCCATTCAGCCCAACAGGTCCATGCCCAGTGTTTATGCTCCACACGAGTCTTCTCCTTCCCTACTTCATTGAACCCTGTCAGCATATCCTTCCTCATGTGTTTATCTAGCTTCCTCTTAAATGCACTAGTCATTGATTGAAAAACAAAATAAATTCTCTGCTTTATTAATCTACAGTTATAGCAGGCATCAAAGAGACAGAGGAGAAATTCTACCTGATTGTGAAAGAAGGGAAGAATTACAATGATGCTCTTGTGCACTGCAAAGACAGAGGAGGATCACTGGTGATGCCAAAGGATGAAGAAACAAACACACTGATTGCTGCCTATGTGAACAAGACTGGCTTATCTCGCGTGTTCATTGGGGTGAATGACTTAGAAAAGGAAAGGCAATTCATGTACACTGACTTTACCCCTCTACAGAATTACAGCCATTGGAGACCAGGAGAACCCAACAATGCATTTGGTGGTGAGGACTGTGTAGAAATGGTTAGTGACGGAGGTTGGAATGATGTGGAGTGCCACCTCACCATATACTTTGTCTGTGAATTTTTAAAAAAGATTTCGTGATCTATAAGGAGACTTATGTTTCATCTAAGATCACAGCCACTAGTAGCTTATCAGAAGATAACAGCCATTTATATCTTTGGTTTGCAACATAGTGGGGTCATAATTAAATACACTTAATTAGATCAATCAATTATATATTAACTCATAAAACTATGTACGAAGATTTTCAATTTAAAAGGAGGATGTTGGTGGAAAACATTGATAAAAGATACACATTTCCAATCTGGACAATAACTTTTTATTTATTTTTTTAGTATGTTGTGCAATTTAATAAAGAATAATCCAATATTTTCTCCTTGCAGTGATCCCTGTAGTCAGGCCTGGTCCATTACTTCTTATTCTAGCTTATGGGTTTTTAGGACTGTTGGTCCTGATATTTACTGGAAGTCAGGGAGGAAGCGGGGGCGTTTGTCAGCGGCTGGAAAATCTGGAAATACCGGGAAGGCGGAGGTCCTGCCGAATGGGAAGGCAGAACCTTATTAGAATTTTTTTACTCCATTTCCCACCAAGCAGCCAGCCAGATTGAGAGGCTGGCTGGCTGCCAGGCAGGAAAGCCTGCAGTACAAGGCAGCAGCCGGGGAGATCGGGAGTCAGTGAGGGGTGGGGGGAGGCTCGGAGCATGGCAGCGAGCAGGGAGGGAGGGATCGATCGCGGGCGGCGGGGGGGGGAGATTGAGATCACGGTCGGGAGGGGAGATTGAGATCGCGGTTGGGGGGGTGGGGAGATTGAGATCGCGGTTGCGGGGTGGGGGGAGATTGAGATCGCGGTTGGGGGGGGAGATTGAGATCGCGGTTGGGGGGGGGGGAGATTGAGATTGCAGGGGGTTTGTCTGAGATCGCAGTTGGGGGGGGGGGGGGGGGTCAGCAGATTGCGGGGGTGGGGGTCAGCCGACTGTGGGGAAGGAGAGATTGAGGCAGAAGATGTGCTTGAGGGGACGGGGGAAGCACTCCTGCTCCTCCTGGCCCACAAGCAGTGCTGGAAAAGCACTTACCTGCTGAATGTGGCAGCTCCCGCCTCCCTTCAGCTGCCAGGTTTCCAGAGCCCTGGGAAACCCGAACGGCCAGCGTTAAATTTAAATGGCTGCCAAAATATCAGGAACACAGCCTCATTTAAATATTACTCGTCCGCCCCCCCCAACCCACCGCAGTAAAGCTGGAGGTGGGCACGTTCGTGGCGGGTTGGGGTCGGTTTTCCCATTTTTGACAATTTAAACCCCCCCCTTCCCCAGACCCTCTCCCACACGTTGTTGGGCTGGGGGAGTGTTAAAATTGTCTTTTTTATGGTCTAACAGCAGATCCCATAAACAAACTTTGCCCCTTACAATCTGTACTTATTCTATATTCTGTTCTCACTAAGGCGTGTGCCGAAGGCGCTAAGCATTGTCCCATTTACAGTCATCTTACTGTATTTAATGTAGACATCACAATGCTACTAAATTCTCTCCAACATGGCAGACATTACCACATACATAGAGGTTTACAGACTAAGGCAATACTCTCTCTCTGGGGTCCATTTTAACCTCCACCCACCGGGCTGGCAAGGTCTGTGGGGGAGGGTTTAAAATCAGGCAAGTCAACTTTTCGGCCTGAGGTTGCCCTGTTTCCACCGGGCACCATTTTCTCTTCACTCGCTTTCAAGTCTTACTCCAGCCCGCAAAACCTCCACGGATGTATCAGAGAATCTTGGAGCCCTTAATGCTGCCGCGGCCCCCCTCCTTCCCCCCCCCACCACCCCCTCCAAGGTCAGTGCTCCTTTAGACATTTTTCCACTTGTTCTTTCTGTTGTTCAAAAAGTTAACGGGTACAACAGCACTCTATTACCCTCGCTCCCAGCAATAACCCAATGAGGAGCGGTAACAGTTGGTTAGCATCATGGCCATGTGGATGGGTGGAATTCCCAACCCACCGCTAACCAGCCAATGGGAGGAGAATCCAGCACAGAATATAGGCAGAAACAAATGTGTCTTATAGTTCAGAATAAACTTGTCACAGATCAGCAGCCTGGCCGTCTTTATATCCTTAACAGGGCCGATTTTATCTCGGCCCACCAGCTGGTAGCAGGATGGTAGCGGCCTTAAAACCAGAGTGCTGCATGTATCATCCCATTGCTGCTTCAATTCCGCCTGTTGCCATTTCGTCCAGGGCCCTTACAAAGACAGCCCAGGTGCCAGCTTGAATCAGGCAGCAGCCTCGTTAAATTACGCAAATTAGGGTCCTATGATATACTAACAGTCCTTAAAGAGACCATTAGAGGCTGCTCACAGAACGCACCAGAAAATATCAAATTTTTGGCGGGGTGAGGAGGAGCTAGATCGTTATAGTTGATGTCAGCACCTATCGAAGCAAAAGCAGATGAAATATCAAAGTCAAAACTCAATTTCCTTAAGTACCCTAATTTAAAATGTACACAGGGAGGTCCATTTTCATTAAGAATGGAAATCTAATAAAATTAATACATTTTTGTAGGAATAGATATAAGCGTCGATGTTGCGCTGTCAGCAAAATCGGTGCAGCACCCACCCATTGTGTAGGCAAACCTAGGAGCACTCGCCTCACCAAGCAGTACAATTATCTGGGAGATACTGGAGACCCATGAAGGCAGCAGCAATTAAAGGGTCGCCGCTTGCCATTAAAAGGAGCGCTTCTTTGCTGCTTCAACAAACGTTTTTCTGGTTGGGATAATGAGGACAAGGAGGAGTGTGGGGAAAACTCCCCCTTTTGTGAATGATGTGGAGATGCCGGTGATGGACTGGGGTAGACAATTGTAAACAATTTTACAACACCAAGTTATAGTCCAACAAATTTATTTTAAATTCCACAAGCTTTTGGAGGCTTCCCCCTTCGTTCACCTGACGAAGGAGGAAGCCTCCAAAAGCTTGTGGAATTTAAAATAAATTTGTTGGACTATAACTTGGTTTTGTGAATGAGACCTCGGAGGCCAGCTTCAGGAGGAGCAGCAAGGGAAAGAGGCTCTATTCGGAGGGATAGACAGCCCTATGGTCATAGCAGAGGTTAAAACTGCTCGGATGGAAGTTTGGAGGTTGCAGATGTAGTGAATAGAATCTCCCAGGTCCATAACATATGGCAGCAAATGAGCAAGAAATGTTCTTGTATCAGGAGTTTCAAAATGTACTCACTTTTACATACAGTTTGGCTATCAGGGTATAGTTTGCATGACCCAAACCAAAACTGTGATCTACAGCATCCTTGGAGCAATAGCAGGCAAAGCATAGGATCAACCTTTTCCTTTTTTTCTACACACTCTTTTATTCCAGAAAAGCTGAAAGACACACTTTAGTAAGGCACACAAAGAGTTAGCATTGTAACATACTGTTGAAATGTGTGGTCTGAACCAACACTATCACCAGTAACCATATACATAGAAATTACACGGAAACAGGACATTTTGTTTATCCTCCACAGAAGCAGTAGTCTTAATCCCATGTGCCCACCCTGTTCCCACATCCCTTTATTCCTCTTTCCTTCAACCATCTGTTTTTGAAATTAGGCCACAAAATACGTGACCTGGCTGTGGTTGTTAATTACAAAAGGACACCACCTGATACGTTCACAGAAAAAGGTAATAGCTTTTATTCACTATGAGCAGCAGTACTAACAGAGCAGAGTATAGTTAGCCTGAGGACCGAGCAGGTCGCAGAAGTGGAACTCCAAAGGTCCTAGATTCAATCTTGCAGGGCTACAGGGAAAGGGCGGTGGAATGGGACTAGCTGGGTTGCTCTTGCATATAGCCGGCACGGACTCGATGGGCCGAATGGCCTCCTTCCGTGCTGTGACCTTTCTATGATTTCTATGATTCAATCCCATTATCCTTTATACCTTTTTGTTGGAGCAGTGTGACAGCTACAACTTCCTCTTCCTTCGGGCTACACAGCTACAAGTGATTACATGGATACTTCAAAGCCACACATGTATTGCCAGTTTCACACTATCTAGTTTACAGTTTATGTCTGAAAATGACATTCTTCTTCTTTCCCATACATGTGTTCAGCCATCATTCTGTAGCATTAACTGCTAGTAGGCAGAGACAAGCCTTGGGATACCTGTGTTATGTTAGTCAACTGGCTGCCACCCATGCTGACTGTTGCTTCCTCCCTTTGATCTTGTATCAGCTTGTGATCAATCTGATCAAAGTCCCAGTCCATTTTGTTCTTCTTTATTCTGTATATACTTTTTTAACCACTTTGTTACCACAATATACGTTCCCTGTTTCCAACACATCTATCTAAATGTTGATATGGTCTCTGCTTCAATCACTAACACCGGTAACGCATTCCACAGCCCCACAATCCTCCGTGTGTAAAAAAAAGATTTCTCCTGCTCTTTGTTCTAAATCTCTTGCATTTAATCTTATATCTATGTCCCACCATTCTAGATCCCCCAATCACTGGAAACAGTTTGTTTCTATCTACTCTGTCTCATCCCTTTATACTTTTAATCACCTCTGTCAAATCACCCAGTAATCTCCCTTGGTCCATTGAAAACAGCAGCAGAGAACATGAGGGCTCTCTGCCCTTTTGGAGATTTCACAGATATTCTTTCAGAAGAAAACTTTCATATCTTCTGCAAAGCAGATTTTCTGTGTGCCTTCCCTTTACATGCTGCTTTGAAATGTACTCACATGACAAGGGTTGCGGACGAGCCACAGGGTTGGTTGTCTGGGCGCTCTGACAATTTCTATCACCTGGATGTCCTGTACATGCTTCTAGGAAAAAGCTGCGCCTAACCATCAGGAATGCAATCTAACTGGCTGAGTCTTCCATGTTAGAAGGAGCTATCCGGATTTATCAAGATGTGCATCCTTCCCACAAGCCTAAAATTTTAGCTCAAAGTCTTCATTTTATTACTGGATGAATCCTTTGACTAACTTATGGCGCAATTGGTCATGATGGTCAAGCACATCAAAGAGTTGTTGGAAGTCATTGGGTAAATGACTGCAAGAGCTGGAGAGGAAAATATTTCTTCTGGCCTTTCTGGGTCACACTCAATTTTCCCCTTGTTGAGAGTGCAGGCAACACAATTGCCAATAGTCCCATTACTGTTGAGAGATGGTGGTAAGTGCATGAATATCTGGATAAAACCACATCACCTGGATGATAAGGCAACCATGCCAAGGTGAACCAAAGGAAATATATAACACTATCAGAGCGAGGAAACCTGGATACTGGACGAAGGCAAGTTCAATCAGTAGGAGGGTTTCCTGAGCTAAAGAAAGGCAAGTCAAGTTCATGGGAGTTATCCTGAGCTGCAAAGAAATGAATGAAACCAACGACTTGCATTTGTAAAGCACCTTTAACACTGTAAAATGTCCCAAGGCGCTTCACAGGAACGTAATCAGACCAAAATCGACACCGATTGACAGGTGACCAAAGTGTTGGTCAAAGACATGGGTTTTAAGGAGCGTCTTAAAGGAGGAGAGAGATGGGGACTGCGAGACTGACTATAAAAAATAGAAAGCTTCCAATCCTGTTGTGTCCCATAGCAGAACGCCATAATGAAAAGTATCAGATGTACAGTTTGTTTTCACAATAACTTCAATTATGAAACATTATAGGATTGGAATGCTGTATTTATCATAGAAAATTTATGGCACAGAAGGAGGCCATTCGGCTCTTCATGTTCGCGCCGGCTGAGAAACGAGCCACCCAGCCTAATCCCACTTTCCCGCATTTGGTCCGTAGATCTGCAGGTCACGGCTGTTCAGGTGCACATCCAGGTATTTTTAAATGAGTTGAGGGTTTCTGCCTCTACCACCCTCTCAGGCAGTGAGTTCCAGATCCCTACTATCCTCTGGGTGAAAAAAAATTTCCTCATTTCCACTCTAATCCTTCTAACAATCACTTTAAATCTATGCCCTTTGGTTATTGACCCCTCTGCTAAGGGAAATAGGTCCTTCCTATCCACTCTATCTAGGCCCCACATAATTTTGTACACCTCAATTAAATCACCCCTCAGCCTCCTCTGTTCCAAGGAAAACAACCACAGCCTATTCAACCTGTTATCATAACTAAAATTCTCCAATCCTGGCAACATCCTCATAAATCTCCTCTGCATCCTCTCCAGCAATTACATCCTTCCTGTAATGTGATGATCAGAACTGTACGCAGTACTCAAGCTGTGGCCTAACTAGCGTTTTATACAGTTCCAGCATAATATTCCTGCTTTTATATTCTATGCCTCGGCTAATAAAGGAAAGCATTCCATATGTCTTCTTAACCACCTTATCTACCTGTCCTGCTACCTTCAGGGATCTGTGGACATGCACTCCAAGGTCCCTCACTTCCTCTACAACTCTCAGTATCCTCCCATTTATTGCGTACTCCCTTGCCTTGTTTGCTCTCCCCAAATGCATTACCTCACATTTCTCCGGATTGAACTCCATTTGCCACTTTTCTGCCCATCTGACCAGTCCATTAATATCTTCCTGCAGTCTACAGCTTTCCTCCTCACTATCGACCACACGGCCTATCTTTGTGTCATCTGCAAATTTCTTAATCATGCCCCCTATGTTTAAGTCCAAATTGTTAATCTATATCACAAAAAGCAAAGAACCTAGCACCGAGCCCTGCAACACCCCACTGGAAACAGCATTCCAGTCGCAAAAACACCCATCGACCATTACCCTTTGCTTCCTGCCACTGAGCCAATTTTGGATCCAATTTGCCACATTCCCTTGGAGCCCATGGGCCTTTACTTTTTTGACCAATCTGCCATGTGAGACCTTTTCAAAAGCCTTGCTAAAATCCATGTAGACTACATCAATTACGCTACTCTGATCGATCCTCCTGGTCACCGCCTCAAAAAATTCAGTCAAGTTAGTCAGACACGACCTCCCCTTAACAAATCAGTGCTGACTGTCCTTGATTAGTCCAGGCCTTTCTAAGTGACAGTTTATCCTGTCCCTCAGAATTGATTCCGATAATTTGCCCACCACCGAGGTTAGGCTAACTGGCCTGTAATTACTCGGTCTATCCTTCCCTCCCTTTTTAAACAACGATACACCGTTAGTAGTCCTCCAATCCTCCAGCAATACACCTGTATCCAGTGAAGTTTGGAAAATGATTGTTAAAGCCTCCCTGGCTTCTTTTAACAGCCTGGGATACATTTCATCCGGCCCTGGTGATTTATCCACTTTCAAAGATGCTAATCCTCTTAACACTTGCTCCCTCACTATGTTTATCCCATCCAATATTTCACACTCCTCCTCCTTAACTTCAATCTCTGCATCATCCCTCTCCTTTGTGCAGACAGATGCAAAGTATTCATTAAGAAACATACCCACATCTTCCGCCTCCACACATTTATGAATGACACAACTCAAGATCAGATCTTTTCTTTTAATCATTGGTAAACATGATCATAATGAAGACTGTACATGCATAATTACAAGTAAGTAGGATCCAAAGGGGCCGATTTTCGGGTGACGGAGCGGATGCATTGGGGGCGGGGGGGCTCCAAGAATAGCTAAAATGCTGAACGGGTTGGGAGCCCGGCTCCAACCCGCTGACTTCCGGGTTCCCCAGTAACGCGACCGAATGAACGCACGCCTCCCGAAGGAGAGAGTCCCACCAGCAATTAAAGCCGGCGGGATGATAATTTGCATAGTTGCTCCGATAGTGAGGTACTTGATTTTGGCAGGGGGTGCAATTTTGAAGGATCCTCAGCGTGTTTCCCGCGCTGTGGGAAACACTCTCTGTTGCAACAGACATGTTTCAGCCAGCAGCCAGTGGAGATGCAAATGCTTATTTGACCGGTGGGAGAAAATGTCATTTATTGCAGTAGGGCACTCTGTCACTTCAGACAAAGTTTTGGCTGCAAGACCTTTGTGTTTTCACTCAAAATTCTTACTTTCCACCCAAAACTCTGCTGTACAAACATATTTATCTACTTTGCGGACCCCCTCAAACTCACACTGTCAGGATGGGGGGGGGTGCCATGGCTGCATTCACCACTTCATCCAAGGACGAGCAACATCACCAGCCTCGCCAGGTACAGCGTCCACCTCCGCCACTTGGAGCTCCACAACACAGTGCTGTGCCACAGGAACCTGCACAAGAGCACAGACGGCAATAGCAGAGAGCGACGTCGCAGGAAGCACTACCCTCGCAACAGGGTCCACAGACCAAGGCTCAGCTTCATGGACCTCTCTGAGAAGCAGTGCGTACAGAGGCTCAGAGTCAGTTGCCAGGTAGTCGCAGACATCTGCAGCCTCCTTCATGCTGAGCTGTTCCCGGCTGGGCTGAGCAGCATCTCCTTACCTGTCGCTGTCAAAGTCACCACTGCCCTCAACTTCTTCAACTCTGGATCAGTCCAGGGTGCCACCGGGGACATCGCCGGGGTCTCTCAGTTGTCTGCACACAAGTGCGTAAGGCAGGTCACCGACGGCTTGTTTCACAGGGCCTCGCACTATGTCAACTTCCCCATGGACGACCTCAGCCAGATGGAGAGGGCAGTGGGATTCCATGCTGTGGCTGGCTTCCCACGGGTGCAGGGTGTAATCGATTGCACCCAAATAGCAATATGAACACCTCCACACTAGCCAGGACTGTTCATCAACAGGAAGGGCTATCACTCCATCAACACTCCACTCATTTCTGACCACCGCAAGAGATTCCTTCACGTGTGCGCCACTGGCAGCTGCCACGATTCCTTCATCCTCCGGGAGTCCAACATCCCGGAGGATGAAGGCGGAGGAGGAGGAGCCGTCGACAGCGACGGAGGAGGAGCCTTTCTTTCTCTCTCCCACAGAGCGGTCGGCAGCGGGGAAGGAGGAGCGGACCTGGTTGGAGCGGCGGGAGCGGCGGCGAGTCGATAAAAGGGAGCCCCGAGGCTCAGGTAGGCCTCAGACCAGCGTCGACAGCGGCGGAGGAGGAGCCTTTCTTTCTCTCTCCCACAGAGCGGTCGGCAGCGGGGAAGGAGGAGCGGACCTGGTTGGAGCGGCGGCGAGTCGATAAAGGGAGCAGCGGAGGCCTGAGGTGAGTAATTAAACTCAGCTACGTGAGTCTTTTTCCCCAGCGGGGAAGGAGCTTTGCGGGCTTTTTCAAAGGCAGGGGGCGGGGCCAATTGATTGGTACCCGTATATAGGTGGAGCGGTTGCTAAACCCGAGACACTACACTAGTAGTGACTCCCACCCTCCCACCTCCTCTAACCTTTTGGGGGGTAGAGGGAATTTAAAGGGTAGGTTCGATTTTATATTTTGTTTTCAGGGACTTAACTCCTGGACCTAAGATAAATAAGAAGCAAAAAGTGGGACGTCACCAAGGAAGAGGTAAGTGATTGGCTGGTGAGTATTTTCCTGCTGAATTTGTCTAAGGTTAGAGTTTGTGGATTCTGGGGTCTCTGTTGTGTAGTGGGGGACTGCTGTTCAGCAAGGGCCCTTGAGTATACCTTTTAATTGAAGTGAAATTGGTGGGATTCATTTAATTTGAATTAATTAGTTAAAGGGTAAGTCATGTCAGGACAGCCCAGCCCCGTGTTATGCTCTTCCTGCTCTATGTGGGAAATCGGGGACCCTTCCGGTGTCCCTGACGACCATGTGTGCGGGAAATGTATCCAGCTGCAGCTACTGACAAACCGCATTGCGGCACTGGAGCTGCGGATGGATTCATTATGGAGCATTCGCGATGCTGAGAACGTCGTGGATAGCACGTTTAGTGAGATGGTCACACCGCAGGTAAAGGTTGTACAGGCAGGAAGTAATTGGGTGACCACCAGGCAGAGTAAGAGGAGCAGGCAGGCAGTGCAGGGGTCCCCTATGGCCGTCCCCCTCTCAAATATACCGCTTTGGATATTGTTGAGGGGGATGACTTATCAGGGGAAGGCAGCAGCAGCCAACTTCCTGGCACCAGGGGTAGCTCTGCTGCACAGGCTGGGAGGAAAAAGAGTGGAAGAGCTATAGTGGTAGGGGATTCTATCATAAGGGGAACAGACAGGCGTTTCTGTGGCCATAAACGTGACTCCAGGATGGTTTGTTGCCTCCCTGGTGCCAGGGTCATGGATGTCACTGAGCGGCTACAGGGCATTCTCAAGGGGGAGGGTGAGCAGGCAGAGTTTGTGGTCCACATTGGGACCAACGACATAGGTAGGAAGGGAGATGAGGTCCTGCATCAAGAATTTAGGGAGCTAGGTAGCAGATTAAAGAGCAGGACCTCAAAGGTTGTAATCTCTGGATTACTCCCAGTGCCACGGGATAGTGAGTATAGAAATAGGAGGATAGAACAGATGAATGCGTGGCTAAAGAGTTGATGCAGGAGGGAGGGTTTCAGTTTCCTGGATCACTGGGCCTGCTTCTGGGGAAGGTGGGACTTGTACAAGTCGGACGGGTTGCACCTGAACCAGAGCGGGACAAATATCCTTGCGGGGAGGTTTGCTAGCACTGTTCGGGGGGGTTTAAACTAACTTGGCAGGGGGATGGGATACAGAGTGGAGCTACAATAGGGGGTGATGTGCAGCCAAATATAGAGAAAAAAACAAGTCAGCTTGGAAGACAGGGCAAATATGTAAGAGCAAGGCTGGATGGCATCTATTTTAATGCAAGGAGTCTTGCGAATAAGGTGGATGAACTGAAGGTGTTGATAAACACATGGGAGTATGATATTGTTGCTGTCACAGAGACATGGTTGAGGGAGGGGCAAGATTGGCAGCTCAATATTCCGGGGTACAGAATCTTCAGGTGAGACAGAGGGGGAGGTATAAGAGGAGGGGGGGGTCGCAATATTAATTAAAGAATCAATTACTGCCATAAGGAGGGATGATATATTAGCAGGTTCCTCTAATGAGGCCATATGGGTGGAGCTTAAAAACAAAAAGGGGGCAAGCACTTTGATGGGAGTGTACTATAGGCCCCCAAACAGTCAGGGGGAGATAGAGGAACAGATATGTAGGCAAATCTCAGAAAATTGTGCAAATAATAGGGTAATAATAGTGGGGGATTTCAACTTCCCCAATATTAACTGGGATACTCAGAGTGTAAAAGGCTTAGAGGGTACAAAATTCTTAACGTGCATCCAGGAGAGCTTTTTGAGCCAGCATGTAGAAAGTCCTACAAGAGAGGGGGCGGTACTGGACCTAATTCTAGGGAATGTGGCCGGCCAAGTGGAAGAAGTGCTAGTAGGTGAGCACTTTGGTGACAGTGACCATAATTCGGTGAGATTTAAGGTGGTCATGGAAAAGGACAGGGAGGGGCCGGAAATAAAGGTTCTAAATTGGGGGAAGGCCGATTTTAATAGGATAAGGCAGGATCTGGCCAAAATGGACTGGGATCAGCAGCTTGTAGGAAAATCCGCATCGGAGCAATGGGAGTCTTTCAGAAGGGAGATTGAGACCATACAATGGCAACATGTTCCCGTAAAGGTCAAGGGTGGTTCCAAGAACTCCAGGGAACCTTGGATGTCAGGGGATATACGAGAATGGATTAGGAAAAAAAGGAGGGCTTTTGACAGATACAAAAGGCTAAAGACGGAGGAAGCCCTAGAGGAGTACAAAAAGTGCAGGGGGATACTTAAAAAAGAAATTAGGAGATCAAGGAGGGGCCATGAAATAACACTGGTGAGCAAAATAAAGGAAAATCCTAAGATGTTTTATAAGTATATTAAGGGTAAGAGGATGACTAGGGAAAAAATAGGGCCCATTAGGGACAAAAATGGCAATCTGTGTGTGGAGCCGGCAGATGTAGGAGGGGTTCTAAATGAATTTTTTGCATCTGTTTTCACTATGGAGAAGGACGATGTAGACATAGAAATAGGGCAGGGGGACTGTGATATACTCGAACATATTAACATCGAGCGGGAGGAGGTATTGGCGGTTTTAGCAGGCCTAAAAATGGATAAATCCCCAGGCCCGGACAAAATGTATCCCAGGCAAAGGAGGAGATTGCGGGGGCTCTGACACATATATTCAGAACCTCTCTGGCCACAGGGGATGTGCCAGAGGACTGGAGAACCGCTAATGTAGTACCATTATTCAAGAAGGGGAGTAGGGAAAAACCGGGGAACTACAGGCCAGTGAGCCTAACAACAGTGGTAGGAAAATTATTGGAAAAAATTCTGAAGGACAAAATTAGTCTCCACTTGGAGAAGCAAGGATTAATCAGGGATAGTCAACATGGCTTTGTCAAGGGAAGATCATGTCTGACTAATTTGATTGAATTTTTTGAGGGGGTGACTAGGCGTGTGGATGAGGGTAACGCAGTGGATGTGGTATACATGGATTTCAGTAAGGCCTTCGATAAAGTCCCGCACAGGAGACTGGTCAAGAAGGTACGAGCCCATGGAATCCAGGGTGCCTTGGCACTTTGGATACAAAACTGGCTTAGTGGCAGAAGGCAGAGGGTGATGGTCGAAGGTTGTTTTTGTGACTGGAAGCCTGTGGCCAGTGGGGTACCACAGGGATCGGTGCTGGGTCCCTTGCTGTTTGTGGTCTACATTAACGACTTGGATATGAATGTAAAAGGTATGATCAGTAAGTTCGCTGATGATACAAAAATTGGTAGGGTGGTAAATAGCGAGGAGGATAGCCTCAGTCTGCAGGACGATATAGATGGGTTGGTCAGATGGGCGGAACAGTGGCAAATGGGAGGACCCTAGGCAAGACAGAGGGTCAGAGGGATCTTGGTGTGCAAGTTCACAGATCCCTGAAGGCGGCGGAACAAGTAGATAAGGTGGTAAAGAAGGCATATGGGATACTTGCCTTTATTAGCCGAGGCATAGAATATAAGAGCAAGGAGGTTATGATGGAGCTGTATAAAACACTGGTTAGGCCACAGCTGGAGTACTGTGTGCAGTTCTGGTCGCCACACGACAGGAAGGATGTGATCGCTTTGGAGAGGGTGCAGAGGAGATTCACCAGGATGTTACCAGGGCTGGAGCGCTTCAGCTATGTTGAGAGACTGGGAAGATTGGGTTTGTTTTCCTTGGAGCAGAGGAGGCTGAGGGGGGACATGATTGAGGTGTACAAAATTATGAGGGGCACAGATAGGATGGATACTAAGGAGCTTTTTCCCTTCGTTGAGGGTTCTATAACAAGGGGGCATAGATTCAAGGTAAAAGGCGGGAGGTTTAGAGGGGATTTGAGAAAGAACTTTTTCACCCAGAGGGTGGTTGGAGTCTGGAACTCACTGCCTGAAAGGGTTGTGGAGGCAGGAACCCTCACAACATTCAAGAAGCATTTGGATGAGCACTTGAAATGCCATAGCATACAAGGCTACGGACCAAATGCTGGAATATGGGATTAGATTAGACAGGGCTTGATGGCCGGCGCGGACACGATGGGCCGAAGGGCCTCTATCCGTGCTGTATAACTCTATGACTCTATGACTCTATCCCGCCCCTCTTTCACACACCTAACACCCATAAGGGCTGGATCCTCGGGGACAAGGGATACCCCCTGCACAGGCTCATGACACCTCTGAGGAGCCCCACCACCGAGCAACAGCGTCACTGTAACGACAGCCACATCGTTACCAGCTTTACAATTGAGCATGCTATAGGGCTGCTCAAGATGCGCTTCAGGTGCCTTGATCGTTCTGGGGGAGCACTTCAATACACACCAGACAAAGTGGGACGCATTATAGTCATGTGTTGTGCCCTGCACAACATGGCACAACAGAGAGGGTGCCACTTGAGGAGGCCGCATCCACATCTGCCACCCATATTGATGAGGAGGAGGAGGAGGAGGAGCAACCCATGGGCAGAACAGCAGCTCACCTGGCTGCTCGTGAGTCCAGGGAGTCACTGCTATGTGAACGGTTCTCCTAACATCAGACATAGTGAAGAGTCCAGTCCTCACCACCTGGATAGAGCAGCGGCCACACCAGCTCCTCCCCACCTCCCTGCACAAAACAGTCCTGCAACTATACATATGCCCACTGTAGAGTGACCCAATGGTTGGCATCAAGTGTGGGCATTCATGGTGAACCTCATGAAAGGGTCTTATTACACAAGCCAGTCAAGCATGGTCAAGATGTGGCAGTAGTTGTGACAATAATAATATTTAATGTGCCATTAACAAAAAGCAAATATAAATAAAAAACATGACAAACCGTCAAACACCCTTGTGCATCCCCTTCGTGCTTACAAAACCTTCACCTTTTGCTTCCGACTACTTCTACGTGGTGCTTCCCCTGTGGCTGCAGCAGAGGTAGTGGCAGGTTGCTCTTGGTCATGCCCTGACCGATTAGATGCTTTGGACCTACGCCCTCGGGGTTTTGGTGCCCGTGAGGGCCCCTCCAAAGACTGCTCCACCTGCACCTGTGGAGGGGCAGACTTGGCCACCTGGAGAGGAGGCAGCATTCCGGGTACTGGTTGAGAGGGGGCAACGGGTGAGACGTGGGGGCGCTTTGAGTGGCGTCCCCACTTCCATGTCTCCTTTCGCCATCATTCCTCCCCTGGGCCAGGCCAACACCACTCCTACCACTCTGCTGGACAACAGTTTGGAGGACATGTGTGAAGCCTTGTAAGGCCAGCGCTAGTGTATCCGTCTGCCTGTTTAAGGCGGCAGAATGTTTTTCACCCTGAATCCTAACGGCCGTTGTCATGGCCTAAATGGACTCATTTGTGAGCCGCGCTTGAAGCTCCATGGAGGTTAGCCCTCCTTCCATCGCAGACATTCCCGCACTTACCCGCGACGCTATCTCAGAGATGCCCTCACGTCCCTGTGACAGTATCTCAGAGATTCCCTCCCTTACCTGTGCCACCGTTCCACTCATGCAGGAGTTGGACTCCTCCATCCTCTGCGCGATTGTGGAGAGTGCGTGTGGCACCTGTTCCAGCACCTCACAAATGTGCTGCTGCCCCTCAATCATTCTCCTTTTAAAGGATGGCCCCCAGGGTTCAGCATCTGGGTCCAGCTGATCAGAGCCTGGAGAGGAGTGCTCCCACCGACGCGGACTCTCCACAGCTGCCCCTGCCACCAGTGTCTGCTCGTGCTCACATGTGTGCGGTAACTCACTATGTGCGACCCCAACTAACTGCGGACTGGGACCCACCGAGGTGTGTGTATCTGCACTGGTGGATGGCTCGCTCAGAAGTGATGGTGCCCCCTCAGAGGCTGGCAGGTCCTCTGAGGAATCGCCCAACGCCATCACAACGGTCACTGAAGGCCCTGTAAGAGAACAGAAGGCAATATTAAGCATGATCACAGATGTGTCATGTTGCGATGTGCATACTGAGGTGCTGAAGATGGCTAGGCATTGTTAACATCAATTCATATCGTGTGCGCTGAATGTTAAAGTTCTGTCACCAGCCATTTATCGGGTGCCAGTCTCGGCGTCCCCGACGGACAGGCACTCGAGGGTGTGGCTTAGTTCCAGAGCCTCCTGCTCCGCGTCTGTGAGGACGACCAGATATTGTGGCCCCCCTCTGGTCCTCGCCCTCTCCCGTGCATTCTGGGCTCTCTTCTCCTATAAGGGGAGAAAGTACAGAGCTTGAGTTAGTGATGGTGACGTGGCCAACCGCTGAATGCTGAATAAGTGCTGAGGAAGTGCAGGTAAGTTGAGGATGAGGTTTGAGTGGGTGTGAGGAGTGATGTGATAGAGTAGTTTTGTCTGTGCAGAATGAGTTGGGGGGTGGGGGCGGTGATGTGGAACTAGTTAGGTCATTGAAACGTTTCCTGCACTGGATCCAGGTGCACGAGACGTTGCTACCTTCTTGTCAGGCCTTCTTGGTGGCAGAGGCGGGCCACTTCCTCCCGTCCGCCAAGTAGAAGACATCCCTCCTCCTCTTCACCCCATCCAGTAGCACCTGGAGTGAGGCATCACTAAATCCAGGAGCAGCCTTTCCCCTGTGCTGCTCCATTGTGCTGTGTGGGTTTTTGCTCCAGGAGCAGCCATTGGAGGACTGCCCCATTAAATAGAGCTCCTCCAGCTGACAGCCTGTGATGCGGGTGCGCAGTCCGCCCGCTGCACAGCTTTCGGACGGCAAACCTGGAAGCCACATTAAGTGGCTCCAATTGACCTGCAATTGCGTGGGGAACAGACAGATTTTATTGGGCGGGTTACCCACACGCCCAGTCGCCACACGCGCCCCCCCCACCCCCCCCATTGCCATCCCGCCTCCCCGCTAATATCGGGGCCTTAGTTGGTGACAGACTTGATGTGGAAATCGCTGGGTTTTCTGCTTCTAATCACAGCTCTGTAAAACGGAAACTATGTATCACCGCTCAGTTCAAGTTGAGACCATGGGAGATCTGAGTTTCACACCTTGAAATCATAGAATTGGACTTCAAAGCTTTGGAACTTAAAGTTGACAGATTTTAATGGATTTTACAAGAAAAGTAGGTTGTATGAACAACAGTCATTAGGCCTTTCACCTACAACTCAACTATCAGCAGTTGAGAAACATCCAGTGCCCTTTACCAATGTGTTTAAACATGCCTTTATTTTCAACTGAAATAACTGTGTTGTATCTTAAAAACTCTATTGCTATGTACGACAGATTTACTTGATGGCAATCCATTCCTACAGTGCCTTTTAAATGTTTACATATACTGGCCCCAAAAACCCATGGGGTGGGGCAGATCTTGGCATAAGGATTGCTATGCATCCACCCCGGACTTCTGCAAAAATTTGCAGCATTGGGAAAATGCTTTCAGAGGGCTAGAGACACATCTGGAGCACCCCTCCCCACCAAAGAGGCTGGAACGTCTGGCGGAGGAATACTGGTTCCGCCCACCCCCCCAAGAAAGATATAGATGTCTTGACGGCTCCATTAAAAAGGGGCCGCCTTAAATATTTATAACGTTTTAATGCCAGATATTCTGATGTTCAGGCCTCAATCCTCACAACTTCCAGCAGATCGCTGGTATGTCAACTCTGACGAGGCATATCTGCACCGACCATATACTGGTTACTCAGAGAAGTCCTGGGATGCAGAAACTCTGACATTCGGAGTCCCCACCTCAGCCTGTCCTCCTTACGTCATTGGCCTTGGTGGGTGGAGGCTCTGGCTCCACAAGGCCATCCCGGAAACTAGCACGCAGGGTCAGGACCCAGCGTACCCAGGTTCCAATCTACTTCACGCTGTCCTGGTGGACTCCCACCAAAGTTACACCAGTAGTCCACTGAAACGGCCGTAGATTTCCAGGGCCATCTTCATGTCGTTGTTATCATCTTTCCCCCTATTTTACCTCACTTCATTACCCATTTCCACCTCCATTTTGCTGTTATTCATCCAGAGGAGTGGGAAGGTGAAAAACAAGCACCAGTTCATGGCTGAAGCCATTGCTACTGAATGTTGGTTGATAGGACGCACATTGTGTGGGACAGAATAGGTCCTTTCCTGAATATTCACTTCACTACTGTAAGGGTCGTTACCTGCCAGCTTCGAATAGAATTGATAGAACTTGGCCATAGAGTGAAACTGAGGTCAAATACAAGTCAAGGCTGGCATCTGAACTTAGAATACCTGAATCAGAGTCAAATGCTCTTTGGTTACAGGTAGCAGACCACTGCAATGTGCTCATGTTCTCAGTTTTAAAAAAAAATGTTACTGGAGCCCTAAAAACATAAATATGATTAAATCTATTTCATTTTTACAGATACAATAGGACAAATTCAGCAAGGCTGCACTGCCAGAGCAGAGCCTCGTAGATGGGTTGGAGAATTGGAGCTGGAGTGACTCACTCTTCTGTCTAGTGAGGCTCCATTCTGGGAACACACCCTCACTGTGTTGGCCCTAATTATTAATGATTGTTCCCTATTATTTATTCTTACAAAATATTGAAATTAAAAAGTCATTAAGAAACACTGGGGTAGATTTTCATCTTCACTGGGCAGTAATCTGGCGGAGTGGATCTCTCGCCCTTTATAGAACCTGCCAGATTTTCATTATATCGAAATCAATGGAATGAAAATCAGACAGATTCTATAAAGCAGGCGATCCCCTCTCTCAGATTACTGCCCAGGTGGTGAAGATGAAAATCCACAGCATTGTTTATCACATATCATCTATTCAGCCATAATGTGTCATAGGCTTGTTCCAGCCATTTATATGCAACCATATAAAACAGCTACCTACATATAGATATAAATCCCAATAATCACATCCAGCAATAAAGTAATTCAGTAACTCTCAACACAGTTTGCATTCTACTTGCTTTTTTATGTCTTTGTTTATGGATACTGATACTGCTTTACAACTGCTATTATGTTTTATACCTTTCACTCACTGAGATAGAACTTGACTTTGTGTGAGTACAAAACAGATGCTAGCGAGTTGGCAGCCCATTATATATCTCTGCAAATCGGGAGAGATGTAAAACAGGCTGCCGATTCACTATTTTACATTATCGCACAAAGTCAAAGTTCCCACCACTGTGTGGAACAAGCCTTTAGCTTAGTGGTAGCATTCCCTCTCTGAGTGAGAAGGTGCAGGGTTCAAACTCTGCTGCAGACATTTCCGGCGAATGGAAACCGGAGCTTTGGCTTGCCAATTCTGGTTGGAGGTACTCCTGGAGATTTAAGAATATAATAGGAGCAGAAGTAGGCCATACGGCCCCTCGAGCCTGCTCCACCATTCAGTAAGATCACAGCTGATCTTCAACCTCAACCCACTTTCCTGCCCAATCCCCAGACCCCTTGATTCCTTTAGAGTCCAAAAATCTCAGCCTTGAATATATTCAATGACTGAGCATCCACAGCCCTCTGGGGTAGAG
Source organism: Heptranchias perlo (assembly GCF_035084215.1). NCBI lineage: Eukaryota > Metazoa > Chordata > Chondrichthyes > Hexanchiformes > Hexanchidae > Heptranchias > Heptranchias perlo. The sequence continues at coordinate 94,705,150 of NC_090327.1, forward strand.
AATTCCAAAGATTTACAACCCTCTGAGTGAAGAAATTTCACCTCATCTCAGTCCTAAATGTCCAACCCCTTATCCTGACACGATGGCCGCTAAATTGGGCCGTGTAGCGCGCTCGTTTCGGCGCTACACAGCCTCTGCAACATCCAAGATGGTGTCTTGGATGCGCACGCACGTTTCCTGCGTGACGTGCGCCAGACGCCATCTTGGTATTTAAGTTTGCGCAGGCGCAGATAAGGAACACTGGAATCATGTAAAGTAGGGAGAAAATGGCTTCAAACAGTGTGCAACGCTGATTTAAAGTGATAGACACCATTTTGGGACTTAACGCTGAACTCAACGCACAGTCTTAACCCCGACCATCTGAACGAGTGCCTGGAGGACCCCCCACCGGTGCTATTTAAAGGGACCATGCAGGATTTACAGGTTAGTGGCTGGATTATTGCCTCTGGCTGCCGAGACATTTGTAAATGTTTTTGGAGGTCTCCTAGACTTCAATACTAGGACACGGGGACATAGCCTAACATTTAGAGCCAGAACATGCAGGAGTGAAGTTATGAAATGCATCTACACGCAAAGGGTGGGAGACCTGAGATTGATAGATTTCTGTGAACCAAGGGTATTAAGGGATATGGGGCTAAGACGGGTATATGGAGTTAGGTCACAGGTCCCACCATGATCTCATTGAATGGTGGAACAGGCTCGAGAGGCTAAATGCCACAGCCACTTGCTGCCTTTTGATATGCGCCACCTTCTCCTGCAAGAAAGCGGGACGTGTGCCTGGGTGATGTGCCTGTCATGGTTGAACAGCTGCCAGTGTGTGTGGCTTGTGAGTTGTGGGTGGGCAGCTTGAAATAGTGGTAATGTGTAAGGATGAGAGGAAGCATCTGATTGGAAGAGTTGCGTACTGATGGAAAGAGTTTATTGGTATGTGGGTGATGGGGGTATAGTGTGTGGAGCAGTTGGTAGGAGACGCCACTTGACAGTTGACCTCACTCACCTTGACCACTCATGTCAAAGCATTGAACTTCTTCCTGCACTGCATCCATGTTCATGATGCTGTGCACCTGGCATTGACTTCGTCCCCCACTGCCTCCCACTGCCCTTTGAGTATATGTCTGGAGGGCCTCTTTCCCCCACCCCCCCTGCGGATATAGGATGTCCCTCCTTCTGTCCACCTCTTGCACCCAAGGTCCCTAGTGCATTAGCAGAGAACCTTGGTGCATGCACACTCGCAGGCCTGGTACCAACTCAGGTCGGCAGATTGGTGAGGTCTGGTGTGCAGATTGGAGGATGTGGGATTTGGTAGTGCGCAACCTTTATTCAATGTTTAACATAACTCATCAGTGTGTAAACATAGGGATGGGACCTGCATCTGTGTTTTACATGTTCGATGTCTGATCTCTGTTCAGACTCCATGCAGACAGTAGGCTGTTATTTTCAGCCAAAAACAGGTACCAGCTATCTTTAAGAGATTTCTAAGAAACATCTTCCCTTTAAGAGATGGAGCTCCCTCTGGTGGTGGAAAGTGCAAATTGCATTGATTCCACGTGCAAGGCCTGGAATGGAACGCTGATTGCAGGTAAGTGCTCCCTTGGGTCCAAACTTGCGTCTTGCCTGCCCAGAGCCCATCGGACGCGGCGTGTTAGCGCATCGCGCTACCATCGCCCAGAACGGACCCTTATCCAATTTTTCCCCCTATGTCCCCTAGTTCTAGACTCTCCAGCCAGGGGAAACAGTCTCTCAGCATCTACCCTGTCAAGCCCCCTCAGAATCTTATATGTTTCAATGAGATCACCTCTCATTCTTCTAAACACCAGAGCATATAGGCCCATTTTACTCAATCTCTCCTCACAAGACAACCCTCTCGTCCCAGGAATCAATCTAGTGAACCTTCGTTGCACCGCCTCAAAGGCAAGTATATCCTTCCTTAGGTAAGGAGACCAAAACTATACAAAATACACCAGGCATGGTCTCATCAAAGCCCTGTACAATTGCAACAAGACTTCCTTACTCTTGTACCCCAATCCCCTTGCAATAAAGGTCAACACACCACCAGGAAACAGTGCGTAGTGGTGAATGGTTGTTTTTCAGACTGGAGGGAGGAGTACAGTGGTGTTCCCCAGAGGTTGGTGCTGGGACCCACTGCTTTTCTTGATATATATTAATGACTTGGACTTGAGTGTACAGAGCACACTCAAAATTTGCAGATGACACAAAACTTGGAAGGATAGCGAACAGTGAGGAGGATAGTGATAGACTTCAAGAGGATAAGACAGGCCGGTGGCATGGGCGGACACATTGCAGATGAAATTTAACGCAGAAAAATGCAAAGTGAAACATTTCGGTAGAAAGAACGAGGAGAGGCAATATAAACTTGAGGGCACAATTCTAAAAGGGGTGCAGGAACAGAGAGATCTGGGGGTATATGTACACAAATCGTTGAAGGTGGCAGGGCAGGTTGAGAAAGCTGTTAAAACAGCCTACGGGATCCTGGGCTTTATAAATAGAGGCATAGAGTACAAAAGTAAAGAAGTCATGATGAACCTTTATAAAACATTGGTTCAACCATAACTGGAGTATAGTGTCCAGATCTGGGCATCGCACTTTAGGAAAGATGTGATGGCCTTAGAAAGGGTGCAGAAGAGATTTACTGGAATGATTTCAAGGAAGAGGGACTTTAGTTACATGGATAGACTGGAGAAGCTGGGGTTGTCCTCCTTGGAACAGAGACGGTTGCGAGGAAATCTGATAGAGGTATTCAAAATCATGAAGGGTCTAGAAAGAGTAGATAGAGAGAAACTGTTCCCATTGGTGGAGGGGTCAAGAACCCGAGGACATAGATTTAAGGAGATTGGCAAAAGAACCAAAGGTGACATGAGGAAAAACTTTTTTACACAGCGAGTGGTTAGGATCTGGAATGCACTGCCCGAGGGGGTGGTGGAGGCAGATTCAATCATGGCCTTCAAAAGGGAACTGGATAAGCACTTGAAAGGAAAAAATTTGCATGGCTACCGGGAAAGGGCCGGGAAATGGGACTAGCTGGATTGCTCTTGCATAGAGCCGGCATGGACTCGATGGGCCGAATGGCTTCCTTCCATGCTGTAACCCTTCTATGATTGCATTTGCCTTCCTAATTGCTTGCTGTATCTGCATGTTAATTTTCCGTGTTTCGCGTACAAGGTCATCCAAATCCCTCTGAACACCCACATTCAATAGTTTCTCACCATTTAAAAAATATTGTTTTTCTATTCCTCTTTTGTAGGGTTGCTGCAGGTAGGCTTGTTGGGTCTAAGGGAAGCACTCCTGCTCCTCTGGGCCCACAAGCTGTGCTATAAAACCTGCAGTTTCGGGCCTTCTTGCCTCCTTTCACATGGCGTGAATTATAAGGCCCGGGAATCCCGGCCCCCAGAGGTTAAAAACAAAAGACCTAGTAAAATAGAGGCCCGCAGCCTCCTTGAAAGCTTTCACTGACCAACTGGCCTCCTGAGAGTGGGTCGGTCGCCTGCCCCTCGTTCCCACCTCTGTAAAAACTGGAAGTGGGCGGGATGGAGACATGTTTTAGATTTTTAAAATTTTTACTGCCCCCCCACCTCCAACCCACCCGTTTTTCCCATTTAAAATCATGCCCTTTGTGTCCTCCTTACAGATTACTTTCCCACCTAGCTTTGTATCATCAGCAAACTTGGATACATTACACTCAGTCTCTTCATCTAAGTCATTAATATAGATTGTAAGTAGCTGAGGTCCAAGCACTGATCCTTGCGGCATCCCACTAGTAACTGCCTGCCAACCTGAAAATGACCCATTTATTCCTACTCTCTGTTTTCTGTCCTTTAACCAATCCTCTATCCATGCTAATATATTACCCCCAACCCCAAGAGCCCTTATTTTGAGTAACAACCTTTTATGTGTCACCTTATCGAATGCTTTTTGAAAATCCAAATATACTACATCCACTGGTTCTCCTTTATCTACCCTGCTAATTACATCCTCAAAAAACCCTAATAGATTTGTCAAACACGATTTCCCTTTCATAAAACTATGCTGACTCTGCCTAATCATATTATGATTTTCTAAGTGCCGTGTTACCACTTCTTCAATAATGGATTCCAGCATTTTCCCAACAACTGATGTCAGGCTAACTGGCCTGCAGTTCCCTGTTTTCTCTCTCCCTCCTTTCTTGAATAGCAAGGTTACATTTGCTACCTTCCAATCTGCTGGGACCGTTCTAGAATCTAGGGAATTTTGGATGATCACAACCAATGCATCCACTATCTCTGTAGCCACGTCTTTTAGAACCCTAGGATGTAGGCCAACAGGCCCAGGGGATTTGTCAGCTTTTACTCCCATTACTCCAGTACTTTTTCATTACTAATATTATTTACTTTAAGTTCCTCACTCTCATTAGACCTTGGTTCCCCACAATTTCTGGTCTGTTTTTGTGACTTCTACTGTGAAGACAGATACAAAATATTTGCTTAATGTCTCTGCCATTTCCTTATTCCCCATTGTAATTTCTCCTGTCTCAGCCTCTAAGGGACCCACATTTACTTTTGCTACTGTCTTCCTTTTCACATACTTGTAGAAGCTCTTACAACTGCTTTTATATTTCATAGAATCATAGAAAGATTACAGCATGGAAAGAGGCCATTCGGCCCATCGAGTCCGCGCCGGCTCTATGTAAGAGCAATCCAGCTGGTCCCACTTCCCCGCCCTATCCCCATAGCCCTGCAAATTTTTTACTTTCAAGTACTTATCCAGTTCCCTTTTGAAGGCCATAATTGAATCTGCCTCCTGCACCCCCTCGGGCAGTGCATTCCAGATTCTAACCACTCGCTGTGTAAAAAGGTTTTTCCTCATGTCACCTTTGGTTCTTTTGCCAATCACCTTAAATCTATATCCTCTAGTTCTTGACCCTTCCGCCAATGGGAACAGTTTCTCTCCATCTACTCTGTCTAGACCCTTCATGATTTTGAATACCTCTATCAAATCTCCTCACAACCGTCTCTCTTCCAAGGAAAACAATCCCTGCTTCTCCAGTCTATCCATGTAAATAAAGTCCCTCATCCCCGGAATCATTCTAGTAAATCTCTTCTGCGCCCTTTCTAAGGTCTTCACCTTTTTCCTAAAGTGCGGTGCTCAGAACTGGACCCAATTCTCCGGTTCTGGCCCAACCAGTGTTTTATAAAGGTTCATCATGACTTCCATACTTTTGTACTCTATGCCTCTATTTATAAAGTCCAGGATTCCGTATGCTTTTTTAACCACTTTCTCAACCTGCCCTGCCACCTTCAACGATTTGTGCACATCCCCCAGATCCCTCTGTTCCTGTACCCCTTTTAGAATTGTGCCCTCAAGCTTATATTGCCTCTCCTCGTTCTTCCTGCCGAAATGTATCACTTTGTATTTTTCTGTGTTAAATTTCATCTGCCACGTGTCCGCCCATGCCACCAGCCTGTCTTTATCCTCTTAAGTCCATCACTATCCTCCTCACTGTTTACTACCCTTCCAAGTTTTATATCATCTGCAAATTTTGAAATTGTGCTCTGTACACCCAGGTCCAAGTCATTAATAATATATTAAGAAAAGCAGTGGTCCCAGCACCGACACCTGGGGAACACCACTGTACACCTCCCTCCAGTCTAAAAAACAACCATTCACCACTATTTCCTGTCCCTTACCCAATTCGGTATCCATGTTGCTACTGTCCCCTTTATTCCATGGGGCACAATCTTGATGATAAGCCTACCATGCGGCACTTTGTCAAGTGCCTTTTGAAACTCCATATACACATCAACTGCATTGCCCTCATTTACCCTCTCTGGTACCTCATCAAAAAAACTCTATCAGGTTAGTTAAACATGATTTGCCTTTAACAAATCCTTGCTGGCTTTCCCTGATCAATCCACACTCATCCAAGTGACTGTTAATTCTGTCCTGGATTATCATTTCTAAAAGTTTCCCCATCACTGAGGTTAAACTGACTGGCCTATAGTTGCTCGGTTTATTCTTACTAGTCTAGTCCTTCTTGCTAGTTTATTCTCATATTCTATTTTCTTCCTTTCAATTTTTTGGTCATCCTTTGCTGGTTTCTAAAACTTTCCCAATCCTCAGGCTTACTATTCTTCTTGGCAACATTATAAGCCTCTTCTTTTAATCTAATACTACCATTAACTTCTTTAGTTAGCCACGGATGGATCACGTTTTCCATGGAGTTTTTATTTCTCAATAGAATGTATATTCATTGAGAATTATGAAATATTTCTTTAAATGTTCGCCATTGCTTATCTACCGTCATATCTTTTAATCTAATTTCCCAATCTACCATAGCCAATTCGCCCCTCATACCTATGTAATTGGCTTTGTTTAAGTTTAAGACTCTAGTTTCGGACTTAAGTATATCGCTCTCAAGCTCAGTGTGAAATTTTATCATTTTATGATCACTCCTCCCCAGAGGATCTCTTACTATAAGATTACTGTCTCATTACACAAGACAAGATCTAAAATAGCCTGTTCCCTGATTAGTTCCAAGACGTATTGTTCTAGGAAACTGTCTTGAATGCATTCTATGAACTCGTCTTCCAAACTACTTTTGCCAATTTGATTTGCGCAGTCTATATGAAGATTAAAGATCCCTGCGATTACTGCGTTATCTTTGTTACAAGCTCCTCTCGTTTCTTGATTAATAATCAGTCCAACGGTATAACTACTGTTAGGGAGTCTATGAACTACTCCCACCAGTGTTTTCTGCCCCTTGTTATTTCTTATCTCCACCCATCATGATCTTCCGAACTAAGATCCTTTCTCACTCCTATCTTTATGTCATCCTTTATTATCAGGGCTAGCCCCCACCCACCCCCCCTCCACTCCTTTTCCATTTAGTCTGTCTTTTCGAAAAGTCACGTACCCTGGAATATTTAGTTCCCAACCTTGGTCACCGTACATCCATGACTCAGTAATGGCTACTAGATCAAACCCATTTATCTCCATTTGTGCCGTTAATTCATCTAGCTTGTTACGAATGCTTCGTGCATTCAGATAAAGTGCCTCTATTTTTGTCTGATTTGACCTTATTCACTGATGCACTATTACCGTTAAACACTCTGCTGATCTTTACCCAAATCGCTACACTGCTCTATGGCCTTATCTTTTCTCTTTAGATTTATAAATTTCCACTCACCTGAACACCACCCCCCCACCAACCTTTTTAGTTTAAAGACCTACCTACAGCCCTAGTTATTCGATTCACCAGGACACTGATCCCAGCCCAGTTTAAGTGGAGCCCGTCCCAACAGAACAGCTCCCTCTTTCCCCAATACTGGTGTCAGTGCCCCATGAATCAAAACCCCTATCGCATCACTCTTTGAGCCACGCATTTAACTCTCTGATCTGTTTGACCCTATGTCAATTTGTACGTTTGACTCTATGCCAATTGATCACGTGATGTTCTAACCACATGATGTTTGACCAAGTGACGTCTGTCCATCATGGCTTCATGCCGGCAGCTATTGTGCGAGAAGTTCCGAGAACCAGGAGGCCACTAGATTAGAAACAGGCATGAGGGTCTAAAAATAGCATTGACTGTTATTTTTCTGGTTATTTAATCATATGCTGCCTCTTGTTACCGCACGAAATCAGTTACTTACACCACAGTACCAGATGACAGTATGACAGCAGAATATATCTATTTTGTTGGTCAACCAGAAGTCTTAGACATATGTATACCCATAAGCATGTTTAAGAAGCTCCAAACCTATGTTGCGAAATTCACACAGTTGGAGTTTCTGTTTGCCTAATGTGGAATCCACAGTCTCCACAGGGCAGTAGGAAGTAAAGAAGGAATTGCATTTATATGATGATTTGCAACATGCTCAGGACATCCCAAAGCACTTCCCAAAAGTAGGGAAGCCTGGAATAGCATTATATCCCACATACAGCAAGCAGCAGAAAGAAAGAAGGATTTCACTTCCCCAAGTCCAGAAATCTTAGCCATAGGTTGGTAGAACCAAGTGTGCGCAGGGACACTGCTGGAATTTAACCAGCTAAAACCATGTAACTTATCAGCACAGAGAACTGGTATGGTTCCTCTTGCTGGATTGCCAGGACCACCTCACTTGTTAAGTCATTGGTTTGCAGGATTATTTGAACGCCAGCAGAGAAAATCTTTGCACCCACTGACAGGTCTAATCTTCCACATTCCATGAGTGCATCAAGCTGGCTGGTCAGCAATGATGCCCTGGGGTATCATGAACCTGCCTGGATCATGTATCAGATTATCAAGTCTCAACACAGTGTTGAGTTGGTGCTGAATTTCCATCTCCAGATGTGATTTTGGGAACTGCCTTTACTCCATACAGATCCCACTTAATTCCTCACAAGGAGGATATTCACTATTTGATCAGTCTGAGCTATTGCTAGGAACATAGGAACATAGGAACAGGAGTAGGCCATTCAGCCCCTCGTGCCTGCTCCGCCATTTGATAAGATCATGGCTGATCTGCGATCTAACTCCATATACCTGCCTTTTGCACGTATCCCTTAATACCTTAGGCAGACAACAGAGACCAGAAACACCTCCATGAGTGGCATGGTGAGCAGCACAACTCAACATGTAATGTGTGAGTGCACTGCTACTATCCTCATGTTTGCGCTCTGGGATTTAGTTTATTGACAGTAATTTAAAGCATCAATTATTAATTTAAGCAGACAAAGCTTCGGCAATAAAGTACTGATTGTGGGGTAGATTGTTGTTTTCACCACTAGGCCGGTGATCTGGTGAAGTGGATCGATGGAGCCCATCCGATTTCTATTTATTTCAAAGGAATGAAAATCAGGCGGGTTCAATAAAGGGTGGGTGCCGGATTACTGCCCCAGCGGTGAAGATGAAAATCTACCCCTGTCACTGTTGCGTTTCATTACAGTCTGTAAGATTTAAAAATTCCCCACTTCCATATTATTGTAGAAAACACTCCATTTTGTAATTACATTTTTTTAAATTCATTCATGGGATGTGGGCGTCACTGGCGAGGCCGGCATTTATTGCCCATCCCTAATTGCCCTTGAGAAGGAGGTGGTGAGCCGCCTTCTTGAACCGCTGCAGTCCGTGTGGTGAAGGTTCTCCCACAGTGCTGTTAGGAAGGGAGTTTCAGGATTTTGACCCAGCGACGATGCAGGAACGGCAATATATTTCCAAGTCAGGATGGTGTGCGACTTGGAGGGGAACGTGCAGGTGGTGTTGTTCCCATGTGCCTGCTGCTCTTGTCCTTCTAGGTGGTAGAGGTCGCGGGTTTGGGAGGTGCTGTCGAAGAAGCCTTGGCGAGTTGCTGCAGTGCATCCTGTGAATGGCACACACTGCAGCCACAGTGCGCCGGTGGTGAAGGGAATTAATGTTTAGGGTGGTGGATGGGGTGCCAATCAAGCGGGCTGCTTTGTCCTGGATGGTGTCGAACTTCTTGAGTGTTGTTGGAGCTGCACTCATCCAGTCAAGTGGAGAGTATTCCATCACACTCCTGACTTGTGCCTTATAGATGGTGGAAAGGCTTTGGGGAGTCAGGAGGTGAGTCACTCGCCGCAGAATACCCAGCCTCTGACCTGCTCTTGTAGCCACAGTATTTATATGGCTGGTCCAGTTAAGTTTCTGGTCAATGGTGACCCCCCAGGATGTTGATGGTGGGGGATTTGGCGATGGTAATGCCATTGAATGTCAAGGGGAGGTGGTTAGACCCTCTCTTGTAGGAGATGGTCATTGCCTGGCATGAATGTTACTTGCCACTTATGAGCCCAAGCCTGGATGTTGTCCAGGTCTTGCTGCATGCGAGCTTGGACAGCTTCATTATCTGAGGGGTTGCGAATGGAACTGAACACTGTGCAATCATCAGCGAACATCCCCATTTCTCACCTTATGATGGAGGGAAGTTCATTGATGAAGCAGCTGAAGATGGTTGGGCCTAGGTCACTGCCCTGAGGAACTCCTGCAGCAATGCCCTGGAGCTGAGATGATTGGCCTCCAACAACCACTACCATCTTCCTTTGTGCTAGGTATGACTCCAGCCGCTGGAGAGTTTTCCCCCTAATTCCCATTGACTTCAATTTTACTAGGACTCCTTGGTGCCACAATGCTGCCTTGATGTCAAAATGCCTTTAATTATATTTCTGGGAAACTTTCAGTGCTTGGTTCTATGTTTTGTTTCTCACTGGTTATCTGGAACCCTTCAATATTGCACTCAGATTAATTTATTTCTAAGTGTGGTGGATAGCTCCCTCTGCTGACTGTGAATCTTTCTTTCTATTTTGCTTCAGTTTATAAATGCATGATGTGGAGATGCCGGTGATGGACTGGGGTTAACAATTGTAAACAATTTTACAACACCAAGTTATAGTCCAACGATTTTATTTTTAATCCCACAAGCTTTCGGGGGCTTTCCCCTTCCTCAGGCGGTTCCACACCGCCTGAGGAAGGGGAAAGCCCCCGAAAGCTTGTGGGATTAAAAATAAAATCGTTGGACTATAACTTGGTGTTGTAAAATTGTTTACAATTTATAAATGCAATACAGGAAGGTTGAAACTCCAGCATGTGTGGAATCTCAGACAAAGGCCCACCCACGTTCTCTGTCCCGGTGGAGCTCCAACATATTGTGTGACCATGTCACATTTCATTCATAAAATATTTTTATACAAACACTAAATCATCCCAATTCACAGAAACAAAAATAAGGATCACTACTTTCAATGTGACAATTAAATTTTTTAAAATTCACCAGTCCAATCCCTGATAGTACAGTGGGGAAGGGGATGAGGATGAGGTAGAGGCTTTTTCTTGGTTTTTAATATTTTTCAGTATTTTTTTTATTTAGTGAAAACCGTGGTCCTGCTAGCTGTGTACATGTGATCCTTGAAATTATACTGTGAGATGATTAGCTTTCTAACACTAATACGTTTACATAAAATTTCTTTGACCTTTGACTTTTATTAACGGAGGTATTAACTCATTTAAAATAAACAAAAATAATTTAATATATTTATATGGTAATATTCACCCAGTATAATTTCAAGGCCCTGATTGTTTTGAACTGTTTGAAATTATGAGGCTGGACACCCACATTCCTAGATGTTTTAAAATAAAATTATAACAAATTATTTATATCTTAAATTCACAAATATGTAACTGTGAAGAATAACAGCTGTAGCACAGCAATCTTCCCCACTGTGAGCTAACCTTCTGCCTTCCACAGACAACATTACCATTCATCCAAATCCAACAGCAGAGGGCCAGCATGCTTCGGTCTATATACTTATCAATAGCCCTATAAACCTTCAATCCATTTCCCGTCCAGGTATTTATCAATCTCCTGCTTTTGCTGAGAGTCTGTTCCATAGATCCACTGCTTTGAACGAGTGTCCTCCAATTCTATAGTCACAGTCGAAGTCAAATACTCAGCTATATCTACATCTGTATCTCTCAGTATTTCAAACCTTATTTATACAGAATGCTTCCATTGGAAGCACTTCAGTAATTGTGCCATTCTGTCCCTGCCAAGTCTGGATTCAGCAACAGGGTACTGAAAATGTATAGGATTTGCACATGTGCCCCAAGTAGAAACTTTGCCAGTCTAGCCACTGGAGTCGCCGATGTTGGAGAAAGGACTGTACAGCATAACAATGCCAAAAGTACGTTGCTGATTGCATTGCGGTCCAGTACAGGCAGACTGACCTCTCAGTTTGTTAGCAGCAAAATCTAAAATAATGGGCCCAGCCTTGCTGCCAGTGCTGGCTACTGCTAACATTTGCGATACACAACAATGGGGGGGAGGGGGTGAAGTAGCTGTACTAATTAGAGATAACACAGTAGAAAAAAAGGACATAACTAACAGAAGGATAGAAACAGAATCCATATGGATTGAAATAAAAGATAAGGGATCGATCACACTAATAGTGGTATACTACAGACCACCTAATAATGGAAAGGAGGTGGAGGAAGAAATAAGTAAGCAAATATGTGAAATGAGTAAAGGACATAGAATAATAATCATGGGAGATTTTAACTATCCCCAAATAAACTGGCAAGAGGTGGGTAAAGGAGTGCAGGGAATGGAGTTGTTACAATGTGTACAGGATCCTTTCTTACCAAGTATGTAAAAAGCCCAAGAGAGGAAGCACTGCTGGATCTAGTAATGGGAAATGAACCAGAACAGATAAGAGAAGTGAGTGTAGGGGAACATCTAGGCAATAGCAATCACAACATAATAAGGTTTATGATAAAGAATGATAAAGACCAAAGTAATAAATTGGAAAAAAGTTAATTTTCAGGAGATGAAAATGGAACTGGGGAAAATAAATTGGAAAAATTTACTTATAAGCAAAGAAATATAACAGCGGTGGGAAACATTTAAAACGATGATGAATCAAGTCCAGGAGAAATATATCCCACTAAAAAGCAAGAACAAACTAGCCAATAATCATACACCATGGATGATTTTTAAAAAAGGTCAAAATTAAAACTAAAGAAAAAGGCACAAACTAAGTACATAGACTACAAAGGAAAGGATGACAAAGGGAATACGAAAAGTTTAGGAAAGTTAAAAATAACAATTCAGAAGGCAAAGAGAATCTACAAAATTAAATTGTCAAGGAATATAAAATGAAATTGTAAAATATTCGACATACGCATAAATAACAAATGAAAAATCAGGATAAGGATAGAGCCACTAAGGGATACACACAATAAGCTCACAGGTAATGACAGCGAAAAGGCAGAAATATTAAATAATTACTTTGCCTCAGTATTTATCAGGGAGACTAACATGGTGGGCATGACATTAGAAGAAGAGATCAAAAAAGATATCAAGATATTTAAGATTGAAAGTGGGGAGATAATTGATAAACTAATCAAACTTAAGAGAGGATAAAACCCCTGGTCCGGATAGATTGCATCTGTGAATATTAAAAGAATTTAGGGAAGAGATAGCAGAGTCACTATTACATATAGATTAAAATTCATTTGAAAAAGGAATAGTGCCAGAGGACTGGTGGACAGCTAATGTGATTCCTATATTTTAAAAAAGAGATAAAACCAGTCTAGGAAACTACAGACCAATTAGCTTAACATTGGTGATAGGAAAGATAATGGAATGCTTACTCAAAGATGTAATAGAAAAGCATTTAGAAAATGAAAATATAATAAAGAATGATTAGCACGGATTTCAAAAGGGAAGGTCATGTTTGACCAACGTTATTGAATTCTTTGAAGAAGTAACAGAATGGGTAGACAAGGGTAATGCAGTAGATGTAATATATTTGGATTCTCAAAAAGGCCTTCAATAAGGTACCACATAGTAACAAATGACTAAGGTCAGAGCATGTGGAGTCGAGACAAGTAGCAGAATAGATAGCACGTAAGAAGCAACGACATAGGTAGAACTAGGAATGAAGTTCTGCTGAGGGAGTTTAAGGAGCTGGGGTCTAAATTCAAAAGCAGAACCTCAAAGGTAAAAATCTCTGGATTACTACCTGAGCTACGTGCAAATTGGCATAGGGACAAACAGATTAGATGGTTAAATGTGTGGCTGGTAGAGTGGTGTGGGAAGCAGGGGTTTCAATTCATGGGGCACTAGCACCAGTACTGGGAAAAGAGGAAGCTGTTCCATTGGGACGAGCTCCATGTAAACTGGGCTGGGACCAGTGTCCTGACGAATCAAATAACTAGGGCGGTAGATAGGGTTTTAAATTAATAAAGAGTGGAGGAAGATTCAGGTAAGGGTAAATTTATAAGTCTAAAGAGAAAAGTCAAGGCTGTAGAGCAGCATAGCGATTTGGGTAAAAACAAGCAGAGTGTGTCAGGAAGGGACAGAGAGTTTAACAAAGGTAATCGGGTATTAGTGACTAAGGTCACATCAAGGTAAAATAGTAAAAAGTTAAAATTAAAGACGCTATATTTGAATGTACGAAGCATTCATAATAAGATACATGAATTAATGGCACAAATAGAGGTAAATGGGTTTGATCTAGTAGCCAGTACTGGGACGTGGTTGCAGGGTGTCCAAGTTTGGGAGCTAAATATTCCAGGGTACTTGACCTTTAGAAAAGATAGGCAAAATGGAAAAGGAGCGGGGGAAGGGGGGTAGCCCTGATAATAAAGGATGAGATAAAGTCAGTACTGAGAAACGATCTTAGTTCAGAAAATCAGGATATAGAATCAGTATGGGTGGAGCTAAGGAATAACAAGCAGCAGAAAACACTGGTGGGAGTGGTTTATAGGCCACAGCAGCTATAGTATTGGACATAATATAAATCAGGAAATTAGAGGAGCATGTAGCAAGGGTAATGCAATAATCATGGGGGACTTGACTCTTCATATTGACTGGGCAAACCAAATTGACAAAAGTAGTTTGGAGGACAAGATCATGGAATGCATTTGAGACAGTTTTCTAGAACAACATTTCGAGGAACCAACAAGGGAACAGATTATTTTGAATCTAGTATTGTGTAATGAGACAGGGTTAATTAGCAATCTTATATTTAAGGATCCTCTGGGGCAGAGTGATCATAATATGATAGAATTTCATATTGAGTTTGAGAGTGATGTAGTTAAGTCCAAAACTAGGGACTTAAATTTAAACAAAGCCAATTACATAGGTATGAGGGGCGAGTTGGCTAAGGTAGATTGGGAAATTAGATTAAAAGATATGACAGTAGGTAAGCAATGGTCAACATTTAAAGAAATAATTCATAATTCTCAATTCATAATTCTCAATGAATATACATTCCCTTGAGGAATAAAAACTCCACGGGAAAAATGATCCAACTGTGGCTAACTAGAGAAGTTAAGGATAGTATTAGGTTAAAAGAAGAGGCTTACAATGTTTCCAAAAAGAGTAGTAAGCCTGAGGATTGGGAGGGTTTTAGAAATCAGCAAAGGATAACCAAGAAATTGATAAAGAGGGAGAAAATTGAATATGAGAGTAAACTAGCAAGAAATATAAAAACAAATTGTAAGATCTGATTTGTAAGATCTGTAGGGCGTTTCCGATCATGTGAGGGTCGTTCAGCCTTGCTGGTCACAACCGAACTCACTTACTTACGGTCGAAGGTCTGGGCTTACCCTTATGAATCACACTGAAGGAAAATGAATAATGCAACCGACACAGGTTTCAGATTTTGAATAGTAAAAATATGTTTAATATGTACAGCAAATCTCAATATGGCAAAACTGATGCTAACGTTCCAATATGACTAAGAACAAATAGATTACTTCCCCTTGGACTTCTTAAACTAAGCCCCTCCATGTTCCCTTACTCATGGCTGTTAACTCCCAACACTACACTGCTAAGGTTTGGTCGGGATATGCAGAGGTAACTCTCCACACCGCTGCGAGTTGAGTATTCTGCAGGCTGCGGTTGAAATGCTCACCCTGCTGACTTTGGCTGCCGGATCGTGTCTTCCATAATCAAAGTCCTTGGAGCCGTACCCGTTCCTTGGGGCATGTGACTTCCTTTGGTCCTGGTTATAGAGAGAGTGGCCTGCTCTGATCTTCTGATGTTGTAGAGCTGTGTGGCTGGTGTCCGTTTGACATCCACTGTTCGACCCCCTCCTTCTTGAGGCTGCAACAGTTATACTGTTTTCTGGC
Source organism: Heptranchias perlo (assembly GCF_035084215.1). NCBI lineage: Eukaryota > Metazoa > Chordata > Chondrichthyes > Hexanchiformes > Hexanchidae > Heptranchias > Heptranchias perlo. Next base: position 94,720,772 of record NC_090327.1, read on the forward strand.
TGATCTAGTCAGACGGTGCAAAATGCTACGATTGGTCCCTGGAGAGAAAGCTTTGTTTGAATGTGTATTATTTTCCCGCCTCTCATCTAACTGGTTTCGGGGGACAATGGGAACTGCTGATCTTGCGTACTATATGAGGTGTGAACTGTTTTCAGATGGGTTCTGTTGTCCCGACCGACTGACTCAATTATATCAACCGGTAGATTTCATTGTCTCCTTAGCCAACTTGAAGCCGGTGATGATGTAAGGCAATGTCTCTGTTGGGTGGGGTGGGTTTTAGTTCAAAAGCTTGTCCTTTCTGGTCTGGGAACTATGTTTTAAACAGGGTCCTTTTCGCAGCCATTTTCCCAAAACTGGGGTTTTCCCCTGGCGAATAAAGTCTTGGATTAAAAAGGATAATCCTATAGATCTAACTTGATAGAATTTTTTGATGAGGTTAACAGAAAGGGTCGATGAGGGCAATGTAGTTGATGTGGTGTATATGGATGTTTGATAAAGTGCCGCATAATAGGCTTGTCATCAAGATTGAAATCCATGGAATAAAAGGGGCAGTAGCAGCATGGATACAAAATTGGCTAAGTAACAGGAAACAGAGAGTAGTGCTGAACGGTTGTTTTTTGAACTGGAGGGAGGTATACAGTGGTTTTTCCCCAGGGATTGGTAGGACAACTGGTTTTCTTGATATATATTAATGACTTGGACTTGGGTGTACAGGCATAATTTCAAAATTTGCAGATGACACAAAACTTGAAAGTGTAGTGAACAGTGAGGAGGATAGTGATAGACTTCAAGAGGATATAGTCAGGCTGGTGGCATGGGCGGACACGTGGCAGATGAAATTTAATGCAGAAAAATGTGAAGTGATGCATTTCAACAGGAAGACTGAGGGGAGGCAATATAAACTAAAGTTCACAATTCTAAAAGTGATACAGGAACAGAGAGATCTGGGGGTATATGTACACAAACCATTGAATGTGGCAGGACAGGTTGAGAAAGCGGTTAAAAAAGCATACAAGATCCTGGGCTTTATAAATAGAGGCATAAGGTACAAAAGCAAGGAAGTCATGATTTGGCCACAACTGGAGTATTATGTCCAGTTCTGGGCATCGCACTTTAGGAAAGATGTGAAGGCCTTAGAGAGGGTGCAGAAGAGATTTATTAGAATGATTCCGGGGATGAGGGACTTTAGTTATGTGGATAGACTGGAGAAGCTGGGGTTGTTCTCCTTGGAACAAAAAAGGTTGAGAGGAGAGTTGATAGAGGTATTCAAATTCATGAAGGGTCTAGACGGAGTAGATAGAGAGAAACTGTTCCTATTGGCAGAAGGGTCAAGAATCAGAGGACATAGATTTAAGGTGATTGGTAAAAGAACCAAAGGTGACATGAGGAAAAACTTTTTTACACAGCGAGTGGTTAGGATCTGGAATGCACTGCCAGAGGGGTTGGTGGAGGCAGATTCAATCATGGCTTTCAAAAGGGAACTAGAAAGTACTTGAAAGGAAAAAGTTTGCAGGACTGCGGGGAAAGGACGTGTGAGTGGGACTAATTGGATTGCTCTTGCATAGGGCTGGTACAGACTCAATGGGCCGAATGGCCTCCTTCCTGCAGTAACCTTTCTATGATTCTAAGAGCTTCTACAAATATGTAAAAAGGAAGAGATTAGCGGAAGTAAACGTGGGTCCCTTGTAGGCAGAGACCAGAGAAATTTTAATAGAAATAAGGAATAATTAAACTAATATTTTGTATCTGTCTTCACTGTAGAAAACACACAGTAGAAGACACATATCGGAAATATTGGGGAACCAAGGGTCTAACAAGAGTGGGAACTTAAAGTAATTAAGATGAGTAAAGAAAAAGTACTGGAGAAATTGTTGGGACTAAAAGCCGACAAATCCCCCGGACCTGATGGCCTACAACCTAGGGTTCTAAAAGAGGTGGCTGCAGAGATAGTGGATGCATTGGTTTTGATCTTCCAGAATTCCCTACATTCCAGAATGGTCCCCATGGATTAGAAGGTAGCAAATGTAATCCCGCTATTCAAAAAAGGAGGGAGAGGGAAAACAGGGAACCAAAGGCCAGTTAGCCTGAAATCAGTCGTAGGGAAAATGCTAGAATCTATTATTAAGGACATAGTAACAGGGCACTTAGAAAATCATAGTATGATTAGGCAAAGTCAACACGGTTTTATGAAAGGGAAATCATGTTTGACATATCTATTGGATATGATGTGGAGATGCCGGTGATGGACTGGGGTTGACAAATGCAAGGAATCTTACAACACCAGGTTATAGTCCAACTGTTTTATTTGAAAATCACAAGCTTTCGGAGGCTTTCTCCTTCGTCAGGTGAGTGTGGGATCTATTGGAGTTTTTTGACGGTGTAACTAGCAGGGTAGATAAAGGGGAAGCAGTGGATATAGTATATTTGGATATTCAAAAGGCATTCGATAAGGTGCCACACAAGAGGTCGTTACACAAGATTAGGGCTCATGGGATTGGGGGTAACATATTAGCGTGGATTGAGGATTAGTTAACGGACAGAAAACAGAGTAGGAATAAAGGGTCATTTTCGGATTGGCAGGTTGTAACTAGTGGAGTGCCGCAAGGATCAGTGCTTGGGCCTCAGCTGTTTACAATCTATGTCAATAACTTAGATGAGGGGACCGAGTGTAATGTATCCAAGTTTGCTGATAATACAAAGCTAGCTGAGAAAGTGAACTGTGAGGAGGACGCAAAGAGGCTGCAAATGGATATAGATATGTTAAGTGAGTGGGCGAGAAGGTGGCAGGTGGAGTATATTGTGGGAAAATGTGAAATTATCCACCTTGGTAGGAAGAATAGAAAAGGAGAATGCTTTTCAAAAGGTGAAAGACTAAGAAATGTTGATAGTCAGAGGGATTAGGGTGTCCTTGTACATGAATCACAGAAAGTTAACATGCAGGTACAGTAAGCAATTAGGAAGGCAAATGGTATGTTAGCCTTTACTGCAAGGGGGTTGGAGTATAAGAGTAAGGAGGACTTGCTGCAATTATATAGGACTAAGGTGAGACCACACCTGGAGTACTATGTACAGTTTTGGTCTCCTTAACTAAGGAAGGATATACTTGCCTTAAAGGGGGGGGGGGCAACAAAGATTCACTAGATTGATTCCTAAGATGAGAGGGTTGTCCTATGAGGAGATATTGAGTAGAATGGGTCTATATTTTCTGGAGTTTAGAAGAATGAGAGGTGATCTCATTGAAATGTATAAAATTCTTAGAGGACTTGACAGGATAGATGCTGAGAGGCTGTTTCCCCTGGCTAGAGGTCATTGTCTCAAGATAATGGGTCGGGCATTTAGGACCGAGATGAGGAAAAATTTCTTCACTCAGAAGGTTGTGAATTTTTGGAATTCTCTACGCCAGAGGGTTGTGGATGCTCAGTCGTTGAGTATATTCAAGACTGAGTTTGATGGATATTTGGACACTAAGGGAATCAAGGGATATGGGGATAGGGCGGGAAAGTGGAGTTGAGGTAGAAGATCAGCCATGATCTTATTGAATGGTGGAGCAGGCTTAAGGGGCCGTATGGCCTACTCCTGCTCCCATTTCTTATGTTCTTATGTAAGCTGGCTACAAAACAGAAAACAGAGATTAGGGGTTAAAGGTCAGACCGACACAAGGTGGGAAGTGGTGTTCCACAAGGATTGGTGTTGGGACCACTGTTTTCACCATTTACATAAACAATTTTGGACTCAGAAATTGGAAGTACAGTTTCAAAATTTGTGGATGACACCAAATTGGGGGGTATACTTAATACTAAGTAGGACTGCGACAAAACACAGGAAGACATTAATAAACTTGCAGAATGGGCATGTAAATGGCAAATGAATTTCAATATAGATAAGTGTGAGGTATTACATTTTGGTAGGAAGAATAAGGGGACCACATACTGCTTGGATAACAAGAGTCTAAATTGGATAGACAAGCAGAGGGATCTGGAGGTACAGATACACAAATCACTAAAAGTAGTGATGCAGGTTAATAAGGCCGTAAAGAAAGCAAACCAAGCACTGGTTTCTAGAGGGACAGAATTGAAAAGCAGAGACGTTATGTTAAACTTGAATAGAACCTTGCTTAGACTACACTTGAAGTACTGTGAATAGTTCTGGTCTCCATTTTTTAAAAAGGGAGATAGAACAAATCCAGGGAACTATAGACCAGTTAGCTTAATTTCGGTCGTAGGAAAGATAATGGAATCTTTAATCAAAGATGCAATAGCAAGACATTTAGAGAACAAAAATATGATAAAGAACGCTCAGCACAGATTTCAGAAGGGAAAGTCATGCTTGACCAATCTTATTGAATTCTTTGAAGAAGTAACAGAAACAGTAGTCAAAGGCAATGTAGTGGATGTAATATATTTGGATTTTCAAAAGGCCTTCAATAAGGTACCGCATTGTAGACTCATAGCTAACATCAGAGAATGTAGAGTGAGGAGACAGGTAGCAGAATGGATAGCAAGATGGCTACAAAACAGAAAACAGAGAGTAGAGATTAAGGATAGCTACTCAGACTGGCAAAAAGTGGGAAGTGGTGTTCCACAGGGATCAGTGCTGGGACCACTGTTGCTCACAATTTACATTAATGATTTGGATTCTGGAATTGGAAGTACAATTTCAAAATTTGCAGATGACACTAAATTGGGGGATGTACTTAATACAAAGGGAGAATGCGTCAAAATGCATGAGGACATTAATAAACTTGCAGAATTGGCGTGTAATTGGCAAATGAATTTCAATATAGATAAATGGGAGGTGGTGCATTTTGGTAGGAAGAATAAGGAGGCCACATATTAACATTTGTTGGATAATAAGAGTCTAAACGGGATAGAGGAGCAAACGTGTACAGATGCACAAAAGACTAAAAGTAGCGATGCAGGTTAATAAGGCCATAAAAAAGGAAAATCAAGCACTGGGGTTCATTTCTAGAGGGATAGAATTGAAAAGCAAAGAAGTTATATTAAACTTATATAGAATCTTGGTTAGACCACACTGGAGTATTGTGCACAGTTCTGGTCTCGATATTATAAAAAGGTTATAGAGGCATTGGAGATGGTGCAAAAAAGACTCACAAGGATGATATCAGAACTGGGAAGATATATTTATAAGAACATAAGAACATAAGAAATAGGAGTAGGAGTAGGCCATCTAACCCCCCGAGCCTGCTCCGCCATTCAACAAGATCATGGCTGATCTTCTACCTCAACACCATTTTCCTGCACTATCCCCATATCCCTTGATGCCTTTAATATCTAGAAATCTATCAATCTCTGTTTTGAATGTACTCAATGACTGAACCTCCACAGCCTTCTGGGGTAGAGAATTCAAAAGATTCACCACCCTCTGAGTGAAGAAATTTCTCCTCATCTCAGTCCTAAATGGCCTACCCTATATTTTGAGACTGTGACCTCTGGTTCTAGATTCCCCAGCCAGGGGAAACATCCTCCTTGCATCTACCCTGTAAAAATTTTGTATGTTTCAATGAGATCACCTCTCATTCTTCTAAACACCTGGATAATACAGGCCTAGTCTACTCAATCTCTCCTCATACGACAATCCCACCATCCCAGGTATCAGTCTGGTGAACCTTCGTTGCACTACCTCTATGGCAAGTATATCCTTTCTTAAGTAAGGAGACCAAAATTGTACACAATACTCCAAGTGCGGTCTCACCAAGGCCCTGTATAATTGCAGTAAGACATCTTTACTCCTGTACTCAAATCCTCTTGTAATAAACACCAACGTACCATTTGCCTTCCTAATTGCTTGCTGCACCTGCATGTTAGCTTTCAGTGACTCATGTACAAGGACATCCAGGTCCCTTTGAACAGCCAAATTTCCCAATCTCTCACCATTTAAAAAATACTCTGCATTTCTGTTTTTTCCTACCAAAGTGGATAACTTCACATTTTTCCACATTATATTCCATCTGCCATGTTCTTGCCCAATCATTTAGCTTGTCTATATCCCCTTGTAGCCTCTTTGCATCCTCCTCACAAATCACATTCCCACCCAGTTTTGTGTCATCAGCAAATATTACATTTGGTCCCCTCATCCAAATCATTGATATAGATTGTGAATAGCTGGGGCCCAAGCACCGATCCCTGCGGTACCCCACTAGTCACAGTCTGCCAACCTGAAAAAGTCCAGTTTATTCCTACTCTCTGTTTTCTGTCTGTTAACCAATTCTCAATCCATGCCAGTATATTACCCTCAATTCCATGTGTTCTAACTTTGTTCACCAACTTCCTGTGTGGGACCTTATCAAAAGCCTTCTGAAAATCCAAATACACCACATTCACTGGCTCCCCCTTATTTATTCTACTAGTTACATCCTCAAAAAACTCCAATAGGTTTGTTAAACATGATTTCCCTTTCATAAATCCATGTTGTCCCTGCCAAATCCTATTATTATTTTCTAAGTGTCCTGTTATCACATCCTTTATAATAGATTTCTAGCATTTTCCCTACTACTGATGTCAGGCTAACAGGTCTGTAGTTCCCTGTTTTCTCTCTCCCTCCTTTCTTAAATAGTCAGGAAAGGCTGAACAGGCTGGGACTCTTTTCTCTAGAAAAGAGAAGGCTAAGGGGTGACCTGATAGAGGTCTTTAAGATTATGAAAGGGTTTGATAGGGTAGACGTAGAGAAGATGTTTGTACTTGCAGGGGAAGGCCAGAACTAGGGCCCATAAATATAAGATAGTCACTAATAAATCCAATAGGGAATTCAGGAGTAACTTCTTTCCCCAGAGAGTGGTTGAAATGTAGAACTCTCCACCACAAGGAGTAGTTGAGGCGACTACCATAGATACATTTAAGGGGAAGCTAGATAAACACGTGAGGGAGAAAGGAATGGAAGGATATGCTGATAGGGTTAGATGCAGTAGGGATGGAGGAGGCTTGTGTAGAGCATAAACCTATTGGGCCGAATGGCCTGTTTCTGTGCTGTACATTCTATGTAATTCTATATAAAGGCACTGGTTAAAACCCCTTCTTGGTGCTGTTGCAATGTTTACTTAACAGAGTTGGTTCCATAGCTGTTGAAGGCACCCCTATAAAGCAAATATGGTATGAAGGAGCTGGATCATATTTCCCCTTAGTCTCCTTTACTCCAACAATTTTTAGCTTTGTGAGTTGCTTCTCAAAACTTATAGCTATGTATCTCTTACTTCTCTTGTTTGAACCTTCTCTATTGCACCAAGATTGTTTTGAAGACAGGATGTTCAGCTGGGCAGAGGAGCAAGTTGGCGCTAGTCTGTTGAATCTGTTGATTGCAGCCGGCGATATCCCTTTAAGGCAAAGCTGTCAGATCGCCAGTGAACCAGGAAGAGCAAGTTCTGGATTTCCGCGTTTGACTGCACGTGTGTGAATGCCAGAACTTATTCTTTCATTTGGCCACCAACAATGATAAGCGCTGTTGAGCTCACCGTTCCTTTTAAAACAAATTCTGGCTAAATGACTTTGAGGCACATGCTAGTATTTGATTCCTTTGGTGATAAATAGTCTCACATTAGCTGGATACTGTCAAGTGAACAATCAATAATTACACCGAAGTCCGCTTTCTTTTCCACGTTTGGCAAAGGACATGCCTTCGTTATGTACACAAGTTTCATGTTCCAATATACATAACCTCACGTTTATCTAGATTAAATTCCATTTGTCCCCACCAAGTTTATCCAGTGAGTAGCTAACCATACAGAAGAGAAGAGGGCTCTCTTTTGTCCTAATTTAGCTAATCTCAGCCAGGATGGCGGTAGGGATGCTACAATTGGACCCAACGCTGCTAGGTTCAGGAAAGGAAAATCGTCCAGGGCTCCCACTCATAATCGTACCCCCTAAAATAGAAGGGAGGGAAAACCTGGTTAATTCATGAGCCCATAAATATGTACTAGTGATCCATGGAATGCGACAAATGTTTAAAATCAGCTGACAAACAGCTCAGTGGTTAAAAGTGTGATTTTTTAACTTATTTTGTTTATAAGAACATAAGAACATAAGAAATAGGAGCAGGAGTAGGCCAATCGGCCCCTCGAGCCTGCTCCGCCATTCAATAAGATCATGGCTGATCTGATCCTAACCTCAAATCCAAATTCATGTCCAATTTCCTGCCCGCTCCCCGTAACCCCTAATTCCCTTTACTTCTAGGAAACTGTCTATTTCTGTTTTAAATTTATTTAATGATGTCGCTTCCACAGCTTCCTGGGGCAGCAAATTCCACAGACCTACCACCCTCTGAGTGAAGAAGTTTCTCCTCATCTCAGTTTTGAAAGAGCAGCCCCTTATTCTAAGATTATGCCCCCTAGTTCCAGTTTCACCCATCCTTGGGAACATCCTTACCGCATCCACCCGATCAAGCCCCTTCACAATCTTATATGTTTCAATAAGATCGCCTCTCATTCTTCTGAACTCCAATGAGTAGAGTCCCAATCTACTCAACCTCTCCTCATATGTCCGCCCCCTCATCCCCGGGATTAACCGAGTGAACCTTCTTTGTACTGCCTCGAGAGCAAGTATGTCTTTTCTTAAGTATGGACACCAAAACTGTATGCAGTATTCCAGGTGCGGTCTCACCAATACCTTATATAACTGCAGCAATACCTCCCTGTTTTTATATTCTATCCCCCCGAGCAATAAAAGCCAACATTCCGTTGGCCTTCTTGATCACCTGTTGCACCTGCATACTAACTTTTTGATTTTCTTGCACTAGGACCCCCAGATCCCTTTGTACTGCAGTACTTTCCAGTTTCTCGCCATTAAGATAATAACTTGCTCTCTGATTTTTCCTGCCAAAGTGCATAACCTCACATTTTCCAATATTGTATTGCATCTGCCAAATCTCCACCCACTCACCCAGCCTGTCTATATCCCCCTGTAGGTTTTTTATGTCCTCCTCACTCTCCACTTTCCCTCCCATCTTTGTATCATCTGCAAACTTTGATATGTTACACTCGGTCCCCTCCTCCAAATCGTTAATATAGATTGTAAAGAGTTGGGGACCCAGCACCGACCCCTGCGGAACACCACTGGCTACTGGTTGTCAGTCCGAGAATGAACCATTTATCCCAACTCTCTGCTTCCTGTTAGAGAACCAATCCTCCACCCATGCCAGAATATTACCCCCAATCCAGTGATTCTTTATCTTGAGCAATAATCTTTTATGTGGCACCTTGTCGAATGCCTTCTGGAAGTCTAAATACACTACGTCCACTGGTTCCCCTTGATCCACCCTGTACGTTATGTCCTCAAAGAACTCAAGCAAATTTGTCAGATATGACTTCCCCTTCGTAAAGCCATGCTGACTTTGTCCTATTAAATTATGTTTATCCAAATGTTCTGCTACTGTCTCCTTAATAATAGACTCCAAAATTTTACCCACCACAGATGTTAGGCTAACTGGTCTATAATTTCCAGCCTTCTGCCTACTACCCTTTTTAAATAAGGGTGTTACATTAGCAGTTTTCCAATCTGCCGGGACCTTTGACGAGTCCAGAGAATTTTGGAAAATTATTACCAAAGCATCCACAATCCCTTCTGCCACTTCCCTCAAGACCCTAGGATGTAAGCCATCAGGTCCAGGGGATTTATCCGCCTTGAGTCCCATTAATTTACTGAGTACCAATTCCTTAGTGGTTTTAATCGTATTTAGCTCCTCCCCCCTAGAGCCCCCTGTTTGTCCAGTGTTGGGATATTCTTAGTGTCCTCTACCGTAAAGACTGAAACAAAATATTTGTTCAGCATTTTTGCCATCTCCATGTTTCCCACCATTAATTTCCCGGTCTCATCCTCTAAGGGACGTACGTTTGCCTTAGCCACCCTTTTTCTTTTTATATAACTGTAGAAACTCTTGCTATCTGTTTTTATATTTTTTGCTAATTTATTTTCATAATCTATCTTCCCTTTCTTAATCAATCCTTTAGTTACTTTTTGCTGTCTTTTGAAGACTTCCCAATCTTCTATCCTCCCACTAAGTTTGGCTACCTTATATGTCCTTGTTTTTAGTTGGATACTATCCTTAATTTCTTTACTTTGCCACGGATGGCTGTCATTTCTTTTACACCCTTTTTTCCTCAGTGGAATATTTTTTTTTTGAAAGTTGTAAAATAACTCCTTGAATGAACACCACTGCTTATGTACCGTCTTACCCTTTAATCTATTTTCCCAGTCCACTTTAATCAATTCCGCTCTCATACCATCATAGTCTCCTTTATTCAAGCTCAGTACGCTTGTTTGAGAACCAACCTTCTCACCCTCTAATTGGATATGGAATGTAACCATTCCAAGGGGATCCTTAACTAGGACATTATTAATTAATCCTGGCTCATTACACAGGACCAAGTCCAAGGTTGCTTGCCCCCTTGTCGGATCAGTTACATGCTGCTCAAGAAATCCATCCCTAATACACTCAATAAACTCTTCCTCAAGGCTGCCCTGCCCAATTTGATTTGTCCAGTTAATATGATAGTTAAAATCCCCCATAATTATAGCTGTTCCCTTATTACATGCCCCGACTATTTCCTGATTAATACTTCTTCCAGCAGAGTTGCAACTATTAGGAGGCCTATATACTACGCCCACTAGTGTTTTTTCCCCTTATTATTCCTTATCTCTACCCAAACTGTTTCATTATCCTGATCCTGTGTCCCAATATCATTTCTCTGTATTACAGTGATTCCTTCCTTTATTAACATAGCCACCCCACCTCCCCTTCCTTCCTGCCTGTCCTTCCAGATTGTTAAATACCCTGGCATATTTAATTCCCAGTCGTTGTCACCCTGCAGCCATGTTTCTGTAATGGCCACAAGATCATACCCATACGTAGTTATTTGTGCCGTTAACTCGTCCATTTTGTTACGAATGCTACGTGCATTCAGATAAAGAACTTTCAAATATGTCTTGTGACACTTAGTTCCTGCTTTTTCCTTTTTTAACACTTTACTACTTTATGTAGTTTCTTTTCATGAGAAATGTGAAATGCATTTCTTCAACATAAATTAACATTAATGTCCTATGAAATGGATAACTCTTGATGTTATTATGAAAACATTCTTATTGATTGACACTACATATTTTAATAAAGTAGTGTTCATCTCAAAAATTTAATGTGTTAAAAAATGTTAAAATTTACAAAATTATGGACACAATAAATAGACGTAAAGGCTTTGATTTTAACCCCCCTCACCCAGCGAGAATAGTGCGTGGGAAGGGTTAAGATCAGGCCAAGTGCACTTACCGGCCTGAGGTTAATAGCCATAAAAACTAGGTTCTGCACAATATTTCAGAAACAACAGTAAGAAAACACAGAATGAGGAAAAGAAAACAATGGCCTCGATAATAATCTCCCCATGATGGACGGGAGAGGGTTGGGGGTGTGGGGGAGTTAAAGACTTAAATATGGAGAGCGTGTCCCCAACACGCTGCTTTTCTTATGGCAGCGGATATCGGGGCATCCACAGCAGGACACTTCATTAACACATTTAAATCGTGCTCCCACAGTGCAATTGGGAACCCGATTTAAAATTCACTTTTGCTGTGTGGGTTTCCCAGGGATCGGGAAACCCGGCTGTGAAAGGGAGGCGGGAGCTGCCGGCTGCGCAAGGTAAGTGCCTCTTTCAGCAGTTCTCGCGGGCCAGGAGGAGCAGGAGTGCTTCCCCCAGGCCTTTCAAGTAAGCCTTTGGCCTCCCCCCCGCCGACCGCGGCCTCTCTCTTTCTCCCTACCCCGTGCCCTGACCTCCCCCCGAGTCCCGATGGCCTCTCTCACACCCCTGCTCCATTTGCCGAACACCCTCTCAGCCCCGATGGCCTCCCTCTTGCCCCTGCCATGATCACCGACCTCCCACGTCCTGCAACGATCACTGACCTCCCTCCCGATTGTTGGGGAACGTCCCCAAGGGTCCCCAGCTTCGGCTTCCTGCTGCTGGTTTTCCCTCCTGGTCACCGGCCAGGTTGTCAATTTGGCCAGCTGCCGGGTGGGAAACAGAACAAAAAAATGATAATGAGGTCCTGCCATTACGTTTGACAGGACCTCTGCGCCGGGTTCTTCAGCCGTTTTTGGCCTCCCCTGCACTCCCCCAGCCTCCCCGGAAATATCGGGGCCATGGTCTTCTAGATCACCAAATATTCGGGCCCAGAAATTGGCTAGTGCAGCGTCTTTTTTTCAGGTGCTTTAGGCTCTTTGCTAATGCCTGTTTTAGGCTCCCCCTGCAATATTATGTTGCTCTGAACATAGCTGGCGCCAGGCCGGCTGGGTTCAGGAAAACCAGGTCTCCATGCGGCCTAACAGGCAGTCATTAAAGGGGCCACTGCAAGCCACAACCAAAAAAGCCACCGGCCACTGAAACCATGGAAGATACATTATTTTTATCACAAACAGTTTGACTGTAAAACCTCTACAGCTGCAACATTGTGGTAAACGTAGAGTGTAACTGGTCTTCGGTGGTTAGCAGTCCCTGCCAGTAGTCTTCGGTCACGTCAAAAGTTGTCAGATACTTAGCTCTCCTAAGTTTCTCAAGGATCTCCTCTGTGAATTTTATTAGGAAGCAGTATCTTGCTGATGACCAGGGGCTTTGGGTCAGTCTTTTAACCTGCCTGAGAAGAGAGCCTGAAAGCCTCTTTCTCTAGTTTATCAGAAAGCTGAACTGCTAGAGTAACTGCGCACAGTCAAGAGGTCCATAATGTTGCTGTCCTCCAGGGTGGATATGACACTTTGCCATCTTATCAGGAAGAGTTATGTTGCTGCTTAGATATCTCAGTTGTGTGATTCACCTCATTTTGTTTTCCCACCACCATGTGGCCCTACCTAAAGGCATGTAATTTATTTTGCCTCATTGTCATTCATTTAAATGTTAGAAAAATCATGCAGGTTCTGTTATGGGTGTCTGATCCTCCCTGCCTGATTCTCCTCTCTGCACTTCTTGCAGGCGATGCTTTATGTCTCAGCAGTAAAGACAAAAATCTATCCCCATGTGAAGAATGCATGACTACAAAATAGAACGGCTCGGTATTTACTAAAGAAAATCCATTCACAAAATTGCATGTGTTTGAATGTCTGTTTCTTTTTAATTGGAGCACTTTAGGAAGGTGCTCAATTGATACGATTTCCTACAGGCAGTATTTGGAAGTAAAATGCACATTTGCCTAGCTCCATACAGAACAGGTAGGACCAGTATGATGACGTTTCACTGCTTTCGGTCAGTTAGCTTGATTTGCTTTTTCAAACACTCCAAATATTAAACTTTGCATTCCTGAGTGAGAAGGAAACAACTGAAGCCACTTTAAGTGCAGGTGTTGACCGCACTTAATTCTTCTTTGTATAATCAGTGACTTAGATACCAGAAATAAACTCACAGAGAGGTTAAGTTCAAAAATATTTATTTGCAGTAATTATATTGTTACTTTGAATCATAGAATCATAGAAAGTTACGGCACAAAGGAGACCATTCGGCCCATTGTGTCCGTACCAGCCGAAAAAGAGCTATTCAGCTTAATCCCACTTTTCAACTCTTGGTCCGTAGCCCTGTAGGTTACAGCGCTTCAAGTGCATATCCAAGTACTTTTTAAATGAGTTGAGGGTTTCTGCCTCTACCACCTTTCCGCCAGTAAGTTCCAGACCCCCACCACCCTCTGGGTGAAAATATTTATCCTCTGCTCCCGTCTAATCCTTCTACCAATTACTTTAAATCTATGCCCCCTGGTCACTGACCCCACTGCTAAGGGAAATAGATCCTTCCTATCCACTCTATCCAGGACCCTCATAATTTTATGCACCTCAATTCAATCACCCCTCAGCCATCTCTGTGCCAATGAAAACAATCCCAGCCTATCCAATCTTTCCTCATAGCTAAAATTCTTCAGTCCTGGCAACATCCTCATAAATCTCCTCTGTGCCCTCCCTAGTGCAATCACATCTTTCCAGTAATCTGGTGACCAGAACTGTACGCTGTACTCAAGCTGTGACCTAACTAGTGCTTTATACAGTTCTAGAATAACCTTCCGCCTCTTATATTCTATGCCTCGGCTAAAAGAAGAAAGTATCCCGTATGCCTTTTTAACCACCTTATCTACCCATCCTGCTACCTTCAGGGATCTGTGGACATGCACTCCAAGGTCCCTTTGTTCCTCGACACCTCTCAATATCCTCCCATTTATTGTGTACTCCCTTGCCTTGTTTGCCCTCACCAAATGCATTACCTCACACTTCTCCAGATTGAATTCCATTTGCCACTTTTCTGCCCATCTGACCAGTCCATTGATATCTTCCTGCAGTTTACAGCTTTCCTCCTCACTATCAACCACACAGCCAATTTTTGTATCATCTGCAAACTCCTTAATCATGCCCCCTACATTTAAGTCCAAATCATTAATATATACCACAAAAAACAAGGGACCTAGTACTGAGCCCTGCGGAACCCCACTGGAAACAGCCTTCCAGTCACAAAAACACCTGTCGACCATGACCCTTTGCTTCCTGCCACTGAGCCAATTTTGGATCCAACTTGCCACTTTCCCTTGGATCCCATGGGCTTTTACTTTTCTGACCAATCTGCCATGTGGGAACTTGTCAAAAGCCTTGCTAAAATCAATGTAGACTACATCAAAAACACTACCCTCATCGACCCTCCTTGTTACCTGCTCAAAATATTCAATCAAGTTGGTCAAACGTGACCTTCCCTTAACAAATCCATGCTGACTGTCCTTGATTAATCCATGTCTTTCTAAATGATGATTTATACCATCCCTCAGAATTGTTTCCAATAACTTGCCCACCACCGAGGTTAGGCTGACTGGCTTGTAATTACTCGGTCTATCCTTCGCTCCCTTTTTAAACAACGGTACAACATTGGCAGTCCTCCAATCCTCCGGCACCACGCCTGTAGCCAGAGAAGATTTGAAAATGATGGTCAGAGCCTCAGCTATTTCTTCCCTTGCTTCTCTGAACAGCCTGGGATACATTTCATCCAGGCCTGGCGATTTATCTACTTTCAAAGATGCTAATCCCCTTAATATTTCCTCCTTCACTATGTTTATCCCATCCAATTTTTCACACTCCTCCTCCTTAACTACAATGTCTGTATCGTCCACCTCTTTTGTGAAGACAGACGCAAAATATTCATTAAAAACCATACCCACATCTTCCGCCTCCACACATAGGTTACCTTTTGGGTCTCTAATAGGCCCTACTCTTTCCTTAGTTATGTTCTTGCTCTTTATGTATTTATAAAACATCTTTGGGTTTTCCTTGATTTTATGTCAGTTTTTTTTCATGCCCTCTCTTTGCTTTCCTGATCTTTTTAATTTCATCCCTGCACTTTCTAGACTTTCTGCAGTTTTGAGCTCTCGATGTCTGACAAAAGCTTCCCTTTTTTGCCTTACCTTACCTTGTATGCCCCTTGTCATCCAGGGGGCTCTAGATTTGACAGTCCCACCCTTTTTCTTTGTGGGAACATGTTTACCCTGAACCCATTGAATCTCCCCCTTGACTGCCTCCCACTGTTCTGACACTGATTTACCTTCAGGTAGCTGTGTCCAGTCCACTTTTGCTAAATCACTTCTCAGCTTCGTAAAATTTGCCTTTCCCCAATTGAGAACTTTTACTCCTGTTCTTTCTTTGTCCTTTTCCATAACTAATTTAAATCTAACTGAATTATGATCACTACCACCAAAATGCCCTCCCACTGATACTCCTTCCACCTGCCCAGCTTAATTCCCTAAAATCAAGCTTGTTAGGCTTGCTACGTGCTGGCTAAAAAAGTTTTCTTGAATACATTTTAAGAATTCAATGCCCTCTATACTTTTTATGCTGATTCTATCCCAGTTAATATTAGGGTGGTTGAAATCCCCTACTATTACTGCCCTATGCTTCCTACAGGTGCAGGAAGTGTCGTCAGCTGGAGGAGCTCGAGCTCCGGATTTCAGAGCTTGAGCAGCAGCTGGCGTCACTGCAGTATATCCTCAAGGCTGAGAGCTAGTGGATAACACGTTTCAGGAGGTGGTCACCCCGCAGCTTAAGAGAGTGCAGGCAGAGAGGGACTGGGTGACCGCCAGACAGACATGGAGGAGCAGACAGGTAGTGCAGGAGTCCCCTGAGTGAATCTCGCTCTCCAACCAGAATACTGGTGAGGGAGAGGGTTCCTCTACAGAGTGCAGCCAGAGGCAAGTCCACAGCACCATGGATGGCTCAGCTGTACAAGAGGGGAGGAGAAAGGTCAGGAGAGCAATAGTGATGGGGATTCTATAGTTAGGTGAGCAGACAGGCGTTTCTGCGGCCACAGACGTGATTCCAGGATGGTATGTTGCCTCCCTGGTCCCAGGATCAAGGATGTCACTGAGCAGCTGCAAAACATTCTGTGGGGGGGGGGGGAGGGTGAACAGCTAGAAGTCGTGGTCCATATCTGTACCAACGACATAGGTAGAAAGAGGAATGAGGTCCGGCACGCAGATTTTAAGGAGTTAGGAAAGAGATTAAGAAGCAGGACCTCGGAGGTAGTAATCTCCAGATTACTCCCGGTGCCATGCATTAGTGAGTATAGAAATAGGAGGATAGAGCAGATGAATGCGTGGCTGGAGAGATGGTGCTGCAGAGAGGGCTTTAGATTCCTGGGACATTGGGACCAGTTCTGGGGGAGGTGGGACCTGTACAGGTCGGATGGGTTGCACCTCAACGGAGCTGGGACCAATGTCCTCGTGGGGAAGTTCACTAGTGCTGTGGTGGGGGGTTAAACTAATTTGGCAGGGGGATGGGCACCATGATGTAGCAATGGAAAGGAGAAACAAGTTGCACAAAGGATTGGGAGAGAAAGATAGCATTAGAGCAAGTAATTGTACAGTATTAGGTGGGATCAGACTAAGAGAGAGTACAAGAAAGACTAAGATTGGTTTGCAGTGCATGTGTGTAAGCGTGGTAATCAAGGTTGGTGAGCTGCAGGCGCAAACAGACACATGGGGCTCGATTTTCGCACCCCCGAGCAGGTGCGTTCATGGCAGGGTGGCTGCAAAAATCGGGGATTCCCGGGGCGGGTCCGGAGCCCGGCTCCAACCGGCCCACTTCCGGGTTCCCCAGTGACGCGCTGACATGCGCGCGCAACCCCCGCATGTGGGACTCCCGCCGACAATTAAAGCCGGCGGGGTGCCACTTGAAATAATTAACCAGGTACTTCAGGTCGTTTACAGACCTGATTGACCTGATATTTTAGGAGGGTTGGGATTTTCAGATCAACTGGGACTGTTTCCTGTACTGGGGAAAACACTCCCAGTTGAAATGGACGTGTTGCAGCCATCAGCCTGTGGCAGCTGCAAAGGTCCATTTGACAGGCGAGGGGGGGGGGGAGACCCTCACTCATTGCAGGAGGCCACACTGTCACTTTGGACAAAGTTTGGCCTCCACCACTCTCCTCCTAACAGCAAAATTCACCAACTTGCACACTTACCCTGGTGTCCAGACACATTTACCTACCTTGCGGACCCCCTCAAACGTACATCTTCCGGATGGGGGCCGCCGTAGCTGCAGTCATTACCTCCTCGGAGGACAAACAGCATCACCAGCCTCGCCGTCCACCTCTGACATGTGGAGCCCCACAACAGTGCTGTGAGACATCCAACTGCACAGCAGGAGGGAGGGCAACCGCAGAGAGAGATGCGTTGCAGAGGGCACTACCGTCGCCACAGGGTCCACAGACCGAGGCTCAGCTTCCTGGACCTCTCTGAGCAGCAGTGCACACGGAGGCTCAGAGTCACTCGACATGTAGTCGTGGACATCTGCAGCCTCCTTCATGCCGAGCTGCTCCCGCCTGGCCCGAGCACCATCTTCTTACCTGTTGCTGTCAAAGTCACCACTGCCCTCAACAACTTCTCCTCCGCATCCTTCCAGGGTGCCACCGGGGACATCGTCGACGTCTCTCAGTCTGCACAAAAGAGCCTTGCAAATACACCTACACCCACTCTGCAGTGACACAATGGGTGATATCAGTTGTGGGTCTTCATTGTGATCCTCAGGAAAGGGCATTATTGCACAAACCAGACAAGATTCGCAAAGACGTGGCAGTAGTGGTGACAATATATGTTATGTGAGTTGATCAGAAATTAAATATAAGTAAAAACCATGACAAACCCTCAAACACCCTTGTGCATCCCCTTCATGCTCACGACACGTTTGCCTTACGCTTCCTACTGCACATATGTGATGCATGCCCTGTGGCTGCAGCACAGGTAGCGGCAGGTTGAGTGAGGCTGACCGTGAAAGAGATGCATGAGAGGGTGAGTATGAGATAGAGCCATGAGATTGTATGAGGATTGGGTTGAGTGGTATTGGTGGGATGAGTACTGGCGAGGTGAGTAAGTGCAGGTAAGATGAGGATGAGCTTTGAGTGGGTGTGAGGAGTGACATGATAAGAGTAATGTTGGCAGTGCAGAAGGAGATGTGGGGTGGGGGCGGTGATGTGGCAGACGGAGTGTACTCACTTTGGCTGACCTACTTACATCATTGAAGCGCCTCCTGCACTGTATGCAGGTGCGCAATATGTTGGTGGTGCAGGTGACCTCCTCTGCCACCTCGAGTCAGGCCTTCTTGGTGGCAGAGGCAGGATACTTCCTCCCGCCCGCGGGGGGAAGATGTCTGTCCTCCCCCTCCTTACCCCATCCAATAAGACCTGGAGTGAGGCATCATTAAACCTGAGAGCAGCCTTCCCCCTGGGCTGCTCCATGCTGTAATCTTTCCTATTTTCTGCAGCATCAGTCAGTGGAGGACTGCCCCTTTAAATAGGGCTCCTCCAGCTGACAGCCTATGCTGCGCATGCGCAGTCCTCCAGCTGCGCAGCTTTCCAGCACGAAACCCAGAAGCAAAGGTAAGTGGCTTCAATTAGCCTGTGATTGCGTGCGGAACACCCCGATTTCACTGGGCGCGTTACCCACGCAACCGGTCGACCCCCCGCTGCGAACCCGCAACCCTCCTAATATCGGGCCCTTGATGTTGGGGCCATAACGGAGCCCTGGCTCAAAAAAGCGCATGATTGGGTACTAACTATTCCTGGATACAAGGTGTTCAGGAAAGATAGGGAAGGAAAGAAGCTGTGGGGGTGGTGGTGGCAGTATTGATTAAGGAGAGTATTGCAGTATTGGAGAGAAAGGATGTTCTGGAGGGGTCAAGAACAGAATCTATTTGGTTAGAGTTAAGAAATAAAAGTGGTTCCATTACACCACTGGGTGTATTCCAAAGGCCATTAATTAGTGGGAAGGATATCGAGGAGCAAATTTGCAGGGAAATTACAGAGAGGTGCAAAACATATAGAGTAGTGATAACTGGGGACTTCAACTATCCTAATATAGACTAGGATAACAATAATAATATAAAGAGCAAAGAGGGGGAGGAATTTTTGAAATGTGTTCAGGATAACTTTCTTAACCAGTACGTTTCCAATGAGGAAGGAGGCATTGCTGGACTTGGTTCTAGGGAATGAGGTGGGCCAAGTGGAGCAAGTGTCAGTGGGGGAGCATTTAGGGAGCAGCGATCATAGTATCATAAGGTTTAGAATAGCTATGGAAAAGGACACGGACCACTCTAAAGTAAAAATACTCAATTGGAGGAGGGCCAATTTCAATGCGATGAGAACAGATCTGGCCCAGATAAATTGGAATCAAAGATTGGCAGGCAAAACTGTAATTGAACAATGGGCAGCCTTTAAAGAGGAGATGGTTCGGGTACAGTCTAGGCACATTCCTACGAGGCAGAAAGGTAGGGCAAATAAAGCCAGAGCTCCCTGGATGACAAAAGAGATAGTGAGTAAGATGAAATGGAAAAAAGGAGCATATGACAGATGTCAGGTTGATAAAACAAGTGAGAACCAGGCAGAATATAGAAAGTTCAGAGGGGAAGTGAAAAAGGAAATAAAAGGGGTAAGGAGAGAATATGAGAATAGACTGGCGGCCAACATAAAAGGAAATCCAAAAGTTTTCTACAGGCATGTAAACAGTAAACAGGTAGTAAGAGGATGGGTGGGGCAGATTAGGGACCATAACGGAGATCTACTCGTGGAGGCAGAGGGGATGGCCGAGGTATTAAATGAGTACTTTGCATCTGTCTTTACCAAAGAAGAAGGTGCTGCCAGAGTCTCAGTAAAGGAAGATATAGTTAAGATACTGGATGGGCTAAAAATTGATAAAGAAGAGGTACTAGAAAGGCTAGCTGTACGTAAAGTAGATAAGTCACCTGGTCCAGATGGGATGCATCCTAGGTCGCTGAGGGAAGTAAGGGTGGAAATTGCAGAGGTACTGGCCATAATCTTCCAAACATCCATAGATACGGGGGTGGTGCTAGAGGACTGGAGAACTGCAAATGTTACACCCTTTTTCAAAAACGGGTGTAAGGATAAACCCAGCAACTATAGGCCAGTCAGTTTAACCTCAGTGGTGGGGAAACTTTTAGAAATGAAAATCTGGGACAAAATTAACAGTCACTTGGACGAGTGTGGATTGATTAGGGAAAGCCAGCATGGATTTGTTAAAGGCAAATCGTGTTTAACTGATCTGATAGAGTTTTTTGATGAGCTAACAGAGAGGGTAGATGAGGGCAATGCAATTGATGTGGTGTATATGGACTTTCAAAAGTTTGATAAAGTGCCGCACGATAGGCTTATCATCAAGATTGCAGCCCATGGAATAGAAGGGACTGTAGCAACATGGATACCGAATTGGCTAAGGGAGAGGAAACAGAGAGTAGTGGTGAACGGTTGTTTATCGGATTGGAGAGAGGTGTAAGTGGTGTTCCCCAGGTGTCGGTGCTGGGACCACTGCTTTTCTTGATATATATTAATGACTTGGACTTGGGTGTACAGGGCACAATTTCAAAATTTGCAGATGACACAAAACTTGGAAGCGTAGTAAACAGTGAGGAGGGTAGTGATAGACTTCAAGTGGATATAGACAGGCTAGTGGCATGGGCGGACAGGTGGCAGAAAAATTCGGTAGGAAGAACGAGGAGAGGCAATATAAACTAGAGGGCACAACTCTAAAAGGGGTACAGGAACAGATAGATCCGGGGGTATATGTACACAAATCATTGAAAGTGGCAGGGCAGGTTGAGAAAGCGGTTAAAAAAGCATACGGGATCCTGGGCTTTATAAATAGAGGCACAGAGTAAAAAGGTATGGAAGTCATGATGAACCTTCATAAAACACTGGTTCAGCCACAACTGGAGTATTGTGTCCAGTTCTGGGCTCCACACTTTAGGAAAGATGTGAAGATCTTAGAGAGGGTGCAGAAGAGATTTACTAGAATGATTCCAGGGATGGGGGACTTTGGTTACGTGGATAGACTGGAGAAGCTGGGGTTGTTCTCCTTGGAACAGAGACGGTTGCGAGGAGATTTGATAGAGGTATTCAAAATCATGAAGGGTCTAAACAGAGTCGATAGAGAGAAACTGTTCCCATTGTTGGAAAGGTCAAGAACCAGAGGACATAGATTTAAGGTGATTGGCAAAAGAACCAAAGGTGACATGAGGAAAAGCTTTTTTACACAGCGAGTAGTTAGGATCTGAAATGCACTGCCCGAGGGGGTGGTGGAGGCAGATTCAATCATGGCCTTCAAAACGGAACTGGATAAGTACTGATCGTCTGTTTATACATCCTGTTTCTACACATGCTGGCTGGACCCCCCCCCCCCCCACAATCCCGATTCTGGCTGAACTCCCCTCGATGTCTTCCACGTCCCCCCACCAGTCTTTCAATCTGGCTGCCTGAAGCACGGGAAACCCGGAATCACAAATACTTACCATCAATTGAGTTGCGATCACAGATTGCAACGCACTCATTTGGCTTCTGGGTTCCCCATGCGAATATCTAGGGATGGGCTGGGTTCCCAGCTCCCAGTTAAAATCATGACCATGAACTCTAAAGCAAATTATAGCAACTACCCTCACACCCAGTGAGATCAGTACACACCAGCGGGCAAACATGGGTCCTTGTTCATCTATATGGCTCAGCTCCTCACTGGATAAATTCATGGAATCATTGGTTAGACTTTGCCAATCCACTGATAATTAAATGTTTCCATTTATATTGATAATTTGAGCATTTAACTGAAGTGTGATAGGCAAATGTGATTTGGTTAAAGCAACAGATTACTTTAAAGATCACAATCATGTAAAGATGTAAAATTTTCAACTTTGTCACTTGGGCAGTATCCTGGCGGAGCAGATCGCCTGCCGTTGTAGAACCCACCTGATTTGTACAAAGCGTAATCCACTCTGCCAGGTTATCTCTCAGGCAGCAAAGTTAAAAATTACCCCAAGTCTCACAGGGAGTAGTCGGTAGTGGATTGCAAACCACATTCCAGTGGATACAGCGCAAAAAAAAAGAAACAGCAACTGCAGGAAACACATTAATGATTAATTTAAAATAAATAATGAACAAACCAGAAAGGCAGATTTCTCTACTCTTTTTGGAAAGAAAAAAAACCCTTTTTACCCTTTTGAACTGTAGATGCATTTTTACAGAAGCCCCTCTATACTAATATAAAAATATAACAGTTTGGTTTTTTGCAGGTTTGTTCTGAGAATGCTACACATAATGAAATTCTCTGTATCCTCTTGTAAACACCGTCTCTCAGTTTCTGGAATAACATTGTTTGATGCCAGTCCCCCATCTCCAGCTATTCTGCCACAGTATATTTATTAACGAGCAATGAATAGTATGCATTTTGAAAGCTATACTGACCTTGAGAAATATTTTTCATTGACTTTCAAAAAGCCTGTTCTCATAAATAGGAGGCTTGTGTCACTTTGTTTACAGAACTTGTTCCGTTAAAGTGCTAAGTCATACAAGAGAATTGAGTAATAAGGTGTGTTGCAGCATGACAATTTTAAAAATGCTTGATAGATAGAGTAGATGCAGCTATGATTCAGAAACACTGTACTTTCAGCTTGGTGATCTCAGATTGAATTCGACCAGACTAACGATGTATTTAATGCCTGTCAGTCTCAGTGCCGTGGAATCTGCTTCACTCGTATCGAAGGGCAGGTTCCACCGCACCAGAACAAAGGTAAAACAATGTGCATGCATAGTTTCTTTTAAGTCAAAGTTCATAGCTTTCACAATGCCTGGGCAAAATATGGATGCTTGTGTAATATCTTTACTCTCTCATATCCCGGTCATTCCCTCTCTGACTCTGGTCTCTTGTACAACACCCCTCCCTTTACCCCACCATTGGTGGGTGCATTCAGTCACTTAGGTGCCAGGCTCTTGAATTCACTTTGCCTCTCCACCTCCTTCTCCTCGTTTAAAACTGACCTTAAAACCCACTTTTTTGACCTAGCTTTTGGTCGCCTCCCCTAACATCTCCTTCTTTGGCTCGGTGTCTATTTTTTTCTGATCACACCAGTGTGAAGTGCCTTTGGATGTTTTTCTACATTAGAGGCGTAATATAAAGTACAAGCTGTTGTTGTTATTGTAAGGTGTAGGTTTACTACTTTCAGGATTCAATTTAATCCAACTCAAGAGACTTGTCCATGACAACAACAAACCACTATGGGTACAGGCATGTTGATTATAGGCATAACAGATTTATTAAGTAGTATTACACTCAGTACAAAGAAGTAATACTTAACAAAGACGATAGTGACAGTCTGTTCCTCAAAACGTCTGTAGTAGCCCTCCAAGTGACTGTGCATGGTCTTTCTCTTGCTGTGTTCTGTTGACTATGATGTGGAGATGCCGGTGATGGACTGGGGTTGACAAATGTAAACAATCTTACAACACCAAGTTATAGTCCAACAATTTTATTTGAAAATCACAAGCTTTCGGAGGCTTCCTCCTTCGTCACCTGACGAAGGAGGAAGCCTCCGAAAGCTTGTGATTTTCAAATAAAATTGTTGGACTATAACTTGGTGTTGTAAGATTGTTTACTGTTGACTATATTCTCTTCTCTCTTCCTCTGGGTTTCTGCGCTGCCTCTAGGGTTCAATAGTAGTTCTTTTATACCCTTTTCCTGCCTAGGTAGCAACTAACTGCTACACGGGCTATCTCACCCACGCCGTTAATCATCATTTCTAACCTTCAATAGTACATTCTATGCTTACTCCCAGTATCACCCCGTTCCTTGCTTTTGCAGACTGAACCACTCCTTATCTGAAAATTTACATCAACAATCTCTACATGCAAAAGCAGCTTTACCCAAACAATCTTTATGTTAGTTGTTGCAAAGGGCTTTTACTTTCGTAATAAGAGATCTGAATGTTTCGGGCCCTTTCGATTAGTGATTTAATTAACATCCTGTCCTTAGTAATCTGTTCATTTCAAACATCACTTAACTAAAGCACATTCCTTACAAATACACTCATCGCCTGGACTTTCACCGCCTGCTTGTTTTAAACATTATACTGCTTCAGCACATCCTTTGTCCTTAACTTCATTTTGGCTTAATTGACCATCGTGCTTACCTCTCGACCTTATGCCATGTTACACTGGGTTTATACATGTTGTGGTTATTTTAACAATATACAAAAATTTTGGTACGTATTAAATGTAAGTTCATAAAGACATCACACCATGCATGTATATATTAAAACACTTATAAATCAACTATACCTTACAAAGGGGTAGACAAAAGTTGTCCCTTACAGGTCACTGAGGAAACTCCTGGTAACAGCAGAGACCTGATGTAATGGGGTCTCCCATTTTTTTTCTCTCGGGGTTACGCCACCCTCCCATTGGAGTTATGGCAGGAGGCCAGTGGAACCCCCGTGGAATTTCAGGGCCAATATCTATGCTAAGCAATATGTTTCTACAAAACAACAGTGACTGCACTTCAAAAGTACAACAACTTGCAATGGGACTAGGTGCAAGTCAGGATACGGGCGGCAGAGCTTTGGGTGAGCTGAAGTTTACGGAGGGTGGAAGATGGGAGGCCAGCCAGGAGAGAAAGATAATGGCTTCCGTCTTCCCAATATTAATTGGACAAAATTTCTGCTTCTCCAATATTAGCGATGTTGGACAAGCAGCATAACAAATCAGGTGTAGTAGAGGGGTCGAGAGAGGTGGTGATGAGGTAGAGCTGGGTGTCGTCAGTGTACATGTGGAATCTGACGTTATGTTTTCGGATGATGTCACCGAGATGCAGCCCGTAGATGAGAAATAGGAAGGGGCTAAGGATAGATCCTTGAGGGACTTCAGAGGTAACAGTGCAGTAGTGGGAAGAGAAGCCATTGCAGGAGATTCTACAACTGGATAGATAGGAATGAAACCAAGTGAGGGCAGTCGCACACAGCTGGACAACATAATTCATTAACAGTGAAAACTTTGGGACATTCTGAGGATTTCAAAATCACTATATAAATGTAAAGTTTTTTATTTCTTTTTCAATACCACACAAATTCACTTATTCCAGAAGCATAGTTTTATTCAGGTGGTTGTTGTGGTAATAATTATTTATTTCTTCTTGAACTGTAGCTGAACATTACAATAAAGACTGAAAATTTGGCATCTCTGTGCTGAAGTATTCTGCTTTCAGTCCAAATCCATGAGTCAGTTCCTATCTCCTCATAAGCGGCCAAAGCTCAGGTGGTGCTCAGTTCAAGAAATATTTAACCTTTTGAGCATCTAGTTCTTTCACTCCAAAATAAACCTAACAAGCTTGTAACACTTGTTTATAATATTGGGAGGCAATAATAAAGAACAGAACGTTTATCAATGGCCCCTATCTGGATGGTTATGTTACTTCTTCAAAAAAGCATTTTCCATGAATGATGGGGAGACCCTAGCCAGGAATGTATGCTACAATTACATGGTGAATGGGAAAGACTTGAAGGAGATTGCACATTAAAAGGAGCTGGGAATGATGGGGACTAAAACAGTTTTCATTGTTTGAGTCAGCAGTTAACAAGGTGGAGTGTGTCTATCTAAGGACATACTGAGACCTTTTCTGGGTCAAGCCTCCAAAACGACACTTTATGTGTTATGTAAAAAAAAAGAATAATTCCAGGCCTGATGCCCCTTTCACGTTGACTAGACAAGGTGTGATTTGTGCACTGTGGGCAATCATGGGTTTACCAATAAAAACATTTTTTTAATTTAATAATCACTTGGACAAGTATGGATTAATAAAGGAAAGCCAGCAGGGATTTGTTAAAGGCAAACTGTGTTTAACTAACTTGATTGAGTTTTTTGATGAAGTAACAGAGAGGGGTTTTTTTTGTGTTTAGGCCCCTTTTATAAGAAGGGGGGTTAGGGTGTGCTTTATTTAAAAAAAAACAAATCAAAATCAAATAATAAACAGAGTCAAATAATAATTTTATTGTTCTGGTCAAGGATGCACTCCAGACCCTGCAGTGCCACCAGTCGCGGAAAGTCTCAAGCATACCGGCAGACGCTGTGTGCTCGCTCTCCAGGGCCACCCGGGCGCGGAGAATGCCGCAAAAGAGAGGCAGACAGTCGGAGCGACCGCCCCCACAGGCCACATCCAACCGGGACCTGTAGATGGCCACTACAGACAGGCCCAGGAGCAGACCCACGAGGATATCCTCTGACTTGCTCGCCCCCCTCCTCACCGGGTAGCCAAAGATCAGGAGCATGGGACTGAAGTGCAGCCAGAACTCGAGGAGCAGCCCCTTTAAATAGTGGAACAGGGGCTGCAACCTCTCACACCCCGGTGTAAATATGGAACATGGACCCATCCAGGCTGCAGAAATTACAGGCGGCCTGGGAGTCCGTGAAATGGCTCAAGAGCTTGTTTGTGAGGACTGCTCCGTGCAACACTCTCCACCCCAGATCCCCAATCAAATAAAATTAAAAAGCAAAAGCCTGTAAATGCTGGAAATCTGAAGAAGATACAGTAACTGCTGGAAACACTCAGCAGGTCAGATAGCATCAGTGGAGAGAACAAGTTAACAGGTTTCAGGTGTAACTCTGTCAGAATTGGGAAAAATGGAAAATAAACAGCATTTAAATAGGAACAGAATAAAAGGAAGGTGGATGAAAAGAAACAAAAACACACACGAGAGAGGATGTATGCATGAAATGACCTGTGGTTCACTTATAGGAAGAACATGATATGGATATGTGATTGAAGTGATATTAACATGAGATGATAGGAAGAAGCATAATGAAAGAAATTAATGACATGAGACAAAGAATATGTGAATAGCTGATGTGGTGGGAGGTGGGGGGGGGGGGGGGGGAGGGGATAAATTAGGTCTGAATTTCTAAAGAAGTTTTTTGTTAAAATGCCAGATGAGACAAAAGATGATATGGAACTGAGGACCAGGACAACTCCAAAATAAAGTGAGCCAACACTTTGTAAATTTGGGCACAAGGATACGAGCAAATGGGCACAGTGGGGGTTAAATTGGTTAACCCTCGAAAACGGGCGCTGGGCTCACAGTGCTATGCACGGTCGTTGAGATGGAGGCAGCTCGTAACATTCGTGCTGCCTGCTGTTTTACATGATTGCTGCGTGCAGCCATCCCGACCTATACTGTTGAGTGGCTGCTCACCAGCTGGGGGCCCATATACTGCGAATGGCTAGCATCATTTAAAGACAGCCTGCACCTCTTAAAGGGAAGGAGCACTGTGGCTGCAGGAAGTGATGGAAGTCAATGGTGAAGTAAATCTGTGCTGCAATACAGTGACGCATGGTGATGATGGGAACTCCGGAATTCTTAATGAGCAGCAACTTGGCTGCTCAAAGTTTGCGGGACTCTCATATTTTGTCAAAACATAAGATACAGGTCTGAACGGAGTCTGAACAGAGATCAGAAATCACACACGTAAAACACAGATTCAGGTCCCATCCTTACGTTTACAAACTGTTGAGTTTTTTCAAAACATTGAATAAAGGTTGCGCACAACTACATCCTCCAATCTGCACACCAGACCCCCCCAATCTGAGTTTGTACCAGGCCTGCGAAAGCGCATGCACCAAGGTTCTCTGATGATGCACTAGAGGCCTTGGTGCAAGAGGTGGACAGAAGGAGGGGCATCCTATATCCGCGGGGGAACAGGGGGGCAAGATGCCCTCCAGACATATGCTCCCGAGGCAGTAGGGGACGAAGTCAATGCCAGGAGCATAGCACCACGAACATGGATGCAGTGCAGGAAGAAGTTCAATGATTTGACACGAGTGGTCAAGGTGAGCGAGTTCAACTGTCAAGTGGCACATCCTACCAACTGCACCACTAGCCACATCCACTACTCCACGCACTACACCCCCCGTCACCCACCTACCTACAAACTCTTTCAATCAGTACTCAACTCTTCCAATCAGATGCCTCATCTCACCCTCACACATTACCACTGTTGAAAGAGACACACCCACAATTCACAGGTCACAGGTCACAAACACTGGCAGCTATTCAATCATGATAGCCAATCACCCAAACATCTTGCAGGACACTCACCGACATACGTCCCACTTTCTTGCAGGAGAAGATGGTACATAACAAGAGGCAGCATGTGGTAGTGGCTCCATGGAGAATGAACCTACTGTCCTCTCTCAGGATGATAGCATTCCTGTCCCACCCCTGCCACTCCGCCAGTACCCTTGCTGTTGCCTGTCAGCTAGCCCGCCCACCCCCTGTAGAGTATTGAAACTTTATTATAGGAACATAAGTAGGCCATTTAGCCCCTCGAGCCTGTTATGACATTCAATGAGATCATAGCTGATCCGAGACTTAACTCCATGTACCCGCCTTAGCCCCATATCCCTTAATAACTTTAGGTTAACAAAAATCTATCAATCTCAGATTTAAAATTAACAGTTGAGCTAGCACCAACTGCCGTTTGCGGAAGAAAGTTCCAAACTTCTACCACTCTTTGTGTGAAGAAGCATTTCCTAACTTCACTCCTGAAAGTCCTGACTCTAATTTTTAGGCTATGTCCCCTCGTCCTAGTATTCAAATATAGGAGACCTCCAAAAACAGGTACAAATGAATCAGCAGCCAGAAGCAATAATCCAGCAACAAACCTATAACTCCTGCATGACCCCTTTAAATAGCACTGGTGGGGGGGTGGGTCCTCCGTGCTATTTAAGGCCTGTTCAGCTGTGCGAGATTGAAGCAGTGTGTTGGCTGGAGCGTGGAGTTCCAAAATCGCATCTGTCCCTTTAAATCAGCATTGCACACTGATCTACCGCATAATCTCCCTACTTTACATGCTGCCGGAATTCATTAAGTCCGCAAACGCCTTTACCAATATGGCGTCCTGTGCAAGTCACACCGTAAGTGTGCATATGCATCTCAGATGCCATTTTCGTTCCTTAGGAGTCCACATAGCACCTACAAAACGGGTACAACGCAGCCCAATTTAGCCCCCAAAGTGCCTCTGGTGCTACCTCAACTGCCTTATATTCCCCTGTTGGTCCTTGTCTTCTGTTAAAATTAGATAACCATGTGGTGAAGGATAGATTACTGGAGCTTGGTATTTTGTTGTTTCCAACCTTTATTCAGAGAGATTCCCCTTACACACACACCGCACCATACCTAAGCTCTCCTATAAAAAAATACAAGAGAGCCCCAATTGATACCCACCACCTGAACACAACACTAATTGATATAAATCATACAACTAACATCTTCTTCCACCAAAAACCATAGATACAGAGGGATTCCCATGGGAAAACCCATTGTGGCACTATTGCAGCTGTTGAGAAAAATAGCTGTGTGCAACGTTCATAATCTGAGATATCCTGGATCTGCAAAGTATCCAGGAAGTGTAAATACACACAAAATATTGCTCCTGCGGTGGAATGCTGATTTTGAAGATCAGCTGCTACACTCTGCTACACACTTAGGGAGGAAAAGTTTCTGGAAGACATGTTCCAGAAGATGGTTACCCTACAGATAAGCAGAAATAGTGAAACAGAGGGATGGAAATGGGTGACTGGGGTGGGGGGCTGGTGGTGGAGGGTGGGGGAAAGAGGAGGAAATAGCTGGAACTAGGATAGGAAAACACTGAACGTGTCCAATAGGCATACAATTCTCAAAACCTATGGTGAGAACAAGGACGGAAGCACAAAGGAGGGTAATCAAGAGTAACGTGACAGCATTGTAGATCAAGGGGTTACCCATGTGGAGAAAGAGAGACTCTAGCCATGAGAACAGGGGAGTGGGAGTTAATTAGAGGAATAGACAACCTGTTTTGCAGTCATGACCAGAAGTCCCAAATTATATGTTGCTTTCCAGGTTGCAGGGTAAGGGACATAATGGAGCAAGTGGAATTCTACGGGTACAATGCAGACATGTCCCCTCAAAGAAAAAGGGAGGCACTGCCAAATTTAGAGCCCCCTGGTTGTCTAGAAGCATGCGAGGCAAGATAAAGCAGAAAAAGAAAGCTTATGACTGTCACAGAAAACTAAATACTGCAGAAAGCCTAGAGGAGTATAGAAAGTACAGGGATGACGTAAAAAAGGAAATAAGGAAAGCAAAGAGAGGACATGAAAAAATATTAGCTGGTAAGATTAAAGAAAACCCAAAGATGTTTTATCAGTACACTAAGAACAAGAGGATAGTTAAGGAAAAGATGGGACCTATCAGGGATGATAAGGGTAACTTGTGTGTAGAAGCAGAGGACGTGGGTAGGGTTTAAAATGAATATTTTGTCTCCGTATTCACAAAGGAAAGGGATGATCCGGACGCAGTAGTTAAAGAGAGGTGTGAAATTTTGGATAAGGTAAATATAATGAGAGAGGAAGTACTAGAAGGACTGGAATCCTTGAAAGTTGATAAGTCACCAGGGCAGGATGGATTGTTTCCTAGGGCAGGATGGATTGTTTCCTAGGCTATTGAAGGAAGCCAGGGAGGAAATAGCGGATGCTCTGAGGATCATTTTCCAAACCTCACTAGATATAGGGGAGGTACCGGAGGACTGGAAGACTGCAAACGTAGTACCATTGTTTAAAAAAGGTACGAGGGAAAGGCCGAACAATTATAGGCCGGTCAGTCTTACCTCGGTGGTGGGCAAACTAATAGAATCAATACTGAGAGATAGGATAAACTGTCACTTGGAAAGGCATGGTTTAATCAGGGATAGTCAGCATGGATTTGTTCAGGGAAGGTCATGCCTTACAAATCTGATTGAATTCTTTGAGGAATTGACAAGGAGGATTGATGAGGGTAGTGCAGTGGATGTTGTCTACATGGATTTTAGTAAGGCATTTGACAAGATCCCACATGGCAGGCTGGTCAGAAACGTAAAAGCCCATGGGATACAGGGAAATGTGGTGAATTGGATCCAAAATTGGCTCAGTAACAGGAAACAAAGGGTAAAAGTCGATGGATGTCTTTGCGAATGGAAATCCATTTCCAGTGGTGTGCCACAGGGCTCAGTGTTGGGTCCCTTGCTGTTTGTGGTATATATTAATGATTTGGACTTGAATGTAGGGGGCATGATTGGCAAATTTGCAGATGATACAAAAATTGGCTGTGTGGTTGATAGTGAAGAGGATAGCTGTAGACGCCAAGAAGATATCAATGGGTTGGTGGAGTGGGCGGAAAAGTGGCAAATGGAGTTCAATCCGGAGAAGTGTGAGGTAATGCACTTAGGGAGGGCAAACAGTAAAAGGGAATACGCAGTAAACGGGAATATATTGAGAGGGGTAGAGGAAGTAAGAGACCTTGAAGTGCATGTGCACAGGTCCCTGAAGGTGGCAGTACAGGTAGATAAGGTTGTGAAGAAGTCATACGGAATGCTCTCCGTTATTAGCCGAGGTATAGAATACAAAAGCAGGGATGTAATGATAGAACTGTATAAAACGCTGGTAAGGCCACAGCTGGAGTATTGTGCACAGTTCTGGTCACCACATTAGAGGAAGGAGGTAATTGCTCTGGAGAGAGTGCAGAGAAGATTTACAAGAATGTTGCCAGGGTTTGAAAATTGCAGCCAAGAGGAGAGATTGGATAGGCTGGGGTTGTTTTCCTTGGAGCAGAGAAGGCTGAGGGAAGACTTGATTGAGGTGTACAAAATTATGAGGGGCCTTGATAGAGGAGACAGGAAGTACCTGTTTCCCCTAGCGGAGAGTTCAAGAACTAGAGGACATAGATTTAAGCTGATTGGCAGAAGGATTAGAGGGGACATGAGGAAAAACTTTTTTACCCAGAGGGTGGTGGGTTTATGGAATTCGCTGCCTGAATTGGTGGTAGAGGCAGGGACCCTCAACTCTTTTAAAAAGTACCTGGACCTGCACCTAAAGTGCTGTAAGCTGCAGGGCTACGGACCGGGTGCTGGAAGGTGGGATTAGAATGGGCACCTTGTTGTTCTTCGAGCTGGCGTGGACACGATGGGCCGAATGGCCCCCTTCTATGCTGTATTTTTTCTATGGTTCTATGGAAAAACTGAAAAGGGAAGGAAACCACCCAGTCAGTCGTCGTGGCTCACATAGGAACCAATGGCGTAGGAAAGAGTACGATGAAAGTCTTGCAGAGTTTAAGAAGTTACATTCTAAATGAAAATGCAAGGCTCGAGGATAGTAACCTCAGGATTATTCCCAATACCACATTGAACAGATTAGGAAAGGACATCAACACATGGCTAGAAAGATGGTGCACAAGGGAGGGTTTCAAATCCAAGGATATGGGGACAAGTTCTGGGGCAGGGGGAAAATTCTACAGAAAGGATGGTCATATCCTGAATTGACCTTGCAGAGAGGGTAAGTAAGGCAGTGGAAGAGAATTTAAACTAATGAGGCAGGAGGAGGGGCAAACAATGCAGATCTAAAAAGAGGAGAAATAAAGAGTGATGGAGGTAGAAAAGATAAAAGATAAAAGGCTCGACCTTCTGTGAGCTCATTCAGGGCAGCAGAAGTGTGATGGAACAGGATTTCTGCGTGCCACTTTGCCCTGATCATGCAGGGACAGGGGTCATTAGAATGGTCAGGCAGACAACCCATGCCTGTTAAGGCACAACAGGAGCATCCAGCTGCTCCGAAGGTGAGAGCCCAGGCCCTTAGAGGACCAAAGCTTAAAGTAACAAAATGATTTTTTCCACTTCCCGCAACCCCCCCCCCCCCCCACCATCCCCCACAAGTAAGCTTTGGCCAGAAATACATATGTTGCAGGCCCATAATTGAACGCATACCTACTGAAAGCAGGTGCGGGAATTGCTAGATGGAAGAGAGGTGCAATTGATGGAATTCCCAGAGTATCCCGAAAACACCTCCCAGGTGTGTCCCCAAAATGCTGCCAGCATGTAGGAAGGGTGGGCAGAAGATGCACCTGCACCTGGGTCAGAATATTAAGAGTAAATTAAATGGGGTCGAAATCTACACCCCTGGGAGCCAGACTTTCTAGGCTGCAGAAGTTAAATGTTATTATACAGAGCATGGGCTGATAGATGAAAGTTCAAATGCACACAGTAATACAGCACATAAGTGTGCAAAGTACAAAGAAATGACTACACTGGGAAAATAGAGACAAAATAAAAAAAACACATCAGGTCGAACATATAAATTTGCAGTACACGTTGCTATAGTGTACAGGAGCAGATGCAGTTGTAATGGATGACTTCAATTT
This sequence comes from Heptranchias perlo, assembly GCF_035084215.1. Taxonomy (NCBI): domain Eukaryota; kingdom Metazoa; phylum Chordata; class Chondrichthyes; order Hexanchiformes; family Hexanchidae; genus Heptranchias; species Heptranchias perlo. The sequence continues at coordinate 94,754,291 of NC_090327.1, forward strand.
ACCAATTTAATTGTATTTTTTGAAGAAGTCATTGTCTACCTGGACTTTCAGAAAACTTTTGAAAAGGTACCGTGTAAGAGGCTTCGCCACAAGATAGAATCTGGGAATTAGTGGTAGTCTACTGTGCTGGTTTGAGAATTGGCTGAAGGCCAACAGGCAGAAAGTAATTGTCAATGGATTTGGATCTGCTTGGAGACCAGTCACCAGTGGCGCCCCAAAGGGACCGATGTTATGACCTTTGCTATTTACTATTTTCATTAATGATCTAGATGTAGGTGTTGGGGGAATGATCTGCAAGTTTGCAGACAATATCAAGGTACCTGCAAGAGTTAGGACTATAGAGGATGCTCGACTACTACAAGCAGTGCAAGATGTGCTGGGGGATTGGGCCCATGATTGACAAATGACTTTTAACATAGAAAAAAGCGCAGTGTTATGCATATGGGCAGGTCAATTGCTGAACATACATACACCCTTCAGGGAAAATAATTAAAGCCAGTGGTGAAAAAAAGAGATCTGGGCATTTTAGTGCATCAATCTCTACAGGTTCATGACCAATGCTGAAGTTATAGTGCTGGGGTGCATTTACAGGACAATTCACTATAAAGCAAAGCATACCAATTTGTCCTTGTACAAGACTTTGAATGGAATACTGTGTCCAGTTTTGGTCTCCTCACATGGTGGGTGCAGAGAAGGGCCACAAGATTATTTCCCAGTTTAAAGCTTCTTAGTTACGCAGATAGGCTCATACAACTGGGTCTCTATACTTTAAAGAAGCATAGACTATGGGTGATTTGATCAAGGTTCATAAGATATTGAAGGGACTAGATTGTGTTCGTGTAGACAATTTGGGGGTAACTTTAACCCCCCAGGACAGGCGGGAGTTAAAATTTCAAAAATGGGAAACCCGCCTCCAACTACCTACAGGCATTACAGGGAGGCAAAGCTTTCCATAACCACTAGCCCCCCTCCCATCCAAATCCCTGCTGAGATTGCCCACCTGACTGGAGGTTACCTTACTGCAACCCCCTCCATCTCCCCCCAACACTGAGGTAGGTTCCATGCCTTTGCTCCCCATCCTCTCCCTCTCCTTCACCCATCCTCCTCCTCCACACCTTCCCTCTCTCCCCATAATCCTGTCCCCTATTCCCTACCCTTCCCCTCCTCTTGCTTTTCACACATTGTTGGTGGTATAATCACAATATTAATTGACCAACTATAAATAATGCCAAGTAAGGCATACAATTCTTTTAGAATTTCACACATTGGATTTTTTTTGTCAGAGAATATAATGAAATGTTAATTAAAAGATAGTTGCTCACATCATTTATCTGCTAGTGCATTGCAAGCTTCATTCTCTGCTGTCAGCGACAATGTCCAATGACTCTTACCTGGATACTACAAACAACGCCTGTTGCTGTTACTTACAACAAATCTGGCTATGCTACTTAATCCTGAAACCACTAAACATTATTCGTTTATAAATGATAACAGGTCCAGCTGAAATATGATGCGACCTTAAAAAGCGTCATCAAGGACAACCTGTGTTTGCCTTTATCCTCAAACTATTTTTGACGTGTTCTATAGCAGGTACAACGGCTGGTTCCAAGGACATCTTAACATATTTTACTGAGTGATCACCTCAATTTTAATTAATCGCTTAGATCTCGCAATCCCCCCAAAAACGCCCAAGACATACGAACGATTACATTTTATTTTTTTGCTGCCCTGCCCGGGATTATGGTGTCAATAAAACAAAAATAAATAAACAACGCACCTGACCTCACCGATGAAGTGAAATGTATTATGACCTCTTGCTCAAAACAATCTGCAGGTAGCAGGTGGGCTATCTGTGGTTGGGTGGTGGGGGGGGCACGGTTCGCAATGAATGATCCCGCTCCTTATTGCTAGTTGTCTGCAAATAGATTAGGAGGCCGGTGTGGGTCGGGCTGCGCGCGCGCTCCGGGGAGTGGCAGCACCTGTGCGTCGCGTGACGGTGCCCGGTCTCCTCTCCTGTCGCTGCAGCTACCTGCTCACGGTCACCATGTCGGCCTCCGCTGCAAATCCTAACAGTAACTCCAACGCCGTGACTTTCCCTACTCCTCGGGTAACTTTACCTCTCGGGACCTCGGTTCTGCAAACCTACTCCGGAGCCTTCATCTGTTTGGAGATTGTGAGTAGTCGCTGTAATCCCGTCGCAAGACCTGCCGCAGGTGCTGGGCGGTGGCGCCTCGCGTGTTGACTTACTGGTTAACGATCTTCTCTTTTTTTTTACCCAAAGTTGTTCGGGGGGCTGGTGTGGATCCTGATCGCCTCGTCCAATGTCCCCGTGCCTTTATTGCAAGGCTGGGTGATGTTTGTGTCCGTCACCATGTTCGTGTGCTCGTCACTGTACCTGTGTGTGTATCTCTGCGGACTGGCAGACAAACTGGATACCGACTGGAATTTGGTGGTGAGTAAATGTCGCTTGTTGTCACTGGGGATCCCATCACCCTGTGAAAAGTCTGTCGCTGATATTGCCGCTCGGAAAATCTCAGCTCAGCACCTGAATTATAAGATGTAGCACGGAGCCAGTGTTAAGTTACCTGTTTGCAAACTCTTGAAGATGATCCCGTTTTAAAGCGATATGTAAAATCTGGCATCCGGAAGCTTCGAAACTAAAGTACCTTTTATTTTTCACCTTTTGTGAAGCAAAAAATCAGAAAATTGATTGTTGGTGTACTGTGGTATTGCAGGGAGCGAGAGCATCTCCGAAATGGTTTTACTTTGGTTTGTAGCAGGGCAAGTTTGCTGGTGTGAAACTTGCCTTTTAATTTATCAATTTCAGAACCTAAAATTAAAAAGAATAAAACTGGGACTATGAAACAAAAACACAATTTGCTGAGGATAAGTAAGTTAATAGTTTGGATGTATCCTTGGTCGGTATGTATAGAATGTTATAGCACAGAAATGGGGCCATTTGGCTCATTAACTCTGCATCAGTATTTTTCTCCACACGAGCTATCTAGTCAAATTTCACTGTTTGCTCCCCATAGCTTTAATCTTTTTTAAACAACTATCTGTACTACTGTGGGAAATTATCTTTTTTAAAGGTACAATTTATGCAAATTTATTTTTAAAAGAATTTAAGGACAAAATTTCACACAATCATCCTCCATGTAAAGATTTTTTTTCATAACCCCTCATTTAATCCTTTGTCAAACATTGGTACCAGTGGTGTCTGTGTTGGTACAGGAGCAATCCAAGCTGTTTGTGTTGGGTTATATGTTGGTACAGGGGTGTCCAATGGGTTTTTATGTTGATACAGGAGTATCTAATGCCAACACGTGCCTGGGTGTATTAATGTTGTGTTTGGCGTGTGGTGCTGGAATACTGTGCAGTGGATGTGTGCACTCTTACACTCCTGTTCACTCTCTTCCCAGCAGGAGTACTGGATTGGAATCAGATGACCTTCCCTGTTTCTACCTTCAGGCTGAGGTCAATTGTAATACCCCAACAGCCATCTTAACTGAGATAACTAACTCAAACCTGAATGGGAATTCAAATTGAGACCTTCTGACCTGATTTATTCTGACTTCAGGTGGTACTTGGGAATTATGATATCTGGCTACATCTTGGCTATCATAATGCACATTTTATATAGTGTATTTAATGTAGTAACTTCACAAGTGTAATCATACAAAAATGGAAAACAAGGTGATATTAGGTCAGATAACTAAAAGCTTGGTCAAAGTAGGTTTTAAAAAGTGTCTTAAAGGAGGAGAGAGGTTTAGGGAGGGAATTCCAGAGCTTAGAGTCTAGAGGGCTGAAAGTACGGCTGCCAACGGAGGGCTGAAGGAAGTGGGGTACACAAGGCTGGATTTGGAGGAATGTAGAGTTCTTGGAGTGTTGTAGGGCTGGAGGAGGTTAGAGATGGAGAGTGGCGAGGCCATCGGGGGAATTGAACATGAGGATGAGAATTTTAAAATTGAGCCAATGTAGGCCAGCACACATTGGGGTGATGGTTGAACGTGACTTGATGCGGGTTAGGATACGGGCAGCAGAGTTTTGAGATGAGCTCAAGTATATGACGAGTAGAGATTGAGGACTGGCCAGGAGAGCATTGCAATAGTTAAGTCTGAAGGTAACGAAGGCATGGATGAGGGTTCCAGCAGCAAGTGGGCTGAAGCAGTGGCGAAGATGGGAGATGTAGGCGGCCTTTGTGGTGGAGAGGATATGGGGTCGGAAGGTCAGCACAGCCGAGGTTGCAATCAGTCTTGTTCAGCCTGAGACAGTGGTCAGGGAGGGGATGGAATCAGCAAGGGATCGGAGTTTGCGGTGGGGGCCAAAGACAATGGCATTGGTCTTCCCATTGTTTAATTGGAGGAAATTGCAGCTCATCCAGTACTGGATCGGACAAGCAGCCTGACAACACAGTGGCAGTGGAGGGGTTGAGAGAGATGGTGGTGGGGTAAAGCTGAGTGTTAGTGTACGTGTGTCTTTGCATGATGGCACCAAGCGACAGCATATAAATGAGAGATAGGAGGAGGACAAGAATAGATCTTTGGGCGATTCCAGTGGTAATGGCATGGAGGCAGCAAAGCAAAAGAAGCCATTGCTGGAGATTCTCTGGCTACGACTGGATGGGTAAGAGTGGAACCAAGCGAGGGCAGTCCCACTCAGCTGGACAACGCAGGAGAGATGGAGGAGGATGGTGTGGTCAACCATGTCAAACGCTGCAGACAAACAGAGAAGGATGGGGAGGGATAGTTTACCACAGTCATAGGATATAATTTGTCACTTCAATTAGGGCCATTTCATTGCTGTGGCAGGTGTGGGAATGGTGACCCTAATTGGAGAGGTGCAAACATGGGAGTTGCAGAAAAGATGGGCACGTATTTGGGAGGCGACAACACATTCAAGGACTTTGGAGAGAAAAGGAAGGTTGGAGATGGGATGGTAGTTTTCAAAGTCAGGAGTCAAGGGTGGGTTTTTCAATTGGGAGGGGGGGGCAGTACCTGTTAACAAAATCAGCTAGCATGGGGGCCAGGAAGGGAAGTTTGGTGGTCAGCAGTTTAGTGGGAATATGGTAAGAGATCAGGAGGCGGTTCTTGTGGACAAGAAGGGCTCAGAACATGAGGGGAGCTAGAAGAGAAACTAGAGAAAGATGTAAGTTCAGGACTATATCAGGGGAACCTTGGGGAAAACTTGGTTTACTGGGCAAGGGGAAAGTAGGGATGTGGCAGAGGCAACTGAATGGATAGTCTTGGAGGGCGTGGAGGTGAGGGATTTAAGAGGACTGTTTGTAGTTGAGAAAAGAAGCTGGTGGCTATCTTTGCATTCTAGAATGATCCTGGAGTAGTGAGTAGTTTTTGGCAGAGAAGAGCAGGGCCTGATAGTGCTTGAAGTGCTCCAGCCAATCTGGCAATGAATGGCTAAACCAGTTGTGCGCCGTATACGTTCAAGTCTGCATCCCTTGGACTTAAGGCAGTGATGATATAGGCCCATAGCAGGGGGTGTGACCAGGGTGGGCAAGAGTAAGGGATTTACTGGGGACAAGGACATCAAAGGTGGAGGTTAGGTATGATTGAATAGATTGATAGCTGCAGAGGTATCATGGCAAATGGAGGGCTAAGACCAGACAGCTGGGGTTTGAAAGTGACTTTGGGGGAGGGGGAGAAGGAAGGAAGGAAGGGAGTGTTTTCCAAGGGGTGGATGCAGAAGGAAGTGGGGTTGGAAGGGAGATGAGTGAGGGATACAAGGTAGTGATCAGAGATGGTTTTGTCTGTGATTGATTCGAACGGAATAGAGTCCACGTGAGATGGCAGGGTCAAGGGGTGACCATGAATATGGGTACGAGAGTTTATATGGAGGGAGTGGTTAAGGGAGGACAGGGCACAGTGAACTCCGAGGAGAGAGAGCAATGTGAGTTGATATGAAGACTGAAATCACTGACGATAAGTTGTTCGGTGCAGAGGATATCTGAGAAACTTGGTGTGGGCTTGGTTGGCGATAGAGAACTATGATTTTAAAGGAGAGGCGAGAGGGGTGGCATAAGGTGAGGTGCTCAAACAAGAAGGTGCCAGAGGAGTAAGGGGACAGATCAAGGTGCAGTTTGGTGATGAGGACCCCCCTGCCACTGTGGAGGTTTAGACTGGACAGGTGGTAGAAGGTATACTAGGTGGGGAGGCTTCAGTAAGGCCTTATCACCCCTGAGCCAAATTTCTGTCAAGTCCATGGTGTCACTGCAATCATGCACAATAAGATGGCAAAGGCCTTGTTCAAAAGTGAACGGACATTCTGGAGGTAGATGCAGAGAGGGGGCAGTGACTGTTGCGCTGACCATCCATGGGGTCAGCGGTTGGAGGTGAGAGTGGGAAGAGAGCAGGTTGAGAAGATTAACCCTCCGCGGGCGCGGTAAGGAGACCTTGGCGAGAGAATAGGATGGGGCAGTTGGTGCTGATCATGAGGCTGCGATGAGTGCCTCGATGGGGTGGCCCTTCTGAGAGTGACAGTGGAAAGCTGTGGGCTTATTCAAGAGGGAGTCAAGTCTGTAACGGTGGCGAGAGTAGGAAGGTAGAGGAATATTGAAGGATTGGGGGGGGCAAAGTACCTGAGAGGGGACAAATGAAAGGAGAAATGACCGGGTAATGGAGATGAGAAGGGTCCAAGAGGTTTAAACATGTAATGGGGTTTGTTTTGGCGCGACAGCCAAAATGCATCTGAATGGACGTGGAAATTCAGATTACAGTCTAACCTCGGTGGTGGGCAAATTATTGGAATCAATTCTGAGGGACTGCATAAATCGTCATTTAGAAAGGCACGGGTTAATCAAGGACAGTCAGCATGGGTTTAAGGGAAGGTCGTGTCTGACTAACTTGATTGAATTTTTGAGGCGGTAACAAGCAGGGTCGATGAGGGTAACACGTTTGATGTCGTGTACATGGATTTTAGCAAGGCTTTTGACACGTTCCACATGACAGACTCGTCAAAAAAGTAAAAGCCCATGGGATCCAAGGGAAAGTGGCTAGTTGGATCCAAAATTGGCTCAGTGGCAGGAAGCAAAGGGTAATGGTTGACAGGTGTTTGAGACTGGAAGGCTGTTTCCAGTGGGGTTCCACAAGGCTCAGTATTAGGTCCCTTGCTTTTTGTGGTATATATTAATGATTTGGATTTAAATGTGGGGGACTTGATCAAGAAGTTTGCAGATGATACAGAAATTGGCCATGTGGTTGATAGTGAGGCGGAAAGCTGTAGACTGCAGGAAAATATCAATGGACTGGGCAGGTGGGCAGAAAAGTGGCAAATGAAATGCAATCCGGAGAAGTGTGAGGTAATGCATTTGGGGAGGGCAAACAAGGCGAGGGAATGCACAATAAATGGGAGGATACTGAGGTGTAGAAGAACAGAGAGACCTTGGAGTGCATGTCCACAGACTCCTGAAGGTAGCAGGACAAGTAGATAAGATGGTTTAAAAAGGCATACAGGATACTTTCCTTTATCGGCCAAGGCATAGAATATAAGAGCAGGGAGGTAATGCTGGAACTGTATAAAACATTGGTTAGGCCACAGCTTGAGAATTGCGTACAGTTCTGTCACATTACAGGAAAGATGTGATTGCGCTAGAGAGGGTACAGGGGAGATTTACGAGGATGTTGCTAGGGCTGGAGAATTTTAGCTATGAGAAAAGATTGGATAGGCTAGGGTTGTTTTCTTTGGAACAAAGGAGGCTGAGGGGTGATTTAATTGAGGTGTATAAAATTATGACAGGACTAGATAGAGTGGATAGGGAGGACCTATTTCCCTTAGAGGGGTCAGTGACCAGGGGGCATAGATTTAAAGTAATTGTTAGAAGGATTAGAGGGGAGCTGAGGAGAAATCTTTCACCCAGAGGGTGGTGGGGGTCTGGAACTCACTGCCTGAAAGGTTGGTAGAGGCAGAAACCCTCAACTCATCTTAAAAAGTACTTGGATGGGCACTTGAAGTGCCGTAACCTACAGGGCTATGGACCAAGTGCGGGAAAGTGGAAGTAAGCTGGATTAAGCTCTTTCGGCCGACATGAGCACAATGGCCTCATTCTGTGCCGTAACTTTCTATGATACATGGGCATGGCAAAGATTAGGATAGATGTCCTGGTTGTAAACCAAGAATAGGGAGGAGAAGACTGAGTGTCCAAAGTTAAAAGTCAGAGGTACTGTGGTCGATGAAGTTGACTTGTCGATAGGGTGGAGTCAGCTTGGAGCACTGACAAACTAATGGCCAGGTTCAGAGACTGGTTTGGAGGGCAAGTGAGTGCCGGACTATTTGAGGGGCAGAGTATCTTAAGACAAGTTTAATTTGAGCAATTTTGACTTATTTATTTTGTTCACTACGCAATTTATATGTAACTTCAGACAAATCGAATTGATTTGTGTAGTAAATGATAGAACAGCTTGATAAATATTGAACTGAGACCCAGATAGGATGTGGAAAATGGTAAGCGTGGCCCTGCACAACTTTCAAAAGTAAAGCTAGCTTCCCCTCAACGTGGAAATTTTGCTGCTGTCAAGTTACGCCCAATTATCCTCCCAATCTCATCAGAATATGCTCGAACTTAAAATGGGTTAAATGTGCATAAATCATTGTAAACAATCAGGGCCCAAGGGAATACTGAACCCACACCAGTATATTTCTTTGAGCTGTAAAATTTAAGTTTCAACTCATTTAACCATCATTCAGGCACAGCGTGCTTATGACTTATTTCTAGCTGTGCCTGAAAATCTGGATACAATGAGACCGCCCCCCGGGCCCTCGAACAAGTGCAATTGGAGGATACTTGTATTTGAGAGTTGGGCGTGGCCAGCTTTGTGGGTGGAAATTCGTCTGGACGTAGAGTTTGATGGACAGCCGTAAAAGATCGGAGATTTGGGTGTATTGTAGTAATGCACATAACTCGCTTACACCCAAAATTCCACGATCTTTTAAGCCACGTAATTTGTTTGCGCCCAGATTACAGGGAGAGCCTGGGCGCAAATGTGGAGGAAACTCCAGGCCAAGCTCGTTCTTTCCGGTACCTCAACAAAGTGGCTGTTCTTCCTGACTATTGGCATGCTATTCTACACACGAGAGGGGGAGACCGTATGCACTTTCCAATGGAGGTCAGTGGATAGTGATCAAGAGCACGAACCCTGGCTGATTTTTTTTTTCAGACCAATCGTAACAGCTGAACTGCAACTCTGGCTCAGATCAGTTAATTTAACACCTACTTGGGCTCAACAAAGGACCTAGTCTCTGACTCGGTTTCACATTGCCTTTACCAACTGAGTCAACAGGGAGCCAGAATGTGTTACTTTTGTCTTAATTTTTACTTAGATTTTCCTTATCCAGAACCCTATTGTGGCAAAGGAGACAAGGACTGAGAATGCAGGGTGGTCTCTCTGAGCTTCTGAAAGCAGCTGTAATGTAACTGGAGAAGTTTCCAAGGCTTCTTCGACAGCACCTCCCAAACCCGCGACCTCTACCACCTAGAAGGACAAGGGCAGCAAGCACATGGGAACAACACCACCTGCACGTTTCCCTCCAAGTCATACACCATCCTGACTTGAAAATATATCGCAGTTCCTTCATCGTCGCTGGGTCAAAATCCTGGAACTCCCTACCTAACAGCACTGTAGGAGAACCTTCACCACATGCATTGCAGCGGCTCACCACCACCTTCTAAAAGGCAATAAATGCTGGCCTTGCCAGTGACGCCCGCATCCCACAAACAAATTTTTTTTTTTTTTTAAATCCAGCAGGAAAATTTCCCTTAGTAAATGGTAATGGGTGTCCAGCATCATTTGGTTTATTGTACAAGTGCAGCTTTTGACTCCTTCAGCAGTTGCTGGTTGAATACATGACCCTAGTGTATGGGTAGAACATAAGCATCTGGCAGTTCGATTTGGACATGTGCATTGTAAATTTATGTCCTCATTACAATGGCATCTGTCTGTTGTATTGCAAAATCTCATCAAAGTTTTGAATAAGATCTACCAACAAGATGGGCGAATGCTGATTTGTATTGTAGTTGTGTCTTGCACATGATCTAAGATTGCTTGATGCTGTTGTAAGTTAAAAATGAATCTCTTCCCAATATTGGTATCTGTAATAAATATTTGTGCATCCAATAATTCAGTTTTTATGAGGTGGGAGAAATGTGACAAAAGGCAAATCTACAATCCAGTTTTATAGAATTGTTCTGAATTGAGAAATCTTTTCCTATGCTAGTTCCCAAAAAGTCAGTTAATGTAAATGTTACTGAAGTTTTATCAGTCGGTTGTATCGGAAGGCAAGTTCCTCCTATGGTGGAAACCCTCCTTTCGCTTGAAATTTGTGGTAAACCATGTTAATACTATTGACAGACACTCCCTCACTTCATTATTTATCACTGACAAAGTGGGGTTCAAATAAAATGGAGGTCATTGTACAATGTGCTGAACGTACATGCAAGTGACCAAATATTCTGGTGCATTTTGTCCATATGCTGTGTATTTGTGGTCCCATTATGCAATCGTTTATTTTATGCAGCAGTGTTTGTTTTTTGTGACCTAACATGTTCCATAGTGAAGGATGAGTTAATTACTGTGATCACATCTTGTGGTACCTGACGTACAGATGGGTAAGAAGCAGGATGGTAACTCAGTTTAAAAAGCAAAGACTACAATCAATTGGTGTATCATGGTCTTGGCAACTCTGGGTTAGGGAAGGAAATAAATCAGCCAGGGTTCTTGCTTCTGATTGCAAATTCACTAATCCCTGCTGCAAAGTACATGTGTGGACATTGGTTGAAGATAGGACCATACCTGCAATGGTTGAGTAGCATGTCAATACACGTGAATAATAGGCACTTGGGTGAAGTACTGGATGATGGTTGTGAAGCCATACCACAGTGAGGAATGAGTGTCTTCAGGAGAAGGCAGCAAGTTAGAAAAATTTGAATGTAAAAGTTCAAGAAAGGGAGCTGATGTGGAGAAAGTAAGAATTTATTTATGGAGTGGAGAAAGAGAAAAATGTGGAATGAATGAGAGCAGGAGAAGAATTCAATGCAAAAGAACTAAGACGAGGGTATGTAAAGATGACCAGAAATGTTAAAGTAACTATCAGGCTTCCACTTTACTGTGGGCTTTGTAATTATTATGTATTGCTGATTCAGTGCCCCAGCTTCTTTGGTTAAGCTTTACGTATTGGTCTGTACATTGTTCCAATCAGTGTACTGTACCCAGAGTATAAAAGTAATCCTGTGGAAAAGTGGATTTGTACTGCTTCAGGGATCACTGGCATTATATTCTATATTGCACACTATACAAAGACTATTTCTAAAATTGGCCTTGAATCCTAACTTCTGTGTTAACATTGCTCACAAGGTTCTACATTTTATGTGCAGTTATTCTGGGTGTTTTTATCTGCATTAAGTTGGGCAAAGTTATTATCTGGAATGCACTGCCTGAAGGGGTAATGGAAGCAGATTCAATCCCTTTCAAAAGGGAATTGAATAATTACTTGAAGGGGAAAAATTTGCTGGCTATGGGGAAAGAACAGAGGAGTGGGACTAATTGGATAACTCTTTCAAAGAGCTGGCACAGGCACAATGGGCCAAATGGCCTCCTGTGCTGTATCATTCGATGATTCAAAGTGAATTCTGGCTCACTTGGATAAGATCAAACATTAATTATACCTTGTACTATGATAGATGTTTATGTAATTTTACAGTTTGCCTTGTAACTCCAACATTTTGTTAAATTAGAAAAAATTACTTTTGCCTGAGCAATTGGTCTATTGCTGATCCAAGGAACAAATTAGGACTTGGTAACAATTGGTGACTTTTAAATTGAAGAATGTGTCTCCTGGTGGGGCAATTGTGGATTTGATTGCATAAAATTGCCATTATTTAAGAAAATGCTTATACAAAATGTAACATGGAATAGATATGATTTTTAACCATCCAGTCTTCTCTTACCCCTTGTAAGCTTATAAGCCTTGTGAGAATAGGAAAGACAAGATTAATTTTGTTACTCGTAGATTTGGCATGACAGCTGATATTACCATATATTTCCATTTGTGCTGGAGCTGCACGGAAATACAAGTCTGAGCATGTCACAGATAGGATATAGAAGAAACTAAATGCTCTTTTTTTGAGTTGTCTTTTTTTTAAAAAGACTAGGCTAAGTAATGGGATAATAGCTACCATCCCTTGGTTTCACATTTGACAATCCCTAGTATATTAATAGTAAGACCCATTTAATCAATGAAGGTAGGTGAAGTTTATTTAACAATTTTCATACTATGTTGGTGAATAATCTTCCTTAGTGGATTAATTCTCACTTTTCCACTTCCATGGAAGTTTAACTGGGATTGTTTCCTACTGAATTAATTTTTGTAGAAGAATAATCTTTTAACGTTTGGTTAAATCTAATGGTAAACTACCACGGCATTAAATAATTCTCCCTCATTTACATCAGGAGAGAGAAGTAACCCAAGCGTAACTTGCCTTTTCAAGTTTGTGTGTGTGAAAAACATTGAGGAAGGCAAAAATATTAACTTTCACGCTATTGATTGAATTCTAGTTGTACTTTGCCACTTCATAAACTGGTGTATCTTGCTTTCTGCAGCTCCTTGCAATAAATATTGGCAGGCAGCAAAGGTGGTTACTCATGCAGTCTGTTTCTATTAAAACAAAAGGGTGTGCTGCATGCAGTGTCACATCAACAACTTACGTATATTGAGATTATCTTTCCCACAAAAGTTAAATTTATAAAAATGCATTGCAAAAAGAACAAGTAAACATTTAACCACAAATCATGCACTTTTCTTTAGTCATTTACTTTCTTCACCATATCCCCCTCCCATCTCCCAAGGATGTGTTGATTCAGTGGGGTATAATTCCATGGAGCTGAGTACCTTTTCACTTAAATGGCCATTATTCATCTATGAAACCTTGATGGTGATGGTATTTGATGAAGAAGGAATCACAGCCAGCACCAATCCTGTTTTGCCTAAAGTCCACACATACATGTCTAGCATAGGCTGTTAGATAGCGATCAGGAGTTTGAAATCTGCCTGATTTTTTTCTTCCCCTCCTAATCTATGGCGATGAAGGCAACTGTATACCCTGAATGCCACCCTGGCTGAAATTGGCTAACCGCAGACCAGGATCAAATCTGGGACTTTTCTGGTCCGTATTGCTCAGCTACTCACGCGATAAGCTCAGCCATCCAAGGAATCAACTTTAGTCATTCGAAGTACAGAGTGGGGATCGAAGTACTACGTGGGGGGGGGGGGGAAATTCAGTTGAGAGACCATTAATAAAAATGTGGTCTAATTATAACTTGCAAATTTGTTACTGCACTGAATAATGTTTTTATACAAAACAATGATTGCAAGGTTGAATCAATAAGATGAAAGAATGGATGAATATTGTGGAGTTTTTCTTGATTTATCTTATACAAAATGATTTTTGGGAGATTAAATGAAAAGTGGAGTCGCTGATGCTCAATGTGCTGTGAAAAATTCACTGCATGATTCTACAGCATCAAAGTTTACATTTCCCCCCACACCCGATCTTTTTTTTATTTGTTCATGGGATGTGGGCGTCGCTGAAAAGGCCAGCATTTATTGCCCTTCCCTAATTGCCCTTGAGAAGGTGGTGGTGAGCCGCCGCCTTGAACCGCTGCAGTGTGAGAGGTGAAGGTTCTCCCACAGTGCTGTTAGGAAGGGAGTTCCAGGATTTTGACCCAGCGATGACGAAGGAACGGCGATATATTTCTAGGTTGGGATGGTGTGTGACTTGCAGGGGAACATGCAGGTGGTGGTGTTCCCATGAGCCTGCTGCTCTTGTCCTTCTAGGTGGATCACCTAGAAGGACAAGAGCAGCAGGCACATGGGAACACTGGTTTGGGAGGTGCTGTTGAAGAAGCCTTGGCGAGTTGCTGCAGTGTATCCTGTGGATGGTACAAACTGTAGCTACTGTGCGCCGGTGGTGAAGGGAGTGAATGTTTAGGGTGGTGGATGGGGTGCCAATCAAGCGGGCTGCTTTGTCCTCGACGGTATCGAGCTTCTTGCTTGTTGGAGCTGCACTCATCCAGGCAAGTGGAGAGTATTCCATCACACTCCTGACTTGTGCCTTGTAGATGGTGGAAAGGCTTCGGGGAGTCAGGAGGTGAGTCACTCGCCACAGAATACCCAGCCTCTAACCTGCTCTTGTAGCCACAGTATTTATATGGCTGGTCCAGTTAAGTTTCTGGTCAATGGTGACCCCCAGGATGTTGATGGTGGGGGATTCAGCGATAGTAATGCCGTTGAATGTCAAGGGGAGGTGGTTAGACTCTCTCTTGTTGGAGATGGTCATTGCCTGGCACTTCTCTGGCATGAATGTTACTTGCCACTTATGAGCCCAAGCCTGGATGTTGTCCAGATCTTGCTGCATGTGGGTACAGACTGCTTCATTATTTGAGGGGTTGCAAATGGAACTGAACACTGTGCAGTCATCAGCGAACATCCCGATTTCTGACCTTATGATGGAGGGAAGGTCATTGATGAAGCAGCTGAAGATGGTTGGGCCTAGGACACTGCCTTGAGGAACTCCTGCAGCAGTGTCCTGGGGCTGAGATGATTGGCCTCCAACAACCACTACCATCTTCCTTTGTGCTGGGTATGACTCCAGCCACTGGAGAGTTTTCCCCCTGATTCCCATTGACTTCAATTTTACTAGAGCTCCTTGGTGCCACGTTCAGTCAAATTCTGCCTTGATGTCAAGGGCAGTCACTCTCACCTCACCTCTGGAATTCAGCTCTTTTGTCCATGTTTGGACCAAAGCTGTAATGAGGTCTGAGCCGAGCTGTCCTGGTGGAACCCAAACTGAGCATTGGTGAGCAGGTTATTGGTGAGTAAGTGCCGCTTGATAGCACTGTCGACGACACCTTCCATCACTTTGCTGATGATTGAGAGTAGACTGATGGGGCGGTAATTGGCCAAATTGGATTTGTCCTGCTTTTTGTGGACAGGACATACCTGGGCAATTTTCCACTATGTTGGGTGGATGCCAGTGTTGTAGCTGTACTGGAACAGCATGGCTAGAGGCGCAGCTAGTTCTGGTGCACGACAGCCAGGATGTTGGGGCCCGTAGACTTTGCTGTATCCAGTGCACTCAGCCGTTTCTTTATCACGTGGAGTGAATCGAATTGGCTGAAGACTGGCTTCTGTGATGGTGGGGATATCGGGAGGAGGCCGAGATGGATCATCCACTCAGCATTTCTGGCTGAAGATGGTTGCAAATGCTTCAGCCTTGTCTCTTGCACTCACGTGCTGGACTCCGCCATCATTGAGGATGGGGATGTTTACAGAGCCTCCTCCCATCAGTTGTTTAATTGTCTACCACCATTCACGACTGGATGTGGCTGGACTGCTGAGCTTTGATCTGATCCGTTGGTTGTGGAATCGCTTAGCTCTGCCTATAACATGTTGCTTCCGCTGTTTAGCATGTATGTAGTCTTGAGTTGTAGCTTCACCAAGTTGGCACCTCATTTTTGGGTACGCCTAGTGCTGCTCCTGGCATTGAACCAGGGTAGATCCCCTGGCTTGTTGATAATGGTAGAGTGAGGAATATGCTGGGCCATGAGGTTACAGATTGTGCTGGAATACAATTCTGCTGCTGCTGATGGCCCACAGCACCTCATGGATGCCCAGTTTTGAGCTGCTAGATCTGTTCTGAATCCATCCCATTTAGCATGGTGGTAGTGCCACACAACACATCGGATGGTATCCTCCGTGTGAAGACGGGACTTGGTCTCCACGAGGACTGTGCGGTGGTCACTCCTACCAATACTGTCATGGACAGATGTATTTGCATCAGGTAGATTGGTGAGGACGAGGTCAAGTATGTTTTTCCCTCGTGTTGGTTCGCTCACCACCTGCCGCAGGCCCAATCTAGCAACTATGTCCTTCAGGACTCTACCAGCTTGGTCAGTAGTGGTGCTACCGAGCCACTCTTGGTGATAGACATTGAAGTCCCCCACCCAGAGTACATTCTGTGCCCTTGCTACCCTCAGTGCTTCCTCTAAGTGGTGTTCAACATGGAGGACTGATTCATCAGCTGAGGGAGGGCGGTAGGTGGTAATCAGCAGGAGGTTTCCTTGCCCATGTTTGACCAGATGCCATGAGATTTCATGGGGTCCAGAGTCAATGTTGAGGACTCCCAGGGCCACTCCCTCCTGACTGTATCACTGTACCGCCACCTCTGGTCGGTCGGTCCTGCCGGTGGGACAGGACATACCCAGGGATGGTGATGGAAGAGTCTGGAATGTTGGCTGAAAGGTATGATTCTGAGAGTGTGGCTGTGTCAGGCTGTTGCTTGACTAGTCTGTGGGACAGCTCTCCCAATTTTGGCACAAGTCCCCAGCTGTTAGTGAGGAGGACTTTGCAGGGTCGACTGGGCTTGGTTTGCTTTTGTCGTGACCGGTCCTTAGTGGTCCGATTTTATTCTTATGACTTTTTAGCGAGATTTTACAACTGAGTGGCTTGCTAGGCCATTTCAGAGGGCAATTAAGAATCAACCACATTGTGACTCCAGACCCACAGCATATAGGCCAGACCGGATAAGGATGGCAGGTTTCCTTCCCTAAAGGACATTAGTGAACCAGATGGTTTTTTACAACAATCTGGTAATTTCATGGCCACCATAACTGATACTAGTATTTTAATTCCAGATTTTATTTAATTAATTGAATTTAAATTCCCCAGCTGCTGTGGTGGAATTTGAACTCATGACTCTGGATTGTTAGTCCAGGCCTCTGGATTACTAGTCCAGTAACATAACCACTATGCTACCGTACCCGTGTTCACAATAGAATCCGGAATGGTTAGTTTTTAGTATAATTGCCAGGGTTACTTGCCTCTGCCAATTGAATTGAGGATTAGAAGGAGCAGACTTGATGGACTGGTCTTCATTCTGTTCTTTATTCTTTGAAAATTAATTGTAGTCCTCATTCCTTTCCAAGCCTTATGATCACAATTTCTGTTCCAATTTTCCCATCTGAGATTTTTATTTCTAGTCTACAACACTGTTGCTGCCTCTTCCATTCTCGCCAGATCACCTCCAACTTCCACTTCCGGCTGGGCTACCTGCCAACTGTCTGATGCTGCAATTGGGCATAAGAACATAAGAAATAAGAGCAGGAGTAGGCCATATGGCCCCTCGAGCCTGCTCCGCCATTCAATAAGATCATGGCTGATCTTTTATATCAACCGCTCCCCCCATATCCCTTGATTCCCTTAGCGTCCAAATATCCAATGATTGCAATCTTGAATATACTCAATGACTGAGCAGCCACAGCCTTCTGGAGTAGAGAATTCCAAAGATTCACACCTTCCGAGTGAAGAAATTTTTCCTCATCATCTTGCTCCTAAGTGGCTGACCCCTTATCCTGAGACCATGACCTCTAGACTCTCCAGCCAGGGGAAACAGCCTCTCAGTATCTACCCTATCAATTTCTCTAAGAATCTTATACATTTCAATGAGATCACCTCTCATTCTTCTAAACTCGAGAGAGTATAGGCCCATTCTACTCAATCTGTCCTCATAGGACATCCCAGGAATCAATCTGGTGAACCTTCATTGCATCCCCTCTAAGGCAAGTATATCCTTGCTTAGGTAAGGAGACCAAACTGTACGCAATGCAGTTATGGTCTCACCAGAGCCCTATATAATTGCAACAAGATCGCCTTATTCTTATACTCCAAACCCCTTGCAATAAAGGTTAACATACCATCTGCCCTCCCAATTGCTTGGTGTACCTGCATGTTAACTTTCTGTGACCCATGTACAAGGACACCCAAATCCCTCTGACTACCAACATTTCTTAGTGTCTCACCTTTTTTAAAAAAGAAATTCTGCTTTTCTATTCTTCCTACCAAAGTGGATAATTTCACATTATCCCACAATATACTCCACCGGCCACCTTCTCGCCCACTCACTTAACCTGTCTACATCACTTTGCAGCATCTTTGTGTCCTCCTCACAGCTTACTTCCCACCTAGCTTTGTATCATCAGCAAACTTAGGTACATTACTTTCTGACCCCTCATCTAAGTCATTGATATAGATTGTAAACAGCTGTGGCCCAAGCACTGATCCTTGCGACACTCGACTAGTTAATCTGCCAACCTGAAAATGACCTGTTTGTTCCTACTGTTTTCTGTCCGTTAACCAATCCTCAATCCACGCTAATATATTACTCCCAATCCCATGAACCCTAACCTTGTGTAACAACCTCATGTGGCACTTTATCGAATGCTTTTTGAAAATCCAAATATACTACATCCACTGGTTTTCCCTTTATCTACCCTGCTAGCTACATCCTCAAAAAACTCCAATAGATTTGTCAAACACTATTTCCCTTTCATAAAACCGTGTTGACTCTGCCTAATCATATTATGATTTTTAAGTACCCTGTTACTATATCCTTAATAATAGATTCTAGCGTTTTCCCTACTAATGTCAAGCTAAATGGCCTGTAGTTCAAGGTTTTCTCCCTCCTTGAATAGCAGTGTTACATTTGCTGGGACCATTCTAGAATCTAGGGATTCTGGAAGATCAAAACCAATGCATCCACTATCTCTGCAGCCACCTCTTTTAAAATCCTAGGATGTAGGCTATCGGGTCCAGGGGTTTTGTCTGCTTTTAGTCCCATTAATTTCTCTAGTATTTTTTTCTTTAATCTTAATTACTTTAAGTTCCTCGCTCTCATTAGACCCTTGGTTCCCCACTATTTCTGGAATGTTCATTGTGTCTTCTACTGTGAAGACAGATATAAAATATTTATTTAACATCTCTGCCATTTCTTTATTCCCCATTATAATTTATCCTGTCTCAGCCTCTAAGGGACCCAGGTTTACTTTTGCTAATCTCTTCCTTTTTACATACTTGTAGAAGTTCTTGCAATCTGTTTATATTTCTTGCTAGTTTATTCCAATTTTTTTAGTCATCCTTTGCTGATTTCTACAACCCTCCCAATCCTCAGGTTTACTATTCTTTTAATCTAATACTATTCTTAACTTCTCTAGCCCTGGTTGGATCATTTTTCCCGTTGTTTTATTCCTCAAGGGAATGTATGAGAATTATGAATTATTTAAACGTTTGCTTATCTACCCTCATATCTTTTAATCTAATTTCCAATCTACCTTAGTCAACCCGCCCCCTCATACCTACCTAATTGGCTTTATTTAAATTTAAGACCGTAGTTTCGGACTTAACTACATCACTCTCGAGCTCAATATGAAATTCTATCATTATCACTCTGCCCCAGAAAATCCTTAATTTATTAGTTTTTTGAGGATGTAACTAGCAGAGTAGATAAAGGGGAACCAGTGGATGTAGTTTATTTGGATTTTCAAAAGGCATTTGATAAGGTGCCGCATAAAAGGTTATAATGCAAGATAAGGGCTCATGGGGTTGGGGGTAATATATTAGCATGGATTGAGGATTGGTTAATGGACAGAAAACAAAGAGCAGGAATAAACGGGTCATTTTCAGGTTGGCAGGCTGTAACTAGTGGGGTGCCGCAAGGATCAGTGCTTGGGCCTCAGCTATTTATAATCTATATTAATGAATTAGATGAAGGGACCGAGCGTAATGTATCCAAGTTTGCTGACGATACAAAGCTAGGTGGGAAAGTAAACTGAGGAGGACAGAGTCTGCAAAGGGATGAGGACAGATTTTGAGTGGGCAAGAAGGTGGCAGATGGAGTATAATAAGGGGAAATGTGAGGTTATTCACTTTGGTAGGAAGAATTGAAAAACAGGATATTTTTTAAATGGTGAGCAACTACAAAATGTTGGTATTCAAAGAGACTTGGGCATCTTTGTACAAGAAACACAAAGTTAGCTTGTAGGTACAGCAAACAGTTAGGAAAGCAAATAGAATGTTGGCCTTTATTGCAAGGTGGTTGGAGCATAAGAGTAAGGAAGCCTTACTATTGTACAGGGCTTTGGTGAGACCTCACCTGGAGTACTGTGTGCAGTTTTGGTCTCCTTATCTAAGGAAGGATATACTCGCCTTAGAGGCAGTGCAACGAAGGTTCAGGTGAGGTTGAGTAGAATAGGCCTATAACTCTTGTGTTTAGAAGAATGAGAGGTGATCTCATTGAAACACAAGATTCTGAGGGGCTTGACAGGGTAGATGCTGAGAGATTGTTTCCCCTGGCTGCAGAGTCTAGAACTAGGGGGCATAGTCGCAGGATAAGGGGTCGACCATTCAAGACTGAGATGAGGAGGAATTTCTTCACGCAGAGGGTTGTGAATCTTTGGAATTCTGTACCCCAGAGGGCTGTGGATGCTGAGTCATTGAGTATATTCAAGGCTGAGAGAGATAAATTTTTGGAATCAAAGGTTATGGGGATCAGCCATGATCTGATTGAGCCTGCTCCAGCATTCAATGGGCCATATGGCCTACTCTTGCTCCTATTTCTTATGTTCTTAACTATAAGATTACTAATTAACCCTGTCTTGTTACACACTATTAGATCCAAAATAGTTCCATAGGCATGTTTTCTATATCCCAATTTTCTTGCCTCCTTGCCTGAATAGCTGATTCATGTTGGGGTATAATTCCATGGATACCAGCAGAAATTCGGCACCTTATAACTCTTGGTTGGCTATAGAGAATTAGTGTTGGCAGGCTATTCAGTCAGAGGCTTGTCACAAATCCTACCCTCATCCAACATCCATTCACATTTTCTGGCAGATAGTACTGGATGGTGATGAGTAGGATTCCTGGCTTAATTTTGCTTCCAGTTCCTCCCTGTCCAACAGCACGGAGATGTTGAGGCCAGTTGCAGTGCCCCAAATTATGTGAATCTGCACTGACCAAGGACTGAACCTTGTACCTTTTTTGCTCCATGTGGCTTAATACTGCACCAGGGAGTGCTATTTTTTTTCCAGAGCCATCTGAAGCAGATTTGAAGCTTTTGACATTGGTCTGTTGTCTCTCAAGTTTTCCAAATGGTACCTTGTCCAGATCACTATCAAGCAAGCACTCCTGGAAGAGGACAGGATATGACTTGGCTGTGAAGTCACCTGAAATCAAATAGCCTAATGTAGCAGTTCATGTTTACTGTCCAGGCTAACTTAGGCTAGTGTGTAGGGAAGAAACTTGGAGTGGGAAAGAAAGAAGTGATCAACTCGCTCAATCTTTTAAATTGTAACATGATTTACTAAGTAAACAGTGTATTCCTCCTTTGGTAAACACAAATTGGTCATCACTCATCAAAAATGAGAAGTTCACATAATAGAATGAGTCATCCTTTCTTAAAGCAATAGATGCTCTGAGGATTCCCACTCGCCTCAGATCAACTAACTAAACACTGAGCAGGAATTGAACCAATTAGTCTGGATTCAAATAACTGCATGACATAAGGAGAATATTGAAGAATGAGAGCTACTTTGACTTAGAATCACTAATGTAGAAATATACACAATTAACATGCAAACAGGTCATTTGGTGCAACCGTCTGTTTGTGTTTATCCTCCACATGAGTAATAGCACTGATCCCATGTGCCAGCCTCCTCCTTTCCTTCAACAAACTCTCTAACCTTATAAATGTTAACATAGTCTCTGCTTCAATCACTCTGGTAGTGCATTTCACAGCCTCATAACCCTTTTATTATAAGAGTTTCTGCTGCTCTTTGTTCTAAATCTCTTCCAGTTAATCTTATACCAATGTCACCTCACTCTAGACCCCTTAACCAGTGCAAATGGTCTGTTTCTGTCTACCATGTCCATCCCTTCATTAATTTTAAACACCTCTATCAGATCACCTTATGTCTTTTGTTCTGATGAAAAGAGCTCCAATTTTTCAAGTGTTTCTTAGTATTTGTGTTTCCTAATACCAGGCAGCATTCTTGTAAATCTGTAGCCTCTTTATTGCCTCAAGATTCTTGCTGTAACGTGAAACCTAAAACTACACATAATCCAGCTGCGGCCTTAAAAAGGTTTTGTATCGATTCACCTTGCATCTTGATTTTTATAATTGTAAACAATTTTACAACACCAAGTTATAGTCCAGCAATTTTATTTTAAATTCACAAGCTTTCGGAGGCTTCCTCCTTCCTCAGGTGAACGTTTGTTGGAAATGAAATCCTCGAAATGAAATCGCATTTATAATTCACAGAACAATGCTTGGTGATTACAGACAGTTTTTTCAACTGCCCGTTGCCAAGGCAATCAGTGTGCAGACAGACAGGTGTTACCTGCAAGGTCTCCGAATATACAAATCACCAAAAAAAAACAGAGATAGAGAGGTAGAAACATAGAAAAGACAGCAACTGACCCGTTATATTAAAAACAGATAACATTTGTTCGCTGGTGGGGTAACGTGTAGCGTGACATGAACCCAAGATCCCGGTTGAGGCCGTCCTCATGGGTGCGGAACTTGGCTATCAATTTCTGCTCGACGATTTTGCGTTGCCGTGTCTCTCGAAGGCCGCCTTGGAGTACGCTTACCCGAAGGTCGGTGGCTGAATGTCCTTGACTGCTGAAGTGTTCCCCGACTGGGAGGGAACCCTCCTGTCTGGCGATTGTTGCGCGGTGTCCGTTCATCCGTTGTCGCAGCGTCTGCATGGTCTCGCCAATGTACCATGCTCTGGGGCATCCTTTCCTGCAATGTATGAGGTAGACAACGTTGGCCGAGTCACAGGAGTATGAACCATGCACCTGGTGGGTGGTGTCCTCTCGTGTGATGGTGGTATCTGTGTCGATGATCTGGCATGTCTTGCAGAGGTTACCGTGGCAGGGTTGTGTGGTGTCGTGGACGCTGTTCTCTTGAAAGCTAGGTAATTTGCTGCGAACTATGGTCTGTTTGAGGTTGGGTGGCTGTTTAAAGGCGAGTAGTGGAGGTGTGGGGATGGCCATAGCGAGGTGTTCGTCGTACATTGGTACATTGGCGAGACCATGCAGACACTGCGACAACGGATGAACGGACACCGCGCAACAATCGCCAGACAGGAGGGTTCCCTCCCAGTCGGGGAACACTTCAGCAGTCAAGGACATTCAGCCACCGACCTTCGGGTAAGCGTACTCCAAGGCGGCCTTCGAGACACACGACAACGCAAAATCGTTGAGCAGAAATTGATAGCCAAGTTCCGCACCCATGAGGACGGCCTCAACCGGGATCTTGGGTTCATGTCACGCTACACGTTACCCCACCAGCGAACAAATGTTATCTGTTTTTAATATAACGGGTCAGTTGCTGTCTTTTCTATGTTTCTACCTCTCTATCTCTTTTTTTTGGTGATTTGTATATTCGGAGACCTTGCAGGTAACACCTGTCTGTCTGCACACTGATTGCCTTGGCAACGGGCAGTTGAAAAAACTGTCTGTAATCACCAAGCATTGTTCTGTGAATTATAAATGCGATTTCATTTCGAGGATTTCATTTCCAACAAACGTTCACCTGAGGAAGGAGGAAGCCTCCGAAAGCTTGTGAATTTAAAATAAAATTGCTGGACTATAACTTGGTGTTGTAAAATTGTTTACAATTGTCAACCCCAGTCCATCACCGGCATCTCCACATCTTGATTTTTATAGGCAGCACCACATTACTTAGCTGGTCCTGACTATAGATAGGACTACTGCAACATACTGAAGTCTTTAGGAAGTTGCACATGTTTCAGGTGCTTTCTGAAATTTAAATTAAATGTCCCCTGCCAGTACTGAATTTTATATCACTTTCTGATGAGTATCCAGGATTGAATAGGATGCCACTCAGCAATAATCTGAGTCGCTCATTGACAATCTCACTGCTGATGCCAGCTGATCAGCTCTTTTGCTGATGGTCAGACTCTTAAAATGTTAGGTCTCCATGTTGCTGTAGTGAGGGGATTATAAAGTCTAATGACCCTGAAATTCCTGGGAAGGTCTGGATGTGGATCTGAGATGGAACAGAATTTCTGTGAATGCCCTTATCCCAGGGTCAAGCTGTTTTAAAATAATTTGGGCAGATGTCTCTGCCCAAATCTACATTTCCTAGAACTAAAAATTGCACCACCCATATCATGACTTAAAATAATGTCATAGTGGGAGAGAGAGAATAAAAATGAGATACTGACTTGTGTGAAAGCTTCATTCTGGAATAAATGCTTGTACGATAGCCAAAATGAACTTCAGGTACCTGCCCCTGTGGGGCAGTGGATGAACTTTGCTGCAGCATCATTGCAACTGATCTTTGAACTTTTAAACTCCTACTCCACTCTCTCAGCTCTGGTAATAGTGGATGCCAAGGACTCCTAAAATCTCTGGCATTCGGTGTTGCTAAGGGCATAAATGAAGGAAAATGTTTCCTATTGAAAACCACCCTCTCTGGCCCATTAACTTTGGAGTCAATATCTCCCCTTGGATAGTGTTTTTAAAACTGTTTCTTGAGTAGTTAATCAAAGAAATAAGCTTATTTTATGTTTAATTTATTATGATCTTCCCCTCTAATACCCATGCAGTAGCAGTGCATAATAGTTTGCTTAAATCTAAATCTTGGCAACGTCTGAAGTGTTTTGACTCCGATTATCTGTAACTACTTTACCTCATTGTCACTTTTTTGTTTACCACTGGAGAATGCATACTTGTTGGTAGATTAGTATGTTAACTCTTTTAGTAGAACTTGAAGTTTAAGTGAGGAATATATTTTGAGGTCATAAATCCATTGATAAAGTGAGAGTTTGGAATGTACTAAGATTTTACATTGCTTTCTTGATGCTGAGTTCACACACCTTTTTAAAGTGTTATTTAAAAATACACATCTGCTCTTAAACAACAGCCTAGTAATTATTAATCAATAAAATGGCAAGTTTTATATTTAATCTTTAGTACTGAAATGTGAGTGGTGGATTACTGTAATCAGACACTAAACAGTGACTTTTTGTACTTGTAAATGTTGATTTCAATGCTAATATTTATAGCCTACATTTTCTAGAACTAAAAAGTGCACCATTCAAATCATGACTTACAATAATGCCATTGTGGGAGAGAGAATAAGAGTGTGATACTGACTTGTGTGAAAGTATTTATTCTGGAATGAAGCTTGTACGACAGCCAAAATGAACTTTTTGGAGGCTCTTGCTCTCTTATAGTGAATTAGTAGCTTTGCTCCTTTCTTGGAATTAATTAACTTGAGATGAGGATGCTTTGAAAATGCTACAAGGTACAAATAGTTAGTTTGATAAACTAAGGTGTCTCACAAGATTTGAGGGCTTGCTCATTTAAGGGCTGAAGCATCTCATAGTTTCTATGTCTTCTGCTTTTGTGGGTGTTTGAAAGTGATTTTTTTTCACAACCTGTAGAATTTGATTGTTTGGGGTTGATTGTTCATGTGTAGTTACTGACTAGTAATGCAAAAATATACACCTGAATTTTGACTAGAATAAAAGACTGCTCAGTTTTTTTAAAAGTTGGAATTTTCTTTTTATGCTTGGTGGTTTAACGTTGAGATGCACATTAGCTAAAATTAGGGATGATTAAGTATTGAGCTCCAAAATGAATGTTATAAAGAGACCAAACGGGGCACAGCCATCCAGCAAGAACAACTATTTCCCACAACTGCTAAAGATTGGAGTGTTGCTTCATCACATTACAAGCCATTCCCAAACCCTACCAGATTAGAAATAGTTTTTTGAAAAGCATATGATCTCTGTCATGGATTACAATATCCAACAATATGATTGAGCTGTCTGATTAAATGATGTGTTTTTTAACTGCCTTTGTAGCTTCAAAGATGCAGTTGCTTAGCCAAAAGTCACATAATGGTTTCAAGAGAAATGGATTAAATGGTGACATGCATGCAATGACTTTCTCACTCAGTGAATGAATACATTGATCTGTCAGAATGTAAAATTTGGTTTAGTTCTGTTTTACATGAAATAATATGCATGAAAAGAATGTCCTTTTTTGAATTAAGTTAATAGCTAATCATTTTTGAGCTTAAATTGAAAGAACTTTTTGACACCAATTAATCTCACTCAATCTTATTCAAGAATAATAGTCTCTTAATGGAACACTTATTAACATACGTCAGACTAGTCTGCCAGCTAACCTTTGGAAAATACGCACAACCATGACCTACAGTTTCACATTTAACATTACTGGGAGATTGAACATCCACATTCAGCTCCATTATGACACCAGTAGTATAATGGTTCCTACAAACGCCTTAACCCATTTACTTCTCCGACAATCACCTGGCTAAGCCCACAAGTGCTGAATGTCGATGTGCTGTTCAGCTTCCTCCTAAATATCACATCTGTCACCAAAATTGTTTATTTTTAACCTCTAATATTGCTTGCCTCTGCCCCTACCTTTACTGACATAAGGCTCTTTCTCCAACACTGTCCTTTACTGCCTCGCATCTAGAATCTCCACAAACGACAACATCCAAAATGCCTACAATCATTATCCTCTCCAATAGCAAGCCTGGCCCTTTCGTTACCAAGTTGCACTGCCATGCTGTACCCCATCCAACTGACTTTAAAATCAGTGACCTTGACTTCAAATTCCTACATGGCCTCACCCCACCCTGTCTTGTGATTTCCTCCAGTCTTGTATCCATGCTGCACTTTGATTCCAGCCTACTCTTATTTTCTGCTCCATCAATGGTCACTCATTCAGCTGCTATGCCCCCGTACACATTCTTTGTGCCTTTTGCATTGTCACTTCCCTGCTTTCTAAGGCCTACTTAAGACCCTTCTCTTCAACTGTGCTTTGAACCCCTACTTTCTTTCCCATTTTGGCAAAGAGCTATACATTTGGTCTGAATGAAAAATGTCAGGAACTGATCGTTTTAGGAGATATTCTTTTACCATAAGTTAAATTGGTGAGTAAATGTTTAGTCTGTTACTCACGCATACAGACCTGAAAGACAAAAGGGAGCAGAGAAAGTGTGCCTCCACGTCAGACAACACTGTATAAACAATTTGCAATCAGTTTTAGCAGAAGAGTACCAATACATAAACCCAACAGCCTGCAATTTCTCTGCAAGAAATGAGGAAAATTCCTAAAATCTTGCCACAGTCTTCCAATATACAAATTGCAAAGTATACCTGAAATTCCCCGTGCCCCACTGCACTTTGTGTAGATACATATTGTAGACCTACATTCAGGCAGCTTTGAATTGTCAGGTTTTTTTGAGCTTTTTTGTTTTCTAGGGTGGTATGTATGACTTTTTTGATGTTGCTTTCTCAGTTGACAGGAACTGGAAATAGGGATATGAAGAACTGCTTTCCTATAGCAACATTGGGTCAATTATGAATACATCAATGAAGAAACCTTTTCAAAAATCATGGACTGAATTGTTGTGCAATTACTTTATTGGCTTGGTCAATGAATGAGTTTTCATCTGCGATTTGCTATGATGGTACTAACCAGAAACCTCAATCTTCAAATCTATTTCTCCAGCTGAATATCAGGAAGACCAAGCCTGCAATCATTGGCCCCTGCCACAAGCTCTGCTTCCTTGCCGTTGACTCATTTCTCTCCTCCCTTCCCCCCCCCCCCCCCACCACCGCCGCTGCCTTGAGCTAAACTAGATTGTTCACAACCTCTGTGTCCTGGTGGGTCCTGAGCTGAGTTTTTGACCCTTCATCCTCTCCATTAACAAAAACTGCCAACATCTGCCTCTACCTGAGCCCAACTGCCATTGAAACCTTCATGCCTGCCTTCATCACCTCCAACTCAATTATTAAGGTGCTGTCTTGTCCCTGACTCCTATCATTTAATGTCCATAATTCCAGCTTATTCAATACCTGTACCCTACTCACCCATCACCCCTGTCCTTGTTGACTTGCGTTAGCTCCTAGTTCCCCAACACCTCAAACTTAAAATTGTTGTCTTTGTCTTTAAATTCTCGCTGTCTGACCCCATCCCTGTAACATCATACAACTTTTTCAACCCCCCCCCCCCACTCTGGTCTCTTGTGCATCAGTCATCCCCTTGCCCCCCATTGGCAGCTGTGCCTTGAGCCACATAGGTCTACTCTACTGGAATTCCTTTCCTAAACCCTCCCCCTCCCCCTCCAAAACCTACCTTCAACCAAGCTTTTGATCTCCTCTCCTAATTTCTTCTCCTTTTAGCTCTGGTACTATAATTCCTCATGCCTCTGAAGTGCTTTGGGATGTTTTTCTGCATTAAAGGAACTATACAAATGCAAGTAGTTGTAATGGGAGAAGCTTTTGTTTTAGAAGAATAAAATTATTAAGTCTTTGGAAAATGAAAGCTAGGATTTCCTGCTGTATATGGCCAAAATAATTAACTGAAGAAGGTAGCTGTAAACAGATGGCCCAATGTCAGGGAGTGTATAAACATTGTGCAATTGAAATGTGGAGACCTTGAATCGCTAGAGCCTAACAAAATGTTGTCCTACTTAATTTGGAGTTGAAAATGTAACTGAGAAGATGTTGGTGTTTTTAGCCATATTAGTTCACCTACCATTTTTCTACCTATTTAGGACTGATTTTTTTTTTAAAGTACAATCCTTACTAAAAGCAGAGATCAGTGGTAGTCTAATGTGCTTTGTTGTGGAGTGATAGGATATGGGTTTGCATCTGTGATTGCCCAAAGTCCCTGATTGCAGCCACACTATCTACAAGAGGCTGTAAGGAAGATAGAATCCTCACATGTTGGGAAGGAAAATTTGAAGTGCCATAGGCCACTTTTGTCTATTTAAAGCAGCTTGTTGGAGAACAGCAGAAGTTGAGGTCTGGGTTTGGTACCAAACTCTTGGCTGGTAAATGATGCACGGTATGAGGAAACTTAAAAGCATGGTGAGAAGGAAGGTGTTATTGCCTCCATTCAGCACTGATGCTTTTCTGGAAGTATCAAATCAACTTTACAAAGATTGGGTATTCTAGCCACTTGTGCCTCAACCGCCACCTGGACTGTCGTAGAATTTGTATGGTCTTCTATGGTAGACATTTTTTTTAAAAAAGAAAGTAATTTTATATTCGCAAGATTGATTATTGAATTTTCTGACTGTTTGCTTTTAATCAACCATGATTAAGGTAAGATTTGTTAAATGTGTAATCTCTAATTGCTGGGATGTGGTGTAGCAAGACTGCAATAGTAATTAATGCCTTAGTTGTGATTTTTTTTAAACTGAATACTATTCCTAATGGCCACTCTTTTTTAATTGCAGGATTTTGTCTATCATTTTGTTGCCTTTGTGTTTTATTTTGGAGCATCACTCCTTGAAGCTGCAACAACAGCTGGAGCTGTAAAACCTGGATCCCACAATGCAACTGTGGTAGATACTTTGACATTTGTAACTGCTCTAAATGAAAGGCAGTACAATATAAATGTTGCTGCTACGGTAAGTTTTTTTTTTCACTTGTACAGTTTAAACCAATAAAAGGTGAATTTTCAGAAGTGATCTAATTAGAAATGGCAGTTTTGTGTGCAATATCTAAATCCAATGTTGCTCATGGGTAGTTTGGAGCACATCTAATTTAGCCACTCTGGTACAGCTGTGCTTAACCTGGAGGTCCCTTTAAAGTCACTGCTTAAGTTTGCCTGTGAGGTGATCTAAGTACACAATTGTAGCTGTTTGGAAATCCCTGCGGTCTATTTACTGCTCCTGGTCAGAAGGACCCAGCATGAAATATTTCTCTTAACAGTTTTGTATCTGAAACTCGTATATATTTGAGAACTAAAGATGAATTCTCCTTCAGATACCATTCGCCAAAATAATTGGGATAATACTTGATTTTTTTCAAGTAGATCTGTTTTTGACTGCTCTCTCTTTTAGTAAAACTCAAGTGCTTGATGCTGTACTCTCCTGTAATTTACTTGCATGCAATTTCTTAAATGTTCAAGGAAGTAGCACTCCAACAGACAAAAATATTTTTGTTTTCCCCAAAATAATTAAGAAAAATGTCCCAAGAAATCTGAACTAAGACACACCATGAGGGGCAGCTTGGCATTTGGCCTCCATTCCACTTCTAATGTAAAAAATATTATTTTGGTCTTTGCTCAAAGAATTTAAAAGTATTTGGGACCAAGTCTAGATATGCAACATTTTATTTTTGTGAAATAAGTTTCCCCAATATGTTAAACTTGGAGATTAAACAGGTCCAAACATGGACAGAAAAGTTAAATTCCCGAGGTGAGAGTGACCGCCCTTGACATCAAGGCAGCATTTGACAGACTCTGGTATTAAGGAGCCCTAGTAAAATTGAAGTCCATGGGAATCAGGGAAAACTCTCCAGTGGCTGGAGTCATACCTAGCACAAAGGAAGATGGTAGTGGTTGTTGGAGGCCAATCATCTCAGCCCCAGGGCATTGCTGCAGGAGTTCCTCAGGCCCAACCATCTTCGGCTGCTTCATCAATGACCTTCCCTCCATCATAATGTCAGAAATGGGGATGGTTGCTGATGATTGCACAGTGTTCAGTTCCATTCGCAGCCCCTCAAATAATAAAGCAGTCTGTGCCCGCGTGCAGCTGGATCTGGACAACATCCAGGCTTGGGCTGATAAATGGCAAGTAACATTTGTGCCAGGCAATGACCATCTCCAACAAGAGAATCTAATCACCTCCCCTTGACATTCAACGGCATTACCATCGCCGAATCCCCCACCAACAGTCTGGGAGTCACCATTGACCAGAAACTTAACTGGACCAGCCACATAAATACTGTGGCTACGAGAGCAGGTCAGAGGCTGGGTATTCTGCGGCGAGCGACTCACCACCTGACTCCCCAAAGCCTTTCCACCGTCTACAAGGCACAAGTCTGGAGTGTGATGGAATACTCTCCACTTGCCTGGATGAGTGCAGCTCCAACAACACTCGAGAAGCTCGACCCCGTCCAGGACAATGCAGCCCGCTTGATTGGCACCCCATCCACCACCCTAAACGTTCACTTCCTCCACCGGCGCACAGTGGCTGCAGTGTGTACCATCCACAGGATGCACTGCAGCAACTTGCCAAGGCTTCTTTGACAGCACTGCTCAAACCTGTGACCTCTACCATCAAAAGAACAAGGGCAGCAGGCACATGGGAACACCACCACCTGCATCTTCCCCTCCAATCACACACCATCTCGACTTGGAAATATATCGCCGTTCCTTCATTGTCGTTGGGTCAAAATTCTGGAACTCCCTACCTAACAGCACTGTGGGAGAAACTTCACCACATGGACTGCAGTGGTTCAAGAAGGCGGCTCATCATCACCTTCTCGAGGGCAATTAGGGATGGGCAATAAATGCTGGCCTTGCCGGTGATGCCCACATCCCGTGAATGAATTTTTTTTAAAAAGGTAGCAAGCACATGGCCTCTAAGGAATGAAAACATATTGCAAATTCAGTGTGATCCAAGTTTGCTCAACTACAGTGGGTATAGGTAGGTGTTAAGAATTTGGATCTTCTGCTAGCATCTACTTGGATTCAGTAGTGTCAGTCACTCTTAAGTTGACTCCCACTTTCCTATATCTGGTAGTGTGATAACAGGACCTGGCTATGTAACTACAAAAGAATGCCTCTGAATAAGCTGTGGGCTGTGTGCGCCTTTGTGAAGGGAGAGGGGGATTTGAGCAGGATGGGAATGGGATCTAAATGAAAATGTGGAAGGTCTGAAGGCCTGTCAATAGTGAGTAAGAATTAGTTTTGTGATTAATATTGCAAGTCATCGTTTTCTCATTTGATGTTCAGGTAACTTATGAAAGTGATAGTCGAGTTGGTCTGAATATAAACAAACTAAATGTCACTTATTTTGATTTTCTATCAAATGTGCAATAAAGTTCTAAAATTGATCAGACTACATAACTGACAACCCTCCACCCACCCCCAGAGATGGATAGCTTGAAACAGGTGAGGAGGATGTGGAAAACCAGGGCACTGAGTTTGAGACATTCTGGTGTTGAGCTCCAATCTCCTGCCTCTTGTCATTATACTGCTCTCTGTTTCAGTTGGGTAGGTAGGGATGTCATGGGAAACTCATCCACTTTTGCCTTTCCCCTTGCTCAGAGCATAATGGGTTTGGCTCTGTCCTCTCCTGCTCCTAGTTTTAGTGGCAATGCAAGGCCTATATTTTTCTTTCGTTCCTCACATGGGCCGTGTGCACCCCCCCCCCCCCCCCAGTTTACTCCAGACTTTCTGCTGTCTCTGCCTGGTTCCAAGGTGGATCTCCAAGTTGTTGGATCCCTGAGCTGGTGGCAGAGGAAGAATGGAGGTCAGAGCAAGATGGGTCCAGTACTAGCTACTCTAAGCAACTACTGGGCAAGTTCCAGCAACTTCTCAATAGCAGGTAAACAGCATGTTGGTATAACATTCAATGTCTCATTAATATAGAAATGACTTGTTTTGTCAGTCAGGTTTGAAGGTGTTGCTGTGATATTACTGCTTCTAGAGGTGTTTGTCTAACAGGACAAGAAGGCTGGTCTGAAGGACTCTCTGAATTTCCAGTCTCCATGCCAGGTCCAAGGAGATTGGTGGATTCAGATTTCCTGTGTATCAGACAGCTGTCTCGTCAATTGCTGCAACTCCCCCAGGCATGTGAAATTTGAAACTGCTGATAACTCCCTCTCCAAGGATGTGCATTGCACTTTAGTCCTGCTTTGCATCAGTTAGTATGTTCAGATCCAGCTTGTATCGGGGCCAGCAAGTTTTTCACATTAATGAAATTGGGCAACTGCTGAAAAATTTATCACTAACTGCAAGTGGAACAGAATCTGGTGGGTAAAAAGTAACAATTGAGAAATACATGTCACAATTTCAGAATTTGGGACCAGGCAGATTGTCTCTACTTTTGTGGGGCAGGGCTCTCAAGCTTTTAACTTTTTTTCAATAACTGTAACTTCTTGCTTTTTAATGGTTTAAAACCATCGTTTAAGTGGTATACTCATATAAAGGTATTGCTTGCATGTTTGAGTGTGCATCACCCAATCTGTTTCATAGTACTGTAATTACTGTCATCAGTATGTCCTTAAGAGGATTTCAGTAAAAAGCAGCCTTTGACAAATGAGGTTGTTCTTGCTAGGCCTGTCATGAATAGTTTAAAATGTTTTTGAAATCCTTCGACCTGTTGTTCTAACCTTGAATATCTGACTTATTCTCTGTTGCAGAAAAAAATTGTTTTGTTATGGTGAACTGTCATTGTAGCTTTTTCTGAACTTTTTTGATATGTAGTTATTAAAGTTACAAAGCACAAAAAAGCAGAAAAATAGTATAAGCATTTAATGTACATAATTGATTTAGATATAGGGCTAGATGCAGTGGTGGTCAAATTTGCAGATGATAAAATAGGCATAGTAAATAATTCTGAGGACCAAAGGAAGCTGTAAGTGGGTATTGATGGTGGAATGGGCAAAAAAAATGTCAGATGGAATTGAAGATCAGTAAATGTGAGGTAGTACATTTTGGTTGAAAATATTTATTTTGGGGGAAAGCTGGGTAACATGGAAGAGCAGAAGGATTTGGGGATTCAAGTTCACAAGATATTAAAAGCAGCATCTCCAGTGTATAAGATCATTAAAAAGCTAACTGAATACTTGGTTTTATAGCAAGAGGTATGGAATATAAAAGTCGAGATGTAATGGTGAAAACCTTCACAGTTGGAGTACTGCATGTAGTTTTGGGGTCCACACTATATGAAGGATACTCGGGCAATAATGGAACAATGCAGATTCGCAAGAATGCTGCCTGGTATGAGGACGTACAAATACGAAGGAAGATTTCAAAAATTGAGGCTGTTTTTAGAACAAAGGAGATTAGATAAGTGTTTAAAAGTAGGAAGGAATGGAACAGAGTAAGCAGAAACAGACAATTTCTAGTAATCGAGGGCTCTAGAACAAGAGTACATAGATACAAGATTAAATGCAAGAGATTTAGGAAGAAACTCTGATGGTTGGGAGGCTGTGGATTGCTCTACCAGAGTTGGTGAAAGAGTATCAACGTTTAAGAATCTGTTATATAGGTTGAAGAGGAATGGAATAAGATGGGAACTGGGTGGAGTGGGGATGGTGTACGTGCGATTAGGACTACTGCTTGTGATAAACACAAACTGGGCCAAAAGGTTTGTTTCCGTGTTGTGATTTCTATGCATTTTAGAAACTGAGAAACTACAGTCCAAAATTATTATACAGATAGAAACAAAACAGAACCCCAAATTAAAAATGGCCAACTGTGAATTGTTTTTCTTAATTTTGACTGAGACTGATTTTCTACCACTGTTTTATTTCAGATATTTTCTTTTGTCGTTACTCTGTGTTACGCCTGCAGTTTGGGTCTTGCTTTGAGAAGATGGAAGCTGTAAATTGCAGCATATGAACTGTTTGGAAAGGTGTAGATGGCTGGATTCATTATCATTGGCACAAAACTTTTTCAAGCACCAAAGGAAGACACTTCCAAAGAGGAGGATAGTCCTTCCATATGCCAATTCTGTTTTATACTGAAGTGTTTATGCAGCAGTGATGGCTTTTGTTTATAAATTAATAACTGCATTTTTTGTGATTTTGTTTTCAGTTCTAAAGCTTATGTGAAAGAGAAAAATTAAATAGTTTCTACTTTCGGAACGTTAGGTGCCTAGTGTGTTGTCCAAACATGTTTTTATAGCTTTCACTGAAACAAAATATTCCAATACCAGTAACAACAGGAGTTCATTTACTGTAAACTTGAATTCAGGAAAATAAAAGGATCCAAATAGATTGGATGAAATCAGTCAGACTTTATATCTATTGTCCATAATTTAGTTGTGAACACTCCCCCTTCCTCCCTTAAAAGTAAATCATTTTCATTTGTGTGCATAGCATTTCCCTATGACTGTAACTAAATTATGACTGTCAGTGATTTATAAATAAACATTTTTCCAATTTTGCATATTTTGCTTAACCATTTATTTACATTTTTCATAACTATTTGTTCTGAATATTGTTAGTATGCAGTAATTTTTATTCAACAGTTGAATCTTGAGTACAGAAAGTAATTTTTTGTAAAACAACAAATGGAAAAATATTCAAATTATATTTTCATTGACACAATTGTTCTGTAGTTCTTGAAATGTCAAGAACTTTTTTTTACTGAATGCTTGTTTCAAGAAGGGCCTCGTGTATTGGACATAGTGGATTAAAATGAAAGTTTTGCCAAGTCAGATCTGTGACTCAACAGTCGGCAAATTGATATGTTAAGAACCTAGTAATAAAGCTTTGAGTTTATTTTTAAGATGGTCATGAACTGCTTCATACTATTAAACAACCACAGTGTTTTTACTGAAAAATCCTGACACTTAGTACAAGCGGGTTGATGCACGATTATGTTGCAAGTTAGTTTCCTTTAAATTTGTGTAACAGATTAGAGCTGGGGCCAGAGGCTATGGAAATAACTTTACGAACCTCTCCCATCGGCATTGTGAACCAGAACCAGTGTCCATGATTTTCATGACCTATGCCTTAATTTCTGATTGGTGCTTCCAGGATTTAAGACTAACCACCGGCAGCGCAGGTGAGTAAAATTGCCCCCCCCCTCCACTTTAGACGTGGGTGAGTAAAATTGCCCCCCCCCCACTTAGACGCGGGTACCACTACATAATAGCAACAGTCTGGGAATAAAATCAAACTTCCTGATCGATTTACCCCAGAGTTCTCAATTTAGGTTCTTATCTGACCTAATAACCTTTTTGTTTTCAGACTGCAGCCCCTTGTTGCACCAGGAAAATAGGTATGGTATTGTCACAGAGGTCTATTTATTCACAACCATTTCTGACCAAATATTAACTTGTTACCAAGTAACTTGAAACTTGGCTAAACTTGCTTTGCTGAATATCTCTCAGCTGACTTTAATGGAGGTGAATGGAAACTGACCATCTGCCCCATACAAGGTGCCCATCACTCAATGTGCTTTCTTAATTTCTAATGGTTTACACAATGGTTTTCTTAATTCTGATTTTTCTATTGTTTTCCTTATCTCAGATATTGAAAAACTTGT
Organism: Heptranchias perlo; assembly: GCF_035084215.1. NCBI lineage: Eukaryota > Metazoa > Chordata > Chondrichthyes > Hexanchiformes > Hexanchidae > Heptranchias > Heptranchias perlo. Next base: position 94,790,225 of record NC_090327.1, read on the forward strand.
GCTGAATAACTATAGTAATCCACAAATAAAACTTTTTTCTATTGATGTTTCTGGATATTTTCTTGATCACTGACTTTTTGACATGATTATCAAAAGTAATCTGTTTTGCAGGGTGCCAATTTTTTTTAACATACATTCTGGCTGTTGGTGAATTAATTTGTACATGTTTGTTTAGGGATCACAAAACCGATCAGTATGTTCACAACTTGATTTCAATCCCACAGCTCACCAGTTGGAGCAATTGAGAAATTACTTTAATGCCTCCTCAACAAAAAAAAAGAAACTTGTAACAATTCTAACATCACAATGCATTTTAAACTTCAATGGACATTAGCTAAACACTAACTGAAGCAGGGTTATTCACCATATTGCATGCAACCACCAAAGCTGCTTTATTGTAAATGACAATTGCTTTAAATTACATGTAACCTTTTTTTATATGTATCAATGTGGCCATTTTAAAAAGTTTGGAACTTTGCCATAAGTGAGGCAAGGATTTTTTTTTAATTGGGATGTTCTCCTATGTGTTTATTCATTAAAAACAGACACATTATAAACTGTCAGCCTTTAACTTTATTGCCCAGATCACTGTTCAGATGACATTATCCACCTGGAGTTGTTTCTATTCTAGCCATTACTGGTACAATTTAAAGATGATTTAATATAATTAAAATTCCAATGCCCCAATTTACTTATCAATAACAGTGTTATACTAAAATCATTCCCAGGTGCCTGTGGTGTTTTGGCCTGCTGCAGCTAATATACTAGAAGATTTATTTGAAAGATACTAAATTCATCTTGGGTGGTAATGCCAAACAGATGATAGTGAATTGACAACATGTTTAGCACTTTGCACTCTGCCTGATTTTCTTTTGCATTGTGTTACCATCCAAGATAAATTTAATCCCTTTTTTAAAAAAACTAAATTTGCTTTGCCATTGAGCAACTTTATGCTTTTGTGCAGATTAGAAGAGCTAATGCTGCCTCTGTATGGGGCTGTGATGGACTGGGGTGGACAAATGTAAGGAATCTTACAACACCAGGTTATAGTCCAACAGTACAATGTTGCTGTTGTCATAGATGAAACTTAATTTAAAATTCTGCTCATTAACCATCAAGCCCATACTGCTGTATTCTATTGTCACCATGCAGTGCATGGTTATTTTGGTATGTGCAATATGATCAAGGCTGATCTATTTCAGGTTATAGTCCAACAGTTTGGACTATAACCTGGTGTTGTAAGATTCCTTACATTTATGGGGCTAGACCTTGTTCTGTGACCAAACTCTATAGTCAGTTGTTAAAATATTATGCTTGACTTTGTTTTGAATACCAAATACTAACATTGAGCATTTCTGGTTAACTGTGAGAGTTAAAATCCCTTCACTCTGTCCAACAATATAATTCAGCCCTGGCTTCAGAGCATGCTGTATGGGACCATCATGACAATGGTTACTGTGGGCAAATGAAAATAAATTGTGGTTAAGTGAAATTCCCAATTTAGTACTGTGGCCCATGCCTATTGGAGACTGGATTGTGACAGGAATAATTTATTTCGCCTAGACTCCTTTAGTGGAGACTTTTAGCCCTCCAGCTTGAGTTGAAATTGACCCACCAGTATGAAACTGGTCAACGTGAAGCTGTTGGCAATGAATGCAAGAAGTGACAATTTTAATCCCTGTGTGACATCAAGAAATAATTTGTCATAGACAAGAATGCTTTATTGTTACACCCTCAAAGTTAGCTAATTAACCCTGTCTGAATTATCATGGGTGACTGAAAAACCCTCCCAGCACTAATGCGTTTTAAGGAACTGTAGCAGTAAAAATTAAAACAATGTCCAGAATGTTTACAAGATCTTGTACATAAAACAAAAATGGAGGTCGGGGAGAAGGCAGAATATCATCTCAATAACTTGGGATGAAGAATGCTCTTAAGAACATTGCAGTTCCTGGGAAATACTATATGCCGTTGGTGGGATTGGGAACGTTCCTAAGTCCTCAGTTTAAAACCCTCCAGGTTCATGTGCAGGCAGCTCATTGTCAGCAGCAAATCTCAGGTACAGTGTTGTGCCTCATCAAAGCGGTGAGTAACTGAAGGGAGAAAAAAAACTGCAAATGCTGGAAATCCAAAGTAAAACAAAAAATGAGAATATACAGCAAGTCTGTCAGCATCTGTAGAGGAAAAGCAGGTTTAATATTTCAGATGTAGAACCTTCATCAGAACTGGAAACTGGAAGATAAATTAGCTCTATGGCAGGTCTTGATAGCTGCTGTTGATGACAGTGCTACCCCCATCTAAGGAGATAAATGCCCTAAGCTGAATTCTGCAGCAGGTATGTAACATGAAAATTGCTGTTATGATGTGACCCTTCCCAAGCCTCCACTGAACTTGATCTAGTTTGGTGTCTTATCGCTACTGAACAGTTGCTGATCCTGAGTGCTATATGAAAATAGGTAGATAATTTGAATTAAACTTTTGGAATTAATTTCAGCAATTAAAAATGGTTTTTAATTCATTTATTAGTGACCTGGAATGTAACACATAGCTTATGTGCATATTTTTGCAATGCACTGCTTGTTTGCAATGATTAGGTTACTGCTTGAATTCCTTTTTTTTTGCCCTTTCCAGTGACTTCTTACATTCACCCAAAGTTATTTTTCAACACAATGTTGCTGTTGTCATAGATGAAACTTAATTTAAAATTCTGCTCATTAACCATCAAGCCCATACTGCTGTATTCTATTGTCACCATGCAGTGCATGGTTATTTTGGTATGTGCAATATGATCAAGGCTGATCTATTTCACAGAAAGAACCACAATATATTTGGTACTTGTTATGGGTTTGCATGCTTTAATGACTTCCACCTTTGTTATTGTAAGGTTAAAATGACTTCTGAATTGCAAGAGTACCCATCTGGAATCTTACTGTAACAAATGCCTCTGCCTGAGGTTTGACAGAAAAATATAGTCTTCCTTAAAATTACATCAGAGGAACCATCACATATGAGAAGATTTCAAAGAATCTTTTCATGGGACACTAACTCCAGGACTGGGACAGGAAGGAGCTGTACCATTGGGACCAGTATCCTAGCGGGAAGGATAAATAGGACTTTAAACTAGTAAGTCGGGGTGGGAGGGATCTGCTAAAGATAACATAAGTCTGAAGAAAAGAGAAATAGGAAATGAGTAAAGATCAGACCAAGGTAAAGAATATGAGTAACAAACGGTCAGGGAACAAATTCAGTTATAGAACATAAGTACAAAAATACTTAGAGAGGAGCAATTATTAAAAACAAATTAAATTGCCTGTACAATGTGCACAGCATCTAAAACAAAATGGGAACTGGAGGCAATAATTTGTAGCAAAGAGCCAGATGTGGTAGGGATAACTGAAACATAGCTACAAAAGGAACAGGACTGGCAATTAAATATTGCAGGATATAATGTATTTAGAAAGGATTGGGAAAGAAGGGGGGAGGGGGGTAGCTGTACTAATTAGAGACAACATAATGGCAATAGAACAAAGGAATATAAGTAACATTAAGATAGAAACAGAATCCATATGGCTTGAAACAAAGGATAAGAAGGGATTGATCATGTTAATAGATATATTGTACAGACCACCTAATAGGGGAAGTGAAGGATGAAATATGTAGACAAATCTATGAAATGAGTAAAAAGCATCAAATAATAATCATGGGAGGTTTCAACTACCCCCAAATAAACTGGCAAGAGGTAGGGAAAGGGGAAAAGGGAATGGAGTTCTCAGTGTGTACAGGCCTCCTTTCTTACCCAGTATGAGAGAAGCCCAACAAGGAAGGAATCTCTGCTGGATCCAGTAATGGGAAATGAACCAGCGCAGATAGAAGTAAGCATAGGGGAACATCTAGACAATAGTGATCATAACATAAGGTTTAAAATAATGATTGAGAAAGACAGAAGTAAGACAAAGACCAAAGTAATAGATTGGAAAAATGCTAATTTTGAGACAATGAGAATAGAACTAGGGAAGGTAAACTGGAAAAAATAATGACCAACTGCCTGCTGATTACCACGTATGGCCCTCCCTCAGCGAATGAATCAGTCCTCCTCCATGTTGAACACCACTTGGAGGAAGCTCTGAGGGGAGCAAGGGCACAGAATGTACTCTGGGTGAGGGAATTCAATGTCCATCACCAAGAGTGGTTCGGTAGCACCACTACTGACCGAGCTGGCCGAGTCCTGAAGGATGTAGCTGCCAGACTGGGCCTGTGGTAGGTGGTGAGCGAACCAACACAAGGAAAAAACCTACTTGACCTCATCCTCACCAATCTACCTGTCGCAGGTACATCTGTCCATGACTGTATTGGTAGGATGATCACTGCACAACCCCTGTGAAGATGAAGTCCTGTCTTCACACTGAGGACACCATTTAACGTGTTGTATAGCACTACCACTAGGCTAAATGTGATAGATTCAGAACGGAACTAGCAGCTCAAAACTGGGCATCCATGAGGCGCTGTGGGCTATCAGCAGCAGCAGAATTGTATTCCAGCACAATCTGTAACCTCATGGCCCGGCATATCCCTCACTCTACCATTACCAACAAGCCAGGGGATCAACCCTGGTTCAATGAGGAGTGTAGAAGAGCATGCCAGGAGCAGCACCAGGCGTACCTAAAAATGAGGTGCCAACTTGGTGAAGCTACAATTCAGGACTACATGCATGCTAAACAGCAGAAGCAATGTGCTATAGACAGAGCTAAGCGATTCTACAACCAATGGATCAGATCAAAGCTCTGCAGTCCTGCCACATCCAGTCGTGAATGGTAGTGGACAATTAAACAACTAACGGGAGGAGGAGGCTCTGTAAACATCCCCATCCTCAATGATGGCGGAGTCCAGCACGTGAGTGCATAAGACAAGGCGGAAGCGTTTGCAACCATCTTCAGCCAGAGGTGCCTAGTGGATGATCCGTCTCGGCCTCCTCCCAACATCCCCTTCATCACAGAAGCCAGTCTTCAGCCAATTCAATTCACTCCACATGGTATCAAGAAACGGCTAAGTACACTGGATACAGCAAAGGCTATGGGCCCCAACAACATCCCGGCTGTAGTGCTGAAGACTTGTATTCCAGAACTAGCAAAACTAGGACCACTCAGCTCCAGACCTCATTACAGCCTTGGTCCAAACATGGACAAAAGAGCTGGATTCCAGAAGTGAGGTGAGAGTGACTGCCCTTGACATCAAGGCAGCATTTGACCAAGTGTGGCACAAAGGAGCCCCAGTAAAACTGAAGTCAATGGGAATCGAGGAAAACTCTCCATGGCTGGAGTCATACCTAGCACAAAGGAAGATGGTAGTGGTTGTTGGAGGCCAATCATCTCAGCCCCAGGACATTGCTGCAGGAGTTCCTCAGGGCAGTGCCCCAGGCCCAAACAGCTACTTCATCAGTAACCTTCCCTCCATCATAAGGTCAGAAATGGGGATGTTCACTGATAATTGCACATTGTTCAGTTCCATTCAAAACCCCTCAGATAATGAAGCTGTCCGTGCCCGCATGCAGCTAGACCTGGACAACATCCAGGCTTGGGCTCATAAGTGGCAAGTAACATTCGCGCCAGACAAGTGCCAGGCAATGACCATCTCCAACAAGAGAGAGTCTAACCACTTCCCCTTGACATTCAATGGCATTACCATCGCCGAATCCCCCACCATCAACATCCTGAGCGTCACCATTGATCAGAAACTTAACTGGACCAGCCACATAAATACTATGGCTACAAGAGCAGGTCAGATGCAGGGTATTCTGCAAAGAGTGACTCATCTCCTGACTCCCCAAAGTCTTTCCACCATCTACAGGGCACAAGTCAGGAGTGTGATGGAATACTCTCCACTTGCCTGGATGAGTGCAGCTCCAACAACACTCAAGAAGCTCGACACCATCCAGGACAAAGCAGCCCACTTGATTGGGACCCCATCCACCACCCTAAACATTCACTCCCTTCACCACCGGCGCACCATGGCAGCAGTGTGTACCATCCACAGGATGCACTACAGCAACTCACCAAGGCTTCTTGACAGCACCTCCCAAACCCGCGACCTCTACCACCTAGAAGGACAAGGGCAGCAGGCACATGGGAACAACACCACCTGCATGTTCCCCTCCAAGTCGCACATTCTCCCAATTTAGAAATGTATCAATGTTCCTTCATCGTAGCTGGGTCAAAATCCTGGAACTCCCTACCTAACAGTACTGTGGGAGAACCTTCACCACATGGACTGCAGCGGTTCAAAAGGCAGCTCACCACCACCTTCTCAAGGGCAATTCGGGGTGGGCAATAAATGCTGGCCTTGCCAGCGACGCACATATCCTGTGAATGAATAATAAAAAAAAATGTACTATTCATTTCGATATGTATTATTTACATGTGTTTGTTTTAGATTGGTAGTGAGGAAACCCTGGGTTCTTCCTTGTTCAGAAAGATTCACCATATTGCTATGTTATCATTACCTTTCGGCCTGTGTGCGATATCTTGATTGTCTGCTACATAAATTAAAGTTGTTTATTGATTTGGTGGTATTTTGCCACATTTTTTCATTTTAGCATACTAGTGCTATTATGTGTGCTTAGCAGGTGCAAATGTAACGATGCATGGGAAACATTTCATGGGTGCATTGGCTTATCAGACATGAAATAAGACACCGCCTGCTGAGTGGAAATACCACAATATCCCTGTGCTATATAAGCCTGGTACGCCCCTGATTGAGAGGGTGCAGAGCTAAGAAATAAGTAGCAGTGTAATAATCATGCATATGTTAAACACATCCATTGGAACATATTACTATTAGATGCCATATTGTCTTGTTCCATGATTCCCCTATGTGGCGAGTTCAAACAATAAAGTGTGGGAGAAACAAAAGCAAGTTAGCCACGAGCGAGAGGAAGTTGAGATAGGAATCTAACTATCTCAGACCATCTTTGTGAACTTCCTAGAGGTTGGCTGAAAAGTGGCTTTAGTAAAGATGGAAGAGCAGATCGCCTTCTATTCAACCATGTTTTTACCTCTGCAGTAATTTGTATAAGTAAACCCATTTTTAAATTAAAATGTTAGAAAAACATTACTGTGTAGTCACATGATTAAATAGCACTCTTAAGAGATGATTCCACAACACAGGACACTAATTTTAAAGGGCAGAAAATCACAGGCTGTGCCACCATGATTTCCTGAGATGCAGTCCATTCAGGAGCAGTTCCCTGCTGGGAGCACAGGGTCACAGAATCACTTGTTTAATTTGAATCATGCATATTACCAAATATGTTGCCAACTGACACCTCCAGTAGAGTTTTTCAAATTATTTCTGTGTTTCCAGCAACCACCAGAATCAACTCTATGAAGCATTGATTTTTGTTGAATTCATCGCTGGCTGCACCACCTTGTTATACCATCAATATTATTTTGAGCAATTTAAAGATGTAAATGGTCAAGTAAACCCAATTTCAAATGGGTCCACACCTGAAACATTAACTCCTCTGTTCCCTCTGTGTAGGATATCGAGGTTTTGGAAAGGATGCAGAGGAGGGCCACAAGATTAATCCCTAGTTTGAAGATCATAGTTACCAAGATAGGCTGAAAGAGCTGGGCCTCTACTCCTCAGAGAAGCATAGACTTAGGGGTGATCTGATCGAGATTTATAATATGATGAAGGGAATAAATTGTGTAACTAAATAGGGAGGACTGGGGTCACAATCTCACATTATGTAAGGCCAGAAATAGGTTAGATGTTAGGAGGTGGTTCTTTTCCCAGAGAATAATGGACCTGTAGAACAGGCTGCCAGGTCACGCGGTGAACAACGATTCACTGAGTTCCCTCAAACAAGAGCTGGGACGGTGATCACCTTGTTGAAAACGTAAATACCGTATAACATTAATCAGGCCAGAATGGTCTCCTGGACTAATTTCAATGGCCTATGAGGGTCAGAGAAGAATTTTCCAGATTTCTTTTCCTTAATTGGCCTGGGTTTTTATCTTTTTTCACCTCTCCCAGGAGATTACACTTCTTTCGGGTGTGGTGGGGTGGGGAGTGTATATATTGTGATGCACAAGGCATCGCAGTTGTGTGGAGCAGGCTGGATGGACCAGTGGGTCTTTTCCTGCCTGTCATTGTTCGTTTGCTGCCTGACCTGCTGAGTGTTTCCAGCATTTCCTGTTTTTGCTTCAGACTTCCAGCATCTGCAGTATTTTGCTTTTTATTCAGGGATAACCAGAGATATTCTGTGCATTCAGCCTATACGAAATCATGATGGGGGCTTTGCGCTGCCAAACATCCAGGGCATTTACTTTTAAGTAGAATTCCATGTTGGCACAACTGGGTGACATAGTGGGTAAGACACTAGCCTTTCACCTGTGGGACCTGTATTCATAATCCAGCCCAGGGTGAAAGTCTCCTCTTGCTGGCTGTATGTGCACTATGTGAAATGAGGTTGGGCAGTCATGATCCAATTCCTAGCAGACATAAACCTACAGTAACAAACTGGCCCTAATTCAACACTGGTTGGCAATTTCATTCCGACAGACCTAAGGTTGATTAGTGTGGGGAACGGTACAAATGCCACACTGGTGTAGGAGGAGTGCTCTTCTGAGGTTGGGACTGAGAAACATTGTTGGAGTAGCAAAGAAGGATTTATTTTTCTGCATCTAGTAACACTATACTTGATCTGACAGGCAGTGCTTGATGCTGACACCGGGGTATAAATTTTAACCCCCAAGAATGGGTGGGTTGAGAGCGGGTGGGGAGTAAAAATACTCTGTTTTCAGAGCAGGACGGCTCCAAAACGCTTACTTCTGGGTTTAACCCAGGCAGGTTTGTGTGTGTGTGGACAGCAGACACCAGGAAGTCCCACCCCCATTTAAAGCCAGCGGGCGGATACTTAAAAGGGCAATGTACCTCATTGAGATACTTGAGGTACTTAATATTTTGTGTATTGGAATAACAATTTTAACCCTACCTGTTTGAGTTTCCCATCACTTCCCATTCACGTCAAGTGAAAGCAGGATCCATGAGGTGAGTGCCTTTATTGCACTGCTTGTGGGCTCAGAGGAGCAGGAGTGCTTCGTACAGACCCTACAAGCTCACCTGGCTGTCTGGACCCCCGCGATCAGCCAGCCCACCACCCCCCCTCCCATGGTGGCCCCCACCTACCTCCAACTCTTCACCCGACCTCCAGTGACCTCCGATCTTCTTCCCTGACCCCTTCCCCATCTCTTCCTCAGCCCTCAGAACTGCTCCCTGGCCCTCTAAATCTTCTCCCCAGCCCATGTTCCCTCCCTCCCTCCCTCCGATCCCCAGCTGCGGCCTGCTGCACTCGGCCTTCCTGCCCGACAGCCAGCCAGCCTGTCATCAGGCTGGCTGCTGAGCGTGAAACTCAGAAGTGTAATTGATTGACCTCATTAAGCGATCGCCACCCGTCCGCTTACCTTCCTGGTTTCACACTCGAAAATCATCTCCCCCGTTCCCTTCCCGACTCACGGTTAAAATTTACCCCTGGTGCCTGGAATGGAACACCTTCCATTTCCCAGCACTAACATCCTCACATTGGTGAAGACAAATCTACCTAACTTATGTCAGTCTGACCAAATGGATTCAACATCCTAACAATTTAGTTCCTGCATCAATCAACAGAGGGCACACATAATCTAGTAGTTGTACACGAATAGGAGAATTTATTTTCTGTCCTGGGGTCACCATGCCAGGTCTATGATGTTTAAGCACTTGTGGGCCTGGCTTGATGTCATATGTCAAATTCATCACCTGTGTAACTGCAGACAGAGCAGAATCTCTGCGGATGAAAATTGGCAAACCTACGCTGTTCACAGTGCAAACGATTCAGGCTACATATCACCTAATTCTAACTTGGCCTTGGGTGTTTAACTGTGTCCATTGCTGTGTGTGTTTTGCAATAAATTAAAGTACAGTACTTATTTTATTTTTCAAGAAATAGCAACCGCTTAGAAAATTTTTGTCTGTTGACTTCCTGTTCATGTACAGTAAAAAAAATGAAACATGACATAACCACTACATACACTGTTTTTTTAAAAATGAAAAGATTTATGACACAGGGATAAACTTATTGCAAGTTGTCTTCAGCAGGTAATAGATAGATCATCAGAAAATTTTACAGAGACGACTGTTACTGGAACTGAATGTGGCTTAAAAACAATATCCTTGAAAGCTATTATTATATATACTGGACCCGAGCCCATCACTTCTATTCCCCCTTTTTTTCATCTTTTACCTTCTTTTCTCTTTACCCCTCCTGGGACACTCTCTCCTATCGTCATGCCGCCTTTCATTTCCACCCTCTCGGGTACTCTGCCACTCTAAATCCCTACCCCAACCCTTCAGCACTCCTCGACCTTCCTACTCTCCTGTCCATCCCAGGCTTGACTCCCTATTAGATAAACCTACAGCTTTCCTCTGTTCCTCTCTTGGCATCCTCCAAAGGGCCCATCGAGGCACTCGTCACTGCCCCCTTATGAGCAGCAACTATCCCATCCTTCTCTCTCGCCGACTTTCCCACCCAGCGTGCCTGCTGGGGGGCTAATCTTGTCAATTTCCTCCTGTTCCACTCACCCCTCCCAGCGCTGACCCTGTGGACTCTGCCAGTGGATCAGCTATCACTGGCCTTTTCCGCATCTCCCTCCAGAATGTCCATTCACTTGTGAACACGTCCTGTGCCATCCATGAGCTTATTATGGGTGATTGCATTGACATCATGGCCTTGAAGAAAATTGGCTGACAGATAATGGCACCTTCTCCCTGAATGAAGCTACCCCGCCTGTATATATCCGACACCTTCAATTTTAACCTGTTCTTCTGAGAGGCAGCAAAGGCCTGAAGCTGGTGGGGACCTTCTTTAAATGTCAGATTGGAGTCCAATGACATTATTGGGCCCAGACTGTAATTTTAACTCTGATCTGATCAAGGATGCAGCTGCGGTTTTCCCACCAGGTAAAGTCACATGAACAGAGGATCGGAAGCAGAGAGGCTGTTCAAGGTAAGTGTTTTCGTTTCCTTTGTGGAGCCAGGAGGAGCACCCTCCCCTACCTGGATCCCCCACCTCCCCCATACCACAAACCTTCCCCAAGAACCCCAATCCCCACACTTACCTGTGTGCTGGCAGCCGGCCAGGAGCAGCCCAAATTTCTGCAAGCCAGCAGCTGCTTCCTGCCCACTTCCCATCCGGAACAGGCGGGAATCCGGCTGGCAGCATGTTCATGAGGCCCGGAGGTCAAAATCACTGGAGCCTCATTCTGCCATGGGCAGGAATCTAACTGAAGCCAATGGTTTCCCACCAGAAACCTCCCCAATCGCTCGCACTAACAAAACCATGTACATGCTTCTGACCACGTACATTATGTTCTTTTGGGGCTGCCGGACAATGGTTTTGCTCCATTATGCAAACCCAAGTAAATAATTGTTCTGACACTAATTTGTGTCAATTATTTGTTAGATTGAATTTGAGGGGCCTGAAAACCCTCTATTGAACTAGTCCTTTTATCTGTGGGGTCACCGCACTACTGCAGATCAGCAGCATTACACAAAATGATCAATTTTCTAAATGCACGCTATCACCAGGGAGCTTTTGCATATTGAAAAATTGTGGGCAGTGAGTCAGCCATATCCTATCCAGGAGGAAGCACTGGGGCGGGGTGGGGTGGAGGGGGGTGTTGGCTGGACAAATCATATAAGGAGGTGGAAATGGAGGCGGCAGCTGAAGTACCAGAAATATTTGGGTGCAGGGCCAGACTCAGCTGCAGTTCCTCTGCTGCAGGAATCATGGATGCTTCCCTCATGGAAGCTGACTAAAGACAGACATTCTATGTCCAGCAGAAGCATTTCTCCCAATCCTTTGACAACGTTCACAGTGTCTGCAAGGATTGTTGGATAATGTTGAGACGTGCAGGTTCAACATCAGTGCAGCAGAAAAGGGTGATTTAGAGAACAATACAGCAACATGGATTGCAAGTTAACCCCCTTGGCCATCTGCAGGGGAACCCTGAGATCCTAAGCTTAGAGGCAGTGTCCCTCATGAATGCTGTGAGTGATACAACAGAAACTTGGGCTCCAATTTATAGAAAGTTCTCAGTTCTAAATTCAACAGGCTGGGGAATTGGATTGAGAGAAAGTTGTTGGCAGACTTCAGAGGTGCCCAAACATCTTTTCCCATGCCGATCCCAGAGATACTGCGGGAAAACCTAGCAAACAAATGTATGATGAATGAGGCAGCCTCTTCTCAAGGTGATGCCACATGCATCATACCCAGCCAAATCGAAGGGCTGAAGAAATCATAGGTAACTTTGTGTTGCACTCGCTGGATTTGAGCAATCAGCAGCTTCCTCTTAGTATGGCACATCTAGAGGAGGAAAACAGGTTAGATGGATTCCTGAGGAGCGGAGCTTACATGTTGCTTTTAGAAGGAGTGATGTGAGGGTTTCATGATATGCTTCACTGACAATTAATGCGGATTACAATAGGAAAAGAAGCATAATACCATGACAAAACCTCAGTTGGCATATGCCCTCCATCTTCTACACCTTCTTTCTTTTTTTTACCAGGATCTGCAGGGCTTCTTACTCATACCAAAGCCATGTGCTCCTCCTCAGGTGGATGTAAAAGATCCCATGACACTATTTGAAGAAGAACAGGGGAGCTCTCCTGGTGTCCTCAATGAACACCACCAAAACAGAGTAACTGATTATTTATCCCATTCCTGTTTGACAGACATCGCTGCAGGCAAATTGATAGTTACATTTGCCTACATAATAACAGTGACTACATTTCAAAAGTAATTCACTAGCTGTTAAGTGATTTGGGATATCATGAGCACCTGAAAGAGACTATACAAAATGCAAGTTCTTCTTTATTTATGATGGGTATGATTCCAACTTGAATGCAACAAGCAAATACACTCCATGCCAGGGTTTTGTGAGGTGAATGCTTGTAAAGTCATGGGTGAAGGAATACTTGGAGGCTGGGAATGCAAAGGACACCATGGTACCTCATGGGCAGTTTAACACAATGTGAGAAGAAGGTCATTGAAAGGGGCTGGCATGCTTAATGCATTCTTTGAAGCATGGCTGACTCCTCTTACCTTGCCTGACCTGATAAGGTCGTTAATTTTTTTTCCAGCATTGAGTGGTCATGCATAGTGTGGTTATGACACTCACTGCCCTAGACATCTCTTTCCATTGGCCTTGAGTAACTCTGCTTGGGGTTTCCTGACTGTCAATTCTAAAGAGGGTCTCCATCCGCAGATTGATCTCCTGCATTTGTCATCAGAATCTGCAAAACAAGGGCTCTGGGGCTGGAAGAAATACGATTTCTTGACCAAATCATAATCATGTATCCCATCCTGCAAAGCTTCAAGTACATGGCTAAAAAGCGAAGTGAAGATCTTACGTCTGTGAGAATACAAAGCGAGCCAGCATTCCACAGGAAATGATATATCCGACATCAGGCCATCAGGCAATATGATTGGGAATATTGCAGAGACAATAGAAGCATGAAACAGACACATTGAAGACCAATTATCAGAAACAGATAATAAGAAGTCCCAGGGCATAATCAAAGACTCAGGATCTGGACATAGACTAATCCTGTTATGTTAATTGCAGGAGCTTTGTTCAGATAATTAGGTAACCTTCGTGATTGGCATTTACAGGTTGAGAGATCTTAAATGTCTGCATCCAAACAATCAAAATACACAGAAAGATAAGGCCATGCCCCTCCCCCAAAAGCTAGATAGAATTGACAACAGTTAACACCATAGAATAGGTGTCAGACAAACCGTTAACACCATAGCATGGATATTCGAAAGATGTCTGGAACAATGTTCACCCTAGGGGGAAGATGTCTGGGACAGACGACATCATGGGATTAATGTCGTTAAACTGCTAGAAGCAAATATGCTTCAGAAAGATATAAAAACTGAGGCACTGTCCCACCACAAGTCAGAAGCAATTTCTTGGGACTGGGTTGAAGTCCACACACCCTACGAACCAGGCCTGATCATCCTGAAATTTCCTAGGGATAGGTTGTACTTTCCTTGTTTATTTGATGTAACTGTATTAGAACGTTGTTATCTAAATACTTGTTGTTTGGTATAACCGTGTTAGAACGTTATTCTTGTGTCTATAATAAAACTTGCATGTTCGGTCACACTCGGGCCCAAATCATTGTGGAAGTTATTATTAAAAAAGATTAACAACCCTCGGTAGCATTAATAATAACATATTTCCAACAGTGGACTGTAACAGAGCTCAACAACATTTGGGGTTCTTGCAGCCAAAATTATGCAGCTGAAGGCTGACCCTTTAAGCTGCTACAGGCCTTTAAATCCCGCAGTGGCATGTTATTTATCTTCCTTGGAGAAATTTGATAAAAATAACCTTGTAAAGCAGCAATCCTATTCCTCCCCTGACTGAGCAGAAGGGAATGGTTCATTGGCTTCCTGGTGCTCTAGATTGGCAGCAGCTCATAAATACCCAGCTTCTTCCATTGGTGACAAACCAGGTTATCAAGGGCAAAAGAAACCAGCAGAAAATGACTGGTTTCCTTTCTCTTTTTTTTGTATATTATTATTTCAGATGCTACTTGTTCATTGGTAGGTTCTTCGCCAAGTCAATTGTGATTTGTTGCTGTTTTACCGATTTAATATTTGAGTCAAGCATGGCACACACTTTGCATGTACAACATTTGTAAGTGTGACAAGTGTGGAATAATTACTTAATTTTGGCATTCAATGTCAACATCAAGTATGTAGTCAGATGTAGGATCAAGCTCCCTCTAATTTCCCCCAACAATAGGCTGGATTTACCATTTGCCATTGCCCGTCCAAACCCATTCGTTTTAAACAGATTAAAGCTCTGTTAAAATGGCAACAATCGCAAAATCAAAGTAAATATATCTTAACCTCAACTTCAGAAGAGCATACCTTCTGTCCCATTATTAATTTCTCACCCCAATCATACTTATATCCTTGAGACGACCAAAGCTCATTCTTATAGCCAATAGAAATGGAAGGTCTTTTATGGTCTTTATCCCATCAGTCGGGCTGGTTTCTAACCTATGTTCCTCAGAAGATAGAACCATGTAGCATCGAGCCATTTATTCCCCTGAATTATACTAACCACATAAAAATCAATAATGCCAATGTTTTTTTTATTTTCTTCCTTCTTTCTCTTAGTTCAGCATTTCCCAAACTATTTTGGCTCCTGCCCCACAGTAGTGAAGATGAGCACTCTCGGCCCCCCTATAAACATAAACATTAGATATTTGTTGATAACTTACAAAACATAAAACAAAGTTCAATAAATCACAAGTATAAAAATAAAACGTACTTTTTTCCTGATGGTACTGGCTCCTATCCGACAGGTCTTTACTGTAACGCAGCATTTCCCAAACTCTGGGGGTGCACAGAGTGCCTCCCATACACACAGCCCATTGGTCATTTGCCGGAGTGATATCATTGCCATTTTGTGGGACTTCCCCAGTCACGTGAGTGGACTATTACAATCTAAGGCAGTGTCCCAAACCGCTACACGTGTAGGGTGTAGGGAGCACGGCAAAAGTGTTCACTTTGGGACACACCTCAACATCATTTTTTCTGAAAATATTTTATTTTTCCGACCTCTTCACGCCCCACTTTGGAACCTGGGCTGCGCCTCACAATTTGGGAAACGCTGTCTTTAGTTCATATTATAACATCACCAAAATGTAATGCACATTTAAAAGTTCATCATTCAAATTCCAAGTTAACAGGGCTGATGTTATGTTAATCTGTACTGTAGGTGAGCTGACCTTATGCTTTGGATCCCTGCACTTTGGTTCACAGCTAACTGCGAGAAGAGGAAGTGCGTAAACTGCACAGATACTCCAAATGAACAGCTGGCACCTCTCTTGCCTCTCACACTAATAAATATTATTCCTCCTTGACAGAAATTGTCTCTCACGTCTTAAAGAGAATTCTCAGTTGTGGGCTATAACTCTGGAGAGATATTGTGATGGACGGAATTGAGACTCGAAGTTGAATATTTGTTTACCAAGGCTGGTTTAAGGAGGACATGTTTGAAATGACTGACTGCAGCAGTAAACAGTTTGGAAGCTCATTCTTTGCACCACCTTTCAACAATTTTCCTTCAAGTAAAATGTATGATTAGAATTTGGAAGTTTCCTTGACAGAATGTTTACAAACAGAATTGTTAACAGATGAAGACAGATATGTAACAGCTGAAATCTTAATGGTTTGTTTTCTCTTTTCTCATAATTTTTCTGTCCCTTCCCTCCTTTCCTGAAAGTGTTGACTTCTTACCTGGGATACAGTTCTACGGATCCTGGGTGTCCTCCGGTACATCGCCCAAGTGAGCCATTCTTTATGAGTGAATGTCAGCAGGCTTTTGACTGCTGGGGCAGCACAGCTGAGTCCAATTCTGTACTTATCCGATGTCCACACACAGTGGGGCTCCCTGGATAGCAATTAGAGGCAGGGATCCTGGCCAATTTTCCCTCACTAACCCAGGGACACTAAGGCAAATTGTAATACCCCTACCACCACCCATGCCGAGATAAACATTTTAGTGCTACACGACCCTATATACCTGTCTGTAATAACACAGTAAAAAATGTGTGAAGAGCTTTTCTGAGTGTAAGTCATTGAAAAATAAAATATTAGTATTGATTTTGATGCTTTTCAATTAATTATATAATTAAAATAAAAGTAGATGGAGCTAGGGTAGCATAGGAGCATAGGGTATTGGCGCACTGTCCTTTCATCTTGGAGATCTGTCTTTGAATCCAACCTAGGCAGAGGGGATAAAAGTTTCTTCTCTGCTCACCATGAGTGTTATAGATTAAATCTGTTAGTCCCCAGTGAATGAATTTCCACCACAAAGCTGCTCTGAATTTGTAGTTGCTGTTAAATTGCTAGTCTCACTCTGAGAGGCAGTAACCATGGTTGCAATTAGAATGCAAAATCACACTGATGTAATCGGAGATGCTCTTCAAGATTGCGGAGAACACAATGAATAATGCAGAGGGAGCCTTTACTCACACCCAACTCACACTATTTCTGATTGTGAATGCTTAGCACTGACGTTCTCCTGCAGTGATATTCCTCACCCTGATGGACACAAAATGTCACAAAAGCTAAACAGAATTTAAGTGTGTGGGAGTGACGAAAAGAAAATATTCTCATTGTCATAGTTATTTTTATTGCCATTGGAACCCCAAACGTGAGATTATATTCATTACAATTACATTTATATCAGTCTTGATTACATTCTTGTAGTTTATTTAAAGATGATACAGTTTCATTGATAAATGAAATGCTGAAATGCCAATCATCCATTCAACAAATAATGTTTAAATACATTGGGACGAGATTTATTCTTTTCACTAAATCATAAACTTGACTATGAAGAATGTGTTTATACTTTTTCTACAAGGAGTAAAGAAAGGAAACCTCCCCCATTGTGGGTGGATTGATTTACCAGTGTCTTCAAATCTTTACAAAGTGGAAACTGCATTTTAAGTGTCAACAATTGTAAAAATGAATTTATGGTTAGTTTTAAAAAGAAAAGGGAACATGTTAATAGGAGAGATATAATTGTATAATCTATAAAGACAGAACTGCATTTATATAACACCTCTCATACCCTCAGGACTGTCCCGAAGCACCTCCTAGCAAATGAATTCATTTTTTTGAAATGTAATCATTGTTGTTTTGTAGGCAAATGAAGCTACAAAATAAATCATTTTCATATATCAAATGCCTTTCATGTGAAATAATATACCTAAGGACCATTAAGAGTTATGAACAAATGTTATTTTCTAATTTTAGTTGTAGAACAAATATTTTATTTAAAATGCATTCTTTTATATTGTCATTATTATAGTTGGTATTAAGCTGTTAATTTGTACAGTTGGAATATTATGGTTTTGTTCAACATTAAGTACTAATTAATTGCTAAAAGACTTGCAATTATATTACACTTCATCATATCTCTTAAAATACTTCACAAACAACAAATTGCATTGAAATGCAGTAGCTGTTATGTAGGCAAATGCAGCAGACAATTTGTGAATAGCAAGATCCCGTATACAGCAATGTGATGAATAACCAGCTAATCTGTCTCTTGCTGGTGTTGATTAAGGGAGAATATTGGCCAGGACACTAGGGAAAAAATGTTCTGTTTATCTTTAAATAATGCTATTGGATCATTGACAGCATCTGAAGGATGTAATCTCTGACCATGCATCATGCTCTCTGTATGGGGTTTGAGATGACAGTGATACCAACTGAAGCAAACTGACAGTTGTCAGTCAGGTCATAGGTTTGTGCCCTTGATTCCTCATACGTTCATTTCCCATCTCAAGCTGGTGGGAAATCAAAATACGGGGAATCATGGAGAGAGAGAAAGAGAAATCCAGAGATTAAATCAAACTCTTAGCAGCAACCTCAAGTGCACTAGAAGAGGCCAGGCAGTGGTAACTGTCCAGCTTATCAGTTAGGGAGTGGTATGTGGCATGGGATGACCTAAAAGAACAGGGAGAAATGTAACATTGCAAAAATTTTAGCCAGAAAAGGAAATAAATAAATAAATCTCATAATTGCAATTCCACAATATAATGAATGACTCCTGGCACAACTTAACAGCTCTGTTGATAGGATTATGTGAAATAGAAAAAAAGGGTTAGTGATCTGGAAGAAAGATTCAACATTGCATAAAGAAGAATTAGCTGCTTGATCATAGACTCATATATCAGAGCAGCAGAGAGTTAAATACGTGGCTCAAAGAGTGGTGTAGGAGGAAGGGGTTTCGATTCATGGGGAAGAGGGAGCTGTTCCGATGGGACGGGCTCCACTTAAACAGGGCTTTAAACTAAAAAGGCGGGGGGGAGGGGGGTCAGGTGAGAGGAAATTTAGGAATCTAATGAGAAAAGTTAAGACAATAGAATAGTGTAGTGACTTGGGTAAAGATATGATGTGGTGATGGACTGGGATTGACAATTGTAAACAATTTTACAACACCAAGTTATAGTCCAACAATTTTATTTGAAATTCACAAGCTTTCGGAGGCTTCCTCCTTCCTCAGGTGAATGTGGAAATGAAATCCTCGAACCCTTCGCATTTATAAATCACAGAACAATACCTGGTGATTACAGATAGTCTTTCCAACTGCCCGTTGCCAAGGCAATCACAGTGTGCAGACAGAGAGGTGTTACCTACAGGGCCACCGAATATACAAACAACCAAAAAGTTTCTATGTTTCTGCCTCTCTGTTTTTTTTTTGGTTGTTTGTATATTCGGTGGCCCTGTAGGTAACACCTCTCTGTCTGCACACTGTGATTGCCTTGGCAACGGGCAGTTGGAAAGACTATCTGTAATCACCAGGTATTGTTCTGTGATTTATGAATGCGAAGGGTTCGAGGATTTCATTTCCACATTCACCTGAGGAAGGAGGAAGCCTCCGAAAGCTTGTGAATTTCAAATAAAATTGTTGGACTATAACTTGGTGTTGTAAAATTGTTTACAAATGGGTAAAGATAAGCAGAGTGTGGCAGGAAGTGACAGAGAGTTTACCAATAATAGTGCAACAACAAGTAAGATCAAAGCAGGGAAAAATTAAAGACTCTTTATCTCAATGCACGGAGCAATTCGTAACAAGATAAATGAATTAATTGCACAAATAGAGATAAATGGGTTTGACCTAATAGCCATTACAGAGACATGGGGCTCAATTTTAAAAGCGAAGTCCGGGTGTGTTGGGGGCGGGGGGCAAAGAAAATGGTGTTTTTTTGGAGCTGGCAGAAATCCCTGCTCCAACACGCTGCAGAACGCGCACAACCCTGAGTCATCTGGGTGCGCACGCCAGTCCCGAACCAGGAAGTCCCGCCGGCAATTAAAGCTGGCGGGACGATATTTAAACCACTAAATCAACTCGATAAAGCCGTTAAAAAATGAATAAATCTAATTAGGAATGAAGGCAAGTGATTTCAACGCTGCCTCAATGCGTTTGCCGTGCTGTGTGAAACACGCCCATGGTGAAGGAGTCGAGTTTCAGCCGGCAGCCATTTGGACATTTAATTGCCTGTTTGACAGATGGGGATAAAAGGTGAATTATTGCAGCAGGGCACTCAGTTCTCTCAGACAAACTTTTAGCTGGGAGATCTTTGTGTTTAGACTGAAACTTCTAGGTTTACACTCAGAATTGTTCTGTTTACTCATATTTAAACTGACACCATCCGGGGTGTGGGGGGAGGGGGTGCGATGGCTGCATTCACCACTACATCCGAGGGAGGAACGTCACCATCCTCGCCAGGCACAGCGTGCACTTTCCGACACTTCTAGCTCTACAGCACAGTGCTGTACCACAGGCACCTGCACGAGAGCAAAGAGGGGAACAACAGAGGGAGCAACGTTACAGGAGGCACTACCCTCGTCAGAGGGTCTACAGACCAATGCTCAGCTTCCTGGACATCTCTGAGGATCAATGTTCCCTCTAATTTTTTTCGGCCATTTGCGGAATGAATTTGGGTTTGTGCACCGATATAAAGCTGTGTGCGCCACCGTAAAAAACAATCACAACTTTGAATTGAACATTTTTTTTAGAAAACAGTATTCAGGGTATATAACAAACAGAACAAATATACAAAATAATGGATAATTGTAAAAAGGTGAGTTGTCAAGGATTTTTAATTAAACAAAACTAGTTAGAGAAATTTCAGAAGTAAACACTGTCACCAGAGGAATGGGGACATCCTGATTGAGACCCAGAGTCGGTAGATGACAGGCCAGATAGTGGAGGAGAGGGTGAGTGTCTCTGAATCGGATGTTTTGCTCTTCTGTCTCTCCCTCTCTTCCAGTATTTATATATTTTCTCCAGGTTTACTTCCTTACCACTTGACAGATGAGCTTTGATCTGCATAAGCATATCAAGGGGAACAACAGAGGGAGCGACGTCGCAGGAGGCACTACCCTCGTTAGAGAGTCTACAGACCGAGGCTCAGCTCCCTGGACCTCTCTGAGGAGCAGACATCTGCAGCCTCCTTCATGCCAAGCTGCTCCTGGCTGGGCCTGGCGGCATTTCCTTACCCGTCACTGTTAAAATCACCAGTGCCCTCAATTTCTTCGCCTCCGGATCATTCCAGGGTGACACCGGTGACATCGCTGGGGTCTCTCAGTCGTCTGCACATAAGTGCATAAGGTAGGTCACCGACGGCTTGTTTCGCAGGGCCTTGCAATACGTCTACTTTCCCATGGACGACCTCAGCCAGACGGAGAGGGCAGTGGGATTCCACTCTGTGGCTGGCTTCCCATGTGTACAGAGTGCAATCGATTGCACTCACATAACAATCCGAGCACCTCCAGACGAGCCAGGACTGTTCAGCTACAGAAAGTAGTACCACTCCATCAACGCTCAGCTCGTTTGTGACCACCATAAAAGATTTCTTCATGTGTGCGCCAGATTCCCTGGCAGCTGCCACGATTCATTCATTCTGAGGGAATCCAACATCCCGGGCCTCTTCCACGCACCGAAAAACCCTTAAGGGCTGGCTCCTCGGGGACAAGGGATACCCCCTGCACACGTGGCTCATGACACCTCTGAGGAACCCCATCAGCGAGCAACAGCGTCGATACAACGACAGCCACATCGCCGCCAGGTCTGCAATTGAACATGCTATAGGGCTGCTCAAGATGCAATTTAGGTGCCTCGATCGTTCTGAGGGAGCACTTCAATACGCACCAGCGAGAGTGGGTCGCATTATAGTAATGAGTTGTGACCTGCACAACATAGCGCAACAGAGACGGGTTCCATAGAGGAGGCCCCATCCCCTTATCCACCATCCACATCTGCCATCCACATTGAGGAGGAGCAGGAGCAGAAGCAGGAGCACGAAGAGGAGGAGAACGAACCCATGGGCTGAGCAGCAGCTCACCTGGCTGCTTGTGAGGCCAGGGAGTCACTTATATTTGAACGGTTCTCGTAAGATCAGAAAGTGAGAAGAGTTCAGTCCTCATACCACCTGAAAAGAGCAACGCCAACACCAGCTCTCCCCCAACCCTGCACATAACAGTCCTGCAACTACACATACACCCACTGTAAAGTGACCACTGGGTGGCATCAAGTGTCGCCGTTCATGATGAAGCTCATGAAAGGGGCCTATCACAGTCAAGAATGGGCAAGACGTGGCAGTAGTGGTGAGAATGATAACATTTAATGTGAGTTTAACAAAAAACAAATATAAATGAAAAACATGACAGTCTGTCAGACACCCTTGTGCATATCCTTCCATAGAACCATAGAACCACAGAAAAGATACAGCACAGAAGGGGGCCATTCAGCCCATCGTGTCCGCGTCGGCTGATTCGTGATCACAAATCCTTAGCCGTTCTCTTCCTACCGCTGCTATGTGGTGCATCACCTGTGGCTTCAGCAGAGGTAGTGGCAGGTTGCTCATGTCCATGGCCGGACTGCTTAGATGCTTTGGACCCACGCCCTCTGGGTTTTGGAGCCACCAAAGACTGCTCCGCCTGCACCTGTGCAGGGGCAGACTCGGCCACCTGGAGAGGAGGCAGCATTGCGGGTAGTTGTTGAGAGGGGGGCAGCGGGTGAGACATGGGAGCGCTTTGAGTGGCATCCCCACTTCCATGTCTCCTTTCGCCATCATCCCTCCCCTGGGCCAGGCCCACATCACTCCTACCACTCTGCTGGAGTTTGAAGGACATGTATGATATCTTGGAAGCCCCGTTGTAAAGAATCTGTCTGCTTGTTTAAGGCGGCAGAATGTTGTTCACCATGTGTCCGAACGGCCATTGTCAGGGCCTGAATGGACTCATTTGTGAGCCGTGCTTGAAGCTCAATGGAGGCTAGCCTTCTCTCCATCACAGACATTCCCGCAGTTACCTGCGACACTATCTCAGATGTTCCCGCACTTACCTGCGACACTATCTCAGATGTTTCAGCAGTTAGGTGCAACACCATCTCAAACAGTTGCTCAAGTGCCTGCGACATTATCTCAGAGATTCCCTCCAGTACCTGTGCCACCATTCCAATCATGCAGGAGTGGGACTCCTCCAACCTCTGCTTTATTGTGGACAGTGCGCATGGCAACTGTTCCAGTACCTCGCAAATGTGCTGCTGCCCCTCGATCATTCTCCTTTTAAAGGATGGCCCTGAGTTCAGCATCTGTTTCCAGCTGAGCAGAGCCTGGAGAGGAGTGCTCCCACCGACGTGAACTCTCCACAACTGCCCCTGCCACCAATGTCTGCTCATGCTCACATGTGTGTGGTGACTCACCAGGTGCCAACCCAATTAACTGACTACTAGGACCCACCGAGGTGTGAGTACCTGCTTTGGTGGATTCACTAAGATGTGACAGTGCACCCACAGAGGCCGGCAGGTCCTCTGAGGAAATGCCCTCTGCCGTCACTGTGGTCGTTGAAGGGCCTGTAAGAGAACAGAAGTCAATATTAAGCATCATCACAGATGTCTCATGTTAACATAAGGACATAAGAAATAGGAGTAGAAGTAGGCCATCCGGCTCCTCGAGCTTGCTCTGCCATTTGACAAGATCATGGCTGATCTTCTACCTCAACGCCATTTTCCTGCACTATCCCCATATCCCTTGATGCCTTTAATATCTAGAAATCTATCATTCTCTGTTTTGAATGTACCTCAATGAGTGAGCCTCCACAGCCCTCTGGGGTAGAGAATTCCAAAGATTCACCACTCTCTAAGTAAAGAAATTTCTCCTCATCTCAGCCCTAAATGGCCTACCCTGTATCTTGAGACTGTGACCCCTGGTTCTGGACTCCCCAGCCAGGGGAAACATCCTCCCTGCATCTACCCTGTCGAGCCCTGTAAGAATTTTATATGTTTCAATGAGATCACCTTTCATTCTTCTAAACTCTAGAGAATACAGGCCTAGTCTATTCAATCTCTCCTCATACAACAGTCCTGCCATCCCAGGAATCAGTCTGGTGAACCTTCGTTGCACTCCCTCTATGGCAAGTATATATTTTCTTAGGTAAGGAGACCAAAATTGTACTCAATACTCCAGGTGCGGTCTCACCAAGGCCCTGTATAATTGCAGTAAGACATCTTTACTCCTGTACTCAAATCCTCTTGAAATAAAGGCCAACATACAATTTGCCTTCCTAATTGCTTGCTGCACCTGCATGTTAGCTTTCAGTGACTCATGTACAAGGACACCCAGGTCTCTTTGAACATCAACATTTCCCAATCTCTCAACATTTAAAAAATACTCTGCATTTCTGTTTTTCCTACCAAAGTGGATAACTTCACATTTTTCCACATTATATTCCATCTGCCATGTTCTTGCCCACTCATTTAGCCTGTCTATATCCCCTTGAAGCCTCTTTGCATCCTCCTCACAACTCACAATCCCACCTAGTTTTGTACCATCAGCAAACTTGGAAATATTACATTTGGGCCCCTCATCCAAATCATAAAATAGATTGTGAATAGCTGGGGCCCAAGCACCGATCCCTGCGGTACCCCACTAGTCACAATCTGCCAACCTGAAAAAGACCCATTTATTCCTACTCTCTGTTTTCTGTCTGTTAACCAATTCTCAATCCATGCCAGTATATTACCCCCAATTCCATGTGCTCTAACTTTGTTCACCAACCTCCTGTGTGGGACCTTATCGAAAACCTTATGAAAATCCAAATACACCACATTCACTGGTTCCCCCTTATCTATTCTACTAGTTACATCCTCAAAGAACTCCAAAAGGTTTGTCAAACATGATTTCCCTTTCATAAATCTATGTTGAGTCTGCCAAATCCTATTATTATTTTCTAAGTGTCCTGTTATCACATCCTTTATAATGGATTCTAGCATTTTCCCTACTACTGAAGTCAGGCTAACAAGTCTGTAGTTCCCTGTTTTCTCTCCCTCCTTTTTTAAATAGTGGGGTCACATTTGTTACCCTCCAATCTGCAAGAACCGTTCCAGAATCTATAGAATTTTGGAAGATGACAACCAATGCATCCACTATCTCTATAGCCACCTCTTTCAAAACCCTGGGATTTAGATCATCAGGTCCTTGGGATTTATCGACTTTTAGTCCCATTAATTTCTCTAGTACTATTTTTTACTAATATTAATTTCTTTCAGTTCCTCATTCTCGCCAGACCCTTGGTTCTCTAATATGTCTGGGAGGTTTTTTGTGTCTTCTTCCGTGAAGACAGACACAAAGTATTTGTTTAACTTCTCTGCCATTTCCTTATTCCCAATTATAAATTCTCCTGTCTCTGTCTTTAAGGGACCCACATTTGCCTTCACCAGTCTTTTACTTTTTACGTACCTATAGATGCTTTTTCAGTCCATTTTATGTTTCTTGCTCGTTTACTCTCATATTCTATTTTCCCTTTGTTTATCAATTTCTTGGTCCTCCTTTGCTGAATTCTAAAATGTTCCCAATCCTCAGGTTTACTGCTTTTTCTGGCAACTTTATGTGCCTCTTTCTTTGATTTAATACTATCTTTAATTTCTCTTGTTAGCTACGTTTGGACCACTTTTCCTGTTGGGTTTTTGTGCCTTACAGGAATATATATTTGTTGCAAATTATGTATTAATTCTTTAAATGCTAGCCATTGCCAGTCTATGGTCATACTTTTTAATGTAATTCCCCAATCAACCACAGCCAACTTGCGCCTCATATCTTCGTAGTTTTCTTTGTTTAGATTTAAGACCCCAGTTTCGGATTGAACTACATCACTTTCAAACTTAATGAAGAATTCTATCATATTATGGTCACTTTTCTCTAAGGGCTCCTTCACAATAAGATTATTAATTAACCCTTTCTCATTGCACAATACTAGATCTAAAATAGCCTGTTCCCTAGTTGGTTCCTCAACATACTGATCTAGAAAGCAATCTTGTATACATTCCAGGAATTCATCCTCCATAGTTTTAGTGCTAATTTGGTTTGCCCAATCTATATGTAGATTAAGGTCCCCCATGATTACTGTATTACCCTTGTTACATGCACTTCTAATTTCCTGCTTTATACATTGCCCTAAATTACCACTACTGTTTGGTGGCCTATAAACAACTCCCACCAATGTTTTCTGCCCCTTGCTGTTTCTTAGCTCCACCCAAACTGATTCTACATCTTGATCTTCTGAGCAAAATCCTTTCTCACTTTGTACTGATCTCATTCTTTATTAACAGCGCTACCCCACATCCTTTTCCTTTTTGCCTGTCCTTCCTAAATGTCGAATATCCTTGAATATTCAGTTCCCAGCCTTGGTCACCCTGCAGCCACGTCTCCGTAATGGCAATTCGATCATACCCATTTACTTCTATTTGTGCCGTCAATTCATCTGTCTTGTTGAATGCTGCATGCATTCAGATAAAGTGCCTTTAATTTTGCCTTTTTAACATTTTTTCCTATTTTGACCTTATTTGCTGTTGGCCTTTTTTCCTGCTGCCTTCCAATTTCACTTACTACTTTTCTGCCTTCCACTTCCAGCTTTGTTACTCTCCTTTCTGAATCTCCTCTCAGGTTCCCATCCCCCTGCCAAGTTAATTTAAACCCTCCCCAACCATGCGATGAGCATACTGAGTTGTTCCACATTGCAGGTATTGTTAACATCAATTCATGTTGTGTGTGATGAATGTTAAAGTTGTGTCACCAGATGTTTGTGAGGTGCCCAGACTCGGCGTCCGTGATGGACAGGCACTCGAGGGTGCGACTGATCTGCAGGGCCTCCTCCTCCGCATCTGTGAGGACCACTATTTGTTGTGACCTCCAGCCCTCACACTCTCGCATGCATTTTGCACTCTCTTCCACAAGAAGAGAAAGAACAGACGTGAGTGAGTGAGCAATGGTGAAGTGGCCAACCGATGAATGCATTGCTTTGGGTGAGGCTGACCGTGAAAGAGATCCATCAGAGGGTGAGTATCAGACAGAGACATCACATTGGATGAGGATTGGGATAAGTGGTAGTGGTGGGGTCACAAATGGGGAGGTGAGGAAGTGCTCAGGAAGTGCAGGTAAGTTGAGGATGAGCCTTAAGTGGGTGTGAGGAGCGAAGTGATGGAGTAGTCTTGGCAGCGCAGAATGAGTTGGGGGCGGGTGGGGGTGGGTTGATGGTTGATGTGCACCATGGAATGCAGAAGAATCAGTAAGTGTACTCACTTTTGCTGACCTAGTTAGGTCATTGAAATGCTTCCTGCACTGGACTCAAGTGCGGGAGATGTTGCTGCTGCTGGTGACCTCCTCTGCCACCTCGAGCCAGACCTTCTTGGTGGCAGAGGCAGGGCACTTCCTCCTGTCGGCCGAGTAAGATAGTTCCCTCCTCCTCCTCACCCCAGCCAGTAGCAGCTGAAGTGAGGCATTGCTGAATCTTGGAGCAGCCTTGCCCCTGTGCTGCGCCATTGGGTCTTCTGGCTCTTTGTTCCAGCAAAATCCTTGGAGCAATGGCCCTTTAAATCCAGATGCTCCAGCTGACAGCCTGTCCTGCGGGTGCACGGTCCGCCCACTGCGCAGCTTTCGGACGGAAAACCCGGAAACAAGATTAATGGCCACCAATGAAGTCGCAATCGCGTGGGGAAAGGTAAGTTTTTATTAGTCGGCTTTGCTGCACGCCCATTGACCCCCCCCCAACTTCCCCAACGGCCATCCCAACGCCCTTTTAAAATTGAGCCCGTGGTTGCAAAATGACCAAAGTTGGGAACTAAATATTCCAGGGTACATGACATTTAGAAAAGACAGGCAGAATGGAAAAGGAGGAGGTGTGGCCCTAATAATAAAGGATGACATAAGGACAGTAGTGAGAAAGGATCTTGGCTCAGAACATCAGGAAGTAGAATCAATATGGGTGGGGAAATAAGAAATAACAAGTGGCAGAAAACACTGGTCATAGTAGTTTTTAGGCCCCCTAATAGTAGCTATGCCGTTGGACAGAATATTTATCATGAAGTAATAGGAGCTTGTAACAAAGGTAATGCAGTAATCGTGGGGGACTTTAATCTGCATATAGTCTGGGCAAATCAAATTGGCAAACGTAGTTTGGAAGACGAGTTCATGGAATGTATTCGAGACATTTTCCTTGAGCAATACGGCATGGGACCAACCAGGGAACAGGCTATTTTAGATCTTGTATTGTGTAATAAGATAGGGTTAATTAGTAATCTTACTGTAAAAAAAACCTCTGAGGAAGAGTGATCATAATATTATAGAATTTCACATTGAGTTTGAAAGTAACATACTTAAGTCAGAAACTAGAGTCTTAAACTTAAATAAAGCCAATTACATGGGTATGAGGGGTGAGTTGTCAAAGGTAGATAGGAAAATTAAATTAAAGGGTTTGACAGTTGAAAAGCAATGGCAAACATTTAAAGAAATATTTCAATATTCTCAACAAATACACATTCCATTGAGAAATAAAAACTCCACAGGAAGAGTGATCCACCCATGGCTAACTAAAGAAGTTAAGGAGAGTACTAGATTGAAAGAAGAAGCCTATAATGTTGTCAAGAAGAGTAATAAGCCTGAGGATTGGGAGAGAATTAGAAACCAACAAAGGACGACCAAAAAATTAATAAAAAGGGAGAAAATAGAATTTGAAAGTAAACTAGCAAGAAATATAAAAATGGATTGTAGGAGCTTCTACAAGTATGTAAAAAGGAAGAGGGTAGCAAAAGCAAATGTTGGTCCCTTAGAGGCTGAGACAGGAGAAATTATAATGGGGAATCAGGAAATGGCAGAGGCGTTAAACAAATATTTTGCATCTGCCTTCACAGTAGAAGACACAAAAAGCATTCCAAAAGTAGTGGGGAGCCAAGGGGTAAATGAGAGTGAGGAACTTAAAACAATTAAGTTCACCAAAGAAAAAGTACTGGACAAACTAATGGAACTAAAATCCAACAAATCCCCAGGACCTGATGGCCTACATCCGAGGGTTCTAAAGAGGTGGCTGCAGACATAGAGGATGGTTGGTTGTGATCTTCCAAAATTCTCTAGATTCTGGAAAGGTCCCAGTGGATTGGAAGGTAGCAAATGTTACCCCATTATTCAAGAAGGGAGGGAGAGAGAAAACAGGGAACTACAAGCCAGTTAGCCTGTCATTGGTCATCAGGAAAATGCTGGAATCCATTATTAAGGAAGTTGTAACAGGACACTTGGAAAATCATAATATGATTAGGCAGAGTCCGCATGGTTTTATGAAAGGGAAATCATGTTAAACAAATTTATTAGAGTTTTTTAGAATGTAACTAGCAGGGTAGATAAAGGGGAACCAGTGGATGTAGTATATTTGGATTTTCAAAAGGCATTTGATAAGGTGCCACATAAAAGGTTGTTGCACAAGGTAAGGGCTCATGGGGTTGGGGGTAATATATTAGCATGGATAGAGGATTGGTTAAAGGACAGAAAACAGAGAGTAGGGATGAATGGGTCATTCTCAGTTTGGCAGGCTGTAACTAGTGGTGTGCCGCAAGGATCGGTGCTTGGGCCTCAGCTACTTACAATCTATATTAATGACTTAGATGAAGGGACCGAGTGTAATGTATTCAAGTTGCTGACGTTACAAAGCTAGGTGGGAAAGTAAGCTGTGAGGAGGACACAAAGAGTCTGCAAAGGGATATAGACAGGTTCAGTGAGTGGGCAAGAAGGTGGCAGATGGAGTATAATATGGGGAAATGTGAGATTATTCACTTTGGTAGGAAGAATAGAAAAACAGTGAGAAACTACTAAATGTTGGTGTTCAGAGAGACTTGGGTGTCCTCGTACAAGAAACACAAAAAATTAGTATGCAGGTACAGCAGGCAATTAGGAAAGCAAATGGCTGTTTGCCTTTATTGCAAGGGGGTTGGAGTACAAGAGTAAGGAAGTCTTACTACAGTTGTAAGGGCTTTGGTGAGACCTCACCTGGGGTACTGCGTACAGTTTTGGTCTCCTTATCTAAGGAAGGATATGCTTGTTCATTAGATTAATTCCTGGGATGAGAGGGTTGTCCTATGAAGAGAGATTGAGTAGAATGGGCCTATACTCTCTGGAGTTTAGAAGAATGAGAGGTGATCTCGTTGAAACACATAAGATTATGAGGGGGCTTGACAGGGTAGATGTGGAGAGATTGTTTCCCCTGGCTAGAGAGTTTAGAACGAGGCGGCATAATCGCAGGATACGGGGTCGGCCATTCAAGACTGAGATGAGAAGGAATTTCTTCATGCAGAGGGTTGTGAATCTTTGGACTTCTCTACCCCAGAGGGCTGTGGATGCTGAGTCATTGAATATATTTAAGGCTGAGATGGATAGATTTTTGGACTCTAGGGGAATCAAGGGATATGGGGATCGGACGGGAAAGTGGAATTGAGGTCAAAGTTCAGCCATGATCTTATTGAATGGCGGAGCAGGCTCGAGGGGCCGTATGGCCTACTCCTGCTCCTATTTCTTATGTTCTTATGAGAGGATAAAGTGTAGGAAAAAGCTCAACATTCCAAAGATAAGCTAAATGATATTGAGGAAAGAATCCACAGGAAGGATATACATCAGAGGCCTGCCAGAAGGTAAAGAGAGCAAAAATATGATTAATTTGATCCCAGAGTTTTTAAAATTTGGTAAATCACAGTGATGCGCCCATAATAGAATCATAGAATCATAGAATCATAGAAGTTACAACATGGAAACAGGCCCTTCGGCCCAACATGTCCATGTCGCCCAGTTTATACCACTAAGCTAGTCCCAATTGCCTGCACTTGGCCCATATCCCTCGATACCCATCTTCCCCATGTAACTGTCCAAATGCTTTTTAAAAGACAAAATTGTACCCGCCTCTACTACTGCCTCTGGCAGCTCGTTCCAGACACTCACCACCCTTTGAGTGAAAAAATTGCCCCTCTGGATCCTTTTGTATCTCTCCCCTCTCACCTTAAATCTGTGCCCCCTCGTTATAGACTCCACTGCATTCATTGTTAATATTGAATGGAACAATTTGAATCCACATTTGTTTGGAATTTGTTCAAAAACTTGACAGCTGCTTTGTACATAATTTCTGTTCTGTATCCTCAACTGTACAGTTAAAAATCATCTTTACTGTAAAGTTTTGTGTCCAGGCTAAGCGATTAATCAGCTATCATCTGCTGCCTGGCATACTACAGTAGCAGTGCCCATAGATCACAGGAGGAATTAATTTTGAAGATCCTCTAATATGAAATGTAGTGACTGAAGATTCATAGGTTGTCTCATTGGAGATTGGTGAACACAGGTGATCTTGTTATCATAAGTGTATCTAACTCTCGCCACTGTAAGTACAGGTATGGTACAGGGATTTTTGTACAAATTCCCATTTTGTGTTCCTGGGTGAGATATTATTAATGATATTTATTTTGAACACGTTAATGATGCTATTAATTAGTGGACAGAGCAATGTCACGTGAACACGTTAAGTGTCCATCTGCTGTTATCACCAGCAGTATTTTCTAGCCTTAGCTTTCTTTTAAATAACGTTGATTAACAATCTAATATTCAGATTAATTGCTAAAAATATTACAATGTAGATCGATGTTCGGGCTGTTCATATGTGTTTGTTTCACTCACCAGCTCCAGCAGGTGGTGTATGTGTAACAGTAGTTTGGTAACACTTCATTTATTCACTTACATGAAATATCACACATGCCAACAGTGAACATATGTAAAATCAGCACTGAAATGAATGTCTTTACACTGCAGGAGTCTAATAATCCTGGCAAAGGGGTCTGTCCATCAATAATACAAAAATATAGATTGTCATTAGCAATATAGCCACACTGTGGGAAATTATATTTTGAATATGTTAAAAAGGTAATACAAAAGGCCTCACTGTAAATACAAATATAACTCGTACAAAAATTATGTTAATAAGATGGTATCAATCTCGTGACTCGAAATTTTCCTGGTGTGATAAAACTATGATGGGAACTACTTCTATCTCTATGATAACAGTGGTCGTTCAGTTTTTTTCTGGTGGTAAAGGAAGAACTTGCATTTATATAGCAGCCTTCATGACTTTATCCAAAGTCTCCTGTATGGAGATTCAAGTACCAAGATGGCATCTCTTTTCATACAGTAACAGTGAGTTTAAAAACATAATCAAATTTTAAGAAGTCATGGAGTTAAATATTAACATTGGCTCCATAGTTTACTTATAAAAGAAGAAATACTAAAACATTCCTGAGAATTAAATATTCCATCCATGTTCAGACAACTTTCAACATGGAAGCCAGTTATTCCTGGACACAGCCAAGAAGCAAATCACACGATAAAACAGGTTGTATTATAGAACCCTCAATGGCTGTAACATTTCTCATTAAACAAAGTTTTAAAATTCCCCACACCTATTGTAAAATCAGACAAAGGGGAAACAATTGCCCAATTTATTTTACAGTTGTCATTGTGTCGCCTCTTCTATTTATTCAAAATTAAAATAATAATCTTGTAGCGTCATGCAGTAAGTTTCTATAGTTCAGAATTTAAAATGGCAGCATAATACCATGACTAGATACAGATGTTCTGGGAGTGAGTGGAAGAACGTACTTGAGGTAGGGGTAGAAATTGGACCTTGTTGCTATCAATTTCGGGGACCAATATCATGTGCCGCAAAATTGGGCTGCCCATTTTTCAGGTGTCCCTCGCAGTCAACTAAAACAGGCATTAGGGGCTCGAATTTAGCAGGCCTGCGGGTTCCCAGCGGGTGGTCCTCCGGGAGCGTCGAAAACGCGGACGGCGAAATTAGTGGGTTGCCCACGTGATCGTAGAAGGCAATCCACTAATAGGAATCAATTACCTGCTCCTCCGGGGTCCACGGCGCTGGCCTGCGCGTCGGTCGGGCTGCGCATGCGCAGTACGATCTGTCAGCTGGAGGCTCTCTAGTTAAAGGGGCAGTCCTCCACTGACAGATGCTGCAACCAATGGGACAAATTGCAGCATGGAGCAACCCAGGGGGAAGGCTGCTCCCAGTTTAATGATGCCTCACCCCAGGTATCATCAGATGGGGTGAGGAGGAGGGGGAGGACACAGATCTTCCCCCCGGCGGGCGGGAGGAAGCGGCCTGCCTCTGCCACCAAGAAGGCCTGGCTCGAGGTGGCAGAGGGGGTCACCTGCGCCACCAACATATGGCCCACCTGCATACAGTGCAGGAGGCGCTGCAATGACCGCAGTAGGTCCGCCACAGTGAGAACACGAAGTCTTTCCCCTACACTCCGTCTGCCACAACACTGCCCCCACCCCAAATCTCCTTCGGCACCACCAACACTATTCTGTCACATCACCCTTCATACCCACTCACACCCCATCCTCATCTTACCTCCACCTACTCACCTCGCCAGTACTCATCCTGCCACTAACACGCAACCCAATCCTCATACAATCTCATGGCTCCATCCCATACTCACCCTCTCGTGCATCTCCCTCACGGCCAGCCTCACTCAACCTGCCACCACCTGTGCTGCAGCCACAGGGCATGCATCACATATGTGCAGTAGGCAGCGTAAGGCAAACGTCTCGTCAGCATGAAGGGGGTGCACAAGGGTGTCTGAGGGTTTGTTATGGGTGTCACCCATATTGAATTTCAGAGCAACAAACAGCACACATTATATTGACACCACCACTGCCATGTCTCCGCGAATCCTGTCCGTTGTGTCCAATAATGCCCGCTCCTGGGTATCACTATGAGGACCCACCACTGATGCCACCCATCGTGTTACTGCAGAGTAGGTGCAGGTGTATTTGCAGGGCTCGTCCGCGCAGACGACTGAGAGACATCGGCGGTGTAGCCGGCTGCACCCTGGAAGGATGCGGAGGAGAAGGTGTGGAGGGCAGTGGTGACTTTGCCAGCGACAGGTAAGCAGTTGGTGCTGGGGCCAGCCAGGAGCAGCTCGGCATGAAAGAGGCTGCAGATCTGCACGACTACATGTCGAGCGAATCTGCGCCTCCCTGTGCACTGCTGCTCGGAGAGGTCCGGGGAGCTGCGCCTCGGTCTGTGGACCCTGTGGCGAGGGTAGTGCCCTCTGCGACGTGTCTCTCTCTGCGGTAGCCCTCCCTCCTGCTGTGCAGGTGGGCGTACAACAACACCGTGTTGGGGGGATCCACGTCTCTGCGGCGGACGGCGTGGACTGTGAGGCTGCTGGTGCTGGTCATGCTTTTCGTCCTCCGAGGGTGTCCACACACCACCCAACTGGCAGGTGTTGGTCTGAGGGGTTGTGCAGGGTAGGTGTGTGGTTCCTCGGACTGGGGCTGCGGTTTCGTGTCGGTCTGTCCTCTGGTTTGGCGGGGGGTGGTGGAGGGCAGGGGTTGCCCTATGTGACGCGGTGGCCTCCTGCGTGGGTGAGGGCTCTCCCCCGTGGAGCGCACCTTGGCACCTGCCACAGGCTGCTGGCTGCAACACACCTGGTTGGAGGGAGACTGTTTCCCCCAGTGTGGGAAACTCACTGCCTTGAACCTAAAATCCCACACTTCCTCTTTTGACAGCTGCTTCAGCTCATTAACTGACCACAACGAGCAAGTTAAGTACTCTCAAGTGGAACCCCGCTGGCTTTAATTGCCTGCGGGATTCCCACCAGCGGGGCTTGCGCGCGCAGCCCCGCACGTCAGCGCGGTACCCGGAAGTGGCCGGGATTTCGTCACGATCCGGTCACGTGACCGGAGATTGGGATTTTCGGGGCCACCCCGCTGGTAACCCGCCGGAAACACGCTCCTAAAATCGAGCCCTAGGTCCTTTACATATGTAAATGAGGGATCGGTCTTGCCCAACTCAGGATTGATTCTTCAGTGGCTGCCAACTAAAGGTGAATTTTTTTTAAACATTCCTGTGGAGCCAGAAGGAGCAGGAGTGCTCCTCCCGAGTCCACAGCCCTCCTGACAGCTGCTGCCAGCCGCGATCAGCCCTGGTCCTGATGTCCTCCCCCCAGCACTTACCTGAGGCCGCTGCCGACGAGGCAGGTGGCCTGAAGTTCATCACAGCAAAAGGGCAAACTTCTTGTGGAGGCACGACAGGTGCTGGCAGCTTGCCGAGATTATTTAGATTAGATTCGGGGTCCAATTTCGGGCCACTCAGTTCTGCCTTCATGCCTGAAACCAGACGCCGACAAATTTCCACCCCATCATATCATCCTGGAACTTCCAATTCCCCTTTAATGCAAAAGTAAGAGATGAATAACTCTCCTAGCTCTGCTCACTGTTTATAAACTAATAGGTACTGGGGATGTATTTGTTACTATTTGGGAAGTAGAGTGCTTTTGGGTTTAATTTGTCTATTGTCTCTATCAATCCTTTAAAGCTATCAACCCCTGAAATGGTGGCTAGGTCAGGGCCTAAACAACAAGGAGCAATCTAGGCAACGCCAAGTTGATGCTCTTTTATTTGGATGGTCTACTGATGCAGCAGCTTGAAAGTTTACAGTGACTGGCAGAGAGAGGAAATTTTTATCT
The DNA here is from genome assembly GCF_035084215.1 of Heptranchias perlo. NCBI lineage: Eukaryota > Metazoa > Chordata > Chondrichthyes > Hexanchiformes > Hexanchidae > Heptranchias > Heptranchias perlo. Next base: position 94,825,711 of record NC_090327.1, read on the forward strand.
CTATCCTGGCTAGATTCAAAACCAAGTCCTGGAGGTGAAAGATCAGTGGAAAACCCAAACTGTGAAACTCTTTAAAATAAAATGAACTCCCCCAGGCATTTTTTCTCTCCCTCTTAAAAATATTCCAGCAGGCAGAGCCTAAAATGAAGCCAAATACATATACTGAAGTTCAAGTTTTCTGAATATTTCCACATATTCTCTAGTCCTGGCTACATCTCTGTCTGCAGATGGTTGTAATACAAAGGCACAAAATCTTATGGGAGCATAGGTAGGAGCTGAATTTTATAAACCAAGGAATGTTGATGATATCAGAGGGAATTTGACTCCTATGTTACATTATTAATCAATACAAACATTTCAGCTGGAACTCATTTAAAGCATCCAGAAAGTCATGAATTATCTGGGAGATTCTGAGTATGTTTGTTTAGGTGTTGTAGACCAGACAGATGTGGAGCTTAGAACCAATCTCCTGCTGTAAAAGCGGATGTGTGAGAGGTTAAGGCCGAGTCAGTCTGTTTGCAACCTCGGCGTTCTATTTGACCCTGAGCTGAGCTTCCAACCCATTATCCTCTCCATCACCAAGAGTGCCTACTTCCATCTCTGTAATATCAGCCGTCTCTACCCCGCCTCAGCCCATCTGCTGCTCATCCATGCTTTTGTTGCCTCTAGACTCGACTATTCCAATGCTCTCCTGGCCAGCCTCCCATCTTCCCCCCTCCATAAATTTCAGCTCATCCAAAGCTCTGCTGCCCATATCCTAACTCGCACCAAGTCCCATTCACCTTTCACCCTTGTGCCCGCTGACCTATATTGGCTCCGGTCGAGCAATACCTCAAATATAAAATTCTCATTCTTGTGTTCAAATCCCTCTATGGCCTCGCCCCTCCCTATCTCTGTAACCTCCTCCAGCCTTACAACACTCCAAGAACTCTGGTCCCTCCAATTCTGGCCTCTTGTGCATTCCCAACTTCCTTCGGCCCACCATTGGTGGTCATGCCTTCAGTTGTCTAGGCCCTACGTTCTGGAACTCCCTCCTAAACCTGCTTGTGTCTCTACCTCTCTTTCTTCCTTTAAGATGCTCCTTAAAACCTATCTCTTCAACCAAGCTGTTGGTCACCTGTCCTAATATTTCCTTATGTGGCTCGGTGTCAATTTTTGTCATATAATGCTCCTGTGAAGCGCCTTGGGGTGTTTTACTACGTTAAAGGTGCTATATAAATGTAAAGTTGTTGTTGTTAAACAATCCAGTAAAAAGGTGGAAAGTTGACTGAGCAGTGAAGTGGGTGAATGCACTGTGCTTTCAACTCTGGAATCAAATCTTGAATCCAGCCAGGACTAATGGAATGCAAATCTCTCCTCTATGCCAGCTCTAAGAGTCATACTTAAAATTGATTTAGGCATTCTCAGTCCAGTACCTAAAGAACAATGCACTCACCACAATTTGATGAAAATTGACGTTAAATTAGCAATCATACTCAGCAAGGCCACACCAATGCCCAGTGTGCAAAATGGAAAAATTCACACTGGCGTGGAGAAGGTGCGCTGCTCAGGCTGAGATTAAGGTACATTGTTGGAGTAGGTAGGGAAAACTTTACTCTGCATGTGGTCTATGATATCTGACCTTGGAGTTAGGATGACTGTCTGTACCATTTTGAACTGGACAATCTGTTTTCATGGTAATTTTGAGAAACGGGAACCAGACGTTTAAGGAGTAATTTTACAAGTCTGCACCACCAATGGGTGAGGTGCCCCACTCCCCTGGCAGTGCAGACTTAGAAAATGACCCCTTTACTAGCTTTGGATTTCAAAAAAAGGCAGTATGAGTGGGCCCGCTTCAAATTTATGATTGCATAAGTAGGTCCCTTTCGCTCTGTTCATGCATTGATCAGGCATGTCACACATGCGTTGCAGTTAAAAACAACCCAATCATATTTGGCAGATTTTTTTTCTACCAATTTCCTTTTCTCCCGAATGTGCTAACTTTGTAGCGTTTTGGTTCCTTGGGCAATAAACGCTTTCAGTACCTTCACCTTGTGGCCATTCATCTGGTGTAGGTCTAGACAGTGAGTGGCTGCAGGGTATTCAACTGTGAGCAGTCCTGTCCTCCCCTTGATGTCCATATATATGAACTTCCAGGCAGATACCACCTGGTAGCGATTGGGAGTGAGAACCTTTGCTCTGCTCCTTATTCCAAGGGTATTGAAACCGATTGTAATCCTCAGCTAACTCAGCACAGATTAGGACTGAACCTGGGACTTTCCTGGTTCATAGGGTTCATGCACTGAGCTATCGAGACAGTCCTGCTGGCCAAAATTTTAACCTTGGTTTAGATCCATATTTTAACAACCCAAATAATCATGTCCTTTACATGATTTAATCTTAGAGAGCTCCACTGGGATTACAAGGTGAAGTAGGTAAGAATTTCCCAAACATTTGTAATGTTTGGCATTAAAAATCCGACAATAAAATTTTTCAGCAAACCACAATGACAAGAATTCCCACAACACATAATTAATGGGCATTTACCAAAACGTTTTGAACCAGAGAAAAGTAATACCTTTTCCTCCCTGGGTTTACTTTGGCTGACTTTCAAACTTGACCTCATCTTCTTGTTGATTTATAGATCAGCTCACAGAATAAGACACAAGGGTTTTGTCAATGTAAAATGAAGCATGAGGCACCCCCTGGAGAAAACAGCAAGAGTGCAACAGTCATCATCTGTGTGGCAGCGTGTCTGGGAAGGACACCTAAAGCTCACCAGAAGACTTCAAAGCATTGATAATCAATGGAGAAAAGAGACCTCTGCTTGAGAAATAGTTTTTAGAAAATGTCTTCATTACTTTCATTTCCCACTATAGATTACAATGGCAATTAAAAGGGAAAAAAAAGCAAGAGTTAATCATTGTAAGAGCAGGGCATATCAATTTAAACATTTTCTTTTGTTTTTATATATTGTCACAAAAGCATATCAGATGCGGGATGTGATGGGGGTGGGGGGGGACTTGCAGTGACCCTGGGCTAGGGAAGGTTAAAATCAGTCAGGGTTACCACTCCTAATCATTATCCCGTGATGCCTGCTGAAAAATGTATCAATTTTAGGCTAGGGCAGGATTGACGGCCCCAATGGTCAAACTAGCCTGCCAACACTCAGTGCTTAGGGTCACAATGGGCACTTGGGCAAGAGACCAAGGGGTGCTAGCACCTGTGGAACCCTACCTCTAGCATGAATCATTGCATTCAGGAAAGAAGAGTGGGAAATCAGTGGGAAAAAAATTGATACAATATAATGGTGGGATTATCCTGTCTGTAATGGTGCTTTTACATACTTTAGGTCCGAAAATAAAATACAAGAGGTTTAAGAGGAGAATGGGAGGTGAGCCAGGAGAGTATTGGAATGGTCAAGCCTCGAGGTAACAAATGCATGGATGAGGGTTTCAGCAGCAGGCTGGCTGAGGCAGGGGATTTTATTTATAGGGATACACAGAAATGCTCCATTGTCCCATGTGTTCCCTTAATTCTACTGATAGTAAGTTATATTTTCCAGTCCCAGTGTTCAGGCTGCAGGACCATTGCTCGGTGAGATTAGGAACAGCTGACCTGGTGAGCTCCTGGCCTAGATTGAGCCTCCTGTCAGGTGATTGCTGAATGGATGGTAAGTCATCCAGTGCAGCTTGAGCTCTTAAAGGGATTGTAGTTGCAAATTAAAGGAGGGCTAAAGAATTGCACAGCATCCAAAAAGAAATCTTTCATTCACTGATGTACCTGTGAGGCAGTTCCTTCAGGAAGTTGGTGAAAGGAGGATTTGCCTGTTCGGCTCTGAAGTTGAGCAGTAAGACTGCATGGGAGGATGTTGTGAAGCTGTTTCTAACACCCAGAGGACATGAGTTCAGCTTAAAAAGGGATGTGCTAACATCAGAAAATCTGCCAAGGTAAGACTACCCAGCATTTCCTATACCAAGTAGATGATCGAATTATGCATGTCAGAAAAGCTTAGATTTTCCAATGTCTGCTGCCTGATTTTGTTTTGATAATCAGACAGATGGTAGTAGGAAATGGAACAAAGATCTGTATTGCTGGGTCTCTGGCCACAATTGTGCCAGCCCTTTTTCCACCGTCATTTTCACCAATTGGCGGAAGCACCTGCCCATTTTTGGGTTGCCACATGCAAATGAGGTGGTAATGACATGACATATTATCCATAATTTCTGCCTCATTTGCACCGAATCATATTCATTCCCATTTTACATGGGGTACAGTATTGCTAAGCACCATGGAGAAGGCAGAAGAGAATTTAAAAAGCCTAGACTCAACATTAACAGGTGTAGTTAAAAGTTTCTTTTTCAGTCAATTTGTTTTTTTTGGTCACCTGCCTCTATGCCACTTCCTGAAGGGCTGTTATCCCCCAGCCCCATTTTAGACAGGACACAGTGGATCGAGTTTCCATCCATGCCTCAGCTCCGGGCAGCCCTGACCAAGGTCACAGAGGATATTCTCTGTGTCTTTCACTGTGGTGCTTTATCCTTCCTCCAACACCTTTCTTCCTTGTTGTCCATCTCAGTGGGATTGCCCTCCTTGGTTGCACTCTTATCCATCCGATCGTAGCCAGAGAATCTCTAGCAATGGTTTCTCTTCCCGCCCCAGTAGCATCACCTCTGGAGTCCCCCACTGCATCTGTCCTTGGCCCCCTCCTCTTCTTCATCTACAAGCCACCCCTTGGCGACATCATCCACAGATATGGGGTCAGCTTCCACACGTACACTGATGACACCCAGGTCTACCTCTCCACCACTTCTCTCGACCCCTTCACTGCCTCTGTGTTGTCAGACTGCTTGTCCAATATCCAATCAAGGATGAGCTGCAATTTCCTCCAGTTAAACATTGGGAAGATAGAAGTGATCATTTTCAACACCCACCACAAACTCATTACCATCGGCATTGATTCCATTCCCCTCCCCACCTATTTTCTCATGCTGAACCAGACTGTTCACAATCTCAGTGTTCTATTCGACCCCAAGCTAAGCTTCCAACCCTATATACTTTCCATCATCAAGACTGCCTACTTCTACCTCCATAACATTGCACACCTCCACCCCTGCCTCAGCCAATCTGCTGCTGAAACCTTCATCCATGCCTTTGTTACCTCGAGACTTGGCTATTCCAATGCTCGCCTGGCTGGCTTCCCATTCTCTGCTTTCCATAAACTTCAACTCATCCAATATTCTGCTGTCAGTATCTTTCCTGCGCAAAGACTCGCTCACCCATCACCTTTGTCCATGATGACCGATTCTGAGGGACAGCATAAATTGTTATTTAGAAAGGCATGGGTTAATCAAGGACAGTTAGCATGGATTTGTTAAGGGAAGGTTGTGTCTAACTAACTTGATTGAATTTTTTGAGCAGCTAACAAGGAGGGTCGATGAGAGTAACGCGTTTGATGTAGTCTACATGGATTTTAGCAAGGCTTTTGACAAGATCCCACATGGAAGTGTGGTCAAAAAAGTAATAGCCCATGGGATCCAAGGGAAAGTGGCTAGTTGGATCCAAAATTGGCTCAGTGGCAGGAAGCAAAGGGTAATGGTTGACTGGTGTTTTTGTGACTGGAAGGCTGTTTCTAGTGGAGTCCCGAAAGGCTCAGTACTAAGTCCCTTGCTTTTTTGGTATATATTAATGATTTGGACTTGAATATGGGGGCTTGATCAAGAAGTTTGCAGATGATACAAAAATCGACTGTGTGGTTGATAGTGAGGAGGAAAGCTGTAGACTGCAGGAAGATATTAATGGACTGGGCAGGTGGGCAGAAAAGTGGCAAATGGAATTCAATCCAGAGAAGTGTGAGGTAATGCATTTAGGAAGGGCAAACAAGGCAAGGGAGTACCCAGTAAATGGGAGGATATTGAAAGGTGTATGGGAACAAAGGGACCTTGGAGGTAGCAGGACAGGTAGATAAAGTGGTTAAAAAGGTATACGGGATACTTTCCTTTATTAGCCGAGGCATAGAATATAAGAGCAGGGAAGTTATGCTAGAACTGTATAAAACATTGGTTAGGCCACAGCTTGAGTACTGCGTACAGTTCTGGTCACCACATTACAGGAAAGATGTGATTGCGCTAGAGAGGGTACAGAGGAGATTTACGAGGATGTTGCCAGGGCTGGAGAATTTTAGCTATGAGAAAAGATTGGATAGGCCGGGCTTGTTTTCTTTGGAACAAAAGAGACTGAGGGGAGATTTAATTGAGGTATATAAAATTATGACAGGACTAGATAGAGTGGATAAGGAGGACCTATTTCCCTTAGCAGAGGGTCAGTGACCAGGGGGCATAGATTTAAAGTAATTGGTAGAAGGATTAGTGGGGGTTGAGGAGAAATGTTTTCACCCAGAGGGTGGTGGGGGTCTGGAACTCATTGCCTGAAAGGGTGGTAAGGGCAGAAACCCTCAACTCATTTAAAAAGTACTTGGATATGCACTTGAAGTGCCGTAACCTACAGGGCTACGGACCAAGTGCTGGAAAATGGAATTAAGCTGGACAGCTCTTTTTCAGCCGGCACAGACACGATGGGCCAAATGGCCTCCTTCTGTGCTGTAACTTTCTATGATTCTATGACCTACATTGGCTCCCGGTCCTCCATCAGCTCAAATTAAAAATTCTCATCCTTGTGTTTAAATCCCTTCATGGCCTTGCCCCTTCCTATTTCTGTAATCTCCTCTATCCCTACAACTCCGACCCCCTATCCCCACCTCGAACTTTCCATTCCTCTGAATCTGGTCCTTTATGCATCCCCCTCATTTTGCCGTACCATTGGCGGTCGTGTCTTCAGCCATTTAGACCCCATGCTCTCTAATGCCCTCCCTTATTTCACTCCGGCTCTCCACCTCCCTCTCCCCTTTAAGGCCCTCCTTACAACCCACCTCTTTGACCAAACCTTTGGTCACCACTCTTTATATCTCATTCTTAGACTCAGTGTCCATTTTTGTCTGATTATGCCTCTGTGAAGCACCTTGGGGCGTTTATCCAGACTAAAGAGGCTATATAAATGCAAGTTGTTGTTGATAATAATGCTAGGAATTCCCCTCTATCTTTGTTTCTTGAAAGAGGAGGAAAAGGAATGGAGGCATGCCATGCTAGTAAGGCTGTATTGGGGATGGATGCTACCCACCTGCCAGTCCCTCCACGTCAGTGTAAACATAAAAACTCTTGCCTACATTTGACTGAAGAGCAGAGTCTTTATTTTCCAAAATAAGCTGTAACACATTGATATCATTGGCAGCATGTGGACCTATAGCTCACCTCCATCATAGGCACTGTTTTGACAGTGGTTGTTAAGGTTACAACTTCTCTTAATATCCAAGACACAAGGTCATTCCAGGCTGAAAATGGAGATATTTGTAATATTAGCCAAACAGAGGTGCACTAATGCATTAAGCAAGTTATGGATGTGTTGTTCGCTAAAACAAATAATTTCTTCTCCTTTTCCATGGGCAATCAGTGATGGTATAACAGATTACTGCAATTTGACTGGGTAGCAGAAGGTCCAAGAAGTTATAAATTATACCCGTATGGTCTACACCCTCCTTTGCTCACTGCCATCATATATGTCAACAGCTAAGGATTCCATATGTAACTAGCAAGGTAGATAAGGGGGAACCAGTGGATGTTGTAAACTTGAATTTTCAAAAGGCATTCGATAAGGTGCCACACACGAGGTTATTACATAAGATTAGGGCTCATGGGGTTGGGGGTAATATATTAGCATGGATTGAGAATTGGTTAATGGACAGAAAACATCGAGTAGGAATAAACGGATCATTTTCAGGTTGGCAGGTTGTGACTAGTGGGGTGCCGCAAGGATCAGTGCTTGGGTCTCAGCTGTTCATAATCTATATCAATGACTTAGATGAGGGGACCAAGTGTAATGTTCCAAGTTTGCTGACGATACAACGCTAAGTGGGAAAGTAAACTGTGAGGAGGACACAAAGAGACAGGTTAAGTGAATGGGCGAGAAGGTGGCAGATGGAGTATAATGTGGGGAAATGTCAGGTTATTCACTTTGGTAGGAGGAATAGAAAAGCAGAATATTTTCTAAAAGTTGAGAGACTAAGAAATGTTGGTAATCAGAGGGATTTGGATGTCCTTGTACATGAATCACAGAAAGTTAACATGCAGGTACAGTAAGCAATTAGGAAGACAAATGGTATGTTATACTCCAATCCCCCTGCAATAAAGGCTAAGTGTAAGGAGCACTTGCTGCAATTATATAGGGCTCTGGTGAGACCACACCAGGAGTACTGTGTACAGTTTTGGTCTCCTTAATTAAGGAAGGATATGCTTGCCTTAGAGGCGATGCAACAAAGGTTCACTAGATTGATTCCTGGGATGAGAGGATTGTCCTTTGAGGAGAGATTAAGTAGAATGGGCCTATACTCTCTGGAATTGAGAAGAATGAAAGGTGATCTCATTGAAACATATACAATTTTTAGAGGGCTTGTCAGGGTAGATGCTGAGAGGCTGTTTCCCCTGTCTGGAGAGTCTAGAACTAGAGGTTAAAGTCAAAATAAGGGGTTGGCCATTTAGGACCAAGATGCAGAAAAATTTCTTCACTCAGAGGGTTGTGAATCTTTGGAATTCTCCCTGAAGCCATAGCTGATGACACTTGTGGAGTTTCTCAGAACATGAGCTGAGCATCTGCTGTGATGAGGTACATGCAAGGACCAGAGTAATGGTTGAGTTAAAGTGTGCTTCAGGTGCCTGGATTGGTCTGGTAGAATCCTGCTAGGGTCTCAAGGATCATGGTGGTGTGCTGCACGCTGCACAACTTTGCTTTAGAAAGAGGCTTCTTTCATGGCGGCCGCAGAGAATGAGGACTCCCAAGTATGACAGGGGGATCAGCAAGAGGAGCAGCAGCAAAAGCTTGAAGAGAATATGAATTTCCAACTGCAATTCACATTCATGTCATTATGATATGGGAGACCTTCTCTTGACTACTGTATCCTGAAACTGAATTAACAGACATCCTCTGCCTTTGCACCACAAATAAGTCATCAGCTACAGACCCTTCTCTGTCTGCAGCAGGTTATACAGCTCCCATTCATGCCATTTGATGAAATCAACTTCCAAACCTTGCCAAGAACAATAGCCCAAAATCAAGGTCTTCTAAATCACTCCAAAAGGTCAGACAGGACAGCTTTAAGAGTACATTTGCTGGCTGTGTGCCTGAGGAATGTGCCGTGATCCAGGTTTTACAGATGCACAGTGATGACATCATGTCGGTTTCTTTGGATTGAATCTTTAATTTGTTGCCTTTTTTGGGTTTGAATTTTAAGTTTTACTCCACTACCATACAAGATGGTTTGCTCAGCTAGGAACCAGCACTCTGTGGAAAGCATGGTATTCCTTTTGGGATTTTGGGATGTATTAAAAGGTCAATATTGAGTCGAAATAGTGAGGTAATCCTGCCACTTTATAAATCATTGGTGCGACCGCACTGAGAATATTGTGTACAGATTTGGTCGCTGCCGTGCAAAAAGGATATCGCAGCTATTGAAAGGACACAGAAGAGAGAAACCAGAATGAGTGAGGGGGTGGAGGGATTGGGTTATGAGGAGCCATTATGTAAATTAGACATTTACTCACCGGAAAAGAGAAGGTTGAGGGGTGATGTGATTGCTGTTTTTAGGTCATTGGGCATTGCTCTGTCCATTACTAGTGGGTCAATGAGGCATTGTTTGCCAGGGCCAATGATTTGATCACTTTCTATAAGGATTAGGAACATCATAAGGCGAAGGCTCTACACCTATTCAGAATGGCTGGCTTCCCAAAGGTGTAAGGCCTCAAGATGCAACCAATGTGGACACATGGGCTCATTGCAACAATGCCACTGGGGTGAAATTCAGCTTCACCAGGGGGCATAAAATGGGGGTCAGCTGCCCACTTATACAAGCCGCCTAATGTTCCTTTTCATTGACTGGATTTTACTTGATACCTCGTCCCCTCCACTGCAACATTGTGGCTGATGCTTCAGATGTTCTTCCAGAATTCCCTAGATTCTAGAACGGTCCCCATGGATTGATAGGTACAAAATGTAACCCCGCAATTCAAGGAAGGAGGGAGAGAGAAAACAAGGAACTACAGGCCAGTTAGCCTGACGTCAGTAGTAGGGAAAATTCTAGAATTTATTATTAAGGACATAGTAACAGGGCACTTAGAAAATCATAATATGATTAGGCAAAGTCAACACGGTTTTATGGAAGGGAAATCGTGTTTGACAAATTTATTAGAGATTTTTGAGGATGTAACTAGCAGGGTAGATAAAGGGGAACCAGTGGACATAGTATATTTGGATTTTCAAAAGGCATTCAATAAGTGCCACACAAGAGGTTGTTACACAAGATTAGGGCTCATGGGATTAGGGGTAATATATTAGCGTGGATTAAGGATTAAGTGATGGACATAAAACAGAGAGTAGGAATAAACAGGTCATTTTCGGGTTGGCAGGTTGTAACTAGTGGGGTGCAGCAAGGATCAGTGTTTGGGCCTCAGCTGTTTACAATCTATATCAAAAACTTAGATGAGGGGACCAAGTGTAATGTATCCAAGTTTGCTGACGATACAAAACTACGTGGGAAAGTAAGCTGCAAGGAGAATGCAAAGAGGCTGCAAATGGATATAGACAGGTTAAGTGAGTGGGCTAGAAGGTGGCAGGTGGAGTATAATGTGAGGAAATGTGAGGTTATTCACTTTGGTAGGAAGAATAGAAAAGCAGAATATTTTTTAAATGGTGAGAAACTAAGAAAGGTGGGTATTCAGAGGGATTTGGGTTCTTCGTACACAAATCACAGAAAGTTAACATGCAGGTACAGCAAGCAATTAGGACAGCAAATGGTATGTTAGCTTTTACTGCAAGGGGTTTGGAGTATACGAGTAAGGAAGTCTTGCTGCAATTATACAGGGCTCTGGTGAGACCACACCTGGAGTTCTGTGTGAAGTTTTGGTCTCCTTGCCTAAGCAAGGATATATTTGCCTTAGAGGGGGTGCAACAAAGGTTCACTAGATTGATTCCTGGGATGAGAGGGTTGTCCTATGGGGAGAGATTGAGTAGAATGGGCCTATATTCTTTGGAGTTTAGAAGAATGAGAGGTCATCTCATTGAAACATATAAGATTCTTAGAGGGCTTGACAGGGTAGCTGCTGAGAGGTTGTTTCCCTTGACTGGAGTGTGTAGAACTAGGGGTCATAGTCTCAAGATACGGGGTCAGCCATTTAGGACCGAGATGAGAAAACATTTCTTCACTCAGAGGATGGTGAATCTTTGGAATTCTCTACTCCAGAGGGCTGTGGATGCTCAGTCGTTGAGTATATTCAAGACTGAGATTGATAGATTTTTGGCCACTAAGGGAATCAAGGGATATAGGGATCGAGCGGGAAAGTGGAGTTGAGGTAGAAGATCACCCATGATCTTATTGAGTGGCGGAGCGGGCTCAAGGGGCCGTACAGCCTACTCCTGCTCCTATTTTAATGTTTCTTATGTTCTTATGTTACATCCCTGCCCTTCGGACTTCTCTTTCAAAATCACTTCGCTTTTGTTACTTTTCTCTTTCTAACTTCAAAATCTCTTAAGAAACTATGGAGAAGTTCAACTCATGGCCACCCATTTTGCACCTGAAAAACAGGCAGCCAGCAATTAAAAATTGAGGCAGAGGCACCTTGGCCAACCTTTTGAGGTTCAAGGCCCTGGCAATATTCAAGCGGGTCTGTAAAGGGGCGAGCAGCTGATCTGCCTGAAACAGGTTGTAGAACAATAATTGCAAAATGCAGGTCCAAATAGGTGCATCATGCACCGTGGACAGTCTGCTTAATTGTACCAGGTGTTGAGCAGGCCAACAAAAAACATCTGGCCCACTGCTGGTCCATTCAAGGCACCCCATGGGTTTGCCTTCCCCTACCAGACAAAACCTGCTGGCCGATTTGGCATAGGAGTTTGCCGATTTCCTGCCCTCCCACAATCGGTGAGCTGCAGCATGGCACTCGTTTGGCAGTCGCAGTTCACCGGTAGTATTTAAATGAGGCCTGAACCTGAATTTAAGTTGGATTTGTCAGCCTATTTCTTCAACCATCCTTTTGGCCTCTCCCAAAATTCCTTCACTTCCTGCGCATTATCCGTCTCTCCCTTTTCTAAAGTGCATGAGAGGCACTATATAAATTATTATAATTACCACCATCGCCACACTCATGGCAAAAGACAGGAAAGGAAAACCTCTAGAATGTATAGAAACATTGCCTAGGGATATAGACCAGTTTTGGACAAGCTAGTTTACAGCAAGCAGTGAAAGATAAGGTGTTCTCTCCCAGTCAGCAAAAAGATAATGGGAAAATTTTCATTGGCTTGGCTCCAAAATCACTGATTTACATCAGACAAGGCACCAGGTCTTTGCTCACTAGACAGGCTGTGTGAAACTCCTCTCCATAAATCAGGATGAATGGATTTCATTACTAGATTTTCTGAGACAGTTTTGTTAAATCCAAAGGCATGGTTGAAAAAATAGGCCGAGAAATCCAACTTAAATTCTGGTTCAGGCATCATACTACCGGTGAGCTGCGGGTGCCAAACGAGTGCCATGCTGCAGCTCACCGATTGTGGGAGGGCAGGAAATCGGCCGACTCCGATGCTATAATGCTGTGAGATGAGTGGAGAAATTCACAAATCTGTAGTATGGGAATATTGTTATTATTTCCTCAGGGTAACACAGCATTCCAATATATTTCCAAATATAAAAAATAAATAGAAAGTAAGGGATAATACAAGAAGAGCTAGACAGTGAATATTAAACTTATACAATACCAGGTAAATTCCAGAACAAAATGCCTCAGTGTGTTTTAAATGGTGCCCTGTATTTTGAGGAAATTTTCATCATATATCAGTGTAAGACATGTGACATACGTCAGATAACACATGCTGTGAAATATTGTACCAAACAATTACAATCGAGGGACTGAGGTTGGCTCAGTTGAAGAGAATATTGTTGTGCCCCTGAGAATTTTAGTGAAGTGTGAGGGCAGATGGCAGGTTTGACGGCTGTTGATGAAACTGATATTTTTCTGTATTAGGTATTTAAACTTACAATAATTATCACAATATTTATATTTCTAATTCGATTCACTCAACGTGATATCAAGAAACGGCTAAGTGCACTGGATACAGCAAAGGCTATGGCCCCTGACAACAACCCAGCTGTAGTGCTGAAGACTTGTGCTCCAGAACTAGCTTTTTTTTATTCGTTCATGGGATGTGGGCGTCGCTGGCAAGGCCGGCATTTATTGCCCATCCCTAATTGCCCTTGAGAAGGTGGTGGTGAGCCGCCTTCTTGAACCGCTGCAGTCCGTGTGTTGAAGGTTCTCCCACAGTGCTGTTACTGGTGGTAGGGAGTTCCAGGATTTTGACCCAGCGACGATGGAGGAACGGCGATATATTTCCAAGTCGGGATGGTGTGTGACTTGGAGGGGAACGTGCAGGTGGTGTTGTTCCCATGTACCTGCTGCTCTTGTCCTTCTAGGTGGTAGAGGTCGCGGGTTTGGGAAGAAGCCTTGGCAAGTTGCTGCAGTGCATCCTGTGGATGGTACACACTGCAGCCACTGTACGCTGGTGGTGAAGGGAGTGAATGTTTAGGGTGGTGGATGGGGTGCCAATCAAGCAGGCTGCTTTGTCCTGAATGGTGTCGAGCTTCTTGAGTGTTGTTGGAGCTGCACTCATCCAGTCAAGTGGAGAGTATTCCATCACACTTGTGCATTGTAGATGGTGGAACGGCTTTGGGGAGTCAGGAGGTGAGTCACTTGCTGCAGAATACCCAGCCTCTGACCTGCTCTTGTAGCCAAAGTATTTATATGGCTGGTCCAGTTAAGTTTCTGGTCAATGGTGACACCCAGGATGTTGATGGCGGGGGATTCGGCGATGGTAATGCCGTTGAATGTCAAAAGGAGGTGGTTAGATACTCTCTTGTTGGAGATGGTCATTGCCTGGCACTTGTCTGGCACGAATGTTACTTGCCACTTATGAGCCCAAGCCTGGATGTTGTCCAGGTCTTGTTGCATGCGGGCTCGGACTGCTTCATTATCTGAGGGTTGCGAATGGAACTGAACACTGTGCAGTCATCAGCGAACATCCCCATTTCTGACCTTATGATGGAGGGAAGGTCATTGATGAAACAGCTGAAGATGGTTGGGCCAAGGACACTGCCCTGAGGAACTCCTGCAGCAATGTGCTCTAGCCAAGCTGTTCCACTACAGCTACAACACTGGCATCTACCCGACAATGTGGAAAATTGCCCAGGTATGTCCTGTCCATAAAAAGCAGGACAAATCCAATCCGGCCAAATACCACCCCATCAGTCTACTCTCAATCATCAGCAAAGTGATGGAAGGTATCATCGATACTGCTATCAAGCGGCACTTACTCACCAATAACCTGCTCACCGATGCTCAGTTTGGGTTCCGCTAGGACCACTCGGCTCCAGACCTCATTACAGCCTTGGTCCAAACTTGGACAAAAGAGCTGAATTCCAGAGGTGAGGTGAGAGTGACTGCCCTTGACATCAAGGCAGCATTTGACCAAGTGTGGCACCAAGGAGCCCTAGTAAAATTGAAGTCAATGGGAATCAGGGGGAAAACTCTCCAGTGGTTGGAGTCATACCTAGCACAAAGGAAGATGGTAGTGGTTGTTGGAGGCCAATCATCTCAGCCCCGGGCATTGCTACTGGAGTTTCTCAACCAGACAGCTAGTAGAGGCACTTTACGGATGAAATGAGCAAACTCATTCCTGTGTATGTCCCATTGATGGAGCTTGGAGTGGCACTAATAATGAAGTCTTTGTTCATAGCCTGCTTGTCAGCAAAAGCAGAGAACAGGGGTTCGGAAGATAGAAGTTTTCAAGGGTAAGATTGAAGGTGGGAAATAAAATAATTTATTAACTCTATTCCATAGGCAGGTAGAATAACAAATATCCTTTTTAATCTATGGCCTTTTTACCATTATAGGACTAGGTTCTGTAACATTCTGTTCCTATGTTCGATTTGATTGACACTCCAACACTAGTCTAGCCAATCTGTACAGTAATTGGCCATGCAGGACTGTTTCTGTGATGTAATCATTCACTTCTCTATATGGCTGGTTGCCACATTGTTAAGTGTTTATGTCTATATGCAGAATTAACCTCATAATCTTATCCTTAAGCATCTTAGCAAAAAGAAGCAGACATACTTTCAAAGGAATTAAAATAAACCTAGACAGTGTTCTGCATTAGACTGGTCTGGCTTTAGTTGGTGTTCTTACATAAACCTACACTGTTCTGTGTCACGATGAGACAATACTGTGAGCACTTCCAATAATTTACAATGTCACTACCATATTTCAGCACCATAGTTAATGAATTTTCCAGTGGAAATTTTCCTGATGTAGTTTCTGGAATCAAAGAGGTGACAAATGGATTTTGTTTTACTGTAGCCAACCAGGGTGGATATGAGTCTAGAGGATAGAAATTGGATATGACCCATTTTAGGCGCACATAGCGCGTGGTTTCGGCTTGGGCTGTATGTAGTCTCTGGGAGTGTTAATGTGGATAGTAGGTCCTTTCAGCTGAGGGAATTAGGGAGTTGTAAGGAGGATGAGAGTGAGGTGAGCCTGCAGAAAAGAGGCTCATTCCTTATGGCACTTTCTTAACTTTATATGCCATCCATGTATTATCTGCTCAGATTAACCAATGTATCATAGGTGTTTTGTCCATTTGTTTGTTATGTTGTACAATAACCATTAGAAGGGCTTTTCGCACAATACTATCACTAAACAGCCTCTCTACTCATTTGCTTTAACTCACCTGACGAAGGAGGAAAGCTCCGAAAGCTTGTGATTTCAAATAAAGCTGTTGGACTATAACCTGGTGTTGTAAGACTCCTTACATTTACTTTACACCAGACCAATTTTGACTTGACCTCTAAACATTAAGTTGAGAATCAGATTGGGAAATTTATCTTCAAGCAACTAGAAATTCTTTGGTAAACAGTCTACAATGTTCAATTCCTTTTCTAATTCTTTTATATATGATATGTAGAGTTTGCCCTAATAAATATGATGACTGTAAACATGCCACACAAGACCTTCTGTAAAAGATTTATTCCCAGCTGTGATGTCCAGAATATTGCATCCTACGTATGAGAAAGATACTAAGACAGTGAAGTCTCAAGGTAACAAGTATGATAGTACTAATCCAAGTCATTGCTTTGTGCGATAGTGTAAAACGGCTGAAGTCAATGGAAATAAAGCTACCGGCTCGGTATCACTTGATATTGCAAAAGTCAAGCTCTACTCCTAGATCTTTTTAAGAGAATATCCAACTAATTTCCCTCTTATTTTGTAAAAGTTTTGGCAGAATTGACTTTGATTCAGGAAAAGGCTTCCTTATTTCTAAAGAATAGCAAAGTCCAAATGGACGTACTTTCCCTTTGCTTGTACACTACAAAGCGGGACCTTAACTTTACAAATATTCTTTTTTGGTCAATGTTAAAATCTTTGGCTCTGGATTGTTGTGGAATTAGGCCCCAGCTGAGAGTGCAAACTCATTTAGTTTAGAATGTTTAATAGAGAGAAAAGACTTTAATCCAATCTGTTTTGGTAAGATTAGAACAGTACCCAAGAGGTGAAAGGCCTGGATTTAACCTACTTTGCCATTCAATCCCTACTCAGATGGAATTCCAACAATTTGGAACGGGTCCAGGATTTGATATAAATGGCAATTTCAACAAGACAAGTTTGAAATTAATTTTGACAGTTTACTAACTCTTCTTGGATACAAAAGGCAGACTGCTTTCTAAAACCAACATATCAAAACACACCTAAACTTAAAGTAAACAGGTTTATCATGTTTGACACTGGGTCATTCCTCACAGTTATGTGGCTGTCCAAATAACTTTGTCAAGGAGTTAGATTCTACTGTGTAAAAAATTAACTGTGCATTGTTATTTTAACATTGAGGTTTTTCAGTCAACTCTGTGGCCTTAAAAATATCTCAAAGCTTGTTTATACTAATTTTCAGGTTAAAACTATCAGACAATGAAGACCTTAATCTGGGTCCTCTGAAACATTGTTGAGTTACTCTTGAAAACAATGGGTACTTGATTTTCTCAATGTGAGTTGTAATAGTTGTAGCTATAATAGTTATGGACGGTTTATTGTCAGCTTGCCACTCAAAGTATAGGTTGTTCGGTCACCCTGAGGCTATGGGGTAAATTTTAACTCCCAAGAACGGGTGGGTTGGGGACAGGTGGGTAGTAAAAATACTCCATTTTCGGAGCGGTACCGCATCTTGGCTCCATCGCGCCTACTTCCGGGTTTGACCCAAATGCGGTTGGATGCGCGCACGCTTCTGACACCTGGAAGTCCCGCCAACGGGCCGATATTTAAAGAGACGATTTAGGTCTTTAAAGTACTTAATCCTGTTAACTTTTTGTGTATTGACTTACACAAACCATTTTAACTTCTCCTGAACGTGTCTCTCGTGGCCTTGGAAACACACCATGGAAACGGAGGCGAGTTGCAGCCGACCCTCATTTGGACCTTTAAACCAATGATTGACACATGTGAAGAAAAGGTGAGTTTCTGCAGCAGGGCAATCAGTTCTCTCAGACAAACCTTTGGGTCGGAGGTCTTTGTGTTTAGACTGAGATTTCTTTGTTCACACTTAGAATTCTTGTGTTCAGACATATTCAGCTACATTTTGGACCCCCTCAAACTGACAAAATCAGGATTGGGGGGTGGGGGGGAATGGATTTATTCTGCAGTACATCTGAGGAGGAGGCACATCATAGTCCGCGGCAGGCACGGTGTGCAGTTCTGGGATTTGCAGCTCCACAAGACAGAGGTGTGCCACAAGGACTTGAGAGCAGAGAGGGGACCAATGGAGAGACTGAGGTCGCAGGAGGCACTAATCACATGAGAGGGTGTACAGACAGAGGCTGAGCTTCCTGGACTTCTCTGAGGAGCAGTGCCTATGCAGGCTAAGATTAAGTCGGCAGATGGTTCGCAAACATCTGCAGGCTCCTTCATGCAGAGCTGCTCCCTACTTGGCCTGGTGGCCATGCACTGCCCGTCGCACTCAAAGTCACCACTGCCCTCAATTTCTTCGCCTCCGAATCCTTCCAGGGCACCACCAGGGTTTCTCAGTTGACTGCACATAAGTGTATATGACAGGTCATAGATGGCTTGTTTGCCAGGGCATCCGACTACGTCAACATCCCCAGCAACAACATCAGCCAGACTGAGAGGGCTGTGAGTTTCAACTCTCTGGCTAGCTTCCCACGGGTGCAGGGTGCAATTGATTGCACACACGTAGCAATCTGAAGACCTCCACATGAGCCAGGACTGTTCATTAACCGAAAGGGATATCACTCCATCAATGTGCAGCAGATTTGTGACCATCAGAAGAGGTTTCTGCAGGTGTGTGCCAAATTCCCAGGCAGCTGCCATGATTCCTTCATTTTGCATGAGTCCAACATCCTGCCCTCTTCCACACACAAGACAGACTTAAAGATTGGCTACTTGGAGACAAGGTATACTTCCTGCAGAGGTGGCTCATGACACCTGTGAGAGACCCCACCAAAGAGGCACAGCAGCGGTACAATGACAGTCACATCACCACCGGGTCTGTCATTGAACAAGCCATTGGAATGCTCAAGATGCGCTTCAGGTGCCTGGATCGATCTGAGGGAGCCCTTCAGTACTCACCGGTGAGGGTGTGCAGAATAATAGTCATGTGTTGCGTCCTGCATAACATCGCTCAACAAGAGGGTTACCGGTGGAGGAGCTCCCATGCGCTCATGAAGCATCTGCCGGCAACATTGAAGAAGACGATGAGGTATAGGAGGAGGAGGAGGATGAAGATGGGCAACCCATTGTCAGAGCAGTGGCACACATGGCTGCTCGTGATGCCAGGGAGTCACTCATATCTAATAGGTTCTCATAAGGAGATCTGCAAACTGAAGATAGTGAACTACTCAGACCGCCTGGAACAACCACCACCAATACCAGCAACCCCCCTCCGCTTGCACAAAACAGTTCTTCAGCCACGCACACACCCATTGTAAACAAGCCCAATGGGTGGCATCAAGTCTTGGCGTTCATGATGAAGCACATGAAAGAGTGCTTTCACAAAAGGGACTCAAGAATGGACAAGACGTAGCAATGGTGGTGACAAGTATGACATTTAATGTGGATGTAAGAAAAAACAAATATAAATGAAAAATATGACATTTCCTCATACACTCATGTGCATACCCTTAGTGATTACAAAACCTTAGCCTTCCTCTTCCTACAGCTTCTATGTGGTGCATCCCCGTGGCTTCAGCAGAGGTAGTGGCAGGTTACTCAGGTCCCTGCCCTGACTGATGAGATGCTCTTGGCCTATGCCCTCTAGTTTTTGAGCCCTTGAGGGCCCCACCAAAGACTGCTCCATCTGCACCTGTGCAGGGGCAGACTCAGCCATCGGGAGGGGAGGCAGCATTGTGGGTACCGGTTGAGAGGGGAGGGGGACAATGGGTGAGACTTGGGAGCGCTTTGAGTGGAGTCCCCACTTCCATAACCCCTTTCACCATCATCCCTCTCCTGGGCCATGGCCACATCACTCCAACCACTCTGCTGGACAACAGCTTGGAGCATATCTGTGACGCGTTCTAAGACCACTGTTGAAGTACCTGTCTGCCTGTTTAAGGTGGCACAGAAGTTGGCCTGAGTGAACTCATTTGTGAGCCGTGCTTGAAGCTCAATGAAGACTGCCATTCTCTCGATCTCAGACTTTCCTGCACTGACCTGTGCCACCAATCCATTAATGCTGAAGCTGGACTCCTCCATCCTCTCCGCTATTGTGGACATTGTGCGTGGCACATCTTCCAGTACCTCGCAAAGGTGCAGCTATACATCTATCATTCTCAATCTCAACAATGGTCCCCAGGATTCAGCATCTGCCTCCAGCTGAGCAGAACTTGCAGAGAGCACACCCCACCGACGCAGACTCTCTACAGCTGCCCCTGCCACCAGTGTCTGCTCGTGCACACTTGTGAGTGATGAATCACCAGGTGACAACCCAACTAACTGGCTAACAGGACACACTGAAGTGCCAGTATCTGCGCTGGTGCATGGCTGGATATGATGTGATGGTTCGCCCTCAGAGAAATGGAGCTCCTCTGAGGAATCACCCTCTTCCACGGCGTGTGCCTCCTCATTGATCCTTGAAGGCCCTGGAAGAGAACATAAGGCAATATTAAGAATCATCACAGAAGTTAGTTTGCAATGAGCATACTGAGATGTGCAACAGGTTACGGAAATGGTAGCATAGTGGTTATGTTACTAGATTAGTAATCTAGAGGCCTGGACGAATAATCCGGAGTCATGAGTTCAAATCCTGCCATGGCAGCTGGGGAATTTAAATTCAATTAATTAAATAAAATCTAGAATTAAAATACTAGTATAAGTAATAGTGGCCATGAAACTACCGAATTGTCGTAAAAACCCATCTGGTTCACTAATGCCCTTTAGGGAAGGAAATCTGCCGTCTTTACCTGGTCTGGCCTATATGTGACTCCAGAACCACAGCAATGTGGTTGTTTCTTAATTGCCCTCTGAAATGGCCTAGCAAGCCACTCAGTTGTAAAATCTCGCTAAAAGAAGTCATAATAAGAATAAAACCAGATGGACCACCATTAGGCACCGGACACGACAAAGGTAAACCAAACCCAGCCGACCCTGCTCAAGTCCTCCTCACTAACATCTGGGGACTTGTGCCAAAATTGGGAGAGCTGTCCCACAGACAAGTCAAGCTAAAGTCTGACATAGCTATACTCACAGTATCATAACTTTCAGCCAACGTCCCAGATTCTTCCATCACCATCCCTGGGTATGTCCTGTCCCACCGGCAGGACAGACTGACCAGAGGTGGCAGTACAGTGATATACAGTCAGGAGGGAGTGGCCCTGGGAGTCATCAACATTGACTCTGGACCTCATGAAATCTCATGGCATCAGGTCAAACATGGGCAAGGAAATCTCCTGCTGATTACCACCTACCACCCTCCCTCAGCTGATGAATCAGTCCTCCTCCATGTTGAACATCACTTGGAGGAAGCACTGAGGGTAGCAAGGACACAGAATGTACTCTGCGTGGGGGACTTCAATGTCCATCACCAAGAGTGGCTCGGTAGCGCCACGACTGACCGAGCTTGGCCGAGTCCTGAAAGACATAGCTGCCAGACTGGGCCTGTGGCAGGTGGTGAGGGAACCAACACGAGGGAGAAACCTACTTGACCTCGTCCTCACCAATCTACCTGTCGCAAATGCATTTTTCCATGACAGTATTGGTAGGAGTGACCACTGCACAGTCCTCGTGGAGACGAAGTCCTGTCTTCGCAGTGAGGATACCATCCAACGTGTTGTGTGCCACTACCACTGTGCTAAATGGGATAGATTCAGGACAGATCTAGCAGCTCAAGACTTGGCATCCATGAGGCGCTGTGGGCCATCAGCAGCAGCAGAATTGTATTCAGCACAATCTGTAACCTCATGGCCTGGCATATTCCTCACTCTACCATTACCAACAAGCCATGGGATCAACCCTGGTTTAATGAGGAGTGTAGAAGAGCATGCCAGGAGCAGTACCAGGCGTACCTAAAAATGAGGTGCCAACTTGGTGAACCTACAACTCAGGACTACATGCACGCTAAACAGCTGGAAGCAACATGCTATGGACAGAGCTAAGCGATTCCACATCCAACAGATTGGATCAAAGCTCTGCAGTCCTGCCACATCCAGTCGTGAATGGTGGTGGACAATTAAACAACTAACGGGAGGAGGAGGCTCTGTAAACATCCCCATCCTCAATGATGGCGGAGTCCAGCACGTGAGTGCAAAAGACAAAGCTGAAGCATTTGCAGCCAGAAGTGCTGAGTGAAAGATCCATCTCAGTATCCTCCCGATATCCCCACCATCACAGAAGCCAGTCTTCAGCCAATTCGATTCACTCCACGTGATAAAGAAACGGCTGAGTGCACTGGATACAGCAAAGGCTATGGGCCCCGACAACATCCCAGCTGTAGTGCTGAAGACTTGTGCTCCAGTACTAGCTGCGCCTCTAGCCAAGCTGTTCCAGTACAGCTACAACGCTGGCATCTACCCGACAATGTGGAAAATTGCCCAGGTATGTCCTGTCCATAAAAAGCAGGACAAATCCAATCCAGCCAATTACTGCCCCATCAGTCTACTCTCAATCATCAGCAAAGTGATGGAAGGTGTCGTCAACAGTGCTATCAAGCGGCACTTACTCACCAATAACCTGCTCACCGATGCTCAGTTTGGGTTCCGCCAGGACCACTCGGCTCCAGACCTCATTACAGCCTTGGTCCAAACATGGACAAAAGAGCTGAATTCCAGAGGTGAGGTGAGAGTGACTGCCCTTGACATCAAGGCAGCATTTGACCAAGTGTGGCACCAAGGAGCCCTAGTAAAATTGAAGTCAATGGGAATCAGGGGGGAAAACTCTCCAGTGGTTGGAGTAATACCTAGCACAAAGGAAGATGGTAGTGGTTGTTGGAGGCCAATCATCTCAGCCCCAGGACATTGCTGCAGGAGTTCCTTAGGGCAGTGTCCTAGGCCCAACCATCTTCAGCTGCTTCATCAATGACCTTCCCTCCATCATAAGGTCTTAAATGGGGATGTTCGCTGATGATTGCACAGTGTTCAGTTCCATTCGCAACCCCTCAAATAATGAAGCAGTCCGAGCCCGCATGCAGCAAGACCTGGACAACATCCAGGCATTGGGCTCATGAGTGGCAAGTAACATTCATGCCAGACAAGTACCAGGCAATGACCATCTACAACAAGAGAGTGTCTAACCACCTCCCCTTGACATTCAACGGCATTAATATCGCCGAATCCTCCACCATCAACATCCTGAGAGGCACCATTGACCAGAAACTTAACTGGACCAGCAATATAAATATTGTGGCTACAAGAGCAGGTCAGAGGCTGGGTATTCTGCGGCGAGTGACTCACTTCCTGACTCCCCAAAGCCTTTCCACCATCTACAAGGCACAAGTCAGGAGTTTGATGGAATACTCTCCACTTGCCTGGATGAGTGCAGCTCCAACAACACTCAAGAAGCTCGACACCATCCAGGACAAAGCAGCCCGCTTGATTGGCACCCCATCCACCACCCTAAACATTCACTCCCTTCAACACCGGCGCACAGTGGCTGCAGTGTGTACCATCCACAGGATGAACTGCAGCAACTCGCCAAGGCTTCTTTGACAGCACCTCCCAAACCTGCGAAGGACAAGAGCAGCAGGCACATGGGAACAACACCACCTGCATGTTCCCCTCCAAGTCACACACCATCCCGACTTGGAAATATATCGCCGTTCCTTCATCGTCGCTGGGTCAAAATCCTGGAACTCCCTTCCTAACAGCACTGTGGGAGAACCTTCAACACACGGACTGCAACAGTTCAAGGAGGCGGCTCAGCACCACCTTCTCAAGGGCAATTAGGGATGGGCAATAAATGCTGGCCTCGCCAGCGACGCCCACATCCCATGAACGAATAAAAAGAAAAGGTCAATCATTGATAACATCAATTCATGATGTGTGTGAGGGATATTAAAGTTCTGTCACCAGACGTTTGCGGGGTGCCAGTCTCGCCATCTCCGACGGCCAGGCATTCCTGCGTCCGGCTTAGTTCCAAAGCCTCCTCCTCTGTCTCATCTGTCACGGCCACTATTTGTGGTGGCCCTCCTCCAGTCCTACTCCTCTCCCGTGCATTTTGCACTCTCCTCCTACAAGGGGAGAAAGAACAGACATGTGAGTCAGTGAGGATGATGTGGTCACCCGATGGATGCAATGCTCTGGTTCAGGCTGCCAATGAAAGAGATGCATCAGAGGGTATCAGACAGATTCATGACATTGCATCAGGATTGGATTGAGTGGGAGTGGTGGGTTCACAAATGGGGAGGTGAGGAAGTGCACAGAAAGTGAAGGTAAGTTGATAATGAGACTTAGTGGGTGTGAGGAGTGATGTGATGGAGTATGCTTGGCAAGACAGAGTGAGGAGGGGTGATGTACATCACAGGATGTAGGTGAATCAGTAACTGTACTCATTTTTCCTGACCTGGTTAGGTCAATAAAGTGCTTCCTGCTCTGCACCCACGACCCTGCCACCGTGCTCCTGCTGCTCAGCGCCTCTGCCACCTCGAGCCAGGCTTTCTTGGTGGCAGAGGCAGGACACTTCCTCCTATCCCCTGGGTACAGTGTGTCCCTCCTGCTCCTCACACCGACCAGTAGCAACTCACTCGAAGAATCATTAAACCGGAGTGCTGGCTTAGTCCTCTGAGGCTCCATTTCTTCAAATTCCCCCTTCCTCCCTCAAAATCCATGGTTGCAGTGGCCCTTTAAATATTCCAGTTCCCAGCGTGTCATACGGGTGTGCAGTACACCCACTGCGCAGCTTCGAGCTGCGAAATCCAGAAGTCACATTAAGGGCCTTCAATTGAGTCGCGATCGCTCGAGCTAACGCACTCAAATTTTTTCCGAGTTTCCCACGCGACTATTAACCTCCCCACCTCACTGAGTTCCCGCCGCCATGTTAAAATTTACCCCTATTTATTCAAAGATAATCTATTTTTCTTTTAACACTAGAAGAGTTATAAATGGATTGATTGTTAACTGTTTCCTTAAATTATCCATTTGCGTTTTTCAGAAACTGAATTTTCTCAACAATATAAATAGAGTTAATTCAGTGAGTGCAGCTGGGGCAGTATGACCAGGCATCAGTTAAGGCTTCTGCTGCATAATACTGAAAAGAAGCCCATAGATTGTCATGTTACGCTATTTTCTTAAATTTTCTGCAGGATCTGATTACTTGCACTGTAGGTTATATAATGGAAGAAGAAAGCTGATGGAAATTAATCATGAATTGAAGCCCTGAGAGCGATAATGGAATGTTTTACAGCTAAGCCAACCCAGAAGTGGTAGTGGCAGACCGCCAGCTAGAAAGGCTGCAACAAACCAGACATAAATCCAAATGCCGGAGCCAAAAAAAGAATCATCGGGCTTCATCAATCAAAGTTTCCTTTCTTTATTTTCCCAATTAACTCCTATTTGGTTCCATCTTTATTCTTTAAGTGAAGTGAAAATTCAAGGCACATACTTAAATCAAATGCAAACAAAGTGCACACAAGGAAGAAATTAATTTTAGTACGTATTTATGTCCCCTGCTTTTAGCTAAATGGAAAGAAGTCCATGTGCACTAGTATAGCGGCATTCCTTGTTACTGGAGGGAGCTGACAGAATGAAAGTAAAATGAGCTGTTTGTGAGCTTATCATTGATAAATGTAGTTCAATGAAAAACTAAAATGATACCAGTAATAGCTGCCTACAAAGGTCACCACACAAGACAAAGGCAGACACAATAAGCAGAACAAAGTGCATTCTTTGCCCTCAGTATAATGTGTCTAATCACTCCCATTACACTTCTGCTGAGCTAACTTCTCAGTCTGTTCTAATTGTAAATGTAGTCAGTGCACAAAACATCCCAGATAGCTTAGCCTTTGCTACATTACGATTGTATGCAACTAATGATTGTGATCACTGAAGCTGACATTGACAGAGATGCAAAAGCACATCTGTGATCTCCATAATGGGCAAGCACAAGACTTCTGTTATTCCAGATATATTCTTTAAGTAAATAGTTTGGCCATGACCATGACTATAGTAAAAAAAAATAATTACTGTATTTACAATGTTTTGGCTTTCATAATCTACCAAGGGTACAAAGTGTTGTATTTTGTCATCAACTTTTGTAACCAGCACTAGTGGAGTCCTGCAACTCAATAAAAGCAAAAAGTTGATTATGTCAGTGGTTGGACTGTTACTCTGCCCCATTTTTGTTAGCAACGTGGATGAGGTTTGTGGATGACACAAAGGTATTTGCAGATGTAAGGACCTTAGTTGAAAAAATAGGTTGCAGGCGGATCTAGGTTCCATGGGTAATAGGCAGATGTTTTTTAATACAGTCAAGTACAGCTTGATGCATTTGGACAGGGGCAATTCCAAGTATGAATACTCCGTGCAGGCCTTGCGCACTCAAGGCTGTTGAGCAAGAGAAGGACCTGGGGATTATAGTTTGTGAGTCAGTGAAGGTCCGTGACCATGTTGCAGGGCTGTTGCAAAAATGAATGACAACTATAGGCCAGTCTGGTTAACCTCGGTGGTGGGGAAGCTTTTAGAAACGATATTCCAGGACAAAATTAATAGTCAATTGGACAAGTATGGATTAATAAAGGAAAGCCAGCACGGAATTGTTAAAGGCAAATCATGTTTTGATGAGGTAACAGAGAGGGTTGATGAGGGCAATGCGGTTGATGTTGTGTATATGGACTTTCAAAAGGCATTTGATAAAGTGCCACATAATAGGCTTGTAAGCAAAATTGAAGCCCATAGAATAAAAGGGGCAGTGGCAGCATGGATACGAAATTGGCTAACAGAGGGTAGTGGTGAACAATTGTTTTTCAGACTGGAGGAAGGTATACACTGGTGTTCTCCAGGGGTCGGTACCAGGACCACTGCTTTTTTTGATACATATTAATAACTTGGACTTGGGTGTACAGGGCACAATTTCAAAATTTGCAGATGACTCAAAACTTGGAAGTGTAATAAACAGTGAGGAGGATAGTAATAGACTTCAAGAGGACATAGACAGGCAGCTGGAATGGGCGGACACATGGCAGATGAAATTTAATGCAGAGAAGTGCGAAGTGATACATTTTGGCAGGAAGAAAAAGGAGAGGCAATATAAACTAAAGGTACAATTCCAAAGGGACAGAGAGATCTGGGGGTATATGTGCACAAAGCTTTGAAGGTGGCAGAGCAGGTTGAGAAAGCAGTTAAATAAGCATACGGGATCCTGGGCTTTATAAATAGAGGCATAGAGTACAAAAGCAAGGAAGTTATACTGAACCTTTATAAAACACTGGTTCGGCCACAACTGGAGTATTGTGTCCAATTCTGAGCACCACACTTTAGGAAGGATGTGAAGGCCTTAGAGAGGGTGCAGAAAAGATTTACTAGCATGGTTCCAGGGATGAGGGACTTGGCTATGTGGATAGACTGGAGAAGCTGGGGTTGTTCTCCTTAGAGCAGAGGAGGTTAAGAGGAGATTTGAAAGAAGTGTTCAAATCATGATGGGTTTAGATAAAGTAAATAAAGAGAAATTATTCCCATTGGCAGAAGGGTCAAGAACCAGAGGACACAGATTTAAAAGAACCAAAGGCAACATGAGGGAAAACATTTTTACGCAGCGAGTAGTTATGATCGAGAATGCGCTGCCTGAAAGGGTGGCGGAAGGGTTGATTGTGGCTTTCAAAAAGGAATTGGATAAACACTTGAAGAGAAAAAATTTGCAGGGCTGCAGGAAAAGAGTGGGGTAATTGGACTAACTGGATTGCTCTTACAAAGAGCCAGCACGGGCTCGATGGGCTGAATGTCCTCTTTCTGTGCTGTCACCATTCTATGATTCTATGATTAGGATGTATAGCTAGGACAATTAAATATAAATTTAGAAGTACAATCCTTTCCATGTACAAAGCCTTTGTCCAACCACATCTAGAATACTGTGTCCAGTTTTGGACTCCTCACATGGTGGTGGATATTGAGGCCCTTGAAAAGGTTCAGAGGAGGACCATTGGATTAATGCCTAGATTAAGGGCCCTTACTGATCAAGACAGGCTTAGAGTACTGGAACTATTTATTTTGGAAAAGCATGAATAATGATTGAGGTCCTAAAATAATGAAGGAATTATATACTGTCTATGTGAATAGGTTACTTAAGCTGGATAGGCAGGGAGAGGACTAAGGCACATCAGTACAAGTTACAAAAGCATAAAGTTAGGTTAAATGCTTTTTCAAAAAGAGTCGTCGATCTCTGGAATAACTTACCAGTACATGCGTTGAGTGTGGATTCACTGCAAACGTTCAAAAGGGAGCTGGGCGAGTTCAAGCGAGTGGAAGACATCCTGAGGTAGGTGGGTTAACAGATGTAATGATACCAGTCACCGTAGTTTCCTGGAGTTTGCTCGATTGCCTGCAAGGGTTGGGGTAGAATTTCCCCGAGTTTTTCTTTCCTAAATTGGCCTAGTTTATTTCTCTGTTCTTTCGCCTCTCCCAGATGGGGTTAATGTTTTGTGCAGCTTGCACCGTATCAGGACGGAAAGGCTAGGCTTGAAGTACTAGCTGTTCTTTTTTGTATTCTCATAACATAAACTGCTTATTTTTAAGAATAGATTACAGTGTATGTTACACAAAGTGAATGTGTTACACTTAAAAAATAAATTAACCTATCTTGACTGTGAAGTACAATGCTTTGTTAAGCCATAAAAATTAACGAGAGAGTAAGTAAACAAAATGCATTTGTTCTGTTTACTAACAGAACATGTGATGGGAAGTATTTTAAAAATACATTTATTCCTAACTTTTAAATATCATTTACAAACTAATGGGACTAAAAGCTCACAAATCCCCTGGACCTGATGACCTACATCCTAGGATTCTAAAAGAGGTGGCTGCAGTGATAGTGGATGCATTGGTTGTGATCTTCCGAAATTCTCTAGATTCTGGAATGGTCCTAGTGGATTGGAAGGTAGCAAATGTTAACCTGCTGTTCAAGAATGGAGGGTGAGAAAAACAGGCAGCTACGGCCAGTTAGCTTGACATCGGTCGTCGGAAAAATGCTGGAATCCATTATTAAGGAAGTGGTAACAGGGCACTTAGAAAATCATAATATGATCAGGCAGAGTCAACATGGTTCTATGAAAGGGAAATTGTGTTTGACAAATTTATTAGAGTTTTTTGAGGATGTAACTAGCAGGGTAGATAAAAGGGAACCAGCGGATGTAGTATATTTGGATTTTCAAAAGGCACTTGATAAGGTGCCACATAAAAGGTTGTTACACAAGGTAAGGGCTCATGGGGTTGGGGGTAATATATCAGCATGGATAGAGGATTGGTTAAAGGACAGAAAACAGAGAGTAAGGATAAACGGGTCATTCTCAGGTTGGCAGGCTGTAACTATTGGGGTGCCGCAAGGATCGGTGCTTGGGCCTCAGCTATTTACAATCTATATTAATGACTTAGATGAAGGGATCGAGTGTAATGTATCCAATTTCGCTGACGATACAAAGCTAGGTGGGAAAGTAAGCTGTGAGGAGGACACAAAGAGTCTGCAAAAGTTTACAGACAGGTTAAGTGAGTGGGCAAGAAGATGGTAGATGGAGCATAATGTGGGGAAATGTGAGGTTATTCACTTTGGTAGGAAGAATAGAAAAACAGAATATTTTTTAAATGGTGAGAAACTATTAAATGTTGGGTTCAGAGAGATTTGGGTGTCCTCAAACAAAAAACACAAAAAGTTGGTATGCAGGTTCAGCAGGCAATTAGAAAAGCCAATGGCATGTTGGCCTTTATTGCAAGGGGGTTGGAGTACAAGAATAGGGAAGTCTTACTTCAGTTGTACAGGGCTTTAGTGAGACCTTACCTGGAGTACTGCATTTTTGATCTCCTTATCTATGGAAGGATATACTTGCCTTAGAGGCGGTGCAACGAAGGTTCACTAAATTAATTCCTGGAATGAGAGAGTTGTCCTATGAGGAGAGATTGAGTAGAATGGGCCTATACACTCTGGAGTTTAGAAGAATGAGAGGTGGTCTCATTGAATCATGTAAGATTATGAGGGGACTTGACAGGGTAGATGCTGAGAGATTGTTTCCCCTGGCTAGAGAGTCTAGAACTAGGGGGCATAGTCGCAGGATAAGGGGTCGGCCATTTCGAGACTGAGATGAGAAGGAATTTCTTCACTTATAGGATTGTGAATCTTTGGACTTCTCTACCCCAGAGGGCTGTGGATGCTGAGTCATTGAATATATTCAAGGCTGAGATGGATAGATTTTTGGACTCTAAGGGAATCAAGTGATATGGGGATCGGGCGGGAAAGTGGAGTTGAGATCGAGGATCAGCCATGATCTGATTGAATGGCGAAGCAGGCGTGAGGGGCCGTATGGCCTGCTCCTGCTTTCTGTTTCTTATTATGTTGTTATGTACTTCAAAAAGTTTTAAAGTACTTGGAGATTGGGATTACAACATAATCTTTGGACAAATACTTCATAATGTAGTTCTCTACTGGCTTCATTTATTTTTAACTGGTATTTTGGAGGCATATATTAACAGTTCAGTCATGAGGCATCTTATGCATAGAATTGCTTACAAGAATTGACGATGAATCATTAAAACAGCTATGAATATTTTAAGAATATCATATTGAGGGGCCTACATGGCTGTTTTATGATAATTAGGTGGTGGTCTGCTGTATCTGGTGTGGCCATCTTTGCAAAGCTCAAGAGCCAGAAAAAGAAGTTGTATCCTGACAATGAACTGGATGTTTTAAATATATCAGACTGACTGATATTCTTACTGCAACTACATGAGTTTCAAGTCAAGCACACAAGAAATGTTGAAACCCAGTATCTCAATGTAACTTTCAATATGTTTTGTTTCAACTATTTTCTTGAAATCCAATTGTACACTCCCATGCTCTTCTCTCACTTTCCCTCCCTCTCTCATTTTCCCTTCTATCCTATTACCTGTGTGTGTATCTCTCTCTCATTCCCTCCTCTCTTTGTGCCTCTCATTCCCCCTTTCCTTTTTCTCTCATTCCCCTCGTCTCATTCCTTCCCTCTTTCCCCCACTAACTTTCATTTCCCCCTTTCCCCGTTCACTGTCAGTGTCATTCTCACCTCTGCCTCATTCCCTCCTTTTCCCTCTGTCTCCCACTCCCACTTTCTGACAAACTAGTGGTTTGTTATATAAATCACGAACAGCGTCTTTATTCCAGATAACAGCATCTGGCTCCTTTTCCATTGCAGAGAGCTAACAGTAATCACTGTAGCAGCAATGTTTGCTCCTCAACTGGTTTGTTTAAAAGTCTAGTTTGCGCTGCAGGCGCCACTGCCCAATATGGTGGAATATTTAGGATTGAATTAAAGAGTTGGAGTTGTAATTAATTCAAAATACAACCTAGCTGGATCAGAATGAAAGAAGGCTGACTGTTTTGTCACGGGTAACCTGCATCTCTCACGTTGAGAGGGAAGGCTGGACAGGTGCAAGGAGCTGAACTTCAATCACAAAAGAGCTACATGCGGCTTATGAGACGCTAGTTGTATACCCCTCTACTAAATCATTCATTTATTAATTCACAACATTCACTAAAATGTTAATGCTGGTTCCACAAAGTTTTGTACTACAGGTTGATGCTTTCATAGTTAGAATAAACTATGATTTCAATATGTTGGAAGGGATACATCTGGTTTTGTTTTAATTTTTATGGATATGTACATTTTTTTTATTCGTTCATGGGATGTGGGTGTCGCTGGCGAGGCCGGCATTTATTGCCCATCCCTAATTGCCCTGCATCATATACAGGAGAGAACTAGAAGGGTAGCAATAACTATTGAAAAATAGTTGATTAGAATTATTAAGGCCCTCTCAATTTGTCAATTTAACAAATTAATCTAATGGCCATAATTATAGAAAAACTGTGAAAGAATGTCTCAGGGTTACAGAACAGACTTTAGGACTGTGCGGTTTATTATGTAATGTCTGTATTGCACAGAACTGTATACATTAGTTCTGCAGTTGTTTTCCCAGTAGTTCCTCTGGTAATACTATACTCCAGTTATGCTACACTTTTGGGACTGGAATGGCTCTGACATCTGCCAAAATCTGATCCCAAAAGTCTATTGGAACAACTTGGCAATGGAATAAATGAAGCTGTTGGTTCTGACTCCCACTGATGAAATGTAGTTTACAAGGCAATTTCTGAACTGGATTCCACATTCTGTAATCTATCACGCATGATGTCATCACGCTGTGCAATGCATTATGGATCGGCCCTTTGATTTACGGCACTTGAATAAGGCAAATTCCATTTTTATTACACACATTCGGGATTTTTACCATCGTTTTGAGGACCACATTCCCTGATTCCATCTGTTCAGAATTAAGGCCATTGGTTTGTGGTGACTGAATGGAAAATCAGGTGGCTGATCCTATACCACCAGTTTTACACCCTGCCAGTGTTGGAAGTTCTGCCCAATAGTTTAAATTCCATCTATCCTTTATCCAGGATTTTTACAAGAGTTTTAAGGATCAAATTCTCTGATTCCCCTGAAAACAACAAACCAGCAGCCTTGATATTGGGGTGATCCACCTATGTCAGTGCTGTCCAATACGTTTGCCACATGTGGCTAATTGGATGTGACTAATTGCATTTTTGATTAGTAAATAAGGAAAGAGTAATAGACACCATCATTGAGCATGTGATCTCAATACTCATATTCGCACGGTGTATGAATGCAAACTTTAACCTTTTTGTGCTCTTGAGTTGCTCTTGAACAGGGGGACAGTATATTCCTGTACAATATTTTGCACTGCCATTTTATTTATTCCATCACAAATTTCAGTACCATCACTAAAATTGTTGAGTGACTAGCTGTCTTCCGTCGCTAGAGCCACAGCAAACAAAGGTATACTTTTAAATTATTTTTTATTATAAGTTTTTCATTTATAGCCATTTCAGTTAAACCACTCTTTAATAAAAATATACCAACCTCTGGATACCCATTGCCATTGGAGACTCATCTTTCTGTGGATCTTGTGAGTTGCTGACAGGCCTTCAATTCAAACTAAGAGCACTGAGCTGGATTCCCTCCATTTAATCAAGGGAGTCACGGGCCTCCAGCCTTAAATTGAAGTTGAGACAGAAATAAAAATAGTGCATGGAGATCATTTGCCACACACCTCATCAGCACACACAGATGAAACAATTGCTGTACTGCAAAGGCTTTATTTCACTAGCCACTGCACTATGTTTGCCCAATTTAACAGATACATATGAATGTCATTCCTCTGTAACTTAAGACTGTCATGATGAGTATCCACCAGGCTGGAGGAGGTTGGTTCTTGGCTTGTGTTCTTAAACTAGAATACAGAATGAGATTCTGATGACCCTAAATCTGGACCTCCAAACTGAGTCTACAGTATAGATTTACCTGAATACTCTTTTCTAATGACTGACCAACTGCAGGGACTAGCACTTCTGGAGTGAACTATGAAGTGGCTATCCAGCTACACAAGACAAATTTTTGCTATGCTGATTAAGTATTTGATACATTTGATGTGGAGATGCCGGTGATGGACTGGGGTGGACAAATGTAAGGAGTCTTACAACACCAGGTTATAGTCCAACAGCTTTATTTGAAATCACAAGCTTTCGGAGCTTTCCTCCTTCGTCAGGTGAGTGTAGGAGGATTCCATAAAGGAATCTTTTTCTCTGACTATATATGCTGTACCTAATGGAATCCTCCTACACTCACCTGGCGAAGGAGGAAAGCTCCGAAAGCTTGTGATTTCAAATAAAGCTGTTGGACTATAACCTGGTGTTGTAAGACTCCTTACATTGATACATTTGGGCAAGCATGGTGTAGTGGCTATGGCTAATGAAAGAAAGCCTTTGTGGTTCGGCAAATGTTTCATTTGTGTGTGTTGATGCTGTATGGGGAAATTAGCAATGCAAGTGATTGGTCAGTCTTCAGCTTCTGTTACATTATTTGTACGGTCTTTCTGTTTGACAGGCCTTTATTGGAAAGGTTACAGTTCTCGCTCCAGCTTTTGGCTTTCTTTTTCCTCAACCAAGATTTTCCCTCTTCTTTGGTTGACATTTACACTGGAACGATTCCATCCCTTTCCCCTGTTCTTCAGAACCATGGACGTATATATCACAGAAGGAAGGCATTCAGCTCATCGTGCCTGTGCTGGCTATTTGCTAGAGCAATGCAAAACTAATCTCACTGCTTTGTGCCCTTCCCATAGCTTTGTATCTTCCTCTGCTTCAAACATTTATCTAATGTTCTCTTTAAACATGTAATGGTGTCTGCCTCAACCACTCCCTGTAGCAAAGCATTCCATGCTCCAACAATTCTCTGTGTAATGAAATTTCTCCTAACTTCCTTTCCTCACTCTCTTAGTGACAATTTTAAATTAATGACTTTTCACTGATTCCCCAACCAAAGGCAATTGCCTTTCCCTATTCGCTCGATCAAAATTCTTCATAAATTACTCTAGTAAATCTCCTCATAGCCTTCTCTGCTCCAATATCTCAGGTCTGTCCTTATAACTATAGTTTCCCATCTCTGGCATCGTCCTGATAAATCTACAATTACATGCTGTATGATTTTAATGTCCTTTCTATAATCGGGTGCCCAAGACCACACTCAGTACTGTAACTGTGACCTAACCAATGCTTTGTATAAATTCCTCATTACTTCTTCACCCTTGACTCCACACCCCTATTTATACAACCCAAAGTTCTATTGGCTTTTTTTAATGACTGTTATCTATCTGCACTCTCATTTTCAGGGGATTATGCATTTGACCACATAGGTCTCTCTGTTCTTCACACCCTTCAGTGTTTTTCCACCAAGTTTTTACACCCATTCCTTGTTTGTTCTCCCATTATCTCGCACTTATCCACATTAAGTTGTATCTGCCCGCTAACTTGTCTGTCTTCCTGAAATCTTTTACAGTCCTCCTCACTGCTTGCAAAATCTCCTACTTTCCCATACAATGGTAGCAGAGGCAGCACCTGTCTGTTCACCTCTCCCTACACAATTATCTGAACCGCAAATACTTTTTGAATGTGAAGCATACTGGGGTAGAAGTTCACCTAGGGGCGATATTGCAAATCCGACAGTATTATTTGAGCCTGTTACATGACCCACCCAGTATCAGTGGACCTGAATATCGGACGGGACATATAACGGGCGGGGCGTATAATGGGCGGTTGATGCGTGTTGCCTGTTTTGCGCTACCATCCGAAACAAATTTCTCCCCCACTGTATTTGCTACTCATGGTGTGATTTCCTCTACACCGAGGAGACCAAATATAGATTGGGTGATAGTTTTCCCAAATACCTCCATTTTAAATGTTACTATGATTCTGACCTTTATCTGATTCACCATTTCAATACCCCCTCCCATTTCCAGGTAAGGTGTGACACCCTTAACATTGAAAACTTCTATCACAATAACACCTGCAGATGTAACATACTACAGGTACTACAATGGGTTGATGAACCAACATGAAAAGCATGAAGGTTTTCGATGAGATGCATATCCTCGGTACAAAATTTAGCATACAATATATTTTATACATTTATATTTATTGAACATTTACTAAATATTAAAAATGCACAATTTAAAATGGAATAAAACTAATTTGAATAATTACTTGTAGGAAAAAAAGTGATTTCCCTCCAAACATGAAGCAGTATTTGCCCAGTTGCTCTGGTAAGTAGTTCCTACTGTTTTCATTTGTAAAAATGCCCTTTGTTTCCATTTGTGCTTGCAACGGTCTCTTCCAGATCCCTTACCTCACTGTCTAAATATGTATAATAAACATTGGCAGAGATTTTTAAAAACTCTGTTTGGGATAACATCTAACAAAAAGAAATATTTACAAAACAGCTGCTATCTTTGTTTATGATCAAGATTGTAACCAAGGGGCTGATTCTGCGAGGCTCTGCACTGCCAGTGGAGTCTCACAATGCGCGTGCACTGGCTGTAAAATGCTCATGCCAATCATAAACCAGCTGAGCTTTATTATTATTGTTCTTGCAAAATTGGGGCTTTTCAGTAATACAGGAAAAATGGGGCTAATTAAAAATGTGACTATGTTTGTGAAAACTATGTGAATTTTAGGTGTAATCTGTAGGGATTTTTGATCAAAACCTGCTTGGGGGGCTTCAAATTATACACAAAGGAACAGTCTCTGAATTCTTGAGATCCTGGTGTGCTCCCTCACTCTCTGTGCTCCTGAGGCCCTGGCCCACACTCTCTCAGCCTCTGCGCTGCAAAATTGTCCAACCTGTTCCCTTCCACTCATATGACCACAGGAAGATAGGAATGGGAGTAGACCTTTGAGCCCCTCTGAATCTGTTCCTCCAGCCAATTACAGACTGATCTGAAGCTCATCTCCATTTACCCACCTTTGCTCCATATCCCTTGATACCCTTACCTAAAATTTATTGCTCTCAGTTTTTAAAAATTTCAATTGACCCAGAACCCACAGCCTTTTGGGGGACAGAGTTCCAGATTTCCACAACCTTTTGTATGAAAAAGTGGTTCCTGATTTCACTCCTGAATGGCCCTAATTTTACGATTATGCCCCCTTGTTCTGCATTCCTCCACCTGAGGAAATAGTTTCTCTGTATCTACCCTATCAAATCCCTTTATAATTTAAAGACCTCGATTAGATCACCCCTCAATCTTCTAAACTCAAGTGACTACAAACCAATGTTTTGCGCCTTGTCCTCATAATTTAACCGTTTAAGTCCTGGTATCATTCTGGTGAATCTGCACTGTACGCCCTGCAAGGCCACTATATCCTTACTGAGTTTCGGTGCCCAAAACTGAATGCAGTACTCCAGATGAGGTCTGACCAAGGCTCTATACAACTGAAGGATCATTTCCTCATTTTTGTATAGCAAGCCCTTTGAATTAAACAACAACATTCCTTTAGCCTTTTTAATTACTTTTAGTATCTGTGCACTAGCTTTTAGTTATTTGTGTACATGGATTCCTAACTCCCTTTGCTCCTCCACTGCTCCTAGTCTCACCATTAAGAAAATATTCCAATTTGTCTTTCTCGGATTCAAAGTAGATGATTCCACAATTCTCCATACTGAACTCCATCTGCCATAGTTTTGCCCACTCTCTTTGTTTGTCTATGTCCCTTTGTAATTTCCTGCTTCCATCTATACAACTTACAGTGCCTCACAACTGATTGTAGTGCATTAGCAGTGGAGAGAGAAACAGAAATGAAGCTGAGCAAAAGAGAGAATCAGAAGCAGAGAGGGACAGAGAAACAAAAGCAAAGAAGGAACAGAGAGAAACAGAAGTGAAGGAGAGACAGGATTGAAAGTGAATGAGAAGCCAGAGAAACAGAAGTGAATAAAGAGGGAAAGAAATTAATGATGACAGAAGTGAAGGAGACAAAGAAGATGATGATGGAAATCAACTTTCATATCTGTAGTACTCCTCACATGCAGGAAGATGTCTCAGAGTACTTTACAATAAGGAGGAAAGAATACAATGCATACCAAGCTTGGGGAATGGGGAGGGGAATGGAAAGGCAAGGATGGGGAACTAAGGGTACTGCCAAAGAGGAGACTTTGAGAAAGTATTTAAAAGCAGGGAGGGAAGCGACAAGGTGGAGGGATGGCGGTCAAGAATTCCAGAGAGCAGGAGCATAGGGGCTGAATGAGTGGCTGCTGATGTTGCAGCAGATGGAATAAGGAAGAGAAGTGTAGGGATATAAAACAGGAGGAGATCATTAAGGTAGGATGGGGCAAAGCCATGGAGAGATTTGAAAATAAGGATGAGAGTTTTGAAATCAAGACCTTAGGGAACAGGGAGCTTGGAGAGGATGGCAGTGTGACTTAGTGAAGGTTAGGAAAGCATTCTGAATAAGTTGAATCTTGTGGCCAATTGAGGTAGGGAGGCTACCTAGAAGTGCATTGAAGAAATCAATTCTTGAAATGATGAAGGCATTCCCTAGAGTTTCAGCAGTGGAAGGGAGAGATGTTGTGAAGATGGAAATTTTGGTAGCTGCAGAGGTTGATGGAATATAGGCCAGAGGCATAGAGCTGCTGAATGGAGCTAAGAGGGTAGGTTCAGTTCTACTGACATCCAGCTGGAGAACATTTTAACTCATCCAAGTCATGTGAGAGAGAATTTGAGAATGTAGTAATAACTTTTGAGTCAATGGAGGAGGCATCAACGTAGGGCTGGGTGTCATCAGCATACATGTCGAAGCTGACCCTGCGTTTCTGAATCATATTGCCTAGGAGTAACACTTGGACCATGTAGAGGAGCAAGCCAAGGATGCATCTCTAGGATACCAAAGTTCCAATTTTGGATACAAAAATATTCATGAGTTCCTCCTCTCACCTTTCTCTCTCTTTCCCTCCCTCCCAACTGCCTTCTCCTCCTTTCCCTCTCCCCCACATTGGTTCAATTGTTCCCTTGCCCTTTAAAGTTGCTCGATCTGAATACCATTTGGCCTTGACTCCACATGTGTATCGTGATGGGATATTGACTAAAGAAAGAAAGAGCTTGCATTTATATTGTGCCTTTCATGACCTCAGGAAGTCCCAAAGCATTTTACAGCCAATTAAGTGCTTTTGAAGTGTAGTCACTGTTGAAATGCAGGAGGCTAGTATACATTAATAATATTAGCAGCCTTTAGAATTGTAAACAGCATTTTTATTTCCACATGTGCTTCCTACCCTTTCAATTTCCCCTTTCACAGTATGTGGGCAATGCTGACAAGGCCACATTTATTGTCCATCTCTTGTTGCCCTAATATGGTGATGGCGGGCCTTCTTCTTGAACAGATGCAGTCTTTGTGGTGATGGTGTCCAATGATGGTGTTAGGTAGCGAATTCCAGGATTTTGACGCAGCGATAATGAGAGAACGGTGATATATGTTCAAGTCAGGATGGTGTGTGACTTGGAGGGGTACTTGGTGATGATAGTGTTCCCATGATATTGCTGCTCTTATCCTTGATGGTAGAGGTTGTGAGTCTGGGAGGTGCTATTGAAGCAACCTTGGTAAGTTGCTGCAGTGCATCCTGTGAATGGTACATACTGCAGCCACAGTGCACTGGGCTGCTTATACGCAATTTTCTGTCCCCTCTGGCAAACACCCAATACCAGGCCCATTATGTAAGTGAACATGACTCTGCAAAATGAGCAAACTGACAGCCAGGAGAATGCTAATAATGTGCTGTGCGATCAGAGGCCGGTCCGGTAAATCCACCTCAATAGATCCAAAAATGATCTGGTAATAGTTTAATGATAAATGTATGTAATTAAACCTGATTTAAGTGCTTTTATGGCTGAATTCTGAAAATAAGACCAATTTTTTTTTCTTCCCACAAAATTATCCATGAATTGGTGACATTGAAACTGAACTTGAAGTTATGCTGTGCAAAGATTAGCAAATGAATGCTTAACACTTGAATTCCTTAATCTGCTATTGTAACGGAGCCATTAACCTACTTGCTTTTAACAGGATAATATCTGTTAAAATATCAGACAAAGGAATTTATACAAAATGCAGTGAGCATTGATATGCCGATCTTCACACAGTCGAATTTTATGGCCACTAAATCGGCAATCTCAGTCAAAGGGGCTACAAATATGGCTGTTCTAGGAAATGAAAACATTCATCCATTGCTACAGTGGGGAGTGTGGATCAGGCACGTCCTTGGGACAGAGTGAATAGAACTTTATTCTACACCTGGCTGTGCTGCACTCGCCCTAGGAATGCTTGATACTGACATTGGGTTCCGTTTTCCATTCCCAGCACTGATATGTGATAGTATTATGCAGAATTTCTTGGTAGCTAAATGGGACCTATAGCAAGATTTATAAATCCATACTGCATATAAATGCTTTGTTTTGAAAGAACCTTTCATTCCTTTATGTGTGGTCTTTTGATTATTTCCTGGAGTCCTGATCTGTAAACAAGATTAATCAAAGAGTTTGTTCTTTAAAGACCACACAGCTGGTGCATTAACTAATATACTGCATTGCCTAAGTAAACTCTATACCAAAAACCCTCACCAAAAGCACTTTATCACCCAAAGGAACAAAACATTAAGCTGTTGCAGTATGAAAGGAATGCAATCTTTAACTAATCTTTCTCATTAATCAGCGCTGCACAAAATAATCATATTGATGAATGGCTAGCTGTTCCAAAGATTCAACTGAAATCACATCATAGCCAGTTCAAAGGTATGGATTAAAACTCCAAGGAAGTGTGCTTTTTCTCAACACATGACCATAACGATATTGTTGTTCTGTGCTGAATCTATTTTTCACATTAATTTATGTAGTTTCTACAAATTTCATAAGAAATACTTCATGAAAAACCTACATCACATGCTCAAACCACCTGTTGAGAGCTCAACAGCGCTCTCCATTGTTAGTGGCGAAATGGAGGAGCAAGTCCCAGCGTTCACACATGCTCAGTGAGACCCGGAAATTCGGAACTTGCACCTACTGATTTATCCGACCACACCCTTCAACCAGACGAAATCGAAGTTCTCAGCCGAGGGCTCAATTTCTGCCCCACTACCAAAATGGACCCCACTAGTCTCGCGGCGGACACAGAGGAATTCATATCACGAACCTACTGATTTGCCAGCGATATGACAGCTACGAATTAAAGATATGTCGCACACTGCAATCAGAGAAATAATTGAAAAGGTGCAAACTTGCTTATCTGCCCAGCTGGAAAGTAAGTAACTACACCACAAAACAGGTGCACTTAAAAATACAGGTCTAAACTAAGATTTAACACGAGCAACAATGTAATTTATCCCTTACAAATCCAATAATCTCATTTGGCAAAAATCAGTTTGTAAGTCTTAATGACTGCCAAACAACTAAAAATTAACTTTTAAAAATGTGGAGTCTCATTACACCTTATTTTAATAGCTTTTGGTCAATAAAAAAAATTTAATTAAAAAATGTAATTTTTTTTAGTTTTCCCTTCTGTCTCTTTTATTTAATTCAATTATTTCTTACCCTCTTTTTTTCGCTGTTTATAACTGTTTATCCATTGATTTAAATTGATGTACCTTTCACTTCCTGGTTTAACGCTCTAAGCCTGCGGAAACAGTGAACGCAGCGGGTCAAAAATGCTGCACTCTGATTGGTCGAGGGAAGAGATAGATCCTTTCGCTTCTCCCAGGGTCTTAGCTTCATTTGAACTGACGATGGGCTCTTCTCCGCTTCCTATATGAGGAAGTGCCCGACAAAAAGACCGGGGTAAGTTAGTGGGTTAGTATAAATCTATGGAGCGGCGAGCACAGTTAGTTCGTCACTCCTAGCAATTTCTGCCCCTTTGTCATTGGTGACATTTGTTGTAGGTGATAAAAGCTTTTGAATTCTCCTTTAATTCATTTATTTTCACTGCATGCTATCGATTAGACTTCACTTTTGCTGCAGCCTAAATATATTCTGCACAGCTGCAATAGTGACGTCATCTTACTTCAACCCAGCCTGCAGTATGATCAACACCACTAGCATCCTTGTAATGAATGGGTTAAATAGAACTATATTACAGAGCTGTTTACCAGACTAGGTTTAGCTGCTCCAGGACTGCCAGATCTGTTTTCTCCTCTACAAAATGTACTAGGGCAGGAAACTACTTCATTAGCTACTGTTCCCAGGCCTATCTACTGACTGAAAATAACCGTATCTGTCAATGATGTCAGTAAAGTGAGATGGAATATCTTGAAAATTTTAGGACAGAAGGAAGAACGTTAGCTATCTGCAGGAGCAGCAATGTAACGTGTCCCTCACAAATCTAATAATCTCATTTGCCAAAAATCAGTTTGTACCTGGACTAATGTTCATTCTCAAACTTCTCGGGCAGTTTACAAGCTGCTTGAACATCAGTACTTCCTAACAGGCTGTAAATGCAGCTGTGCAATGAGGAAGTCAGAGTACACAGCCAATGGCTACTTATAACATTCATAATCTATGGGTTTCAGATTGAGATTTCACTGTCCTTTTTGACAGCATGTATCACAAACAAGATGATGATTTTGGAACCAGAGGACAGCCCACTAACCAAGTTTGGGTCCAACCTGCCTGGATGTGAATTACTGAGAATATCAATGCTGTCTCAGAAACCCAAAATGCATAGATAGATGTGAAGAAGAAATACTATGAGGGAGATTTTTATCTCCGTTCATTCTGAAAAGTTGGGACGGTCAGCAGACAATTTTTTTTTTAAATGTCTTCAGCCCATTGGTCGCCCAACTTGATTTTCAAGCAGGCCTCAAAATGGATGGCCAGTACACTCGCCCGCAACAGGACAATAGTGGTACTGGTGGAGGCAACAACTCGATTAAGTCTCTGACAATCTCTGACAAAGAATGCTGGCCTGTTTCAATCTGTAGACATATGGAAGGCACTCATTTTGAAGGAGATGCGCACAAGCTGGTATTGTCCAAATACATGCAATGTTTTCCTGAATTTAGGAGCAGATGAACAGAGAATATCAGTTTTCCACATCTATAAAGTGATAAATAACCACAAGTAATAAAGTGAATTGGCAAAGTGTAATAGATAATGATGCAAGAACCAATGAGGTCCAACCTGAACCAAAGCAACACAGTACATCAGAATACCCACCATTATCACATGTACTATGTGCCTATCCACATACTACCATCTCAGGATTTGTGAATGTCGAGGGTCAAGAGGAAGAAATTGCCTTTAAGTAAAAACAACACATTTGTACGGGAATTTACAAAATCAAATACGTTTCCTCAACAGTTTAAACAATGCGCTTTTTTGTAGCTGTTTAAACCATAAAGAAAATGTAGGCTATTGTGCCTTGGGGATTCTTCCCGATGAGCATGTACATGTGGAATCCTTTGGCTTCTTCTGCGAACAGACTGGAATGTAGAAAGGCAGGGGAGCGTGTACCTCATTAAATCTCTGGGGTGTGTTTAATTGTGTGTATAATTTCACCTCTACTCAAAGTATTATCATCACAGAGCTCCTGAGCTGCACATCTGGATTGTGATGTATCTGTGACCTAAAGCTTTGTCCATTTGTTCATTCCACACGCTGGCTAGCAGACACTAATTTTTCATCCATTAAATACTTAAGTGCAACAGAACTATGAGAACCATACTAACACAGGCAGGAGACTGCCTCTGTGCACCAATGTACTGAATTTGTAAACACATTTAGAAAGAACTGGATCATTTCCTATACACAACGCACAGAGGAAATCTTTTCTTTCAGTTATTTCTGAGAATGTTATTTTCCTCTATCGATGCTGATCATCAGGTCTTTGAGAAGTATGGTAGATATCATACCAAATATACAACTAGAGCAAAGTTGCAACTGTTCAGTGTATTTGGAGAATATCTCTCATGAGAAAATTTCTCTATTGACTGCAGTTCTCTGCTTCCTGCAGTAACATCTTCTTTCAAAGGTTTACAGAATATCAGCTTTTGCATTCTTGTATAAGCATTACTTTAAATGGCAGAAATTTCAGGAAAGCGAAGGCAATGCCTTTTAATGTCAAGGGGAGGTAGTTATGCTCTCTCTTGTTGGAGATGGTCATTGCGTGGCACTTCTGTGGCATGAATGCTACTTGCCACTGATCAGCCCCAAGACTGGATATTGTCCAGGTCTTGCTGCATGTGGATATGGACTGTTTCATTATCTCAGCATACTGCTGAAGGAGACGGTGAAAGTGGATAGTATCAGAAAATTCAGGATAGTTTTTTGGTAAAAGAATATTGAGGGTATAAGAGATAAAATATTGAATACTGGGAGTATCCATGATGCAAGGAATCACGAATGATACAATAAGAACATGGCTTCGACAAGAAACAATGCTTATACAGAATCATAGAATCATAGAAGTTTACAACATGGAAACAGGCCCTTCGGCCCAACATGTCCATGTCGCCCAGTTTATACCACTAAGCTAGTCCCAATTGCCTGCACTTGGCCCATATCCCTCTATACCCATCTTACCCATGTAACTGTCCAAATGCTTTTTAAAAGACAAAATTGTACCCGCCTCTACTACTGCATCTGGCAGCTCGTTCCAGACACTCACCACCCTTTGAGTGAAAAAATTGCCCCTCTGGACCCTTTTGTATCTCTCCCCTCTCACCTTAAATCTATGTCCCCTCGTTATAGACTCCCCTACCTTTGGGAAAAGATTTTGACTATCGACCTTATCTATGCCCCTCATTATTTTATAGACTTCTATAAGATCACCC
Organism: Heptranchias perlo; assembly: GCF_035084215.1. Lineage (NCBI taxonomy): Eukaryota > Metazoa > Chordata > Chondrichthyes > Hexanchiformes > Hexanchidae > Heptranchias > Heptranchias perlo. The sequence goes on from NC_090327.1 coordinate 94,869,715, forward strand.
CGAAACCTCCTACTCTCCAGGGAAAAAAGTCTCAGTCTATCCAACCTCTCCCTATAAGTCAAACCATCAAGTCCCGGTAGCATCCTAGTAAATCTTTTCTGCACTCTTTCTAGTTTAATAATATCCTTTCTATAGTAGGGTGACCAGAACTGTACACAGTATTCCAAGTGTGGCCTAACTAATGTCTTGTACAACTTCAACAAGACATCCCAACTCCTGTATTCAATGTTCTGACCAATGAAACCAAGCATGCCGAATGCCTTCTTCACCACCCTATCCACCTGTGACTCCACTTTCAAGGAGCTATGAACCTGTACTCCTAGATCTCTTTGTTCTATAACTCTCCCCAACGCCCTACCATTAACGGAGTAGGTCCTGGTCTGATTCGATCTACCAAAATGCATCACCTCACATTTATCTAAATTAAACTCCATCTGCCATTCATCGGCCCACTGGCCCAATTTATCAAGATCCCGTTGCAATCCCAGATAACCTTCTTCACTGTCCACAATGCCACCAATCTTGGTGTCATCTGCAAACTTACTAACCATGCCTCCTAGATTCTCATCCAAATCATTAATATAAATAACAAATAACAGCAGACCCAGCACCGATCCCTGAGGCACACCGCTGGTCACAGGCCTCCAGTTTGAAAAACAACCCTCTACAACCACCCTCTGTCTTCTGTCGTCAATCCAATTTTGTATCCAATTGGCTACCTCACCTTGGATCGCGTTAGATTTAACCTTATATAACAACCTACCATGCGGTACCTTGTCAAAGGCTTTGCTAAAGTCCATGTAGACCACGTCTACTGCACAGCCCTCATCTATCTTCTTGGTTACCCCTTCAAAAAACTCAATCAAATTCGTGAGACATGATTTTCCTCTCACAAAACCATGCTGACTGTTCCTAATCAGTCCCTGCCTCTCCAAATGCCTGTAGATCCTGTCTCTCAGAATACCCTCTAACAACTTACCCACTACAGATGTCAGGCTCACCGGTCTGTAGTTCCCAGGCTTTTCCCTGCCGCCCTTCTTAAACAAAGGCACAACATTTGCTACCCTCCAATCTTCAGGCACCTCACCTGTAGCTGTCGATGATTTAAATATCTCTGCTAGGGGACCCACAATTTCCTTCCTAACCTCCCATAACGTCCTGGGATACATTTCATCAGGTCCCGGAGATTTATCTACCTTGATGCGCATTAATACTTCCAGCACCTCCCTCTCTGTAATACGTATACTCCTCAAGACATCACTATTTATTTCCCCAAGTTCCCTAACATCCATGCCTTTCTCAACCGTAAATACCGATGTGAAATATTCATTAAGGATCTCACCCATCTCTTGTGGTTCCGCACATAGATGACCTTGTTGATCCTTAAGAGGCCCTACTCTCTCCCTAGTTACTCTTTTTCCCTTTATGTATTTGTAGAAGCTCTTTGGATTCTCCTTTGCCTTATCTGCCAAAGCAATCTCATGTCCCCTTTTTGCCCTCCTGATTTCTCTCTTAACTCTACTCCGGCAATCTCTATACTCTTCAAGAGATCCACTTGATCCCAGCTGTCTATGCATGTCATATGCCTCAAGATTCAAGAAAGATGACTGCGGTGGTTTGGACATGTTTCAAGAATGGAAACAGCTAGAATACCTTTCATGCCCTTGGCACAGAGGTACATGGAACAAGAAGCTGAGGAAGATCAAGGAAGCACTGGATAGGCAATGTTAAGAGTGACTTGTCATAGCAAGGGGTACATATAACTGAAGCGGTCAAGCTAGTTCAGAACCAACAACAGCAGAGCGAATTCATTTGGCCCCATCATCGCTGCTGAGCTGATAGACGGGAATTTAGCAGTATTACGAGATAGAATATAGTTTAATATCTTTTTAAAATATGGAACTGGCCAGCTGAGCTGCAATGGCCTTTTCTGGTCTTTTACATTCCTATGTAACAGTATTGTTGTTTTAAAAGACTTGGTTACAAACATACAAAAAGGACTGGACAATATCATCCAGCTCATTAAACCCACCCCATCCTGACATGGTACAGCTATGTGCACCATTGATCCACACCTCTAATTATGCAATCTCCCAGAAGTCACAAAAAAGCCTGAGGCCAATTTCGCAGTTTGAGGTCTGAAAATTCCATGGGTGGTGGCTAAATGTCTCTCAAGGGGGTTTGTCGTAGCCATCATGATCAGCAAAATAGTTTATTTTACTATGGCTAAAACCTGAGGTCACATGGCACCATAAATCATGAGATCCACCCCCAAACATGGATGTGAAGAACCAAAGAGACAGCATCGGAAGCTAATGTCCAGTCAACACTTCTGTACGGTGCTACCAGCTGGAGTCTGATGAAGGCGCTAAAGTAGAGGTTGGATGCTTTAAGAGCAAGCTGTGCAATTAAGGCTCTAAGCTGTGAAATTCTCTCCCTAAACCAATCCACCTCTTCACCTTCCTCTCCTCCTTTAAGACCCTCCTTAAAATCCACTTCTTTGACTAAGCTTTCAGTCACTCCTCCTAATATCTTTGGCTCGATGTCCATTTTCTTCCTTACACTTCTGTGAAGCATCTTGGGACATTTTACTATGTTAAGGGCACTATATCAATACAAGTTGTAGTTGTTTGTTATTAGCCAGGGGGACAAAGTGATGAACACAGAAATAATGAGAAGACTTGCACTAACAGATTGGATTATGGTGAGAAGATTGCAATGGGCAGGACACGAGTGTCACATGGTTGAAAATTATTACGCTCAGAAAGTAATGGAATTGGTCCCTATTGGGAAGTGATCATCTGGAAGGCCACAGCTGAATTGTTGGAATTGTAGACAGGAATACCTGAAAAATATAGTGACAACAAACTAACAACTGTAAGAGCTGGCAGAGGACTTCTGATATCCGTAATCAGCCTGGTTATGACAATTGACTGACTGATATTAAAAATAACGAAGGAAAATCAGCACTTGTTGAGTTCATAAATAATTAAAGCTACAGCATCCATACATTTTCATTGGTACAGCCATAAAAAAATATGAGCATAAAGTTACATTGAATGATATTAATGTACAAACACTTAATACATGCATTTGGAATTATTTTGTGCACTATTTTAATGGAAACATTAATCCATTTTAAACAGGTTAGTGCCTCCATCAAACAAAGGACAAAATAATTTCATGCAAACACATTCAGACATTTATATTACGCAGTGTCATTTCTAGGCTTTGGTGAGCAACTGGATGTTATATACAGGATTGTAGACTTCTCTGCACTTTGGCTTAAAAAATTAATGAAAACAAAGTGGATGATGGAGAAGCAGCCAAAGATGAAAATCTACTGAGTCAGCGATCCAAGAAGTAAAACAAGTGACAGAACAAGAGTGTTGTTTATGCAATTACCTTTGTATTGAAGCATGTAATATCACACTCTCAATAGATTTAAAAAGCAGGTCAGCATTCCTGTTCTTCAAATTAGAGGATATTTAAAGAGCAAATATTTGTGTTGGTGACTGCTGCTCAATAGGATCTTGTCTGGGCAGAAAGTTTCTATTCAACACATCTATGGTTTCACACAGTTATGATTTGTTGCTTTTAACATTCTTCTGCACAAAATGGAAAAGACATGCTATTGGATATGATGTATTATTCCCATTTTTGGCAGAGACATCTTTAATAATAATAATCAATATATAAATAATAAAGGAAAAATTAAACAATTTTAAGAAGCAGATTGCAGAAGCTGAGAAAAGGGTTAACTGAGCAAAAATGTAAATCCTGAAAGCAGATAGTGGGGATGTTTATAGGCAGAATTGAGAATGAATCACAGTCATAGAAGAATCATGGAATTATAGAAAGTTACGGCACAGAAGGAGGTCATTCGGCTCATCGTGTCCATGCTGGCCGAGAAAGAGCTATCCAGCTTAATCCCACTTTTCAGCACTTGGTCCGTAGCCCTGTAGGTTATGGCACTTCAAGTGCACATCCATGTACTTTTTAAATGAGTTGAGGGTTTCTGCCTCCCTTTCAGGCAGTGAGTTCCAGACCCCCAAAACCCTCCGGGTGAAAAAAATTCTCCTCAGCTTCCGTCTAATCCTTCTACCAATTACTTTAAATCTATGCCCCCTGGTCACTGACCCCTCTGCTAAGGGAAATAAGTTCTCCCTATCCACTCTATCTAGTCCTGTCATAATTTTATACACCTCAATTAAATCTCCCCTCAGCCTCCTCTGTTCCAAAGAAATCAACCCCAGCCTATCCAATCTTTTCTCACAGCTAAAATTCTCCAGTCCTGGCAACATCCTCCTAAATCTCCTCTGTACCCTCTCTAGAGCCACATCTTTCCTGCAATGTGGTGACCAGAACTGTACGCAGTACTCAAGCTGTGGCCTAACCAATATTTTATACAGTTCTAGCATAACCTCCCTGCTCTTATATTCTATGCCTTGGCTAATAAAGAAAAGTTTCCCTTTTGCCTTTTTAACCACCTTATCTACTTGTCCTGCTACCTTCAGGGATCTGTGGACATGCACTCCAAGGTCCCTTTGTTCCTCTACACCTCTCAGTATCCTCCCATTTATTGTGTACTCCCTTGCCTTGTTTGCCCTCACCAAATGCATTACCTCACACTTCACTGGATTGAATTCCATTTGCCACTTTTCTGCCCACCTGACCAGTCCATTGATGTCTTCCTGCAGTCTACAGCTTTCCTCCTCACTATCAACCACACAGCCAATTTTGTATCATCTGCAAATGTCTTGATCAAGCCCCCCCCCCCCACATTCAAGTCTAAATCATTAATTTATATCACAAAACGCAAAGGACCTAGTACTGAGCTTTGCACGACCCCATTGGAAACAGACTTCCAGTCGCAAAAACACGAGCCAATCATTACCCTTTGCTTCCTGCCACTGAGCTAATTTTGGATCCAACTAGCCACTTTCCCTTGGATCCCATGGGCTTTTTCTTTTTTGACTAGTCTGCCATGTGGGACCTTGTCAAAAGCCTTGCTAAAATCCATGTACACTACATCAAATGCATTACCCTCATCGACCCTCCTTGTTACCTCCTCAAAAAATGTAATCAAGTTAGTCAGACGCGCCCTTCCCTTAACAAATCCATGCTGACTGTCCTTGATTAACCCATGCCTTTCTAAATGACGATTTATGCTGTACCTCAGAATCGATTCCAATAATTTGCCCATCACCGAGGTTAGACTGACTGGCCTATAATTACGTGATCTATCTCTTTCTCCCTTTTTAAACAACAGTACAATGTTAGCAGTCCTCCAATCCTCCAACACCATGCCTGAAGCCAGGGATGTTTGGAAAATGATAATCAGAGCCTCCGTTATTTCCTCCCTTGCTTCTCTTAGCAGCCTGGGTTACATTTCATCCGGGCCTGGCGATTTATCTACTTTCAAAAATGCTAAACCCCTTAATACTTCCTCTCTCACTATGTTTATTCCATCCAATATTTCACACTCCTCCCCCTTAACTACAATCTCTGCATCATCCCCCTCTTTTGTGAAGACGAACGCAAAGTATTCATTAGTCTGGAACTTAAAGTATACATGTGTCCAAAGCAAATATTAGACATTTTAACATCTAACTGTTTAAGACTAGTTATTTCTGGGGGAAAACAATCCAGCAATATTTAAGCCTGATCATAGAATAACATTTGTTTCAAAATGCAATTACATACAAAGGTTTTTTTTTTGCAATTTCTGAGAAGTGAAACTATTGGCTGAATGCTTGAAAATATTATACTGTTACTGGGTGAACACACCTTAAAATTACAATCTAATGTTACATCATACAGCATTATTTTAGATAGGCCATATTCAATGGATATTGTTACTACCAATATTATTAGAATGAAGTGCCGAGTGGATGATCCATCTCGGCCTCCTCCAGATATCCCCACCATCACAGAAGCCAGTCTTCAGCCAATTTGATTCACTCCACGTGATATCAAGACATGGCTGAGTGCACTGGATACAGCAAAGGATATGGGCCCTGACAAACTCCCAGCTGTAGTGCCAAAGCCTTGTGCTCCAGAACTAGCTGCTCCTCTAGCCAAGCTGTTCCAGTACAGCTACAACGCTGGCATCTACCCGACAATGTGGAAAATTGCCCAGGTATGTCCTGTACACAAAAAGCAGGACAAATCCAATCCGGCCAATTACCGCCCCATCAGTCTACTCTCAATCATCAGCAAAGTGATGGAAGGTGTCGTCAACAGTGCTATCAAGCGGCACCTACTCACCAATAACCTGCTCACCGATGCTCAGTTTGGGTTCTGCCAAGACCACTCGGCTCCAGACCTCATTACAGCCTTGGTCCAAACATGGACAAAAGAGCTGAATTCCAGAGGTGAGGTGAGAGTGACTGCCCTTGACATTAAGGCAGCATTTGACCGAGTGTGGCACCAAGGAGCCCTAGTAAAATTGAAGTCAATGGGAATCAGGGGGAAAACTCTCCAGTGGCTGAAGTCATACCTAGCACAAAGGAAGATGGTAGTGGTTGTTGGAGGCCAATCATCTCAGCCCCAGGACATTGCTGCAGGAGTTCCTCAGGGCAGTGTCCTAGGCCCAACCATCTTCAACTGCTTCATCAATGACCTTCCCTCCATCATAAGGGGATGTTCGCTGATGATTGCACAATGTTCAGTTCCATTTGCAACCCCTCAAATAATGAAGCAGTCCGAGCCCGCATGCAGCAAGACCTGGACAACATCCAGGCATTGGGCTCATGAGTGGCAAGTAACATTCGCGCCAGATAAGTGCCAGGCAATGACCATCTCCAAAAAGAGAGAGTCTAACCACCTCCCCTTGACATTCAATGGTATTACCATCGCCAAATCCACCACCATCAACATCCTGGGGTCACCATTGACCAGAAACTTAACTGGACCAGCCATATAAATACTGTGGCTACGAGAGCAGGTCAGAGGCTGGGTATTCTGCGGTGAGTGACTCACCTCCTGACTCCCCAAAGCCTTTCCACCATCTACAAGGCACAAGTCAGGAGTGTGATGGAATACTCTCCACTTGCTTGGATGAGTGCAGCTCCAACAACACTCAAGAAGGTCGACACCATCCAGGACAAAGCAGCCCGCTTGATTGGCACCCCATCCACCACCCTAAACATTCACTCCCTTCACCACCGGCATACAGTGGCTGCAGTGTGTACCATCCACAGGATGCACTGCAGCAACTCGCCAAGGCTTCTTCGACAGCTCCTCCCAAACCCGTGACCTCTACCACCTAGAAGGACAAGAGCAGCAGGCACATGGGAACACCACCACCTGCATGTTCCCCTCCAAGTCATACACCATCCCGACTTGTAAATATATCGCCGTTCCTTCATCGTCGCTGGGTCAAAATCCTGGAACTCCCTTCCTAACAGCACTGTGGGAGAACCTTCACCACACGGACTGCAGCGGTTCAAGAAGGCGGCTCACCACCACCTTCTCAAGGGCAATTAGGGATGGGCAATAAATGCCGGCCTCGCCAGCGACGCCCACATCCCATGAACGAATAAAAAAAAGAGTACTGTTACCACCAAAATAAAATCAGAAAATGTTGGAGCCACTCAGCAGGTCAGTTAGCTTTCTGTGGAGAGAACAGACAAGTTAACATTTCAGGTGTAGACTCTTTGCCAGAACTGGAAGAAATTACAGATGAACGGCATTTAAAAAGGAACAGAGTAAAGGAAAGGGGGAGGGGAAAACACACAGACGCATACACACGAGAGAAGTAGAATGACCTGTAAAGTGATTAAATGGAAAACAAGAGATGGTTAAATGGCTGAATTGGATATTAATGTGATGTAATAGGGGGTATAATGAGAGAAATTAAATACATTTAAGAGATACAGAGAACAAGCGAATAGCTGAGTGAGTAGGGGGAAGGGAGAGGTAAAGCAGGTAAAAAAGGATGAGTGAAAAAATGGCAAAGTGGAGCAGGATCCAGCATCCCAAAGGCTGAGTTGAAAAAAAAAACAGGTCAACACCAAGGGTGCACACTGCCCCCAGCGTGGTGTTCTGATGGAGGGTCCCTATCCCAAGCACCAACTCGTCCCCACCCCACAGAATGTCAACACCCAACCCACTGGGTATTACTACTACCAATATTATTTATATATTACTATTTTAATGAATGTCACCTTGGTGCTGCTTTATTGAGGCAGCATGCATACCCTCAGGCAACCCTTCAGGTGGTTGACACATACATTTGCATGCCTGTGTTGCTGCAAGGCCTTCTTTGTTACTGATACAGAAATATGCTTCTAATTTTTTTTTATTCATTCATGGGATGTGGGCATCGCTGGTGAGGCCAGCATTTATTGCCCATCCCTAATTGCCCTTGAGAAGGTGGTGGTGAGCCGCCTTCTTGAACCCCTGCAGTCCGTGTGGTGACGGTTCCCCCACAGTGCTGTTAGGAAGGGAGTTCCAGGATTTTGACCCTGCTTCTAATGTTGCAAATAATCTTGTAAATTGGGGCCAACAAGCAGACTGCCAACACAAGCATGTTCATGGACTCACACAAGGTGGCATGTAAGCAAGGCATTTCGGTGACACTGTCTCTGCTTTTCCAAATTCCGACATATGTACACTTTGTATCTGCTTAAAGGAAAAGGCCGCACCTAACAGAGGGAAGCAAATATATATCAGAGGGTGATCTTGTAAATATTGGCCACTGATGCCCAGAAGCCATAGAGGGAGTGGGAAAGGGGGAGATTAAAGACTTCCCCCAAGCTCAGGATTAGTACATTCCTTTACTTATTATTCCTTTATCCCTCTATTCAATCATCTCCATACCTGATTCTCCACTCCTTGCTCCCATTAAGCAAGGCTTCGCGTTGAGAGAAGAGCTTCAGAAAATTCACTCTAAGGCCTTTCCATGTGAACTCTGTTTGAAGAGGTGCCTTACTGTCAGAATTCCAAGATATGTTCTTCTTCTGATCCCATTCGTTCTTATGGGGAGGTGATCCCACAGGTCAATGTCCACCTGAAGAAGACATCTCATGCTGTACCCCTCCCAAGCACCAGCACAGAGATTGGTATCCTGGGTGGGTTAGAGAGTGAGTCACAGGGGTCTGCACATGGTTGAGCACCTAGCATGCATGAGCAGGAGCAGGTAGTGGTGGCAGGGAGAGCCTTGACTTCAATGGAAATGAAAATCAGGAGAGATGTACAATGGGTGGCTGACTCGATATCGTCCCTTTTACACTATCACCCAAAGTCAAAATTACCCCCCAGGAGTGCAAGTAATTGCAGGGCAATCAATTCGCACTGACGTACCGGAACTTCGGATCTAGCAGAGGTCAAGATACTTTTTCCCTGGCCTGCGGGAAGAGGACAGCCCTTTAAGCTGCTGCAGGTACCAGAGTCCTGCAGCAGCGGGATTTTCTGCACCCCTTCCAGTGGGCTCCCCGATGCCGACGAAAGCACCACTGGAAGCCAGTCAAAAATATTTAAATTAGGCTGACACCAGGAAATTCTCTAAGGTCAGCAGCACAACTGATAGGCTGGAGGAGTTCCCACTCTGGCACACTTAAGGCAGCAGGTCCACTGAAGAGTCCACTAAAGTTTCCTTCAGTTCAACAGCAACAAAACCAGAGTCACCCTTTTCAGTTGTCCAGCTCCTACGTGTCTCTGGTTCTAGCTCCATCGATCTCTTTGGCTGCCCCTAAGGTTTCAGCGCTTGAGGACATCGTTGTTAGGCATCCTATCCTGCCACTTACAGAGATACATCGTAGACAGGGCAAGTGGAAATGGTCAAGTGGCAAGATGTGACAGCAGTAGCAGATCTACATCTCCGATCCATATAGTAGGGTGGTGAGGACAACAACTTGGTAATTAACAACTTTTGTCGACAGACTAACCCCTGGTTCCCGCCAGAGTCTTCGTTTGAGGGAGCGGAACTATTTTATACTTATCTTCTGTATACACAGTTATCCTTTTCTTATATTTTTATCAACTGTGGGAGCTAACTGGCCTGATCTATCTGAAATTTTCAAATTGACTCAATGATTTGAACAATTGCTGCTCTTAAATAGTTAGCTAACAGTTATGGATTTGAATAACTGTCAGCTAAATTTAGAAGGAGCAGTCAACCACACACGTAACAGAACCACTCACAAAGTACTGTTCATGTTTGAATTATATGGCTTGGTTTCTCTCTCAAGCCTGTAGCCTTGAAGATAACCAAACAAATCTTCACAACCTTTGTATCAAGTTAGGCTGGATACATCTGAATGTAGCTTTTAAAAAAAAAAACTCCTTTACTATTGTGACTGAATTAAATGGACAATGCTCATTCTTGTTTTGGACAATGCTCATTCTTGTTTTGAAATCCATTATGGTCTCACCCCACCTTATCTAAGTGCCTTCTGTAACCATACGCCCCAGCCCATACCCTCTGCTCCTCTGTCTCTGGCTTACTTCTTGTCCCCTACACCCTCTGCTCCATCACACACTAAGCTTTCATGCGTTATACCCCTGCTCTGTGTAAATCTCTGCCTAAATCTCTTTGTCTTGCTACCATGCTCTCTTCCTTTAAAAGCCTTTTAAAATCTTCCTTTTTGTCCTTTATGTCCATCCTTTTAACCATTTTTGACTCCTGTTTGGCATTTTCATCTCCCCTCCTGTAAAGTGCCCTGAGCCATTTTATTGTCTTTGCTGTAAAGACGGACTATTTGGGGGAAAAAAACACAACTCCTATCAGTCGTTTTCATTATGAGCACAAGATAATTAAGGATCAATAGAGGAGCTATTAAACTGCTGTATATATACTGTAGGCCTCCAAATATTGGAAAGGAGATAGAGGAGCAAATTTGCAGGCAAGTTGCAGAAAGATGCAAGAACTTTACAGTAGTGACAATGGGAGACTTCAATTATCCTAATACAGACTGGGGCTATAACAGTGTAAAGGGCAAAGAGGGGGAGGATTTCCTGAAATGTGTACAAGAGAACTTTCTTGATCGGTATGTTCCCAACCCAATGAGGAAGGAAGCAGTGCTGGATCTAGTTCTAGAGAATGAAATGGGGCAAGTGGAGCATGTTTCAGTAGGAGAGCATTTGGGAAACAGTGATCACAATATCATTAGGTTTAGAGCAGTTATGGAAAAGGACAAGGAAAAATCAAATGTGAAATTATTCAACTGGAGGAGGGCTAATTTAAGTGAGTTGAAAAGGGATCTGGCCCAGGTGGATTGGAATCAAAGATTGGCAGGTAAAACAGTAAATCAGCAATTGGAGGCCTTCAAAGAGGAAATATTTCGGGTACGGACAAGAAACGTTCCCACGAGAGGGTAAGAAAGGGCATCCAAAACTAGAGCTGCTTGGGTGACTAATGATATAGAGATTAAAATGAAACAGAAAAAGGAGGCTTATGATAAATGTCGGGCTCATAATTCAGTAGAAAACCAAGCTGAATACAAAAATGACAAGGGAGAACTGAAAAAGGAAATAAGCGGGCTAAAGAGAGTGTATGAGAAAGATTAGTGGTAACATACAAAGGAACCCAAAAGTCTTTTATAAACATATAAATAGTAAAAGATTTAAGGTAATTGGCAAAAGAACCAGAGGTGACATGAGGAGAATTTTTTTTACGCAACGAGTTGTTATGATCTGGAATGCACTGCCTGATAGGGTGGTGGAAGCAAATTCAATAGTAACTTTCAAAATGAAATTGGATAAATACTTGAAGGGGAAAAATTTGCAAGGCTATGGGGAAAGAGCAGGGGAGTGGGACTGATTGGACAGCTCTTTCAAAGTGCCGGCACAGGTATGATGGGCCAAATGGCCTCCTTCTGTGCTAGATCATTCTATGATTCCATGATAATTATAGATGAGGAAGGCCATTCTGCCTTTCTTGAAACATTCACCTAGAGAGATCCTAATGTTACCCCATTGTAGCATCCAATTGTTTCTTAGATAATTCCAGGGCTTTGCCTTCACTACTCTATATGGAAATTTATTCAATGTGTTGATAACCTTAGTGTGAAGAAGAACTTCTTGATATCTATCATAAAACTACCCTTCTGTAGTTTGAATCTGTGTTTCCTTATTCTACTCCCACAGTTTAATTTAAGGTAATATTCTGGATTAACTGTTTCTGTCTATGTATATATATGCATAGATATATATAAGATCACTTCTCAGTTGCCTCATTTCCAGGCCAAAAAGCCCAAGTTTCTCCAATTCTTCCTCATAACTCATATCCCTGACACAGGTGATCAGCCTTGTGGTTCATTTCTTTGTGGCCTCCAATAATTGAATGTCTCTCTTGTTTCGTGGTGACCAGCACTGGATACAGTATTCATGCTGTGGTCTGACTAGAGCACTATAAAGTTTGATCATGACCTTGTCTGACTTATATTCTATTGTTTTGGCTACAATGCCAATAGAATGTAGTTTAACATCCAATTGGCATTGTAGATTGCTGCTTTGCATTGGTTAGACATGTTTAGTGTCAAATCTACTAAGATTCCAAGATCTCTATCAACTTCATCCATAGCTATTTCAACACCATTAATGGAACACGAGAATTTTCTTCTTTTTCTTCCCATGTGTACATTTGCCTGCACTAAATTTCATCTACAATGTCCTGTTCACTTACATATCTCCTCAAACTCATTCTGTAATTTCTAAGCTGCCTCTTCCAATTCCAGTGACCCTCCTAGTCTGATATCATTTGCAAATGTGACCACTTTGCATTGAGTTTCTGAATCCAGATTATGTAAATTAGAAACAGTGGTGGTCCCAGCACTGAACCCTGAGTCACCCCATTCAGTACTTCCCCCAACTCTGACATAACTCCTCTAATTTCCTACCCTTCAACCAGTTTCTTATCCATTCCCAGGGTTTACTCTGAATGCCGACAGCTTTGAGTTTAATTATTAGTATTATATGTGGAACATTATCAAAAATCTTTAGGAAATCGAGGTACGCCATACATTGTAGAGCTTACTACAGTCCACTTGGATTGTCACTTATAGAATTATACAGCACAGCCCATCTGCCTGTGCCAATTATCTGAAAGAGCTACCAATTAGTCCCACTCCCCTGCTCTTTCCCCATAGCCTTGCAATTTTTTAAGTATGTATCCAATTCCCTTTTGAAAGTTACTAATGAATCTGTTTCCTCCACCTCTTCAGGTGATGTATTCCAGATCATAGCAAGTTACTGATGAAAAAAAAATTCTCCTCATCTCCCTTTTTGATCCCTCCTGCCAATGGGAACAGTTTCTCCCTATCTACTTTATCAAAACCCCTAATAATTTTGAACACCTTTATTAAATCTTCCCTTAACCTTCTCTGCTCCAAGGAGAACAATCTCAGCTTCTCTAGTCCCTCCACATAACTGAAGTCCCTCATCCCTGGTACCATTCCCAAAGAAGTTGAGATTGATCAGACATGATCTTCTCCTTCTGAATCCATGCTGACTGTTGTTAACTAGGTTATTGTTGTACAGGTGATCCTCAAGTTTACTCCTGATAATTTATTCCATTATTTCACCTAGAATGGAAGTAAAACTAATGGGTCTGTAGTTGTCTGTGTCTATTTTGTCAGGCTTTTCCAATGTGGGCACCAATTTTCTGGTAACTCCCCGGTGTCCAATGACTAACTCATAATGGTGGTTAGTGCTTCACAAATCTCCAGCCTAGTCCATTTTAGCACTCAAGAATAAATACATAGGAACAACATAGGAACATAGGGCCATGCAGCCCCTCGAGCATGTTCCACCATTCAATTAGATCATGGCTGATCTGTATCTTAACTCCTTGTTAAGAATTGGATACATACTTTAAAAATTGCAAGGCTATGGGGAAAGAGCAGGGGAGTGGGACTAATTGGTAGCTCTTTCAGATAATTGGCACAGGCATGATGGGCTGTGCTGTATAATTCTATGATTCTATAAGTGACAATCCAAGTGGACTGTAGTAAGCTCTACCTTGGTTCTGTAACCCTTACTACCCTTACCTAACAAAAATCTATCAATCTCAGTTTTGACATTTTCAATTGATCTAGTCTCAACAGCTTTTTGGAGGAGAGATTTCCAGGTTTCAATTACCCTTTGAGTGAAGAAGTGCTTCCTGACATCACCCATGAATGGCCTAGCTCTAATTTTAAGGTTATGCCCCCTTGTTCTGGACTCCCCCACCGGAGGAAATAATTTCTTTCTATTTACCCTATCAAAGCCTTTAATCATCTTAAACACCTCAATTAGATCACACCTTAATCCATACTCAAGGGAATATAAGCCAAGTCTATGTAACCTGCCCTCATAATTTAATTATTTTAGCCCCGGTGCCATTCTGACCATCTATCCTTGGAGATTTATTTCTTTTGAGCCTGATTAGCCTTTCTAGGACTTCCATCTCATTTATAAAAAAGTCATTGAATTTACTTGAAATATCTTTGGAGAGGGCATGTTTCTCATGTCTTCCCTTGTGGAAACTTGGAGGAAATAGTCGTTCAGAATATTTACTATGTTGTGCTCATCCTCAATTTCATGCCCATTTGCATCTTTAATGGTTTTCATCTCTTCTCTGACTGCCCTCTTGCTGTTGTAGTACTGATAAGGTATGCCCCAACAAATATATTGAGAAAATATTAGACCCTTACTGCATATATTTGCTAGTATTGTATAATTTGTATTGTAGCAGGCATTCTGTTATTTAATATTGTACCACGACTTGGGAACATGTGTAAACATTTTCTGCAACTCAATTTATATAAGTCTTGTAAAGAACATGCACTTCTTGTGTCACACTTACTTCCTGTAACACTTTCCCCATCACATTTTGTTGAAAACATCCCTATTTGAACAAAACAGTGTATCCTCCAACTCACCATGTGCAATGCCATGGGAGACATGCTAATAATAAAATATGGACAAATCAAAGTATGAAACAAAAATCTGTTTAGTAGTGACCCACAGACTGTCCTTAGTATATCTATAGAAATAAAATATGCATTTATCACATTAATAACAGGGAAATAATAATTTAAATTGTTTTCAATGAGAGTATTGGCCTTTTATCCTTCTCTGGCATATAATGGAACATTGTGAACAAATAAATGCACTAGATCCTTGCTTTTCAGTGACTTTTTAAAGATTATGACAGCGGTTTTTAAAATGTTGAGATTCCTGTCCAAATGTTTAATCTACTAAGGAAAAAATATAGGAAATAATCTACTGCCTGAGAAAATGGCCCAATATCTATTAACAAGAATGACATGTATTAATATTCCTGGGGGAAGATTCTAAAGTGCAACTGTTATCATTGCTTGGTCATAATTCACAATTCCACTCAATAAGAGCAGTCATTTTGCCCGTGCCTTATTCTTATTACTGTTCTAGTCCTGATAGAATAATTTCCTATTGTTGCCAGGTTCTACAATTGATTTCAGATGGATATTGGATAAGATAGATCAAATTCCAACATATCCTCCTTCACATTTTCACCCCATAAATAATATTTAAATGTTAAGAGCTAAAATTACTCTTTCCATCCTTTATTGGGTGAGCCTTGTAGTGAAATTGTTTAATTTCATATTTTTAAAAAAGATTTATATACAAGATACCAAAATGAAACATAAAGCTTCACATTCAAGCACAAAGTAATGTATAAATGAAGGATTTTAAAAATATGAAATTTAAGAAACAGTAGTACAAAGACGGTGAGACTCACCCAAACTCAATGTAAGAATGGCGATTGATCTTTTTAGAGACATTTGTATTAGCAGAAAAAAAGTGTATCAATTTCAGAACATTTAATGCACAGTTTAGCCTTCTAAAATGTATTTTGCTCTTCTATTATGTACATGCTTTACACTGCCAGATTACCTTGCAGGAAAAATAATTGGCTCTAACAAGTATTTTCCAGAGTGAGAGTTCTAGTTACATCAGTAAAATTGATTAATTCCATTGAGTTTTTCCAAAAACAAACTGCATAACTTGCAGCAGTCATCCATTGCTTATTATTTTTAAACATTTCCTTTTATAATTTGGAGCCTTTTAACTCTCAATACTTGTTATGTTACTGTTTCGCATGAACAGAATTTTAATTCCCAACCATCTTAGTACTTTTTTGTTCTAGTTTCTGTGATTCCCAGAGTTTTACAATTTAGTTCTGCATGCTTTAAAATTCAAGTTTTAACAAGAAAATTATTTTAATAGCGAATATAAAATTATATCTTATTTGTTGTGTAATCTATAATGCAACTGGAGATCAAAATTAGAAAATAAATATTATGCAAATGCTGGAAACCTTTTACAACCACTTTGTAGAATTTTATGATGGCCATTTTAAGACATTCTGCATGGAAGAGGTTAAAAGCTGGCAGGATGTATTTGTTTTAGTAACCATGAGCTGTTTCAACCTCTCACATAGAATTACCCTGGTGTTGAAAGGAAAGGAAAAGCTAAAATGCACGGCAATTATTTGTTCCCTTTGAAGGGAACTTAAATGAAAATAAATGGCAGACATGAAGACCCCAAAATTTCAGGCCCAGTTCATGGTCAGAGAGCCGGCGGGTTGGCCGCCTACAGACAGAATTTGGAGCAGAACCCAGTTCTGGGCAGATGTTCTGCTTGCTCCCTCTATGAAGGACCAATGATCATTAGGCAAGACACCACCATGGTTCAAAAGGAGAAGAGAGAAGGTAAACCAAAAATATTAATTAAGGAATGCAAAGCTTGGGTTTTAAAAATTAGAAATTAGCAGGCAGGGGAAAATAAGGCGACAATTTTCCTATCAATGATACACCATGCAAAGTGGTCAATGTAAAGTGCAGTTTCATTAAATGGCACTGAAGGCATCTTGCATTGGTTTGAGTTTGCACAAAGTGCAGTATAGCTCCATACTAGGAGTTCCATGGTTTTGATCTCCTCTAAAAGACTGAGTTAGAAGGAAATACTGCCATTAGTCTTGAGAGACGATTTTCTAAGCATGCATTGCTAACACGACACAAAATTGGATTTTAAACTATCAGTACACTGGAATTTGCAACGGTGCAAGATGGAATAAAAAGAAACAACAAAATGCTTGAAATAATATTTCCATTATTATCCTTTAAACAAAGTTGACTTCTACAAGGCGAAATGGGGTTAGATTTTGGATGATGTTTCAGAAAGTCAACATTCGCAAACACTACCTAATCAGCTTTTGGACATAAAACCGCAGATGGCTCATTCACTTAGTGTATTTTTGTTTCACTGTCCTACCAGGAATCTGATTCTAATGAGTAACGATTTTGATAAGTATTTGTTATGGCGGATCGCAGGAGTCATTCAGTCTCCAAACAATATTTGCGTGACAGCATATCTTCCCATCTAAAGAACTCGCTGAAAACAGACAAGGCTGCCTGCTGCTCGGAGTCCAACACATTCTGGTCTGTTGCTATTTAGCACATTGCGCACTGATTGCTTTGGCTGCGTCAAGGTCGATGTTTAACACCCAAGCGGCACATTCCGCGGGTCGCAATTCATTGATGGGCCGAATGGCCTCCTTCTGTGCGGTCTGATTCTACGAATCTATGATTAAGTATCCCCAGATATCAGACGCGACAGAAGTGTATTTCCGCTGTTGCAGTTATTAAAACAAACACAATGTGCATTATCCTGTATACACGGTCCAGATTAACAACTCGTCATTTGGGACTTTCAATGAACTATATAAAACATAAAGTATATATATTGAATATTGCATCTGTTTTGGGAATCGGGTAAATCAGCAGGGACAAAATGACTTAAATTAGAACGATGTAGCAAGAGTGAGATAAAACAATCAGCGTCATCTGTACAATAAAGCGAGGTCTGGCGCCGGGAAGGTTTATCTATAAAAGACTGCATGCGTGGCAAAGGGTAAACATTACGATTTTTTCCCCCTATTTCTACAAAGGTTAAAAGATAAACTGCAGTCCTTGCTGCCAGTGCCCCCACTCCCCCCGGGCACTGCTGCTCTCTCTCTCAGGTATGGGACCAGCCAGGTGTTTGTCTGCAGTCTCCAGGTGTCAATCACCGGACAGCGTCCCATTCACAAACCCCCGCCCAATTGTCGCTTTGATCCAATCGATCGCGGCGTCACAGCACAATGGAATGCTGTTGTCCAATCCCCGAGAGATCCACTCGACCGCTAACTTTTGTGGCCTCAGCCAATCAGAGCCGCGCTGTAGCGGCCAGCGGGTTTATAAAAAGCAGGCGCGGCGGGGACAGGGTAATAGTGAGCGGGGCTGGGCGAGGATGGGGACTGGCACTCTCATACTCGTGTCTTTAGTTTTGCTTTTGATTCAGGTGAATAAGTTTAACAGCATAACTGGAAATATAATATATTATTAATAAAGCAATTCTTTGACTAAATTATTAAGCTGTTCTGTGTGAGATGTTTTTTAAAAGCTGTTTAATGGGAACAAATGTGTCCAGTTGTGGATTTCATGTTTGGTATTTCATAGTCTTTCTGTTTTACAGGGGGCCAGCGCCCAGCGTTGCTCTTCCCCTTGTAAGTGTCCAAAGGATGCACCAAGGTGCTCACCCGGAGTACGGCTAGCGCTGGACGGCTGCGGCTGTTGTCGGGTTTGTGCCAAGCAAGCGGGCGAGGTCTGCACCGAGAGCGACACCTGTGACTCGCATCAGGGGCTGCAGTGCGATCACAGCGCCGACTCCCGGCACGGTCTTGGCGTTTGCATTGGTGAGTTTACAGTGCGCACGATGAAATATCTTTGCAAACTTAGTAACCAACCGGGGTGTGATTTTCTTTTAACTATTACTGTTCTAAAAAATTAATATTAAATTGCTTCATCGTCTAAAATAGTATGCACATTTCTTGGGTCCTGTTGAGCACGAATATATTGTAGAATTGACATGAGCGAAGTCGTAGTATGCAGGCTTCAAGAATTATATTTTTTAAAGCTTTATTAAAAAATTATGAACGTATCCATATCTGTGGAGCGTTAGCTCTAAACTGGTAAATAACCAAGCTGCTCGGGTCATGTAAGATAAAAAGGACAAGTGCTGGGGATCCTGAGGGAAATGGGAAAGAAATAGCGGAGGCTCAAGAAATAACGAGGGTGAATTTCTGTGGGGGTTTTCCTGATCGTCCAGAGTAACTTTGGTAGGAGAGTTAGGGGAACCATGAAAGAATGGGGTAATTATACCGGTTTCCTTTTATTAAGAGTGCTCACAACAAAAGTATGGGATAATGCCAGTCTTCAGTGCAAAAGATTGTAGAAATGTAGGTGTAACACCCGTTTTTCCGCTATGCCCAGGTATCCTTGATCTTTTGTGTGGATTCAGCAAAACCGCTAATTAACATCACTCTGCCCCCATGCAAAACACCAGAGAAGATGAATTTTCTACATTTATGTCAGTTCTGGATGGACTGTACATTTATGTCTAAAATTTTAGGCACAGCAGGACCAAAAGTTATGTGTTAGGGCAATTTTTTTAATGTGACTTTTTTTATTTCTCCTCACTCGGATCTACACTGTATTTTCTGTATCCTTGAGTGCATTTTTATGCATCTAAACGAGTTACATTAAAAACTATTTCCTCGATTACATTCTCTTAAACATGCTGGGGTAGACTTTCTGCAATTGTGCTGGTTAGGTTACAATTCAAGTTTCTGCTAAAATGTATTGCATAATCACGTGAACCAGTGCAATTGGGCAGTGTAATAGAGCTTGATGGTTTTTGTTTTTGTATTAAAAAATACTCTGATGTATTTAAGAGTGGTAACCTGGTGCAGTTTTATTAATACAGCTGAAAATGGGTTTATCACAAAAAATAAGCATTTTTAATAGTGACTAGCCCTCCACCCATGAGTAACCTGATTTTTAAATCATTGAAAATGACTTCAAAAAACTAAACTGAACCATTTACTAATTTCATTGGTGTACACTAGTCAGTTCCTTAGTAAGTTAAATATTTTTGATATGTAAAAACTTTTAAACTATGTCTACTAGTGCCTGAGTGCCTAAGAAAATTGGTGTAATTTGAAAAGTTTTCTCTAACCAGCTTAATCGGCAGAAACTCGCAGTGTTGACCTGGGGTCATGGCCAGTTTTGTGGGTGGGGTCTGATCCAGGCGAATTGACTCTTAAATCAACATAAAAGATCATGGCAAAGCCCTACAGTAAGTAGTTTTGGGTGTTTAAAATGCACCGATCTTTTTCATTGGTTCGGCCAATGATCCCTGGATTGCGCTGATATTACTGGCGTAAATGAGCGGAAACTCGACCCCACTGTGCCTAATGATGGTGTGATGGCTTCAGACTTGAAGTCCCTCTTTATGTATGAATATTAAAGAAGAAATATAGTGTAAATTCCACACTGCATTTGGGGGCCCCAATTGTATTGTGCTGATATCCTCCTGTTTATGCCAGTTTTTATGTTCTAGCGTATGCTAATAAGATTCTCCAGAAATTTTGGCGTAAGTTGCAGCCAGCAAGGCCAGCTTAAATGTCAACGTAACTTGCCAGTTACACCATGGGATGAAATTCCAGGCCATATATGTGTGATGGAGGACTGGAGAGTGCCCATGTAATACCCATTTTCACAAGGGTGACAGAACTTAATTGGTTAATTATCGGTCAATTAGTGGTAGAGAATATTTTAGAATCTTTAAAGCTGAAATTATTAAATATCTAGATGAAGAGAGCATAATTAGAAGCAGTCAACCTGTATTTCGGCAAGGAAGATTGTGCTTGACAAACCTTAGCGTTTTTTGAAGTGACAGAGATGGTGAATTGGAGAAATGCAGTGAATGTGGTGTACAAAGACTGTCCGAAAGTCCTTGATCAGGTACCACACAGAATATTAAGGGTATGAAATTAAAGAAAAAGTAGAAAATTGGATTTGAAAACTGGTTAGAAGAGAGGAAACAGTAGAAGTTATGAGCTGTTTCAGTGGTTGGAAGTAGGCAGTGGTGCCCCACAGGGTTCTGTTCTGGGACTGCTTCTATTCACTGTGGATATCAATGATTTGAATATAGGGCTAGAGGGAGTAGTGTCCAAATTTGCAAAGATACTAAAATAGGAGGCATAGTAAATAATTGAGGACCAAAGGAGGCTGCAAGGGGATATGGATAAGATGGTAGAATAGGCAAAAAATGTAGCAGATGGATTTCAATGTCAGTAAGTGCCAGTAAAAGATGATGATTTGAATGGCCAAATGGTTGGGTCGTGTGGAAGATCAGAGGGATTTGGAGGTTTAGGTTCACAAAACATTTAAAGCAGCATCTCAAGTGGATACAGTCATTTAAAAAAGCTGATGGATGCTGGGTTTTATGGCAAGAGATATAGAATACTTAGGTTGAGGTGTATTGATGAATCTATAAAATTGTAGTAGGATCACAGTTGGAATATTTTGTGCAGTTTTGAGTTCCACACCACAGGGATGTTGAGGTAATAGAGGGTAGAGTGCATATTCACTAGGATGGTGCCTGGTATGAGGAAATAGAAATAAAAAAGACTTGGGAAAATTTGGGCTGTTTTCATTAGAACAGAGGAGCTTATGGTCTGAGTTGATAAATCTTTAAAATTGTAAAGGGAATCAGACAGGGTTAGATAGAACCAGTTTACAATGGTTGAGGGGTGTAAAAGAAGGGGCCATAGATATAAAATTAAATGTGTAAGATTTTGGACAGGGAGCTGGAGAATTTTTTTTAGAGGGTTGAGACACTGGCATGCATTACAGGGGTTGGTGATTGAAGCAGAGTAGATGCTGGAAATCTGAAATAAAAACAGAAAATGCTGGAAATGCTCAACAAGTCAGGCAGTATCTGTGGAGAGAAACAGTTAACGTTTCAGGTCAATGAGCTTTCATCAGAACTGGGAAGTAACTGAGATGTGAAAGGTGCTCAATAAAATATGGCGATGTGCAGTATTAATTAAAATAACTTCTGACGGAGAAGCAGACTTGGAGACCATATGATAAGAGTGGCAGTATGAAAAGATAAATTACCTTTTTGTATATAGTTTGGCTTGTAGGGGAAGTATGTGTCTTTTGTTGCACCTATAATGGAAAGTGATGAATCGCTGCTCCAGGGACCACAGCCATTGTTTGTGTGGTATTATATCTCTGAGGGAATTGGCAATTCTTCTGCAAAGCAAGAGGTTCACTATAATATTTAAAAGCTGTCTTTTTTTAAAAATGAAATGCTAAACCTAGCTAGAACCAGCTGAGTTAGGGAAGGGTGAACCCTTCCCTGTGCCCCACCCCCAAATGAACCAGGGCAACTCTTGTCTACTGGTGGTAGCCGGGGGTCCACCAGCTCTTATGTATTGGAGGTAGAGAAAACTCTGCAAAGGAGAAAGCTACATGTTGCAACTGCCTTTTGGAAGCAGAGCCTTACTTTACAATATATTGCAGTTATTTTTTGGGGTGGGGGAAGAGCTGAGAAACTGCTTAGCAACTACTATCAGTAACAATGTAACCTTTCACCTAGCTGTATTTTCCCCCATCCCTTCCTCTGAAGACTGATACTGTCATATGTCTCCCAGCTTCACTGGTGGTGGGAAGAAGATTAGGTGCAGATTTGCTAGGGATATTTTACTGTTGATACTTTCCCCTTCAAGTTATATTGCATAACCTTCAATTCAGGGAAGGCAGAATTATGTGCACTTGAATGGGTGCATGTGGCTCAGCTTACTATACTCAGGCTGGCAGCAAAAGAAGAGTTACCCCTCTCCTGCTACTAAAAATATAAAGGCAGCTCAGTGGATTGAGTTCTTTTTAAAGTTTAAAAATTCAAATCTGCACCAATTATGCTGAATTTGATGTGCAGAAATAGAATGAAAGGCCAATACAGTCCAGTTTCAGAGGAATTGCCAGTTGTGTACTGCATGTTTGACGTTAAATTGTGCAAATGATTGTGCTGCACCAATACCCAAACTACAGTGTAACTAGGATATTAAACCACTATTGCCTGCTTCCCCCTCATTATTCTATCTGGTGGGTGAAAAATAGGCTGCCTGTTTAGTATATAAATGTGTGATTACATCAGTGCACACCATTCAGCTTGAATAAATCTTTCTAAAGTAAGCATTCATTGAAAGAAAATTGGCCCTCTACTTTTACATTTGAAAATTTCTTGGAATATGTTAACCAAAGTAGACTATTCAACTATAGAATAATTAAGAAAGCTAGTGAGGCTATTTCACAAGTGTGCTGAATTTATTCTTCCTGCCACAATAATTTATTAGAAAATGATTATTGCCTGGATATAGGATTCTAATAGATAACACAACAAGAATGATTTAAACTTAATGTCGCTTATCTTTGAATTCTAGCACATGAAGGTAATATTTGCATGTATGATGGAGTTGTCTATCGAAATGGGGAGACATTCCAGCCAAGCTGCAAATACCAGTGCTCCTGTAAGGATGGTCTGATTGGCTGTGTGCCCCGCTGTAATCTGGATGTCCTCCTGCCAGGCCCTGATTGCCCATTTCCCAAACAAGTACAGATGCCAGGAGAGTGCTGTGAGCAATGGGTGTGTGACCACAAAGAGGAAGCTCCTATTGGAGGATTTGCAATGGCAGGTAGGATACAATGTATATGTATTCTGTGTTCTTTTAGCTGATTATAAACTGAGGATGCCCCCTTTACATCCTAAATGAGCAATTAATTCAGTGGTTCAAACTTCTCAGCTGCACTAGAGTGGCTGCTTAATTGTATCTAACAGTACTGCAACATTTTTTGCATAGGATAGGTTTTTAAGATTTGCACTGCAACAGAGCATATCTGGAATTTAGGCACACAGGATCTATTGTCCACTAGCACCTGAAATGTAAACTCATAAAATCTATCCTATAGTGTATACTACTTTAAATTGAAAAGGAGCTAAATTTGCATGTTACATGTAAAACAGACATGTAAAATCTCAACTTTCTATATCATACACTCATTTACATTGAAAAATGAGCTTGGTTCAGTAATTAAAGGTATTAAGCTGTACGATCAACAAATTTTCAGGTTCAATCCCTAGTCTATGGTAGGTTAGCCAATTTCCTCTCAGACAATGGTAGGTGCAGTACACTTGGTCATTGTGTCCCAGGCCATGGAAGAGAAAAATCACTGACCAATTCCAATTTTCTGGCACTAACTGTCTCCTTTTCACTATGGAGGTACAGTCCCCCTACATCTCAATCCCTCACCAGGACACATGCTGCTTCCTTGAATAGTGACCCAGTCTTCAAACACCACCACATTTCTCCACTTGGCTGAACTTGTTCTCACATTGAACAACTTTTCCTTTAACTCCACTCATTTCTGCCAGATACAGGAACCTGCATTGGTCCCCTCTAACTTATCCTGCAAAAGATAAGCATTAACACTTTGTTCCAGTCCTGCTCAGGTTCCCTCCCTGATCTTTTTCCATTACATAGATGACTGTGTTGGTGATGATTCCTGTTCTCACCTAGAGAATTTCATTGCTTCCAATTTCCACCCCTTCCTCACTTACATGGTCCTTCTCTTCTGGGTCTTCTCTATCTCTGGGGATAGGCTGTCTACTGCTTCTCATGACTACATGGATTATACAACTTCCCACCCTGCTTCCTGTAAGGACTCCATTCCTTTCTTCCAGTTTCTCCATCTCTGTTGCATCTGTTTTGATGCCATTTTCCATATCAGAACTTCTGAAACTTCCTCCTTTTTCTTCAGCCATGGATTCCTCTCCACCATAGTTGACAGGGCCTTTGACCACATCTGTCCCATTTCCTGTGCTTCTGCCCTCACCCCTTTGCAGAACCATGATAGGGTCACTCT
Source organism: Heptranchias perlo (assembly GCF_035084215.1). NCBI lineage: Eukaryota > Metazoa > Chordata > Chondrichthyes > Hexanchiformes > Hexanchidae > Heptranchias > Heptranchias perlo. The sequence goes on from NC_090327.1 coordinate 94,894,500, forward strand.
CATCCTCACCTTCCACCCCACCAGCCTTTGCATTTGACAGATCATTTTCTACCACTTCCAATGCAATCTTACCAGCAAACACATCTTGCTGTCTGCTCTGAGCATTCTAAAGGGACAATTCCCTCCTTGACACCCTGGCTCACTCTTTTATCACCCCAGCACCTGCTCTCCTGGCACCTTCCCATGCAAGAGTAGGAGATTCAACCCCTGCTCATTCACCTCATCCCACTTTTTTTAGGAGAAAAATCATGATGGCTATTCCATGACCCATGTTGTATTCTCATGGGGTAAGGAGACTGGGCTCAGCTCTGATCCTCCACAGTCCAATAACCTACCAACACTTCCAGTTCAGGTTCAAACTTGAAAAATGATCCCTAAGTGATGTCAGTAGGTAGTTTCATGGAACTGTAGCTCAGCATAAGTTACCAGCTTCAGTACAAGACTGGATAAGGGGACAAAAAGGAACGGATATGCAAGTGCATGTTTGAAAAATTGTAAAAAGTCCTCTTTTATTGAGATGCTTGGGTGACTTGCATTGCATTTAAATTTTCATGATTGTTGTCAGAAGCCTGGATGCCATTCCATGGAATAAAATGTTTATTTTTGTTAATCTTGAATGTATTCCATAGTGGGATAATCCAGGTCAAACAAACCCAGTGTTTCTTGGCTTGGAATCTTTACTGAATTACAGTTGAAATTACAAGTCAAATTCTGTAATGTCCTTGAATGTTCTATCTTGGATAAAAAACAAATTTACTGGCATTAGCTCTATTTATGATGGACAAAACGAGAGAGAATTGAAATTGTATTTTTCTACACACTCTAGAACACAACTTGCTTTCTTCCATGATTCAGTTAATAGATTACCATAGCATCTTAGAAACTAGGAATCAAAGTGGTGATATTTAATTCTGCTGTAATTATTCACAATTGCCTCTTGGAGAGGGAATTCTCCAACTTCCACTTCAAAGTTTCTATACATAGCCTTGTGTAAGAGGATAACTTTTTTCTTCCTTTCAGCTTACAGGCAGGAGGCAACCTATGAATTGGATTCCCTTAACCCTAGTCTGAACTGTATACAGCAGACCACACAGTGGAGTGCCTGCTCCAAAACCTGTGGCATGGGCATTTCTACTCGTGTAACTAATAAAAACCGGCGATGTGATATGGTGAAGCAGACACGACTTTGTGAGGTTCGGCCATGTGGAGATTACAAAGTCACTGTCAAAGTGAGTATAAACAATCAATACCAGAGGGTTGATCTTTACTCTTGGTCTTTCTGTAAGTGGAATGTTGATTTAAGATACCTGGAGCTACAACAACTTGCATTTACGTAGCACCTTTGACATAAATCCCACCTCTTTGACCAAGCTTTTCGTCACCTCCCTACATGGCTCGGTGCCAAATTTTGCTCGATAATCGCTCCTTGAAGCGCCTTGGGATGTTTTACTATGTTCAAGGCGCTATATAAATGCAAGGTGGTGCTGTATTGAAAGATCTGTCAGTTTGGTCTTGCATGGATGTCTTGGCCAGGCTTAAAGTGCTCAAAACAAATAAATTCCTTGGGCCAAACATGATGTACCCATAATTGAGATTAGGGATGAACTCAGTTCTCACACAGTAAGGCCTCAAACAGCATATGATAAATGTCCAATTAATCTGTTTTTGGTGTTGGTTGAGGGATAAATGTAGGCCAGGGCACGGAAAACTACAGAGCCATTAGACTTAATTGCTAACTGGCAAGACAATGGAATTGATCATTGGGAACAAAGTTGTGGAGTACATATTTGCAAATAACCTAGTAAGTGACAGCAAACACCACTTCAGAAGCAGACCTGGCCTTGATCATTCCTCTTGTCCTTTTTTGAGGAAGTGACTTTCCTGAGAATGTTGCAAAGCTCTAAAACTCAAACTGCAAATCCCATCTTTGCTGAACAAGGCAAAATTATGAAATTCAACATTGATTTGCAAATTAGGCTCTTCTGCACACATGCCTGAGTATTATGGTGTCAGTGCCCAGTGTGATGCAATGATTGTCAAACCAACTGTTAGAATTACTGCTTGTTGTACTTGGAAAACTGATATCTGATGGAACATGTGTCACCATTAAATAGTCTTTCTCTTCCTTTTTTTTTAGAAAGGGAAGAAATGTGTCCGAACATCAAAAGCAAATAAGCCAACCCGATTTGAATATAAAGACTGCATTAGTGTCCAGTCTTACAAACCTAAATACTGTGGAGTTTGCAATGATGGAAGATGCTGCACACCTCACAGCACCAAAACATTTCAGCTGGACTTAAAATGTCCAGGAGGAATAATCATTAAAAAACAGATGATGATCATTAACACATGCGCCTGCCATTATAACTGCCCGCAAGCTAACACTGTACTCCAAACAGATCAAATATCTGGTGCCTAAATATATAACTCATAGTTTTAAAGCTGGTTATTGCAGCATTGTTTTTGTATGATTAAGTAGTCTTTAAATACAGTTAACAGGACTTCAGTTTGCCCCATGGTTTGTAAAAATATTTGTACATTTTTATTGAATTTTTTGTATTTAAAGAATGTGCTTGCCTATTACTTAGGTTGTAAATAGAAAACTGGCATATCCTAATGAATTGACATGAGAATTGTTACATATTAAATGGTCATTAAAATATATTTTTTATAAAATACAGCACAAGTGTCTTTTGCCATGTCTAAGACAAATCTGAAATTAATTTTACTGTGCAAATAAATTTTTTTTATTTGTTCATGGGATGTGGGCGTCACTGGTGAGGCCAGCATTTATTGCCCATCCCTAATTGCCCTTGAGAAGGTGGTAGTGGTGAGCCGCCTTCTTGAACCACTGCAGTCCATGTGGTGAAGGTTCTCCCACAGTGCTGTTGGGAAGGGAGTTCCAGGATTTTGACCAAGCGACGATGAAGGAACGGTGATATATTTAAAAGTCGGGATGGTGTGTGACTTGGAGGGGAACGTGCGGGTGGTGATGTTCCCATGTACCTGCTGCTCTTGTCCTTCTAGGTGGTAGAGGTCACTGGTTTGGGAGGTGCTGTTGAAGAAGCCTTGGCGAGTTGCTGTAGTGCATCCTGTGGATGGTACACACTGCAGCCACTGTGCGCTGGTGGTGAAGGGAGTGAATGTTTAGGGTGGTGGATGGGGTGCCATCAAGCTGGCTGCTTTGTCCTCTATGGTGTCGAGCTGCTTGAGTGTTAATGGAGCTGCACTCACCCAGGCAAGTGGTGAATATTCCATCACACTCCTGACTTGTACCTTGTAGATGGTGGAAAGGCTTTGGGGAGTCAGGAGATGAGTCACTTGCTGCAGAATACCCAGCCTCTGACCTGCTCTTGTAGCCACAGTATTTATATGGCTGGTCAATGGTGACCCCCAGGATGTTGATGGTGGGGGATTCGGCAATGGTAATGCCGTTGAATGTCATGGAGAGGTGGTTAGACTCTCTTGTTGGAGATGGTCATTGCCTGGCACTTGTCTGGCACGAATGTTACTTGCCACTTATGAGCCCAAGCCTGGATGTTGTCCAGATCTTGCTGCATGCGGGCTCAGACTGCTTCATTATTTGAGGGGTTGCGAATGGAACTGAACACTGTGCAATCATCGGCGAACATCCCCATTTCTGACCTCATGATGGAGGGAAGGTCATCAATGAAGCAGCTGAAGATGGTTGGGCCTAGGACACTGCCTTGAGGAGCTCCTGCAGCAATGTCATTTACTTAGCCCAACAAAGGCTGCTGGCTCCTCCAGGCACAACTGTGGGCTGTTGTGACATACCTGATGGGGTGAGTGCCTCTGAGATGCCCTTATAGGCACTGTCTGCCTGCCCTGAATATAGTAAAGACCTTATCCTTGCAATTTGTGATTGATCTATAGTGGGATCCCTGAGCGACCAGGAGTTCCCACTCCACCATATCTCTGCTGATAGAGCGGGAATTTTGGGACCATACTGTTCAAATTGAGACCGGCATTGCAAGATACAGATTCTAATCCAATGAGGTGAAATCTTCAGTGGGTTAGATGCCTATGCCCCTTTCACTACTGATTTAAAACTCAGTACCAGCATATGAATTACCCATAAATGCTGCAGGAACAGATACTGTATTTCTCCCTGGCATCTGCAGTATCTAGGTTGTTGACTGGAAAGTAAAAATCAATAAAGAGATTTTTAAAGTATCATACCCAGTGCAAATGGAGACTGAGCACAGAACAAGCATTTATCCTGCACTCCCCCCACCCCCCCCCCCCCCCCATCAAATGTCCTCCAAATAAAATATTAGTTTCCATATCCCTAACTATACCGTTTTTGATTTTAGATGTACTCTTCAAAAGATGAATTTCAAAATTGAGGTTGAACTATAAACACCAATGTGGCCATACTATAGTTCTGGTGTGATACGTTCACCTGTTTATGCAGGGAACAATCTCTCCATCCCAATGGGCAGTATTAATATTCAGAACACTTTCAGTTACCTGAATCATGTAGGCAGCTAAATTAAGTTCCATGTGAGAGGAGATGGTAAAGATACAGCTAATGAAGCACATCAATCCTTTTTAGTAATATACTCAAGACTGTTGTAAGCATTTATTATTCACTTGATTATTTGTTCCTTCCAAAATTGTTTTGCCAATTAAACTTGTTTACAAACAGTGGCCCTGATCTCCTCCCACCCCCCTCCAAATTGGGGTATAAATTTAGTAGTATGCATTTTGCAAACACCTAACTTGACCTCAGCCTATTTAAATCCCTGGGTGAACATTGGTTGAAGCTACTGCCTGAGAATCTGCACTTGCTCCAAACTGGAGGAGGGAAGTCATGGGCTGCTGTGGGCCTTGAAAGTCTTGAGTTTGCTTTTGGCCTGTTGGCTGTTGTCAAACAACTAGATGGTCTCCATCCCTGCAGGGCAGTCCTACCTTCCTAAGGCAAGTAGAAGTTTGCGGATCCTTTGATTCGAAGAGGCAGTCTTGCAACGTTTTACAGCCAGTTTGCTTGACAGTCTTTGAGGAAGGGCTGCATTCAGTGAAATCCCCAGAAAATGATTCAGGAGGCGTCATAACATCACTCCTGTGTGATTTACATGCAATAAAATACAATAAGGGATTCAGGAGATCATTCTTTACTCAGTGTGGTGAGAATGTGGAACCAGCTACCACATGGAATAGTCGAGGCGAATAGCATAGATGCATTTAAGGGGAAGCTAGATAAGTACATGAGGGAGAAAGGAATAGAATGCTCTGCTAATAGGGTGAGATGAAGTAAGGTGGGAGGAGGCTCATGTGGAGCATGAAGACCGGCATAGATCTGTTGGGCTGAATGGCCTGTTTCTGTGCTGTAAATACTATGTAATTTGATGTAATTTAAATGCTCCACCTCCCCATGGGGGAATATCCCAGGGAATAAACGTGAAGCACAAACCAGGCAGTGACCCGGTGTTGTGGCTCTGCCCCTTTTTTGCTTTCCCTAACAACTGGAAACTGGAGCGCACGAGATGTTAGATAGAGGAAAATCAACCTCACTCTGCTTTAATTTTGACCTGTAGAATCATGTATCTACTCACACTAATTTCACTGAGGAAAAAAAAATAAAGCCCAAAATTCAGACGGCCTACCTATAATATGCAAAACTAACTCACATGGACTCCCTACTTTCCCCCAAGAAATGAAATTGAGTCTTATTTCTGTTCCCTTACCCCCTATTCCCCACCAAAAGAAAACATCAACTATTCAACAACGTGCAAAACACTTCATTCGCACTTTGAATTTCATAAGATAGGAGCGTGCTGATGGAGTGTTTCACATATCCCCTAATGATAAATCTAATTTTAAAACAACATCAATTCCATGGCATCATAAGAATGACCTATAATTACATCGGGGAGACTTGGGTTTGCGCCGAATGGGCACCATTTGGATGATGTGCCCACGGCGACCGCTCAATGCAGCAGTTCCGAGGCCTCATTAACACTTGTCAGCAAGCTGCGGGCATCAAATGAAGCCCCACTGCAGCTCACTGGTTTCCTGCAGCAGAAAATCGTCTGGCTACTCCACACAGTTGATCAGCAGGTATGGCCTGTTGGAGGCAGTGTGGGGGAAGGGGCATAGACATCAGTGGGCTAGAATGGGCCCGGTAGATTTTTGTAGGGCCCAGAGGATCATTCTTGTTCCTACTGGCCCCATAAAAATCTTACGAGAAAACAAAAAACTTACCTCTTGGGCGCAGCTTCCAGTGGTCCCTTTAAGGATCGCCGATTAGGACACTCTGCACCTGGAGAAATGGGGTTGGCATGTGCTGTGCAAGCTTTGCTAATTTCTCCTTGCATGTTGCAATTGGGTTCCTACAACAGATTTGCATATCTAAACAGCATCCTGCCTGTTTTGGACAGAGTGCTGGGTGCCCGTTTAAAAGTCTGCCTGAAAGCTGATTCAGTCATTCAAATGGACAAGGACCCCACCAGACTTTCAATTGCCGGTCACCTGTTTTTCAGACAAGAAACAGGAGGCTGGCAGTTGCAAGTCTCTCCCAATGAGTCTGCTGGTCTGCCCTTGTATGTAATGCTGCAGTTTACACGTGCTGTGTACAACTATTACCGATGTATATCCGAATTGATAGAAATGCTGTTTTGAACTTGTTTTCCAGAACTTGTTATTGCTCTCAGTAGCCTCCCTCCCCCCGCACCCACCCCACTCCCCAGTGATTCTGTGGGTAAAGACACATTGTGGGTCCTAAATTGCACAAGGTCCTTGAAGGGCTGCCAGCACCCAAGGAACTGAATCCCAGCATGAATTAGCACTTTTGGGAGAGGAGGGAGAAAACTGGAGGGGGTGAGGAGAAGAAAATCACATCATATAGGATAGCAGTCAGTTTTCAAAAAACATCTAAATATGTGCATTTTGTACTATGGGAGCTATTTTGACAGCTTTTAAACTTTTAAAAAATTCTTTCCATGTTTTCAATATTTCTACAACTATTGTCATTTCTTGACCACAGTGATAATGAAAGAACACAGACATTATCAGGATATCCGACCGACCACTGCAATAAGTTTTGTCTTCAACTGGAATATCTCTGTAATTGGCCTTTTTCAATCCTGATAGAAATCTAGTCCATGAAGCCATTCAATATTCTGAATTTATGCTCTATGAAAACAAAGGAGTTCTTCCACGCATTCTTTTCTCTAGCAGCAAACAAATAATCATCCACAAATATTTGTTATACAGCCCATTCTTACAACCAGCAGCCTTCCTTTGGAGCTTGTTCTTCCATCTTGCACCCGTCTGAGACATATGCAAGATCAGAAATTCCCCATCTGGCCGTTCTCCGATTCCATGCAACAAAAGCTGGAGTACCAACACATTGTGCCACTAGACTGCCTTGTATAGACAAGCAATAGGAAAGCATCTTGCCCTAGGGAGGGTGACTTTAGCATGTGAACTCAGTGAAATAAAAAAAGATGTACTAATCTATGCAACCTTTGTAACATATAGAATCATAGAATCATAGAAGTTTACAACATGGAAACAGGCCCTTCGGCCCAACATGTCCATATTACCTAACCATCAGAACTAAAAAAAAATTCTAAAAAGCAAAGACCTAAAAATTTACAAATCCAGAACATTAATCAGCATGGATTATAAAAAAGGTTAAATAGTAAGATGTAATTTTTTGGCTCTCAGGAGGATTGTGGAAAGGTCTCACTGCATTTGGTACTAATTTGCATGGTCAGCCCTTGGTCAAGAACCAATCTGCTGTTATTTCATTGTCAAGAAGTATCGGCAACAATCATTATTTTAATATCAATCAGTTTCACAGCTCAGTTCATGTTGAAATACCCAAAGTATACAAAGTGGATATCAATTTATGAAGTCACGACTATCCTGCTGGGTTTTTATTGCTTTTGAAGAATCACAAAGTAGCCCTATGTAAAGTGTCTATAAAGGTGATTTAGTTTGTGCTAAGGTGAACCGTAGGGCTACAGCAGAATAAAATCATATTGGATCAGTTTCAGAAATAGGGGTAAAATTCACCTGGGCCCGTTTTTCGGCCCAGACTCGGCACTGTAGCCCATGCCTGAACCAAGAGATCCAAGGATCGATCGAAATTGGTCTTTGGGCCTGATCAGCATATTTGGGCTGATCTGCTAACGCTGGTCGTGCCTCCACAGGCAGCTGGCCCAAGGGAAGACATCAATATCAGGCCATCTGCCTTACCAGCAGTAGCCCTCAGGTAAGTTCCAGGAGGAAGATTGGAGCAGGCTCCTGGAGAGGGGAGGGGGCGCGATCGCAATGCCTGTGGAGTCGAGGGAGCATTCCTGCTCCTCCTGGCTCCACAGGAATGTTTCATTATATACAAAAATGTTTACACTTAATTGTCACTGACTGCCACAGGGCTGCTGAAGAATCTTGAGCGGGTAGGCCTGATGCCTGCCCCGCCCATCGCTGACTAATTTTGAAAAGGGGTCCTTCAACAGGCGTTTGGCCCTTCACTAACATATTCCAGGGACCTCAATGCCTGTTTTAGGCATTCCCCCCGGGATACTTAGCTGTGGGACCAATGTCTGTGCAGATTGGGCGCTGGTCCTCCCACTGCTAAATTGGTATGTTTTATGCCTGTTTTACACCCGAAAAACAGGCACAACTGTAAGGAAATAAAAGTTTAGAGGGAACTTAGAAGGGTTAGACTCAAAAAGAATTAAATAGCTAAAACTTCTGTTGGAACTGCTGTCCTGTAGAATATACTGCTCTTTGACCAAATTTGACCAGGATAGCTAGGGGTTAACAGTGATAAAGAAAGATACCCTAAACATGAGTGTCTGAGGTCAAGCAAGCGAGACCCACAGATAAGCCTGTCTAAACAGACAAGCCTGAATGGGCCTGTAAAGCACAAACTCCCCAGAATTAGGGAAACTCTCTGGAAGCAATGCTGAGGGACATCCTGTTATCAGATGGGTCACGAAGAGAAACATGCTGAGACATGAAGATGTCAACAAAGATGTTTTATTAGTCGGAGTCGTGTGTCCTGGAGTAGTGTTGTAAAATGTTCATCACGAACCAAGGAAACGGGGGAAGGAAGTGGATGTGAAATGACAAAGGGATCACAACTGTTCAGGGTACAAAGAGGCAACTGAATCAGCTCAGAGTAGAAGAGAAGAAAGTAGAAGCAAGAGGAGCGAGAAGCAGACATACCTTCCACCCAGGACGGAACAGGTAATATAATTCTTGTTCTGCACTGATAACTACTGCTTAGACACTTGCATGTGTTGATCCTTGTGTGAAGTTAATAAAGTATCATTATATCCAATTGGAGTCAGATCGAATCTTTATTAAGACAACGGACACCAATTTTTACACAATAATGTCTTATTAGGCACTGGGGGAAACATTTTTATTTTAACATTACAGTGCTAGAAGTATAGATGTGGATCCGAGGTTGCTGTACACGTACTAACTGGTGTGAATATACAAAAATGAATCCATTACTTAAGCTCCTGGCTCCACAGCAACCTGCCATGTATATTCGATATTCTTGCTCATGCAAGTAGCCTAGGTAATATCATAGTCTAACCACTGCAGTATCATGCGTACAAAATCTGAATAACTTTATTGCAAGTACAAGAATCTGTTACAGCTGAAGTGGAGCTCCCCAAAGTGGCAAATTATAGAATTGCTTCATGCAGCAAAACACCTGGTACATGTACAGCAAACACCTAGTACATGTACAGCAAACACCTAGTACATGTACAGCAAACACCTAGAACATGTACAGCAAAACACCTAGTACAGGTACAGCAAACACCTAGAACATGTACAGCAAAACACCTAGTACATGTACAGCAAACACCTAGTACATGTACAACAAACACCTAGAACATGTACAGCAAACACCTAGAACATGTACAGCAAAACACCTAGTACATGTACAGAAAACACCTAGAACATGTACAGCAAACACACCTAGTACATGTACAGCAAACACCTAGAACATGTACAGCAAAACACCTAGTACATGTACAGCAAACACCTAGAACATGTACAGCAAAACACCTAGTACATGCACAGAAAACACCTAGAACATGTACAGCAAACACCTAGAACATGTACAGCAAACACCTAGAACATGTACAGCAAACACCTAGAACATGTACAGCAAAACACCTAGAACATGTACAGCAAAACACCTAGTACATGTACAGCAAACACCTAGAACATGTACAGCAAAACACCTAGTACATGTACAGAAAACACCTAGAACATGTACAGCTAACACACCTAGTACATGTACAGCAAACACCTAGAACATGTACAGCAAAACACCTAGTACATGTACAGCAACATACCTAGAACATGTACAGCAACACATCTACTACATGTACAGCAAAACACCTGGTACATGTACAGCAACACACCTAGAACTTCTGGACCAACCTGTAACGTTAAAATAAAAATATTTTCCCCAGTGCCTAACAAATCATTATTTCTGAAACTGCTTGAATATTATTTCATTCTATTGTGGCCCTATGGTTCACCTGCACTCACCTTAACTTAAACGACACCACTTATACAGACTGTTTACACGTGGCTACTTAGTGATTATTCAAAAGTCAACAAATACGGCAAATAAAGCGATAGGTTAAAAAGAGCAAACAGTTTAAAAGAGTTAAATTCTTAGCATGTTGACTTTTTTTTCATTCATGGGATGTGGGCCTCACTGGCAAGGCCGGCATTCATTGCCCATCCCTAATTGCCCTTGAGAAGGTGGTGGTGAGCCGCCTTCTTGAACCACTGAAGTTCGTGTGGTGAAGGCTCTCCCAGGTTTTTAATATAGGGAGCGAATTCCGGAGCTTAGGGCCTAGGCAGCTGAATGCACGACCGCCAATGGGGATGCGCAAGAGGCCAGAATTGGAGGAGCAGAGAGACCTCGTAAGCTTGTAGGGCTGGAGGAGGTTACAAAGATACCCAGAGTGCCAGAAAATTCTCTCTTATTTGTGTGCAGGCACATTAGCAGACTCACTGTCAGTGGTCACATATGAAAAATGGCTGGTTGGGTGGGTGCTGTGCCTGTGGAACCATATTGCAACTGAATCAGTGGTTTTAGTTTAGGAGCACAGCTTCATTTATAACGCGACCCCAACCTTCCTGAATATTCGTGTTATCTCATAGCTGGCTTGCTATCCTGCGCAGAGGTTTTCTACTTACCAGTCTTGTACCTACATTTCCTACATTACAATAGCGACTACACTTCAAAAGTACTTCATTGGCTGTAAAGCGCTTAGGGACGGCCTGAGCTTGTGAAAGGCGCTATATAAATGCAAGTCTTTCTTTCTTTACCTGCACAGATAGTACCAGCAGGAATATGAAATCAAAGTCAACAAAAAAGAAACAATCAATAATTTTTTTAATTCGTTTTGACGCTGTTATTTCTGAGAGCCTCCACTCCCTTCATTCTAGTATTTTCTATCCTGAAGACTTCTCAGGCTGGATTTTCCTCCAAATGGCAGAAACATGGTGGGTTGGAACTTCTACCCACCCACATGACGCTGCTGGAAACCCATCTCATTTTACTCATGGGGCTTAATTTCCTATACAGTGCAGGTTTTAAGCTGTATTCCCACTCCTGCTGGTTTATTGGTGCTGGGAGGGAGGGAAGCGCAGTGCAGCTGCAGTGTTTAAAAGGCTGCAGCTGCTTAAAGGGCCAGAAGCACTGGCAATTGGGTAATAAATGGCAGAAAGAGGAGCAGCACCAAAGGACTTTGCTCCTTCAAGAGACCCCAGATTCTCTGATGCTTTTGCTGACATACTGCTGACTGAGGTAATGGCAAGGAGACATTGGCTCCTTGGAACTCAAGAAAGAATACTACAGAAGAGGGTGGTGCTGACGTTATGGAAGGAGATGGCTCTGGCAGTCAGTGACACCTATAGGACCCCACACACTGCCCCACTGTGCAGAAAAAAAGTCTAATGATCTCACAGGGGAGTGGCCAAGGTAAGTGACCCTAGAACATCTGGAAATACCATTAGAAGCATGACTCAGCTTCATACCCATTATGCAATCACTGTGCAAGTAATAGGATGAGTGTTATAATGAAACATCACAAGGCCCTTCAATGCCCACACGTACTTCCCTTCCACCATCACAATTATGCTTTAAAATTTGTTTTACACTGACTGCAATATTCCATCATATATAGTGTAGTATAATTGATAAAAAGGACATTGTCTGGGGCTTATCTCTAATACACTTCTGTTACTATATGGATTATTATATTACTGGTGGGATAGATTAATTCTTGTATGTCAGTTTACAAGGTGATGTGACGTTGTCTATTAGTACCCTAACAAAATGAGAAAAAAAATCAGTCTTACACTAATTCAGGGAAATTTTAATCTATTCACTCTTCGATTTCATCAGCTCTGTCATTGTGTCCATTCTAATTCTAATCAAACAGAGGGCCACACACTGCATTAATACCATTGTAAACAGCAGCATATTTTGGGAGCAGCAGTGACTGAAAATAGTGTCAGTTTCCTAGAATTGAAAGAAAATTATCTTAACAAAACCAGAAAGGAAAATAGAATGTTTCAGTGCACATATATGCAAATCTCTTAGAAAAGTAACAACTGAAAACATTAATCATTCTCTCCACTAGGTGGTTCAGTAACTCTCTCAGTGGAGTGCTCGACTCTCAATCAGTTTAATTCGCAACCACATTTGGAAATGTTTGAAATTTGTTCGCATTCAGTTGGACCACTATGTGAAGAACTCTGTTTAGCACATCGCTGTTTTAAAAATACAAGATTCTGATTGGCTAAATGTTATATTTTCCAAATTCAGTTCAGGAAAGTCCACTCAGATTGACACTAACTCCCCCAGAAGATGCTCCAATATCTGATTGCATGTTGAACAACCAACCTTTCATCTGTGTTACCAATGGCAATGGAGATTTCTCCATTACTGGCTAGCTGTAAAACGTATATGGTTTCAGGTGGAAGCTTAAAGCACTGATGATACAAATATACCATTGGACTATTGACAACCCGCAGCTGATTCCACATTCTCTACTACTTTTAACAGCCATGATGTGGAGATGCCGGTGATGGACTGGGGTTGACAATTGTAAACAATTTTACAACACCAAGTTATAGTCCAGCAATTTTATTTTAAATTCACAAGCTTTCGGAGATTTTCTCCTTCCTCAGGCAAATGTTTCAAGATCTCCTTGAAGCCTACGCATTTATACATATTGAACAATAATACATGGTGTTTACAGACTGCCCCTGCAACTGCCCGTTGCCAAGGCAATCACCGTGTTCAGACAGAGAGGTGTTACCTGCAGAACCTCCGAATACACATTCAACAAAAAAACAAACAGGGAAAAAAAACAGAGAAAAAAAAACACAGAGAGAGGCAGAAACATCCGGAAGGCAGAGAGAGCCAGCAAATGACCCATTATATTAAAAACAGATAACATTTGTTCGCTGGTGGGGTAACGTGTAGCGTGACATGAACCCAAGATCCCGGTTGAGGCCGTCCTCATGGGTGCGGAACTTGGCTATCAATTTCTGCTCGACGATTTTGCGTTGTCGTGTGTCTCGAAGGCCGCCTTGGAGTACGCTTACCCGAAGGTCGGTGGATGAATGTCCATGACTGCTGAAGTGTTCCCCGACTGGGAGGGAACCCTCCTGTTTGGCGATTGTTGCGCGGTGTCCGTTCATCCGTTGTCGCAGCGTCTGCATGGTCTCGCCAATGTACCATGCTCTGGGGCATCCTTTCCTGCAACGTATGAGGTAGACAACGTTGGCTGAGTCACAGGAGTATGAACCATGCACCTGGTGGGTGGTGTCATCTCGTGTGATGGTGGTATCTGTGTCGATGATCTGGCATGTCTTGCAGAGGTTACCGTGGCAGGGTTGTGTGGCGTCGTGGACGCTGTTCTCTTGAAAGCTAGGTAGTTTGCTGCGAACGATGGTCTGTTTGAGGTTGGGTGGCTGTTTAAAGGCGAGTAGTGGAGGTGTGGGGATGGCCATAGCGAGGTGTTTGTCCTCATTGATGACATGTTGAAGGCTGCGGAGAACATGGCGTAGTTTCTCCGCTCCGGGGAAGTACTGGACGACAAAGGGTACTCTGTTGGTTGCGTCCCGTGTTAGTCTCCTGAGGAGGTCTATGCGATTTTTTGCTGTGGCCCGTCGGAACTGTCGATCGATGAGTCGAGCGTCATATCCCGTTCTTACTAGGGCGTCTTTCAGCGTCTGTAGGTGTCCATCGCGTTCCTCCTCGTCTGAGCAGACCCTGTGTATTCGCAGGGCCTGTCCATAGGGGATGGCCTCTTTGACGTGGTTAGGGTGGAAGCTGGAAAAGTGGAGCATCGTGAGGTTGTCCGTGGGCTTGCGGTAGAGTGAGGTGCTGAGGTGCCCGTCTTTGATGGAGATTCGTGTGTCCAAGAAAGAAACTGATTCTGAGGAGTAGTCCATGGTGAGCTTGATGGTGGGATGGAACTTGTTGATGTTATCGTGTAGTCTCTTTAGTGATTCCTTGCCGTGGGTCCATAGAAAGAAAATGTCGTCGATGTATCTGGTGTATAGTGTTGGTTGGAGGTCTTGTGCAGTGAAGAAGTCCTGCTCGAACTTGTGCATGAAAATGTTGGCGTACGTTGCAGGAAAGGATGCCCCAGAGCATGGTACATTGGCGAGACCATGCAGACGCTGCGACAACGGATGAACGGACACCGCGCAACAATCGCCAAACAGGAGGGTTCCCTCCCAGTCGGGGAACACTTCAGCAGTCATGGACATTCATCCACCGACCTTCGGGTAAGCGTACTCCAAGGCGGCCTTCGAGACACACGACAACGCAAAATCGTCGAGCAGAAATTGATAGCCAAGTTCCGCACCCATGAGGACGGCCTCAACCGGGATCTTGGGTTCATGTCACGCTACACGTTACCCCACCAGCGAACAAATGTTATCTGTTTTTAATATAATGGGTCATTTGCTGGCTCTCTCTGCCTTCCGGATGTTTCTGCCTCTCTCTGTGTTTTTTTTTCTCTGTTTTTTTTCCCTGTTTGTTTTTTTGTTGAATGTGTATTCGGAGGTTCTGCAGGTAACACCTCTCTGTCTGAACACGGTGATTGCCTTGGCAACGGGCAGTTGCAGGGGCAGTCTGTAAACACCATGTATTATTGTTCAATATGTATAAATGCGTAGGCTTCAAGGAGATCTTGAAACATTTGCCTGAGGAAGGAGAAAATCTCCGAAAGCTTGTGAATTTAAAATAAAATTGCTGGACTATAACTTGGTGTTGTAAAATTGTTTACAATTGTCAACCCCAGTCCATCACCGGCATCTCCACATCATCACTACCATCGACACCACAAACTGCCGGCTCACAGTGGAAAGGATATCCAAGAAGATCGCGCATTTAGACACAGACATCAAGTTTTTACAGAGCTGCAAGAAAGCAGACAAGATCCCGAAAGGACTCCAGATCACGAACCCACTCAAGTCCACATACAACTCGGATTACGCTGAGAGACTCTGCCGCCGTACCTCTCGCACACTCCGCAACCATCTCATACACCAACTCTACAGCAGACGCCACAACCTCGAAACCAAGATAGAGTCCATACTCTCAACCTGTACTCAGGACACAGCAGACCAGCTACGTTATACCGCCAAACAGACGAGGCAACGGAACTACGCTGCCTACATGAAAACCAAGAGCAGGAAGCTTGAGAAACTCGGCATCACCACCAGCAACGACCAAGCTTCCCCTGGTACCACGGTTGCAACCACAGGGAAGTCCATTGTCAATTTATCCGACCACACCCTTCAACCAGACGAAATCGAAGTTCTCAGCCGAGGGCTCAATTTCTGCCCCACTACCAAAATGGACCCCACTAGTCTCGCGGCGGACACAGAGGAATTCATCAGGAGAATGAGGCTCCGGGAATTCTACCACAAACCCCAAGATTTCAGCAGCGAACCCAATGAGACAATCGACGATCCGGAACAGCAGACAGAGGGATCCGCGGTACAGCAACCGAAGAGGAAAGAGTCAAACTGGACTCCTCCGGAGGGTCGCTGCCCTCAGCTGGACATGTATGCTCAAGCTGTCAGGAAATGCGTCAATGCCAGATTCATCAGCCGCACTCAGAAGACAGTCCAGAATGTCACCCGAGCACAACGCAACGCCATCAACGCTCTCAAGACCAACCGCAACATCGTCATCAAACCAGCGGACAAAGGAGGAGCCATAGTCATACAGAACAGAACAGACTATTGCAAAGAAGCATACCGACAACTGGACAACCAGGAACACTACAGACGGTTACCCGCAGATCCGACCAAAGAACACACCCACCAGCTCAACAAACTGATCAAGACCTTCGATCCAGACCTTCAAAGCATCCTACGCATTCTCATCCCACGTAATCCCCGCGTGGGAGACTTCTACTGCCTCCCAAAGATACACAAAGCCAACACACCCGGACGTCCCATCGTATCAGGCAACGGAACCCTGTGTGAGAACCTCTCTGGATACATCGAGGGCATCCTGAAACCCATCGTACAGGGAACCCCCAGCTTCTGTCATGACACTACAGACTTCCTACAAAAACTCAGTACCCACGGACCAGTTGAACCAGGAACACTTCTCACCACGATGGACGTCTCGGCACTATACACCAGTATCCCCCACGATGACGGCATCGCTGCGACAGCATCAATACTCAACACCAACAACAGCCAATCTCCGGAAGCCATCCTACAACTCATCCGCTTCATCCTGGATCACAATGTCTTCACCTTCGATAACCAGTTCTTTACCCAAACACACGGAACAGCCATGGGGACCAAATTCGCACCCCAATACGCCAACATTTTCATGCACAAGTTCGAGCAGGACTTCTTCACTGCACAAGACCTCCAACCAACACTATACACCAGATACATCGACGACATTTTCTTTCTATGGACCCACGGCAAGGAATCACTAAAGAGACTACACGATAACATCAACAAGTTCCATCCCACCATCAAGCTCACCATGGACTACTCCTCAGAATCAGTTTCTTTCTTGGACACACGAATCTCCATCAAAGACGGGCACCTCAGCACCTCACTCTACCGCAAGCCCACGGACAACCTCACGATGCTCCACTTTTCCAGCTTCCACCCTAACCACGTCAAAGAGGCCATCCCCTATGGACAGGCCCTGCGAATACACAGGGTCTGCTCAGACGAGGAGGAACGCGATGGACACCTACAGACGCTGAAAGACGCCCTAGTAAGAACGGGATATGACGCTCGACTCATCGATCGACAGTTCCGACGGGCCACAGCAAAAAATCGCATAGACCTCCTCAGGAGACTAACACGGGACGCAACCAACAGAGTACCCTTTGTCGTCCAGTACTTCCCCGGAGCGGAGAAACTACGCCATGTTCTCCGCAGCCTTCAACATGTCATCAATGAGGACAAACACCTCGCTATGGCCATCCCCACACCTCCACTACTCGCCTTTAAACAGCCACCCAACCTCAAACAGACCATCGTTCGCAGCAAACTACCTAGCTTTCAAGAGAACAGCGTCCACGACGCCACACAACCCTGCCACGGTAACCTCTGCAAGACATGCCAGATCATCGACACAGATACCACCATCACACGAGATGACACCACCCACCAGGTGCATGGTTCATACTCCTGTGACTCAGCCAACGTTGTCTACCTCATACGTTGCAGGAAAGGATGCCCCAGAGCATGGTACATTGGCGAGACCATGCAGACACTGCGACAACGGATGAACGGACACCGCGCAACAATCGCCAAACAGGAGGGTTCCCTCCCAGTCGGGGAACACTTCAGCAGTCATGGACATTCATCCACCGACCTTCGGGTAAGCGTACTCCAAGGCGGCCTTCGAGACACACGACAACGCAAAATCGTCGAGCAGAAATTGATAGCCAAGTTCCGCACCCAAGAGGACGGCCTCAACCGGGATCTTGGGTTCATGTCACGCTACACGTTACCCCACCAGCGAACAAATGTTATCTGTTTTTAATATAATGGGTCATTTGCTGGCTCTCTCTGCCTTCCGGATATTTCTGCCTCTCTCTGTGTTTTTTTTTCTCTGTTTTTTTTCCCTGTTTGTTTTTTTGTTGAATGTGTATTCGGAGGTTCTGCAGGTAACACCTCTCTGTCTGAACACGGTGATTGCCTTGGCAACGGGCAGTTGCAGGGGCAGTCTGTAAACACCATGTATTATTGTTCAATATGTATAAATGCGTAGGCTTCAAGGAGATCTTGAAACATTTGCCTGAGGAAGGAGAAAATCTCCGAAAGCTTGTGAATTTAAAATAAAATTGCTGGACTATAACTTGGTGTTGTAAAATTGTTTACAACTTTTAACAGCAGCACATTTAAGGCTGGTTAGCAGTTGATCTTATCTTCCCCTCCCAATCAAGCCTGACTCATTGTAGTTTTGATGTGCCTTGTATTGCAGTCCTCAATAGGACTACACTCCAGCCACATGCGGCATAACATTATTTTCCTTTGTTTTAAGTTTGAACATAATTCATTTACAGTACAGGGGCAATTGCTGCTCACTGCTGTTCCCTGGTATTCAAAACTAATAGCAAACAAAAGGAATGGCCACCACATTTCCTCTTTAATTGATTCAAAACCACTGCAGATGGGTAAAAGTCTGATTTTGAAAATCTCTGTTATATTCAAAAGGCAAAAGTTAAAGCGTGCGAGCACCAGAGATTGCTGAAGAAAGGATCTAGTTTTAAACATGCAGAATGACTACCTACTGGTCTGAGAGAGGGGTGGGCTTTATGAGCTGAATGGTCTTTCCTTGTTCCATGTCTTATTGTGTATTACTAGCTTTTTACTATTCTGATGAATATCATAGAACAGTACTTTTAAAAAATCCCCTTATACTTCATTGCCATTACCTATCTTCAGTTCCTTGGTCTAATAAAAATGAAGAATTATTTATTGTGTGAAGAAGGCATCCCAAGGTACCTCGATGGCTTTGTAGGTAAAGGCAACACCCACCAAGCCATATAGACCAGAAGGTCTTAGGTTTCGTTCCTAGTCTGTGTTGAATTAATGGTCTTTGCAGGAAAGTATCCATATGCATACAAAGGGCAGGGACATGATCAGGCTCAGCTGTGATCCCTGTCACAACCAAATAGCCAACCAGCACTCAGTGGCTAGGCTCAAAAATGACAAATTGCCATTTGGGCAAGGTGACAGAGGATCCAGGATCTATACCTAGCAGGAGCTAATGCCTTTGGGAGAGGAGGGAAGCAGGGGGAGATAATTAGAAAAACCAAATTAAATAATATTTTAAAATTATTCTCACCATCATCGAATCATAGAATCATAGAATGACATGGCACAGGAGGCCATTCAGCCCATCATGCCTGTGCCAGCTCTTTGAAAGAGCTATCCAATTATTCCCATTCCCATGCCATAGCCCTGCAAATTTTACCCCTTCAAGTATTTATCCAATTCCCTTTTGAAAGTTATTATCGAACCTGCTTCCACCACCTTTCAGGCAGTGCATTCATAACAACACGCTGCGTAAAAAAAATTTCCCCTCATCTCGCTTCTGGTTCTTTTGTCAATTATCTGAAATCTGTGTCCTCTGGTTACCGACCCTTCTGCCACTGGAAACAGTTTCTCCTTATTTACTCTATCAAAACCGTTCATGATTTTGAACACTTCTATCAAATCTCCCCTTAACCTTCTCTGCTCTAAGGAGAACAACCCCAGCTTCTCCAGTCTCTCCACATAACTGAAGTCCCCCATCCCTGGTACCATTCTAGTAAATCTCCTTTGCACCCTCTCCAAGTCCTCTAATAGGCTTGTCATCAAAGTTGAAGCCCATGGAATAAAGGGAGCAGTGGCAGCATGGATAGGAAATTGGCTAAGTGACAAGAAACAGGGAGTAGTGGTGAACGGTTGTTTTTCAGACTGTAGGAAGGTATACAGTGGTGTTCCCCAGGGGTCAGTACGAGGACCACTGCGTTTCTTGATATATATTAATGACTTGGACTTGGGTGTACAGGGCACAATTTCAAAATTTGCAGATGACACAAAACTTGGAAGTGTAGTGCACAGTGGGGAGGATAGTGATAGACTTCAAGAGGACATAGACAGGCTGGTGGAATGGGCGGACACGTGGCAGATGAAATTTAATGCAGAGAAGTGCAAAGTGATACATTTTGGTAGGAAGAATGAGGAGAGGCAATATAAACTAAATGGTACAATTCTAAAGGGGAAGCAGGAACAGAGAGACCTGTGGGTATATGTGCACAGATCGTTGAAGGTGGCAGGGCAGGTTGAGAAAGCGGTTAAAAAAGCATATGGGATCCTGGGCTTTATAAATAGAGGCATGGAGTATAAAAGCAAGGAGGTTACGATGAACCTTTATAAAACACCAGTTCGGCTACAACTGGAGTACTGTGTCCAATTCTGGGCATCGCACTTTAGGAAGGATGTGAAGGCCTTAGAGAGGGTGCAAAAGAGATTTACTAGGATGTTTCCAAGGATGAGGAACTTCAGTTATGTGGATAGACTGGAGAAGCTGGGGTTGTACTCCTTAGAGCAGAGAACATTGAGAGGAGATTTGATAGAGGTATTCAAAATCATGAGGGGTCTAGACAGAGTAGATAGAGAGAAACTGTTCCCATTGGCAGAAGGGTCGAGAACCAGATGACACAGAATTAAGGTGATTGGCAAAGGAACCAAAGGCAACATGAGGAAAAACCTTTTTACGCAGCGAGTGGTAATGATATGGAATACACTGCCTGAAAGGGTGGTGGAAGCATATTCAATTGTGGCTTTCAAAAGCAATTTGGATAAGAAATTGAAAGAAAAAAATTGGAGGGCCACGGGGAAATGGTGGGGGAGTGGGACTAGCTGGATTGCTCTTGCACAGAGCCGACGGGCCAAATGGCCTCCTTCTGCACTGTAACCATTTTATGATTGACATCCTTCCTAAAATGTGGCGCCCAAAATTGGACACAATACTCCAGCTCGGGCCTAACCAGTGATTTATAAAGGTTTAGCATAACTCCATCAGAGCCCTTTTTAATAAAATCATTTACAATTAATATGATTAAATGAACATCTTTTTGTTTGTTGCATTAATTTCTTTTTTCTGAATTTTTAAATAAGGATTAGTGATGACTCGATTGGGACTAGTGGCTTGAAGATGTTTTTGAAACTTTCTGCTTTGGTGCTGAATTATCATTAGTAGTTACAGAGTCATAAATGCAAGCACCCTGCGAACTTGATGAATTTGGCACTCCTGCTTGAAAATATATCGTGAGTATTTGAGTATAATACAGTTATATAATACACGCCCATTACTCTGGGCAGTAAACTTTAGGAAAATATTAGTATTTTTGATACATTTCAGCTTCTGTGTATAACACGCACTCCCCACTTTTGAATTTCTTGGGAGGCAAAATTGTACTCCAAGATTTATGCTATATTGGCTAGGCTTTCCATCAGTATGAAATGGTTGTGGATGCATTCTGACATAAAATCACTAGTACAGCTCAGGAGTCAGCTAAGCGATTACATCAACAGGTAAGTGACCAGTTTCATGAGGTAGCCTCACATCACTTGAGTTTCACATCAGGTACTGTGTAACTGGAGCCTGGTGAGAAAGAAGGATGTCGATTTTAACCCGGAGCGGGATTCAGGTGGGGGCTGCAAAACGCACCCGCTGGCCTAAACTTCAGGTTCAGGGTATTTTAACTTCCGGGTCTCATTAACATTTGATTGGCGGGCTTCCTACCCAATCACGATGGGAACAGGAAGCTCGCCTATTTTCTGTGCGGAATTTCCAGCGAGCCTCCAAAGACCAATTTAAAGTGAGGTTCCACACCCTTCTGGCAAATTGCTCTGTGAGATTGCTGGAATAAGGTTTTCTGCAGAAATTAGTCAAAAGCAAGCCTTCAGGTTCTTTGAGTCCTCCTTTGAGGTACTGGTGGTCTGCAGTGTATTTTCATTGCAGCTTCTGAGTCAGCAATGTCAGTATGTCATTTATATAAAACTTGGCTAAATTATTTCAATGTTCTTTAATGCCGGATTAAAGGAGTGGTGAAGGACTGTTAATGCAGAGGGGCTTTGTGTAACTTTTCAGTGGAGGGGTATGAACAGGTCACCGGAAGCACTGTTCTATCAACTGATCCCTGACCTCTCTGGCTGCACTGCATTGTGCTCACCCTCTTTCTCCTGCTTCTCCTTCACCGTAACCAATGCTTCCTTCTCAGATGTTGACTCTTCTGTTGCTCTGTCTCCTCCAACTGCAATCGTCACTGTATTTCCACGTTGTGCAACATGCAGCACACTACAATGAAGCAACAGACGTTATGTGGGGCATATGTAGGGAGCCCCCAGATCTATCCAGGCACCTGAACCTTTGTTTCAATAACTCAATAGTGTGTTCAGTGGTGTTCCTGATGGTCCCATGGCTGTGATTGTACCCGAGCTGTTCAAACATGGTGGGGTTGTAGAGGGCTGTCATCAGCCATGTGTGCAGGGTTTAGCCCATGTCCCCAAGCAGCCATCCTCTTACATTCCTAGAAGGATGGACTAGTGGGAGGATGAATGAATGTCGCAGGATGATGGCAAAACTGACGCAGACTTGCATGATCCATCTGCAGTGATCACACACCAGCTGGTCATTAATTGAGTGATAGCCTTTCCTGTTGATGAAAGCTGCTGGCTCATCATCTGATGCCTTGATGGCTACATGAGTGCAGTCCATAACCCCCGGGACACAAGGGACACTTGCAAATCTGGTTGTTAAGGTGTTTCTGCTACAGCTCCTCTTCCTTCAACTGTTCTTCCATCCAAAGCAATAAGCATGGATTATCACCCATGATAATCTGTGAAAAGTTAATCAGGGTGAGTAAGGCAAAAAAATACAGAAACAAGTAATCTCCAAGCTATAATATCTGTTGAATATTCATTAAGCACAATAGCACGCATACCCATATGATGTTAGTGCCTGCAGGTGAGTGCCCATTTAAATAGTGCTTCCAGTGCTTCTATCAGAACCTGAAACCAATCCCACAAGGTTTTACTCAGCAGGTTGGTAGCTGAGCGGGACTTCTGTCCTGCCAAGTTAAAAATGTGCCGGGGTCAGAATTACATCATTGGACCCCAATTGGCATGTATTCATGAGGCTCCCGCCTTTTTCTGCTGAGTGCCTCAGCCACCTAAATGAAGCCAGGAGTTAAAATAGCGGCCAATGTGATTACAGCGAGAGTGGGGTGGTAAGCCCAATCGATAGATTTTAACGGCCCCCTGCCCCATTGCTGCTGGTTGGCGTAGGTTAAAATGGGGTGGCACCAAGGTTTGAATAATTGAGGTAATTCTCTGGATCAGTTGGCAATTTTTAAATTTACAAAATTTTTAATGTTGGCTCTCTCCTAACATTAAAACGAGAACTCAATACTACAGAAAGCCTAGAGGAGTATAAAAAGTGCTGGGGTGAATTTAAAAAGGAAATTAGGAAAGCAAAGAGAAGGCATGAAAAAATATTGGCAAGTAAAATCAGGGAAAACCCAAAGATGTTTTATAAATACATTAAGAGCAAGAGGGTAACTAAGGAAAGAGTAGGGCCTATTAGAGACCAAAAAGGTAACCTATGTGTGGAGGTGGAAGATGTTGGTATGGTTCTTAATGAATTCTTTGCATCTGTCCAAAGATAGGGACGATGCAGACATTGTAGTTAAGGAGGAGGAGTGTGAAATATTGGATGGGATAAACTTAGTGAGAGACAAAGTATTAAGGGGATTAGCATCTTTGAAAGTAGATAAATCACCAGGACCAGATGAAATGTATCCCAGACTGTTAAAAGAAGCAAGGGAGGAAATAGCAGAGGCTCTGACCATCATTTTCCAATCCTCACTGGATATAGGCGTGGTGCCAGAGGATTGAAGGACTGCTAACATTGTACAATAGATCGAGTAATTACAGGCCAGTCAGTCTAACATTGGTGGTGGGCAAATTATTGGAATCAATTCTGAGGGACAGGATAAACCGTCACATGGAGTCATCAAGGACAGTCAGCATGGATTTGTTAAGGGAAGGTCGTGTCTGACTAACTTGATTGAATTTTTTGAGGAGGTAACAAGGAGGGTCGATGAGGGTAGCGCGTTTGATGTAGTCTGCATGGATTTTAGCAAGGCTTTTGACAAGGTCCCACATGGCAGACTGGTCAAAAAAGTACAAGCCCATGGGATCCAAGGGAAAGTGGCAAATTGGATCCAAAATTGGCTCAGTAGCAGGAAGCAAAGGGTAATGGTCAATGGGTGATTTTGTGACTGGAAGGCTGTTTCCAGTGGGGTTCCACAGGGCTCAGTACGAGGTCCCTTGCTTTTTGTTATATATATTAATGATTTGGACTTAAATGTAGGGGGCATGATTCAGAAGTTTACAGATGATACAAAAATTGGCCGTGTGGTTGATAGTGAGGAGGAAAGCTGTAGATTGCAGGAAGAGATCAATGTACTGGTCAGGTGGGCAGAAAAGTGGCAAATGGAATTCAATCCAGAGAAGTGTGAGGTAATGCATTTGGGGAGGGCAAATGAGGCAAGGGAATACACAATAAATGGGAGGATACTGAAAGGTGTAGAGGAGTGAAGGACCTTGGAGTGCATGTCCACAGATCCCTGAAGGTAGTAGGACAGGTAGATAAAGTCGTTAAGAAGGCATATGGAATACTTTCCTTTATTAGCCGAGGCATAGAATATAAGAGCAGGGAGGTTATGCTGGAACTGTATAAAACATTGGTTAGGCCACAACTTGAGTACTGTGTACAGTTCTGGTCACACATTACAGGAAGGATGTAATTGCACTAAAGAGGGTACAGAGGAGATTTACAAGGATGTTGCCAGGGCTGGAGAATTTTAGCAATGAGGAAAGATTGGATAGGCTGGGGTTGTTCTCTTTGGAACAGAGGAGGCTGAGGGGTGATTTAATTGAGGTGTATGAAATTATGAGGGGCCTAGGTAGAGTGGATAGGAAGGATCTATTTCCCTTAACAGAGGGGTCAGTGACCAGGGGCATAGATTTAAAGTGATTGGTAGAAGGATTAGAGGGGAGCTGAGGAAACATTTTTTCACCCAGAGGGTGTTGGGGGTCTGGAACTCACTGCCTGAAAGGGTGTTAGAGGCAGAAACCCTCAACTCATTTAAAAAGTACCTGGATGTGCACCTGAAGTGCCATAACCTACAAGGCTACGGACCAAGTGCTGGAAAGTGGGATTAGATTGGTGGCTCATTTTCGGCCGGCATGGACACGATAGGCCGAATGGCCTCCTTCTGTGCCATAAATTTTCTATGATTCTATGATTCTAGGTGGCATTCGGCAACTGGTGAGTGGAGATCTGTGCATACGAGCAGGCGTAAATGCATAGATCACACTGTCTCTGGCCAGACAGCAATGAAAGGCCAGCAGTGCAACTTGGGTCTGCCAGTAGCGTATCATACTGAACAGCTACTAATCTGCTACCTGTAATATAGCTGATAGCTGGTCCCTTAAGCAACAACAGCTCTGATGTTGACAAATTTGGGTGGATGCAGATACCTTCTCGGGTTCAGAGGCATCAATCACCCCTGTATGGGAGTGAACTCACATTGCCCTCTATCTACCAGGGAGGTTAAAATAGCGCCCCCTTGGTGATCTGGACTGGAATTTTGTGTTTCTACACACGTGTACCACTTCAACCTCTCATAAAACGCCATAGAAACACTTGGTGAGTCAAGGCTAAATATGTCATATTGAAAAGTCTAATAGCTGCTGCTAGAGACAGATGAATATTGTTAATCTACTGAGGAATTTCAGGGACTGAAGTGGTTCATCGTGCTTGATTGTCATCTGGAACTAGGGTTGCCAACGCTGACGAGACATATTCCTGGAGGGTTCATCACATGAACTCTCGCCTCAAACCGCCCAACCTTCTCTAACAGCCTTTTTTCCCTCCATTTCTAATATTTTCTATAACAATTAAATTAAAGTGTTCAAATAAAAACCTTGGCATTTAACTCACTGGGGAAATTAAGGTAGGCAATAATCAGTTAACAGCTGTCATTAGTGGCTATGAAACAATACAGTCTTAAAACAATTTAAAGCATTAATTGTTCTAATTGTTATTTTCCTCCTATTTTAAAATGATTTTTCATTCTACCCATTTTAGCCCCTCCCCATAACATGCATCACTTGCCCGTTGTCAAAGCAAATCTTGAATCGTTCCTTTGGAGATTCATAAGAAAGGCATTGGGTCAAATCATCCTCTAACCTTAAAGGAAGTACTTTGCTTCCATTCTATGCCTCCTACAGGGCCCAAATAAGATTGAGAACTTATCATATAAGGAGTCTGCATCCAACCACTCTTATACTATTTTCCATGGAATTCAGTTCAACAGGTAAATGACTGAATTGAGTGGTCGATTCACACTTTTATGTATAAGTGAGGAGAAAGTGTTAAATCTGAAAGGCCCAAAATTCCAACAGCACCGTTGTGCCATTGGAACTGGAGCAAACTGGGACTTCTGCCCATCTTTAGGTAGTGGTGCTAACCCAGCCGAAAATTGTGGGGCCTACCAATTTACGTAGTAACCTCATGCAAACAGTGTAAATACAGCCCGCAATGCCTCAGCTACTCTGGGGAGCTGGAAAATAATGCAGCATTGGAAGTTAAGGCCCAAATGGGCTGTGCAGAAGGGGAGCATACAATATCTGAATGTGGGGTGGAGTAAGGGGGAGCAGAAAATACCTGTAGGGGGAGTAGAGAATGATGGGTGTGAGGTGGAGTGAGGGGATAGGGGAGTGGAGAAAAGAAGGGTGGGAGAAGAGGAAGTGGGTGGAGTGGGACAGGTGAGGGTACAAGTGGGGGAATGAGGGAGCTATAAAATCTCCTGATATTTAGAAGAATAATGGCAGCACTGGAGCAAGAAAATAGCCTGGGCGAGAAGGATAGCATTCAGATTGAAGAAACGATTGGCAAACTTCATGAAGCCCGACTTGAATGTCCTGCGAACAGTAATACGGAGCAGGAGGCAAAGTCTTTTTATGGTCAAGGGGCCGGAGACCTGCCAATTATGAGGTATTGTAAACAATTTTACAACACCAAGTTATAGTCCAGCAATTTTATTTTAAATTCACAAGCTTTCGGAGATTTTCTCCTTCCTCAGGTAAATGTTGGCACTTTGTGGAGGGAGGTGACCGTGGCAGTGAGTGTCACTTCCTTGAGCCCCGAAGATGCCTTTGCTTTCATCCATTTTCAATCATTTGAGCAGTCGACCAGCCACATAGTTACTATTGCATCATATGTACCAGCAGAGGTAAAACCATGAAAGATTAACATTAAAGATCACTGCCTCACTGATGATCTTTTATATCATCTAATAGTTTTATACGAAGCAATTTGCAAGTCATTCAGACCATTAACTCCCTCTCTGTTGTTCTCCCCTTAATTCTCTCTATTTTTTCCACCTTATTAAAATGCTTGATTATCTTTTAGCTTTTAGTTCTGATGAAGGGTACACATCTGTAACATTGATTTGTCTTTTGTTTTTACACATGCTAATTGACCTGCTGTTTATTTCCAGCATTTTCTGTTTTTATTTCCACATTAAGAGGCCTGACTGGAATGTTTTGAAGTAACATTCAATGGTCCAGAATACAAGTCAAATAAACCCTTACTTTTTTTTAATTTAATGAGGAGTGTAGTAGAGCATGCCAGGAGCAGCACCAGGCATACCTAAAAATGAGGTGCCAACTTGGTAAAGCTACAGCACAGGATGACGTGCATGCTAAACAGCATGCTATAGACAGAGCTAAGCAACCCCACAATTATCAGATCAGATCAAAGCTCTGCAGTCCTGCCACATCCAGCCGTGAGGTTACAGATTGTAGTGGAATACAATTCTGCTGCTGCTGATGGCCCACAGCGCCGCATGGATGCCCAGTTTTGAGCTGCTAGAGCTGTTCTGAATCTATCCCATTTAGCACGGTGGTAGTGCCACACAACACGATGGACGGTGTCCTCAATGTGAAGTTGGGACTTCGTCTCCACAAGGACTGTACAGTGGTAACTCCTACCAATACTGTCATGGACAGATGCATCTGCGACAGGTAGATTGGTGAGGACGAGGTCAAGTAGGTTTTTCCCTCATGTTGGTTCGCTCACCACCTGCCGCAGGCCCAGTCTGGCAGTTATGTCCTTCAGGACTCGGCCAGCTCGGTCAGTAGTGGTGCTACCGAGCCACTCTTGGTGACGGTCATTGAAGTCCCCCACCCAGAGTACATTCCATGTCCTTGCTACCCTCAGTGCTTCTTCCAAGTAGTGCTCAACATGGAGGAGGACTGATTCATCAGCTAAGGGAGGGCGGTAGGTGGTAATCAGCATGAGGTTTCCTTGCCCATGTTTGACCTGATGCCACGAGATTTCATGGGGTCCGGAGTCAATGTTGAGGACTCCCAGGGCCACTCCCTCCTGACTGTATATCACTGAACTGCCACCTCTGGTGGGTCTGTCCTGCAGGTGGGCTGAAAGATATGATTCTGTGAGTATGGCTATGTCAGGCTGTTGCTTGACTAGTCTGTGGGACAGCTCTCCCAATTTTGGCACAAGTCCCCAGATGTTAGTGAGTATGTGAGCATCTATGTGAGTGTGTATGGGAGCATGTATGTGAGTGTGTATATGAGCGTGTTTGTGAGTGTGTATGTGAGCGTGATTGTGAGTGTGTATGTGAACAGGTATATGAGCATGTTTGAGTGTGTGTGTGTGTATGTGAGTATGTATGTGAGCGTGTTTGTGAGTGTGTGTGTATGTAAGCGTTTTTGTGAGTGTGTTTGTGAGTGTATGTGAGTGTGTATGTGAGCATATTTGAGAGTGTATGTGAGTGTGTATGTGAGTGTGAATGTGAGTGTGTATGTGAGTGTTTGTGAGTGTGTTTGTGAGTGTATGTGAGTGTGTGTGAGTGTGTTTGTGAGTGTGTTTGTGAGTGTGAATGTGAGTGTGTTTGTGAGTGTTTGTGAGCGTATTTGTGAATGTGTATGTGAGCATGTATGTGTGTATATGTGAGCAGGTTTCTGAGTGTGTATATGAGCATGTTTGTGAGTGTGTATGTGAGCATGTTTGAGTGCATATGTGAGCATGTATGTGTGTTTGTGAGTGTGTATGTGAGCATGTTTGTGAGTGTGTATGTGAGCGTGTATGTGAGCTTGTATGTGAGTGTGTATATGAGCATGTTTGTGAGTGTGTATGTGAGCGTGTATGTGAGCGTGTATGTGAGTGTGTATGTGAGCATATACTTGAGCGTGTTTGTGAGTATATATATGAGCGTGTTTGTGAGTGTGTATGTGAGCATATACTTGAACGTGTTTGTGAGTATATATATGAGCGTGTTTGTGAGTGTGTATGTGAGCATATACTTGAGCGTGTTTGTGAGTATATATATGAGCGTGTTTGTGAGTGTGTATGTGAGCGTATTTGTGAGTGTGTATGTGAGCGTATTTGTGAGTGTGTATGTGAGCGTATTTGTGAGTGTGTATGTGAGCGTGTTTGTGAGTGTGTATGTGAGCGTGTATGTGAGCATATACTTGAGCGTGTTTGTGAGTATATATATGAGCGTGTTTCTAAGTGTGTATGTGAGCCTATTTGTGAGTGTGTATATGAGCATGTTTGTGAGTGTGTATATGAGCATGTTTGTGGGTTTGTATGGGGGCGTGTTTGTGAGCATGTATGTGAGCTTCCATGTGAGTGTCTATGTGAGCGTGTATGTGAATGTATTATGTGAGTATGTGAGCGTGTTTTGAGCGTGTATGTGAGCGTGTATGGAGGTGCGTATGGGGGCATGTATGTGAGCGTGTATATGAGTATGCATGTGAGTGTGTATGTGAGCGTGCATGTGAGCGTGTATATGAGTGTGTA
This sequence comes from Heptranchias perlo, assembly GCF_035084215.1. NCBI lineage: Eukaryota > Metazoa > Chordata > Chondrichthyes > Hexanchiformes > Hexanchidae > Heptranchias > Heptranchias perlo. Next base: position 94,924,483 of record NC_090327.1, read on the forward strand.
TGTGAGCGTGTATATGAATGTGTATGTGAGCGTGTTTTGAGCTTGTATGTGAGTGTTTATGGGGACATGTATGTGAGCGTGTATATGAGTATGCATGTGAGTGTGTATGTGAGCGACTACGGGAGCATGTATGTGAGCTTGTATGTAAGCATGTATATGAGAGTGTATGTGAGCGTCTATGGGGGGATGGGTGATACCTTGTCCATTTCTGGTGATCTGGAGCTGTCCCCATTCCTGGTGAATTCCTAGAATTTGTCTTTAGACTTTGTTATAAGCTTTCACCAATGGTGATCTAGTGGAACCATTTTGAACCAATACTGCAAGATGTTGTAAGATTATGCCCCCTTGTTCTGGATTCCCCCACCAGAGGAAATAGTTTCTCTGGGGTAGATCTTGACCATTGTGCCAGAGTGTAAAATGGGTGATAGCGAGTCGGCAGCTCGATTTACATATCAATGGAAATGAAAATCAGGAGAGATGTAAAGTGGGCTGCCGATTTGCTATCAACCATTTTACACCATCACACAATGTCAAAATTACCCTCAATCTGTCCTAATCCATTCCCATGATCCCTAACTTCATTCTCCCCTGTGAGAATAACACTGTCTTCTTTAATGTTTGTCTATTTTCATACTAAGACTATAAACCGAGATTTGCAATACAAGCAAAAAAATGTTGGAAATGTATGGCATATCAATCAACATCTGCAAGAGAAAAATAGGTTAATGTTCTGTGCTCAATCCTCATCTTTTTATTTCTATGAAGACTGAGATTGTTACTACACAATCTAGTTCTTTCTGTGTTCAATGAACCTCTTCCACCCCTCCCCATTGGAACAATTAAGATTTTGATGGCTTTGGTTGGGATTGTGATGCAAGGGTTCTAAAAACTACAGAAAGTCACCTCAGTAATCTCATATTATCCTGACCTTTGTTCACTAAGAAAACCTTGACAGTTCAATACAATGGGGCCAATTCTGCGGCCCCGGGACTGCTGCTCATCAGGTGGAATGGTGCCTATGCTGCCACGTCATCATGGAACCAGCCTCATTGTTACATCACCCTGGAGTCAATTTCTCTGTACATTTGATTTCTTTATCAAGCAGTCTTGATATCCCAATAGAAATTGATTTCTGCAAAAACACTTTTATCATTGGAATTGAGGAAAGCAATTTGACCCCTAAATTTCCTGTCTGCCACAATGGTGGAAAATCCTCAGCCGGCCAAGACTTCTGCCTGTCCCCTTTTTGTGCACCTGACCCTGGGCTTCCTTTCTCACCCTTTCCCCTCCTCCCCCTTTCCTCCTACTCCACTGCTCCTCTTCCCCTCCCTCTTGTTCCCTCCCACTTCTCCCCTTCCTGCTCTCCCTGTCCTGCCTCTCCAGTCCCTCTCTCCTCCTTCCTACCCGCACTTGATCCTCCCCATCTCCCTCCTCCTTCTCTCCTTTGCCTTGGTTCAGTTATTCCCTTGGCCTCTACCCTTGCTGGACCCGAAGACTGCATATGATCCCCATGTGCAATGCTAAGGGAGAAGTGACTAATATGGGGAAAAAGTCTTAATGCAGTTCCAGCTGGAACCACTGGATGACACTGTGGATCAGTTTGTTTTCCTCTGCTCAACTCATATTATTTTGGTGGTATTAAGGCTCATAACATAATGCAACCATTAAAAGTTACAAAATTGAGAAGAAAATGTTTTAAGTTGCCTATTTCATACAATACTGTGTTTGAAATATTTCAAACAATGTTTTCCATAAAATGGCTTTGCACCAACAACAACTTCCAGTTACTTGCGAAACCTGGGCTTGTGTTAATTGGGCTTCCCAAAACTATAACTCTGTCAGTGTACGAAAGGAATGAATAAGGTAGCAGACGACAACACCCAGAATGTTTTAATGTGACTGACAGCAAGATGGCCATTCACAAAGTTTTTTTTTATTTGTTCATGGGATGTGGGCGTCTCTGGCGAGGCCAGCATTTATTGCCCATCCCGAATTGCCCTTGAGAAGGTGGTGGTGAGACGCCACCTTGAACCGCTGCAGTCCGTGTGGTAAAGGTTCTCCCACAGTGCTGTTAGGAAGGGAGTTCCAGGATTTTGACCCAGCGACAATGAAGGAACGGCAATATATTTCCAAGTCGGGATAGTGTGTGACTTGGAGGGGAACATGCGGGTGGTGTTGTTCCCATGTGCCTACTGCCCATGTCATTCTAGGTGGTAGAGGTCGCGGGTTTGGGAGGTGCTGTTGAAGAAGCCTTGGCGAGTTGCTGCAGTGCATCCTGTGGATGGTACACACTGCAGCAACTGTGCGCCAGTGGTAAAGGGAGTGAATGTTTAGGGTGGTGGAAGGGGTGCCAATTAAGCGGGCTGCTTTGTCCTGGATGTTGTCGAGCTTCTTGCTTGTTGTTGGAGCTGCACTCATCCAGGCAAGTGGAAAGTATTCCATCACACTCCTGACTTGTGCCTTGTAGATGGTGGAAAGGCTTTGGGGAGTCAGGAGGTGAGTCACTTGCTGCAGAATACCCAGTCTCTGACCTGCTCTCATAGCCACAGTATTTATATAGCTGGTCCAGTTAAGTTTCTGGTCAACGGTGACCCCCAGGATGTTGATTGTGGGGGCTTCGGGGTAATGCTGTTCAATGTCAAGGGGAGGTGGTTAGACTCTCTCCCTTGTTGGAGATGGTCATTGCCTGGCACTTGTCTGGCATGAATGTTACTTGCCACTTATCAGCCCAAGCCTGGATGTTATCCAGAACTTGCTGCATGCGGGCATGGACTGCTTCATTATCTGAGGTTTTGCTAATGGAAGTGAACACTGTGCAATCATCAGCGAACATCCCCATTTCTGAACTTATGATGGAGGGAAGGTCATTGATGAAGCAGCTGAAGATGGTTGGGCCTAGGACACTGCCCTGAGAAACTCCTGCAGCAATGACCTGGGGCAGAGATGACTGGCCTCCAACAACCACTACCATCTTCCTTTGTGCTAGGTGTGACTCCAGCCACTGGAGAGTTTTCCCCATGATTCCCATTGACTTCAATTTTACTTGGGCTCCTTGGTGCCACACTCGGTCAAATGCTGCCTTAATGTCAAGGGCAGTCACTCTCACCTCACCTCTGGAATTCAGCTCTTTTGTCCATGTTTGGACCAAGGCTGTAATGAGGTCTGGAGCCGAGCGGTCCTGGCGGAACCCAAACTGAGCATCGGTGAGCATGTTATTGGTGAGTAAGTGCCGCTTGATAGCACTGTCGACGACAGCTTCCATCACTTTGCTGATGATTGAGAGTAGACTGATGGGGCGGTAATTGGCCGGATTGGATTTGTCCTGCTTTTTGTGGACAGGACATACCTGGGCAATTTACCACATTGTCGGGTGGATGCCAGTGTTGCAGCGGTACTGGAACAGTTTTGCTAGATCTGGAGCACAAGTCTTCAGCACTACAGCTGGGATGTTGTCGGGGCCCATAGCCTTTGCTGTATCCAGTGCACTCAGCCGTTTCTTGATATCACGTGGAGTGAATCAAATTGGCTGAAGACTGGCTTCTGTGATGGTGGGGATATCGGGAGGATGCCGAGATGGATCATCCACTCGGCACTTCTGGCTGAAGATGGTTGCAAACGCTTCGGCCTTGTCTTTTGCACTCACGTGCTGGACTCCACCATCATTGAGGATGGGAATGTTTACAGAGCCTCCTCCTGTTAGTTGTTTAATTGTCCACCACCGTTCACGACTGGATGTGGCAGGACTATAGAGCTTTGATCTGATCCGTTGGTTGTGGAATCGCTTAGCTCTGTCTATAGCATGTTGCTTCCCTTGTTTAGTATGCTTGTAGTCCTGAGATGTAGCTTCACCAGGTTGGCACCTCATTTTTAGGTACGCCTGGTGCTGCTCCTGGCATGCTCTTCTACACTCCTCATTGAACCAGGGATGATCCCCAGGCTTGTTGGTAATGGTCGAATGAGGAATATGCCAGGCCATGAGGTTGCAGATTGTGCTGGAATACAATTCTGCTGCTGCTGATGGCCCACAGCACCTCATGGATGCCCAGTTTTGAGCTGCTAGATCTGTTCTGAATCTATCCCATTTAGCACGGTGGTAGTGCCACACAACACATTGGATGGTGTCCTCAGTGCAAAGACGGGACTTCATCCCCACAAGGACTGTGCGGTGGTCACTCCTACCAATACTGTCATGGACAGATGCATCTGCGACAGGTAGTTTGGTGAGGACAAGGTCAAGAAGGTTTTTCCCTCTTGTTGGTTCGCTCACCACCTGCCGCAGGCCCAGTCTGGCAGCTATGTCCTTCAGGTCTCGGCCAGCTCGGTCAGTAGTGGTGCTACCGAGCCACTTTTGGTGATGGACATTGAAGTCCCCCACCCAGAGTACATTCTGTGTCCTTGCTACCCTCAGTGCTTCCTCCAAGTGGTGCTGAACATGGAGGAGGACTGATTCATCAGCTGAGGGAGGACGGTAGCATGAGGTTTCCTTGTCCATGTTTGAACTGATGCCATGAGATTTCATGGGATCCAGAGTCAATCTTGAGGACTCCCAGGGCCACTCTCTCCTGACTGTATATCACTGTACCACCACCTCTGGTCGGTCTGTCCTGCCGGTGGGACAGGACATACACAGGGAAGGTGAAGGAAGAGTCTGGGACGTTGGCTCAAAGGTATGATTCTGTGAGTATGGCTATGTCAGGCTGTTGCTTGACTAGTCTGTGGGACAGCTCTCCCAATTTTGGCACAAGTCCCCAGGTGTTAGTGAGGAGGACGTTGCAGGGTCGACTGGGCTTGGTTTGCCTTTGTCATGTCCGGTGCCTAGTGGTCCGATGCCGGGTGGTCCATCTGGTTTTATTCTTATGACTTTCTTTAGCGAAATTTTACAACTGAGTGGCTTGCTAGGCCATTTCAGAGGGTAATTAAGAATCAAACACATTGCTGTGGGTCTGGAAGCACTGAGGGTAGCAAGGGCACAGAATGTACTCTGGGTGGGGGACTTCAATGTCCATCACCAAGAGTGGCTCGGTAGCACCACTACTGACTGAGCTGGCCGAGTCATGAAGGACATAGCTGCCAGACTGGGCCTGCAGCAGGTGGTGAGCGAACCAACAAGAGGGAAAAACCTACTTGACCTCGTCCTCACCAATCTACCTGTCGCAATTGCATCTGTCCATGACAGTATTGGTAGGAGTGACCACCGCATAGTCCTCGTGGAGATGAAGTCCTGTCTTTGCACTGAGGACACCATCCAACGTGTTGTGTGGCACTATCACCGTGCTAAATGGGATAGATTCAGAACAGATCTAGCAGCACAAAACTGGGCATCCATGAGGCGCTGTGGGCCATCAGCAGCAGCAGAATTGTATTCCAGCACAATCTGTAACCTCATGGCCTGCCATATATCTCACTCTACCATTACCAACAAGCCAGGGGATCAACCCTGGTTCAATGAGGAGTGCAGAAGAGCATGCCAGGAGCAGCACCAGGCGTACCTAAAAATGAGGTGCCAACCTGGTGAAGCTACAACTCAGGACTACAAGCATGCTAAACAGCAGAAGCAACATGCTATAGACAGAGCTAAGCGATTCCACAACCAACGGATCAGATCAAAGCTCTACAGTCCTGCCACATCCAGTCGTGAATGGTGGTGGACAATTAAACAACTAAAAGGAGGAGGAGGCTCTGTTATCATCCCCATCTTCAATGATGGTGGAGCCCAGCACATGAGTGCAAAAGACAAGGTTGAAGCATTTGCAACCATCTTCAGCCAGAAGTGCCGAGTGGATGATCTATCTCGGCCTCCTCCTGGTATCCCCAACATCACAGAAGCCAGTCTTCAGCCAATTCAATTCACTCCATGTGATATCAAGAAGCGGCTGAGTGCACTGGATACAACAAAGTCTATGGGCCCCGACAACATCCCAGCTGTAGTGCTGAAGGCTTGTGCTCTAGAACTAGCTGCGCCTCTAGCCAAACTGTTCCAGTACAGCTACAACACTGGCATCTACCCGACAATGTGGAAAAATTGCCCAGGTATGTCCTGTCCACAAAAAGCAGGACAAATCCAATCCGGCCAATTACCGCCCCATCAGGCTACTCTCAATCACCAGCAAAGTGATGGAAGCTGTCATTGACAGTGCTATCAAGCGGCACTTACTCACCAATAACATGCTCACCGATGCTCAGTTTGGGTTCCGCCAGGACCACTCGGCTCCAGACCTCATTACAGCCTTGGTCCAAACATGGACATAAGAGCTGAATTCCAGAGGTGAGGTGAGAGTGACTGCCCTTGACATCAAGGTAGCATTTGACCAAGTGTAGCACCAGGGAACCCGAGTAAAATTGAAGTCAATGGGAATCATGGGGAAATCTCTCCAGTGGCTGGAGTCATACCTAGCACAAAGGAAGATGGTAGTGGTTGTTGGAGGCCAGTCATCTCAGCCCCAGGACATTACTGCAGGAGTTTCTCAGGGCAATGTCCTAGGCCCAACCATCTTCAGCTGCTTCATCAATGACCTTCCCTCCATCATAAGTTCAGAAATGGGGTTGTTCGCTGATGATTGCACAGTGTTTAGTTCCATTTGCAACCCCTCAGATAATGAAGCAGTCCGTGCCCGCATGCAACAAGACCTGGACAACATCCAGGCTTGGGCTGATAAGTGACAAGTAACATTCGCACCAGACAAGTGCCAGGCAATGACCATCTCCAACAAGGGAGAGAGTCTAACCACCTCCCCTTGACATTGAACAGCATTACCATCGCCGAATCCCCCACCATCAACATCCTGGGAGTCACCATTGACCAGAAACTTAACTGGACCAGCTATATAAATACTGTGGCTACAAGAGGAAGTCAGAGGCTGGGTATTCTGCGGTGAGTGACTCACCTCCTGACTCCCCAAAGCCTTTCCACCATCTACAAGGCACAAGTCAGGAGTGTGATGGAATACTCTCCACTTGCCTGGATGAGTGCAGCTCCAACAACACTCAAGAAGCTCGACACCATCCAGGACAAAGCAGCCCGCATGATTGGCACCCCATCCACCACCCTCAACATTCACTCCCTTCACCACTGGCGCACAGTGGCTGCAGTGTGTACCATCCACAGGAACTCGCCAAGGCTTCTTCGACAGCACCTCCCAAACCCGCGACCTCTACCACCTGGAACGACAAGGGCAGCAGGCACATGAGAACAACACCACCTGCACGTTCCCCTCCAAGTCACACACCATCCTGACTTGGAAATATATCGCCGTTCCTTCATTGTCGCTGGGTCAAAATCCTGGAACTCCCTTCCTAACAGCACTGTGGGAGAACCTTCACCACACGGACTGCAGCGGTGGCTCACCACCACCTTCTCAAGGGCAATTAGGGATGGGCAATAAATGCCGGCCTCGCCAGCGACGCCCACATCCATGAACGAATAATAAAAATACATATAGGCCAGACCAGGTAAGGATGGCAGGTTTCCTTCCCTAAAGGACATTAGTGAACCAGATGGGTTTTTATGACAATCCGGTAGTTTCATGGCCACCATTACTGATATTTGTTTTTTTAATTCCAGATTTCTATTTAATTGAATTTAACTTCCCCAGCTGCTGTGGTGGGATTTGAACTCATGATTCTAGATTATTACTCCAGGCCTCTGGATCACTAATCTAGTAACATAACCACTATGCTACCGTACCCTGCAGTACATCAGTACTTGCTGTTCATACATCTTGCTCCTCCTTCCTTGCCCAGTGGTAGACATGTATGAGTGGTACAAAGCCAGGAAGCCAATATTGGGACTTTGAAGGGAATTTGAATTTGTTTTTTTGTATAAAAACATCAAAATAACACGCAGGATGAACCTTTTCTGCAGTATTTTGACAGGAAAAATTATGTCAAAGATTTAAGAAGGGTTGTTTATTTATATAATTATTTTTACTAAGCAGCCGCATCTTTTTTCATTGCTCAAGACAGCCTCCTCCCACTCTCCCAGTCACTCTCCTCACCCACTCTCAGAACTGTTACTCTGCTTTGATTCTTTCCTCCCAAAATGCATCCCATGCATTCTTATTAAACTTGAACAGCAATTGATCGCATTGCTACTTTATCCCATCCCTCCACCACTACACTGAACAAAAGGATTATTTGGCCACATGGTCCTGAGCTGCCCTTCTCCCTCACCCCATCCACCTTTCTCCCCGAGCTATCCTCCCACCCCATGTTTCATGCGCAGATTCATTTATTTAGCCAACTGTGCTAAGTGTGGGGGGAAATTCATGTATTTATTTTTCAGGAAACCATCAAAAAACATTTCATTGTCTCTGGACACATCCCTCTTAAATTTCTTACAAATGCATTCAGTGGATACGTGTTCCTCCCTCACTTACCTCACTCCAGGACCTCTCTTGCAAAAGTGCAACCTTTGACTCATGAGAAACAGCATAGAAGATCTGCTATTCATTTATAAAAGTTAACCATTAATTCTTTCAGATGCCAGGAAATTGTCTATTTCCTTTTTGAAATGCCTAAAACTTTCCTGTTTGACCATCTGCACTGACATTTTGTCCTATATTTTGATCATTCTTTTGCTAAAGAAATTTTGCCAGAATGGCCTGTTTCCTGTGCATCTTGTTCTGGATATTGCAGAAAAGCGTATCTGCTTCCAAATTAGTGAACCCTTCAAAATGTTAAAATCTTCTACCGAGTCTCCACTTTGTTCCAGGAGAGAAAGAAAAGTCACAAGGTTCACGATACTTTTTCAAAGCCTTGGTCATTTAAGTTCTGCTATTAATCTTGTAGCACAGAAGTAATTCATACTCCATTTACTGTTAATTGTTGCCTGAAATATCAAGAGCACCATTACTGGTAACCCTACAAATGACTCAATGTCATTGTCGAAGCCCTCCTTGGTTGGGAGTTTCACTGTGTGCATCAGAGGGCAGAGTGGCAGCAAAGATAAATGCCTCTCAGCAACAGCACTTGCTTTGAGTTCAGCATCTTGCCATGACTGGGTTGAGCTCTGCTCTTCTGGACCCTTTTGACAATCCTTACCCTGAAATTGGGCACGATCAGAGGGTAGGTTGACAAAGTTGCAAATGTAACTTTGTACTAAACATGTTTGGATAACTATTGGCTTGAGTTTTATAAAAAGATTCCTCTGCCACCGTACTGGAGGTGTCACTGCTTTAGAAACATTTGTTAGATATGGGCTGCCATTTCACCTTTGATATGACTGGAGCTGTTGCTCTATCTGCAGAAACATCATCGCAAAACAAGTGAGTGGGAGTCTCTGGTTTGCAAGATGAATTTTACCAATGATGTGGGCAGATTTCAAAAATTATGTGAAAAATGATAATTGCCTCTCTCTCTCTGCAATACTCATTCAGTTTCTCAATTATAGGGATGAGTTTTGACCAGGTGATGAGAATGTCTTGAGAATCTATGAGCAAAATCATGGTTATTGAAGATGATCAAGAGTGTCTGTGTATCAGAAATAAAACACTAGTGACAATCATCCTTAGCCCTCGCAATGAAAAGGAATTTCTTCTGAGGATGGTATCTGCACAGAATAAGTGGCAGGTTACTTGACTATTAAACACAAGTTTGAGGTTTCAAGCCCTGGAATTGTATGTAACTCAGATCCACCTACCAGATTGTACTCAGCCAGATTATTAGATGGAACTCAGAAGTAGCAGCAGAGTATTGTTTTTTCAGGAAGGTGGGGGGAGGAGTATAGGAATAAAGTGGAATGGCCTAGCTGACCGCAGTTCCTCTCACTTGTTGAAAGATATTGACTGAATCAGTTTGTAAACATGAACCAGAGTGTCATGCAACCAACCTTCACCCACATCACCACAACCCTTGATGATGAAAGTTTGCTTGGCAACAAGTAGCCCGTGCAATGTGAGAAAACATCAATTTTAAACTTTTTTTTAAAACTGGAAAGTGGGTACAGGTCTGCTTGGCTACACGTTAAGCTTTGAACATTATTACAAAAACAATGAAAATATAAAAAAGTAAATTCTACAATACAATGATCAAGTTTCTTTTTCATGATTATGTTTATTTGTTCCCATTTTTTTTTAACTAAACCAGTACACAGAAATGACCTATTGTACCAGGGCAATTCAACCGCGTGTACATTCTGTACCAACACTCCCTCCAGTTCAGTATAAAAGCATATTATTGAAGAACATGGAGATAGCAGTACAAAACAAACAAAACACCCTTTAGTCAACTCATTATCAGAATGTACTGCATACATTATCTGGCAAGTTTTTATGGTATTCCTTCTGTTCTGGAATTTGTGCATATTTCAACTGAAACAGAACCCACATATGTGAGGTTAGAGGAATCCTGGGCAGTATCTTAATCCCAGAGCTTTCTGGGAGGTGAAACACAGACTTTCCTCAATTGTTTCATGGTTTTTTTTGTAATAAAAGAAATAGCCCACACCACAAGCCATCCCAGGTTGTGGAAATTCTAACCTCAGAAGTATATCCCACAACCATTCAAGGCTGCACAACAATATTTTACTTGTAATGTTCTATCCAAGTTACTTCAACATGCTCAGTTAGAACATTCTTTTTAAAATTAACTCCTTGGGCTCATGCTGTTTTGCAACATCTTAGCTCTATTCTTCTTAAAATAGTTCTAATTTATTATTTTTTGTTGAAGTTTTAATTCTAAGTTCACATTTCTTGAAAAACACATAGCTGTATGGGGGTGAATTTCCACAGGGATTCTCCCAATTGTCCACCTTAACTACAGTAGCAGAGCTGTGGTAACCCCAGAAAATTGGTTTAAGCCACTGTTCAGGAGAACCCTCGCTGAAATTCAACCCCCTGTATAATTTAGGAAAATTGCGATGTACTTCCATGATCTCTACTCTGAGTTGCAGATATAAAACTGAATTTCTTGTTCAAAACGTCACTTTCAACAGATCAGTCAACTTCACTGCCATCCAATGGTGAGGTTCGTCATTGAGATGAGTAAGTGACCCTCACAAATACAGTAAATCCAGTACTCCATATTGTAACTTGGATTTTTTTTAAAAGCTAGGTTGATATGCACAGTTTTAATGTTAACAAGCATCCAATCCACAGTAAACATTTGCAGCCTGTATGAAATCGAGGCAGTAACACTGGGCCTTCTCTACAGCGTCATGCACTGAATTTTGAGAAGGCATTTATTTTTTGCATTTTTTTCCTATTTCATTCTGTACAAATTCCGTGACTGACTAGTGAATTGAGTTGAGGTGGACCCAGACTATCCATACTGAAGCTGTATATTGCTCCAGTTGTGATATATTTAATGTGGAATAACTATTAAACCTCAAACAGAATGCTTGAGATTTACTGTTATGGCAAAAGGCTTATTTTAAAACCTATCCTTTAAAAAAAAACTTCTTATTGATTGCAACTTATTCCAGAACATATTTATACACATATAAAAATTCCAATCAAAAACTCTATCAAATATCAAAGAAAAAAGATGTTCCCAAACATAACAGCAAACACTACGCTATTTTCTTTTCTTCCATCTCTTTAGATCTCTCAGGCCACATGCATCTTCCCCACTGAGAGCGACTCTGTAATGTGCAACAAAAGTGTAAATAGGAGCCTGTTTTATGTTGCATTTAATATAACATTTTACTTCTTTGATAGGCAAATAATCCTTTATCAAATCAAAGCAGAATTGTTGCAATTTGATTTACGGTTCATTATATCTGTGATTTGATTTGCCTATAAAGCATAAATATAAGTCTGCCTTGTCTCAGCAATAATGAAGTATAAATGTAATTTTACATATCTTATTTTTGATACGCAGGACAGAAATTACAGAACAAACAATGCACTGAATAATCTTTGATTTCTCTCAATGCAAGTTTAAATCCTGCAGCCTAAGTCCTAATTTTAGGCAAGAACAAAAGCTGCAGTAATACAAACAGTTTAAACACAGGCATCACTCAAACAGCTAAATAATGACAAAGAAGAGGGGAAAAAGACACATGCTTGTTATTAAGTGTGACATGTTAGGTGCAAAGCTTTAAAGAAACAGCTTTTAAAATATTCTGGTTTTGAATTAATAAATACAAAAACAAAGAGTATTAAAAAAATATACACCTGTAAGTAAAAGATGTACTGCAAGAACAACAAATAAAAAGGAGATTTAGATTTCACTTTCAAATGTCTGTAAAAATGTCTTTAAAGAAAGGATTTCAGGATAAGCTCTGCTGGTCTTGCGGTAGAAATCCAAACCAGTCAGGTGTTCGATGTCGCGCACACGTGCCGTGTGTAACTTCATGAGGTCTTCAACCCATCTTGATTCATCGTCGTTACTCTGAAATATACAAACACGAGATTACTTTCTATTTGTCTGTGTTCTAACCGTATTTTTTCTGTGAACATACAGTGCTAGTATTACTAGTAGTTGGGAAGGGCCGTGCTCCATGTAGTCAATACAATGAGAATTGTTGAGCCTGACAGCCTCTTCTCACCTTTTTTATATGCTCATATTTCTTGTATGCCCCTCGCAGACAGCAGAAAAAAGAAACTTTCTTCCCATCAGTCTGGCTTGGATTCAAATTTAGGTCCAAAAGAATAACTGTAAACTGACTATGTTAAATAACTAACAAGAAAATCAATCCAATTCTTTTTTTTAAATGATGCAACAAAATAAAAGGCTTAGAGAGAAAAAAAACCCCACGATAGTACATATCATTAGAGTTCTTCTGTAAATAACAAAAGAAATTCCAAGAAGTTTTGGGAAAAAAACTCAAACTAATCCATTTATTTATTTAACAGCCCCCCCCCCCCCTTAAATCCCCTCAGGAGGGGAAGGACAAGTGATCTGCTCTCAAGCCCATTCCAAAGGCACTTTTGATCAGCTGCAGAATGATGCATAAGATTGGGCTAGAATGATTTTCCCTCCAATTTTTCCTTCTTGTGGGGAATCCCATGACTTCTACTCTTCAACTCCCCAGAAGTATGGTCGAGGTTGAAAGGTCACGCGGGGGATATGCCCGTACACGCTATCATTCCTGTGTCGCAGGACAGCTATTCAAAAAGATCCTCCTCTCTGTTGCCTTATTTTTCATTTCTCATGAAGGGTACAAACCCAAAACATCGACTGTCTGTTTCCTCCACAGATACTGACTGGCCTGATGTGTGCTTCGAGTTTCTTATGTTTTTGTTTCAGATTATCAGCATTTGCAGTGTTTCGCTTTTTATTTGTATTGTTTAATTTATTGCCACTTCTCTGCTAGCCTTGAAGAAGAGCTCTTCTCTTTTCTGTGATTTCTATTTGTTTCTTTCACCCTGTTCACCTTCTTTGGTAGCCCCGTCCTTTCTTCTTGTGACTATGTCCTAAAACCCGCTTTTATAGCCACATCCCTTTTCTCAGTACCTGTCTCCTGCTCCAACTCATTCCACATGGATTCTGCTCTAATTTCACCTTTCCTCTTTTAGATCTACCCATGACCATCAATATCGCCATGATATTTAACACTCATCTAACCACTGCTCCTGCCACCATGCAATCCACCCTCTCTACCATACACTGCCACGTGCATGTTCTCAACCCCTTTCGTCAGCAGCATTGGCTCAATCTATAGTGAAGCTGTCCTTGTCCTTAGTTCCATGACATCCTTTGTTTCATCCAGCGCTTTAACAAAAAACATTGTTTTTCCAGGAAGCAAGAACCAGAAACACAAACAACCCTTGGATCCCTCCAATCCAACGAGCCCTCATCCCCTTCAGATCCTTCTGACCCATTGTCAGTTTTTCACCATTCTCCCTTGGCCATCCTCTCTCCGACCCCAAATGATCTATCATTAACAAGGGTCTCAGTTTCATCCCCTACACCCCAGCTTAACAATTCTGAGCTTGACATGATGCTGAGCTCTTCTGCTGCTGCCTTCCTCTCATATGGGCTGGCAGCGAGCCCGAGTTATTTTTTTGTGGGCCCCTGTTCCTTCTGACCCACAAAAATAAAAATAAAATATTTTCTCGGCCGTTGTTTGAGCAGCCTCCAGCGGTCCCTTTAAAGACCACTGGTTACGCTGGTCAACATCTGGTACAAATGGACAGAGTATGTGTGGGGCATCTCCAGTTCACTTGTACCTGAAAATTGCAATCACTGTTCTGCAACCAGTGTAGCACCCCAATTTACATATTTAAGCTGCTTCCCACCAGAAGCTAGCAGGTGGGCTGCTCACCCGTTTACAAGACCATCTGAAAATTACATCAGGCGGTCCTTGGGCAGCTGAGATGCCCCTCCAATTTTTGACTACGGGCTGCCCATTTTTCAGGTGAGCAGTTGAATATAATGCCCAGGGTGTTGGTATGGAAACCCACCAAGGTCCCAGCTATGCCTGCCTTTTTGTAGGGTATGTTGAACACTCTTTGTTCCAGTCCTACATAGATCCCATGCCAGACCTCTTTTTCTGTTACATTGATGACTGTGTTGGTGATAATTCCTGTTCTTTCCCTGATCTAGAGAAATTCATTAACTATGCTTCCAATTCCCAACCATCCCTCACCTTCACATAGTCCATCTCTGACTATTCTCTTCCTTTCCTGGATTTCTTTATTTCTCGATCTATCCCTAGAAAATGTTTCTTTCTACCTTGCTTCTCCTACAGACTCTATCCCTTTCTACCAGTTTCTTCCTCTCTATTGTATAAACTCTGATGACTCTACTTTCTACACCGGAGTTTCTAAGATGTGCTTGATTTCAGGGCACTTAACCAGGTTTCCTTTCTGTCTTTGGTCTCTTACAATGTTCTAATAAAGCTCAATGCATGCTTCAGGAATAATCTCATCTTTCTCCTCCGCAGCCTGCAGTTTTCTGGTTTACTTCAGTAACTTCAGACTTTAGTCATGTTAAAAGAGAGATTAATTTGCTTTCAGATCTATATTTTAATGACGATATCATTTCATTTATTTACTCAAAACAACAATGTGGCTTAGAATCAGAAGGTATTTAGATATATTTAAATTTGGTTTGTATTTCTTAAAGTATTTGGGAAGCATTTCCCAAGTTTGGGCCTTATTTTTGCCAGGTGCTTGTTACAATCCATTAAGAACAGTGACCACTATATTGTGGACAGTTTAAAATTTCTGGATTGCCATTGTTAAAAACGTATCCGGCTTTGGATGCTGAATTTGGATAAGGAGTCAAGCAGGACAGGAAAGTTATACGTTTGTTCTGGGTAATGTCTGCCTCCGAATTACACAGCATATATCCTTGAACAGTTTTTGCCTTTTCTCCTAATGGACTTGACAGAATGGAGATAAATGCACATGTTGGTGTATGAGAATAAGGAAGTTACACTGTTACGTATACTTTGGTACTGTAATGGGCCTCTGGTCTCTGGGTGAGGTGGCTAAATACCTAATGGTGTTGCTGGATTTGCTTGTAGTATAAAAGTGCTGTTCTCAGAGAACAGTGAATGAACCAAATTGCAAAATTAGACGGAAGAGAATAAAATTATTTGATTCTGATACTCTTAATTTTGGAGATGAAGGGAAACTAGATTCAACACTTAAGGAATTGACTAAGGTGTGTAAATGTACTGCCTGGTGTGATACCATGCCATAGAGACGGGCAACATCCAAGATGCAATCTTTTGTGTGTAATGACTTAGAGTGCTAGAGTGCCAAGAGTGATGAGGGTGCTACAATTGGTCTCAGTGTGTCTAAGCTAAGGGAGAAAAAAAGTCAGGGTTCTCAATTCGGATCACTATCCATTGACCCCTGTTGGAGAATGCACATGGAGAGGAGCTCGGCTCAGCTCGAATAGTCCAGCAACACTCACTATCCCAGCTCGTTAAGAATGGTCATTTGAGAGATGTACCTGGTGCACAAGACTATTCAAAGAACTGTATCAGAACATATGTTGTTCTGGTATAGTCCCTTGGGTAGTAGTGCACCCCTGGAAAAGTAAGGGAAAGGGAAGAAAACTGAAAGAGGAAATTAGAGGAGAAAAACACTCCACGCATTTATTTTTATATAGAGGTGATTCGTCTCAGGCAATGGCTGTGGGTGCAACACTAAAACAATGCCATTATCACACTGTATTGTTTAATTCTCCTATTTTCTACACTTACATTACAACTTTCGTCATTGTCGGGTCTGTGTGGGAGAATAAACGATGAAGCGGTGAGTGGCCCATCACACTTGTCCACAGGCTGAGTGCTATCCAGGCAGCTAGTAATAATACTGTAGTAATGAGTTGGGACGGGGATCGAACCATCAACTTGCCTAAAAGAGAAAACAAAATTCAAATGGTACTAAAACTCGAGTACACAGTATTTCATGTTTTTCTATCATCATGCATGCTTTAACGGAGGTCGATAGTATTACCCAGCAATTCACAATATTTATGCATTTTAGACTGAACTTTGTGAGGCCCTGCCCCACTGGCAGCAAAAGCCACCCTTATATTCCTATGAGACAGTTAGTTAATACAGATATGTTGTTGGTTCTCATCATGTAATTGTCCTAATTATTTAACCCTTTAAACCCCTTTATCATTCTGATGAATTTGCGCTGCATCCCTTCCAAAACCAATATCTCTTTCCTGAGGTTTGGCGCCCAAAACTGAATGCAGTGCTCCAGATCAGGTCTGACCAAGGCTCTGTACAACTGAAGCATAACTTCCTCACTTTTGAATTCCAGCCTCCTAGAGATAAAGGCCAACATTCCATTAGCCTTTTTGATTACTTTTTGTACCTTTGCACCCAGCTTTTAGTGTTTTGTGCACATGGGACACCTCAATCCCTTTGCTCCTCCACAGTTCCTAGTTTCTCACTGTTCAGAAAATATTCAGATTTGTCTTTCTCAAATCCAAAGTGGATAACCTCAGACTTTCCCACACTGAACTCCATTCACCATAGTTTTGCACACTCCTTTAGTTTGTCTGTACCACTGGGTAACTTCCTACTCCCATCCACATGTACCTCTTAACTTAGTGTCATCTGCAAACTTGGATATGCAATTCATTACTCCTTCATCCAAGTCATTAATATACATGGTGAAAAGCCAATCAGAGAACAAACCTTTTATCCCTACTCTGTCTCTCACACCTCCCCACCAATTACCGACCCATGTCATAAGGTTACCTTGAATTCAATGCGCTCTCACTTTGATAATAATCTCCTGTGCGGAACCTGATGAAATGACTTCTGGAAGTCCGTGTAGACCATATCCATAGACACTCCCCTATCCTCATGTTAGTGACCTCAAAAAATTCAACTATATTAGTCAATTAGAAATATGGGCACTTTCTTCTTTTCTGGTAACAGGTATTCTGAACATTTTTTTTTGGAAGAGCGGAATATAACCATAAAAGTTTACAAATTGAAAGAGGATATTTGGCCCTTGTATCTGTGCCAGCCTTTTGCTAGAGTAATCCAAAACTTATCCCTCACTCTCTCCCCATAACCCTCTATCTTCTGTTGCATCCGGTATTTGTCCTATTTTGCTGTAAAAGATGCAATGGTCTCTGCCACAACCACTTCCTGTGTATTCCATGCTTCAACAATCATCTGTGTAAAGACATTTCTCCTAATCTCTCTCCGCATTCTCTTAGTAACAATTTTAAATTGATGACTCTCATCACTGGCTGCTCAACCATTGGAAATATTCTTTCCCTATTTACTCTATCAAAACCCTTCAGAATTAAATAATTTAGGATGTAGTGGTATCGTTACAGTTGTACTGTTTGCAGTTGTGTGCAAAGTGAAAAATAGATGTATAACCTGAGTGCAGTAAAGTCAAGTGGTGCGAGACCGCCCTCCAAGAGTCAACACCACGTTGTGTTTGCAGCAGCTGGAGTATAACTCCAGCCCAGTGCCACATCACATTTCAAAAGTCCCCAGAACATACTTTGGATCTTCTTGGAATTTTTAAAACTTGAAAGTAATGTTTTTAATACTAGAAAATATTTAATTCTTTCTCACCACATATACACAGAGCATTGTTTGTGCACTACAATCAAGATTTACTGGCAGATACTAGAGTTGAGTCATTAGTTGCAATATAACAGCATTAGGATAGAGTACTCCCCTTCCTTGAATATTGTTCTGTAAATATTTGACATTGCAGCCCAGTGGCAGTATCAGCGTTCATAAGTTAAAGTTCCTTGGTTAATTACAAGCTGGAAGCCAGCCCATATTTGCTTCCATTAGAGTTGCTGAGTGGATCTTTCCAAGTGCACAGATGACAAACTGCATCATGGAAATTCTAGTACCTTTAACCAAAGTGACCTATAGCTTTTTTAAACAGGTGATGCATTAACTCTGCAAGTATAGCTTGGGCATACCTTTGGGGCTGCTGGATAATTTATGTTACAGTCTAAATAAGCAAACATTTCAATCTGTTCTTGACAGTCCATTAAATGTCAGGCTTTTAAAAATTTTTTACTCAGGTGGGAGGCTTGTGCGGAGAAATAGTAAAAGATTTATAGTAAATATGTAAACACATATTACATCATTTAACGATAGACTGCCAGAAGACCCAAGGATATTGGAATCTCTCTGGGCCAGCCATTTAAAAAAAATGTTTTCAGTTCACTTGCTGTGCTACTGAAATAATCATTAATATTACATTAATAAAGCTATACAACTATCAGGAGTTACTTTATTACATAATAATTCTAAACTACAAAAATAAACTCCCAAAAGTTTTGAAATGCTTTGCCTCCTCTTGCCTTGTCTTCCCATGTTCCTCCTCTTCATTCTCCCTCCCCTCTATTTTTTTTTACTTCATGCACTCTATTCTAGTTTTTCATACTGTGTTTGTTTTAAAAACCTCGAAGTACTTTATATGCATGCTTTCTTTTGCTTCCCAGGTCCCAGCATCCATTTGGAGGTGGAAACCTCTGGAAGATGGTTTTTCAGCCAATCGTGGCCTATAATTTAAAATACTGACCAGGCCATTTTATAGGTACAACCTGGTCAATTTCTTTTGCGAATGTGTGGTGTCAATACTCCAGTGCTAGAATTGGGTGAATTATCTTGTCCGTGGCACAAGCAGATTCATTGCAAACAATTTAATTGTCCAGCAGGGGTTAATTTTCCTTAAAAACTTACGGTGAAAATTTGTGACTTTACTTCTCATTTTTTCCCCATTATTCCTATTATTTCACTCTTTTGTGATTGTGTAGTTGCTTTCCCTTCTTCCTCGTACGCTTGGCATTGCCTATTTTTCTTCATCATTCTTTCATTTTCTCTTTCCTCCTTTCACATTTTTATTTTATCTTCACATCTGTGAGCATGGAACAACCTACATACATCTATATGGACATCATCCATTCTATTTCTTGACCAATCTGATATGGTGCATGTAACTGATGCATGAAGGAACATTCATGACCTGAAAAGGCTTTTCCATCTCTTCTTCTCTCCCTCCAAATAAATGACTCTAATGATACTAGCCTTCCGGGGGAACATTCTTGACATATAACTATCTCTTCTCTTTATTTCTGCCTTCTTTCACAACTGCCTTCTTTTCTTTGGTTTCTTTACTTTTTTCATTCCTTGACTTCCTATCTCACTACATTTCTTTTGTATACTTTACCTTTCTTAAATCAAGATTTGACACTGGCTAAAAGTGATCCTGCAAATTATTGTGCCACAAGGGGCTTTAAAGCTGAAAATTCTAGCTTCCCATTCACACTAACTAAAAACATCTCAATGGGTGAAAAAAATCTTAATGTGAAAAGTAACAGCTGGGAAATTCCTGGGAGCTGGTCTCACTCTGCCAGCATTATATTGCCGGAATTGGGACAGAAACCCCATCTACACGTGTAAATAGGGTTATCTGGTGAAGTAATGCCGTCAGAGAGGGAGCAACCGTAAAGAATTTTCTGGCCAATGTAAAAATATAGGATAAGACAAAACAACAGGGGAGGGACTCAAGTATGTGGGTGCAAGGAGAGAGAGATAGGCAAAGAGTTTACCCGCCTTTCATGGCATGTTTCATAATCAGCATTTTGTGATTTATGTTCATCATCTGATGACTTGTGATTATTATATGGGCATTGTAAACTGAGTCTAGACCAGCACCATTTTTGATATGCAGCCGTTTAAGTTCTTGCTCTACTTAATAGATGAAAGGTTACGTGAAGAAGTCTCAAAAGAAAATCGAGTCCTGCAGACAAATTGTAGGTAGATTTGCTAGGTAGATAAGCAATGATGAACATTTAAAAAAAACACTTAATAATTCTCAATGAATATACATTCCATGGAGGAATAAAAAGTCCATGTGAAAAGTGATCCATCCGTGGCTAACTAAAGTAGTTGAGAAGAGTATTAGATTAAAAGAAGAGGCTTATAATGTTGCCAAGAAGAATAGTAAGCCTGAGGATTGGGTGAGTTTTAGAAACCTGCAAAGGATGACCAAAATATTGATAAAGAGCGAGAAAATAGAATGAGAGAAAATTAGCAAGAAATATAAAAACAGATTGTAAGAGCTTCTACAAGTATGCAAAAAGGAAGAGAGTAGCGGAAGTAACTGTGGGTCCCTTAGAGGCTGAGACAGGAGAAATTATAATGGGGAATAAGGAAATGGCAGAGACATTAAACAAATATTTTGTATCTGTCTTCACAGTAGAAGACACAAAAAACAGACCAGAAATAGTGGGGAACCAAGGGGCTAATGAGAGTGAGGAACATAAAGTGATTAATATTAAAGAGAAAGTACTGGAGAAATTAATGGGATTAAAAGCCAACCAATCCCCTGGACCTGATGGCCTGCATCCTTGGGTTCTAAAAGAGGTGGCTGCAGAAATAGTGGATGCGTTGGTTGTGATCTTCCAAAATTCCCTAGATTCTAGCACGGTCCCAGAAGGTAGCAAATGTAACACCGCTTTTCAAGAAAGGAGGGAGAGAGAAAACACAGATCTACAGGGCAGTTAGCCTGACATTAGTCATAGGGAAAATGCTAGAATTTATTATTAAGGACATAGTAATGGGGCACTTAGAAAATCATAATATGATTAGGCAGAGTCAACACTGTTTTATGAAAGGGAAATAGTGTTTGGCAAATCTACTGGAGTTTTTTGAGGATGTAACTAACAGGGTAGATAAAGGGGAACCTGAATGTAGTATATTTGGACTTTCAAAAGGCATTTGAAAAGGTGCCACACAAAAGGTTGTTACACAAGATAAGGGCTCATGGGGTTGGGGGTAATATATTAGCACGGATTGAGGATTGGTTAACAGACAGAAAAGAGAGAGTAGGAATAAATGGGTCATTTTCAGTTTGCCAGGCTATAACTAGTGGGGTGTCGCAAGGATCGGTGCTGGGGCCTCAGCTTTTTACAATCTATATTAATGACGTAGATGAAGGGGCCGAGTGGAATGTATCCAAGTTTGTTGATGATACAACGTTAGCTGGGAAAGTAAGCTGAGGACACAAAGAGTCTGCAAAGGGATATGGACAGGTTCATTGAGTGGGCAAGAAGGTGGCAGATGGAATATAATTTGGGGAAATGTGAGGTTATTCACTTTGGTAGGAAGAATAGAAAAAGAGAATATTTTTTAAATGGTGAGAAACTATTAAATGTTGGTGTGCAGAGAGATTTGGGTGTCCTTATACACAAAGCACAGAAAGTTAACATGCAGGTACAGCAAACAATTAGGAAGGCTAATGGCATGTTGGCCTTTATTGCAAGGGGGTTGGAGTACAAGAGTAAGGAAGTCTTGCTGCAATTGTACAAGGCTTTGGTGAGACCTGGGGTACTGTGCAGTTTTGGTCTACTTACCCAAGGAAGGATATACTTGCCTTAGAGGGGGTGCAACAAAAGTTCACTAGATCGATTCCTGGGATGACAGAGTTGTCCTATGAGGAAAGATTGAGTAGAATGGGCCTATATTCTCTGGAGTTTAGAAGAATGAGAGGTGATCTCATTGAAACATATAAGATTCTGAGAGGGCTTGAAAAGGCAGATACTGAGAGGCTGCTTCCCCTGGCTGGAGAGTCTAGAATTAGGGGTGTAGTCTCAGGATAAGGGGTCAACCATTTAGGATTGAGACGAGGAGGAATACCTTCACTCAGAGGGTTGTGAATCTTTGGAAGTCTCTACCCCAGATGTTCAGTCATTGAGCATATTCAAGGCTGAGATCGATAGATTTTTGGACTCTATGGGAATCAAGGGATATGGAGATCGGGCGTGAAAGACAAGTTGAGGTCAAAGATCAGCCATGATTTTATTGAATGGCGGAGCAGGCTCGAGGGGCCTTATGACCTACTCCTGCTCCTACTTCTTATGTTCTTATGTATGCCAAAACTAAGCTTTTCAGGTGTTACGTGCCATACTTGATGAATGGGGTCGGTGTAGTTAAACTGGAGTAAAATGGTATCAGTAAATAGCTAATCTCAAGTCAACACAGAAACAAGCTATCAAAGAGTAAATAAAATGCATTGCCTTATAATTAAACAGGACAGAAAACAAAAAGGCTAGGCTTACCGTTTTATTTTATCAATTGTGTCATAGAGTCCATCAAAGTCATAATCAAACACAGGGCCACTTATGACATTAATTCCATTCCGTTCTGTTGCCAGTTTTTTCACTATTACCTTGTGAAAGTAGTTCCACACTTCTGCACAACAGTAATCAAAACAGAACAACAACAGCTGATGAAAATAATACAATTATTAACAAACAATTATTATGAAACAAAAGAGGTGTCGTTATAGTACTGGGTGTATTCTATAGGCCACCAACTATTAGGAAGGATATAGAGGAGCAAATTTGCAGGGAAATTGCAGAGAGGTGCAAAAGCTATAGAGTAATGATAACTGGGGGACTTCAACTATCCTAATATAGACTGGGATAGTAATAATATAAGGGGCAAAGAG
This sequence comes from Heptranchias perlo, assembly GCF_035084215.1. NCBI lineage: Eukaryota > Metazoa > Chordata > Chondrichthyes > Hexanchiformes > Hexanchidae > Heptranchias > Heptranchias perlo. The sequence continues at coordinate 94,947,339 of NC_090327.1, forward strand.
GAGGAGGAATTTTTGAAATGTGTTCAGGATAACTTTCTTGACCAGTATGTTTCCAGCCCAATGAGGAAGGAGGTATTGCTGGACTTGGTTCTAGGGAATAAGGTGGGCCAAGTGAAGCAAGTGTTAGTGGGGGAACATTTAGGGAACAGTGACGATAGTATCATAAGATTTAGAATATCTATGGAAAAGGACATGGACCACTTTAAAGTAAAAATACTCAATTGGAGGAGGGCCTATTTCAGTGGGATGAGCCCGGGTAAATTGGAATCAAAGATTGGCAGGCAAAACTGTAATTGGACAGTGGGCGGCCTTTAAAGAGGAGATGGCTTGGGTACAGTCTAAGTAAATTCCCATGAGGGTGAAAGGTAGGGCAACTAAATCCAGAGGTCCCTGGATGACAAAAGAGATAGTGAGTGAGATGAAATGAAAAAAAGGGGCATGTGACAGGTGTCAGGTTGATAACACAAGTGAGAATCAGGCAGAATATAGAAAGTTCAGAGGGGAAGTGAAAAAGGAAATAGGAGGAGCAAAGAGAAAGAGTATGAGAATGGCGGCCAACATAAAATGGAATCCAAAAGTCTTCTACAGGCATGTAAACAGTAAACGGGCAGTAAGAGGAGGGGTGCGGCCAATTAGGAACCATAAAGGAGATCTACAGAGGGGTTGGCCGAGGTACTAAATGAGTACTTTTCATCTGTCTTTACCATGGAAGAAGATACTGCCAGAGTCTCAGTAAAGGAAGATGTAGTTGAGATACTGGATGGGCTAAAAATTGATAGAGGAAGTACTGGAAAGGCTAGCTGCACTTAAAGTAGATAAGTGACCCGGTCCGGATGGGATGCATCCTAGGTCGCTGAGGGAAGTAAGGGTGGAAATTGTGGAGGTACTGGCCATAATCTTCCAAACATCCTTAGATACGGGGGTGGTGCCAGAGGACTGGAGAATTGCGAATGATATACCCTTGTTCAAAAAAGGGTGTAAGGATAAACTCAGCAACTATAGGCCAGTCAGTTTAACCTCAGTGATGGGGAAACTTTTAGAAACGATAATCCGGGTCAGAAGTAGCAGTCATGTGGACAAGAGTGGATTGATTAGGAAAACCAGCATGTATTTGTTAAAGGCAAATCGTGTTTAACTAATTTGATAGTTTTTTGATGAGGTTAACAGAGAGGGTGGATGAGGGCAATGCAGTTGACGTGGTGTATACGGACTTTCAAAAGGCGTTTGATAAAGTACCGCATAATAAGCTTGTCATTATGATTGAAGCCCATGGAATAAAAGGGGCAATAGCAGTGAGTATACAGAATTGGCGAAGCAGCAGGAAATAGAGAGTAGTGGTGAAGGGTTGTTTTTTGGATTGGAGGAAGGTATGCAGTGGTGTTCCCCAGGGGTCAGTACTAGGACCACTGCTTTTCTTGATATATATTAATGACTTGGACTTGGGTGTACAGGGCACAATTTCAAAATGTGCAGATGACACAAAACTTGGAAGTGTAGTGAACAGTGAGGATGATAGTGATAGACTTCAAGAGGACACGGACAGGCTGGTGGCATGGGCAGACACGTGGCAGATGAAATTTAACCCACAAAAATGCGAGGTGATACATTTTGGTAGGAAGAATGGGGAGAGGCAATATAAACTAAAGAGCACAATTTTAGAAGGGGGACAGGAACAGAGAGATCTGGAGGTATATGTGCACAAATCGTTGAAGGTGGCAGGGCAGGTTGAGAAAGCAGTTAAAAAAGCATACGGGATCCTAGGCTTTATAAATACAGGCATAGAGTACAAAAGCAAGGAAGTCATGATGAACATTTATAAAACACTGGTTCAGCCACAACTGGAGTATTGTGTCCAATTCTGGGCACCGCACTTGAGGAAAGATGTGATGGCCTTCGAGAGAGTGCAGAGGAGATTTACTAGAATGATTCCAGGGATGAGGGACTTTAAGTATGTGGATAGACTGAAGAAGCTGGGGTTGTTCTCCTTGGAACAAAGAAGGTTGAGAGGAGATTTGATAGAGGTATTCAAAATCATGAAGGGTCTAGACAGAGTAGATAGAGAGGAACTGTTCCCATTGGCGGAAGGGTCAAGAACCAGAGGACATAGATTTAAGGTGATTTGCAAAAGAACCGAAGGTGACATGAAGAAAAACCTTTTTACACAGCGAATGATTAGGATCTGGAATGCACTGCCCGAGGGGCTTTCAAAAGCGAACTGGATAATTACTTGAAAGGAAAAAAAAATTGCAGGGCTACCGGGATAGCGGGGAGTGGGACTAGCTGGATTGCTCTTGCACAGAGCCAGCACGGACTCGATGGGCCAAATGGCCTCCTTCATTGCTGTAACCATTCTATGATTCTACGATAACACAAAGTTTCAAATACAACTGACATTACTTTGCAACAAGATGATTCTCTGTTTATAACAGGTACCTCACAAACACTTAAAAACACTATTGATATATATTAATGTAAAAGTAACCTGAATCTGACCATCTACTATTTGTTGAGCACCACAATACTACTTAAGGATTGTACAACAGCCAGTTAGTAACAGTTTGATGGGTTTACACAACATCGACTAACATTTTCATGCTGTAATATGGCATTAGCAGAGCGACAATCTACATTGCTCTTCACTAGTTTGAGAGGAGCCCAAGATTCCTGTAGCTGGTGGTCCCGTTGATATCACTGGCAGACTTGTAATGCACGGGATAGTTAACAAGTGTTCACAATCTCAAGTTGTTAACCAAAAGGACATAAAAGTGATTTTGACTCCATCTGGTGGTCAAACCAAAATACTAAATTTTCAGTAACAGAAACGCAGAACTAAGATTCTGCTACTTTGACATTTTTCCTTTTTGACTTTACAAGCACTACTGTATACTCACTTTTAAAAGCGGGATACATTGGAATAATATTTGAAGTTAGAAGGGCATCATATTTAGCTTCAAGAGAGGAACCAAGGGCTGCAAAATAAGAAAAAAGGACTAAAATTGATCTGATGGGAATTACATTGAAGTATATTCTGTACTTAGATTTTTTTTGTTAGAAATAAAACAATTTTGAGTACCTTTATGTAATATGTACACAGTCTAGTATTTAAAGCCTATTTAAAAATAAAGCATAAAAATCTGATGAGATAGTCCATGCATTTTGAAATGTATCCTTCTTTGCCAAAAATTTATAATTCCAAGGGTAATTGGTGGGGTTGGGGGGGTGGGGGGGAGAGGAGAACTGTATTTATGATTTTGCAAAAAATACCAACCAGTGGAAATCTTTTCAAAGTCATTTATGATGTCACTACACATTGCAATCAAATTCTTCCCTACTGGCGGTTACAATACCAAGTCAAGATTAGATGATCCGAGTTTCAATCCCAGTTTGACATTTGCACTCAATTCATCCCTAGAGGGAAAAATTTGTCAGTCTCAGTTTGATTATCTGCATAAGGGAGTAGTTTTTTCTCTCCCCGCAGTGTCAGAAGCCTCAGTTATGAGAAACAATTGGAGAATCCTGGATTATTTGAAAAGAGGTGACTAAGAAGGGAGCACAAAGTTATATAAAGTAGTGAGCCATATGGAAAAGTAAACCTGGAACACTAGTTCCTGCTAAACCATAATGGTATGACAAAGGAGCACAGGTTCCAACTGGCAAAAGGCAAATTCAGAATGGATACCAATTAGAATTTTTTTTACACACAAAAGAGCAAGTGAAAGCAAACACCTTGGAATTGTTTAAGAAACAGTCGGAGGCAGTGAGGAGCCCTGTAGGTTCTTGTTTTTTTTTCTGGACAGATGAACAAGGATGAATCAAATGATTTGCCTCATTGTATCTATCTCCTAGTCTTATGAATAAAATGCTACACAAAACATTATTTTTGTTTGAAATTGGTGAGAAGTTAGAAGCGTCCAAATTGGACGCAAAACACTCACATGATTATGTATCAAATTAAAATCAAATTGTCATCTTCATTACCTACTTACTCAACTGCTATAATGTTGTAGCAAAACAATTTAAACGTTTTCCTGCTTTCTAATCCAATGTTCAAGTACTCCAATATTCAAATGTTATAGGGGTAGATTGTGGTCTTCATTGCCTGGGCAGTAACCTGGCAGAGAGAATCGCCCATCTTTTATAGAACCCACCTGATTTTCACTCCATTGATTCATTGGTCAGGTTACCACCTAGCCGGTGAAGACAAAAATCTACCCCCTAGTCTCTCAATCTAATTCAGTAAGGGAAATCGCGATTGAAATTGCCTGTTCTGGGATAAGGCCTCCATTCAAATATTGGGCAAAGCAATCACACAGCACATTTTAACCCCCCGGTCTTCTGATGTCTAACAAGCAACTGTCTGCCTTCGAAGAGGATCAATTGTTTCAAATATTGCTTGCATACTTTATATTTTACTGCTATACTTTGGTTGTTCTTCCACTACAATGTTCTGACAGTAAAAAGTATTCAGTATTGGAAGATCACCTTTAAAAAGAAACAAAGCAGTCATCAGAATTTTTAATTTCTTTTATTGTATTTAGATTTATCATTGAATTTTTATGCCCATCAAGGTAAGGGGTATCTGTGCTCAGAATAGAGTTTTTATTCATTTTGAATGTTGGCATCAAGCATTCCCAGGCCAGGCAAAGGTTTCCATTATTCTGTCAAAAAACGTGCACTAATGCCAACCTCATAACAGCATCCCCTATTACCCACTTTCCACAACACCCATCGTTCCAGCCGGTCTTATTTTATATTTGATTCACCAGCAGACCAGACAAGCTGTAACAAAGCCGCAGTAAATGAGGGCAGGCAAGTGAAAAAAGGGTTGGAGTATTCAGGGATTTGACAGTGGAATCGACCTGCCAGCTTATATTAGTTGAGATTCATGTACTGCAGTCTCAAACCAATAGTCAAGGTGAGATTGAAGGAAGTGGTATTTGAAAACAGCTCAAGTAAAAAATTTAATTCAGGTAAATCCAGTATCAATTCTTCACCATAAAGGAAGCTTTCTTAGCACATTTTGAAATGCTAGGTGTACTATTTACTAAATTTACAAACACCCATGGACAGAAAGTAAGCCTTCCACCAGTATTCACATTATAATTCAGCAGCTCTTTTAAAATAAAATCCATACTGTGGGAAATAAAATCCTACTGGTGAAAAGCTCAACTTTGTTCCAGTCAGTAAATGAAATTAAAGCCTTTAATTTAAACTGTGTCTGATGGTGCATAACATTGGTACGCTATGGTACTGAGTGGCAAGATGTGGGGTCTCTTCCAGTAATTCTCATATGGTGCGTTCTTGATCTCAAATCCAGCTGACAGGGGAGGTGCAGTGGAAAGGAAGGGAAAAGTTGGAGGAGGAAGAAGCAAAAAACTGAAGTGAATTTCTATTATTTTTGTACACTTTCTAGTTGACAAACAATGGTAACAAATATCTGGGAACAGGCTATTATTTTTGGGTTCATTTACCCTTTTTACTCTAGATATTTTTGCTTTCTTCTTGTTCCGACTATTTCTGTAGGTGACCCCTAGCTTCCTACACACACGGGTGTAGATTAACCCTCCGTACGGTTTTTGGCCAGCAGAGCAACCGATAGTGCCGGCAGGAGGCCCCATGACTGATGCTGGCAGGCTCGGGCATAAAACAACACCACCAGGCACCCCACTGGCTCTGGGCCACAACAGTATTGGGTGGCCCGGTTGGCCTCCTGACCCGGAAACAGGTAGGTTGGGGTTGGGGGTGGGGGTGGGGGTGTCGTTCTTGGGGAGGGGGACGGTGGGGTTGGAGCTGGGGTGGCAGCGGCCCAGGTTATTTTTGTGGGGCCAGGAGGAGCAGGAGTACTTATTTTTGGGCTCCTCTTCGGCTGATGCTGGCAGAAGCGTACATGCCACAAGCTCTGCCTGTTAAAGTCCTAAAATGTCATTGGAATCCAAATTATTTCATAGGACCAGAGGCAAATATCTTAATTAGCCGTGCACTTGCTTTAGGCAGCTGCTTGGGCGCCTATACCAAGGACCCTGGCAAAATAGTAATGGTGAGAACGAGGCAGTGAGTTCTTGCATATATTTTTACAATAGTTGTTAAATTTTGCTAATTCCTCATATAATGCAAAATAACAAATTTTTAGCACAAAAGTTGCGAACTCTTTGCTATAATTATTTTTTTATATATATTGGTTCTTTAACCCCTTTTTCAACAACTATGGAAGTGTCGTTCATAGCTAATTCTCTTCATTGGTTCCAGTTTGACAACCTTTCTTCAAATGCTCCAAATCATTAACTCACTAACTTGAAACATGCAGGCTGATAAATAACTTGAAAGTGGTGACTGGAGCTTCATGAATTTATACAATTGTCTGCTAAATTCAAAAGGCGCTGCCAATCAAACACATAACTGAACAAATCATTACAGAAGATTTGTATTTGAATTGAGTGGCTTGGATTTCCCCCACCCCTCTCCTCAGTCATTTATTTTTCAGTCAAAGCAACAGATGTTTGCAACAAAGAAAGGCAGGCTTTCATTTATATGGCGCCTTTCACGACCTCAGGACATCCATATTGCTTTACAGCCAATTAAGTATTTTTGAAGTGTTGTAATAAACTGAGTTGGAGTATTCTTGTGTCAGTGAAGCTGTTTTAAACCCATTATGAAGCATGACAGAATCAAAGAAGTCAATACCAATCTAAATATAGACATAAAATATTTAATTTTTGTCTGAAAGATCATGTCACTTTTGGTCAGTGAACGGTGTGAACTGGGGCGAAGAGGGTTGGACCTCCAAATTAACAGATTTACTGAAACAAAATGTTTTGCGCTACATTGTCTAACTCTATCAATCCATCTTCATAAAGGTTATAGAAAACAAATGAACTTACTGGGAGGATAAAGAAACCCATGTGAAATTTGCCTGTCTGCTCTATAAGCTGAACAGCTTTGACTGTGACTTGCCGAGATGCGTATATCAGGTCTCACACAGTTATTCAGAAACTCTGGAAGATTAGAGAGCTCCACCTGCATTTGACGTAAAAGGCTCTGTTATAATAGTACCGACAAATCTCTCAAGTTTGCGAAGTAATTTTAAGCAGCTTTCTTCAGGCAAAATAAGCATTTAAAAAAAGTTTTATCAATTTATTTTGATCATCATGCAATAGTAACAGATCAAAGAAATTAAAATATATTAGGGCTGAAAATGAGCAGCTCTTCGGGTGTAAGTCCAACAGGAGCGCAACAGAAGAGCCAGAAATTAGGCCGGGACCCTGATAAGCTAGGTGTGGCTTTCCCCACCAGATTCCACAGGGTCTTGTTCAGGGTGGAACCTCAGTCCACTCCAAACATGGTCCACTGCACAAGAGGCAGGGAGGCTGGGAGGGGGGACTCCCAATCCGGGAGTTTCCTCATACCTGGCTTGGTAGAACAGTGGCATATGTGATACACAAAAAAAGTGGTACCAGCCTGCTGGTCGGTGGGACTAAACGCCCTCCTCAAGGCAGGCCTGCACGGCAGCAGCCCTGGGGGCCCTGGCAACTCACATTCCCTCCCTCAACCCCCCCTCCCACCTCCCCCCAGCATCCGGAATCAGGCAACCCACACCAGAAATTCTAGCCTTCTTGGTCAGGCAGGCATCCAAGATGTACTCCTAGAGGCAAGCGAGCCCCCCCAAGCATGTTTAAGTGAGATGAGCTCCCCCTGACCGTGCATACTTTGGCAGGGTCAGTGCCAGAGGTAAAGGTGGGAACAACCAAGATGTTGGGCCTGCAAATTTTCAGCCCCATGAGCTCAAATGCATCACCCATCATTAAAGCTTAAAATAATTCATTGTTTAGCTATTACAATACTGGCTACATTGTATAAATTGAGACAGTTGTAAAAACCCAAAGTCATACTTCAACCTCTCTCTGGAAGCAAAATCTGGTCAGAATGATGCGTGTTTACCAGTGCTTGAATAAATTGCAGTACTTCTCCCCCCACCCCCAGCCCCCTAAACTTCGCTCAACATTTGATGAATTTTTGTGTCCATCAAGGTGAAGGGGAATAAAGCACTTTCCCATTTCAGGCATTCATTGTCAACATCAAGGACACCCAAATCAGCTGTCATTTGCACCACTTGACAAATATTTTTTTAAAAACTGCTGAGCACAAACCTGTTTAGGAACTGTGTACGAAGTCCACAGTGGCATTGAAAAGGTCTCACCATAACCACTTACATAACCTTGATGATGTAAGATATAGTACTTAGTACGATAAACAACAGCCGGACGACCATAAAGTAGATGCTTGTTTTCTGAAGGGGAAACCAAAAAGACAATATTTAGATAAGGATAAGATAAATACAAAGGTTACACATCAGCAAAAGTCAGTCAGTCATCCAGGCTTTAATAAACGGAAGGGTAAATTGAACACTCCCCTGCTTCCGGGGGCGGGGTGGGGGGGCTTGCTTGAAGGTAGAAAGAGTTCTTAAAGTGAGCTTATTCATTTGTTTACAGTCCTAAACTACCTCATGCACCAAGGCTGTTGAAAAATCTTAAGCAGCTTGCGGCAGCAATTAGAACAGCGAAATTCTGTTATTTTCCATTACATACTACAGTCTACAACAACAACTTACATTCATATACTGCCTTAAATATAGAAAAACATCCGAAGCCACTTCACAAAAGCATGAAGAAAATGGGCGCCGAGCCAAAGAAGGAAAGTCTAGGAAGGGAGACCAAAAGCTTGATCAAAATCATGGGTTTTAATGTTGGGGCAAAGAGAGGAGAGAATGTACGGGAGGCCAATGTCAGAGAAACAGTGAATTCAGGAGTGGGGGTCCAGCCTGAGTCAGTGCCCATGGAAGGTGAAGGAATTGGTGCCAAGGTTGTAGCATTGATAAAAACAATGGCCTCGGTTTTCCTGATGTTTAACATCTAGCTGCTGTTTTGTGTATTATACACACACTCTTTGATATCTCATGGTGTTACTCAAGGTCCTTTTTTTTTTCAGTTCTGATTTGTTGCTATTTTACTTTGACCGAACCAATCAACAATGCGTGAGGGAAAGTGCAACGGTGTTGGGGGGGGGGGGGCGGGGGGGGAGTATTACAGGAGTAAGTGTGACGTTTACAGGAAGAGCGGATATAGACAAGACCTTTGGTATATTATTGAAATTGAAATTTGGAGCAGCACGGACAGGCAGGCATGCTAAATTTACTGCAGCAGAGGAGTAGAGCCGAAAAGCACGGAAGGACTGGAAGCAGAGCAGAGCCATGAAGGACTATGCTTTATAGGCATCTTAAATTTTAACAGGGATAGGCCAGTAGCAAACCCAATAGCAGGGCCAGGAGGCATGCAGAAGCTGTCTAAAAGAATTCATGGTGAGGACTAAGTTGAGACTGAGCTGGAAGCAAGACCATAGCCGCAGGTTTCTGAGCCAGTAAACATTCAGGAAGTGGGCAGGGCATAAGGCTCATTGAGCTCATGCATTCTATTTAAATTAGAAGTCCACGTGTACAGACGTTGAGTGACAACAGGATCAAGGTCAGCTGTGATCGTCCCCACAATTGAATAGCCTGTGCATACTCACCATCAAGGCTCACATATCAATAGTGGCCATTTGAGCAGTGTATCAGAAGGTAACCATTGCCTCTGGTACAGTCAACACCCTCAAAAGCAAAGCCAAAGGGAGGGGAGAAAATTGGTGGGAAAAAAATTGCCAAGAGGAAAACAAATGAAGGGAAAACTCAAACTTTTCCTTGATCCCAAAGAAATCAAACAAAGGCTTCAAGATATCAATCTAACATTATAGTCAACCCCGACCAGTTGCATTCCACACGTGAAACTCACATGGCTTCAGCCTGGACAGTAATCAGGCACTGCAGATCGCAAGATTACCAGCAAGGTGGTGAAGCCAAACTTTATCTCTATGATTCCAATCCTGTCGAACGGGATGAAAACCGGGCAGGTTCTGTAATGGGCGGGCGATCCACTCTGCCACATTATTACTAATGCGGTGAAGGTGAAAATTTGCCCCATACAGACCTTTTAGTCATCTGTAATTATCCCTATAAACCTTCAATCTTCAATTTTATTCTTAACCAAATATCAACCAGCCTTTTTTTTTTAAGGGGGATGAGATATGGGAAAATTGAGATGACGCACCTCAAAGAAATGAAGAAAAATGTTCCAGCACTTTTTTGTGATGACGGATAGAAATGTTAATACTTTCAGTACCGAAAGTGATAGTTTTTGTTGCATACTGTCTGCAAAGAATCTGAGATCCCAAATAAGTCTGCAATGTTACAACTTGCAAATTTAATTACACGCATGAATAATGATGAGCTTTTTCATAAATAGATCTTTTATAATTTCATAAAGATAAAAAATCATATTGAAATTGAAAATATGTGCAATTCTGAAAGACTTACCTTCTGTTCCCCTGTGCTGCAGACGTTTGTTCAGGTCATCCCCTTTATTCTAAAATAATTAAGATAAATATATAAAGGCAATGAAACTGTAGATTTTAATTTATTAACAAATCTGCTTATGAGGTTGTGCTGCACTTCTGAGAGTTGGAATAAACTTAAATTGCAATTAATACGATATCAGCAGTACATAAAGAAAGAATCAAAAACAAACATTTCAGCCCCAATTTTAACTCGGGGTTCGAGCGCAGGGTCCAGGGTGGAAGGAAAGCACGCCATGATGGTGCCAGCGTGAGGCCTATGCCATTTTAACTCCCGGGCCTCATTTAAACATGGGAACGGTGACTCCAGCCCGATCCTGGTAGGAATTATGTGGAGGTTGGTGGGCAGGAGCGGAATTTCAGACATCAGAGGCCGCCACCAGGGACCAGTGGTAATGGTCTCCATGCATAAGGTAAGTGTTTTGGAGGAGGGATTTCCTGAGACGATCGTGGTCAGGAGAGGGAGAGGGACGCCCGGGCAGGGGGTCCAAAAAATTCCTTGAAGATCCTGTGGGAAACACTCCTGCTCCTCCTGTCCCACAAGGAAACCATTAAAAAAAAATTAAATGAACTTACCTGGGTTTCTTCTGGTCACGATTCTGCCTACCAGTAGCTTTCACTGGTGGTTCTGGTACCGGGCATTGCAGCCGCGATCCCTAATTAAAATCAAATCAGGGTCCAAATTACATCATCGGACCTGATGGTCCTGACGGACTTCATCCTAGGGTCTTAAAAGAAGTGGCTGCAGAGATAGTAGATGCATTGGTATTAATTTTCCAAAATTCCCTAGATTCTGGAAAGGTCCCATCAGATTGGAAAATAGCAAATGTAACTTCTCTATTCAAGAAAGGAGGAAGACAGAAAGCAGGAAACTACGGGCCAGTTAGCTTAACATGTCATAGGGAAAATGCTAGAATCCATTATTAAGGAGGTTATAGCAGGGCACTTAGAAAATCTCAATGCAATCAGGCAGAGTCAACACGGCTTTGTGAAAGGGAAATCGTGTTTGACTAATTTATTAGAGTTCTTTCAGGAAGTAACAAGCAACGTGGATAATGGGGATCCTGTGGATGTGGTGGACTTGGATTTCCAGAAGGCTTTTGACAAGGTGCCACATCAAAGGCTACTACACAAAATGAGAGCTCATGGTGTAGGGGGTAACATATTAGCATGGAAAAAGGATTGGTTAGCTAACAGGAAACAGAGAGTAGGCATAAATGGGTCATTTTCAGGTTGGCAAGATGTAACGAGTGGAGCGCCACAGAGATCAGTGCTTGGGCCTCAACTATTTACAATCTATATCAATGACTTGGATGAAGGGACCGAATGTATGGTTGCTAAATTTGCTGATGACACAAAGGTAGGTAGGAAAGTAAGTTGTGAAGAGTCTGCAAAGGGATATAGATAGGTTAAATGGGTGGGCAAAAATTTGGCAGATGGAGAATAATGTGGGAAAATGTGAACTTGTCCACTTTGGCAAGAGGAATAGAAAAGCAGTATATTATTTAAATGGAGAGAGATTGCAGAACTCTGAGGTACAGAAGAATCTGAGTGTCCTAGTATATGAATCACAAAAAGTTAGTATGCAGGTACAGCAAGTGATTAGGAAGGCAAATGGAATGTTGTCATTTATTGCAAGGGGAATGGAATATAAAAGTAGAGATGTTTTGCTACAGTTGTACAGGGCATTGGTGAGACCACATCTAGAAAAATGCATGCAGTTTTGGTCTCCTTATTTAAGAAGGGACACAATTGCTTTAGAGGTGGTTCAGAGAAGGTTCACTTGATTGATTCCTGGAATGAGGGGATTATCTTATGAGGGAAGGTTGGACAAGTTGGGCCTGTATACATTGGAGTTTAGAAGAATGAGAGATGATCTTATTGAAACATATAAGATCCTCAGGGGACTTGAAGGGGTAGATGTTAAGAGGATGTTTTCCCTTGTGGGAGAGACTAGAACTAGGGGCCACAGTTTAAAAATAAGGGGGCTCCCATTTAAGACGGAGATGAGGAGAAATGTTTTCTCTCAGAAGGTCGTGAGTCTGTGGAACTCCCTTCCCCAGAGAGCAGTGGAGGCAAGGTCATTGAATATTTTTAAGGCTGAGTTAGATAGATTCCTGATTAACAAGGGAGTCAAAGGTTATAGTAGGTAGACGGGAAAGTAGGGTTGAGGTCACAATCAGATCAGCCATGATCTTATCAAATGGCCGAGCAGACTCGAGGGGCCAAATGGCTTACTCCTGCTCTTAATTCATATGTTCGTATGTTCCTATGTTCATATGGACTCCGACATTTCAATATCAATGACTCCCATCCCTGCCTGTGGCAGACGGCCTCGACACTGCCGAAAACCCGGGAGTTAAAATGGCGGTGACGGCGACAGAAGCAACGCGTCGGGAACACAGTGAGTAGCACCACACCACCATTTTAGCCCCTCGCCGTTCCAGCTAGGCAGGCAGGGTTAAAATCAGCGCTTTCATTTCTGAGATAGGTAAAACAATAGCAGTTTTGAATGACTGAAGAAATGGAAGATTTTGCCTCACATAGATTGTTAGTCCAGGTAAGACCAATGCTGCGCAGGGAACATTTCTATATCAAAACAATTGACCAAGCTAAATATTATCTCAGCAACTCAGACTGAGCAAATGGTTGGAAAATGTAAACTTTATTTTCTAACCCTCTCATCACATGTGCAACCCAAATCATCCTGAACTGCTGAAGCAGCTACAATATGGGATGGTTTAGACACTTCATCTGGCATGGATGGCCTGTGTGGGGGGTTCCGCAAAAGATGGTTCATACTGCCATGGGTTCCATTATTAGGAGCTGGTTTCAGTCCAAGGAGGTCTGAAAGTGAAAAAATATTGACTATTTTATTATTCATATGGAAAATGCATGGCAGCAATACATAAAGTTAGTAACCATTGCACAGAATATAACAAAGATATCCTTTGAAAGACTAACTTTCCTGGTAAGTCTACATGAATTTTTCAGATCTCAAAACAAGTTTTGAGTCTGCATAGTTAAGCATGAGTTAGAGTACAATGCTGGATCTCTATTTTGGAACCAACTCATGTATATTTTCAGAGCATATTAAATCAAAAATCCAGTTTTACTTCATATGTGAAAAATTAGCCTAAGTCTATACAGATAAACAATGATAAAGCCAGAGAAAGAAGGGTAAGCATGCTGCCCTCAAATTAACATAAAATAGACATACATCAGAATAGACATTTATCTGGATTTTTAGATAGAAATTTTGTAGGAACAGTGCCCCGTAAGGTTGCCTTTGAGAATTGTGAGGGAAATACCCTGTGGATGCCCATGTGATATGGAGTTCAGCTGTTGAACTGAGTACTGGGAGATTAAAAGTTAATACAAGTTATTAAGCAATTAAATCGTAAAATCATTATCCCTGGCTCTTTTTTTATTCATTCATGGGATGTGGGCGTCGCTGGCAAGGCCAGCATTTATTGCCCATCCCTAATTGCCCTTGAGAAGGTGGTGGTGAGCCACCTTCTTGAACCGCTGCAGAAGGTGAAGGTTCTCCAACAGTGCTGTTAAATACAGTGTTCCAGGATTTTGACCCAGCAACGATGAAGGAAGGGCGATATATTTTCAAATCGGGATGGTGTGTGACTTTAGGGCGGGGTGGGGGGGGGAAACGTGCTGGTGGTGTTGCTGCATGCGGGCACAGACTGCTTCATTATCTGAGGGGTTGCGAATGGAACTGAACACTGTGCAATCATCAGCGAACATCCCCATTTCTGACCTTATGATAAAGGAAAGGTCATTGATGAAGCAGCTGAAGATGGTTGGGCCTAGGACACTGCCCTGAGGAACTCCTGCAGCATTGTCCTGGGGCTGAGATGATTGGCCTCCAACAACCACTACTATCTTCCTTTGTGCTAGGTATGACTCCAGCCACTGGAGAGTTTTCCCCCTGATTCCCATTGACTTCAATTTTACTAGGGATCCTTGGTGCCACACTCGGCACCAATGCTATCTTGATGTCAAGGGCAGTCAATCTCGCCTCACCTCTGGAATTCAGCTCTTTTGTCCATGTTTGGACCAAGGCTGTAATGAGGCCTGGAGCCAAATGGTCCTGGCGGAACCCAAACTGAGCATCGGTGAGCAGGTTATTGGTGAGTAAGTGCCGCTTGATAGCACTTTCGACGACATCTTCCATCACTTTGCTGATGATTGAGAGTAGACTGATGGGGTGGTGATTGGCAGGATTGGATTTGTCCTACTTTTTCCAGGTCCAGTAAAGAAGCACTTTGAGAGTCATAAGCAGGTCACGACTCCTCATATTTGTATAGGTCCCTTTGTTAAAAGTAAGACTGTAAGGTAAGGAGGAAAAGTGGAGCCGACCTGTCTGGAGATCAATGCTTTAGTATTGACTCGTTGGGGATGATTGACACAAAAAGGGACACGCCCTTCTGACACATGGGTCACTCAAGAGTTTTTCTGTGTCTTTGGTAGAAGTAGCAGTCTTCTGTGCTCACAGAGTCTCTCTGTTTTAGTCAGAAGATAACTTTTATTTCCTCTATTCTTCTTCTGTAAACTTTTACCTAGCAGGTGTAAGAGGTATCCTTACCTGTACAAAGTTCCTTTAAGGTCAGAGGTTAGAGGCTAATTTGTGGCTACACCAGCTCATTACAGGCAGATCTAAGAATGTTACTTAATTGCAAGTTGTTGGAGATCGAGAAAGGTGAGAGGCCAGCTCAGATATCGTCACTCATGTTAAGGCAGGTTCTGTAAGAACCGAAGATCCAAGTGAGAAAGATAAACCTGCCACATAGGCGTTCATGACTCAACACTGCAGAATTTAACATCTGCTTTCCAGGGAAGTAAGGAGATTGACGTAATCATGCCGTTTGTGAGAATGAGGTCGTGTAGGCATGAACGTTGTTAATCACACACGTATAATTGACCTATCTGACAGACTGGCTACTGAAAGCTATTAATTTATCAGAGCTATCTAAGAAATTACTGAAAGTAATCTCACCAATTTATAACCTCAGACTCTGATCACTGCTACAGTTAAAACTCAGCGTCTATTAGTACTAATTTACAGTGTGTAACCATTGCTACTCATTTAGTTACGTAACTCTGTCCATTTATGATTTGTTACTCAACTGCTAGGTAACTCTGTTGCCATTTACAGCTCCTCTAGACCTATCTTTTGTTTCTTTACTTGTCCCATTACCATCCTCCTTGCCTTGCACCATCATCCCTTTTGTCATTTAATCACTCCTGCCCTCCATCCTATCGGAGACTTTCCCTTTTGTTCTTTCCTCCCCTCCCCTCCCACCCCACCCCCCTTTTCCAGGCTCTGTACTTGCTCAAAAACTGTTTAATCTTAACTTCTTCCAATTCTGACGAAAGGTCATCGACCTGAAACGTTAACTCTGTTTCTTTCTCCACAGACACTGTCTGACTTGCTGAGTATTTCCAGCATTTTCTGTTTTTATTTCCTGAATTCCTTCTTGGATTTATTAGTGACTATCTTATATCTACGGCCCCAAGTTTTGGACGCCTCCACAAATGGAAACATCTTCTCTACATCCACCCTATCGAACCTCTTCATAATTTTAAAGATCTCTATCAGGTCACCTCTCAGTCTTCTCTTATCTGGAGAAAAGAGCCCCAGTCTGTTCAGCTTTTCCTGATAGTTATAATTTCTCAGTTCAGGTATCATCCTTGTAAAAACTAAACCACCAAACCTCGGCCAATTCATTCATCCTAGTGACAGAGCAATTATATTTTTAGCAGTAAAAAAGATGCCATCAGTAGTTATCCAGTAGCCTAAAGAAGTGAGTACAGAGTGCTTTGTCCTGCGGAATAAGAACAGCTGAAAAGTCTTCACAGTAATTAAAGAGAGAGCAAGGGGAAGGGCTGAAGAAAGGATTTACTACTGATATTTAGTTCTCATTTTAAGATGAATTTATTTTATCAATCATCTATATGCAACTCTTTTAAAAGTTGTTAATTATTTCCATCACCTTCCACAAATTTAGGTTTCATTTCATCTTTATTATTCTTCACGAAATTGCTTGTCTCTATTTTTCTATGACAGAATACATTAAAAAAATGCCTAAGTATAGGTTTCACATAAAATATATTAAGTGATTTCTCCCAATAATGTACTTATTTTTAAACATAAAGACTTCAAAGAACTTACCACACATAACATTATACAGTTCAATATTTTCAAAGGACGGCACTTTTGTTTTATACTTGAAACTAGGCCCATAGCCTATAAAAACAGTCTAGAGAAGCAATAAAATAAAACAAGTGAAGCTAAAACATCAAATTATCCCACCAAGATAGCACATACAATGTATTAAAAATATAAAATTGATCGTTGATATTAAAGTAGGCGAGAGGACATTGGCTTGTTCCTCTAATTCTTCACATGGTGAGATCCTCATCTCAGCCAAGCTATCATAGGGAGAGTTAACAAGCACTCCACCATAAAATAGGGAAAAAATCAGGGGCTAGGTCCACCTTTATTGCTATTGTAGTAGTATTGGCAATGGGTTTGGAGCAGGTTGCCTGCTTGGCTTCTTGGCCATAGAATGGTGCTGATATGGGGAGCAAATATAAAGTTTAAAAATCCCCCTCCCCCCAAATAGTTAAATAAAAACACAGTAGAGTGGACCGCTAAGCCATACAGATGAGAAAGGTCAAACCTTAGACTGTTCTCAGTTAGCTGAGCACTAAAGTTCAACCAACCATCGCCAGACTTCTTCTGGGGTGGGGGGGGGGATTTCCAGGATTTTCTGTCCTAGATCATTACTCCTCTTGGGACTGCATGGATCCTTCACATATTGAATACAACAGTATAGCGCTGACGTGTCATTGTTATACTAAATCTATTTCTAGCACAAATCCAAAAAATCCTTTCATTTTTTTTTTGGGGGGGGTGGGGGGGGGAGAGGCATTTTTTTTGTTTTAAATATTAGACAAGGTTTTGGACAGGTTGTTCTGGTCAAGATTTTTTAAAAGAATAACAGAATGAACTACAGTAGTGCAAATATAAGTTGTGGCATTTAGTGAGATTTAAATTGGGTTAGACATTGTAAAAGTCTCATAGTAATGAAAAATCAATTTTTCCCACTTTATAAATCTTGTTAAAAACTGGGAATCCATTACACACAAAAGAAAATCATGCCCAGGTTGCTACATGTAAATAACATGTGATTCTGCCTTTATGGATAACTTTATACAAATTCACAGTTTGAGCTGTATTTAAATGTTATTAGTTTGGTACTGAATTCTATTTTAAGAAAGAAAAAGAAAATAAAGTATCGTAAAAGGGAAGGAAAATTTGGTGCATCTTTTCTCTCTCTCTCTCTTTTCTTTTATACCTCAGCTCACAACCCACTCATCTGTAGGATGTTGCCAGTGCTGAAATTTGGCATCAGTTCTTCTAGCGAGACAAGAGAATGCTATTAAGAGATCGGTCTAACCCAACATCCACAACAAAAGTGCAATGTTCAATTAAAACTACAGACTATATTTCTACTAAGAGCCGGTCACTTTAGTTGTGGGTCCTGGGTTAGCTCTAGGTCCTAATAGAATTTTCTTGCTTACTCAGGGAGCCCAGTACCAGCTACAACAGCGGGGCAGGTCAAGAACAGAGGCAGAAAGATGGATGGAGGAGCAGGTCTGCTAAGGACCACGTGTAGAGATACAGGCTAAAAGTGGCCCACAGGTTACAAAACAAACACCTATCATCTGGACCCTTGCAGCACACATCTATACCAGAAACTATTCAGAATAATGCATTCAGCTTGGAAAACAAAATACAGTACAGTAATATCAACTGAAAGGAGTGGTTCTGAAGTTGGAGTTGAAGGAATAGCTCAAGAATAGTAAACAAAACTGTATCATGTTTGGAAAGGGAGTGAAAAGCAGATTTGTACAGGCAAAAATATCATGTGAAATATTCCATTAATCTGGGGTAGAACAAATTTAAAGAGCACAACTCCAACAGAGATGTAAAGCCCGTTGTACACCCCACCCAATTTTCATTCCCCCGCCAAAGTTTATTAAAAAAAAAATCACTCATGCTGTAGTAATTATTGCCATATCATTCCTACCTGCATACTATTGATTTTATTGTCATAGCCATGGTCGCCTTGAAAACTACATTTTCCTGAGACCTTTCTGGTAACATCCATTGGTTTTCTAAATACAAGAGGGAAAGTTAATATGTGACTTCTTAAAGCACAAAAAAGTACATTATAAACACACACACACACACACACACACACACACAGTTTGTTTGCTACATAATAAAGCACACTGGACTGAAATGGACTGCAATGGTCCTTTCTCTCCTGTATATTCCGATGTTCCTACGAACGGTCCATTATATCATTTAGTTTTATAAATGTGTGGCGAGGCATAGCAGTTTTTATCTATGGTTTATTTCTTGATCATAAGCAACATTGCAGAAATGGCTGCATCAAGTTCTTTCCTCAAGTTAATCCTCAATGCATCACATGACTCACTATTGTATTTCTATTGCACTTCTTCTACACTAAATTCAGAATATAAACACAAGGGGCTCGAATTTAGCAGGCCTGCGGGTTCCCAGCGGGTGGTCCTCCGGGAGCGTCGAAAACGCGAACGGCGAAATTAGTGGGTTGCCCACGCGATCGTAGCAGGCAATCCACTAATAGGAATCAATTACCTGCTCCTCCGGGGTCCACGGCGCTGGCCTGCGCGTCGGGCGGGCTGCGCATGCGCAGTACGATCTGTCAGCTGGAGGCTCTCTAGTTAAAGGGGCAGTCCTCCACTGACAGATGCTGCAACCAATGGGACAAATTGCAGCATGGAGCAGCCCAGGGGGAAGGCTGCTCCCAGTTTAATGATGCCTCACCCCAGGTATCATCAGATGGGGTGAGGAGGAGGGGGAGGACAGAGATCTTCCCCCCGGCGGGCGGGAGGAAGCGGCCTGCCTCTGCCACCAAGAAGGCCTGGCTCGAGGTGGCAGAGGGGGTCACCTGCGCCACCAACATATCGCCCACCTGCATACAGTGCAGGAGGCGCTGCAATGACCGCAGTAGGTCAGCCACAGTGAGAACACGAAGTCTTTCCCCTACACTCCGTCTGCCACAACACTGCCCCCACCCCAAATCTCCTTCGGCACCGCCAACACTATTCTGTCACATCACCCTTCATGCCCACTCACACCCCATCCTCATCTTACCTCCACCTACTCACCTCGCCAGTACTCATCCTGCCACTAACACGCGACCCAATCCTCATACAATCTCATGGCTCCATCCCATACTCACCCTCTCGTGCATCTCCCTCACGGCCAGCCTCACTCAACCTGCCACCACCTGTGCTGCAGCCACAGGGCATGCATCACATATGTGCAGTAGGCAGGGTAAGGCAAACGTCTCGTCAGCATGAAGGGGGTGCACAAGGGTGTCTGAGGGTTTGTCATGGGTGTTACCCATATTGAATTTCAGAGCCACAAACAGCACACATTATATTGACACCACCACTGCCATGTCTCCGCGAATCCTGTCCATTGTGTCCAATAATGCCCGCTCCTGGGTATCACTATGAGGACCCACCACTGATGCCACCCATCGTGTTACTGCAGAGTAGGTGCAGGTGTATTTGCAGGGCTCGTCCGCGCAGACAACTGAGAGACATCGGCGGTGTTGCCGGCTGCACCCTGGAAGGATGCGGAGGAGAAGGTGTGGAGGACAGTGGTGACTTTGCCAGCGACAGGTAAGCAGTTGGTGCTGGGGCCAGCCAGGAGCAGCTCAGCATGAAAGAGGCTGCAGATCTCCACGACTACATGTCGAGCGAATCTGCGCCTCCCTGTGCACTGCTGCTTGGAGAGGTCCGGGGAGCTGCGCCTCGGTCTGTGGACCCTGTGGCGAGGGTAGTGCCCTCTGCGACGCGTCTCTCTCTGCGGTAGCCCTCCCTCCTGCTGTGCAGGTGGGTGTGCCGCAGCACCGTGTTGGGGGGCCCCACCTCTCCGAGGCGGACGGCGTGGACTGCGAGGCTGCTGGGGCTGGTCATCCTGTTCGTCCTCCGACGATGTCAACGCACCACCCATCTGGCAGGTGTTGGTGTGAGGGGTTGTGCAGGGTAGGTGGGTGGGTCCTCGGACTGGGGCTGCGGTTTCGTGTCGGTCTGTCCTCTGGCTTGGCGGGGGTTGGTGGAGGGCAGGGGTTGCCCTATGTGACGCGGTGGCCTCCTGCATGGGTGAGGGCTCTCCCCCGTGGAGCGCACCTTGGCACCTGCCACAGGCTGCTGGCTGCAACACGCCTGGTTTGAAGGGTCCTGTTTCCCCCAGTGTGGGAAACTGACTGCTTTGACCGTAAAATCCCACACTTCCTCTTTTGACAGCTGCTTCAGCTCATTAACTGACCACAACGAGCAAGGTAAGTACTCTCAAGTGGAACCCCGCTGGCTTTAATTGCCTGCGGGATTCCCACCAGCGGGGCTTGCGCGCGCAGCCCCGCACGTCAGCGCGGTACCCGGAAGTGGCCAGGATTTCGTCCGAATCCGGTCACGTGATCGGAGATCGGGATTTTCGGGGCCCCCCCGCTGGAAACCCGCAGGTAACCCGACCCTAAAATCGAGCCCAAGGTGTTACCCACAAGGATTGAAGTCTGCCCAAAGAAAGTTGCAGATGGCGTTTCTGTATACTGCTCTATTCATATTTGTAATACTACAAAACATTTTTACCCGCTTTTTATTTCAAGCAACATTACAAACAGGTTACAAGTTCAAACAGGAAAACTGCCGACAATTATTTATTTTTTTTGTTTAAAATTTTCAAAATGGGTACGAGTGGGTACACACAGAATATGCCATTTCCTTTTAACATTCCATGAAACAAAACTCAATATGACTGCAGTGCACATTACATGCCACAAAAGCAATGAGGTGCAAACCATGCAATAAAGCTGCCAGAGTCTGACATTTGAAGTGGAAGTATTGATTGCATTCAATCAAAACTTCTTTTACTTCCATTTTGTACTACAAACTATTTTTCTGTGTATATTTGAATGAATACCACAAGTAGAAGTACAGTTCAAAGAAGTGCTAAGATATGGGTTTGGAGGATATTGATAAACTGGCCAGTGTTGGAATCTCAACCCTTGATGCACTTTGGGCTTGTCATGGCTTATGGTTAATGCAAAAAATCCATTAATAATCTGTGGATAAATGCCACTGAAAGTAAAACTTAATGGTTCAACAGGTGTGACATGGCAGTGACAAAGTGACACTGCAAATTAGGTTTAACTCATTATCTTGGACTATAAGTAGTACAGTACCATAATCTTTACATGGAAGTGTTAGAAATAACTATACTGTAGCCAGTCATGGGATATGGTACATAACTCAATGTGAGACGAACCAGATAACCCATGAACAATTTCAGAGATACTTATTATATTACATGATCTTGACAGATCCACCACACAATTTATTCTAAGGGATTCAGATAATGACAAACTATAAGAGTAAGGCTCACGTGGTTCACACATTTTACCTAAACAGAGATTAATTTACAATCTTATTCTAGTCTTTGTGAACCAATGTATATTGTAGTCTCAACAAAGGGAAAACATCACTAGTAACAGTTAAAAGAAAAGCTGAAATTATATTGAAGACTGAGGTTATTATATTATTACTGGTGAATAGCACTGTCACAGTTTACAGGAGAGAATAAGGGAATTAAACCTGAAAAAGCAAAGTAAATAGTTGTGTAATGTATATAATGTAGTATAAGAATTATTAGTCAGTGTTTAAATGGACAGTCATTTAAAGTAAAGAATTAAAACCATGCAAGAATAGAGTAATTACTCAATGGTGCCCAAATAGTTACCTTAAAACAGAAATAAACAACCTATGATTCATATGCAATTTAGTTTAAGTACCTTGCTACCAGCCACTTCCTCTCAACCATTAAATGGACATCTTCAATTCTTCTGTTGTTGGCATAATGCAAACGTTTTGGGAGGTTCATTTTCAAATAGGGCTTGAAATGCTGATCTGGCTTTTTACACTAAAAACAAATGAAGTTGAACAAATCATAAAGCACTGATAATAAAAAGAAACCTGTACAAGGATTTAGCAGTAAGTTACAGTTGCTTTTGGATAGGAAATAGTGATCATTTTTGAGCAGTGAAAAGTGGTCTGTTAAAAGCAAATTAAGTCACTCCACACAGCTCCTCCACTAACAAGAATAAAACTAAGTCACGCACAGTACAGGTGACACAGGAACACCATCATATCACTACACTTATATTTCTTTCCCTAGATATAAGCATTAGATCTCAAATTTAACAGAACACATTGTCCAACTAGATTTAATCCAAAGTAACAGGCGCAAATAAGGAGAATTCATATTCCAATTTTGACTTGCACAGTTAGTTTCAAAAACTCACTGCATTGGTGGTGCAGTGTTCTGCAGCACCAATAGACTGCACCAGAGAGTGTGGAATGTGGGTTTGTGCCCAAGATTCCCTACATTACAAATTCCCAATTTCCACCATGTCATGAGGAGGCTTTAAACAGGAAGATAAGAATCAAGAAGAATCATCCCTATCCAATCTCGCGCACATCCCAGTGACTCGTTTCAGAATAGCATTTATGGAGGTTTGGGAGGTGGCCTTTTGCAGGTCTTCCCTGTCATGGACAGTATGTGGTACAAGCAGATCCACACATTAGGGAAAAAATATCTTACACAAAAAAAATCACAATCTGCTTTTCTTTCCCCCATGAAGCTTAACCTCATCTTATTAAAAAGGTTTTCTAGATGATGGTCCTAAACCATTTCCCTAATGATCATCACATTCGGGGAAGGGAAAAATACAGCATATCTAGGATGAGTTAACATACCGTAGTATCATGCTATTGTAACATGCCAAATGTGGAATTTGTTTCCTGGGTTCATTTACAGTATTCCTTGTACTCAAAAGGCAGCATTTGCTCCAGGGTAGTAAACATGCAATGGATGGCTCTGTGGATGATATGAGCATGAATCCATGCTCATGATTCTCCCACAAGGAATTTCTAAACTTGGCTGAACCACCGGGAAAGGAGGAGGAATAAGCAGTGAACCCAGAAGAAGCAGTGACCAGAGGAACAAGAACAATCTGAACATGCAACAACCTGAGTGGTTCTTGAATATCACCTAGCAGTCTTACAATGACCGAAGTTTCCACCAGGTCTTCTGCCCTATACTCTTGGCTGGAGAACACCAGAGAGGAATAAAACAAATAAAGTTAAAAAGGAATATTTGGGCAGTGGGAAATATTTTTGTAATAAGTTATGGAGATCACTGGGAAGAATGTGGTAAGGATTGGAGCTGTTGCAATAGGGAATGAAAGGTGAGGTTTCCTGCAACTTGAGCGAACGTACGGTTAAGTAGCTGCAAAAAGTTCCAATTCTGATTCCAAAAGTCAGGATGGAAGACTCAATAGAAACAAGGGAATATGGTGGTACAGTAGGACACATTCACTTCTACGCCAACTGGGATGTGATGCAAATACTGCTAGATTGCCAAGGATTATAATACAAGTATATACTGTAGCAATACAGTACCATCTCTTCCTCCAGCCCAACTCAAATCATCAGGGAAAGCAGATGTTTACCTTGTTGTTCTTCACCCCACACTTTCCTGCCCTAGTTACATTTTAAAGTATCAGAAGCTTCCCTCTCCCATTTTGCTGCCAACATTTTTTTTATTGTTTGACAATTCAAAAAAATTCTGCCTCCTTATTCCTATTGCTTCAAATAAACAAGCAGCAGTTAATCAATCACTGACACCAACAGATGAATATGCAAAATGATTGAGCATCTCATTGTCATAATAGTAGCCACATGATCTGGTGACACAAACTTTTCTCACTCTATGCATGTGCATCTAAAGGGAAAAAATTTGGGTACTTTTGAATTAATCCAGTTCAATTACTTCCAGGTTCTAGGCAATGCCCTCACAAAATGGCTGCTGGTCTATTTAAACAGCAGAAACCTTTTGAGACCAAATCTGTTAAGGGTATTGTCTGAATGTAAACAGTGGATCTGTGTTACTGGAGTGCTACATAATCCAGTTGGTTAGATATCAAATCATGAGAAAAAAATGCATGTGGTTTATAAAAAGTGATTTGAATCCAAGAACTAGTTTATCAACTTTAACCCACACTTGGGTATCAGTTATAATTAAAGAGAAAATTAGTTTTAATAATTAGAAAATGAATTAGCAGCTTCTACTGTATTATGATTGACTGCCCAGTATTCTTTAGTACGCAGCAAAAGTAACTAGTATAATTTAAGAACAATATTACAATCCTCTAAATGTAATCCTTCAGTGATTAGATCAACATGTGAGATGGGGTTTTCTGCTTCTGCACTTGCCAGCCTTCGATTTTCTGCCCATTCACTTCAATGGACAGAAAATAGTGGTCTAGTGAGCGCAGAAGCAGAAAATCCTGACTATGATCTGTGCCTGCAATAGATTGCATGATTATTCAATACACAGTAGCTTTTAATTTACGTCCTTGCTTTTAAATGTTGACTTTCAACAATGTATTGTTATATACTCACAGTAAGGTTGGCTACCACTGCTTTGGGATCATCTGTGAAGAAAGGTAATTGCATTTTAAGAAAAGGACAACAAAATGAAAATATCCTATGGATTACTGAAGAAACAAGATTTAGACAACCTTAGTTATATTCACAACTGATCGCAAACCAAGAGATGGCAGTAATAAAAATATCATGCTCCAATTATACTGCACCAAGCAGCACAGTATTTCAACAATGATGCAGGCAAGTTACAAGCGTACATTTTACAAATTCTCATGCAAAGAGTGCATTTCGGGAAATCAGGCACATAGATCAGCAAGCTCCGACAGGATTTTCTGTCCATTACTTTTAATGTATGGAAAATTCTGCAGGACTCATTGACCTGTGTGACCAAATTCCTGATATGTGCTCCCACCATGCAAAGCTCCATGTTGCGAGCTGGAATTCATAAAAACTACCCTATAATGTCCACTCGCATTAACTGCTGAATGGAGTTTGCAGTCCACCCTTCGACAGTCAGCAACATTTCTATCAATAGAAAACAGCTGACAGTTGTTTTTTTCCCAGTCATTGGAACCTGAATAGTCATACCCTAAAGTTTAAAAAGCCACTTAAGCATCAGCAGTTATACTGCAGTCTTTGCGCAAGACAAACGGTGCAGGATGACATTGTTCAGGTTAGCTTGTTGTTTTGCCAAACTGACCGCTCTGCAGAAATTAGTAGCTTTGTACTGCATTTTTTGATTCTCTGCTCATAGGGAATGAGAATCTACGGACCTTCCAGCGCAATCCCACCATAACTCCCACAGTGGGAGTTCATGGAAGGGCCACAAATTTGGCTGGTACCCAGCCTTATGTTGGGGATTTTCGATGGTCTGTTGGCAGTAGACCCTATGCCCACTCCAAACATGGCCATCAGTGTAGGAGTAGGTGGGGCCAGGGCCACCCTACGTTGGGAGTTCCTGCGTCTTCAGCCCTCAGAGGAACCAAGCGTAGTGTCAGCAGTGACACATCCGGTAAGACCAGGCGTACCTACCTGCCAAATGGTGGAAGTGGGCCCACCTGGGGGCCCAAACCCTGAAGCGAAAAGTAATTTAAAAAAACAATTATTTCAATGTGGCCCTCTTGGAAAGGGGACTGCGGGGGCACACTGAAGTTCCTCTGTGGGGAAAGTAGGCATTTGACCCCCTCCAACTGGCAACGTCAGCCACAATTTGCAGCTTGCAGCATAGGTACGCACCCTAGATGCACCCTTATTGCCACAGTCACCTCGCATCGGCGTATAAAACAGTGCACCTCCCCTGACCCCACGCACTACGACAGGCCAGTGACAGAGGTCCTGGGCAGGCGTATCTCAAAGGTTATGCTGGAACTCACCCTCCTCCTCCTCTGCAGATTTTCAGGTAGGGTATTTACCATCCAAAAAGAGGTACACAAGCTCAAGAGGCTAGGATCAAGACAAAGGGCAGTACCAACAGATAGTGACTTCTCAAATATATTAGGAACCAACTTAATTTTCAAGAAGGTACGAGCCCATGGAATCCAGGGTGCCTTGGCACTTTGGATACAAAACTGGCTTAGTGGCAGAAGGCAGAGGGTGATGGTCGAAGGTTGTTTTTGTGACTGGAAGCCTGTGGCCAGTGGGGTACCACAGGGATCGGTGCTGGGTCCCTTGCTGTTTGTGGTCTACATTAACGACTTGGATATGAATGTAAAAGGTATGATCAGTAAGTTCGCTGATGATACAAAAATTGGTAGGGTGGTAAATAGCGAGGAGGATAGCCTCAGTCTGCAGGACGATATAGATGGGTTGGTCAGATGGGCGGAACAGTGGCAAATGGAATTTAACCCGGAAAAGTGCGAGGTGATGCACTTTGGAGGGACTAACAAGGCAAGGGAATACACAATGAATGGGAGGACTCTAGGCAAGTCAGAGGGTCAGAGGGATCTTGGTGTGCAAGTTCACAGATCCCTGAAGGCGGCGGAACAGGTAGATAAGGTGGTAAAGAAGGCATATGGGATACTTGCCTTTATTAGCCGAGGCATAGAATATAAGAGCAAGGAGGTTATGATGGAGCTGTATAAAACACTGGTTAGGCCACAGCTGGAGTACTGTGTGCAGTTCTGGTCGCCACACTACAGGAAGGATGTGATCGCTTTGGAGAGGGTGCAGAGGAGATTCACCAGGATGTTACCAGGGCTGGAGCGCTTCAGCTATGAAGAGAGACTGGGAAGATTGGGTTTGTTTTCCTTGGAGCAGAGGAGGCTGAGGGGGGACATGATTGAGGTGTACAAAATTATGAGGGGCACAGATAGGATGGATACTAAGGAGCTTTTTCCCTTCGTTGAGGGTTCTATAACAAGGGGACATAGATTCAAGGTAAAAGGCGGGAGGTTTAGAGGGGATTTGAGAAAGAACTTTTTCACCCAGAGGGTGGTTGGAGTCTGGAACTCACTGCCTGAAAGGGTTGTGGAGGCAGGAACCCTCACAACATTCAAGAAGCATTTGGATGAGCACTTGAAATGCCATAGCATACAAGGCTACGGACCAAATGCTGGAATATGGGATTAGAGTAGACAGGGCTTGATGGCCGGCGCGGACACGATGGGCCGAAGGGCCTCTATCCGTGCTGTATAACTCTATGACTCTATGAATACTCTCATACAGAACCCATGATGATTTTCACATGTCATTCAAAATTGGGCCTTAAAACTAGATGTGCATTATAGGGCAATTCTGCAAAGTGTGGCTCCTGGAATGGAACCTTGCTAGTGGCAAACATGGTAGAGGACATAAGACTTAACTTTGTGATGTGCACTAACCACTAGCAAGGCTCTGTTCCAGGAACACAGCCTTATAAAATTAGCCCTTATATATTAGTGCAAATGAAGTATGTGAAAATGTTTAAGTATGGTAAAGCATGTCAGAAATTGAAGCATACATTTCATATACATAGAACATTAAGAACAAAATAAAAAATATATAAAGTATCAGATATCATATGCACATAAGTACATAATTGGCCACAAAAATATTTGGATTGACATGAAACTTTATCCATTATAGTTCCATCCAAACAGACTTGTAATTTAGTATATTGCTAGTATAAGTATGATATTCTAAGCTCTGTAAACAGTGCACAGCATTCTTCTTTTAAACATGAAAATGTTCTACTTCCAAACAAACCCCTATTATACTACAGAACATTTCAGACCTATTCCTTTTCCCTTCAAGAGTATATTTATAAAAAAACAAGGCCCTGCAGTAACTAACTTCACACCTCATCATTTTTCAGATTTATTGAAAGGCATTTTGTATCAACTCAATCCACCAGGTAATATGACCATTTTTACCACAAATGGCCACACAACATAATTCCAATCGATGGATCATAGGTTTAGCTGAGTCAATTAAAAGCAGAATTGTAATAAAAGCAATTGACAAAACCAGTTTGAAGAATCAGAATTTCTATACCAATTGATATAGAATCAAAGGTAAATATTAACAAGAAAATCAGACCCATCTACAATTTACTTACATCTGGCATTGTTACTGTATCTGGAGCGAATACGTCCCAGAGATCCAGGGAACAAAATGATGTCATCAACAGTAGACAGGTAGTTACTCAAAAATTCAGTTTTCTCACAGCTTGCATCCTCCATTCCTTTAAGATAAATCAAAGGTACCACTGATTTTTCTTTTCTTTAAGTTTAACATGCAATTGCATATCAGGTTCAGTCAGTTTATGCTGTTTTCATATCGTACTTCATACATTGATGTGTGGTGAGTGTATTTCCATGGTTGTACATGTTTTACATTAGGGGACTGGAACAAATTGTTGGCTGTGGCATTGTGAAGAAGGCCATTGGATGTCCATTCTGGGTAGGATCGTGCACCACTGTAGGGTTTGGGAGCAGGATGCTGCTTCAGCTCTGTTACTCTGGTTGTTCGGATTACACTCCCTTTTTTGGTGGACAATAGGATGGGATGAAATTGTGCCAAGATGATCTCTAAAAGCAGGGCCAGGTTGCCTAGTATTTCTGCAACATGTGCAAATTTATTCTTGTAATAAAATTAGCGAAAAGCATTTGATACTGAAATTCAGGAACAGCAACACCCAACTAGAGATTCATTCTACATGTAAAATTCAATTTTTTTAAAAATTCATTCATGGGATGTGGGCGTCACTGGCAAGGCCAGCATTTATTGCCCATCCCTAATTGCCCTTGAGAAGGTGGTGGTGGGCCGCCTTCTTGAACTGCTGCAGTCCGTGTGGTGAAGGTTCTCCCAAAGTGCTGTTAGGTAGGGAGTTCCAGGATGTGACTTGGGGGGGGTGGGGAATGTGCAGGTGGTGTTGTTCCCATGTGCCTACTGCCCTTGTCCTTCTAGGTGGTAGAGGTCGCGGGTTTGGGAAGTGCTGTCGAAGAAGCCTTGGCGAGTTGCAAAGTGCATCCTGTGGATGGTACACACTGCAGCCACAGTGCCGGTGAAGGGCGTGAATGTTTAGGGTGGTGGATGGGGTGCCAATCAAGCGGGCTGCTTTGTCCTGGATGGTGTTGAGCTTCTTGAGTGTTGTTGGAGCTGCACTCATCCAGGCAAGTTGAGAGTATTCCATCATACTCCTGACTTGTGCCTTGTAAATGGTGGAAAGGCTTTGGAGAGTCAGGAGGTGAGTCACTCGCCGCAGAATACCCAGCCTCTGACCTGCTCTTTAGAGAATTAGAGAACACAAAGACTACTGAAAATAATTTTCCAACATTCTTTTCGTGCAAAGGCACCTGAACTGGCCTTACATTTAAATTTGCACTGTTTTTAAAAAAAAACATAATATCCATGTTAAGTCATATAATAGTTATTGTGCAACTATTCAGGGACAAGTATCCTAAGCTGTTTTTAACCAATATAGTCAAAAGTATAATCGAGCTCACTCTAGCCTTTATAACAGACTCCAATTTACATCAGTGATATTTATTCAATGGCTGTAAAATCTTGTAAAGTTAATCTCCTAGTTAACTTAGTCTTATAATTTAATTGAGTTTGTTCAGGGTCTCAGTTCTGGCATTCTCACCAAAATCCAATTAGCTGAATTACAACTGGCTACATAGTGATAGTGGCTTATCTTAATTTCTTTCCCTAATTTCTTTTGTTTTGTTTTTCCCTTGTTCCAGGGCTCTACTAGGAATCAAGCACCTTATAAATTTTGTTGGGTCTTCTACTGTTGCCTCAGAAGACCTGAATGGTATTGTGGTATTCACCCTGTTAAAATATGTTGAAAATGTGATTGATAGGTTACGGAATTATATAGGATCTATCTTCCGCTTTTGGAGAAGGTGTTATCTCCAAATGCTTTTGTAAAACTAAATGGTAACAAATTAAAATGGTGCCTCACCTCCATTTTTCATTGGATGTTTTCATGAAATATGTTTCATTAGAGTTAGCATCAGAAATCCAGACAATCTCATTTCTCACACCTTAAGGAGTTTAATAAGCATTTAATAGTATAAATAACAGCAAAGGATATTCATCCAGCTGTGGAGAATGTAAAACAGCAGCAATTTTGCCTCAGCAGTGAAAACCCATTTCATTGACACAGTCATTGAAGTGCGGGTCAGTTCTGTAGGAGCCAGAAGAAATTGAGCAAAACTTTTAACTTCGGCGGGGTGTGAAACAGGTGATAGCGGATCAGCCGCCTGATTTTTCCTTTCCATTGAAGTCAATAGAAAGGAAAAATCGGGGGGTGCATAACGGGCAGACGATCTACTGATCTGCCCATTATCTCTTTTGGAGCCGTAAGTCATAAATTTTCAAACTGACTGACACAGCAGTCTGCAGTGTCTTGACAAATCCGTATTCTATATTTTTGTTGCAGTTTTTCTGTATTTGTTGACTTACTTCAGTTACCAATAAAAAATGTTTTCTGCTAATTATGGTACAGTTTTATATTATTTTCCTTTGGGCAGTTGACATTGCTTTAGGATGTGGGGTTGGCTGGAATGAGTCAAGACTTGCAGAAGGTCCTTTGCTGCATTAAAAGGAAGTGCCCGCTGTCAATTGTGTAGGGATTGTGATGACACAGAACTGCCAGTCGCTCCTGTGCTGATCCACACATGCTACTGCTGTAGAGTACCATTTTTTTTAATTCATTCATGGGATGTGGGTGTCGCTGGCAAGGCCAGCATTTATTGCCCATCCCTAATTGCCCTTGAGAAGGTGGTATTGAGCTGCCTTCTTGAACTGCTGCAGTCCTAGTGGTGAAGTTTCTCCCACAACGCTGTTAGGTAGGGAGTTCCAGGATTTTGACCCAGCGACGATGAAGGAACGGCGATATATTTCCAAGTCAGCATGATGTGTTGGAGGGGAATGTGCAGGTGGTGTTGTTCCCACGTGCCTGCTTCTCTTGTCCTTCTAGGTGGTAGGGGTCGCGGGTTTGGGAGGTGCTGTCGAAGAAGCCTTGGCGAGTTGCTGCATGCCCCCTGTGGATGGTACACACTGCAGCCACAGTGCGCTGGTGGTGGAGGGAGTGAATGTTTAGGGTGGTAGATGGGGTGCCAATCAAGCGGGCTGCTTTATCCTGGATGGTGTCAAGCTTCTCGAGTGTTGTTGGAGCTGCACTCGTCCAAGCAAGTGGAGAGTATTTCATCACACTCCTGACTTCCTCACCATGCCCACTGATCTGAGCGCACCACAGGCTCTGCATTGTTCCCCAATTTATATACACACCCTACATTTTCCAAGCTCTCCTCAAACAGCTCAATAAAAGCTTACTCATAACTAGCCAGTGATTTATAGTGTTTGAATCCTGCACCATCATATACTCTGATTTCATGCCAGCTTTGTCTTTAAACGCAAGAGCTGTAGGGACTGAAACACCATTACTTAATCCATGGAAAATTGCTAAATGCAGCGAATTTTCTCCTCCACAACAGCATTTTATAGTGTTGTTTATATAACCATGTTATTTTCACTTCTACTATCTTACATTCTTGTTAACTTCTCTCTGCATCAATACAGCTTTTTTGCATATAAAAACTATCGTGCGCGTATATAATGGGCCAGAATTTGCTGCCAAAACGGTGAGTTTAATGCACACACCAGTACTAGTGTATAAATCGTCCAGCAACTTGTGGCGAGGAAGAGACACCCCGTGAATTGCGAATCGCCATAAGTTGCTGGACGATTTGTGCTGCTCCACTGTTAGCCTCACGAAAACGGCAGCTCGGCCTCAATCTCCCTGTAAGTTTTAAGAAATTGCTGCATTTGAACATAAGAACATAAGAAATAGGAGCAGGAGTAGGCCAATCAGCCCCTCGAGCCTGCTCCGCCATTCAATAAGATCATGGCTGATCTGATCCTAACCTCAAATCTAAATTCATGTCCAATTTCCTGCCCGCTCCCCGTAACCCCTAATTCCCTTTACTTCTAGGAAACTGTCTATTTCTGTTTTAAATTTATTTAATGATGTCACTTCCACAGATTCCTGGGGCAGCAAATTCCACAGACCTACTACCCTCTGAATGAAGAAGTTTCTCCTCATCTCAGTTTTGAAAGAGCAGCCCCTTATTCTAAGATTATGCCCCTAGTTCTAGTTTCACCCATCCTTGGGAACATCCTTACCGCATCCACCCGATCAAGCCCCTTCACAATCTTATATGTTTCAATAAGATCGCCTCTCATTCTTCTGAACTCCAATGAGTAGAGTCCCAATCTACTCAACCTCTCCTCATATGTCCGCCCCCTCATTCCCAGGATTAACCGAGTGAACCTTCTTTGTACTGCCTCGAGAGCAAGTATGTCTTTTCTTAAGTATGGACACCAAAACTGTATGCAGTATTCCAGGTGCAGTCTCACCAATATCTTATATAACTGCAGCAATACCTCCCTGTTTTTATATTCTATCCCCCCGAGCAATAAAAGCCAACACTCCGTTGGCCTTCTTGATCACCTGCTGCACCTGCATACTAACCTTTTGATTTTCTTGCACTAGGACCCCCAGATCCCTTTGTACTGCAGTACTTTCCAGTTTCTCGCCATTAAGATAATAACTTGCTCTCTGTTTTTTCCTGCCAAAGTGCATAACCTCACATTTTCCAATATTGTATTGCATCTGCCAAATCTCCGCCCACTCACCCAGCCTGTCTATATCCCCCTGTAGGTTTTTTATGTCCTCCTCACTCTCCACTTTCCCTCCCATCTTTGTATCATCTGCAAACTTTGATATGTTACACTCGGTCCCCTCCTCCAAATCGTTAATATAGATTGTAAAGAGTTGGGGACCCAGCACCGACCCCTGCGGAACACCACTGACTACTGGTTGCCAGTCCGAGAATGAACCATTTATCCCAACTCTCTGCTTCCTGTTAGATAACCAATCCTCCACCCATGCCAGAATATTACCCCCAATCCAGTGATTCTTTATCTTGAGCAATAATCTTTTATGTGGCACCTTGTCGAATGCCTTCTGGAAGTCTAAATACACTACGTCCACTGGTTCCCCTTTATCCACCCTGTACGTTATGTCCTCAAAGAACTCAAGCAAATTTGTCAGACATGACTTCCCCTTCGTAAAGCCATGCTGACTTTGTCCTATTAAATTATGTTTATCTAAATGTTCCGCCACTGTCTCCTTAATAATAGACTCCAAAATTTTACCCACCACAGATGTTAGGCTAACTGGTCTATAATTTCCAGCCTTCTGCCTACTACCCTTTTTAAATAAGGGTGTTACATTAGCAGTTTTCCAATCTGCCGGGACCTTTGACGAGTCCAGAGAATTTTGGAAAATTATTACCAAAACATCCACAATCCCTACTGCCACTTCCCTCAAGACCCTAGGATGTAAGCCATCAGGTCCAGGGGATTTATCCGCCTTGAGTCCCATTAATTTACTGAGTACCAATTCCTTAGTGATTTTAATCGTATTTAGCTCCTCCCCCCAGAGCCCCCTGTTTGTCCAGTGTTGGGATAGTCTTAGTGTCCTCTACCGTAAAGACTGAAACAAAATATTTGTTCAGCATTTTTGCCATCTCCATGTTTCCCAACATTAATTTCCCGGTCTCATCCTCTAAGGGACCTACGTTTGCCTTAGCCACCCTTTTTCTTTTTATATAACTATAGAAACTCTTGCTATCCGTTTTTATATTTTTTGCTAATTTATTTTCATAATCTATCTTCCCTTTCTTAATCAATCCTTTAGTTACTTTTTGCTGTCTTAAATTTGCACATTAATTGCCAATTAAACTCACCACAGAAAGTTAGGGCTACTGCTCAACTGTGTAAGTACCTTTTTAAATGATGAGATTTATGTTCCTGCAATGCCACTCGCTCTCCAGTCCAGAAAGGGAACAACTGAAACTGTGGAGTCTCATTCCTACAGGTAGCAAACTGTTATTAGAGATTTTTTAAATTTTAAATGTTTTAACTTTTTTTTCTTACTTTTCCTTTGTGTCTCTCTTTTCTCTCTCTCTCTTAATTCAATCTTTCTTTCCCTCCCTTTATTTCTCTTTCTGTACCTGATTTGACTCCAATTCACACTATTTCCTTCTCAGTTTCTTTCTCAATCCTTAAATCTCATTGGTTAAGGTGATTGGCTGTTGGTCCTGTTGTTCACCAGATGCCCTGTTGCCATCCCCACGCTGTTATCAGCTTGCACTTCCAGCAACTTGCTGTGCAAAAAATTTCGGAGCTGAAGGGTGAGGGAAAAAGTTTAACTGTGAGATGCCCCACTCCAACAAATTCTGGGCCATCGTATCCTGTTACTTTGCAGTGATATTCATGCCTTACCTTTGTGCTCTTGTAATCAAGTAATTTTTGTTTTCCCGACTTCAAAACCCTTTTGGATTTTGACACAACGTTCGCCATCTGACTACACACTCCCATGATGTCGCATTATTTGCAGACTTGGTGGGCCATCCTCCCCCACCATAAAAAATTGTTACAAAGATCTGTTACAGGGTTAACGAGAACTTGAAGTGCACCATCACTTAAATGTGATTAACTGTTGCTGTTGAGCTATTTCACTAGTACAATTGTGCACTCCACAACTGGATTAACGCATTTTACAAATTAAGTGACTCATTGGCTGCTTGAGAAGTGTTAACGGATCTTTATGGCAGGTGCCTCAAGATTGGCTGTTTCAATTTTTTTTAAACCGCTAATGAAATTGCAATCTCAGGAATCATACATTTCAAGAATGTTTATTGCTGCAATTCGAT
Source organism: Heptranchias perlo (assembly GCF_035084215.1). Classification (NCBI taxonomy): domain Eukaryota; kingdom Metazoa; phylum Chordata; class Chondrichthyes; order Hexanchiformes; family Hexanchidae; genus Heptranchias; species Heptranchias perlo. Next base: position 94,982,573 of record NC_090327.1, read on the forward strand.
TAGTCGTTCATTAACCTCGACAAAAAAAAGACATCTCTGCCATTTTTTGGGAAAATAAGAATTTCAGCACCCAGAAGTTCAGCTGATACAACATCTTACCATGATCTCCAAGGAAGATGATGTTGACACAACGGTGCAGATTCATTTGTTTGAGTCCATCCATCAACTGCCCTACAATTCTGTCAGTTGTTCGAAGAGCTTCAGTCACCTAAACATTTAAACAGAAACAAAGAAAAACTGCTAAAAGAAACCATTTGCTTCCTTTTAATTACTTTACAAGGCTACATCATAAGCCAATCCACTATTTAATATAACTTAATTTTACCTTTACATAACCAAAGAGGTTAAAGTTTACTTGATTCTTACCGTTTACCAAAATACACTCATCATCCATTTTAAACGATCAGACTTTTAAACATGCTAAATGTATCTAAACTATAAAGCAGCATTGCAGTACAAATTCATCACATTTCTTGCCTTTGGGTTTCTTATTAGTTTTACACAAAATACACTGTTTGATCTGGAACCAAAGCGGGGAAGTGGACAAAGAAACTGTCTGAAAAATAACTTCATTTATTGTATCCTGGAAATTTTAACGGAGTTGTAAGGTTTAATTTGGGAGTGTTGTTGGAAGAATCATTAATACGGTGGAAGAAGTAATATTTTAAGGTTGGAAAAAGTAATATTTTAAAATAAGATGTATTGTTCCTTTTAACGTGTGGATCTCCTTTCATATTTTTATGTAAAAAATACATCCGATCAGGGCTGACCAAATCTCCTCCATATTCACCCACAACTGAACAGAACTACTAGATAGGAAGAGTACCAATATTAATGAACAGAAAATCTTGCAAACCATGAATCAGGCTCACCCGAATTTCCAATATGCACTCCCACCACACGTGGCTCTACACCAGGAGCACTAGATCATACAATTTTATCATATATACTGCAGCTGCACTGAATTTAAAGATGAGACTTTAAACCAAGTCTGCTCCAATGGTTCAGGTGAATGTTAAAGATTTGATAACCTGTTCAAAGAAGAGCAGGTAATTGTCCCACTGTCCAGGACATCTCAAAGAGCTTCACAGCCAACAAATTACTTTTGAAATGTAATCACTGCTGTAGGGAAACACAGCAGCCAATTTGTGCACAGCAAGGTCCCACAAATGACAATGAGATAAATGACCAATTAAACTGTTTTAATGGTTTTGGTCGATGAATAAATGTTGGCCAGGACAGCGGGAGAATACCTATGCTCTTCTTCAAATAGTGTGACGTGATCTTTTATACCCACTTGAATAGGCAGACATACCTTGGTTGAACATCTCATCTGAAAGATGGCATCTCCGACAGTGCAGCACTCCCTCAGTACTGCACTGCCCCATCTGCCCTCTCAGGTGGATGGTAAAGAACCCACAGCATATTCAAAGAAGAGCAGAAAAGTTCTCCTGGTGTCCTTGCCAACATTTATCCCTCAATCAACACGGGATTTTCCAGTCATTTACCTCATTGTTGTTTATGGGACCTTGTTGTGTGTAAATTGGCTGCCATGTTTCCCTCAGTACAACAGTGTCTACAATTCAAAAATACTTCATTGCCTGTGAAGCCCCTTGGGATGTCCTGAGGTCATAAAAAGGTACTATATAAATGAAAGTTTTTTTCATTCTTTCTTATATAGTGTTCACATCCAGCCTTAGAAAATGTAGAAGTTGGGCTAATTTGATCAGGAGCTAGCCACTTAAATTTGTTATAACTTTTATTTTTTTTTAAAAAGGAAAAAAAAGGTCCACTTGAGAATTGCATCAGGCGGGCCTTGAGTGTCAATGGACTGGCCAAGGTGACTTCCCTCACCCCCGATTTTCAGTTGCTGGCTGCCGGTTTTTCAGGTGAGAAACGGGCAACCAGCGTTTGAAAATCCCCACCTATTCTAAAGTAGTATGAATCCCTACTATCCCCAGCTAAGAGGAGTGTGAAGTCCTTCTTGGCCTAATAATCCATAAGTAAAACAAGATGCATCAAACATGTTGCAAAAATACAGCACGATATTTAATCATCAAAGTGGAGCATTACATTGCATTAAATAAGAGATTACGTGTTTTTTTTAAAGTTATTTTAACACATTCAGAACCATGGCTGCATTAACGTTAGTTCATTCTCAAACTGACATACATGTTCAGCAATCTTAAGAACTTTCTGTATTTATTTCAGCTCATTATCTTTTTTTCCTGTCTGGACCTTTAGAATCTACCACAGAACAAGCAAGAACAAAAAGGCTTTTTTCAAAAAAGTAGCAACAACATCTGGTTGACATTAGCAGTTAACTTCTAACAGCAGCACCAGGTGTTGTACATATGGGAGGGTTAGGCTCTATCAGTGCCCCAGCTTAATACTAATGTGCTTTACGAACCTCTGAGCTGAATGGCCCATATCTGTGACCGTAACCATCTGGCTGTTCAGAGTAGAAGGCATAGATGTAGGGCCTGAAATTGAAGCAATTGTTAAGATTGAGTATTTCTGTTTGTTGAATTAGGCACACAGGGAAACCTGTGTCCTTTCTTTACTAGAGGAGTTTCTGCCAAATGTTTTGACAGGAAGTTGTTGGATATTTCAGTTTCTATTCACTTCAATTACCCAGTTATTGATCTCTTATACCACATTCTACCTTAGCTCTCTGTCCCCATCTCAGGTGGGGGAAAAAAAAGCATAAAGGCACATATATTTGAATTGTGCTAAATTTAATAAATTCTTCTGATTTTCATTCAAAAGAATTCATGCCACTTACCTTTGTTAAATGAACAACATTTACAATTATATATTCAAATCACATGTCCAGTGCATATATATACTTTTCATCTTTGTGCTGCTTCTCTTAAACAGAGGGCTTTCAAATATTTTCACAGTGGAAGCCCTGCAAAAACTGATACACTCCCTGCAAGTATTGACCACCCCCCACCCCCAACCCCTGAGAAGCCCTTGCCCAAACTCTGAAAGTCAATGTCAGCTACCAAAAGGAACACTGCTGCCACTGCAGAAAACATTTTTTTTTATTAGTGGACAGGGACAGAAATAAAGTGCTCGTAAGTCAACAAGTACAGAAAAACACAGCAATCCAGTGACAGATATCTGATGACCATAGGGATCCCTTGTGGACTATCTATGATCTGAGGACCCCAGTTTGAAACCCCATGCCTTAAACTAACCCAAGTATCACTAGTTCTTCAAGAAAAAGGGGGGAAAAAAACACAAGATGGGCGTTTTGGGTGTGGACCCTTCATCAGAACAGGGTAAACACCTGAAAGATCACGGTCTGCCTTTTCCCTTTACATATGCTGACAGATCTGCTGTGCATTTCCAGTATTTTCTGTTTTTTACCATTACGTTTGTTGGGTGGAGAGAAGAGAACTTAATGGTAAAACAATAATTTAATCAATGTAATCGGGACTTTTTTATTGGTATCTGTAACCAAACAAAAAAGTGCAACAAACACATGATACTGAAAAATAATGGTTTGCACAGCAAGGCAAAAAGTGCACATATCCTGAGGAAGAACATAAGCAGATGAAAAGCATCACATCATTATCATAATACACACTTCCCTTAAAAAGAGGATAAGAAATTGAAAATTCGAACAAATGTCGGGATAAAATTTCTTCTGGTCATTGTACATAACGAAATAGTCAACATGTTAGCGAAGATTTCCTTGTTCACTGTTTCTAATAAAATCATAAACATGATCTTTTGGAATGTGATGATGATTTCACTAAGTGCTGAACAGAGGAAATCTTCACAAACTCATTTACAATGTTGCTGCACAAAAGAATTCTTACACCAGGGTCTGAAAACATATTTTAGTGGGAAAGATTCTTCCCTATGTGGATGCAACTGAATTACTTTGTGCACACATGGACGCATTGCATTATATAAAGATAAACTCAGATAAACTGAAGTCACTTACTGCAACCCGCTGTTTGATCCCACTAACCAACACAACATTTTGAGGGGGGAAACAGCTATTTATTACTATAAATACAGTAATTAATAAATGAATAAAGGCACTGCATTGATCAATATTTGAGGTCTTCTAATTTATGGAGTATTTGTATCACAGAACCACTTTAAAAAGTGATTCCGCAATACCAACTTAAATTCAAGGTGCGAGAGAAATCACAGAATTTACATTGTGGGTCAGATTCTAACAGCAGCCAAAACAACAACAAAAAAACATGCCTGTACAAGTTTTGGCATGTGGAGTTATTTTTGAGTGGATTCCACATTGTACCGTCTTCTATGGCTGACGAAAGCCTGGACAGGCCAGGCAATGCAGAACTGCTTCACTTTTTTTTAAAAAACGGATTAGTTGTACCGCTCAGTCTGCTGCCGTCCAGAAGACATGGTCACCTCCAATGGCCAGTCTGATTCTGCTTATGTTGGCATTGTTTACTGCACCGCCACTCATGTTAGCAGCGTGAGTGATAGGTGAGTTATCAAAATTTCCACTTTATGAGAAAGAATTGACAACAGTTAAGTGTTCAAGAAGAGATGGTCACAAATAGTTGGTTGTACAAAGCGTGAGGTGGAACTGGAGAACCTAGAATTTTATAAGACAGAAAGAGGCCATTCAGTCCATCACATCTGTGCTGCTCTTTGCTAGAGCAATCCAAAACTAATCCCACTTGCCTACTCACTCCCTGTAGCCACGTGTCTCCCTCTGCTTCAAATATTTATCCAATTTTCCCTTAAAGGATACAATAAAAGCTGCCTCAACCCCTCCTTGTGACAAAAGCACTCCATATTTCAATAACCCTATATGTAAAGACATTTCTCCTAAATTTGCCCCTCACTCTCAGTAAGAATTTTAAATTGATGAGCCTTTGTCAATTGCTCCCCAACCAGAGGAAAAATCTTTCCCTATTCATGCTATGAAAATCCTTCATCATTTTAAGTTTAAAAAGCCCTCTATTAAATCTCATTTTAGCCTTCTTTGCTCTGGTAGAATTAGTCCCAGTATCTGAAGTCCTTCCTTATATCTATTTCCTTTTGTATTATCTGCTAGCCTTTTTTCATATACCCTTTTAACCCTTCAAAACTCCATTTTCAACTCCCCATTGCTCTGTCTACATTCCTCATGATTTTATTTAATGTTATTAGCCATAACTTTATTATATGCTTCCATTTTAAGTTTCAATTTAGTTTTAATCTCTCTATCCATGGAACTCTATTCTTTTATGCATTCCCTTTTCACCTTACAGGAACATATTTATTTTGTATTATATCCATCTCTTATTTGGATATTTCCCACTGGTGGTCCTTCAACCTATTGCTAACTTTTCTGCCCAGCTAATTTGGGCTAGGTGCCTTCTTATCTCACTGAATGTTGCCTTTTTCTAGTCCAGCACTTACCTTTGACTCTGCATTATCTTTTTCTACATTTACATTAAATCTAACTATGTTGTTGTCACTATTTCCCAATTATTCCCCTACCCTCAAAGCAGTTATTTACACCCTACTTCATTCCCCAGAACTAAATCAAGCAATGTTTCTTTCCTTGTTGGACTAGAAACATGCTGATCTAGGTAGCAATCCTGGATACATCTTAAAAGTGTTCCCCATTTAGGTCACATGCATTGCCTTTCTTCCAGTCCATTTTGGGATAGTTAAAACCACCCAGTATTATTTCCCCTTTTTTATTACACATCAGCATGAACTGTCTTTAGATCTCTACCCCAATCTCATCTCACTATTTGGTGGCCTGTAATGCACACCAAACACTGTACCATTCCCCTTCCTGTTTCTTAACTGTATTGTCTTAACACAACCCTCCAGGACATCCTTTCATTCTGGCTCTGTGCTAGAACCTTCACTAACAGTCACCTATTCCCCCTTTTTCCCCTCCTTGTCTTTACTGAAAATGTTATAATCAGGAATATTAAGTTCCAAGTCCTGTCCAAATCTAAGCCATGACTCCATAATACCTACTATATAATTTTCCTCCATAGTTATTAATGCCTTTAATTCGGCAATGTTGTTCTGGATGCTGTGTTCATTCACATTGATTCCATTCAATCCTGCCTCCAATTTTCTGGAACATTGACATTCTTTTTTCTGGATTTCTTGGGTGTTTTTTTTAATATCTCTTACCCATTTCTTAATGTCTCACTATATAACAGCTTCTTTCTTTATTTTTTTCCACTGATAATATTTTCTCACTATTTATTCAGCTAACCCTTCTGCTGCTATTCCAACAGCTTTATTAATGCCATTCTCCTTCTCTAGTTTCAAATCTAGCCCTTCTCCACACCTGCCGTGTAAGTTTAGATTCTTCCTTGAAGGTAACTGCAACACTTTGCTCTTAAAATGCAGTTTGTTGGAATCAATTACTTCCAAAAATAAAGTTTTGATTTTTTTGATCCATCGTTGGAGATTATTTTTAGAAACTGATTAACACCTCCCCCATGGCACTGTGCATGGTGAGTGAAAAAGTGAACAAGCAAATTTTAACATGAGAACGGATAATTGGTTGTGGACATAAACATGTTTGACTCATTGTACTCCCATTTTTTTTAATCATTCATTTTCATAATCAGACAGACAATCAGGTGTGGCACAAATTGAGCTCGCTGACTCCATGCCCGTTTGTCCAATCTGCGTTGCATCAAGCAAGGCTGCAAGCCAGAAGTGAAGTCTCATAAAATTTACCCAACAATGTTTTTATAAGTCCACAACAACTATCCCTCCTATTCCCAGCAGATAGAGATGCCACTTTCACAAGAGGTTTTCCCTCGCTCTCCCTCTTCCTGCACTACCCATAAGACAGGGTCGCCCCCTTCCGTAGGTTCACTTTCTCCACCTCCAACAATAATAGGGTGTGTGTCCCTCAGTCTTCTCGCTCCTACTCAAAAGGTCTTTCTCTTTCTCTCCCACTCCCATATTCCCCAATAGGATCTCACTCCAGCCTTCCAGTCTTGACTGGGTACTTAGAAACTCACACTCTGGGTGGAAGGGGACGAGCCAGGAGTCGTGGTCCATGTGAGAACCAATGACATAGGAAGGAAAAGGGATGAAGTCCTGCAGTCAGAGTTTCAGGAGCTAGGGAGGAAGTTAAAAAGCAGGACCTCAAAAGGGAGTAACCTCTGGATTACTCCCTGTGCCACGTGCAAATGAGTATAAGAATAGTAGGATAAGACATGTTAAGGTGTGGCTGGGGAAATGGTGCAGGAGGGAGGGCTTCAGATTCCTGGGGCATGGGGACCAGTTCTGGGGCAGGAGAGACTTGTACAAGCCAGGCAGGTTGCACCTCAACAGAGCTGGGACCAATGTCCTCGTGGGGAGGTTAACTAGTGCTGAGGGGGAGGGTTTAAACAAATTTGCCAGGCAGATGGGCATCAGAATAAAACATTAGAAAGGAGAAACAAGGTGCACAGAGGACTGGGAGAGACAAATAGCACAAGAATAAAGAATAGCTCAGAAATAGAAGGGATCAAACAGGGGGCAAATACGAGGCAGTCTAACATGAGTTTGGAGTGCATGTGCGTAAATGCAAGTAGAGTGCTAAATAAGGTTTGGGAGCTGCAGGCATAAGTCAGCACATGGGACTATGATATAGCCGCAATAACAGAGACCTGGCTCAAAGGGGGAAGATTGGGTCCTTATTATTCTTGGCTACATGGTAGTCAGAAAAGATAGGCAAGGAAAGAAATAAGGGGGGGTTGCAATATCGATCAAAGAAACTATTATAGCACTGGAAAGAGATGATGTAGTTGCGGGGTCAAAGACAGAATCTATTTGGTTAAAATTAAGAAACAATACAGGAGCTATTACGCTACTAGGTGTATATTGTAGGCCACCAAATAGTGGGAAGGAGATAGAGGAGCAAATTTGCAAACAAATTACAGAAAGAAGCAAGAACTATGGAGTAGTGATAATGGGGGACTTCAATTATCGAAATATAGACTGAGATAGTAACAGTGTAAAGGGCAAAGAGGGGGAGGAATTCCTGAAACGTATACAAAAGAACTTTTTTGATCAGTGTGTTTCCAGCTCAATGAGGAAGGAAGCAGCGCTGGATCTAGTTCTAGGGAATGAAGTGGGGCAAGTGGAGCATTGAGGGCACAGTGATCATAATATTATTAGGCTTAGAATAGTTATGGAAAAGGACAAGGAACAATTAAGTATGGGAGTATGTTCACTACCTGGACTGCAGCGGTTCAAAAAAGCGGCTCACTACCATCTTCCCAAGGGCAATTAGGGATAGACAATAAATGCTGGCCTTGCCAGCGATGCCCACACCCCATGAATGAATGAAAAAAAAGTGTAAAAATACTCAACTGGAGGAGGGCTAATTTCAGTGCGTTAAAAAAGGGATCTTGCCCTGGTGGGTTGGAATCAAAAATTGGTAGGCAAAACAATAATTGAACAATGCGAGGCCTTCAAGGTGGAGATGGTTCAGGTATAGAGTAGACACATTCCCATGAGGGGGAAAGGAAGGACATCCAAATCTAGAGTCCCCTGGGTGACTAAAGATGTAGAGATTAAATGAAACAGAAAAAGGAGGCTTATGACAAATGTACGGTTCATAATACAGTAGAGAACCAGGCTGAATACCGAAAGTACAGAGAAGATCTAAAAAAAGGAAATAAATGGGGCAAAGAGGGAGTATGAGAATAGATTAGCGGCTAACATAAAAGTGAACCCGTAAGTCTTTTACAAACTTATAAATAATAAAAAGGTAGTCAAAGGAAGGGTGGGGCCGACGAGGGACAAAAAAGATCTTCTTGTGGAGGCAGAGGGTATGGCTGAGGCACTAAATGAATACTTCGCATCTGTCTTCACTAAAAAGAATGCTGCCAATGTAGCAGTAAAGGAGGCGGTAGTAATGATATTGGATAGGATAAAAATAGATAAAGTGGAGTTCTTGAAAGGTTGGCAGTACTCAAAGTAGAAAAGTCACCCAGTCCAGGTAGGTTGCATCCTAGGTTAGCGAGGGAATTAAGGGTGGAAATTGCAGAGGCTCTGGCCACAATCTTCCAATCCTCCTTAGATATGAGGGCGGTGCCAGAAGACTGGAGGATTGAAAATGTCACACCCATTCAAAAAGGGGAGAGGGATAAACCCGGCAATTACAGGCCAGTCAGCCCAACGTCAGTGGTGGGGAAACTTTTAGAGACAATAATCTGGAGCAAAAGAATTCGCATGGAGAGATCAGGGGCATAATTTTAGCTCAGAGCTGGGATCCCAGCGCATACGTAGCTATTCATGTGGGGAACCTGGAAGTCAAGTGAGTGCATCACATTCTGCCATCGCAACTCAATTGAAGGTAAGTATTTGTGCTTCAGGGTTTCCCACATGCCGGGCAGTCAGACTGAGAGGCTGAGCGCATGTCTGGAGGGAAAGGAGCCACGAATCGGAGAGGAAGGAGAGAGATTGTGGGACATGGAGGAAATCCGGGGGGGGGGGGGGCGGGAGGAGTGGACGGCGTCGGGTGGGCCTTGGAAAAGATCGGTGGCGGGGGTGGGGCAGGGTCAGCCGATCACAGGAGTCTTGTCGCACCAGGTGAGCTTATTGGGTATGGATGAAGTTGTCCTGCTCATCCTGGCTCACGAGCAGAGCAATAAAGGCACTCACCCCATGGATCCGGCCCTTCTCACCTGCTTTCACCTGACGTGAATCAGAAGTGAAGGGAAACCCGGACAGGTAAGGTTCAATTCGTTTTACATTTCTAATACACAAAAAACTAAGTGCCTCAGGTATCTCGATGAGGTACAATGCCTCTAAGTATCGGCCCACCAGCTTTAATTGGGGAAGGGACTTCCAGATTTCTGTTGCTCGCGCACATCTTAACGCGCCTGGTTTAAACCCGGAAGTGAGCACATTGGAGCCGGGATGAGGTCCCGCTGAAGAATTCAACTATTTTTACTATCCACCTGTTCTTGGGGGTTAAAATTACCCCCAGGAGTCAGTGAGTCACGGTAACCTTGTTGGGGAATGCATCTGGGAAGTAGTTCTTGGGATCAGAAAGTAGATAAAGAAACATCAGAAGGTGAACTAATTTGAATTTATTTGGTAGAATTAGGTAGGAATATTTTTGGTTGGCTGTGCCGATGAGAGGCTTTTCATAATATGATTGATGAATAATATAAATAGAAAATACTCAATCAGAAAGGAATGAAACTTGAAGACCTAAAGACTTAAACCAATGAGGAAAAAGAAAACTGATTAATTGCTCCACAGTCATGATGTACAGACAGGCACAAGTTTATTATAAAAATTAAGCACATTTTTGAGATCAAAGGAAAGCTTCAAGGTAAGGCCATACGACAACCTTATTTTGACTGTTCACAGTGGTAATCTCCAAAAATATTTTTAAATCTTATCACATAGTGGCTGACCCAAAATATACGTCACAGAACACTGCAGAATTGACGAGTTAGCTCAGATATTCATGCCCCCAACTGCACCAGGTGTAGGTGAGATGGAACACATCATAAGTGCACTCTGACATGACCTGAAGCCGCCTGGATTCCCAAGTTCAGATCATTAGGCTGTGCCCAGGAATGGGGCAGAAATATAGGCCTGTGGCAGCAATAATAGCCACCAACTGCAGAGCTCTCTGGCTGCTGTGAAAAAAAACAGCAGCCAGAAGGCCTCCAGCCTTGAGAATCCACTGGGGATCTGTTTTAAAAAAAAGGCATTCCTTGCTTGTTGCTTACTCCTCTCAGATTCTCCAACCTGAGAACGGCAAGACACAAACGCTTCCATTAACGCCTTCTGGGTACCCCTGCATTTGGGCCCTTCCACCTTTCTTGTCGCTGGTCAAGCACTCTGAACTCTTTCCCCCGCCCGCAACCCCCTGCCCACCCCACAAGCCCACCCGTGCCGCCCCCACCCCCAACCGCCAGCCACCCCCCTCCACTGGGTCCCCAGGAAATCCTTGGGCAATGAAAAGGGGGGAGAGACCTGGCGTCTTGTCTCACCCCTGGGAACTGAATGTTCCCCAGACACTCAGGAGAGGATCTTGTTACTTTCAATCAATTAATTTGGACAAACTGATTAATGTTAAACCGAAACATAGCCTTTTGCTCACAAAAAGGTTCACAATGCCTTCATGATGAGGACACAAAACCTGCCATGCAGGAGATTTTATGTTCCTTAAGATGCAAGGTTATGAAGTACACATTTTATTATTTTTGGTTCCATTTAAAAGACATGAAGTTATTGTTAGGTAACAGACCTCACTAGTTAATTTTAGAGTGCTACTACTGAATAATATTTACCTTTCATTTTCTGGCAAGTTCAGCCATTGAAGTATTGTAAATACCCGTCGCTCATAGGGAATGACACTGCAACCAGAAATAAATACATAGCACATGATTTACAATGTTTGTAATCTGTAACTGGACATTAAATATGCAAGAGAAAGATGATTCACTGTCCTTTTTTGTGCAACAGAAAACAGTGGCATAGGAGCGAGTGAGTGCAAATATGTGAAAACATAGCAAGCAAAACAATACAGGCAGACCCGTAATGCAGACGAGTTAGGACAAAAGAGTCAGGGAAGAAGCAAAAATCAAACAGCAATCACATGAGAAAGTGAGACAGCATTTGAGCAAAATACGTATGTGCAATTAGAATTGAAAATATGCAAATAACTTTTCTTACCCTGTTAAATTAACAAAACAGAAAATAATACAGCAATAGAACAGTAACACTATAGCCAACAGATATCCAGACACTATACTGCGATTTTACTTAATTGGCTTATTCAATCAATAAGACATTTAAAGTCACCACTTGGCTCACTAAAACAGTGAGTGTTGAAAGAGATTGAATAAAACTACTGACTTACATAGGCCAGAAAAACGTGCCAGCCTTTACTGCTTGGTTGACAGTCGTTATCCAGATCTAGCATGATATGGGGAAACAAATCAGATTGAAATTGTACAGGAAAAATGTTTAAAAAGTTATTATAACATATACTATTAAGGAAAGTTAATGACAAAAGTAAGTTTTAATTATTTAAATTTATTCTAAAGTTTTTTTAATTCATTATTGGGATATGGGCGTTGCTTGCAAGGCCAGCATTTATTGCCCATTCTTAATTGCCCTTGAGAAGGTGGTGGTGAGCCACCTTCTTGAACTGCTGCAGTCCGTGTGGTGAAGGTTCTCCCAAAATGCCATTAGGTAGGGACTTCCAGGATTTTGACCCAGCAATGAAGAAGCAACGGCAATATATTTTCAAGTCAGGGTGGTGAGTGACTTGGAGGGGAACGCACAGGTGGTGGTGTCCCCATGCACCTTCTGCCCTTGTCCTCCGAGGTGGTAGAGGTCACAGGTTTGGGAGGTGTTGTTGAAGAAGCCTTGGCTGCCAGTGAATCCTGTAGATTGAACAAACAGCAGCCATGGTGCAGGGTGGTGGAGGGAATGTATGTTTAAGATGGTGGATGGGCTGCTGATCAAGCAGACTGCTTTGTCCTGTATGTTTAACAGGGCTTTAAGAAGCAAAAGATGGCTTTTCTCAAATATTTTCACTTGGGTTTGTTAATCCAGCTTGGAGGGATATGAATCAATATTACATCAACTTTTACTCACATCTACTTTTTCATTAAAATTATACAGGGGAAAATAAGGCTTTGTTTTCAATAATAAAGTTTATTTAGCAGCCACCCTGTTGATGTTGTCTTTAATCAATGTTTAATGCCCAGTAGCTCACTGGATAGGCAACATAAGAACATAAGAAATAGGAGCAGGAGTAGGCCACATGGCCCCTCGAGCCTGCTCCACCATGGCTGATCTTCAACCTCAATTCCACTTTCCTGCCTGATCCCCATATCCCTTCATTCCCCTAGAGTCCAAAAATCTATCTCCGTTTTGAATATATCCACGGCCCTCTGGGGTAGAGAATTCCAAAGATTCACAACCCTCTGTGAAGAAATTCCTCCTCACTTCAGTCCCCTTATTCTAGCCGTCCCCTTATTCTGAGACTATTCCCCCTAGTTCTAGACGTTCCAGCCAGGGGAAACAATCTCTCAGCATCCACCCTGTCAAGCCCCCTCAGAGTCTTGTATCTTTCAATGAGATCACCTCTCATTCTTCTAAACTCCATCTCTCCTCATAGGAGAACCTTCTCATCCCAGAAATTAATCTAGTGAACATCGGTTACACCGCCTCTAAGGCGAGTATATCCTTCCTTGAATAAGGAGACCAAAACTGCACACAGTACTCCAGGTGAGATCTCACCAAAGCCCTGTACAATTGTAGTAAGATTTGCTTACTGTTGTACTCCAACCCCCTTACAATAAAGGCCAACATGCTATTTGCCTTCTTAATTGCTTGCTGTACCTGTATGCTACCTTTTTGTGTTTCTTGTATGAGGACACACAGATCCTCCTGAACATTTAATAGTTTCTCACCATTTAAAAAATATTCTCTTTTTCTATTCTTCCTACCAAAGTGAATAACCTCACATTTCCCCACATTATACTCCATCTGCCACCTTCTTGCCCACTCACTTAACCTGTCTATATCCCTTTGCACACTCTTTGTGTCCTCCTCACAACTTACTTTCCCACTTAGCTTTCTTTGTCAGAAAACTTGGATACATTACACTCAGTCCCTTCATCTGAGTCATTAATATAGATTGTAAATAGCTGAGGCCCAAGCACTGATCCTGCGGCACTCCACTAGTTACAGCCTACCAACCTGAAAATGACCCGTTTATCCCTACTCTCTCTTTTCTGTCCGTTAACCAATCCTCTATCCATGCTAATATATTACCCCCAGCCCCAGGAGCCCTTATCTTGCAAAACAACCTTTTATGTGGCACCTTATCAAATGCTTTTTGAAAATCCAAATATACTACATCCATTGGTTCCCCTTTATCTACCCTACTAGTTACATCCTCAAAAAATTCCAGTAGATTTGTCAAACACAATTTCCCTTTCATAAAACCATGCTGACTCTGCCTAATCATATCATGATTTTCTAAGTGCCCTGTTACCACTTTCTTAATAATGGATTCCAGCATTTTCCCAACGACTGATGTCAGGCTAACTGGCCTGTAGTTCCCTGTTTTCCCACTCCCTCCTTTCTTGAATAGCGGGGTTACATTTGCTACCTTCCAATCCGCTGGGACCGTTATCAGGGATTTTGGAAGATCATAACCTATGCATCCACTACCTCTGCAGCCACTTCTTTTAGAACCTAGGATGTAGGCCATCAGGTGGAGGGGATTTATCGGCTTTTAGTCCCATTAGTTTCTCAAGTACCTTTTCTCTACTGATAATACTTTAAGTTCCTCACTCTCCTTAGCCCCTTGGTTCCCCACTATTTCTGGAATGCTTTTTGTGCCTTCTACTGTGAAGACAGATACAAAATATTTGTTTAAGGTCTCTGCCATTTCCTTATTCTCCTTTATAATTTCTCCGGTCTCAGCCTCTAAGGGACCAACGTTTACTTTTACTACTCTCTTCCTTTTTACATATTTGTAGAAGCTCTTACAATCCGTTTTTATATTTCTTGCTAGTTTACTCTCATATTCTATTTTCTCCCTTTTTATCAATTTTTTGATCATCCTTTGCTGGTTTCTAAAACTCTCCCAATCCTCAGGCTTACTACTCTTCTTGGCAACATTATAGGCCTCTTCTTTTAATCTAATATTATCCTTAACTTCTTTAGTTAGCCACTGATGAATCACTTTTCCTGTGGAGTTTTTAGTTCTCAATAGAATGTATATTCATTGAGGATATTGAAATATTTCTTTAAATGTTTGACATAGCTTATCTACCTTTTAATCTAATTTTCCAATCTACCTTAGCCAACTTGCCCCTCATACCTATGCGATTGGCTTTAAGTTTAAGGCTCCAGTTTCGGCCTTAAGTACTTCACTCTCAAATTCAATGTGAAATTCTATCATATTATGATCACTCTTCCCCAGAGGATCCTTTACTGTGAGATTACTAATTAACCCTGTCTCATTACACAATACAAGATCTAAAGTAGCCTGTTCCCTGGTTGGTTCCATGACATATTGTTCTGGGAAACTGTCTTGAATACATTCCACAAACTCGTCCTCCAGTCTGCCTGTGCCAATTTGATTTGTCCAGTCTATATGAAGATTAAAGTCCCCCACGATTATTGCATTACTTTTGTTACAAGCTCCTATTATTTCTTGATTCATACAATGTCCAACAGTATAGCTACTGTTCAGGAGCCTAGAAACTACTCCCACCAGTGTTTTCTGACCCTTATTATTTCTTATTTCCATCCATACTGATTCTACTTCCTGATCCTCTGAGTTAAGATCCTTTCTCACCACTGTCCTTATGTCATCTTTTATTATCAGGGCTATGCCCCCTCAATTTTCTATTCTGCCTGTCTTTTCAGAACATCAAGTACCCTAGAATATTCAGTTCCCAACCTTTGACACTTTGCACCCATGTCTCTGTAATGGCTATTAGATCAAACCCATTTATCTCTATTTGTGCCATTAATTCACCTATCTTGTTACAAATGTTTCTTGCATTCAGATAAAGAGGCTTTAATTTTAACTTTTTACCATTTTTCCCTCCTTTGATCAAATTCGCTGATGAACTATTACCGTTAAACTCTCTGTCCCTTCCTACACAGTCTGCTTATCTTTACCCAAATGACTACACTGCTCTGTTGCCTTGACTTTTCTCTTTTGATTTCTAAAATTCCCCTCACCTGACCCTTCCCCCCCTTCCCCCTCCCCCCTCCCCCCCCCCCCCACCTTTTTAGTTTAAAGCCCTATCTACAGCCCTAGTTATTCGATTCACCAGGACACTGATCCCAGCCCGGTTTAAGTGGAGCCCGTCCCAACAGAACAGCTCCCTCTTTCCTCAGTACTGGTGCCAGTGCCCCATGAATCGAAACCCCTGTCTCCCACACCTCTCTTTGAGCCATGCATTTAGCTCTCTGATCTGTTTAACCCTATACCAATTTGTGCGTGGCTTAGGTAGTAATCCAGAGATTATTACCTTTGCAGTTCTGCTTATTAATTTAGACCCTAGAACCTCAAACTCCCTCAGCAGAACCTCATTCTTAGTTCTACCTATGTCGTTGGTTCTACCTATGCAGCTGCATCCATCCAGGCACGTGAAGAGTATTCCATCACACTCCTAACTTATGCCTTTTAGGTGGTGGAGAGGCCTTGGGGTGTCAGGAGGTGAGCCACTCGCTGCAGAATACCCAACATCTGACCTGCTCTAGCAGCCACGGCATTTATGTGGCTGGTCCAGTCATTATAGATGTCAGAATATAGATAATCTGATAATAGATATAGAAAGTCATTCTAGATAAAATCCAAAATGAACCTTAGTGATTATTGCCCCTCCCCACCACACAGACACTTTTATTTTCTCCCAACTTTAGACCCCTGTTTCCTCCTGATCTTCCCAGTCAGGGTAGAAGTCTGCAGAAACCACTCTCTGCTCAGGAGCACGTTTTAAATGCAGGAAGAAAGCCTCTATAGGCAGCATTCACTGTCTGCTTTCCATAGCAGATCAAAATGGGACACAAACTCAGGGCTGGGTTGCCAACATAAATCTTTATTAGAAGCTGTGATATTCAATTGTAGCCAGTAAAATTATTTTCTTCAAACACTTCTGACCTAATCATACCATACACAAACAGAAGTGAACTGGCTATTGCTGTCTGACATGACACACCCACCAGCAAAAATTGGAAAACAGTAAAACAAGCACAGAAACATTTCAAAAATTGCAATATATTATAAAGAATAACCCTAATCTACAATGGGTTCCAAAGCATGAGGGGCTGAGAAGATATTAATAAACCTCTCAAGGTAAAAAGAACAAACTGCAAATGTTAGAAATCCAAAACAAAAATAAAAAATACAGGAAGACCAGTGCAGGTCTATCAACATTTGAAAAGAGAAGGTTCACGTTTCATTGAAGACAGAAACTGGAAGATAAGTGAGCTCCTTTATAAGACTAAACAAAACAAAAAAGGGAGAAGAGAACAATTTGAGTCAGATATGCTTAATATTACAAAGAACCAGTTGAAGGCTTTAATAGCCTGTGAACAGGTTTTTAAAAAACTGGGAAGAGGTTAAAGTGCTGGATGATATACAAAGATCATATCAGTAAGGCAGCAAAAAGATATTAGAAAGGCAAAAAAGGTAAAGGTAGATGTGTAACAGTCAGGGCCTGAAGATGCTAAAGTCGATTTTCAGACCCAAGAGCTGCAGAATGCTAAGGAGAAAAATGTTCTTGATGTTTGAATTCAGATTGGTTTAAATAGTCTATGTAGGTCAAAGAAGTAAGGATTGGAGTGGGAATGAAGGGGAAGTTGAAGCAGGAAGCCCAGGTCAGGAGCACAGTATAGTAATGCTTAACAAAAAGATTGTCAAATCTGTGTTTAGTCTCCCAATGTAGAGCAGACTGTGAATACAGTATACCAGATTGGAGGAAGTGCATGAAAATTGCTGTCTCACGTGGAAGGAGTGTTTAGGGCTATAGGCAGAAGCAAATGGAAAGGTGTTGCATTGGTAAGTGCCAGGTGAACCGCAGCCAGAAATGGGGACCATTCAAGAGCACCTCATAACTCTTTGATTTGTTACTACCTTATAGTACACTGTAGGCTAAGGTTTAATTTGATAAAATATGTAAAATTGTGTACCATGTATAGTGGTATGTTCCTATAATTGCCTGGTGGAAACAATAATGGTGATACTACTATGGAACTTAACAATATATGGTAATACAGGATGACTTATGCTTTTGAGTTATAAACCACAATCATTTTTATTACCCTATCACGCATCTTCATGCTAGTAAGCATACCTGATCGCCATTTAATAATTTTTTTTAAACTATATGACAAATTCCTTGCTAACTTTAAGGCTGTAACTTATCTCAAGGCTTTGTAAATATTCAGAAACCAATACAGCAATGCCATCAAAACCACCAAGTTGAATTATTTCATTTTAAGTAAGCCATGCGTCCACTACCCTATTTTTATAATTAAATTTCTTGTGTCTATTGTATATGTCAAATCAGTTGTCTATGTCATGACCATCAAGCCATGGGTCAATTTGCTTCCTCATTGGTTAGGTGCTTAAGTATCTGTTTTTCTCCCATCTAATTAGTTATTTCCTACTTTTATTACAGCCTCATTATTCACCAATCAAGTTATATAAAACTTCTCACAAATTTCAATGTTCTCCCCAATTGCATTTTAATTTTTAAAAATCCAATCACATTCTAGCTAAATAAATTATCTGAAATACAGCAGTAATGACAACTTATCCACCACCCCACTATGAACATTTAAAATTCACAAGACAATCACAAACTTTCCTATAAACTTTGTTCTAAGAACTATCTTCCCATCTTCCACAAATCGAACAACACAGCCTGTTGGGCCTCTGATCATCCTAGTCTCAAGTCACACCTTGGCACCTCCATACTTCATGAACCCTACCTGTCCAACTGATTCCCCATAATCGTTAGGGACCTGACCCTATGGTTGAACCCCGCCATCCTTTAATGTGCAGCTCCCAATTCCCAGGAGCCACTGCTGCTATCATTGGGCTTATGCTAAGAGAGATGGGTTGTTGTTATATTCCTGTCAGGGCCGCCCAGGCAGCAGCTACTTCAAACCCTGAGCCGCTTTGCTCTGCTCCAGGTAATGATCGATCCAAATTGGACTCGCTGCCAGCCTAAGCCCAACCTCCATTTCCTTTTGCCCCTTACCGAGGCAGTGCCAGAATGCATGCCAGCTGGTGCAGAGGGACTGTCAGCCCCACACCAGGGACCTACAACAACCCAACCCAACCCCCAGGAACAGCTAAAAACCGTGCTTTTGGTTTTCCATTCTCAAATCAAAAGTTAAATGCCTTTAACAATTCAATGTACACTGTGTTAAACAATTATTTACAATGTATTCCACCTGCATTAATTTACTTCTGGTTCTCCCTGGATGCTGAACACATAAAACTGCACCTGGACTGTACAGCTAGGGATTCTTTCCACGGCAGTGTTTCGGGGGGGGAGGCGCAGGCATGCACAGGGAACTCGAGGACTTCGGCACTGCATATTGTGCAGCATGCAAATAGGCCCAATAAGCTCCAACTTCAACTAAAAATCTTCAAGGAATACCCAGGCACTAGTCAATTTTTTTTTAAATCACAGTAATACTTTATTCCATTGAGTTTGATTAGTCTCTTGAGAAAAGGAACTATTAGATAGAAAGTGCCAAAAGTGTATGAGATGCATATATTTATTTACGTAAGTACGATGTGTGAGCAACACACCTTTATTAATGTCACTATGACATGTTATCCGTAGATTGAATGGTGCATGAGGTGCACAAATTTAGTCCTTTACTTATCTACCCTGCAGGTGGCAAGATTATTTATTTATATACTAAATTTATTTTTAAAATTTCATGAGTAACCCCACAAAAGATCCACTTGTATATTTATAAATTAAATTACACATTTTAAGTATACATACATAAATATTGCTTCATAGGCTAACATTTCATAGTATATTCTCTTTCAAAAAGGAACATTTGTATTCTGTACCACTGGTTAGCAATTGGCACTAATTGACCAAGATTTGCTGGCAATTAACAGTCAAATTTACCATCCAGACCCCACACTGGTTTAGCAGCCTAAAGGAATATAGTTCTCACCAATGTCAATGTAATGTGATTATATCTCTCAAGTTTCCACTTCTGCACAATTGGGAAATTGTACCCAAAATGCACTTGAAATTGCACTGGTTAGGTTACAGTTCAATTTTCCGGTAAAAGGCAGTTCCATAATTTCAAACCTAAAATCTTCCGTGAACCAGTGCAATCGGGCAGCGTAATAGAACGTAATCTTTTTTTTCCATTAAAGAAGTATTCCTTCATGTATTGAAGAATGGTAACCTAGTGTAGTTTTATTAATTCAGCTGAAAATGGGTTTATCACCAAAAATAAGCATTTTTAATAAGGGTGTCCAGTCCTCCACCTGATTTAAAATCACTGAAATGACTTAAACAAAACTATATTGAACTATTTAATAGTTTCATTGGTGTACACTAGTCAGTTTCTGAGTAAATTTTTTAAAATTTTCATGAAAAAACTTTTATAACATACCTACTAGTGCCTGTGCGCCTAAGAAAATGAGCTCAAAGAGCCTTCCCGAACCAGTGCAATTGACGGAATCTCACAATTTCGAGCTGGGGCCGAGGCCAGTTTGTGGGCATGGCCTGTCAGATTATATGGTCATTATCTCATTGCCGTTTGTGGGACCCTTGCTATGCGCAAATTGGCGTTTTAGCTACTTCATTTGCTGCAAAGCTCTTTGGAATATCCTGAGATCATAAAAGGCGCTATACAAATGATTGTTGTTTCTTTACTTGCTGGGGGATTACAATTTTAGATGGATTTAAAATCGGGAGAATATGCGTAAACCATCTTCTTTTCCCTAACTACTTGATTTCAAACATGAGCTCATTTTTGTAAATCAAAATAGTAAGTTTTCATGTCTCAAAACAATGATAACATACTATTTTGAACAAATAAAAAGTAAATCAATAACTGGCACCTGTCTCATCTGATAATATAGTAAGTTTGTGCCTAATTATTTCCCACTCCAGAGATTTGAGCACAATATCTAGGCTGACACTCCAGTGCAGTAGAGGGAGTGCTGCACTGTCGGAGGTACTGGCTTTCGGATGAGGCATTAAACTGAGGCCCTTTCTGCTCTCAGGCGGACATAAATGATCCCATGGCACTATTTCGAAGAAGAGCAAGGGAGTTCTCCCCGGTGACCTGGCCAATACTTATAACTCAACCAACATCACTAAAAAAAAACACAATCTGGTCATTATCATATTGGTGTTTGTGGAACACCTTGTTGTGCACAAATTGGCTACTGTGTTTCCTACATTACAACAGTAACTACACTTCAAAAAGTACCTCATTGGCTGTAAAGTGCTTTGGGACGATCTGAGGTCATGAAAGGTACTATAAAAATGAAAAGTCTTTCTTTAACTCGGTACATTTTCTGAATGAACCAATGCCCTTGAATGTATGTCAGAGTGAAGGAATCACTGACTGATCCTGACAATAGCCATCTTCTCAATTGTATTTAAAGTTCTACTGGTGTTTCAACACTTCTGTGTCCATCTCCCTCCCATACTGTCTACATTGCAGCCCGACTTTCAATCAAGAACGATGCATGTTCTGACCACACATTTCTGATCTTAGTATTCTTACAATTAATTCTGTTTTCCACCTTGCCTTTTGAAGGTCCTTTCTCAGATGCCACTCCTCTCCCAAAGGCGAGTTTCAAGAGCAAATACTTCGCCCAGTTACAAATCAATCATTTTTTTAAAATCTTATTTCTTGCCATACATGTAATCAGTTGTGCTGATGTACATTCCATCTCCTCTGACCAGTTAACTAATAATTCCACCGAAAATATCCTAGTGATTCTACATACTGGGAAATGACAACTGCAATTCCCAGGTGCTGAACAAAAACGGAGAATAGAAATCCCTAAAGTTTAACAGTGGAATATAAATCCCAAAGATAATATTATGTGTAACGCATTAATCCAATCCATTGCAAAGGCAGATCCTGACCAAGCTGTCATTCGTTTCCATTTTACCTCCTATCATTCTTATATTTTCAGCTCATCCAAATGTCTTTATTTTTTATTTTAAAAATTGGCAAATAAACAGGTAACAAAGCTCAGACAACTGATTTGACACCAGATTAAGTAAATAGTATTTAGTGTCATTGTCTAGTAAAACGTAGGGGGCGCCAAACCGAACCTTTGCACAAGACCCCGGAAGGCAAATACCACCCCTGGCGAGTAGTATGCTTTTCCAGCCTGATAAGTCTTGTGTCTGTAGCTGAACATGGGGAATGCTTTAAAAAAAAATTTTAATCAAACATCGATCTGACTTTCTTCAGCCTCTAGCAGTCTGGTCCTGATTGACTTGCTGTCACAACCTTTCCAGCCCCAATCTCCTGCTACTCTCAAGAGCTGTCGTGTCCCCAGAGCTTTTCAGTATATATTTAAAAAATGGAAGCTCCAACTCCTCCAGAAACCCTGATTTCCCAAGTCTGGCTCATCCCAGTCTGCAATCACTGAAAGAGGAAGAGGTGGTAAAAGGATAAAGGGAAAGAAGTAAGGTAAAAGAACTAAATCAAACAGAAACAGTGAGGAAAAAGCTGCAGCAGGCTAGAGACAGAAAAGATAGAAAAATTAAGCTGAATTTGCATTTCTTTTTAAGAATGCCTGAGCAGGGGGAAACAAAGAAAAGATTACAGCAGCAAAAGAAAGAACAGCCAGCTCAGAACGAGATAGGACTAATACTACTGCAAAAGGGGGGAGAAAAAGGAAGAAAACCAAGAAACTCGAAGAACTAGTAAAAGAAGGAGAATACGATTAAGGAAGAGGTTTTTACCCACACCACGACCTGGCCAATAGTCTAATCAGGTGTCATCCAGCGTTATCTCCTAGATCATTCAGCACAGAACTCAATAACTGGAAGAAAGCAAGCCAGTGCTGCACTACACAAAATGCCACAAAAAAAACACAAAGTTCTCCAAAAGAAGAAAGCCCCAGCTCAAAAGGCAACGCCCCCTTCCACTGTGCATTGTCAACCATGAGCAGCCCTGACTCAGAAAGCATGAGCAAACCAGCCCGATATTTAAGAGGATAATTCCAGCCTCCCCAGCCAATTACAACAGGATCAGGAAGCCAGATGAATGCTAAACTGGTGCAATATTCACATTCACCCTTAGCACAGCAGCCAATGGGATCAAAGATCCCTAAAATGACTGACTTCCTATCACTGGACCCTCAGTGCAGGAGAAGCCCCTCCCACCAGTACTTAAAAAGAGCCATTTTTCTCCCAAAACGGAGTAACATAGAAGGGGCCAAGTGTTCACACCAGTAACCCTAATAACAACAACTTGCATTTATATAGCGCCTTTAACGTAGTAAAACAGCCCACGGTGCTTCACAGGAGCGAATATCAAACAAATTTTGACTTCGAGTCACATAAAGAGATATTAGAACAGGTGACCAAAAGGGTTGGTCAAAGAGGTAGGTTTTAAGGAGCATCTTAAAAGGAGAAAAGAAAGGTAGAGAGGCGGAGAGGTACAGGGAGGGAATTCCAGAGCTTAGGGCTTAGGCAGCTGAAGGCATGGCCGCCAATGGTGCAGCGATTAAAATTGGGGGTGCGCAAGAGGCAAGAATTGGAGGAGCGCAGAAATTGCGGAGGCTAGTAGGGCTGGAGGAGGTTACAGAGATATGGAATGGAGAGGCCATGGAGGGATTTGAAAACAAGGATAAGAATTTTAAAATCAAGGTGTTCCCAGACCGGGAGCCAATGTCGGTCAGCGAGCACAGTGGTGATGGGTGAACGGGACTTGATGCGAGTTAGGATACGGGCAGCAGAGTTTTGGATGAGCTCAAGTTTATGGAGGGTGGAAGATGGGATGTCGGCCAATCCCTTATTTTTGTATTAAAATGTTTCTAGAAAATTATGCATTGTGTCAAGTGTTGGTCTTTACACTATTAAGTGCTAATGATGTACTTTTCTCCATCCAAATTTTACAATCCTGTTTGATCATATGTATGCTCAATACTTTGATATGGATGCGAACTGTGACTAATGACATTGATGAGAACTGTGATGTACATTCATACACGTGTTCTGTCAGAGAAATTATAAAAATTATGGAAAACCGTTCATGAAAGAACTTGCATTTATATAGTGCTTTTCATAGCCAATCGAGTACTTCTGAAATACAGTCACTGTTGTAATGTAGGAAATGTGGCAGCCAATTTGCACACAAGGTCCCACAGCAATGAAATAAATGAATAAATAATCTGCTTTTTAAGTGATGTTGGTGGAGGGATAAATATTGGCCAGGACACCAGGAGAACTCTTGTGCTCTTCTTCGAATTGTACCATGGGATCTTTTATATCCACCTGAGAGGGCAGATGAGGCCTCAGTTCAACATCTCATTCAAATGACAGCACCTCTGACAGTGCAGCAATCCATCAGTGCTGCACTGACGTGTCAGGCGAGATTACAAGCTGAAACCACTGGATGGGGCTGGATAGCCCATGACCTTCTGGCTCAGAGACGAGAGTGCTGCCTTTTAAGTATTTAAAAAGAGTACATTATATTGGTTCACAAACTTGTGAATTCAATATTTCAGTGTTAATGAGTGCAGATAAAACAAAATCTTGCTGCCTTTTATTTCCTTCCCTTAATTTGGTTTTGAAATGTTGACAAAAACATTGGAAGATACTCCAATTAGGAGACAAACTGTGCTACTTTCTCCAGCCAAGGATTCAGAATAAGAGACACTCAGAACTTACTGGTTGTCCTCCCCACCATCGAGGATTGAATTTTTCTCTACCTCGAAGGCTGAAGTTGGCATCAAACACAGGGTCATGCATCAAGTTGCCAACAATTCCATGCGATTCAGGATAAAGTCCCTTTGTATGAAAAACCAAAGCAAATTGATTAGTTGTGGGCTTTACTTGTCAGAGTCTGCACAACCTTTTCAGACTAAATCATTTCACAAGGGAAAATATACATTTAAAAACTGCACACAGCAAATTAGAACTGGAAAGCAAAGCTGAGTTTCTAAATTATTTATGTAATAGAAAAAAGCAGGAAAACTAACATTTGTGGTTGCTTAGGGAAAAGAAAACAAGTTTTAGATGAGTTTAATACCCTAACATCATTTTTCCTCTTATTTCTGCTTCCAATGTATTGCTCATTCACTAATTTCAAAATCTGGGCTACATACTGCACATAAAATGTGCTGAAATAGTGAAAGCGGGGGAAAAAAGCTATTGACATAACATTAACGAAAACACTATTGCCATTAATGAATCCCATATATTTCCTTTTCCTATGCAGACAGGGTCTCTACTATTTCGGCACATTAAGGCTTGTTTATGCTGAAATTAGTTTAAATCAGGGTCATGAGTACTCGACAAAAAGGCAATAATGGAGAAGAAAAAGGACCTCACACAATTATCAATAAGGATATTTTTTTCTTTTACAGAAGTTGCTGGTTTGATTAGTTTTCAGCCATTTTTTAAGCTTTCACAATAGGGCAACATGTGTCATTTTAAAAAAATAATAATCTAAGTCACATTCTGAAAGCCTCCATTACTATTTTTTCCCTCTAACAATTATCTCCCTGAAGGGAATGACTGCATACTGCAGCACGATACTATATGTGCCAGCAGCTCTCCAGTATGTTAGTACCCTATATGTGAGCCTAGTTCATGTCAGTGAGCTATTTAATCATGAAAGTCACCACAACTAAGCCTAATTCATCCTCACCAAAAGTGTGAACTTTCAGCAAAGACCACCAGCAGCATTCAGAGCAGAAAGATAAAAATAAAAACAGAAAATGCTGGAAATACAACAGGTCTGTCAGCAGCTGAAAAGAAAAAAAGACAGGTTAACTTTTCAAGTATAGACCTTTTGTTAGATTTTTCTGTTTTTATTTCAGGAGCTGAATTCCTGACGTTTTTTTTTCCCCTCTCTCTTTCCCAGGGACACTTGGGTGAATTGAAGTTTTTTCTTCACTGCCTCAGATAACTTTGGCTAAATTGGCACAAATGACAATTCCTGGTCTAAATGGCTCAATGCCACCCCATGCAGTGCATACACCTACAGGGCCAGCATGGGAGTAGTCACTATTTCATATACAATGTGGAAAGAACAGTTTGTGTCACACAAAAGTACACTGAAATCAAAATTTATACAGTTCGAATACAAGCAAGTTGTTAATAAATCACAGTTTATTTTCCAAAAGATAAAGAAATTGACTTTCTATTAAAATGCATGGAGCAAAAGCAGCTAGTTACACAAAATGTAACACTTACAGTAGCAAGGGTATACATATTGGGGAAGGTTTTTGTTGGATAAACTGGTCTCATGTAGGGGGCATGAGTTCCACAAGATCCTAAATACAAAGAAGTTTGTTACCATCTGCAAAAAAGTAAGTGTTGCAATATTGACACAATGCCAGTGATAGCCATGAAAAAGAAACACTAACGTGTAGTGTTCTATAAGCCACTACAGAATATATCATTTAGATTTGATATGTAATTCTCTGAAATTATCAACTTGCATAATAAAAATTCAGTTACATTTGAAAACACTCAGTATCTGGATTTATTTTTCAATCACTACACAATGTTCTTGCAGATTCTGATGAAGGCAAGGCTTGTACATTTGATGTGACGCTAATCTTACATCTGGAAGTCATTATATTACAGGTTGGTACTTCCATGTAAAGCCTGAAACTTGCAACAGTAGAAATCAGGGAGAACAACAAAGTGACTAGGCAAACTAGGTATTACACTGTATTAATTTAAGCAACAATCTGCATACTAATAAAACTTATTGGGGTAGATCTTGACTTTCTGCAACAGTGTAAAACAGGTGATTGCGAATCGGCAGCCCGTTTTAGAATCTCTCCTGATTTTTATTTCCATTAAAGTCAGTGGAAATAAAAATTGAGAGAGATGTAAAATGGACTGCCCGTCTCTATCACCCGTCTTACATTATTGCACAAAGTCAAGATCTACCCCATTGTGTCTGCAAAGCCTACTTGAATTCTGCAATGTTTTAAGTAGTTCCCTTAAAATAGTTACTCTTTAGGTATGTAGCAAATAAAATACAAAAAGTTTTTATACTGTCACTGTAGAGACAGAAGGGTTCTATTTTCTCCAACAGCTTATGTTATTTTTAGATTTTCAAAGAGAACAGGGTTTGATTCAAACACAGATTTGTTTAACTTTACTTGTGAATGTAATATTGCTTAGTGTAAATCAAACAGAACTGAAAATAAGGACAGAAGGCACATTTACATTGAGGAGATTAACTCTTTGCTACTCTGAAACTTTCATTATTTTCCATGGGAACCAGCCAGATTCTTTTGGGCACATTGAAAGGGAAACAGCTAATCAGTGTAGGAGGAAGTACCTTTCCTCCTTTTGTGTCTCACAGAATAAGGCTTGAAAATTAATCATCAGTTGAAGCACTGCTCTTTAAAGCAGAAGTGAACATTTCATTGAAGCAGATACGAAGGGGAAATGATTTGCTGATGTTAGGCACAAGGTTTCCAAAATAAAATGTGCCCATTTTCTGGGATTGTGTTTCACAAAGTCAGTCTGTGCCAACAAGTCCTTTTGGTGTATACACAGAATAATAGTGCAGAACTAAATGCTGCCTGGCAGATGCGCTCAGTAAAGATCATGTATTGCACGTCAGTGAAACAAGTTTATTTAGACCTCCTCAAATCAACTGTCTCAGGCTCCCTACATGAGCCTTTCAACTGCTGATTTCCATATGGAGGTGGGGTGGGGTGGGGGGGAAGATGGAGGGTGGGATATATGTTACACTTAAAGTACTTTGCCATACATAGAAAGGTCACTTTTAAAAACTGATCTGGATTTCCAGAGCACTATAGCATAAATAGGGCTGATTTACTAAATTTGGAGTGGATCCCAATTTTAAAAATGCACCATTCATGGTGCTGGAGTCAGTCCGAATCAACTCGGAATTTATTCATTCCAGTTTTTTTTAAGGAATTTTGAATGCCACAAAGCATTATGTTATGTTTACTGGTATTTTCAAATCTTACCTCTGCTTAGAGAATTATCTCAAGGATTTGACTGAAATAAAAGGACCGAGCAGCATCAACCAAGCAGTTTTAGAGAGGTAAGAGAATCAAAGAAACCACTCTAGAGGACGAATACCCCTGAGTAAACCAATTAATAGCAGCATTTTTATTCTTAAAGTTTATTTTTTTAATTTGAAAGTATAATCAGACATCTTAAAACTCTTGCTCCCTGTGAGAATATGTTAGATGAGTTAATTTAGATAATAGTTATACAATATTAAAATTCATTTATATATAGAATTTACATTAAAAGGAAGCCAAATTTCTTGGTAAATATTTAATATTGTTAATTTTTACACTTAATGTTTATAAGGAGTCATCTGGGTCACTGTAGTTTAGGACAGGAATTGCATAAAATATTGGAATGTGACAATTATACATACAAGTAGTGTTCATTTCATATGTGAATGTGCCTCTGATGCCGATTGCAAATCACAATATGTGGCATAATCACATACACAATTGAGTTTCTGAAAGAATACAGTGAAACGTGCATGACTTCTACAAAACAAACTGCTTGGAATCACTGCAGCATAAATTCATTAACAAATCACTTAATCTGAATTTGCTCCAGTTTATCCTGATCCAGATTGCAGAAATGTTCCACCTTTCAGTAGGCACAAACACTAGCTGAAAATTATTACAGTAAAATGTTTTCTAGAAATAGCCTTACTTAGTTTTTCAATGTTGGGCATGACCTTGCCCCCTTTCTTCATATATGAAGCACGAAACCCATCCACAGAGAAAATGATCAGTGGTGGACGAACAAAGCTAAAATATATAATGCACAAATGTTAAAGAGAAAGGCCTTTAGCAAAAGCTATTTTAATTACGTATTTACTACATTCAGAGATTTCAAGTATTAATCAATCATACATGAGCATTACCTCAGTGATCACCACTTGTAATGACTGATTGGTTGGTTGTAATGATTGATCTGTCTTGTCATAACCGTATGTGTTTCTGTGTGGTTATGTTCATTTATAATAAACAGTGGGGGTTTGGTTATATTTATCAATGTGAGGAAACAAATTTCACAGCTCATTCTGTGAGAAATCTGTGAAATTCTTTTCTGCTGTGAAGTAATAGACTTTGATGAGACATATAGTGCCATTGATTTGTTTACATTTACAAAGCAAAGACTAGCACCTTCAAATTGAAACCAAGGGTTGCTCATAGCTCGTGACCCACTGCTACGCCTCTCCTCCCCGCCCATCGTAGTTGTAATACTCTGACTCTCTCCGCACACTCACCTGCCTGATCATGCATGAAGTTCTGACAACGGTGCTTTGCTATCCCGTGAGTGCAGCACGTGTTCAATATACAGTAACCAGCTAATATTATGTTCAATGTGCGTTCTGCTCACCAGCATCTTAAACACACTATTGGTAAAGTACCGGTGAACAGAACACCAACTGGTTACTGTAGATTCAGCAACATGTGCAGTGCTTACCAGTTCTAATTTTAAAGGGGAACATGTTTAAAGTAACAGAGTGCATGTTGCTGAATCTACAACAACCGCCATCTACAACGCACAAGTCAGGAGTGTGATGGAATACTCTCCACTTGTCTGGATGAGTGCAGCTCCAACATCACTCAACAAGCTCGACACCATCCAGGACAAAGCAACCTGCTTGATTGGCACCCCATCCACCTCCCTAAACATTCACTCCCTTCACCACCAGCGCACAGTGGCTGCAGTGTGTGCCATCTACAGGATGCACTGCAGCAACTCGCCAAGGTTTCTTCGACAGCACCTCCCAAACCCGCGACCTCTACCACCTAGAAGGACAAGCGCAGCAGGCACATGGGAACAATACCACCTGCACGTTCCCCTCCAAGTCACACACCATCCTGACTTGGAAATATATCGCCGTTCCTTCATCGTCACTGGGTCAAAATCCTGGAACTCCCTATCTAACAGTACTGTGGGAGAACCTTCACCACACGGACTGCAGCGGTTCAAGAAGGCGGCTCACCACCACCTTCTCAAGGGCAATTAGGGATGGGCAATAAATGCCAGCCTCGCCAGCGACGCCCACATCCCATGAATGAATAAAAAGTTAATTGGTCAATTATGCTAATCAGATATAGATCTGCCCAAATTGATTATAACTGAAGTCCAGTTTATTACTGAAGCCTATCAAATATAATTAGCACTACAAAGAAAATTGTCATAATAAAAATAATGTCAATCATTGCAGGACCCAGTTTTAACTATGGATGTTGAGCAGTACATACCCTGCTGGACAATCTGGTGTCTTCAAATCTTCACAATCTTCATCCACCCAGCGTGTCTCGCCTAGTGGCAAAGTTTATCATATAATTGATAAAGATTTGGACTATAGCAACTAGCATAAGATAAAATACGAAACAAAATCGAAGATATTTTATACCAAATTCAATCATTGGTTTTGACGTGTCCCAAATAGAAACAAACTCCCAATACTACAGGTATAAAGTAGATCTGTAAATCACCATTCAAGTGCTTATTTTATGACAGAGAACGTCGACAACATACACAAAAACTTATTTTTAAATAAAGGAAAATTATAGAAGTTGCTTAAAAAAAAGTAAGGACTATGAATTTTAAAAATATACAACATATATTCAGCTCATCAAACATTTAACATTTTTACTCCGTCAAAAAATTTACAAAAGAACAATCTTAGCAAAACCAGACCGCAGGAACTCCCAATGCTATAAAAGGTATTAAAATGTGTTCAGTAAAGGTGGTCAACAACATTACTTCAGCGTGGTCTTAATGGGGGACTTTAACCTTCACATAGATTGGGAAAAGCAGACTAGCAACTGTCAGAAAGGTAGTGAATTTCTTGAGTGTGTCCAGGATAGTTTTCTACAGCAGTACATCCTAGAGGCAACAAGGGGGCAAGCCATACTAGATTTAGTAATGAGTAATGAACCAGATTTAGTTAACAGCTTAACTGTGCATGAACATCTATCCAATAGCGATCATAACATGATCGAGTTCAATGCGGTGTTTGAAAGGGAAAAAAGTGAATCAGCTGCTAAGATTCTAGACTTGGGTAAGGCCGACTTCAATGGGATGAGACAGAGACTGTCCACAGTAAACTGGGCAAATCTGTTAATGGGTAAAACGACTGATGATCAGTGGGAAATGTTTAAAGAAACATTTAACGTGATACAGAATCAGTTTACACCCCTGAGGGGCAAGAACTCTACTTGCCAGAAAAAACAGCCATGGACAACTAAAGAGGTAAAGGGCAGTATAAGACATAAGGAAAGAGCATACAAAAAGGCAAAAAATGGCAATGATCCTGGCAAATGGGAAAGATACAAAGATCAACAAACCAAGGGTTGCTCATAGCTCGTGACCCACTGCTACGCCTCTCCTCCCCGCCCATCGTAGTTGTAATACTCTGACTCTCTCCGCACACTCACCTGCCTGATCATGCATGAAGTTCTGACAACGGTGCTTTGCTATCCCGTGAGTGCAGCACGTGTTCAATATACAGTAACCAGCTAATATTATGTTCAATGTGCGTTCTGCTCACCAGCATCTTAAACACACTATTGGTAAAGTACCGGTGAACAGAACACCAACTGGTTACTGTAGATTCAGCAACATGTGCAGTGCTTACCAGTTCTAATTTTAAAGGGGAACATGTTTAAAGTAACAGAGTGCATGTTGCTGAATCTACAACAACCGCCATCTACAACGCACAAGTCAGGAAACAGAGTCACAAAACAGATAATAAGAGCTACGAAAAGAGAGTATGAAAAGAAACTTGCAAGGGATATCAAAACCAATATGAAGAACTTTTATAGTTATATTAGGAAAAAGAGGGTGGTCAGAAGCAGTGTTGGCCCCTTAAAAACTGCAAGTGGGGATATTGTCATTGACAATGGGGAAATGGCAGACATGTTGAACAATTACTTTGCGTCACTATTTACAGTAGAAAAAGAGGATAGCATGCTGGAAATCCCAAGAAAACAAATACTGAATCGGGGACAGGGACTCAATAAAATTAACATAAGTAAAACAACAGTAATGAAGAAAATAATAGCACTAAAGAGTGACAAATCCCCAGGACCAGATGGTTTCCATCCCAGGGTTTTAAAGGAAGTAGGTGAGCACATTGCAGATGCCCTAATTATAATCTTTCAAAGTTCTCTAGATTCAGGAACTGTCCCTCCAGATTGGAAAATTGCACATGTCACTCTGCTTTTTAAGAAAGGAGAGGGAAACCAGGGAATTATAGACCAGTTAGCCTAACATCTGTTGTGGGGAAAATGCTGGAGTCTATAATTAAGGATAGGGTGATTGAACACCTCAAGAATTTTCAGTTAATCAGAGAGAGCCAGCATGGATTTGTGAAAGGTAGGTCGTGCCTGACAAACCTGATTGAATTTTTTGAAGAGGTGAGTAAAGTAGTGGTCAGGGGAATGTCAATGGATATTATTTATATGGACTTCCAGAAAGCATTTAATAAGGTCCCACATAAGAGACTGTTAGCTAAGATAGAAGCCCATGGAATCGAGGGAAAAGTACGGACTTGGTTAGGAAGTTGGCTGAGCGAAAGGCGACAGAGAGTAGGGATAATGGGTAGGTACTCACATTGGCAGGATGTGACTAGTGGAGTCCCGCAGAGATCTGTCTTGGGGCCTCAATTATTCACAATATTTATTAACGACTTAGATGAAGGCATAGAAAGTCTCATATCTAATTTTGCCGATGACACAAAGATTGGTGGCATTGTAAGCAGTGGAGATGAAAACATAAAATTACAAAGCGATATTGATAGATTAGGTCAATGGGCAAAACTGTGGCAAATGTGAGGTCATCCACTTTGGATCAAAAAAGGATAGAACAAGGTACTTTCTAAATGGTAAAAAGTTAAAAACAGTGGATGTCCAAAGGGACTTAGGGGTTCAGGTACATAGATCATTGAAGTGTCATGAACAGGTGCAGAAAATAATCAACAAGGCTAATGGAATGCTGGCCTTTATATCTAGAGGACTAGAGTACAAGGGGGCAGAAGTTATGCTGCAGCTATACAAAACCCTGGTTAGACCGCGCCTGGAGTACTGTGAGCAGTTCTGAGCACCGCACCTTCGGAAGGACATATTGGCCTTGGAGGGAGTGCAGCGTAGGTTTACTAGAATGATACCCGGACTTCAAGGGTTAAGTTACGAGGAGAGATTACACAAATTGGGG
Source organism: Heptranchias perlo (assembly GCF_035084215.1). NCBI lineage: Eukaryota > Metazoa > Chordata > Chondrichthyes > Hexanchiformes > Hexanchidae > Heptranchias > Heptranchias perlo. Next base: position 95,015,491 of record NC_090327.1, read on the forward strand.
TTGTATTCTCCGGAGTTTAGAAGGTTAAGGGGTGATCTGATCGAAGTTTATAAGATATTAAGGGGAAGAGATAGGATGGATAGAGAGAAACTATTTCCAATGGTTGGGGATTCTAGGAGTAGGGGGCAGAGTCTAAAAATTAGAGCCAGACCTTTCAGGAGTGACATTAGAAAACATTTCTACACACAAAGGGTGGTAGAAGTTTGGAACTCTCTTCTGCAAAATGCAATTGATACTAGCTCAATTGCTAAATTTAAATCTGAGATGGATAGCTTTTTGGCAACCAAAGGTATTAAGGGATATGGGCCAAAGGCAAGTATATGGAGTTAAATCACAAATCAGCCATGATCTTATCAAATGGAGGAGCAGGCACGAGGGGCTGAATGGCCTACTCCTGTTCCTATGTACTGTTGCCATAACTTCTTAAAAAAATTAACTTGCTGAGGGTTACTCATGTTTATAGAACCCAAGTCATAAAACTTGGTATAGCAATTTTTTTTTAAATCTCCTGGAAAAATTAACTTATATCTTCTGGAAACTTGAAAGCCTAGAAATTCCTGCTGGTGGTATTAGCGGATGAAACTAAATAGGTTAATTCCTGCATTAAAATAGGACACAGGAATGTCATATAAAAATACTCTCTAAGTGTTATCCACTTACATCACCTTGTCATTTCTAGGCTTCAATCTTCTTCACTTTTGCAGACTCCAAGAGGCAACACACTATAGGGTAAGTTTTCCAAGACTCAGTCCTGAATCAAAGTGCTTAAATTTTCTGTCCATTAAAATTAATAACCAGAAATTGGGTGCACTGACCTCTGCAACCAATTCTCCAATCAGTTCTCCGATGGATCAAGACTCCCATTGCATTTGGAGTCTAGGAAGCATTTTACTCTGCGTGTCAAAGATAGTAATGGATTAGTCTGAAATTACCTTTGCATGAAACTTGATAGTTGGTGCAGCAATCTCCCCTATTCATGCAATCATCAGAGCACTGGCAAGCATAATCTTCGTTTCGTGCTTCGCTACAACGATCTTTGCTGCACTCCCATCCTCGACCTAGAATATGTAGCAATAGCTTCACCATTAAATAAATTGGCAGCCAGTAGGGTATAGAGAAGTGGTTCTGCAAATTATCATCACTTCCACTATCTTATAACAACTTTTGCATTTTACAATATATTTTACAAGTCATTAACACAATATATATGTGATTATCAATACTGTATTTCCCCTGTTACAAAGAGACATGAGTTTTATCTTAATAATTCACTGGCATCAGAAACATTTCTAGATTACAAGATGATCTCCTGTGGCATTGCACATAGGGAGTCAAAATCAAGAGCAGTATTCAGATCAAGCAGGACTAGAGTGTGGGAAAATAAATTGGACCTTGGCAAAGGAGGAAGGATGGGAGAGGGGAGGGAGAGGAGTGGAAAAGGGGAAGTAAAAGTGAGGGGAGAGAGGGAGTGGAGAAGGATGATGGAAGAGGGGATGGGGAGGGAAAAGAGAGAGGAGGAGGCAAGGATTAGGAATAGAGGGGCAAACAGTCTCAGCAGGGGAAGGGTTAACAAAATATCAGCAAGGGGGGTGGAAAGAAGGTCCCCTTCCTACCACCAGGCATGGATTTTCACAATTACACGGCAGATGGTGGGGGGAACTCCACTTTCCTAGACTAGGGCCAGGTTTCATCTCAGCGAGACAGGGGTTTGCATACCATGGGAGTCCATTTGCCACTGCTTCAGTCCCAAAGTGAAAATCATGGTGTATTGAAATGTTTCCCTAAGTGGTTCAGCAAGGGAATTTGAGAACAACAAGATGAAGTGTTAGATTGCCTTAAGCAGAGCACAGGTGGGATGGGGAGAGTTACAACAGTATGGTGGTAATGAGTCAAGGCTCTTATGAGGGTAAAGATTCCTGACAGATAATCAGGTATGATACTAAGACAACTACACGTTAAATTTTAATGAACTTTTCCAATTCCAAGGATTTTCAATCCATCTACAAGGCCTTTGGGATGCAGTAGGGTCATTAGTGCAAAGCCAGTCGATGGTCAGGGTGCTGAAACCACTGAAGACTCAAATATTCCGTACTCTATTGCAGATAATTTGACAGCTTGTAACCTTACTTGACACAATTAACTAACAGTGTCGCCTACATACATAACTGTTACTGCACGGAATTTGTGACCCAACTACTATTTTTACAAACATACAACAATGCTAGACAGAAAAAAATACATATTTTTATGTATATTACAAGGATTATATGACTAATGTATTCAGTGGAGTACTACGAAACTAATGAACAAAACCATTATTACTGGCTTTAAGCTAATCTCTTTATTCCTTATTGCTAGAATTAAGTAAAAGATGCAAGAGAGTAAAAAAATATTGACAGTATTCAAACAATAGACAATAATCCAGTAAAATTTCTAACTTCACTGGATCAATTAAAATAAATTATACGTATTATAAATACAAACATCATATTCCCCCACCCCCTACCCCTACCCCCAACACGTATACTTCCTCAGTAAACAAAGTGAGCAAGCGATCTGCACATGAACAGATAATCCTAATCAGACTAGACAGCAGCCTTCTTGAAGTGGCCACTAGGAAGCATACAACGGCAACCCAGAGGCATTTTTCCAATCAGGTTTTCCTCCATATGAAAAAGCACCACACAGGCAACATCAGATGTTTGCTGTTTGGGCAACCTCTGGCAAGAACTCATGACCTACCACTTTGGCTCAGTACATTGGTACCACACCCATGTTCTCAAAAATGTTGCAAACTAGCAATTACATTTTGTAACAAAGAGCTGAAAAGCTTTTTCTTTCTAGCATACCACTTACCAAACAAAAATATGGTAGATAAGATGGTCTGGGCTGTAGACTTTCCCATGCCATCATCAATGGCACAAGACTGTCTATCAAGAACTAACAATACTCATCCAACTGGCAAAAGCAAGTTTGAGTGATAAGTATCCCTAGAGGCTTCTGATCTGCTCATTAGAAGTCAAGTCAACAACTGCTTCAACTACTGGACTCCCACAGTTGTTTGATTTAACAAGATATCATTCAATCGTACTATTATTTTTATTTCTCCCCCCGCTACCCTTTCACATAAGCCACTACTGCCAGTCAACAAGCTTCTTCCATCAGCCAGAAGGGCAGTACAGTCTGGGCCAGAAACTTTTGCAGAGTTATCATCAGCTGACTGACACAAGGTGCCAGTCGGTTCTGCAGAGCAGGACTTGTTCTGACACTAATTCTTCCCTGAACTAAAATCTGATTTCCACAGTTTGCCCTATATAGTGTCTCGCACAAGTATTTGTTAAATTCACCTGAAGAGGACAGGCAAGCTAATTAGGCATGGCTAGAATTGGATCTCGTTAATTGGAAGACCACAATACTATTGCTAAAAATACTGGCCCCTTCAATTGAGCCAGTTTTAAATAAAATACTTCATTCAGAAATAGATTTACAGTACAATATATCACAGTATACCAGCACTATACAAAGGTTAAATATTTTGAAACTAACTAACTCACCTGCCTGCCCTCTTGTTCGAGGATTGGGACGTGACAGGGGAGAGTAACCTAAAGAGGAGAGAAAATAAACTTACAGAAATGGTGGGGTGGGGTGGGGGAAAGAGAAATAATACACAGGACTACAAGTTTCCCTTTGGATATCTAGAGCCATATGTCAATACCAGATCCATCTTTTAAGCTGGTGTTCAAATATTTTGGATTTCTAGGGAAGAGGTGGAAAAATGTGGAACTGGTTAAAAAAAAAGTTGCTTTATTGAGCAACACACTGTACAGCATTCTCTTAGCTGTTACACCATTGCAGTATAGCAAATAATTACTATAGGTCACTGTAGGGAGACATCAAGCATAAACCAGGTACCACAATGGTGGGGGCGGGGGGGGGCGGAGAAAGAAAAGCCATCACAGACCTCATAGCACCCTCTCAGCCTTGGGTGATATATGGCACAATGGATGCAGAGGGGAAAATAATTAGAGGGTAACTACCCTCAAAAACAAAAATGTCTGAACATACAACTAAAAGCATGTTCACCTCTGAATTTAGTACCTGTCTTCAAACAAAGTTGATCAAAATCTAAACAGCAGCTGTTATAACTTTTGCACAAATTGTCACAGCGACAGTTGGGTGGGGTTGCCTCTTGCAGTTCAAAACATCTGCCCCTGCATGACCCAGAAGTAGTAGTTCGGGCTGAATCTGAAAGAACTGTGTAAAACAAGAACATAAACATCAGTTAGGGATAGCACTCTTTAGTGAGCCAGACAATCCAGAAAATTGTTTAGAATTTCATTCCCCAACAAAAAAGGTACTATACATATACAGACATCCACAAAAAAGCTTAGAATTCCAATTAACAATGCTATCCCTTGCTATGATGTTTGAATATCCATCAAATTAAAAGAGATGATAATTATAAGATTCAAATTATAAAAGGTGTACTATTCAATTGTGTTACATATCCTCCACAATCAACACTTGTGATGGTAACTAAAATTAAGTGGCAAATAGAGGCAGGCCCTATCCATCATAAAACTTTGGGTGATGCATTGATTGATTTCACAGATGTCAGGAAAGTAAATTGCAGCCATAATGTGAGAGCCATTTAAATGATCAAACAAAAAATGGACAATTTTGTTTTAATCAAAACCAATCAACAGAAGATTTTGGCCAAAGCAGATCTCAATAACACATGCCCTGTGTTTATTCAAAAGGCTGTTCTGCCTCAAATGTGCTTGAAAAGTTGAAGGGAGGAAAAAAAACCTCTTCTTTAAAGATCCTTCCCTTTGGAACTGAAACTAACTGTCAGGGTCATGCACTCCCCCTCCACAAAAAGAAAACAAATAAAATACTTGCAGGAAAACGGCAATATCACTTCCAGTTTGGACTCTCTCCAGAAAATGCACAGCTTATCACAGCAGATCACACACAGAAAGAGACAGAGCAGATGGTGTGCTTTGGAAAACTTCAATCTATTGTGTTATGAAAGCATAACAGCTATCTTAAAAACAACAAGAAGTACTAATTTTGAAGAAAACTTGAGGCATGCATACATAGATAAGTAGCATAAAATCAGTGTACAATTTGAATTTTCCTGTATCTTTTTTGTGTCCTCTGAATTACAGGGATGTGGTTGACACTGAAAAAACAACTATAAAGTACAACTGTGGTGCAATGTCTTTTCTATTAAAGCTATTTGAATTTCATTATTTTTTAATTTATTCTAAATGTCAGGTATTTAGAAATGTATCCTAATTATATTAACTTGTGATAAAGCAGTACTATAATCAAAAGATTTCATATATTTCTGTACTTAATTTAATCTGGACATCAAATAATAATAATTTACATTTGTGACAGGTTAACAAATGAAAAATAATGGCTATCTAGGAATAGTCTCATTGGGAGCCTCAGGTAACACCACAAACTACAAAAGTGAATCTTAAGCTGTTTTTTACATCTGAATAGTGAGATAATATTACTACCATACAATAACTCCAAGATTTTTTCTAACCTATACTATTAAGTTGATGGGGCAGTTATAGTTCATTTCCTTTTTTTCCGGTAATGGACATTATGGCAGACATCAACGGCCAGGAAGCTCCATGTAGTTGATGTATGATGACATCGCTAATGAATGATTAACAACTGTGATGCAATGCCTGAGAATTGATTGAGTAATGATCTAAACCTGATTACCAGAAAAAACACAAACAGTTATTATATGTTACACTATTTAACTGTTTGGTGGTTGTCTTTCATGAATGAATTCAGACCTCTTTACATTATTTCTCAGAAATATTTCACCAGTAATGTGTTTGATATGTTTCAGATTTTAAAAAGTGCATACTATCAAAACTTAATATTTAATTTATAAATTGTTTTTATACAAACTTGTTAGACCTTCAAGCAAAAGGAATCTTAATTCACTTACTAAAGCTTTTTTCCAAACTAATAATTTGAAAATGTACTCTAATTTAAATTGGAAATCAAATTACAATTTCCTTTCCAGTTTATGCAAACTGTTTGGTTATAAAATTGATTTTTATTTATCTGAACATTGCTTGCACACAGTTCATCGACTGGAACAGGTCAATGATCAATTCATCAATTTTAATATTCAAAATATTTTTCAAAATATCATTTTTATTTCAACATGCACCACTTATTCCTTACAGGAACAAGCACATTTTTTATACAAAAATGACTTTTATCAGGCATCTATCTTTATATTATTACTAAGCAAACTAAGTTTTGCACATAATGGCAAAATACTCATGTCACTTAAGTTTAAAGATGAGTAACCCATGGAGCACGGCACAGGGCAGTACATTTCAAAAGCTGAAGCATACAGAGATTTGACAGTTACATAATTTATGTAAAACATAAGGATGAATGATTACATTAGATCACCAAGAAGCATTTAAACTGAGGATGTTTTAAATTGGCAACAAGCAAAACAGTTTGAATTTATTGCCATATAAAAACAAAATGGCAATAATTCATATGCAGATCATACCAACGCCAAGTGCAGTAGCCAGTTGAAAGTTTTGGCATGGTGTAAAAATTTAACATCTATGTTTTGAACACCTGAATAAATATCTCTAAAATTAAATCTAAAACTTTTAAAATGTGGTTGCAGTTCTAAACTATGGTTTGTGTTCTAACACCATTTACATTAAAGCAGTTCCATTGATGTAAACTCTCTCAGCATTACTGTTGGAATAAATATTTCTAGCTCTTTGAATTATATTAGATCACAGTCAAATTCAGAACACTGCTAGGTTGTTCATCAGTGAAGGATTCGGGAATAATTTAGAGAAAATAAGTTTAATGCACCCCTGTTCAGAGAGAACAGGTTGATTCTTCTTTGGAAATAGGCACCATGCTCAGTGTCCACACCAGAACATAAAACATCTGCATTCCAAAATATATAGATACATTACATATTAAAGATAACAGCAATTAAACTCCCATTTAATAAGCCTGGTTTAGTGTCAATGTAAATTAATCGAATTTTGTTAGATAAATATAATCTCCATTCACTAACAGGCAGACAGATAAACAGTTTATTATAGTAGTTATCGTTTTTTCAAAACTCAATGAGCACACAATTGGATTGTAGTGCTTAGTACATTTACTGTAGTCAATGAACCTTCCCACTGAATGATCAGAACACTCCAGGTTCTATAACATGATCAAGACTACCGTGGTTATAGGTGTTAATTGGGCAATAATTAACACTGAGTATAGATTTATCACTGTCTTTAGCAAACACTGTCTTTTCTGGCACGAAGTGCTAAAATGGGCCTTGACATGCTACGCTTATGTAAAGGTATCCTGCTTGTCTCCGCGTCATTTAATGTCAAATTATTGGCTGGACTACATTGCCTGTGATAATCAGGAAAATAATGAAAAGTGCTGAAACAAACTGATACATAGACTATCAGAATACTGTTTTCTTCTCATCTATAATATAATGCATAGTTTAAAGCTCTGCTGCATGTGTGTCAACTAAAATGTTAAAAGTGGACGATGTGCAAGGCAAGGAGTTCAGAACCCTATACTGGGCACTGAATAAACCAGAAAACAAAAAGCGTTAGGATTTGGTCACAGTTACAACCCCCGGCCAACCTAACATTGTCTCTGCTAAACCTTGTAAGCAAACGCCGGCTATCGATAAACAATGAGAAATAAAGTACCTTCACGATTGTTTGTGTCTCCTGATCTTTGCAAGCGGCGCAAGCCAATTCCTTGGCAAACATTTACCCCGACTACGAAAGTCAACAGTGAAATGATCTGCAAACAAGATTTTTTTTAATGGATATAAAAAAGAAAAGGGATAACAATTAGCACCGAGTCGTACGTATTTTTTTATTTCAACTCTTGACAATATGTGGCCAAAATCGACCTCGACAGCAATGATGCCAGCAATCCATCGTGGACTATGTACGAGGAGAGCACAACACAAGTGGTGCTTTTCAGAAACACAAATATAAATCGGTACCAGATCGATTGGAAACCAAATGCTTCGACGGACACAATTATCTTCAGGGCTTTTTCCCCGACTCGCTACACCATATTTATACGTACCTGGGACAACTTCACGCCAATGTTCTTCGACATGTTTGTGAACACGATGGTTAAGTCAAGTGAAGAGAATCCCCTCCTTGCAGTTCGCTTCCTCAAGAAACGTCGGACTGATCCCACCTGTTCAGGTTGTCAATCTCGACCGTTCTTGCCTCTGTCTCTCTCTCTCTACTTTAACATGTTTCACATTAAACGACAGATTTTTTTTTGATGGATAAGACCTTGTTAACTAAAACAAAAACTTGCCACGTTGTGCCGCAAAGCCAATTCTTTTCTTTTCAAGAAAAAAAACAGCACGTGGATCCTCCTATCTTTTGTGTATTTTGTTTGAGCTTGGGAGGATCTCAGCTGTTGAACGAGCTAAACGCCGCCACTGTTGTTTTTCAAAGGCATGTTGTTCAGTACCAAATAGTGGGGTCTTTGTCTGGGGGAGAGGCGAGCCGAGCCGTGTGATGTACAGCTGCCCCCGTTACCAGATCTCTTTTAAAACGGCGTTTGTTTAGTAGGAGTGCGTTTGTGCCAGCTTCCTGTCTGGCAGCTTTCCCCATTCCCCCGCCCCCCGTTCTGAGCTTATAAAGATGAAAACATACAGGCTGTCGCAATCGTTTGGGCTGAGAGCGTCCACACACACACACACAAAAAAATCTTGATGCTAGTTTGTAAACATCAACTAAAACTAAATTGACTTTAGCCCACTGCAGTTTTAAGGGGGGAAGTTTGTTTCCTCTTCTAACGTCCTCTGTCCAAAACAAGTCGTGACCTTTCCCGGTTACCTGAGTGATAAGAACATCTTTAAGAGAGAGTCCATCATTGCACATAAAAGCTCATTTCACTCATACCTTGAAACAACTATTTTGTGTGAACAGGAAAACACTCCAGAAGTTTGTACGTGAGAAAAACAGGGCCACTTGTGTGTCCATGCACTTTAAATTAAAAGGGGATAGGAAAGCAAGATATTTTCAGAGGAATTTTATCAGAGGTTGTACTGAACAGTTTGTTAAAAAATAAAGAGACATGCATAGGGATCCCTTGATGTCCAGTCAGTAGAGGCATCACAGTGTAATACTAAGCCAGCAGTGGCAAATCTGTCAAAGTTCAAGAACCAGAAGAAGAAATTTTTATCCCAAGGGAGGTAGCAAGTGTTCTGCCCCATTTATATTACAGTTTGGGTCCTAGTAGATAAATTGAGGCCAAAGTGGATTTCTGCCGCTGTGGGCTCTAAAGAGTTTGAGTCATTCGTGTCCAGGACTGATGCACACAGCGTCTGCATCTGCAGTCCATGTCACCACCACCACCCCCGCCCCCCAAACCATAAAAGTGCCTTAAACTAAAATATACACGGTATACTAGTATGGATATTTTTGGTTAACCCATGCCACATTGTTTATGAGTAGACTTATCACAATAAAATTCCAATCATCATTTTTAAATTAAATTAATGGCTATTAGTTTCCAACAACTGTAACAATCTCAGCAACTAACAATAGGATTAACAATAAGAAACACTCCTCCATAATTTCTGATAAATCATGAAACAATACCACTACTAGCAGTAATACTGGTTTTCTCAATGATAGTCTTACCTAACCACAGCACAAACATGCTTATATTGCAAAAGGTACAGCCAGGCATATGAATCCATGTGACTTTTGACATGAACTAAAAAGCAAATATTGCAGATGCTGGAAATCTGAAACAAAAACAGAAAGTGCTGGAAACACTCAGCAAGTCTGAAAGCACCTGTGAAGAAAGGACAAATGTTGACGTTTCAAGCATAGCCCTTTATCTGATGAACTGACGATGGGCTGTGCTAAAACAGTAACACTTTTCCTTTCTTTACAGATGCTGCCTGACTTGCTAAGTGTTTCCAGCCATGACATTCTTTTGTTTCTCACTATTTTCTTCAAATCTGGGGTAAATTTTCATTTTTAGTGCTGCTGGTGCGCATCGGGGACACATCATCAGGAATTTGAGCGCACACACAATTTTTCATCCATTAAAAGTAATGGATGGAAAATCATTTATCTGCACCTAAATTCTCAATATGCACTCCTGATATGCAATGGTCTGGTCCAGGAACATTAAAGAAAAAATTAGCCCAACATTTCTCGTTGATTATACATAAACATAACTCTGAAATGTAAGTATCAATCAGAATATATCTACAGTTTGATTTCACATATTGATATATAAATAAATAAATAGAAGCATGGAGTACAAAGGCAAGGAAGTTATGCTAAACCTTTATAAATCACTAGTTCAGCTTCAGCTAGAGTATTGTGTCCAATTCTGGGCACCACACATTAGGAAGGATGTCTTGAAGAGAGTGCAGGAGATTTACCAGGGATGAGGGACTTCAGTTATGTGGAGACTGGAGAAGCTGGGGTCGTTCTCCTTAGAGCAGAGAAGGTTAAGGGGAGAATAAATACAGGTGTTCAAAATTATGAGGGGTTTTGATAGAGTAAATAAAGAGAAACTGTTTCCATTGGTGGGTCAATAGCCAGACAATACAGATTTAAGATAATTGGCAAAAGAACCAGAGGAGAGATGAGGAAAAACTTAGTTTTACGCAGCGAGTTATGATGATCTGGAATGCACTGCCTAAAAGGGTGATGGAAACCAATTCAATTGTAACTTTCAAAAGGGAATTGGACATATATTTGAAAAGGAAAAATTTGCAGGGCTATGAGGGCAGGCGTGACTAATTGAACGGATTTTTCAAAGAGACGGCACAGGCACAATGGGCCGAACAGCTTCCTTCTCTGCTGTAAGATTCTATTGGGGGGGTGGGGGAGAAATCACAGACAGAGTAGAACTGAACAAAGAAATCAGATGAAGGGCATCAGTCTCAATGTTTGGGAATTTCTCACATGGCACAGGCCTCTGAAACTCAGCTATGCAATAAGACCAGGAATCAGGCATTTCACTTTAAAAGGGCTAACTTTGAATAAATGACAGAACTACTTAAGTAAATTGATTGGAAGAGGTTGTTCAATAACACTTCAGTAGCAGACCAGTGGAACACTTTTTAAAACATAATGCTGAGAATACAGACTACATACCTAGAATCAGCAAGCACAGACTAAACAAATCTAGTCCTAAATGGATTAACAAATTAATCAGAAATGAAATACAGAAGAAAAATGACCTGTACAAATCCTACAAGGAGAAACGGGAAGGAGTTCACTGGGATGAATACAGGAACATCCAGAAACACATAAAAGGAATCATCAGAGGAGCAAAGAACGACCTTGAAAATGCATGTCCACTGAGGCAAAACATAAGAGTAAGAAATTTTTTTAAGTACTTCAACAGTAAGAGGGTAGTCAGAGAAGAGGTGAGAACCATAAAGTTGCAGGTGGGCTTGAAACAGAGAATGGGCACAAGACAGTTAATATTCTGAGTGATTACTTGCTCCAAGTTTTCACAAGGGAAGACATTAACAACATGACCTCTCCAATCAGAAATAACCAAGGCAGAATTAATTACTTCAAAATAAATTAGGTGGGAGCCCTTGACAGGGTAGAAGGGTTCAAAACAAATAAATCCCCAGGGATAGTTATGTGGCATTTATCCCAGAATACTAAGAGTTTAAGGAGATTTGTGAGGCACTGATGACCATTATGAGAGTGTCACCGGACACTGGGGATATATCAGTTGACTGAAAACATGCTAATGTGCTCCCCATTTTCAAAAAGGATGACAAAACAGACACAGGCAACTATGGACCCATTCATTTTACTTCAATCCCATGTTAAATAATGGAATTGATTATCTAGATTAAATCTGAAGATTATCTGTACAATCACTTAAAAAAAAAATCCACTGCTGCATTTTAAGAACGTGATATCCCAAGTGGACTGTGGAAAGCCCCACACTAGACTTCCAAAAGGCACTTGACAACTTTCCATACAAAAATCTATTAGTTAAGCTCAAACCTGTAGGGATTCATTTTAATTCTTGGAAGTGGATAAGAAATTGGCTTAAGAGTAGAAAGCAATGAGTACTTGTTGGATGGGTTATGTTGGATAGGGAGAAGTAATGAACAGGGTTCCCCATGGATTGGTGTTGGAATCAGTACTGTTTCTAATTTACATCAAAGACTTGGATTCTGAAACTCAAAGCAAATTGCTCAAATTTTCAGATATCAAACTAGGAAAGACTAATCAATTCAGAGGAGGCAACTCAGAAATTATATAAAATGGGCTGAGCAGAATATGTAAGTGGACAGAACTGCAGTTGAAGCGTAATGCAGGCAAATGTAAAGTACCATACATAGGGATCAAAAAGGGCGACACATTGTTTCACTGATTGTGTAATCAACATTTAACATTATGAAGCAAGGTTTAAGAATTATGATGGCTTCACATATAATTTTTTCTTAAAACTAAAAAGCACAATAAACATCCACTGAATTCCAGGATATTCTAGTAATCATTTCTGATTAAACCAAGCAACTTTTTTCTGTAGTAAACCAAATATTAAGCTGGTTCTAACAGTTTTTTTCCCACTCTGAAAAGCATTTTGTTTTAAACTATTTGGCAAGAAAGACGTAAAAATGAACAGAGTAACTTGATAATTTGGTTTACAGAATCACAGAAAAACCATAACCCCAATATGAGAAAAGCACTTTATTCCACAAAGGTAATTTATTTCCCCATTTCTCACACCTTATGAACTGTGAGGGGCCAACTTTAAGTGCCTTTGCTTGGTGTAAATGGGACAGCGGCTACATGAAAATGAAATCAGGTCACTAAACTTAGGTGTCCACTGTGGCTCAGTGTTAGCACTCTTGCCTCTGAGTCAGAAGGTCTTGGGGTCAAGTCCCACTTCAAAGACTTGAGCACAAAATCCAGACTAACACTTCAGTCAGGAATTAATGGAGTGCTGGACAATTGGAGGTGCTGACTTTTGGATGAGACATAAAACCACAGCCCCATCCGCCCTCTCAGGTGGACGTGAAAGACCCCATGGTGTTATTCGGATAAGAGCAGGGGAGTTCTCTCCAGTGTCTTGGCCAATATTTATTCTTCAACCAACATCACTAAAACAGATTATGTGATCATTATCACATTGCTGTTTGTGGGACCTTGTGCCCAAATTGGATGCCGTGCTTCCTACATTACAACAGTGACTAAACTTCAAAAGTAATTCACTAGCTGTAAAGTGCTTTGGGGCATCCCGAGGTCATGGAAGTGTTTCTTTCATTCTTACTACCCAGTTCACGCCGGCAGGGCAAACACCACCATCTGTTTCAGGTCGTCAACCCTCTTTGATTGTCCTGGAGTCTCCAGGAATTAAAGTTTAATCTCCAGGACACTGCCATGAGCAACTCAGGAGACAAATAACAAGGGGATTTTAAAAAAGTGTTTTTTTTCTTTTTTTTTGAACACTTTTGTTTATTTTACAAAAATATTAGAGATGGGGGAAAAAGGCTTTTTAATTGGGTGGGGTGGTTGGAGGTGGGAGGTCAGGTGATGAAAATTCCAGGAATACATCCAACCAGAGTTGGCAACCCTATTTCCCTCTCTCCCCAACCAGCAAACTGCCTCGGAGTGCCAGTTTGGTGCAAGTAGCTCGCCGGCTACGTGCAAACGAGGCCAGAGCCTCAAAATCAGGTTTTACGGTGGTAACAACAGCAATTGTGCTGCGCCCCTTTTGCAGTTAAACTGGATTGTGGTAATAATCTATCATTTTTGAGCTGAAGCCACATCCGTTGGGAGCTAGATGACTAATGTCCAAACTCATTTTCTGCACGACTATTACAACCAGCAGTGAGAGACTTTCATCTCACCAATCTGGCATGGATTAAAACCCAATGTGATTAAATCAGACTATGCAATATTAACATAACCACGTTAAAATAAACAGGTTAATAAGTTTATTAAAATAATGATCAGAGAAAATTCATATATAGTAATGCATTTGTAGGCTAATATCACATAGCACAATTTCACCCCAGAAGCAAAAGGGCAGTGTTCCAGTGCATGGATAGTGAAATAGGTTTCATGATGAGCAGACCAGTTGCATGGTACAAGTATATAATGCAAATAACGTAGAAAGCATCACAATTTGAAGAAGTTAGCCTTCCAAGATCAAACTATTAGCAGAATGTGTTAAAAATGTGTAATTGAGTTCATATAAAATGAATTGTTCGCCCCTACTTTTAGGTCCCCTGAGCTGCTTTCCCCAAGCCTACAATTTAAGTTAAAAATTTGACTGATTTCAATATATGATACTCAAACATAAACTCAGTTCCACGTCTTTAAATAGGATTGCAATCTGTCACTCTCACTCATACCGACCATAAATGTTAATTATAACATTTCCCCACTGTGGCGAGCTCTGTTCCCCAACTGACAGGGCAGGCAAACGGCCTCCTTCCTACAAGGTTTTGTTGGTAGGGGAACCAAACTCTCAATATTATGGAAATCTACAAGGTCTCAGCCAATATTTTGTGCAAGGTGCCCAAAACCTATCTGGGATGATTAGCCTGCTGATTTTCCTTCCCTTCCCACATGTCAGCCTTGGCTCAGTGGGTAGTACTCTTGCCTCTAAGTCAGAAGGTTCTAGATTCAAATCCCACTCCAGAGACTTGAGCCCATAATCCAAACTGATACTCCCATTGCAGTACTGATGGAGTGATGCACTGTCAGAGATGCTGTCTTTCGGATAAGATGTTAAACCGAGGCCTCATCTGCCCTCTCAAGTGGACATAAAAGATCCCATGGCACTAATTGATGATAGAGCAGGAGAGTTCTCCCTGGTGTCCTGGCCAATATTTATCTCTCAACCAACATCACTAAAAACAGATTATCTAGTCATTATCTCATTTGCCATTTGTGGGAACTTGCTTTGCACAAATTGGCAGCTGCATTTCATACATTACAACAGTGACTACACTTCATAAATTATTTCATTGGCTGTAAAGCACTTTGGGACATCCAGAGGTCTTGAAAGGCATTATATAAATGTAAAATCTTTCTTTCTTTCCTATTCAGGAGTGTCTAAACCATGCAATGATACTTTCAGCTGATTGGATACCAAGATCCAGAAATTGGCATATGGTGAGTTACAGGTACAGTTCTCATCCTGCCATTTTGTTGTATAAATACATTTTTTCCAAAAAAGAGACAACAGGAAAAGGCTAGAAACACTGAATGCCATCGGAAGGAGAGGCTCTATTTTTCATTAGAGCTAAATTGAGAACCTACAGCTTACCCATTTTCAGCCCAGGCTAGGTCTAACTCACCAACAGCACTATATGTAAACAAACATGGCAGGCTCATTAAGATCTGTCCCTTTACAAGTCAGCAGGACTATCCATTCAAGGATGTGCAAAGTCATCAGTTAGGTTTTTTAAAACTGGTATTTACAATAGGCACTCAACATAAAATTTGCAGGCAAAACTTCTGGTAACTTGCTTGGAAATTAAAGGTACGTTAATAGAAGTTAGCTCTTGTGACAACTTTGTGCAAGTTGCCTTTAAATAAACTTAAGGGCTGGATTATGACTCCCAGATATGAAAAAATAATAAAAATTTCCAAAGATTATCAAAGTGGCTTCCATTAACTGCCATGTTACCTCCTCCTGACCACCATCGTTGCTGCTCAACTTGATATAGTGTCACCGAAAAGCCATCCTTCACGTGCAATCACAACACTTCGTGTCGCAACCCTTTCAATCATGTGACCGGAAGTGGAACCAGGACTCGATCGCTCACATTCTCAGTGAATTCTGATTGGTTGACTACTCAGTAGTGGCTTTTGGTTCTAAATCAGGCTAGAGTAACATCTGTGCGCCAACTTCATTGGATGTTTAAGACGGGCACTTGTGCTTTTTTGCATTTGTAAAGGACTATATTCTTAGTAAGGGTGCAAAATGTGTCTGTCCAGAAATGGTTTAAAAAATCTTCATTCATTTTACCAAGAAAAGAATTGACACCAGATACTTGCAAAACAAAATTAAACTTTAAAGTTGAGGATCTATTATACTAAGAAATTACCCACTTGTGAATACTTTTGTTAAATATGTAAGGAATCTTACAACACCAGGTTACCGAAGGAGGAAAGCTCCGAAAGCTTGTGATTTTCAAATAAAACTGTTGGACTATAACCTGGTGTTGTAAGATTCCTTACATTTGTCCACCCCAGTCCATCACCGGCATCTCCACATCTTTGTTAAATATCACCAAGCAAACATTGGTGCATCTACGTTGGCTTAAGTCAAGTAATGAAAATTATTAATTTGTCTACCATGATATAACCGCAGTAAACATGTTTACCGGTAATAACTGCTGCTTTTTGCAAGGATAGCACTTAATCGGTCTATGGCGTAAATGAATGATAATAGATACCCAGTGCCCCATGTCCTGATCATAAGGATGTGTATGTCATTCATCTTTTTCCTGTAATTCCTTGTCCACATAGATGGGAGTGCACAGTAAAGGAAGCATTCATGTATTCCTTGTTCTCATTTATGTGCATTATTGGGAAAAATAAACGACACTTATGTTTACATTAAATGTACTTTTTCTTTCATTTTACCAGTCTGTTATTCTTACTTTCCCCCTTTTTTATCTATCTTGTTATTTCCTATTTGTTCACTTTTACTAGTATGTTTGTCTGATTCACTTCTTAAATACCCCACCCAGAGCCCAAGATAATGAGTAGCATATGCTACAACAAATTGGCCGCAGAAAATCTCAGTGGACATTTTCATAGCTCTCTGGTGCATTAGAAATGTAATTTGCGGAAAATCCCCATGTTTCTTTTTGGGCAGGATTCGTGTAAGGTTAGAACTATTGATTGGAAGCCAATAGACCATTTGGAAGGTTAAGAGGATGTCATAAAACACAAGAAGGCGGCTGGGGTGATTTATTTTGGTGTATCTGAATCCTTGGATTGGAGTACTGCCTTAAATATACTGACAATTATCATTTACAACATGATGGTGAAATTAGATGTTTTCCTTATAATTGGAGTGTTGCGTTTCCATTGAAATTTTACACTGAGGTAGAAACCAAAGCTATCAGATTTACTATTACCTGAAGACATTGAACCTGGTGTAGAACGTAGGTTTTCAAAATTCAAGAGGACTGCAAGGTCAGCAGATTCATATCGTTCTACGACGAGGGATACCGTATGCCGCAGTGTTTTGGGAATTCCATATTATATTTTTCATTCTGTAATTGTTGAACACTAGTAGTTGTTCTTATTACTTTATACACAAATAAATTGATTTAGTGCAAAAATAGCACTAGTGGTGCCGGCACTGTCTTTTCGACGTTAGGATTGACATCCTGGAGTATGTCAATACTTACAGGGTATCCTTGGAAATATGTCTATTTGCAGAAAATTCCGTGCCACTATTTGCAGGGATCAACAAAAGTCTGTAAGATATGCAGTACTGCTTGGCTATCTGACCGTGATTGTAGAAAGGTTCATTATGATATGCATATTACAAAATAGTCCTGAAAATTCCTTCTTCTTGCTTCAGGCAGTGTTTGTTCCCAGTGTTTGAGATTTTGGTTTTTTTCCTCTCCGTGAGATTTTAGTTTATTTTTTCTCATTACGATGCCGACCACGCTACTGTTCTTGGGCGGGGGGGCAAATAACATTGCAGAATCATCGTATAACAGTCTCTGCTATATGCAAATACCATTAGAAGTATTGTTGATAATTACATACAATGTTATCCCCCAAATATATATAACAAAATTTATGGTCTAGACTGCCTTTTATATCGATAAATATTTGCTTCAATTCTTGGAAAATAAACTGTACTGCCATTTTCTGTTTTAAAACTTGACGCTTTATACTATAAAAGTGATTTGAGAGACTGTTCCGAAATAAACTTCATTCAATGCATATGGCTATCAATGGGTTCGAACCGTTACCCTGAAGAGCATCCGTTCTTTTTCCTCTCGACAATAATCAGTCACCGTTCACACATTGAACCGCTCACACTTTATCACATTTCAACCACATCCGCTTTTAGTGCCCTTGTAATTGATTAGGAGTGAACTGAAGGTCATTAAAAGCGAATGACTAGCTCGAATAATATCGTCATGTGGTGATGTGCAGAGACCTGCGCGTTTCCACAGCACCGTTGGACCAAAGTCCTGTTCAAGAAGTTAGTCAGTAAACCACATCTGGATTCGCTTTGCCTTCCTTCCTCGGGGTGTCCGATTACATCAGTGTTCCTAATCAACATTTATTCTGATAAAAACGGATACATCGAGGAATACTTGACATTTCATTCCCGAAATTCACACATTGGGCATTGAGAAACAGCTGAGAACTTGTCAATGTTATGTAAATATGTTTAAATGCATATCTTTTTGAAATAAAAATACTTTTGTACCAATTATTCTAATACACTGGTTAATTAGATAAAAAATTGACATACTAGCAGTGTTTTCATTAAAAGGATTCATTTGAATAATGTTTCAAGGTAGTGGCAGTTGAGAGGAAGAACTGTATCTAAATAAAGCAATGTTTAAATGCAAGACACAACACTGCTCATTTTCAAACTATCAATCCAGCAGAACTCAACTCCATCCGAAAATCCAGTTAAAAGATAAGGTTAGGAGAGGGCTTACCGTACCAGCTCTCTCCTAATAACCATTGTTCTTTGCAAATGTTCAGATGACTCGTCTTTGTACTGGTTACTGAATTAAAGCTGATTGGATGCACTAATTCGTTAATACCAGTTCGCTCCAGTTATCAGCTGTGGGCATTGGTTCAAACTTCGGACACTCTGTGCTTGTTTGTTCTATGACGTTTGTTTTTTTCTCTCCCTGACTTTATCTTCAATGTGGATGAATTAATGGTGGCAGCAAACGTTTAGGACAATGGCTGTACTGGGGAGATGGCCTTCAAACTAGACTGTTGCTACAACCTCCCACGCCTATGACCAAGCTGATTTTTAGCATCAAAGAACCATGTGTGCAGAATCCGACACTTCATTTTATGAAAAGGAATAAAATAAATCTTAATTTTATATACCTTTAGTACACACAACAATAGTCCAATTAGAGTAAATCGATTCTGCATATAGTGTTTTTATTGTCCATGTGTCTCTTTCATTCAACAAGGAGCAATACAGCAGTGACTGTATATATTTCATTTAAAACAGATTAGAATAGGACCTAAAATCATGTAAATGGCTGCATTTTGAATATTAAAAATAGCAATGTTGACGTGTGCTTCACAAAATCTGATTGTATTCTTGTTTAAACTCTAATTTGCACATTTTCTTCCTCTTGTAAACCCATTTAACCATTTCTCTTAAACGGTACACAGGGGAAAGTATTCCTCAGATCTCAACAGAATGCTTGTGTATTCTGATTTCCTCAATGTACAGCCGGATGTATATAGCTTGTTGCCATGTGCTAGCGATTAAGCTTCCCTTTAACTGAGAATCATCATAAATGCAGGTACTGCCAAAAGGGCAATTTCTGCCTGACGAAATTATCCAGTTGATAAGACACGAACCTAACCACAGGAACCGCAGATGCATCGCTAGTTTGATGGGCAGATGCTACTAAGGAACAGGAAATTGTTAATTTTAACACATTTCTGAAGAGTGAAAATATGGCTTTATATTTTTATCCTTTACTTTGAATTTTGTTAAAATCACGTTCCGCCTTTCCACACCAACTCTTTTACTAATAGTTATGCGAGAACCGAATAGTCCGAGCAGCAACCTAAAATTATCAATAAGGTTGACAGGATTATTAGTCTTCAAACACTATAATTGTTAGAAATTCAGTTCATTTAATATTGTCAAAAATTGCAATGTACTTAAAATCAGTGGTGGGTCTTTGGTTCCCACGCAGGAGGAGTTCATTTGGCCCATCGCGCCTTTGTTGGCTCTCTGAACGAGCTGTACATTTAGTCCCACTACCCTGCCCTTCAATATTTTTCTTTTTCCAATTTTATCCAGTTCCCTTTTAAAAGCTATTATGGATTCTGCCTCCACCATTGTTTCTGGTAGGGCATTCCATGTCCTAACAACCCTTGCATAAAATAATCCAAACCTCTCCCTTGGTTCTTATGTAATGATCTTAAATGAATGGTCCCCTGGTTATCCACTCACCACCTAGCGGAAATAGTTTTTACAGATTTATTTGATCAAATATCAAAACTCCTTATAATTTTGAACACCTCTATCAGATATCCTTTTAAACTACTTTGTTTTACATAAAAGAGCCGTAGATTCTCTAGTCTCTCCGGATAACTAAGGCCCCTCATCCCTGGCACCATCTCTGCTGCACCTTCTCCCTGGCCTTCACGTATTTCCTAAAAACGCCCATAAATAACAAAATATTCTAACCGCCGCCTAACTAATGACTTGTATAGGTTTAACGCTCGTCTATATAAACAAATATAAATCATTTAATTAATATGTAAATAATTTGTATTATATGTAATTGTCTTCATAAAAATATTTTTTGCACAGTTGCGTTCTTAGAACAGGTCAATATTGGTAATAATATCTAAAAATAACTGAGAAGAAATTGAAATAACTTAATTATACTTATGTTTGCGAAGTGTGAGCTGTACGGTACTTCTTTGACGGGGGTCTGATATTTGGGGACTGCTCTTGGTCTAGTTTCTTACGCACCCGACGGACAAAATAAAATATTCAGGAAATAAACTGTTTAATTTTCCCAATCGGTAACCTGGAAAAGGAGCAGCAGCAGATAGTTAAGAAAAAGACTAACCTATAGCTTGCATTTCGTGCAAAGAAACCTATTTGTACACACCAATATCTCCACTCTGTTGCTGTACGAACTTTTACGCCCCTGCTTTTGCACTTGTTTTGATTATTTAAAAGACAGATAGTTTTCTCATTTTTATTTAATCCAATTTATTGACGTGCGAGAAGCAAATTGCAGAAATGTACGTGGAGTTATGAATTCTGTAGTTCTAACCTTGAAAAAAGCTGAATTCATTCATAGGAGCAGAATGGAGCATATCATAGAAAATAGTAATTAGGGCGTGACTAAGTACTAATTGGCGTATCTGGTGTCTGGATAAAACCATTTTGATCTGCTCATACTAAGTACATATCGACACCTATCGATACTCATTTCCAGTTGCTAACTGTTAGTAATCAGAAGGTTGCTACGTTTTAAGTCGCATCCCTGCGGTGTAACAACACCCTCGCCAACCCTTGAATTATAGAACATACTGTTCACATTTAGAGGTGTGTTCCCCCCACCCCACAAATCCAGGTACAGTACCATTGTAAAGTATATGGCAGTTCACCATTTTGGATGAAATTTTACCCACCTTAATATAGAATTATAATAACGGCTTTTATTGGAATGTTTAACATCTACATGTAATAAACATGCATGATTATATTGAGTATGTTTGATGGCGACGGTTGTTAATAAGTTGACCGGAATGCTGTTATTAACAGACAGATAGACAACATAGAAAGATGTTTTGAATGCTTCAGTGGAAGAATTGCAAATATTTGTCGGAAGAGGGGAAAGTTCAAATTGTCTCCTTTTGGCAATAATGATAAGCAGTGTATATAGACAGCCAAGCAAGAACGATTCTGTAAGGTAAGGAAGCAAAGTTACAAGGCAAGGTGATGTTTGTTCAGATACAAAATCATTCTATTGTTTTAACTGTGTCCAAATTATCCGCAATGCTGCTGGGAAAAATGTTTCTTTTATCGCACCACTATCATGGCGAAAAGAAATGTGCTCCCAATGGTCTTCCTAACACGTTGTTAAAATATCCAACTGTTCAATTAAATATTGCTTTAAAAATAATGTTGAACATTCACTCTAACAGTAAGATTTAGACCCTTAATTAGTCAAGTTGACAACATTGTTATATTTGTTCATAGGCTGTGTATTATGAATCTTAAAATTATGGAATATTTCACATGAAAGACTTTCACATGAAAGAAAAGGAAAGATTATAAAGTCATTTGAACTGTGTCAAAATCCTCGTTTTTCTTTTGCTTACCATTACCATGGGCACTTTTAGCTGTTGAATTAACACGTAGGTATTTGAATATATTTTGCACACTGCGCATAATACATGGTTAAGTATAGTTTTAAACTGTCCTGACAACCACCTACTATGCATAATTTTGAAAATTTCCCACGTAAAAGTTTTACATTAAACAGTGCATTGTAAAACATTAAGATTTGTTTTTGGTGTTTAACATGACAGAAATCAATACTGATAATTGGGAAGAGTTGAATAAATTGGATATTAAATTGCAAAAGAGTTTCAAGACTAATCAGTAGTCAAATAAATACTTTGTATTCCAAGCCACTCTTATTACACTTAAGCGTAAAATAAACCTCAGCAGATTGAAAGCACCCAGCTCAGTATGACGTCAACATAGTATTTATTTTACAATATCAAGTAGTTACAAATGTTTTCCCATAATCAAAATTAAAAACACCAGAGGGAGATATCAAATCTCCAACTTCTTATTTTGTCCAATAAGAGATTATTATTCATGTCTGCCCTTTCGGCTAAAAGAGACATTTTTGGAGTGGTCTTGTTTCACTAGACCTATCGTTTTTCTGCTCTTAATACAAAAACAGGAATGACTTAATTACTGACAGGCGCAGGGAGTAAGCCAAGTTGGCAGTTCAGTCTCTCAGCTTGTGCCTGACACGCTCTGGTAAATAATGTCGTAAAACCCTAACTGCATGTTTCCTTCCTGTCTGCATGTATTAATGTAACTTTCAACTTACCCAAAATTTATAACTAATTTGGCCTTAAAGCACACTTCAAATTTAATATTTAAGGTTTTCTATGAGGCTAACGAGACAGACTGGGGATGGTTAAACCATCTTATACTGCTGTCAAGCACATTTATCTTCATTTTAGTTCTAAACTACTTTCCTGTTACATCATTTTAGAAATAAAAGTACCTAACTGTTCGTGCCTTACATAACCAAGATCAGCATTGAAGGTGATCAAATCTAAGGGCTTGGCAGCAACCACTGTTGTGTGATTGGGCATAAATTCATTACAATAATTTCCTTGAACAATTGTACCGTGAACATTTAATAAAACCGAATTGGAAAAAATGCTTTCCAGTATACTGTTTAGAAAAGTGTTGGTGCACAACAAAGAGAACGGAATGTTTGGCATGGCCTAACCCGATATACCTTGATCTTTGGGACCCAGCAACAAAGAACGGTCAGGAACAGGTCTGAGAACAGATAACGTATTTGAGAAAGATTATTGGGTAGCTTTAAGTTTCGGTCATGTTTCAAAAGTTCATTCATTACAACAGTATTCCCTCTTTTTTAATGATAACAGGAAGATCGTGTTGGTTGTTAGATAAAGACATTCAGTGCTTAGGCAGCTTGGTCTCTGAACAATGCTTCATATATGCACCCTATATTACTATTTTGCCAGTTTAAAATATTATTTTCGGCCGCAGCAGGAATAGTGACTTCTGTCGCCCACCCCCTAACAATCTATTCATTGTGTTTCACAGTAAAAGTAATGTCACAATAATCATTCAGCTGTCACAGCTTTTTCATTGTATCATAATTGTTCCTTCACACCACTTAAAGGAATATCACAGGGAGCATATTCAACTTTAAATAAATACCACTTATAAATCTATGGCAACAACTACCGTTAATGCACAACTGTCCATTCTTCTACAAGTTCTGAGAGTAATTGCACCTTGTGTAGTACTGAGCCATACAGAAGGTTTAGCCCCTTAGATGTGTGGAATTTAGGCCAGGTGGCAGTGGGGTATCTACAATTGACCTCAATAACAAAAATAAACCAGTGCTTCTGTTCCTGATCATTATTCAGGGACCCCTTCTGAAAAGTGTGTGTCGAGTAAGGACAAAATGGAACTAAGTTATGTACACCACCATGGTTGAACAACCTACTCTTAGGCTTAGTCATGAAGAGTGGTCACACAAATGAGATTCAAAAGGACTGGTAGCAGCTGAACATTTGGTTTGGTGCCTGCTGATGATGATCTTGTCATGTCTAAGTAACATAGTAACATTAGGATCAGGAGTAGGCCATTCAGCCCCTTGGGCCTGCTCTGCCATTCAACTAGATCATGACTGATCTGCACCTCAACTCAATTTTCTCACCTTTGCTCCATATCCCTTGATACCCTTACCTAACAAAAATCTCCGTCTTGAAAGCTCCAATTGTCTTAGCATCCACAGCCTTTTGGGGGAGAGGGGGAGAAAGAGGGAGAGAGAGAGAGAGTTCCAAATTTCTACTACCCTTTGTGTGAAAAAGTGCTTCCTGATTTCGCTCCTGAAAGGCTGAGCTCTAATTTTATTATCTCCCCTTGTTCTTGATTCCCCCACCAGAGGAAATAGTTTCTCTATATCTACCCTGTCAAATTCTTTTAAAATTTTAAACAACTCAATCAGATCACCTATAAACAACATCTTGCATTTAAGTAGCACCTTTAACATAGTAAAATGTCCCAATGTGCTTCACAGAAGCGTAATCAGACAAAAATTGACACCAAGCCAAAGAAGGGGACATTAGGACAGGTGACCAAAAGTGTGGACAAAGAGGTAGGTTTTAAAGAGCATTTTAAAGGTAGAGAGGTGGCAGGGCGCAGAGGTATAGGGAGGGAATTCCAGAGCTTGGGGCCCAGACGACTGAAGGCATAACTGCCAATGTGAGATAAAGGAAGTCAGGGATGCACAAGAGGCCAGAATTGGAGGAACACAGAGTTCACAAGGGAATACAAGCCAAGTTTATGCAACCTGTCCTCAAAATTTAACCCTCTAAGCCTTGGTATCATTCCAGTGAATCTGCGCTGTACCCCCTTCAAGGCCAATATATCCTTCCTGAGGTGTGGTACCCAAAACTAAATGCAATACTCCAAATGGGGTCTGACGAAGGCTGTATACAATTGAAGCTTAATTTTCTCCCCTTTGTATTCCAGCCCCCTTGAGATAAAGGCCAACATTCATATACAAATCTTTGAAGGTGGCAAGACAAGTTGATAAGGCTGTTTTTTAAAAAAACATATGGGATCCTTGGCTTTATAATAGAGGCACAGAGTACAAAAGCAAGGAAGTTATGGTAAACCTTTATAAATCACTGGTTATACCTCAGCTGGAGTATTTTAGGAAGGATGCCAAGGGCTTGGAGAGGGTGCAGAAGAGATTTACCAGAATGATACCAGTGATGAGGGACTTCAGTTATTTGGAGAGACTAGAGAAGCTGGAATTATTCTCCTTAGAGCAGAGAAGGTTATAGGGAGATTGAATAGAGGTGTTCAAAATTCTGAGGGGTTTTGTTAGAGTAGATAGGGAGGAACTGTTTCTACTGCAGGAGGGTCGATAACCTGAGGACATAGATTTAAGATAATTGGCAAAAAATCAAGGGGGGAAATGAGGAGAAATTTTTTTACACAGAGTTGTTATGATTTGGAATGCATTGCCTGAAAGCATGGTGGAAGCAGATTCAGTGGTAACTTTCAAAAAGAAATTGGATATATACTTGAAAAGGAGAAATTTGCAAGGCTATGGAGAAAAAGCAGGGAGTGCGACTAATTGGACAGATCTTTGAAAGAGTTGGCACAGGCACAATGGGCTGAATGGCCTTCTTCTGTGCTATATGATTCTATGATTCTGTTAGCCTTTTTGATTGCTTTTGGCACTTGTCCACTGGCTTTTAATGATTTGTGTTCTTGGGCTCCTAAATCAGTTTGCTTCTCTACAGTTCCAAATTTCTCACCATTTAGAAGATACACCGATTTATCTTTCTTAAGTCCAAAGTGGATGACCTCACACTTGCCCACATTGAACTCCATTTGCCCACTCACTTAATCGGTCTATGTTCCTTTGCAACTTCCTGCTTCCATCTGCACTACTTACTACCCCTCCTAACTTGGTGTAATTTGCAAACTTGGATATACAACTCTCTATTCCTTCATCCAAGTAATTAATAAATATCGTGAAAAGTAGAGGCTTCAGAACAGATCCCTGGGGGGGGGGGGGTGCAACTCTAGTCACATCTTACCAATCAGAATACATTCCCTTTATCCTCAGTCTCTGTCTCCTACCTTCCAAGTCAAAAGACTAACTCCAATTCCATCCGCTCTCATTTTTGCTAATAATCCCTTGTGTGGAACCTTATCGAATGCTTTCTGGAAGTCCATATAGAGAACTTTCATAGACACTCCTTTAACTGCTTTATTAGTGACCTCCTCAAAAAATTCAACTAGATTAGTCAGACAGGACTTACCCTTAATAAAGCCATGTTGGCTCTCTCTGATCAACTCATATTTGTTCAAGTGCTCAATCACACTATCCCTAATGACAGATTCAAGTAGCTTTCTCCACAACAGTAATTAAACTGACAGGCCTGGAGTTACCTAGTTTCTCTCTCCCACCGTTCTTAAATAATGGAGTGACATTAGCAAATTTCCAATCTAACAGAATAATTCTCAAATCAAGAGAGCTTTGAATGATTATGACTAACATTTCTGCAATTCCCTAATCAAGTTCCTCCCTTTGATTTATTTTTGGTTTCCCTTCTATCACCGGTATTTTATTCTCTTCCTTATTTTCAAAATGGATACAAAGTACTTGTTTAATAAATCCACCATTACCTTGTTGTCTCGTATCGCCTGTGTCTGTCTTTAATAGGCCCACTTCTCCCCTAACCACTCTTTTACTCTTAATATACTTATAAAAACTTTGACTATAAGCCTTTATATTAAACAAGTTTTTTTTCATATTCCCTTTTTGCAGCTGTTAATATTTTTTTGTGCCTCTTTGAAAGATGACTGATCTGCTAAAAACCTGAATACAAGTCAAAATTTGACAGCTGAAGACAATCCATTCCATTTGTACAATAGCCAGCTGGCTCCAGTAAGGGGAAAGTAATTATTTAGAAAATTGGCACCAAGTCATCATAACATTCAAAATGAAAATGTAGAACTTCTCATTTATATAATGAAATTAAAAGCAGATTGTGCTAAATTAATTGGTCTCAGTGGAGGCAGCATTGAAGGTGGCTACAATTGGGCTCAGCATCCCTGGTTTAGGGAGATGAAAAATTGGGCAGGGTTTCTACTCCTCATCATTATCCAGCAACTCTTACTGGAAGTCTTAGTTATGGTCGGTGCATAGGGCAGGTTCAGGCTTGTCTGTAATTGTTCCCGTGTTCAATGAGATGAGGGGTAAATTGGAGGGGAAATAAATAAAATGAAAAGTAGATTCTATAACAAATTGACACAAAAAGGAAAATCAAATATATCAGACTTTCACCAAATATCTGCAAGTTATATTTTGGTATGTGTCAGCTTGGCTCAGCTAGTAATACACTTGCCTCTGAGTCAGAAGATTGTGAGATCAAACTCCACTCTGAGACTGAGCACATAATTAGAATTGCATTGTCAGAGGTGCTGCTTTTCCGACATAATGTTAACTTGAGGCCCCATTTGCCTATTTATGTGGGCATTAAGAACTTCATGGCACTACTTGTGTCAGCCTTGGCTGAGTGGTAGCACTCTTACCTATGAGTTAGAAGGTTGTGGGTTCAAGTCCCACTCCAAAGACTTGAGCACAAAACCTAGGCTGGTACTCCAATGCAGTACTGAGGGAGTGTTGCACTGTCAAAGGTGCTGTATTCAGCTGAGACACTAAACTGAGACCCAATGGCACTATTTCGAAGAAGAGCAAGGGAATTCTCCCTAGTGTCCTGGCCAATATTTATCCCTCAACCAACTTCACTAAAACAGATTATCTCATTGTTGTTTGTGGGACCTTGCTGTGTGCAAATTGGTTGCTGTGATTACAACTGTCACTACACTCCAAAAGTACTTAATTGGCTGCCCTGTCATTTGGGATGTCCTGAGGTTGTGAAAGGTGCTATATAAATGCGAGTTCTTTTTTTCTTTCTAAAAGGAGGAAGTTCTGGCCGAAATAGATTAGTCATTCAACTCATTTGCTGTTTGAGAACTTTAATGTGAAGAGAGCCCTGCAGGCATCCCAATCAAAGTTCCCTTCAGACTGGCATAGATCTCAAGACCAACCAAGAACCAATTGAACCTAGACAGTCCTGCAGGACCTAAAAAACCCTCAACTTAGGCTTCCACAATAAGGCACAACACACAAGACAGAGAAAGCTGTAAACCTCACACACACAGCGGTAGTTATAGCTGTTTGTAGGATCTTGCTGTATGCAAAATTTATAACCTGGGTTTACCTATCTAACAATAGTAACTACATTTCAAAAGTAATTAATTCTACATGAAGCACTTTGGAATGTCCTCAGAATTTTTTTTTATTCGTTCATGGGATGTGGGCGTTGCTGGCAGGGCCAGCATTTATTGCCCATCCCTAATTGCCCTTGAGAAGGCGGTGGTGAGCCGCCTTCTTGAACCGCTGTGGTCCGTATGGTGAAGGTTCTCCCACAGTGCTGTTAGGTAGGGAGTTCCAGGATTTTGACCCAGCGACGATGAAGGAACGGTGATATATTTCCAAGTCAGGATGATGCGTGCCTTGGAGGGGAACGTGCAGGTGGTGTTGTTCCCATGTGCCTGCTGCCCTTGTCCTTCGAGGCGGTAGAGGTCGCGGGTTTGGGAGGTGCTGTCGAAGAAGCCTTGGCGAGTTGCTGCAGTGCATCCTGTGGATGGTACACACTGCAGCCACAGTGTGCCGGTGTTGAAGGGAGTGAATGTTTAGGGTGGTGGATGGGGTGCCAATCAAGCGGGCTGCTTTGTCCTGGATGGTGTTGAGCTTCTTGAGTGTTGTTGGAGCTGCACTCATCCAGGCAAGTGGAGAGTATTCCATCACACTTCTGACCTGTGCCTTGCAGATGGTGGAAAAGCTTTGGGGAGTCAGGAGGTGAGTTACTTGCTGCAGCCTCTGACCTGCTCTTGTAGCCACAGTATTTATGTGGCTGGTCCAGTTAAGTTTCTGGTCAATGGTGACCCCCAGGATGTTGATGGTGGGGGATTCGGCGATGGTAATGCCGTTGAATGTCAAGGGGAGGTGGTTAGACTCTCTCTTGTTGGAGATGGTCATTGCCTGGCACTTGTCTGGCGCGAATGTTACTTGCCACTTATCAGCCCAAGCATGGATGTTGTCCAGGTCTTGCTACACGTGGGCACGGACTGCTTCATTATCTGAGGGGTTATGAATGGAACTGAACACTGCAATCATCAGTGAACATCCCCATTTCTGACCTTATGATGGAGGGAAGGTCATTGATGAAACAGCTGAAGATGGTTGGGCCTAGGACACTGCCCTGAGGAACTCCTGCAGCAATGTCCTGGGGCTGAGATGATTGGCCTCCAACAACCACTACCATCTTCCTTTGTGTTAGGTATGACTCCAGCCACTGGAGAGATTTCCCCCGGATTCCCATTGACTTCAATTTTACTAGGGTTCCTTGGTGCCACACTCGGTCAAATGCTGCCTTGATGTCAAGGGCAGTCACTCTCACCTCACCTCTGGAATTCAGCTCTTTTGTCCATGTTTGGACCAAGGCTGTAATGAGGTCTGGAGCCGAGTGGTCCTGGCGGAGAGTAAGTGCCGCTTGATAGCACTGTCAACGACACCTTCCATCACTTTGCTGATGATTGAGAGTAGACTGATGGGGCGGTAATTGGTCGGTTTGGATTTGTCCTGCTTTTTGTGGACAGGACATACCTGGGCAATTTTCCACATTGTCGGGTAGATACCAGTGTTGTCGCTGTACTGGAACAGCTTGGCTAGAGGCGCAGCTAGTTCTGGAGCACAAGTCTTCAGCACTACAGCTGGGATGTTGTCGGGGCCCATAGCCTTTGCTGTATCCAGTGCACTCAGCCGTTTCTTGATATCATGTGGAGTGAATCGAATTGGCTGAAGACTGGCTTCTGTGATGGTGGGGATATCGGGAGGAGGCCAAGATGGATCATCCACTTGGCATTTTTGACTGACGATGGTTGCAAACGCTTCAGCCTTGTCTTTCTCACTCTCGTGCTGGACTCTGCTATCATTGAGTTTGGGGATGTTTACAGAGCCTCCTCCTCCCATTTGTTGTTTAATTGTCTACCACCGTTCATGACTGGATGTGGCAGGACTGCAGAGCTTTGATCTGATCCATTGGTTGTGGAATCGCTTAGCTCTGTCTATAGCATGTTGCTTCCACTATTTAGCATACATGTAGTCCTGTGTTGTCACTTCACCAGGTTGGCACCTCATTTTTCGGTACGCCTGGTGCTGCTCCTGGCATGCACTTCTACACTCCTCATTGAACCAGGGTTGAATCCCTGGCTTGTTGGTAATGGTAGAGTGAGGAATATGCCGGGCCATGAGGTTACAGATTGTGCTGGAATACAATTCTGCTGCTGCTGTTGGCCCACAGGGCCTCATGGATGCCCCCTGTTCTGAATCTATCCCATTTAGCACAGCGATAGTGCCACACAACACGTTGGATGGTGTCCTCAGTGCGAAGACGGGACTTCGTCTCCACGAGGACAGTGCGGTGGCCACTCCTACCAATACTGTCATGGACAGATGCATCTGCGACAGGTAGATTGGTGAGGATGAGGTCAAGTAGGTTTTTCCCTTGTGGTTAGTTCGCTCACCACCTGCTGCAGGCCCAGTCTGGCAGCTATGTCCTTCAGGACTCTGCCAGCTCGGTCAGTAGTGGTGCTACCAAGCCACTCTTGGTGATGAACATTGAAGTCCCCCACCCAGAGTACATTCTGTGCCCTTCCACCCTCAGTGCTTCCTCCAAGTGATGTTCAACATGGAGGAGGACTGATTCATAAGCTGAAGGAGGACAGTAGATGGTAATCAGCAGGAGGTTTCCTTGCCCAGGTTTGACCTGATGCCATGAGATTTCATGGCGTCCGGAGTCAATGTTGAGGACTCCCAGGGCCACTCCCTCCTGACTGTATATCACTGAACTGCCACCTCTGGTGGGTCTGTCCTGCCAGTGGGACAGGACATACCCAGGGATGGTGATAGAGGAGTCTGGGATGTTGGCTGAAAGGTATAATTCTGAGAGTATGGCTGTGTCAGGCTGTTGCTTGAATAGTCTGTGGGACAGCTCTCCCAATTTTGGCACAAGTCCCCAGATGTTAGTGAGGAGGACCTTGCCGGGTGGCCTGTCCGGTTTTATTCTTATTGTGACTTTCTGTAGCGAGATTGCACAACTGAGTGGCTTGCTCGGCCATTTCAGAGGCCGATTAAGAATCAACCACATTGCTGTGGGTCTAGAGTCACATATAGGCCAGACCGGGTAAGTACGGCAGGTTTCCTTCCTTAAAGTATATTAGTAAGGCAGATGGGTTTTTACGACAATCTGGTCGTTTCATGGCCACCATTACTGATACTAGTTTTTTTTAATTCCAGATTTTTTTTTTAATTGAATTTAAATTCCCCAGCTGCCATGGCGGGATTTGAACTCATGACTCCGGATTATTAGTTCAGACCTCTGGGTTACTAGTAACAGTAACAGTAACATTACCACTATGCTACCGTACCCAATTCTGGTTTACCTATATAACAATAGTAACTACATTTCAAAAGTAATTAATTCTATATGAAGCACTTTGGAATGTCCTGAGAATGTGAAAAAATGCTATATAAATACAAGTTCTTCCTTAATTAAAACTAGGGGTTGGTAATAAATCATTTAAAATTAACATTCTATTTTCAGTAACACTCTGAATTGGAAAGTTATAAATTGGAGATTCTTCCATTGGACATATTTATAAACCTGGAATTGATAGCAAAAACTACAGGTAAAGAAGCTAAGAACTGTTTATGTTCAGGTTGTGTTATTTCTGGCCAACTGATAGTCTTTATTTTGCAGAAACAAAAAAGTGACAGAGTACAAGATATATTAGAAGTGAATAAATTTTATTTTGCTTGAGGGCATGTGGTGTATGTGCTCAATGGGTTTTTCTGCTGAATCTACTTGAGTCATGAACTACTGCATAGATCTTGTGGATGTACCCTACTCCTAAGTGCTCCCCTAGCAGAGGTAGAGTGGTAGGTGTCTGCTGAGCCAACTAGTGAACAGCAGGCAATTCGGAAGACTCGTACCTATATCTACAACCTACCCTGATGTACCTACATCAGTGGCAGAAATCTCCTTTGCTTGAGTCATTGTGAGCTTATTGCTTTTGGAGTGACGTCTACTGTCATTTGTATATTGTAAACAATTTTACAACACCAAGTTATAGTCCAGCAATTTTATTTTAAATTCACAAGCTTTCGGAGGCTTCCTCCTTTTCACATCGTTCACCTGACGAAGGAGGAAGCCTCCGAAAGCTTGTGAATTTAAAATAAAATTGCTGGACTATAACTTGGTGTTGTAAAATTGTTTACAATTGTCAACCCCAGTCCATCACCGGCATCTCCACGTCATTTGTATAGTGATGGTACAGAGATGATGTTGACATGAATGCCAACTGGCTTTTGAGATTCTCTATGCACATCACTGCTGGAGGTATGCCCTCGTCCTGCCTACTGATCGAGTGTAGTTGTCCATAAGCATTCTCTGGTAACGCGTGCTTTTCATTCTGCAAAAGTCCCAACATTTATATTCACACTAGTTGCATTAATCCTTCCGACACAAACCTGCTTCTTTTAACAAACGCAGAAAATGCTGGAAACACTCAGCAGTTCAGTCAGTATCTGCAAAAAAGAAAAGGCAGGTTAACATTTTGGAAATGGCCATCTTCACAACTGAAAAATGAAAGACGAACAAGCATTTTGAACTTGTTTCATTCAAAATCTTTATTGTTTCTATATCCTCTTGGTGAACTTTCACAGAGCAATCTACATGTCCTCAACTAGAACGAAGAGAGGTAACAGGTTCATTCCAAGCCAAGATTTCAGTCACTGGATATGGGGACGTATTTCCACCATCCAAATCACTTGGCCTAAATTAACCACATCCCTTCTCAGCATTGTGGAGCTTTACTGCAGTGAGTGATCCATCCTTAAATTATGTCCAAATTCACTAAACTGAGATCAGTTTAAATTAATGGGCACAGCTGTGAAATTCAGGCAATTTACTGCTCACGGTGAATTTAAAAATGCATATGGTCACATTTTTATCCAGAAAACAATGCACGTATTTTCACAACTCAGCAACACATGCAATTTATTAACACTATTACTGTCAGTTTCACATCCAGCTGAGAGGA
Organism: Heptranchias perlo; assembly: GCF_035084215.1. Classification (NCBI taxonomy): domain Eukaryota; kingdom Metazoa; phylum Chordata; class Chondrichthyes; order Hexanchiformes; family Hexanchidae; genus Heptranchias; species Heptranchias perlo. The sequence goes on from NC_090327.1 coordinate 95,048,782, forward strand.
ACTGGAGCAAAATATACTCTATTGACATTTTGTCACTGCATAATTCTTTGTTTACACGGAGACGAGTTTTCCTAATACAGAATCAGTTGAATTTACATTTGCTAGATTCAGAAAAGTTGCTTTCTTTCCTCAGCTGACTCTCAGCTCAGCACCTTCACAGGAATTTTTAAAAAACTTTTATCACTGAACAAATGGTGATTGTATTGGGCATCATAATAACAAATGAACTTTAGGTAAAGTGACCTGGGAGGGTTGTTTCAGAAGTAAGTCTACTTTCAGTTTACATTGAATTGCCATGAAATTTAATCCAGTCATTAAAACTACCCTTATAGGTGCTTTCATTTTATTACAGAAGCCACATCAACTACACTGTTAGATTTCAGCAGATGTTGGGTGCACTCTGACCTACTATCAGTACAAGCAGGGCATTAATCTCATATTCATTTCCATCTGAGAGATTAGTTGGAAGGTCAATGAACCAGATGTGCTTTAAGGCTTTAATACACATTAGGTCTTTGTTTTACCATTGACTTGTATGGTAGACATAATAGTTTCTTTTTACCATCTCAAGAGTTTACAAACTTTGGGATTTTGGGAACCTCAGCAGGGTAAATCATTTCTCCTGTGCCCCAACTGGTCCCTTTTTTAAACTGTGACTAATCTAAATAAAACACATAACCCCTTAACAATATTAAACATTCAAATAAGGTCCTTATATATATATAATATATGTTCAATAGAACTATTAAATGGTTTATACACAGCTGTTTTAAACATTATAAAACAACACAGAGTATGGTTACTAATCAAACAAAATATTATAAAGGGTGGATTATAAAGGGATGTAAAAATGACCAGTCATTTTGGGCTTTTGCACTATAAGCGAGTAACAAAATTTAAAAACTACCAAAAATGTGTATACATAAACAAAAAGTTCTAGTTTATCTGATAGGAATGTTATGAAAAAAACCCAGCTCCCTCCTCTCGCATCTCCCTCTTTTTCAGTAAAGTTACAGTTCAGGTCATTTTTGCACAGTGATGAGTACAAAATCTTGTGTTTCTGGTTAATGCCCTTTGTAAAATTACCAGAACTGGGACATCCAAATTAGAACGTTCAGAAGGGACACAGGTTGGGCCCCATGCCCACGCTGATTTAGCTGATCTCAATCAGGGTGGCAGAAGAGTGCTACAATTTGCCTCAGCACCCCTGGGAGTGGGAGAGGGAAAATCAGCCAGGGTTGCCTGTCCTACTTGCTATCCAGTGACTCAGGCGTGATACCTCCTGCAGTAGAATAGCCTGCTGAAATGCAGTGTCAAAGTTCATACACATAACGTCCATGAATTATACCCCCAATAAGAGGGGAGAATAATGGTGAGAGAACAATACAATATTAAAGTCAAAAATGCACAAAGTTATCTAAAATATACCTTCTCTCCAGACCTGAGAATCTTACAATGGTGTACAGGGCCTGAGCAGATCCATAGGAGCTACAGTTTAATTCTTGGTGCTGGACTTTGCTTTTTCTTGCAGATGAGAGGAGGAGGCCACAACAGCCATAATTTGGCAGCTGCCTAAAGCCAATACTGATAACTCACCAAGAGTTTGTAACCAGGCAGGTATTCAAATTGAACTCCTTTTAAGACAGCTTTCATCTCGTTAGTTATCATTTATTCTTTTAAATAAAATCTAACACAAGTGAACTTTTTGCACATACTTATGCACATGTAAAATTCAGCAGTTTTCTCATTTACTCGGATCTACTTGTCCTGTGGCAAAATACCACTGCACCGTACTCTGGAAAAAGTATTTCTTAAAGGCAGACTGGAAATGGAGTGAACTGTAGAATATATTTCAGATACCGATCATAACCCCATGACTTTTGCTTCTTTTGGCAGTTTTCACTTCATGGACTTCTCATTAAGATAAACAGCTGTGGACACTTCAGTGAACACCATCAAGTAAACATGCACAGTGATAATACAATCTTTCCCTGTCAATATACTGTAACATTTACCTGACGAAGGAGGAAGCCTCCGAAAGCTTGTGAATTTAAAATAAAATTGCTGGACTATAACTTGGTGTTGTAAAATTGTTTACAATATACTGCAAGACGACAGAACGAAGAAATACAGACATGCATTTCCTTTCAAATGTAGACCGCAGCTATGCAGTTTCATGATGTCTATAGGCAAGGCGATTTAGTTTTCATCAAGTGATAGTGAGATTGACCAAGCAGTAGCCTACCGGAAAATCTCCCTTCATTAACACTCAAATTTAGACAGCGTACTTAAAACATTTGTTATAAAGAATCATAAAAACTTTAGGCTTTTTAAATAGACAGGCACATGAGGTGAGCTCACTTTGAGCTTCAACAAGCAAAAAAAATCAGGATGATCATTACCTTTATCTGTGGAAGTGATCCATTATGATATATTGCTTCCGCTTCCTGAGATCTACTATAGTTTTGAAATCAACTTGGAACAAGAATGCATCTGAAATAAATGCTCTACTCTCCCTGTGGGATAGTGGCTACGAATCTAAGGGATAAAGTAACATATTTTTGGAACAACTCTTATCTAATTCCACTGAGGTTGTACATATGCTAGACCCCTAGGGGAAGTGGTGAAATTTTAGACAATGGCTTTTCTTCACATCCACTATTCAATTTAAGGTGTTAGAAGCCCACGTTTCTTTAAAGAAACTGATTTCATCCCTTTTCAGAAGTATATTCAAAGATCGATTCTGAAAGGAAATGCATGCCTGTGCCTCTTGTACTGCTTGGGTTGTAACAAAAGGGCCATTGAGGAAGAAATCTGGAAGACAGGATGTCAATTACAATTGTAGCTTTTGTTATGATTGCAACCATGTAAAAACCTATTTAAATAGATGAAAAAGCAAGATTGCCTGGAGCTGAGAACTCCCTGACAATAAGGAGTCTCATAAAGGCATAGCCTTTTGAAAAGTGTGAAGTTGAGATATGTGCATTTTATTCTGAAGGATCAAGTTCTCATGCAACTGTGGTGTAACCTTGTCAAGACTACAGCTTCTTCCTTGCAATGAGATAACCAGAATGAGCCTTTGAACTTGACCAGTGCACTCATCTATATTGAGATTCTCTATTTTATAAGATTTCTAGTCTATGCATCAATAGGCTAACATTTCACATTTCCAGTCATTCTAGGGAGTTTTTCTGACTCAGTTAACCTTCAAATCAAAATGGCGCAGCTTTAGACAAACATGGAAGTAAAACCTTAAAAAAAAATCAAGACCACAACAGCAGTAACATAGACGACCGTGGCACTTGCTAAATGAAAATAAATAGAACAGTAGCTGCAAAGCGTGCTCTTTGGAGCACATCTGGGAATCATCATGTGCCTGAGGGCAGAATTCCGACACCTGTGAAGCAATCAAATTTGCCCCGTTGAGTGAATATTGCTGTAAATTGTGCTTGAGAAGTTTTCAGTGATGATCCAATATCTCCCTGGTGATATACTGTAGTGCTTTAAAAAGATAAAATATGTAGACATGTGTTACCTTACAAAAGTCTCCTGCATCAGCCACACAGGTTCTTGATGTAATACAAGGAAGTCATAACAAGACTGACCAAACAGCAGCCTGCTTAGAAAGAACCACTTAACCAAGTTCAACAATTCAAACTGCTTTGTGGTTGAATTTTTTTTCTGTTTGATGTTTTATACTTCTGGATTTTTCCCTTCCAACTCATAAATTTAACCTGTTATTCTAACAAAAGACTAGTCCTTTATATTCTACATAAAGAGCTTTGACACCTGTATAGAAAATTCCTGTGCAAGTTTATCCTGCATCAAGCAATTCTAGAAGGACCCTGCGTCGAAGGATCACATATAAATAATTAAAGCCAGCAGTTGCCTCTTCAAAACATTGCATTTGACAAAGCAGAGAGCAGTGTACTGACTTACCACCCGAAAGAACATGAAAAACAGGTAATATCTAGCTTCCTGTCTATGGCCAAAAATGTCATGTTGCATCTTGCCAATAATTTCCAGACAGTTTACCTCTTGTGGGTTATTGGGACCAAATACAGAAAAAATAGAAGCTTTAGATCCAGGAAAGGGGATCATTTCTAGTAATTATTTTTTGTGCCAGGCTGACTAGTTTTCTGATATAATGGAGGAGTCAGACACAGTAAGGGATGCAGATGCAAAATGAAATGTTGGAATGAAAATTCTTCACCGTACCAAAAACAAATCACAGGGTTAAAACAAACTTCAATTTCTATTGCTGTTCAAACTCACTTGCATACACGAGGGAGAAGGGAATAGAGGGATTATGGGGGCAGAGCAGGAAGAGGTAATTAGAGCATGAGGAAGCTTGTGTGCAGTACGAACACTGGCACAGACTAGTGGGACCGAATGGCCTGTTTCTATGCTATAGAATTCTATATAAATTCATTGTTGCTTGCCCTGCCACATTAAGCCCTGACTTGGAATCATAGCTGAGCACAGTAAATCAGGCAAAAATAGGATGTTAAAAGCAGACACTTAAGTCCTTTACTGCATGAGGAGCTTCATAACTTCCAACTCTGCAAATTTTTTGATGACAAATAAACATTTCTAGTAGTAGATTATGTGCACAAGTAACTTCTGTTTGGCAAGTAACATAACATTATTTTCCAAATATGTTAGTTTGGTAGAAATACAATGTCAGCAACATGTGATGCCTCTGCTTACATAATCACAAAAGTGATCTAGGGTGTTCATGCTAGTTCACAAAATTAAAACAGTTTTAAGTTTAAAAAAGTAATACCACACTTTTCCTTTTCCAGTTGTCACTCAACTTAGATTTTGTAGGACAATAAAATATTTATCACGATACACCATTTTCTTCAGCTAACATGTCTGATTTTGTGCTACATGAGGAAAATTGGATCCATGGAAAAGGTGCAATGCAGATTCACTGGGATGATACTGGGGATGAGAGAATATAATTACAATGAGAGACTTGAAAAACTAGGGCTGTTTTCACTAGAGCAGAGAAGGCTAAGAGGAGATCCAATAGCAGTTTGAAAACTTCAAAAAAAAACTTGGGAGTGTAAATTGTGAATTATTTCCACTTGTGGGTGAATTGGTAAAAATGAATACTAGAAACAAAGCAGGTGGTTTAAAAAATGCTTATGCAAAGTGTTATTAGAACATGGAATGCATTACCATCAGTGGCTACTGAAGCACATTTAGGAGGTGATTAGATAAACATGAAGAAAAATATTGAAGGGTATGGGGAAACAGCAGGAAAATGGGACTAGAGTAGATAACGCCACTGTGGAGCTAGCATTGGGTCAGGTATGATGGACTGAAATGGCCTCCTTCTCTGCTTAAATGTCTGTGAGCCTGATGTTGATAAATAGCTTACAAGAAAGATTCCAGTTACCTAAAGAAAAAAAATAATTTAAAAGATAGCAGCACTGATGGTCAATGCAGGTGAGACTCTCTTTCAACTTTAAGGGGACAGTGTTCTAAGTATGTGGCAGGGAACCTTGCTCCCTGATAGCACATATTGGAAATTCATGAGTGCGATACCCATGATTTTCTGCCCATTGTGAATGGAAAATAGATGTGTTCAGGCACTGTGAAGAATATCTCCAGTGTTTCTATTCCCACTGATTAATAAGAAAATATATTATCTTATAGACTATTGGTATGCAATGGATTGTGAGAGGAACATTTCTTCTGATCTTTCCTTTAATCACCATGATTAAACTCCCCAATGACAGCACAAATTTGAAAAATTATCCCATGATGCTCACCTTGGCTAATATGCTCTTGGAAAATACACCATGATGTGCAAAAACATACTGCACATGGTATGGGGGGGGGGGGGGGGGAGGGGGAGAAAGAGATGCGATCGAATTCTCCCTAGTCCTTGCTTCCAACTGTGCCAGGATTTATGAACTAACTTGTATGTAGAATATGTATTTGTCACCCCAAATAAACAGCCTTCTCTGCACATATCTCTGCCATTTATGGTTATGAGGCAGGTGGCCTGCTGCTCAGGGTAAACAGAGGAATAGGAGTAATGTATTCATGGCATTGAGCCTCTGTTGCCATTTCTATTAACCATGGCAGCTCTATCTTTTCCCCACCTTTTCTTCATATCCTTTAACACCCTTACTTACCAAGTAGCTAGCTCTATTTTAAACAGCTCATTTCACTTTACATCTATGGTGGTCTTGAGCACAGCTATCCACTTTCTCATAACTGTGTGTGAAGTTTTTCTTGGATTGGCTTTTAACCGGTTTAGCTCAAATTCTATGATGATGTCCTTTTGTTCTGAATACCCCTACAAGAAAAAGTCATTCATCATCCATCCTGTCAATTTCCCTCATTATTTTAAACATCTCAATCAGATCATTAACCTCATCTCCAGGGAATATGATCCAAGATTACAGAGTCTCTCATCATAACTCTGCCCTTTTACTCCAGCTATCATCCTGTTGAATTATTGTTGAACTTTCTTCAAGATCATAATGTTCTTTCTAAGGTGGGATGCCCAAGACTGAATGCTACTCCAAAATAAGGTCAGGCCAGCTCTCTGTGATTAAGGTAGCACTTCCTTGCTTTCATATTCTAAATATATGAAGAACTCTGATCGTTGCTACTGGCTTCATCCCCCTCCCGGGCCACTGTCTCAGGCTGAACCAAGCCATTTGTAACTTCAGCATCCTGTTCAACCCATACCCTCTCCATCACAAATACCACCCACTTCCACCTCGAACACCATCTGTACCTCAGCACACCTGCTGCTGAAGGCCTCATCCAAGCCTTTGTCACCTCTCGACTAATTCAACATTCTCCTGGCCAGCTCCCATCCTCTATAAACATCTCACCCAAGACTCTGTGGCCCAGCTATCCTAGTCCTACACCAAGTCCCGCTTGCTCAACACCAGTCTTTGCTGGCTCAGTAACCCAATGCCAGCAATTTGAAATGCCCATTCTATGTTCAAATCCCTTCATGGCCTCACCCTCCCTCTCTCAGTAATCTCCTCCAGCCCTACAACCTCCCCTGTTCCTGACTCCAGCCACTTATGAATCCCTCACTCCCTTCAGCCCCCACATTGACAGCTCTGTCTTCAACAATATAGGTCCTACTCTCTAGAGTGCACTCCCTAAACCCCTTCAAGTCCTTCTTAAGGTTCTCTTTAAAACCCACCACTTTGACCAAGCTTTAGTCACCTCTCGCATTATGTCCTCCTTTGGCTCAGTGTCCATCTTTTCCTCATTGTTCCGTGAAGTGTTTAGGGATGTTTTTCTACATTAATGAAACTATACAAGCGCAAATTGTTGACAGCCCATTAGCTTTTATGCACCTGCATGGAAACTTTTAATGACTTACATACCTTGACCCACAAATTAGTTTGTTCATCTATCCTGTACCACTTCCCCATTTAATTATCCTCCCATCTGCCAATCTTGTATCCAAAGTGTACTACCTTATACTTCTTTACATTATACTGCTTCTGCCAGCATCCCATCAACTTTCTTCACCTATGTATATCCTTTCAAACTTTTTTGCTGTTTTTCTCAAACCACTAGTAACTTGGTTTTTCTCAGAGTTTTTAAAAAAAACAACTTTTTTTTAGGTTCAGATTCTCAGATCACTTCTGTATATGAGCCCTCCTGTCCCATGTTAGTGAGTGCTGTCATTTGCTCAGATGTCTAGGTATATTTGTTGCATTATCAAGGATCGCAAAAGAACCCTCCACTTTACTTCAGCTTATTGGTTTTATCATGGACCGTCACACTATCTTCCTTGACTTCGGAAGGCAGCAGAACACAACACTGCTCTAGACTGCAACTCAGGTTTTAACTGTTGAACAAATTTATTAAACATTAACAAACAGCAAAGAGTATCAACGACAACATAAATTTTACAACAGTTATTAAACTTTTACTACTTTCTTGAGAAAACTGCTAACAACTATTAATCATGACTGTTGAGCTAAACTATGCATTATGTGGCAGATCTTTTCTTTCCCACAGTCCATGGAAGCTATTTAGCCTATTAATTCACAAATGCTACAGATTGTTACGTTGAGAAAATTCCCAGAAAAAGATCAAGATTAAACAAATTTAAATAACTGCATTAATTTTTCAAAAATAAAACTGAACACATTTGCAGAAATTCAAAAAATGTTTGTATTTGGCTTGACCCATCTTTTGGACGCCTGGCTGAGATAAAACAACTAAAATCGTTGTATCAAAATAAACCAAAGCATGCTTTTCCTGTGGGTGAAGCTGACTTTTTAAACACCGTATGGATCATGATGGAAGAAGCCAATGCCATACTAAATTTTGGACAAAATGCTTCATTTGTGTCAGTCTTTTCCTCCTTTTTTCAATAAAGGTGTAAATTTTGCTGCTGTTCTAACCTCTGGTACTATTCCAGAATGTAGTCATTTCTAACTGTTGCAACCTTGTCTTCTAACTAAATATGGGACAAATTCTGAAACCTGAAGGTTTCGCATTTCAACCTCAAATCGCAAACTGATGGAATTTACAGCCGACAAGATCTTTCAAGCAATACATTCTAGATTTGATATTTTTCAAGTGCAGCGATAAGTCTATAAATGCAGCAAAAAAGTAACACGGTTTAATCCCTGGTCACACACAAACTTTTATAGAATAATGTCTGTAAAACTTGCATTTCATCATATTAGAGAGATATCTGTTAATTTGATGTCCTTTATTTAAAATTAGTTTTGTGTTCATTATCGATTACAACTCAACTCTACACATTAAAAATGTTACACCAATTATCAGATTTTTTAAAAACTAGTTTAGAAACAAGTGAGTTTTGCAGTTGCAATATTAGTTATAAAGTACATACTATGCAAGTATGAAAACTAGAGTTAAACTTTACAAATGCAGATTTTTGATTAATTACAGCATTTCCTGCATGAGTTTTAACACTATCACAAAGACAGCTGTGCAGTAATGTCCTAAATAAAAGCATAAGTTTCTTAAAATTATACACTGCTGAACGTAAATTATTAACATTTCCAGAATCTCTCTGTACAAAGAAATGATAACAGTTCGGTATGTTGCTAAACAGAAATCTGTAAAAGGTTCTGCCTTGCCTAGGTCTATCTGGAAAATGTCTTTAGTGCTGACATAACGACAAATAGAAACCCATTGATTCATAGTATTTTAAATGCATTATTATGTAAATCTAGAACCAAATTAGCAGAGCGCTGTATAAAATAGTATAATGTAGAAATAATAATGTAGAAATTATTCAAGCAATTCTATTATCTGCTATGTTAAAATACAGTACTAAATCAATCACTGGATACACAAAAATGAAAATTTTTAAAATCTATTATATCTCATGATTGTTTGTGGGTAGTCTAGAGCCTGTAGTCAAGTATTTGACATTCTGACAGTCCTGCTCTGAGGTGTTAGGCAGATTTAAATCACTGCCACTGTCACTCACTAAATTCCAGCCTATTCAGCTTCAGGGAACACATCTTGAATTAGCAGAGCAAGTTAGGAGTTGTGGTCCCAGCTGCTTGTGAACTACAGGCTACAAGTGGCAGTACAGCAGATGCCTGGAAGTCAAGTTGAAGGCAAGTGGGAGTCCAGGGTCTTACTAGGGAGCCTTGCATTGCAGCTTGTTTATTTCCACTGTACAAAGCAATGTAAAACTTGAATTTGCAGCATTTATACTTTTAAGAGGGCAGAAATTTTATTTTTAAGGCAACATAGTGGGATGGGTGAGGAGCCATCACTGTGGCTGTATCTTGGAGAATTTTTTTCTGCTGCGATGTGATTGGGCAGTTTTTTTTTGCTGCACTGTGATTAAGGGACGTTTTTGAGGAATATGATTGAAGAGAAAATTGAAATTTGGGAGATAGGTTTGTGCAATATGATTCATGAATAACAAATGTTGAAAATAACCAATTATAAGAAAAACACAAACTTAGCTAACGAGAAAAAGGAAAAGGCACTTGAGCAATAAGGAAGAAGACATTTAGCCAATGAAGAAAAAGAAAACTGACTTACGTTGACAAGACACTACAAGTGCTAAAGACACAAAATTTTATTATATAGATTTACATAGACCCAACAGCGTTCTTATAAAATCAGATTAAATGCAATACAAACAATCTTTTTCTATTAAAATGCCTTGTACCATAAGTCCTTTGGTGCAAGTAAAAGAATCAGTGCCATCATCAGTTAACAGGGGTATCACAAATGAAATTTGTAATTAAATACAACTGCCAACTAAAGACAGCATAAGCTGGCAGCAATCTAAACATTTTTAAAAATGACCTTCAACTAAATCATGGAGGTGTGATCGGGCCCTTTGCAGAACTGGGGTGCATCACCCAACGGAGAACCGGAAAATGTGACATATTCTGGGTCCACCGGGATTCCACTCCATGTTCTCTCTCTTTTTTCCAGTGCTACCCGTGCCCCCAAGTTTGCATAGTTGGGGGAACTCCTGGGCTACCCCAGGAATTCCAACCTTTATGTCCTCCACAGGCTTCAGCAGTACTCTCGCCCAAGAGGCCCACTTGCGCTGGCGGAGCAGACTCGCTGGAATTTTGGGCCCTAACTTTGTCTATACTGGATGGTAAACACCAATGTTGTTCTCTGTATTGTACAACGTCTTACTGTGAACAACTCCCACCCACCACCGCTCCCCCCCAACAGACACATTTTGGGCTGGAAAAAAAGCAGATACAAACAAAGTGTGATGTACAGCAGGGTCATGTTAGACCAGCAGACCTGTTGGAAAGACCTGCTTACATAGAACAATTGTAAGGGGTGGGGGGGGGGGGGGGGGGGGGGCAAAGGAGCTGTTTTTAAACAGTCTCAAAAAAGCATGGGGTGTCAGCGTGGAGAAATTAGTAACTGCCAATTTAGGTCAGCTAAATATATGGAATGAGTGAACTGAGGCTCATATTCAGTTTATACACGTAGATTATACACTATTGATAGTGTTTTGATTACTTGCTTGGTGAACTGCAGTTTAGGCAAAAGAGGGGGCAGAAATAGTCTTTTTTGCTTCACCTTCAGTCCTTTATTCTTAAATGTTTGATATGCTGGGCTGCTTAGATGGTCCACCATATAATTTAGTCTGAAATTGAAGGAGAGTTTAGAGACCGCCCACTAGCCGGGCTGTTTGTAAAAGTAAACAGGTCTTTTTCTTTGTCTTTCCCTTCATGTTTGTGTTTATGTTTATGCTTGTGTTTATGCTTTTTCTTCTTTTTCTTGTGTTCATGATGGTGGTGATGGTGGTGTTCCCCATGTCTCGATGAGCTGGACTCTTTGCCAAGTGACGGAAGTGGGGTAGCTGGCATAGAAATCATGGCAGTTTCTATGGCTGGTGTTTCTTTACCTATGAAAATAGTACACAATGATACTTTCTTTAAAAATCCAAATTTCTTTCTATTTATGTGCATTATCAAACATACATATACATATATATATGCATATATTATGTATACACTCACACACAGATATTATCTAGTCAAGATATACTATATGCAGTAGATGAGGAAGACCATATTTAAATGACGATCGTGTAGCACTAAACTTCAAAAGGGACAGTGTTTGAGTCCTCTGCTTTCTCGCTCCACCCTATTCAGTTTTTGAAAATGAAGTTTGAATAAAGGATGTTAAATCAGAGGAACTGTCAATTCATCTGTTCTCATATCTTCTTGTGACTTGTTTAACAGCAATTTCAGTGGCCTGCTGAACTTTTCAGCTGCTCTACAATGCACTGTGCTGGGTGGGGATGATGGGAGAGGGTGAAGTCATTTAAAATGAGTAAAGGTAAATATTCAATTGAGGTACTAATTATTGGCAAGGTACTTCACTATTCATACTATAAATACACTATAAATACCAGTTGTTCAAGATCTTGTTCTAAAGACAGCTGATATTATTGAAATAAAACAAATATATTTTGCCAATTATATGTTGACCTCAAAATACAGTTTGAATGAACGGGGAGCTTCGTTCAGCAAAAGTGAGATTATTATTGCACAAGCCATTGAATCCATATTTAATTAGCAATTGTACCTTTTCCCTTTTTTTAATTCTTGCCATTTTTTCTTTGTTCTTCCCCTGCCAGTTTTGATTCTTTGCTGGGATTGAGTTCCACAAGTATTAGTCTAGTATCTTACTGAAGTGACCATTATACACGTGTACCTCGACAATGAGTGAACTGCTCATTCACTACAGAAAATAAGTATCAACAAGCCACAAATTCTTTTTAGTTAGAAATAGCAGCTTACTGTAACTTTAAACATCACTTGATCCCTTTTCCCACAGTTAATCTATCAAATTGTTCAGATTTCTCTTACCTGGAGTGGATGGTCGTTCAAGTATGTTCAGGTGGTGGTAAATAAAAGCCTGACTATCGTGAACAGAGTCCATGTCAATCTCTTCATCTTCTTGAGAATTAGAAAACTAAAATAAAATAAAAATGATAGCACGAAAATATTTTTCCCCCATAAGGCAGAACAGTCACCCTGTATTTTTACTATGTTAGGATTTAAGATGTTAACAAATGGCTAATACTTAGTCATTACATATTTGTTGTACTGATCTGTTCAGCTTACACAAACAAACTAATTAAGATGACAAGTTAACTTCCACCCCAGCCTTACCTTCTCCGGCGCTTCCCTTCCGCGACTTCTCTATCTCCATTTCTGGGGATAGGCTGTCCAACAATGTCTACCACAAGCCCACCGACTCCCACTGGTACCTTGATCATATTTCCTCCCATCCTGCTTCCTATAAGGACACTCTTCCAATTTCCTAGTTTCTTTTTCCGTCGCATCTGTTCTGACGATGCCACCTTCCATGCCAGAGCTTAAGCAATGTCTTCCTTTTTCCTCAGCCGAGGATTCCCCTCCACCGTAGTTAACAGGGCCCTCGACCGTGGCCGTTCATTTCCCACACTTCTGCCCTCACCCCTTCCTCCTCCCTCCCAGAACCATGATAGGGTGGAAGTTGAGAACCAATCAGCCTCTGTATTCAACAGATCATCCTCCACCATTTCTGCCACCTCCAGCGCTATGCTACCAAACACATTTTCCCCTCCGTTCAGCATTTTTAATGGACTGTTCCACTCTTCCATCACCAACACCTACACCACACTGCTCCCGGCACCTTCCCATGCAACACCTGCTCCATTCTCATCATTCAGGGCCCCAGTAACACCTTCTGGGTGAAACAGCGATTTACTTGTATTTCCTCCAACTTGGTATACTGTATTCGCTGCTCACAATGTGGTGTCCTCTATATTGGGGTGACCAAATGCAGATTGGGTGATCGGATTGCTGAACAACTCGTTCAGTCCTCAAGCGTGACCTTGAGCTTCCAGTAGCTTGCCACTTCAATTCTCCATCCCACCCCCACTCTGACCTCTGTCCTTGGCCTCCTACATTGTTCCAATGAAGCTCAATGCAAGCTCAAGGAACAGCATTTCATCTTTCTACTAAGCACTTTACGGCCTTCGGGTTTTAACACTGACTTTAACAACTTTAGATGTTAACCACTGCTCTCATTTTCACTCGGACAGCAGGTGCTGAATATGGAGAATGGCTGCACCAGAGCCACAGGGAGTGAAGGTAGTGTGGGCTAGTGCGTTTTTTTTTTATTCGTTCACGGGATGTGGGCGCCGCTGGCGAGGCCAGCATTTATTGCCCATCCCTAATTGCCCTCGAGAAGGTGGTGGTGAGCCGCCTTCTTGAACTGCTGCAGTCCGTGTGGTGACGGTTCTCCCACAGTGCTGTTAGGAAGGGAGTTCCAGGATTTTGACCCAGCGACAATGAAGGAACGGCGATATATTTCCAAGTCGGGATGGTGTGTGACTTGGAGGGGAACGTGCAGGTGGTGTTGTTCCCACGCTTGGCGTGGGGGTCCCCTATAGGGACATCGGGCGGGGTGGTCTGCACATCCCGGGTGTCTACGTGCCTTTCTTCCGCCACATTCCTCCGCCATAGGAGCCTTCTCCTGTCAGATTTTCCATGCTTCCTTCTCCCTCTGCTATTCTGCTGTAACCATTTACACCTCCTCTGGACCCATCTTTTGTTTCTACACTTACCTCATCACCTCCTTTTGCATGGCACCATCACATTTGTCATTTAATCACTCCTGCCCTCTCCCCTATCACAGACTTCCCCTTTTGTTCTTTTCTAGCCCCCTTTCCCTTGCATCTTCCAGTTCTGATGAAAGCTCATCGATCGAAAAGGTTAACTCCATTTCTCTCTCCATAGATGCTGTCTGACCTGCTGGTGTTCCCAGCATTTTCTGTTTTTATTTCAATTAAAATTAAGAGTTGCTCTATTTTTCCAGAAACTGCATTTGTAATCAACTTAAAAGAACCTCCTTACTTTGATTTTCAGTTTAACTTTACTGTTATCTTCATCCTTCTCCAGAACTTGGCCAGGTTCTAGTGGGGAACCAAGTGGGGTCTCAGCTTTTCTCTTCACACCCTGCTGAACTCCAGACCCGGTAGATACGGAGTCCTTGGAAAGATGTTCCTCTTCCTGGGAAAGAAAGAACTTGCATTTATATAGCAGCTTTCATGACCTCAGGGTCTCCCAAAGTGCTTCACAGCCAATGAAGTACTTTTGAAGTGTAGTCACTATTGTTATGTAGGGAAATATAGCAGCCAATTTTCACACAGCAGGGTCCCACAAACAACAAATGAGATAAATGACCAGCTCATCTGTTTTTAAGTGGTGGTGGTTGATGAATAAAGATTAGCCAGGACACCTGTGAGTTCCCTTGCTCCTCTTCAAAGTAGTGCCAAGGGAACTTTTACATCCACCTGAGGGGAGGCAGACAGGGCCTCAGTTTAACATCTCATCTGAAAGAAGGCAGCACTCCCTCAGTACTGCACTGAGGTGTCAACCTAGATTATGTGCTCAAGTCTCTGGAGTGGGGCTTGAATCCGCAACCTTCTGACTCAGAGGTGGAGTGCTACGACTAAGCCAAGGCTGACACCCAAGAAAAACAAAACAGATGAATCTCATTACCACTTTGCAAACCTACTGCTATACAGTAAGGAAGGAAGTTCTGACCAACCTCAGGACATCTCAAAGCATTTTACAGCCAATTTAGTTAGTTGGATTTTTTTCCCTCACCCTTCAGGTCGAAAAGTTTTTGTGCTGCAATTTGCTGCAAGTGTGAGCTGATCACGGCGATGGCAACGGGGCATCTGGGACCTTGGTGAACGACGGGACCAACAGTCTATCTCCTTAACTATTGAGATTTAAGGTTGGAGATAGAAACAGAAACGACTAAGTCTCGAATCAGGTACAGAAAGAGAAATAAAGAGAAGGAAAGAATGATTGGATTGAGAGAGAGAAAAAAAAAAAGAGAAAGGAAAAATCATAGAAAGTTATGGCACAGAAAGGAGGCCATTCGGCCCATCGTGGCGGCCAAAAAAGAGCTATCCAGCTTAATCCCACTTTCCAGCACTTGGTCCATAGCTCTGTAGGTTATGGCATTTCAAGTGCACATCTATGTACTTTTTAAATACGATGAGGGTTTCTGCCTCTACCACCTTTTCAGGCAGCGAGTTCCAGACCCCCAAAACCCTCGGTGAAAAAATTTCTCCTCAGCTCCCCTCTAATCCTTCTACCAATTACTTTAAATCCATGCCCCTGGTCACTGACCCCTCTGCTAAGAGAAATAGGTCCTCCCTATCCACTCGATCTAGTCCCGTCATAATTTTATACACCTCAATTAAATCTCCCTTCAGCTTCCTTTGTTCCAAAGAAAACAACCCCAGCCTATCCAATCTTTCCTCATAGCTAAAATTCACCAGTCCTGGCAACATCCTCGTAAATCTCCTCTGTACCCTCTCTAGTGCAATCACATCTTTCCTGTAATGTGGTGACCAGAACTGTACGCAGTACTCAAGCTGTGGTCTAACTAGTGTTTCTTACAGTTCTAGCATAACCTCACTGCTCTTATATTCTATGCTTTGGCTAATAAAGGAAAGTATCCCATATGCCTTCTTAACCACCTTATCTACCTGTCCTGCTACCTTCAGGGATCGGTAGCCATGCACTCCAAGGTCCCTCTGTTCCTCTACACCTCTCAGTATCCTCCCATTTATTGTGTATTCCCTTTCCTTGTTTGCCCTCCCCAAATACATTACCTCACACTTCTCGGGATTGAATTCCATTTACCACTTTTCTGCCCACGTGACCATCCGCAGTCTACAGCTTTTCTCCTCACTATCAACCACACGGCCAATTTTTGTATCATCTGCAAACTTCTTGATCATGCCCCTTACATTCAAATCAAAGTCATTAATATATACCACAAAAAACAAGGACCTAGTACTGAGCCCTGCGGAACCCCACTGAAAACAGCCTTCCAGTCACAAAAATACCCGATTACCCTTTGCTTCCTGCCACTGAGCCAATTTTGAATCCAACTGGTCACTTTCCCTTGGATACCATTGGCTTTTACTTTTTTGACTAGTCTGCCATGTCGGACCTTGTCACAAGCCTTGCTAAAATCCACGTAGACTACATCAAACGCATTACCCTCATTGACCCTCCTTGTTACCACCTCAAAAAATTCAATCAAGTTAGTCAGACATGACCCCTTAACAAATCCATGCTGACTGTCCTTGATTAACCCGTGCCTTTCTAAGTGACTATGCTGTCCCTCAGAATTGATTCCAATAATATGCCGACCACCAAGGTTAGACTGACTGGCCTATAATTACTCTGTCTAGCCCTTTCTCCTATTTTAAGCAATGGTACAATGTTAGCAGTCCTCCAGCACCATGCTTATATCCAGTGAGGATTGGAAAATGATGGTCAGAGCCTCTTCAACAGCCTGGGATGCATTTCATCTGGGGCTGGTGGTTTATCTACTTTCAAAGATGCCAACCCCTTAATGCTTCCTCTCTCACTATGTTTATTCCATCCAATATTTCGCACTCCTCCTCCTCCTCCTCCTTAACTATAATCTCTGCATTGTCCCCCTCTTTTGTGAAGACAGAGCAAAGTATTCATTAAGAACCGTGCCCACATCTTCCGCCTCCACACATAGGTTACCTTTTTGGTTTCTAATAGGCCCTTCTCTTTCCTTAGTTATTCTCTTGTTCTTTATGTTTTTATAAAACAGCTTTGGGTTTTCCTTGCCAGTATCTTTTCACGCCCTCTCTTTGCTTTCCTAATTTCTTTTTTAATTTCACCTACCTCTGCACTTTTTATACTCCTCTAGGCATTCTGCAGTATTGAGCTCTCGGTATCTGGCATAAACTTCCCTTTTTTGCCATATCTTACCCTATGTGCTCCTGGTCATCCAGGGGGCTCTAGATTTGACAGTCCCACCCTTTTACTTTGTGGGAACATGTTTGTTCTGAACTCTCTAACTCTCCCTTGAATGCCTCCCACTGCTCTGACACTGATTTACCTTCAAGTTGCTGTTCCCAGTCCACTTTTGCTAAATCACTTCTCAGCTTAGTAAAATTGGTAGTTCCCCAATTGAGAACTTTTACTCTTGTTCTATCTTTGTCCTTTTCCATAACTATGCCAAATCTAACTGAATTATGATCACTACCAGCAAAATGCTCTCCCACTGACACTCCTCCTACCTGCCCAGCTTCATTCCCGAAAACTAAGTCCAGAACTGCCACCCCCTCTCTTGTTGGGCTTGCTACATACTAAAAGTTCTCCTGAATGCAATTTAAGAATTCTGCGCCCTCTATACCTTTTACACTGATTCTATCCCAGTTAATATTGGGATAGTTGAAATCCCCAATTACTGCCCTATTGTTTTTGCACTTCTCAGAAATTTACCTACATATTTGCTCTTCTATCTCCCTCTGATTGTTTGGGGGTCTATAGTACACTGCGAGCAGTGTGATTGCCCCTGTTTTGTTCTTCAGTTCAATCCATATGGCCTCACTTGATGATCCTTCTAACATATCATCCCTCCTCACAGCTGTAATTGTTTCTTGAACCAATATTACCAGCCCCCCTCCTTTTTTATCCCCTTCTCTATCTCGTCTGAAAACCCTGTAACCAGGAACATTGAGCTGCTATTCCTGCGCCTCTTTAAGCCATGTTTCAGTAATAGCTAAGATATCATACTTCCACGTGTCTATCAGTGCCCTCAGCTCATCTGCCTTATTCACTAGACTCCTTGAATTGAAGTATATACCATTAAGCACTGCCAAACTCTCTCGTTGTCTATTTTCTAACCTTTGTTTCCTCTGCCTTCCAAACTTGCTTACTAACATTTTTTGTCTTCCATTTCCAACTCTGCTTCGCTCCCTTCTGAATCTACGCTCAAGGTTTCCATCACCCTGCCAAGCTAGTTTAAACCCTCCCCAATAGCACTAGCAAACCTCCCCGCGAGGATATTGGTCCCAGCCCTGTTGAGGTGCAACCTGTCTGGCTTGTACCAATCCCATCTCACCAAGAACCGGTCCCAATTCCCAGGAATCTAAAGCCCTCCCTGCTGCACCATCCCTCCAGCCACGCATTCATCTCCTCTATCCTCCTATTTCTATACTCACTAGTGTGTGGCACTGGGAGTAATCCGGAGATTACTACCTTTTAGGTCCTGCTTATTAATTTCTTTCCTAGCTCCTTAAAATCTGCCGACATGACTTCATCCCCCTTTCTACCTATGTCATTGGTAGCAATATGGACCACGACCTCTGGCTGTTCACCCTCCCCCTTCAGAATGTTCTGCAGCCGCTCAGTGACATCCTTGACCCTGGCACCAGGGAGGCAACATACCATCCTGGAATCACGTCTGCAGCTGTAGAAACGTCTGTCTGTTCCCCTAACTATTGAATTCCCTGTCACTATTGCTTTCCTGACCTTCCTCCTCCCCCCCCCCCCCCATAGAGCTGAGTCACCCATGGTGCCGTGGACTTGGCTCTATAAAAAGAAAAAAATATTTTAAAATTTAATTTCAATCCAAAGCTGGTCAGAACTGCAGAGAATTTAACACGAACCAAGCTTAAGAAGGGAGGCCTCAGTGAGCTGTACTGAGGCATGTCAAAAACTGCACTGTCATTTTAATGAAACAATAAATAAACTCAAACACAATCTTCGGTTTTGTAACTGATCTAATACGGTTAAAAAGACATCAAACAGTACATTCAGAATGAATTCAATTGATGAACAGCAAAAAAACATTTTTTCCCAATGTGGAAGACAGCAGAGAATTGTTGGCAACAGAAAGGGAAAAAAACAGCTAAGCCCTAGAAATGGGCAAAATAAAGAAAGATCACCTGTTTAACATGGCACAAAGCTCATAAAGGGATAACATTCCCAGGTGATTTATTTTTTTTCTTCCATGTTGGAAGCAGCTCCTATTTGTATATGAAGCCACTATTCAGAATTAATATTGCATCCAATCAACCTTCTTTGGGAAATCTGACAGAAAAGGCACAACCTCCAATGTGAATACACAGAAGACAAGTTACTTGGATTAAATATGGTTTCTGTAGGAGAATACACACGTTATATTTTATTTTATAATAGCAGCATTTAGAAAACAGTTAACAAGGTAAAGTTTAAATTGTTTTTTTAAGCTACATTGCAATGATCTACAGAATTTTTCAGGTTAACTCCCTTTATAAGATGAGTAATGCATTAGGGAATCCATAAGAGAAAATTACATTTACTCTGTTACTTTAAAAGTAAAGAATGTAGATGAGTAATCCAGCATTAATTTAAAAAGATAAATTTTGTTTGAAGTATTGAGCTTTTGTGCACTTTTCTCACAGCAAAACCAGATTAAATACATGGATTACCACTACTTCCTCCCACTATTTAAAAAAAAACAACACAGATCAATTGAACTATTTGTAACAGATTGCTATTATTCGGTGAGTGATCATTACCTCTACTTTCCAGCACTAATGCTGAACAGATGCCAACTTTATCAAATGGCAGAGCAGGCTTGAGGGGCTGAATGGCCCACTCCTGTTCCTATATTTCTATGTTCCTCTATGTTCTATGTACTGCTAGTCATCCACCTTCCAACCAGATACTCCTGAATTTGAGGATTAGGGTCACCTGCATATGGTTTCCTGCATATGTGGGGGTTTCCTTAATTCTCAAAATTTTGAATGAAACATCATGTAAAAAGAAGTTTTCCTTTTCTGGAGTGAGAGAGGTGAAGGAGAATGAAATGGTCAAATAGAATTACACAAAAGGTACAGCAGAGAAATAGGCCATTTGGCCCAACAGGTCCATGCCAGTGTTCATGGCCCACATGAGCCTCCTCCCTCCCTACTTCATCTAACCCGATCAGCATACCCTTCTATTCCTTTCTTCCTCGTGTATATCTAGCTTCCCCTTAAATGCATCTATGATAGTTGTCTCAACTATTCCTTGCGGAAGTGAATTCCACATTCAAACCACTCTTTGGGTAAAGAAGTTACTCCTGAATTTCCTATTGGATTTATTAGTGACCACCTTATATTTAAGGCTCCTAGTTCTGGTCTTCCCCGCAAATGGAAACATCTTTCTCCACATCTACCCTATCAAACCCTTTTTTATGGCCTTCTTAACCTGCATTGCTACTTTTAGTGATTGTTGCATCTGTACCCCCAGATCCCTCTGCTCCACTACCCCATTTAGACTCTTAATCCAAGCAGTATGTAGCCCCCTTACTCTTCCTACCAAAATGTAATGTCTCACACTTATCTATATTGAAATTCATTTGCCAATCACACGCCCATTCTACAAGTTTATTAATGTCTCCCTGAATTTTGTCACAGTCCTATTCGGTATTAACTATACCGCCCAATTTGGTGTCGCCCGCAAATTTTGAAATGGTATTTCCGATTCCTGAGTCCAAATCATTCATGTAAGTGGTTAACAACAGTGGTCTCAGTACCGATCCTTGTGGAACACCACTTCCCAACTTTTGCCAGTCTGAGTAACTACTCTCTGTTTTGTAGCCAGCTTGCTCTCCATTCTGCTACTTGTCCCGACTCCACATGCTCTGACCTTAGTCATGAGTCTTCAATGCAGTACCTTATTGAAGGCCTTGTGAAAATCCAAATATATTACATCTACTGCATTGCCCTTGTCTACCCTTTCTGTTACTTCTTCAAAGAATTCAATAAGGTTGGTTAAACATGACCTTCGCTTTTGAAATCCATGCTGACTATACTTTATTATATTTTTGGTTTCTAGATGTTTTTCTACAACATCTTTGGGTAAGGATTCCATTATTTTTCCTACCAGTTAAGCTAATTGGTCTATAGTTCCCTGGACTGGTTCTATCTCCCTTTTTAAATATAGGAAGCACATTAGCTATCCGCTAGTCTTTTGGAACAAGCTGCCTTTAAATTGTGCCTGCTACTTCCTGATTCAGAATGGAGATGTTACTGCAGGAAGCTCTCAGTAAAGAAACTTTACCTAACTTTGATCATTTTTTGAAGTATATACAGTACCTGCATCAAAAACAACTTGCATTAATATAGCACCTTTAATGGAGTAAAATGTCCCAAGGTGCTTCACATGAGCATTATCAGACAAAATTTGGCACTGAGCCACATATGGAGATATTATGACAGGTGATCAAAAGCTTGGTCAAAGAGGTAGGTTTTAAGGAACATCTTAAAGGAAGAAAGAAAAGCAGAGAGGTTTAGGGTGGGAAATCCAGAGCTTAGGGCCTAGACAACTGAAGGCTCAGCCACCAATGGTGGGGAGAAGGAACTCAGGGTTGCACAAGTGGCCAGAATTGGAGGAACGCAGTTATCGGAGGATTATAGGGCTAGAGGAGGTTAGAGATGGGGAGGGGCGAGGCCATGGAGGGGTTTGAACACAAGGATGAGAATTTCAAATGCAAGGCTTTGTTGGAGTGGGAGCCAATGTAGGTCAGCGAGCACATTGGGGATGGATGAACGGGACTTTGTGAGTTGAGTTAAGATCAAAATTAATTGCTAGAAAATACTGTTACTTGCTTACATTAATCTGGAAGCCAGACATTGGTCCATGCATGTTTGCATTGCCTATGGTCTCTTGACCACTTGCTCCCATCTCAGGAATAATAATAGGATTAAGCACAGTCTTCTTTTCCTTTAAGTTGAGAACGAGACCTAGCTCAGGTAGAGGAAGGCAAGAAGGTCTGCTGAGGCCAAACAAGGTATAGTACACATCTACAGCATCACAGCGAAGTCTCCAGTCATGGGAAGTTCCTATAATTAAATAAAAGAAATGCTGATGCTTTCCATTATCCACAGCACCGATTTTCAAGACAGGTGCATAATTTATTCCAACTGAAACACATGTGACACAAACATAAAATGATGACAGCATGATTTGATGTGCACCAAAGTACTAATGTGGAACCTATCTAGTGGGGAAAACAGATTAGATCCCACCTGCTGCCGAGTGGCTGATCTCAGGTGGGCTGTTGTGAGACATTGCAAAATAGAGCTCTGGGAGGAATTAGAGGGAGTCTTGTTACTTTCCCCAAGCAGCTGCTTCAACAGCAGCACTATTCTTGACTATAAGAGGGACATAGACAATGGAGAGAATTATTCACAGAAAAAAATACCAAAATAAATGTGGAGAAGCTTAGAATTTTTCTGTAATTACAAACATTAAAAATGGAAATTTCACCAGGCCAGAAGTTTAGCATTTCACTGAATGTTCCTTTAAAGTTCAGCTTAATCTAAAAAGATCCAAATTGGAATGATACAGATCAATTCAAATAATCTTAAAGCACAGCTCCGGTGAATCATACGATAAAAGAAAATAGACAGAAAAAATTGGAGCTCAATGGGGTGTAATTTATTTTGGTACAGTTGTTAAGAAGGAAGAGACGTTTTCTATTTCAAAAAGCTGCTTGGGTAACATGAGCAGGTTGTTGAGAAAGTTTAGATTGCACAACTGACTTAAGATATAGCATCACAATGAATCTGTCAACTTTGTCTACAACACAGTGCAAAGTCGTTACTACTGGGACTTCCAAGTGTGTGGACAAAAGCCATGACTAGGAATGAGGCAATTGCTTCACTGCCAAACTCCTTAATGTACCTTTCGCAGACCCCTAGAAACAGCTGACCTGGAACCTAAAACATTCCTCATTAATTTAATCAATACCAGAGGAGGCCAATGCTACTCTCCCTCATTAGAAGGGCACAGACCTACACCATACGCCCATCAGCACCTTTCCTAAAGTCAGCCCACAGCAGTGTCAAAATCCAGCATGGCCACCAATTGAGATTCCAGTATACCCTCCTGTACGCTTTGTGCAAATTATAAACTGTACACTGATATCACAATGATTGGTTTGTACAATAATTCTGAAATGTGTAATAATGTTACTATTTTTTTTTGGAATCTCTCCCTGGCTGACTCAAGTTGCCAATACTTGGAAGTTCTTCCAATATGAAGCCTGTCCAAGGCCAGTTTGTGAAACATCCTTCAGGGACCAGGTTTCTTGAACTCCGGCGATGATTTATCAAGACTGGAAAATTACATCCTCTATGCAGTTCTTTATCTGACCAGGCAGCCAGTGCGGGGGGTGGGGGAGGGGGAGAGGAGAACTCGAGGTCAGTAGGCTGGCTACAAACAGAAGATTCATGAAACAGGAAATCAACAGTGGAAGGGCATTTTCTCTTGGTCATTTCCTTGCCTCTGTATGGGAGAAGCTGTATATTCCAAGGACACATTTCCACGGTAGCACAGTTAAGATTGTTGATGCACCATATGTGGAATTATAGATTCGAACCCACACTCTTCTGCTCTCAGATGCACCAGTTAAACACCTCAGGTGTTCAAATTTTTGAATTACACAATATTTCACTAACACACTGAACTGTTTTCAGTGAATATCACAGTTTGAAAATTTCTAACATTTGAACAGATTATTTTGTGTAGTATGCAGTATAGTACTATGGAAGTGCAAGTGTGATTTTTCTTTTCCTTAAGTAAACTTTTTCAAAACTGTAGGAAAGCACTGAAGTTTAAAAGAAGTGAAGTACTAGAGCATTATACTTTGAGTCGAGATACATGTTGCATAAATAAATATGCACAAATTGAGTTTCTTCTGAGAAAATAGGCTTGCATTTTTAATAATGAAAAATATTAATGTGTATGAAACATATCAAGTCAATAAGCTAATCCTGTTTCACATTTTAGTCCTCTATGAGACAATACTTTATTAAATTTCCTAGCAATCACCTGATATTATTTCTCAATAAACCTCCAGTTACATTTCAATTATTAATCCCTTTATGTAAACATTCTATGTCAAGGACATGCAGCACACCGTCAACTAATGTCCATAATGATAAGTACGGCTCGTCCAAAAACTGACCCAAAATAGAAATATCCACAAAGTTAAACTATATATTGTGTTGTACATAAGTATGGAGATAATTAGAAATTGCTTAAGCTTCACTTTCACAGTGTGTCACCTGAAGTCCACCCATTAACTATATTTTTAGTGTTTTTTAGTTAATAGAAATTGATATCCAGCATATCAAATAGTACGTATGAATTACTCTGCAGAAATACAAGGTGGCTGAAAACCAGACAGTAGGATGGGCATAAGGCTGGAGGAGGTTGCAGAGAATGGTGGGGCAAGGCCATGGAGGAATTGGGAGGACAGGGAGCCAATGCAACTCAGTGAAAACAGGATTAAGGAACAGGACAGATACTGATGGCTGAGTTTTGGACAATTTGAAGTTTATTGAAGACAGTAAATAAAAGGGCAGCAAGTAGGACATTGGAAAAATTGTGTCTAGTGGTGACAAAAACGTGGATAAGAATTTCATCTGGAGAGGGACTGAGGCAGGAGCAAAGACAAGTTTTTTTTATTTGTTCAAGGCCAGCATTTGTTGCCCATCCCTAACTGCCCTTGAGAAGGTGGCAGTGAGCCACCTTATTGAGTGGCTTGCTTGGCCATTTTAGAGGGCGATTAAGAATCAACCACATTGCTGTGGGTCTGGAGTCACTTATAGCCCAGACCGGGTAAGGACGGCAGGTTTCCTTCCCAAAAGGACATTAGTGAACCAGATGGGTTTTTAACAACAATCCGGTAGTTTCCATGGCCACCATTACTGATACTAGTTTTTTTTATTCCAGATTTTATTTAATTAATTGAACTTAAATTCCCCAGCTGCTGTGGCAGGATCTGAACTCATGACTCCGGATTATTAGTCCAAGTCTCTGGATTACTAGTCCAGTAACATAACCACTACGCTACCGTATCTTTAGTGGCATTGCAGAGGTAGAAATAAACAGTTTTTTTAGGGCAGGACATGGGGTTTGAAGCTCAGCCCAGGATTGAACAAGTTGCAAGATTTTGCATGGTCCGGTTCAGCCTGAGCGAGAGGGAGTGGAATAAGTGAGAAAGGAGCAGAGTTTATAATGGAGGCCAACAACAATGGCTTTGGTCTTCTCAACGGACTTTTGATTCATCTGTGACTCGATATCAGACACAGTCAGACAGGCTGCCTTAGAATTGTGGAAGGTAGTGGAGAAGTAGGGTGAGGGGTCAGCATACATATGATAGCTGACCCCAAATACCTGTGAATGTTACAAAGCACTAGCATGTAGAGGAAGAGGCTAAGAAGAGATCATTGGAGGACTCCAGAGGTGATGGTATTTTCTTATTTATTTATAAATCTAATAAATTAACAATCTAGATGTTTACCCATCAATTCACTCATTCTAAAGTACACAGGTCTCAAAGGGTCTTTGCTATTAAGAAAATATTAAACTGCTTTATGTTGTTTGTTTTTCTATGATCATATTAATGTTAGTAAGGCAAAAAAAGCATGAAATTGCAACATGGGGAATCATCAACACACACCCACATTGTATCAGTTTATGACAATGCATTAAAAACATCATTTTCACTTCAGCAGTTTGCAATGTTAATTTTGAAATTTAACAGAGAAGATTAACTCACTACCATAATAAAACTATAGTTTAACACTTCCAGTACTTGTAATCACTTATTACAATTTATCAAAACTATAGCTTTAGTTGGATATTCTTGATCTCAGAATTATAAATTTTGCATTAAATTACAGAAGCAGTAAATCATAGAACCAACTGCTACAATGTACATTATTAGCATTTTCAAAACAGCTTTAATTGTTGATAAACAGCAAACTAACCCAAGTTTCAGGATTGATAAAAACAGGATATACACACACACTTAAGCTAAGAACATGTTCACCAAGTGTGATTAAAATCTATTTGGCAGGCAGGGTATAGTTAGCTACCAGCAGTCTCCCAATAACCTTTACAGACTCATTAAATCTCATACATTAAGAGTAACAAAGTAAAAAAAAACAGCTTTACTGCAAGATACTATAATAACAAAGTTTATATGCAAGGCTCAGCTAATTAGCCAAGTGTTGTGAAACAGTGCATTAGTAATGCTGCAAGATTTTGTGCAGCAATAATCACAGAACAGATCAAGGGGCCCTGATAAATCCCAGCTGTGCCACTTGTTTTCTGAGCAGAAAGAAACTGTGTAGCACTACGTATAGGATAACACAAAGGCTGGATTATGTTACACGGCAGAAACACTTCAAGAGGTTGAGATGATCACAAACCATAAGAGAAACTGGAGCGCTTTATCATTATCTTGACCTCAAGATGTGATACAGCCTTGAAACATGCTCCATAACATAGTTCTTTACAATTTATACACAGATGGAGTTGTGGAAGCATTCTTTCTCCATTTTTATAAAGTGTTGAGTTTTTATTGCTTTAGCTAGTACCCACAATTCCTCTCCAACCCCCCACCCCACAAACACAGAATGTTCGGGCTATGTGTTAGGTCCCAGCATTCAATGATCAGTAGAGCCTAGGAGGAGTAACGATCAAAGGGTCTGTGCTAGCACTCTCAAAACATAGCTGTGCACGGGCCCCAACAGCATCACTAAGTTTATAACAGAGGAAAAGAAAATTTTTAGGCAGCTCCTTGGTTGCCTTCTTCCTCCAGCTACAGACGGCCCCCAAGCCCTGCCGCAGCAAGCCTCTGCCCCCAGTTTGATGCAACTCCCTCATTCCCCCAGGGCCAAAATTTATTTGGGTAGGGGAGAACCTCTGGGTCTGCCTTAAATCCTGTCATGCTAGAGATACTCCTCCACCCACCCCTCGCGGAGAATTCAGGTCATGGTACTTTACTGACTTACTAAAATGTCTATTTCTTACCTTTCTTAAGGCCCAAAGCTTACAGGAAAATGAGAACCAACAGATACTGAATTGCAGAAGTTAGGGAGTGGCTGTCCAAGAGGCGTTGCAACATATTATCGGGCCACCCTTCATTTTTGTCCCAGCTTTTGCCAGGTCTCCAACGGGCAATTCCTGATAGGGGGCTTGATATCTCAAAGCAGTTTTGATTATATAAAAGTGGCCCTTCGCCTGACTGCTGGCACACAGCATTGGGATACCCTTGGCACTCCCAGTGCTTGGATCCACACAAAATTATTCAAACTAGCTGATTCTGCATTATTGGGCAAAGTCAGCTCAGCTGGGCTCTGGTACAGTCAGTGCATGATTCGCTGTGGTCCTGGCACCACTGCACTAGGACCACATTATTGGCCCCATCATGTTTCCTTATGAACTGCAGCTGCAAAAATATGTTTACATTCTATTTCTCTAGAATAGCAAATAGAGGTACGTCTGGTACAAAGCTGTATAAAAACAACCCTGGCACAAATAGTAATCATCTGAGGAAGGGGAAAAAAACACTTTGTAGACAACACTTAATTTAGAATTTGTATTTAGTGCATAAAAATCTGAAAAAAATGAATGTTTTATTTTATCAAATTTGTGGAACGGGTAACTGTATCATTGGTATTGTAAAGAAAGAATTTGCATTTATGTAGCCTCTTTCACAGGTGTCAGCTGTGCCTTGGTTGGTAGCACATTCA
Source organism: Heptranchias perlo (assembly GCF_035084215.1). Classification (NCBI taxonomy): domain Eukaryota; kingdom Metazoa; phylum Chordata; class Chondrichthyes; order Hexanchiformes; family Hexanchidae; genus Heptranchias; species Heptranchias perlo. The sequence goes on from NC_090327.1 coordinate 95,076,689, forward strand.
CCCGAGTCAGAAGGTCGTGGGTTCAAATCCCACTCCAGAGACGCAAGCACAAAAATGCAGCCGACACTCCAGGGCACTACTGAAGGAGTGCTGCATTGTCTTTTGGATGGAACGTTAAAATCGAGGCCCTGTCTGCCCTCTCAGGTGGGCATAAATGATCCCCTGACACTACTTCAAAGAGCAAGGGAGTTCTCCCTGGTGACCTGTATCCCTCAACCAACATCACTAAAAATAGATTGATTATCAGGTCATTTATCTCACTGCTGTGTGCAAATTGGCTGCTGCGTTTCCCTACATTACAACAGTGACTACCACTGAGCCACAGCAGTATAACGAAAGCTACAATTTACATCATGCGTCTCTCCCTCCCAAAAAGGAAGTACTGGATCCTATGGAGAAAGTCAATCAGCTGTCATGAGATTGTGCAGCACTTTTTTCTAGATATTTCTAATATTAATCAACCAACATTTTGGTAAATTTTTTCATAGCAGTATAAGCTTTTGCATATTTGTTATATAATTATTTCCAGCGGACACGAACCTCACACAGCACACAAGGGCCATCTCTCCCTCCCAGGTATAACCCCTCAGTAAACTGCGGAAATTTTTTTCAGACTGATGCTGATGCATTGAGGGAATATTGGGTGAAACAACTATTTTAAACAAATGAGAGAAATGGAGATATGGCAAAAGTTCAGGACTGATACCATCAACAGTAATCAATATCCCCAACGGTCCTTTGGATGGATAAGTGGAAACAAAAGCTTTTGATTCATTTAAGAGGCAGTTAGATGCTTTAATGGTAAAACAGTTGATCTCTATGGCTGGATGAGCTAGACAGACCAAATACCCTCCCTCACTGGTACAGAAAGTTATGATTTACCTGCAATTGCCTTCTGTAATCACAATAAAAAGTTTGTTCCCCAGAATATGACATTTATAGCTCTGAACTTGCAGTTACCAAGAACTTTGGCTGCCAAAATGCCAGGTTCAGGATGGATTTGAACTTTTGATTGTCAATTAGAGAATTGAAATTTCTAGGTCTTAATGTACTTGCTATTCTTCACAGTACATTTGGTAAACCCAACTTCAGGGCTCTGGGTTGAATGACATTCATTTAGCGTAGTACATTGGGCCAGATTTTGCTGCGAGTGTCGAATAAACGGTACCAGCTGTTCGTTAGACTTGCACTTGCCCACAGACTATGGGGTTTTGCACGGCAAGTTACAGGAAATTGGAGCTCCAAACAGCGCAGCGCCCTCTACCGGGTATCTGGGACCTGTGTGAACAGGGAAAGCAGCTGTGTATCTCCTTAACCAGACTGAAGAATCGTTAATGAGCAGCAGAGTCTGAACCAGGAAGGGTAAGTCAGAATACTGAATTCAATGTCAAATCAGGTACAGAAAGTGAAATAAAGAGGGAAAGAAAGATTGGATTCAGAGGGATAAAAGGGACAGAAAGTGAAAAACTGTTGGAGACTTTTTTAAAAAAAATTGCTAACAATAATTAAAAGCTGAAGAAATGAGACTGCACGCATAAAAGTTAATTTTCAGTGCCAGAGAGGTTGTTTAGCAGTAATTAAGGCTTATCACACTGTTAAAAGGGTACTTCGACTGGAATAGACAAGTCCTGAATTTTTGTGGTGAGTTTAGTCTGTATCTACGACGTCAGTACAGGAACCTCACGCCATGCAATAGATTTGAATGGTGAGGCAGATGGCGAGATGCCGTTTTTGCGCAGCTTATGGAGGGGCAGCACATCTCGGATAGCAACTTTCAGATTTTTGTGTGCGCTCGCCGACAGTTGCTGTCCAATTTGCGCATAAATAAGGGTGAGACAGCAAATCTGCCCCTTACTGTTGTCGCTTAGAACATGGTATTTATGGCTCTAGTTAGGATCCCAATTAAAAATCAGTTGGACAAAAGCACAGTTATGCCGAAATAGTGAATGTCCTCTTAGTCTTCCTATATTGCAACATTATTTCAGATCTATTTTACTTGGAGCAAGATTCCAATTCATAAGAACACAAGAAATGGGAGCAGGAGTAGGCCATAAGGCCCCTCGAGCCTGCTCCGCCATTCAACAAGATCATGGTTGATCTTAGACCTCAACTCCACATTCCCGCCCGATCCCCATATCCCTCGATTCCCTTAGAGTTCAGCCTTGAATATACTCAATGACTCAGCATCCACAGCCCTCTGGGGTGGAGAATTCCAATGATTCACAACCCTCTGAATGAAGAGATTTCTCATCTCAGTGCTAAATGGTCGACCCCTTATCTGGAGACTATGACCCCTAATTCTAGACACTCTAGCCAGGGGAATTAGCCTCTTAGCATCTACCCTGTCAAACCCCCTCAGAATCTTGTATGTATCAATGAGATCACCTCTCATTCTTCTAAACTCGAGAGAGTATAGGCCCATTCTACTTAATCTCTCCTCATAAGACAACCCTCTCATCCCAGGAATCAATCTAGTGAACCTTTGTTGCACTAGTTCTTCACTATTAATACAGTAAATCTCAGATCAAGAGAATTATTGTTATTTTGCAGTTTCCTTCTCATGAATCTTGTATGCAAGACTAATATTGATTATCTGAAATATAGGATAACAGCATAGTGCAGCTCACTGGAGCACTAACACTTCATTTTCAAACAAATGAAAAAAGGTGCACATTTGTGAGTCCCTACATCCTAAGTTGCCAATCTCAGTCATGCATCATGGAAAGTCAACAAGCACAGGACAGGAACTCTTCAAAAGGGAAGAAGTGAAAATCATTGGGGAAACCTCCCCAGGCCATTCTTGTACATTCAATTAACTGATGAAAAAGCTCCAATGGGAGAGGATTGAGAGCTAGGAATAAGAGAAATAAGGATAATAGAAAGGGAGAAAATTAAAATGACCAAAAGCCAGTCTAAATGTTTGTTTATAAACAAACAATCAGATTTTTCAGTCTCATTGCTGAGGCCTAACTGAAGACTTCCAAAATGAAGGACTGTACATTCCTTTTACTCTACACAAAATTCTCCAGGGTCTCATTAGTGGATTATTCTCAAACCTCTGAATACCTAACATGCTTTGAATGTTCAGTGACTTCAGAATTTTACTTACTTTTGCATCATCCTGCATAACCACAGCAGGTTCTTAATAGTAGGTGTATATAAAAGTTCCCACAGCATCCTATGCCCAGCTATCTTCAGCTGCTTCATCAATGCCCTTCTCTCAATCACAAGATCAGAAATGGGGCTGTTTGCTGATGATTGGAGCTGAATACCGTGCATTCACAACTCCTCAGATGATGAAGCAGTCCATGGCTGCATGCAGCAAGACCTGGGCAACACCCAGGCACGGGTTGATAAGTGGCAAGTAACATTTGTATCACACAAGTGTTAGGTAATACCATCTCCAACGAGAGAGATCACTACCTCCCCTTGACAATCAATGACATGACTGTTGGCAAGTCCCCACCATCAACATCCTGGGGGTCACAATTGACCAGAAACTGAACTGGACCAACCACATAAATGTTGTGGCTATGAGAGCAGGTCAGAGGCTGGGTATTCGGTGGCAAGTGGCTCATCTGACTTCCCAAACCCTCTCAATTACCTACGAGGCACAAGTCAGGAGTGTGATGGAATATTCTCTAATTGCCCGGACGGGTGCAGCTCCAACACTCAAGAAGCTAGACACTATCCAGGACAAAGCAGTCTGCTTGATCAGCACCCTATCCACTGGCTTACACATCCACTCCCTCCACCATCGGTGGCAGTGTGTACTATCTGCAGGACGCATTGCAGCAACTCGCCAAGGCTTCTTCGGCAGCACCTCCCAAGCCTGCAACCTCCAGCACCTAGAAGGACAAGGGCAGCAGGTGCACGGGAACACCATCAACTCCAAGTTGCCCTCCAAGTCGCACACCATCCCAACTTGAATATAAATCCCCGTTCCTTCATTGTTGCTAGGTCAAAATCCTGGAACTCCCTACCTAACAGTATTGTAAGCACCTTCACCACACGGACTGCAGCGGTTCAAGAAGGCGGCCCACCACTAACTTCTCAAGGGAAGCTACGGATGGGCAATAAATGCTGGAATTGCCAGCAAGGCCCACATCCAATGAATAAATAAAAAAGTTCCTTGCCCACTGGCCCAGTATACTGTGGTGGTCAAGAAAAAAAGTCTACCCATCTGGACGATTCTGGATCTTAAATGACTTACTCAACAATACTGAAAAAAATCTGGTTGCAGTAGAGTTTGGGAGTATACTCTGCATTCACCAAGATGCTTGTACATACTTGCAATAAATTTCCCTTTAAGTTCTTATAATATAACAGGCTATATGATGTTAATGTTTTTTAAAAATATCTAGTTTTCTTCTTCAAAAGAGGTAATTTTGGGTCATTAAGTCATACTATCTTTACAAAATCCTACACACATTTGCTGCCTTCTTCTCAGTCACCAATAATAAGCATTTTGGTTGCACTTCATTTTTGAAGACCCACATCGTCAGCTGACTCCGTTCCCCAACCACTGACTCCATCCAGTTCCCTGGCCACTGTCTGAGGCTGAAATAGACTGTTCGCAACCTCGGTGTCCTATATGACCCTAAGCTGATCTTCCATCACCAAGACAGCATACTTCCACCTCCTTGACAGCACCCGTCTCCACCCCTGCCTCAGACCATGGTAGCCTGAGGATTTCCAGATATCAGTTGATGAATTCTCGCTGTTACTGGAAATCTTTAAGCCAAGTGGCAGAAGCCTGGAATTTTGTCAAGCATTTTCTTTTTTTTAAAAATTCATTCATGAGGTGTGGGCATCGCTGGCAAAGCCAGCATTTATTGTCCATCCCTAATTGCCCTTGAGAAGGTGGTGGTGAGCCGCCACCGTCCGTGTGGTAAAGGTACTCCCACAGTGCTGTTAGGTGGGAGTTCCAGGATTTTGACCCAGCGACGATGAAGGAACGGCAATATATGACCAGGTCAGGATGGTGTATGATTGGAAGGGAGCGTGCAGGTGGTGGTGATCCCATGCGCCTGCTGCCCTTGTCCTTGTACGTGGTGGAGGTCACGGGTTTGGGAGGTGCTGTCGAAGAAGCCTTGGCGAGTTGCTGCAGTGCATCTTGTAGATGGTACACACGGTGAGCTGGTGGTGGAGGGAGTGAATATTTAGGGTGGCGGATGGGGTGCCAATCATGCGGGCTGCTTTGTCCTGGATGGTGTCGAGCTTCTTGAGTGTTGTTGGAGCTGCACTCATCGAGGCAAGTGGAGAGTATTCCATCTCACTTCTGACTTGTGCCTTGTAGATGGTGGAAAGGCTTTGGGGAGTCAGGAGGTGAGTCACTCGCCACAGAATACCCAGCCTCTGACCTGCCCTTGTAGCCACAGTATTTATGTGGCTGGTCCAATTAAGTTTCTGGTCAATGGTGACCCCCAGGATGTTGATGGTGGGGGATTCGGCGATGGTAATGCCATTGAATGTCAAGGGGAGGTGGTTAGACTCTCTTGTTGGAGATGGTCATTGCCTGACACGAATGTTATTTGCCATTTATCAGCCCAAGCCTGGATGTTGTCTAGGTTTGCTGCATGCGGGCACGGACTGCTTCATTATCTGAAGGGTTGCTAATGGAACTGAACACTGTGCAATCATCAGCGAACATCCCCACTTCTGACCTTATGTTGGAGGGAAGGTTATTGATGAAGCAGCTGAAGATGGTTGGGCCTAGGACACTGCCCTGAGGAACTCCTGCAGTGATGTCCTGGGGCTGTGATGATTGGCCTCCAAAAACCATCACCATCTTCCTTTGTACTAGGTATGACTCCAGCCACTGGAGAGTTTTCCTCGATTCCCATTGACTTCAATTTTAGGAGGGCTAGTTGGTGCCACACTCTTGTCAAATGCTGCCTTGATGTCAAGGGCAGTCACTCTCACCTCACCTCTGGAATTCAGCTCTTTTGTCCATGTTTGGACCAAGGCTGTAATGAGGTCCAGAGCTGAGTGGTCCTGGCAGAACCCAAACTGAGCATCAGTGAGCAGGTTATTAACGAGCAAATGCCACTTGATAGCACTGTTGACTACACCTTCCATCACTTTGCTGATGATTGAGAGGAGGCAATTGGCCGGATTGGATTTGTCCTGCTTTGTGTGTACAGGACATACCTGGGCAATTTTCCACATTGTCGGGTAGATACCAGTGTTGTAGCTGTACTGAAACAGCTTGACCACAGGTGCGGCTTGTTCTGGAGCACAAGTCTTCAGCACTACAGCCAGGCTGTTGTTTGTTCAGCACACATACTCTCCATCTACACTAGTCTTAAGATATATAAAAAATGGGCTGTGTTGCTGCGTAAACCACATGTAAACTCAATGATTGGTGTAATAATCAGCACTATGCATGTATTTGCTGTGAAGTTCAGAGATAAGTTACAGTTTAGTGCAGGTAATCAGCAAACTTGGAGCTGCTAGTTACGGAAAAGTGTGATCAATGTTTTTCTAGTCAGCTGCTCAGTGTAAAAGTTGCAACTGGGATCAAAATCCAGAATTTACATCGGTTTCTTACAATTGTTAAATGACGCATGAGGCAACAAGCTTTTGCATTTTATCCTTTCTCAGATCAGAAATGGTCTTTTTGTCAATACTACATGCTTTAATCAATCAACAGCTTTCGCAACCAGGCTGTTATTCCACATTTTCTTATAATAAAAATTTGTGCAATGTTTTTAATTGCCACATTAAATTTGCACATTTAACTCGTTGTTCAATACATAAGCAACTGCTATTAAACACAGTAACAAGTACTGTACTAACAACTCACTCATTGCTGACAACCACAGCAAGTGGATGGCAAGTTGGCAACAAAACAGAAGAGAGTGAATTGGGGTTAAGGGTAGCTACTCTGACTGGCAAAAGGTGGGAAGTGGTGTTCCACAGGGATTGGTGCTGGGACCACTGTTATTCACAATTTACATAAACGATTTGGATTCGGGAATCGGAAGTACAATTTCAAAATTTCTGGACACCAAATTGGGGCGTATAGTTAGTACCGAGGAGGATTGTGACAAAATAAAGGAAGACATTAATAAACTTGCAGAATGGGTGTGTAATTGGCAAATGAATTTCAATATAGATAAGTGAGGTGGTGCATAGAAACATAGAAAAAACGAGTAAGAGTAGGCCATGCAGCCTGCTCCACCATTCAAAATGATCATGACTGATCGTCTAACTCAGTACCCTGTTCCCGCTTTTTCCCCACATCCCTTCAGCATTAAGAAATATATCTATCTCCTTCTTGAATACATCTAATGACTTGGCCTTCACTGCCTTCTGTGGTAGAGAATTCCACAGGTTCACCACCCTCTGAGTGAAGAAATTTCTCATCTCGGTTCTAAATGGCATATCCCGTATCCTGAGACTGTGACCCCTGGATCTGGACTCCCCAGCCATCAGGAACATCCTCCCTGCAACTAGTCTGTCTAGTCCTGTTAGAATTTTATATGTTTCAATAAGATCATCTCTCATTCTTCTAAACTCTAGTGAATATCGGCCTAGTCGACCCAATCTCTCCTCTTACATCAGTCCTGCCATCCCAGGAATCAGTCTGGTAAACCTTCATTGCACTCCCTCCATGGCAGGGACATCCTTCCTCAGATAAGGAGAGCAAAACTGCACACAATACTCCAGATGTGGTCTCACCAAGGCCCTGTGTAACTGCACTAAGACATCCTTGCTCCTGTACTCAAATCCTCTTGCAATGAACGCCAACATACCATTCGCCTTCCTAACTGCTTGCTGCACCTGAATGCTCGCTTTCAGCGACCGGTGTACAAGGTCACCCAGGTCACGTTGCACCTCCCCTTTTCCCAATCTATCACCAGATAATAATCTGCCGTTCTGCTTTTACAACCAAAGTGGATAACCTAATTTATCCACATTATACTGCATCTGCCATGTTCTTGCCCACTCACCCAACTTGTCTAAATCACATTGTAGTCTCTTTGCATCCTCCTCACAGCTCACATTCCACCCCAGCTTTGTGTCGTCTGCAAACTTAGAAATGTTACATTCCGTTCCCTCATCCAAATCATTGATATATATTGTGAATAGCTGGGGCCCAAGCACTGATCTCTGCGGTATCCCACTAGTCACTGCCTGCCACCCGGAAAAAGTCCCGTTTATTCTTACTCTCTGTTTCCTGTCTGTAACCAATTCTCAATCCATGCCAGTATATTCCCCCTAATCCCATGTGCTTTAATTTTGCACACTAACCTCTTGTGTGGGACCTTATCAAAAGCCTTCGGAAAATCCAAATACACCACATCCACTGGTTCTCCCCTATCTATTCTACTGGTTACATCCTCAAAAAACTCCAGTAGATTTGTTAAGCATGATTTCCCTTTCATAAACCCATGCTGACTTTGTCCAATCCCATTAATGCCCTCCAAGTGTTCTGTTATCACATCTTTTATAATAGACTCTAGCATTTTCCCCACTACTGACGTTAGGCTAACCGGTCTGTAATTCCCTATTTTTTCTGTCCCTCTTTTTTTAAACTCGTGGGGTTACATTTGCCACCCTCCAATCTGTAGGAACTGTTCCAGAGTCTATAGAATTTTGAAAGATGACCACCAATGCATCCACTATTTCCAGGGCCACTTCCTTTAGTACTCTGGGATGTAGATTATCAGGCCCTGGGGATCTGTCAGCCTTTAGCCCCATTAATTTCCCTAGCATTATTTTTTTTTTACTAATACTGGTTTCCTTCAGTTCCTCCCTCTCACTAGACCCTTGGTTCCCTAACATTTCCAGGTGGTTATTTGTGTCCTCCTTTGTGAAGACAGAACCAAAGTATGTGTTTAATTGTTCTGCCATTTCTTTGTTCCCAATTATAATTTCCCCCATTTCTAACTGTAAGGGACCTACACTTGTCTTCACTAATCTTTTCTCTTGACATATTTATAGAAGCTTTTACAGTCAATTTTTATGTTCCCTGCTAGTTTACTCTCATACCCTATTTTTCCCCTCTTAATCAATCTCTTTGTCCTCCTTTGCTGAATTCTGAACTGCTCCCAATCCTCAGGCTTGCCGCTTTTTCTGGCAATTTTATATGTCTCCTCTTTGGATCTAATACTATCCCTAATTTCTTTTGTAAGCCACGGTTGAGCCACCTTTCCTGTTTTATTTTTGCGCCAGACAGGAATGAATAATTGTTGTAATTCCTGCACACGTTCTTTAAATATTAGCCATTGCCTATCCAACAGTCATCTCTTTTAGTAAAGTTCCCCAATCTATCATTGCCAACTCGCACGTCATACTTTCGCAATTTCCTTTATTTAGATTCAGGACCCTAGTTTCGGATTCAACTACTTCACTCTCCATCTTAATGAGAAATTCGATCATGTTATAGTCGCTCTTCCCTAAGGGACCCTGCACAACAAGATTGTTAATTAATCCTTTCTCATTGCACAATACCCAGTCTAGGATCGCCTGTTCTCTAGTTGGTTCCTCAACATATTGGTCGAGAAAACCATCACGTACACACTCCAGGAATTCCTCCCCCACAGTATTATTGCTATTAGTGCATTTTGGTAGGAAGAATAAGGAGGCCACATACTGCTTGTGTAATAAGAGTCTAAATGGGTTAGAGAGGAAAGGGATCTAGCGGTAGAGATGCACAAATCACTAAAAGTAGTGATGCAGGTTAATAAGGCAAATCAAGCACTGGGATTCATTTCTAGAGGGATAGAATTGAAAAGCAAAGAAGTTATGATAAACTTGTGTAGAACCTTGGTTAGACCACACAACGCACTAGGCACAGTTCTAGTCTCCATATTGTAGAAAGGATAGAGGCATTAGAGATGGTGCAAACAAGATTCACAAGTATGATGCCAGAACTGAAAGGGTATACTTATCAGGAAAGGCTGAACAGGCTGGGCTCTTTTCTCTGGAAAAGAGAAGGCTGACCTGATAGGTCTTTAAGTTAACGAAAGGGTTTGATAGGGTTGACGTGGAGAAAATGTTTCTACTTGTGGGACAGTCCAAAACTAGAGGTCATAAATATAAAATAGTCGCTAATAAATCCAACAGGGAATTCAAAAGAAACTTCTTTACCCAAAAAGTGGTAAGAACGTGGAATGCGCGACCACAAGGAGTAGTTGAGGCAAATATCAGACGGATTTAAGGGGAAGCTGGATAAGCATGAGGGAGAAAGGAATAAAAGGGTGTGCTGATAGGGTTAGATGAAGTAGGGAGGGAGGAGGCTCGTGTGGAGCATAAACACTAGCACAGACCAGTCGGGCTGAATGGCTTGTTTCTGTGCTGTAGTTTCGATGTGACTCGATATAACAAAGCAGACTACGAACCCTGAGTCAATCAATTATTGACTAACGCTGATTGCAAAACCTGTTTAAAACTCAAAAGAAAGTAGAGTTTATTACAACATCTGTTTGTGATGTCAGCATCATAAGGGAACAAACCAGGAGGCTCCTAGGCTAAAAAGGCCCTATTACCATATTTAGTGGAAAGGATATCAGAATCATATGTAAATTCAGATAAAACCAAAGTCTATTTTGTAATCTAACTTTTGCAAACTTCCAAATTGGACCAGAATAACTTCAAAATTTCATCTGAGATATGAACTAACTCAGTTCTGAGCAGATATTGAACACATGGTTTCAACACTGAATGCCACTGGTCCAACAAAGCATCTACTCCTGCAAGATATTGTTCTGTCTACCTGCCTCGGCTGTTGTGCAGGGACTGGCAGAAGACACCTTAAATATTTTTTTTTCAAAATGGTGAAAATATTGTGCCCATTATTTTTTTTCAATTTGTGATTTTCTTCCAATGGCCTTCCTGCAGTGGCTAAGGAAGACGGGGTAAAGCCACTGCTCAGCGAGTGTGATTTAACTACAGGAGGTGGGAGTAATCAAAAATGGCAGCAAGAATGTCTCTCTCTACTCAATGACCCAAGAAATCAGCCCTAGTTAATGATCAGGGTTGCTTCAAAAGCCATCAGCAACACCGATTAATGTAACTAAACTGATGTCCAGTTGAATCGTAAACAGAGTATCAGAGGCTATCTTAGGTGAAGAGGTCTTCTACATTATAATGAAATCTCACTGGTGTCTATTAAAGACAGCATGATGCTGCCTCTATGATTGTAATTACATGTTAGGAGCCATTAACACTGGGAGCCATTCATGACCAACAGTGTTTATGCACCAAACCTACTGAAAACTAAGTTTGGATCCATTTTACGCCCTAGCACATGGCTGCAAAAAGGAAGCTTGTACAATTGAATACTAAACTTATCAGGCATTTACATAAAAATCATTCTGTATTATAGTTCCTATTACTAATTAACATTTTTGTAGAGTTGAAGAGTTTCTATATTACATGTCTATTTGCCAAATGAAAGCTTTTACAAAAGCCATTTCATTCAGTATAACTCACTGCTCCCATAGAAACAGTGATATTAAATTTGTTCAGTCGTTAAGACAAGCCAAGCTTTGAGCTACAAAAAACAAGACCTATTCTCCGTTAAATCTTGGATTAAAATTTTGTATGGGTTTGAAACTATCAAATTAACTAAACCAAATATTCAATTCTAAAGTTGAACAGACTTCAAAGCAACTGTGTCCTCCAATTTGAAAGCCTTCACACTGAAAGCAAAAACATCTGGAGCAGACTTTCATAACATAAAACACTAGAAATTAAACCTAGCCAGAACTTCTGGTGCCCCAATGACTGGCATTTTTATCGAGCACATCAGAAACCACAGTTAATGAGTAAAAAGTATAACTGTTTCATTACCAGAGAATCTAAAATGATCATATTTACAACAGCTTTAGAAATAGATTGTTTGAAAATTAGTGTGTACAAAAGGAAATTGCATTGGTGACAGTACATTTCTGTAGGACTTGTAAAATACTCAAAAATTTGAAAAACAGCAGAAACAAGCAACTTGTGAAACTCTGAAAGAACAATTTGAGAACAACCAGTCACTGTCTGTACATTTCCATTTATTCCATGGGCATCGTGCTGAGGTTTAAAATGGATGCAGTAGACCACATGTGGCAATAAACTGTTCGGTAATGTGGTATCTTACAATGTGGAATATTGTTTTATTTGCGTTTTTGAAGCTTAGACACAGAAGTTATCAACAATGTTCATACAATGTTTATACATTTTTTTGTATATCAACCAGCAGTTTATATTCTCAAACTACTTACCTGTTATAAAAAAAAGCAACTTGGTTTTAAAGGAGGAAGAAAAAAAAGGGGTAAAAACTTTTTCCAACAATTTCAAGTTTTAAAAAGTATGATTTGTAAAACACACAAAAATTACTGTATGGAGATACTTGCCTTCAATTTGAGCAAGCATAACAGATCACTAATTGGCACCGTATATTATGAAGCCTTCTCAATATGTGTTTAAAAATAAGGAAAATATCTACAAATATATAAATCATGTACATACACACACACAAAATATATATATATATATATATATATATATATAAATAATATATAAAAATTAATAAATAAATAAATAAAACAGAAACCATAAATAATAATCCATCTTTAGGGATTGTAAGTATACCTGAGGTCATTAGTTTCCAGAGCTGGTCCACCAGGGCCTCATTGCACAGAGGAGAGTCTGTACCCTTGGTGAAAGGTGGGTTTTTATTGAGCATACTCAAAACTTTATGCCTGTAACATATGAAACAAAAGGATTTATTTTGAGCTACATGTATCCATGATAACTGAATAGTCTGAATGGGAATAAAATATTAATGAGTCCAATATGCAAGTATATTAAAAAAAATGTTTACAACAGAGAATAATCTGATCAATAACTGAAATTATTTAGAAAACCTAGCATTTAGTTGAACCCCATTAGCTTTGATTCTGGCAGCAAGACCACTACTCTTTGGGTGCACTACGTGCCATTAACAGACCAACATCTCACGCAAGTTCAGGTGATTAACACTATAGCATAACACTCCTTGTGGATGGGATATTTGACAGCAACAACCCTTCAAGGACTGTTCTGCGTTGCTTTACACAGGCATTTAGGGATCGACAATGATAACTCTTACTTGCCTTGTGGGTGGAGGGAGCTCATTAGCCAAAGCTGATGACGACACCCATGGTACCCAAGCATCCACCTGTCCAGTCTTACTAGCTCTTCAACTAATTGTGGCATTAGCAATTGATGTTAAATAAAGGTACCATGACTGTCAGTAGGAGGCACCAATATGGATAATTCTGTACCTACCAAACCAAACCAGACCAAATAGACATCAATAGAATGGTAACCCTTTCTGTTTATGAAGAGGGTTGGAGGCCCATATGGCTACATGAAGTTTTGAATGTGATTCAAGGTAACACAACAGTAGATGATAGTGTAAATAATACACTATATTTTGAAGAAACATGCCATATGGGATGTTTCGTATTGCTGGCTGGTATCCATAAAAAAATGAAGCAGTTCACTTTGGCACACAAGGCATCTGTCACCTGCTTGATTCTTTGGTGCACTGCTGCTTTCAAGACATGGCAGATATTCCCTGTTGAAATGAGTTGCAATCTCCATATCCTATCCATCACCAAGAATACTTATTTTCCACAACCCAACCTACCACTACAACCTTTTTCCACCTTGTATCTCTCAGATATCCTCTGGCTTTGGACTGCTGTGCATCCCACCTCCCTCTGTTGAACCTTTGATGGCAGAGCCTTTAGCTACCTGATCCTTACTCTTTGGAACTCCCTCTCCAAATCTCTCTGCTTCTCTCCACCTTTAAAAGATTTTTCAAACCGATTATGACCACATTTTTGGCCACCACTCCAAACCACCCTACAAAGACTCAGCATTCACTCCTATTTTCCTCTATGAAGTACTTAGGAATATATATCTATAACATAAAAAATTGTACCTGTTAATTTCCCATTTTCTCTGACTCCACTTTCAATTTGTTATACTTTTTTTTAAGTCCCTTTTGCTCTAGATATTCAGTTTCACTGTCTCAAATCACTGCCTGTAGGTAAGCATTTGATCACTGTGTTCCAGAGAGTGCTTTCAATGGCCCAAGCATTCATGTAAATTTGTAGCATGTTCAGGGATGGAAGAGAATCCTCTTCACTTAATTTTGGCTTACTGTTCTTACGAACCTCAAGTGATGTTCCTTGACTTTGGAAGGTGACAATAATACTACACTAGACCAGAACTCAGGCTTTAGCTGCCAAACAAATTCATTAAACAGTAATAGAATATATGAACAGCAGCAATGACATATTATAGATTTTACTATTTATCAAACATTTCCTTTTCTGTCTACAGAAGCTTTCTGGCCTGACTATCACACTTTGAAGACTTCAGGCTAATTTCCCAAATTGAATCGGTCAGGCTAAGAAAAACTTGAGAAAATGACAGGACCAAACCAAATTAAACAACTGTCTGTTCAATTCAAAAAAGCTGTCAAAACATATATTTACACAAATTGCAGAAGATGCTTGCATTTGAATCAAAAGGTATGGCCCCTTTCTTGGAAACCTAGCTGAGACAAAATAACTAAAATCTGTATTAAAATAGCATATTTTCCTGAGTGAAGCTGATTTTAACACAATGTTAAAAAGCCAAAACCATGTCAGATCTTAGACAAAAATGCTTTTGTCACATGGGACATACACTCGCCAGGTATCTCATACTCTTTCTACCTCTGTCGCATTCTGTGACACACGTGTATCTTTTATATTCTCTCACTGTGTACATGTCTGACCTCCTCTTTCCAGTCTCATTTCTTTCCCTTCTCAATCTCTGTCCATTGGTGGTTTATTCTCCCCGTCCTCTTCTGCTACTCTCTCCCATTCCCTCCGCCCATTTCTTATCTCTCCCCACTATTCAGCATTTCAGGGAGCAGGAGTGATCAATCGTGACCACGGGACAGCACTTCAAGCAGCGGGAGGGATCAGCCAAAGAAGTGGGTGGGATCAGGAAGGGCTGCAAGCTGGTGTCAAAAAGAAATCACCGGTATCAGGAAAAGCCACAGGCTGCTGTCGGGACAAAAATCACAGGGACCAGGAGTGGACAATGGGCCTTCAAAAAACCCAGCAAGGAATAGACTTTCAAAATGTAAAACCACAGCTAAGAATGGGCCTTAAAAAAAACATGACAACACAATAAACAGCAGATACTGCAGACAATTGGGCTTCAAAAAAAATAACGGAGTAAAAAATTTTTTTAAAAAGGAAGAGAGCAGAGAACATATCTAATCAGAGCTGTTGCTGGAGTTAGGCCTGCTAATCCATGACAGACCTGGCAGTCAAGGCTAGGAGGACCAAGGCTCAAGTTACCACACGATTTTGACAGCCAATCGACGGTAGGTATAACAGATAGATAGAATAGCTCCATGGTGCCACCTAGCACCAAGACTCAGCTAGGAGAACTGAATCACAGCTCAGTATAATAAATAGAAAAATTGAAGCATTTCATAAACGTGTGATGGAAAGAGATAGACTATGAACCAAACAAATTATTCAAAATCCTATTTGAAAAAACTTTCACCTGCCTTCTTTTGTAACTGAAATTTCTAATGTCAAAATAAGGTTTGTTATACAAATAATTAAAATTTACATACTTTAATAACATGATTAAGCTTAACAGTAAAGTTGGCTTTTGTGTCAGAGTACCTAAACTAACATTTTCACTTGAAGGCCTGAGGAGTCAATATTTTTACCTTGAATAACTATTAACTGAAGACAGGTCCCACAATCACAGCGTGTGCAATATGCACAATTTCCCAGGATGCATCAATAGCATTTTGCCCACCCAACTGGAAAAACATTTCCCTTCAGTCTCCAACAGTATCGGTTTGGTTGGTTTTATAAATAATCAGAAGAAAAGCTAAATTTCAAAAATTTTGTTCAAGTTAAGTTTGTATATTTAAATACAGCGTGAGGGGGGTGGGGGACACACAGAGTGAGATAGTAAATGAGAGTGAGTGTGTAGGTGAGTGAGAGAGAAAGACAGAGCAAGACAAAGTATGATGGAGAGAGAGCGCTACCTCATCCTATAGCATCTTCTGTTTCTTTTCAAATTCAATCCATTATTTATTTCTAAGTGGAAAAATCAAATTCTGGCTTTGTGGAACAGCAGCATTTCAGTTTGCTTTTTCAAAAATTAATGCAAACTGGATGATAAATTTGAGTAATTATTTGCTACTTGGTTATTTTCGGTTTTTAATCTACATTACTAGAATCTATTAGGGATAGAGCAACTGAGCATTTAGACAAATGAGTTGATCAGTGAGAGCCAGCATAGATTTGTAACAGGTAAATCATGTCTAACGAACCAAGTTGAATTTTTTGAGGAGATAACAAACGTGGTAAATAAGGTGTGTCTATGGATATTTTTTATACGGACTTCCAGAAGACATCCGAAAAAGTGTTCCACATAAGAGACTTAACAAAAATGACAGCGCATGGAATTGGAAGCAACCTATGGCTTGGATAGGGAACTGGTTAGGAGGTAGGAGGGGAGTGGGGATAATGGGTATGTAGTCAAGTAGGCAGGATGTGACTAGTGGTGTCCCCCAGGGACCTGTTGTGGGGCCTCAGCTTTTCACTATATTTACAAATGGCTTGGATGAAGGAAGAGAGTCGTATAAATAAGTTTGCTGACGACACTAAGTTAGGTGGCACAGTAAATAGTGTAAATGGGAGCAGAAAGTTGCAAAGGAACATTGATAGATTAAGTGAGTGGGCAAAACTGTGGCAGATGGAGTTCAATGTGAGGAAAGTGTGATGTCATCCACTCTGGACCGAAGAAACACAGATCAGGGTATTTTCTAAATGGCGAGAATCTAGGATCTGTGGATAAGCAGAGAGATTTAGGGATCCAATCACTAAAAGCTAGTGGACAGGTACAAAAAATAATTTAAAAGGCTACTTTTGAAAAAAAATACAATGGACATCAATTGCTTTAGGTAACAAAAAAATTTAACATAAATTATGTTGTTGAGTGGTAAGGACATAATTTAAAAACATTAGCAGTGGTTGTTAAATACAAAGATAAAAGTAAAAGTAAGTATATTTTAATAAACAATCACAAAAAGATAACTGCATTAAGTACAAAAGTAAACTGGGGATGAGGAAAGAAATTTTTTAAATAAACTGATAAGTAAAACAAGTACAAATGAAGGGATAGCAGTTTTTAAAAAATATTGCTTAATATTTCAAAATGTTGTTTAATACTTTCAGCCACAAACAATGCAACAGGACATTTACAAGGATATTGAAATTTTAAAGAAAATATATTTGTCCAAGTTTAACCCTTAACAGACCATAAAGTTGCCAACTTATCCTGGATTGGTTTGGTAAGACTAACCTTATGTAGGGCACAGCATCATTCTGGACCAGATCCAGCAACCACTGCAATTCTTCAGTGCTCCTGTCCACTGAGGAGGAAAATTTGTTTAGGAAATTATATGAAGGACGAAACAGATCTAAACACACTCATTCAAATGAAACTCAGGCAAGAGTAAATGTTTAACATCTATTGTTTTAAAGGTTTGAGAAAGACTTCTGTAAACGGCCATGATTTTACCAAGAGAGTTAAAGAGAAAGAATAACCAGCTGTTGGAAAAAAATGTTTTAAAGAATTGCAGACGGGAGAAATCTACACCCTTATAAAACTGCAGCTCCACCCCATGTCCCAGTTTGTTTTACCCAATTCAGACACTTGTCACCTTTCATATTGCTTTTTTAAAAAAAACTTATATATATTCACCCGAAAGCAGTTTAAACTTTTAAATCACTACTTCATGAAAGTATCTTTTTTATTACCATTTTACCTCTTGTCGAATTTAGAATCTTGTAGTATTTACGCTTATTGCAATATGGCAACTTGTGTTGGTTTGAAATAGTGCAATGGTCACACTCTTATGATCTTGCCTTTGTTTTATTTATCTAACATCTATCTATCTATCTAACATCTATCTATCTATCTAACATCTATCTATCTATCTAACATCTATCTATCTATCTAACAATCTAACATCTATCCATCTATCTAACATCTATCGATCCATATATATATGCATGACACTGCTATTTTCTTAAAGAACTTCTCGTCTAGAGCAAAGAAGCAGCAACTTTGATTATATACACAAGTCCTTCAAACTGAAGCAATTTTTATTAAGCTTCATAGAATGCACTCCTGCCATGTCACAGTTATAGGCCCAAAACAGCCATACCCATGAGTGTTCTGGCACCCGACACAGCTGATGGGGACCATCTGGAATGGTTCTCACATCATGTCATGGCTCCAAAAATTAAAGGTGGCAGAAAGCAGAGAAAGGAAAACAGATGTTCAAAGGATCACTCTGGTGCAGTTAGATGTCAACACAAATCAAAATCAAAATGATAATCTGTACAACTATCCTGTCCTGATACCAGTCACTTTTGCTGGCTCTGTTTCATCACCCACTCCACCTCAATTGTCAACTGTATCAACACCCATTGTTCCCTGTGTCTCACACCTTTCCCTAATCATACCATTAAGCCATCAATCTTGGTAGCCATGAGTCCAGCCTTGTTAAACCAGGACAGCCTGGGCCTCAGGAGAACCTGGGCGTCTTTCCCCCCAGAGGCCCCTTTCCTCTAACCACAATGTGCAAGGATCTGTATTATAGCCGATTAACATAATGGTAGTCGTGTTATGTGGCCAGAAGTCATTGTGTTAATCACAAGCAAATTAGCATATGGTCAATAGGACTAGAGAAATGAATACGTGGTTCAAAGATTGGTGTGGGAGAAGTGGGTTTTGATTCGTGGAGCACTGGCACCAGTACTGGGGAAAGAGAGAGCTGTTCCGTTGGGACGGACGACACCTGAACCATGCTGGGACCAGAGTTCCAGCGAATCGAATAACTAGGAAAGTAGATAGGGCTTTAAACTAAATAAGGTGGGGGGTCCCAGTGGAGAGAAATCTAGAATGCTAAAGAGAAAAGACAAAGAAGCAGTGCAGGAAAGCGATTGGGGTAAGGATAACCAGATTGTGTCAGGAAGGGACAGAACGTACGAACAAAAGAGTGCACTAACAAATAGGGTCTGGGTAAGAAAAATTGGCAAGACGACAAATAGGGCCATAGCACAAAAAAATGTTAAGATGTCTAAAAATGTTAAAGATAAATCTAAAGGCACTGTACCTGAATGCACGAAGCATTCGTAAAAAAAAGGTAGACGAATTAACAGCGCAAATAGATGTGAAGGGATACAATATAATTGCAATCAGAGACATGGCTGCAGGGTGACCAAGGCTGGGAGCTGAATATCCAAGGGTAATTGATACTTAGGAAGGACAGGCAAAAAGGAAAAAGAGGTGGGGTGGCGTTGTTGGTAAAGGATGAAATCAGAGCAATAGTGAGAAAGGATATTGGCTCAGAAAATCAAGAGGTAGAATCAGTCTGGGTGGAGTTAAGAAGCACCAAGGAGCAGAAAATACTGGTGGGAGTTGTCTTTAGGCCTCCAAACAGTAGTGGTAATGTAGGGGACGGCATCAAACAAGAAATTAGAGATGCATGAAACAAGGGTACTACAGTAATCATGGGTGACTTTAATCTACATATAGACTGGCCAAACCAAATTAGCAATAATACTGTGGAGGATGAATTCCTGGAGTGTGTACGAGATGGTTTTTTAGACCAGTACGTTGAAGAACCAACCAGGGAACAGGCGATTCTAGATTGGGTATTGTGCAATGAGAAGGGGTTAATTAATAATCTTGTTGTGCGGAGTCCTTTAGGGAAGAATGACCATAACACGATAGAATTCTTCATTAAGATGGAAAGTGAAGTCGTCCAATCCAAAACTAGGGTCCTTAATCTAAACAAAGGAAACTATGAAGATATAACGAGTGAGTTGGCTATGATAGATTGGGAAGCTTCATTAAAAGGCATTATGGTGGATAGGCAATGGCTAACATTTAAGGAATGAATGCATGAATTGCAACAATTACACATTCCTTTCTGGCACAAAAACACAAAAGGAAAAGCAATCCAACCATGGCCAACAAAAGAAATTAATGATAGTATTAGATCCAAAGAGGAGTCATATAAAGTTGCCAGAAAAAAGTAGCAAGCCTGAGGATTGGGAGCAGTTTAGAATTCAGCAAAAAAGGACCAAGAGATTGATTAAGAGGGGGAAAATAGAGTATGAGATTACACTTGCAAGGAACATAAAAATGGACTTTAAAAGCTTCTACAAGTATGTAAAAAGAAAAAGATTAGTGAAGACAAATGTAGGTCACTTACAGTCAGAAACGGGAGAATTTATAATGGAGAACAAGGAAATGGCAGAGCAATTAAACAAATACTTTGGTTCGGTCTTCACAGAAGAGGACACAAATAACTTCCCAGAAATACTAGGGACCCAAGGGACTAGTGAGAAGGAGGAATTAAAGGAAATTAGTATTAGTAAAAAAAGTGCTGGAAAAATTAAAGGGACTGAAAGCCGATAAATCCCCAGGGCCTGATAATCTGCATCCCAGAGTACTAAAAGAGGTAGCCATGGAAATA
Organism: Heptranchias perlo; assembly: GCF_035084215.1. Lineage (NCBI taxonomy): Eukaryota > Metazoa > Chordata > Chondrichthyes > Hexanchiformes > Hexanchidae > Heptranchias > Heptranchias perlo. The sequence goes on from NC_090327.1 coordinate 95,097,261, forward strand.
GTGGATGCATTAGTTGTCATCTTCCAAAATTCTATAGATTATGGAACAGTTCATGCAGATTGGAGGGTGGCAAATGTAACCCCACTATTTAAAAAAGGAGGGAGAGAAAACAGGGAACTACAGACCAGATAGCCTAACATCAGTAGTAGGGAAAATGCTACAGTCTATTATAAAGGATGTGATAACAGGACACTTAGAAAATATCAACGGGATTAGAAAGGGAAATCATGTTTGACAAACGTAATGGAGTTTTTTTTGAGGATGTCACTGGTAGAATCGATAAGGGAGAACCAGTGGATGTGGTTTATTTGGATTTTCAGAAGGCCTTTGATAAAGTCCCACATAAGAGGTTAGTGTGCAAAATTAAAGCACATGGGATTGGTAGTAATATAATGGCATGGATTGAAAATTGGTTAACATAGAGTAGGAATAAATGGGTCTTTTTTGGGGTGGCAGACAGTGACCAGTAGGGTACCACAGGGATCAGTGCTTGGGCCCCAGCTATTCACAATATCTATCAATGATTTGGATGAGGGAACCAAATGTAATATTTCCAAGTTTGCTGACAACACAAAACTAGGTGGGATTGTGAGTTGTGAGGAGGATGCAAAGAGGCTTCAAGGCGATTTAGACAAGTTGAGTGAGTGGGCAAATACATGGCAGATGCAGTATAACGTGGATAAATGTAAAGTTATCTACTTCGGAAGGAAAAACAGAAAAGCAGAGTATTATTCAAATGGAGATAGATTGGGAAATGTTGATGTACAAAGGGACCTGGGTGTCCTTGTACACCAGTCACTGAAAGCAACATGCAGGTGCAGCAAGCAGTTAGGAAGGCAAATGGTATGTTGGCCTTCATTGCAAGCGGATTTGAGTACAGGAGCAAGGATGTCTTACTGCAGTTATACAGGGCCTTGGTGAGACCACACCTGGAGTATTGTGTGCAGTTTTGGTCTCCTTACCGAAAGATATACTTGCCATAGAGGGAGTGCAGCAAAGGTTCACCAGACTGATTCCTGGGATGGCAGGATTGTCGTATGAGGAGAGATTGGGTCGACTCGGCCTGTATTCACTCGAGTTTAGAAGAATGAGAGGGGATCTCATTGAAACATATAAAATTCTGACAGGGCTAGACAGACTGGATGCAGGGAGGATGTTTCCCCTGGCTGGGAGGTCCAGAACGAGGGGTCACAGTCTCAGGATACAGGGTAGAACATTTAGGACTGAGATGAGGAGAAATTTCTTGACTCAGAGGGTGGTGAACCTGTGGAATTCTCTACCACAGAAGGCTGTGGAGGCCAAGTCACTGAATATATTTAAGAAGGAGCTAGATAGATTTCTAGACACAAAAGGCACCAAGGAGAGAGCAAGAATATGGTACTGAGATAAGAGGATCAGCCATGATCACATTGAATGGTGAAGCAGGCCCGAAGGGCCTACTCCTGCTCCTATTTTCCATGTTTCTATGTTTAATCGATTGTAAAACAGTGCGGATGAGACCAATTTAATTACTCTGCTCGCTGAACCATTAAGAGAGAAATATTTCCAGAAAGATGGTAGTAACTGTACATTCACACCTCACAAGACATGACTGCTGACATTAAAGGCATGGTTGTAATTTGAAATAATCTCCAGTTCTGATTATTCAGTTTTACTTCTATTTGAAGATCTGAATTTGGTTGCTTGGAAATTCACTTCATCCAGATCCAACCTCACATCAAAGTCTAAGAAAAACTTTCATCCAAAAGTCTTGTCACTTATCAGGCTATGCAGTAATACGTTCTGAATAGGGTACTTCAATTACTTGCAGGCTGATTCTACTTTTATGTATTGCATTTACAGTAACTTGTATTCTACTGTTTTGTGTATTATTCAACCTTTAAATAAATCTGGCTCTTAGTGTTAGCTTGTGAACCTTGGTCTGATGACAATAGTATTTTCTGACTTTTGAAGGGATAAGGGGAGCATCGTCAGCATTCCATATGACTTCCCATGATTAATAGCACAATAAATTGGTAATGTTAATCCTGGAAAGAAAACTTCATTCACAGCATGTATAAGGACACAAACTTTGGTCCATATGAGACTATGAGATAACAGAAATTGCCTATTTGCCGTGTGCAAAAATGCTGGGAGAAAGCCTGAACTGTAACACCCTTCATCCTAATTTTTACCCACCTCCTTATGGATCTGAATTAGAACACTGTCCTCACTACAACAATATTCTCAGAGCCTTAGAAATGTTGTTGAACTTTTCAAATCTTGCACAAATCTCCACAGTTGTTAATCTCTATGGTCACAAGTCATATGGATTGTCCATCATTAAAATATGGCATCATGTTGAATGCATCATTTTACAGGCAGGGAATTTCCAAATTCTATAAAAGGTAGCTTCATGGGCATTTTAACTTTTTAAAAAAATTTATACTTTATTTTTTATATTTGTTCTTAGGATACAGGCAACGCTGGCAAAGCCGCATTTACTGCCCATCCCGAGGTGCCGAGAAGTTGGTGGTAGGCCTTCTCCTTGATATATTTTTTAAAATTCGTTCATGGGATGTGGGAGTCACTGGCAAGGCCAGCATTTATTGCCCATCTCTAATTGCCCTCGAGAAGGTGGCAGTGAGCAGTCCGTGTGGTGAAGGTTCTCCCACGGTGCTGTTAGGTAGGGAGTTCCAGGATTTTGACCCAGCGACGATGAAGGAACGGCGATATATTTCCAAGTTGGAATGGTGTGTGACTTGAGGGGAACGTGCAGGTGTTGTTCCCATGTGCCTGCTGCCCTTGTCCTTCTAGGTGGTGGAGCTCGCGGGTTTGGGAGGTGCTGTCGAAGAAGCCTTGGCAAGTTGCTGCAGTGCATCCTGTGGATGGTACACACTGCAGCCACAGTGCGCCGGTGGTGAAGGGAGTGAATGTTTAGGGAGGTGGATGGGGTGCCAATCAAGCAGGTTGCTTTGTCCTGGATGGTGTCGAGCTTCTTGAGTGTTGTTGGAGCTGCACTCATCCAGGCAAGTGGAGAGTATTCCATCACACTCCTGACTTGTGCCCTGCAGATGGTGGAACGGCTTTGGGGAGTCAGGAGGTGAATCACTCGCTGCAGAATACCCAGCCTCTGACCTGCTCTTGTAGACACAGTATTTATGTGCTGCAGTCATTGCACTGATGGTGCTTCCACGATTGTGTTAAGTTGGGAATTTCAGGATTTTCACCCAGTGACGATGAAGGAAAGGATAATATATGTCCAAGTCAGGATGTTGTGTGACTTGGAGGGGAATTTGTTAGGTGATGGTGTTCCCATGATCTTGCTGCTTTTGTCCTTTGTGTAAAGGTCGTGGGTGGGGTTGAGAGTTGCTGCTGAAGTAAGCTTGGTGAGTTTGGCATTTGCACACCAGCTACATAGAATACTGTTTTGCTATTCTTCAGATTTTGCATCAAACAATAACTATACTTTTCAGTAGGACTATCCCCATGGTTGCTATACCTAATTTGCCAGAAGATTCTCCCTCTTCATTTTAAGGTCTCAATATCTGACCAATCTCCAGCAGTGTGTGGAAGACATGTGGCATATAAGATAGATTATGTAAAATCTTAATCTTTCATTTAGGAAGCAAACCCATACCATGTCTTCTCCCCATCATGCCCTCAGGCTTTGCAGCAACTAGAGTCTAATCAGGTACAGGTTACCTCCAGGTTAAAGTAAACTGACAGCTAAGGCATGGAGTCATTTCATCAAAGATCAGAAATGTCTTAAAAGGGAAGTTGTCCCTATTGCGATTTTTCTCATAAAAGAACATGCACAGACCACTCCAGTGCTGTGCAGATGATACTTCCTGGAAGAAAATGCAAACTACAGAAGGCAGGTAATCTTTCTTTATAAGACATCTAATCAAACATCATCTTTTACTCATTCAAGAATACTGCAGATATCCTTCAGTAAATATATATTTTATTTAAGACTTTGGAACTTTAGGCCAAATGGCCTGTTTCTGTGTTGTAAAATTCTATGCAGACAGACAGACACATGCAGACTTTAAAAAAATATATAATTTCCATTTTCTGATCTCTCTGTCCCATGCACTAAATCCCCGACCAAGGGTCTGGATAAACAACACGTTTTCAGATCTCTGCCCATGCTGTTCTGAATCTAGCTGCTGGCAACTGCATGCGAATGGCTAGGGGTGGCTTCCCTTCAATTGTAGAAGGACCTGCCATGCATTTGGTGCCCCCTCACACAGGAATGCCTAAGGTCAGAAACTCAACATGAGGGAAAAGGATGAATCACAAGCACAAATCCACGCCTCCACATTCCATGGCACAGCATAACAATACATCAAAATGTTGTTACAAAGTAAAAATTATTTAAACCAGAGTCTTTCTTGATAGCTATACCCTCTCAGTTCTGGTACCATCCTTGTAAATCTTTTTTGACCTTTCTCCAGTGTTTCTATACCCTTCTTGTAATTTATTTTGTAGTGTTGCTCAGGAGAAGTTGGGCGATGGGCTCGATTAGGAGAGTACACGTTGTAATGGAGAATGCATTATGATGATGGCACATTTAAAGTGTTTTCAGCAATAAATGAAACATTGATTAAAAATAATGAAATTAATGCAGAATAGATTAAATAGTAGAGAGAAATTATAGAAATTGAAATGAATGCAATCGAAGAATTACATGAAATTGTACATTGGAAGATATTATATAATTGTAGAGGTTTATGAAAAAGAATTAAAATAAATTAATGTGAACTATGAAATAGTACATTAAAAGGTACTCGTGTAATGTAGGTATAAAGTGTGTGCGTAGATCACTCGTGGCATTGTTCACTGACTTATATCAATGACTTAGATGAGGGGGCCGAGTGTAACGTATCCAAGATTGCTGACGATACAAAGCTAAGTGGGAAAGTAAGTTGCGAGGAGGACGCAAAGAGACTGCAAAGGGATATATAGACCGGTTAAGTCAGTGGGTGAGAAGGTGGCAGATGGAGTATAATGTAGGGAAATTTGAAATTATCCACTTTGGCAGGACGAATAGAAAAGCAGAATATTTTTTAAAAGTTGAGAGACGAAGAAATGTTGGTATTCAGATGGATTTGGGTGTCCTTGTACATCAATCACAGAAAGTTAACATGCAGGTACAGTAAGCAATTAGGAAGGCAAACAGTATGTTAGCCTTTATTGCAAGGGAGTTGGAATATAAGAGTAAGGAGGTCTTGGTGCAATTATATAGGGCTCTGGTGAGACCACAACTGGAGTACTGTGTACAGTTTTGGTCTCCTTACCCATGGAAGGATATACCTGCCTTAGAGGGGATGCAACGATGGTTCACCAGATTGAGTCCTGGAATGAGAGGGTTGTCCTACGAGGAGAGAGTGAGTAGAATGGGCCTATATCGTAGTTTAGAAGAATATGAGGTGATCTCGTTGAAATGTATAAAATTCTTAGAGGGCTTGACAGGATAGAGGCCGAGAGGCTGTTTCTCCTGGCTGGAAAGTCTAGAACCAGGGGTCATAGTCTCAAGATAAAGGGTGGTCCATTTAGGACCAAAATTAGGAAAAATCTCTTGACGCAGAGGGTTGTGAATCTTTGAAATTCTCTATCCGAGGGCTGTGGATGCTCAGTCGTTGAGCGTATTCAAGACTGAGAATGATGGATATTTGGACACGAAGGGAATCAACGGATATGGGGATAGGGTGGGAAAGTGGAGTTGAGTTAGAAGATCAGCCAAGATCTTATTGAATGGTGGAGCAGGTTCGAGGAGCCATATGACCTACTCCTGCTCCTATTTCCTATATTCTTATGTTCACGATGAGTTGGAGGATACACTGGTTTGTAACAATAAGGGAACCGTAATTAGGAAAATTATTACAGAAAGTGTGTGTGATACTGAAAGTAGTGCATGTTATACACAAGACTTAGTGTATTATAAAAAGAAGTTGGGGTAGAATAAATATTTTTATGCAATGTGTATAAATTAATATCATTTCTAATGTATATCAATATAAACACAGAATTTTATATTTGTGTGATGTTAGTTTCTCTGCTGATTGGAATGCAAGTTTGAAGTTGATATGATATTGGAAAGGTGGATGCTGGGGAGTTTGGTGCAAGCTGTGAAACATTTGTGAAGGAAAGAGGCAACTGTGGAGCTGCAGAGGTGTTGGTGGCAAGGAGTGAGAAAGATGTCAGTGGCAAATGAGTGGTAAAAGCTGAGTGACGGGAAGTAGTGAAAGATTTGAGAAGGAAAGTTAGAGAATTTGGTGGTAGTGAGTGGTGAGCAAAGAGGTTAGTGGGAGAAGGTTTGAGTGGAAAAGAAAGAATTAGGGCCCTACACAATCTTTTGTTACTATATATAAAAATATATAGGTACGTCACAATCACAGGTGCAGATTTCTTTCTGTCTTGTGATCAGCTGATAAAATCATGTCGGATAATTGAAAATGAAACGCGAGTAAACTGCTCCATATATAATTTTGAGTTGGGGAGGGGAAGAGGCAGAACATCATACCATACTAAAAATTCTTATGTATCCACACATCAAGGTCATACCTTGCGTGTAATCCACAACTGCTTCCAAAGCTGCAATGCGAACGTCAATGAAGTGTCCATATTCTGCATATGATTTGAAGAGTGACGGATCACTAGGAATATGGCCATTCTTCTGTAGCACCCGAATAGCTTTCAGGCAGCTGTGAATTAAAGAGGGATAGCGCTGTTTTAACTTAAAGCCTCTGTGCTCTTGGTAGTTCAAAAGCTAAGCAGATCAACACTAGATTGAATCAAAAACTGTTACTGGGTTTCTAGAGCCACTTATTACTCCAATGGATTTGCTTGAGCCAGGCAAGTTTGTTCTGTTCCCAATCATGGCAAAATGAGACATTCCATCTCAGGGCAAGAGAGGGACTGCTACTGTCTAGCTCGCACTGCTTAACATATGTCTTCTGAGCTGGAGTGACATTGGTGATCATGTAACCATCCTCTCAGTTAGTGACAAGTGCGCAGCAAAGGTGGGAGATTATTAAAACGCCCTGAGAAATGTAATGAAATACGATATGCGGACCAAGCCCAATTAAATAGATTCCAGACAAAATGTCATGACATATTAACTGGTCAAAGCAACAAAAGATATAGCAGCAGTTTCCACGATTGATGTAAAAAGTGCTGTTACTACCTTTATTGTTATACTTAATTACTTTTTATATATTGTTTTTATTAAAAGATTATAGGTCAATTTGCCACATTGCTGAGAGGCATAGTGTTAAAGTGGATTAAAAGTGGAACAACGTAGGTCAATAGAAACCAACAGCCAAAAAATAAACGGGTCTACCAACATCCCCTCCAATGAAATATGGAAGTAGTCCACATGTCAATCATTATCATCTTGTCTTTGTTCACATTTTCTTCAATGCCCTCAGCTCCAAATCACATTTTGGCTCAGACCAGCTTCTATTTATTAAGGATAATCTTGTCAGGATTCAAGTAAAGGTGACCACATCATTTCCCTTTAGACAACTTCAGCTTGTGCATTATTTTTGAAGCCATTTTCCCCTTCTTTTTTGCTTCACCAAGCACTGCAACAGCAACTTGTGTTTATATAGACGATGTCCCAACGCACTTACAGTGAGGAGAGGGAAAGAGAAAACAAAAGGTAAGCAACGAATGGACATCGAGGCACGGTTTGGTTGAATTAGAAGAGGTGACCGAAAGCTTGGTCAGAAAGATGAGTTTTCAGAAGCTTTTTAAAAATGGAAAGAGAGGTGGAGGGAGAGAAGGAGTAGGGTCAAGGTGACTTTCAGCTCTGCTTCCAATGGTGGAGTGATAGGGGTGGGCAGAAGGAATGAACAAAAGGCCAGAACTGGAGGTGCAGGGAGGGGAGGAGGTTATAGGACTGGAACAAATTGCAAAGGTAGTGCGGGTGAGGCTATGAACGGATATGAAGTCGAGACAAGGATTTTGAGGTCAATGTGATGGCAGTCAGGGGAGCCAACGCACCTCAGTGAGGCAGGCGAAATGGACTTATGTAGGTGCAGGATGGGAGGACAGCAATGAGGACACTGAAGAAAAAATAAGTCTTGAGGTGACAAGCGATGGGGCCAAGGTAGGGTGGAGGTGAACAATGCTGAAGACGTGAAAGTGGTGTTGGTGGCAGAGGACGTGGAGTTGGATGTTTAGTTCTGGGTCAAACAGAACACCAAGATTGTGTACTGTTTGGTTCTGCCCGAGAGACTGGCCAGGAAGGGGGACGGGTCAGTGGAAAAGGGATAGAGTTTGCACCCAGAGGATGGAGCTTACAGCACGGCCAAAAACAATACATTATTCCTTTTGATGCCCCATTGGAGTAAATTTTGACTTATCTATGACTTGATGGCTGACAAGACGGAGGTGATCATGGCATTGATGGAAGCTACAGAGAATTACGAATGGGTGTTATCAGCATACAAACTTTGAGGATCAGTACATAGATAAGGAAGAGAAGGGGGCAACAATAGATTCTTGAGGAACTCGGAGGTGACTGTGCAAACGTGAGAAGGCACTGCTGGAGATGCACCGGCTGCATTCAGACGGGCCAGAATGAAACCAGAAGGTCAGTCCCACAGAGCTGGAAAATGGGGAGATGCGCTGGAAGAGGATTGAGTGGTTGCAGAGAGATCAAGGAGAACAGAAAGGGAGAACAGATCGCGGACACACTCACAGATGATGGAATTCTTAACTTTGGTCAGAATAGTCTGGATGCTGTGAGCAACAAGGAATCATAGATTCATAGAATCATAGAAAATAGGAGCAAGAGAAGGCCATTCAGCCCTTTGGACCTGCTACGCCATTCAAAATTATCATGGATGATCGTCCAACTCATTACCCTGTTCCCGCTTTTTCCCCATATCCCTTGATCCCTTTAGCATTAAGAAATATATCTATCTCCTTCTTGAATACATCTAATGACTTGGCCTCCACTGCCTTCTGTGGTGGAGATTTCCACAGGTTCACCACCCTCTGAGTGAAGAAATTTCTCCTCATCTCGGTTCCAAATGGCATACCCCGTATCCTGAGACTGTGACTCCTGGTTATGGATTCCCCATCCATCGGGAACATCCTCCCTGCATCTAGCCCTGTTAGAATTTTATATGTTTTGATGAGATCACCTCTCATTCTTCTAAACTCTAGTGAATATAGGCCAAGTCAACCCAATCTCTCCTCTTACATCAGTCCTGCCATCCCAGGAATCAGTCTGGTAAACCTTCTTGCACACCCTCCATGGCAAGGACATCCTTCCTCAGATAAGGAGACAAAAATTGTACACAATACTCCAGATGTGGTCTCACCAAGGCCCTGTACAACTGCAGTAAGACATCCCTGTTCCTGTACTCAAATCCTCTTGCAATGAAGGCCAACATACTGTTCGCCTTCCGAAATGCTTGCTGCACCTGAATGCTCGCTTTCAGCGACTGGTGTACAAGGACACCCAGGTCTCGGTGCACCTCCCCTTTTCCCAATCTATCACCATTCAGATAATAATCTGTCTATCAGTTTTTACAACCAAAGTGGATAACCTCACATTTATCCACGTTATACTGCATCTGCCATGTTCTTGCCCACTCACCCAACTTGTCGAAATCACATTGGAGCCTCTTTGCATCCTCCTCACAGCTCACATTCCATCCCAGCTTTGTGTCGTCTGCAAACTTGGAAATGTTACATTCCGTTCCCTCATCCAAATCATTGATAGATATTGTGAATAGCTGGGCCCCAAGCATCGATCCCTGCAGTACCCCACCAGTCGCTGCCTGCCACCCGGAAAAAAACCTGTTTATTCTTACTCTGTTTCCTGTCTGTCAACCAATTCTCAATCCATGCCAGTATATTCCCCCCAATCCCACGTGCTTTAATTTTGCACACTAACCTCTTGTGTGGGACCTTCTCAAAGGTCTTCTGAAAATCCAATTAGACCACATTCACTGGTTCTCCCCTATCTATTCTACCAGTTACCTCCTCAAAAAACTCCAGTAGGAACATAGGAACAGGAGTCGGCCATTCAGCCCCTCGTGCCTGCTCCGCCATTTGATAAAATCACGGCTGATCTGTGATCTAACTCCATATATCTGCCTTTGGCCCGTATCTCTTAACACCTTCAGTTGCCAAAAAGTTATCTATCTCAGATTTAAATTTAGCAATTGAGCTAGTATCAATTGCCTTTGCAGAAGAGCGTTCCAAACTTCTACCACCCTTTGTGTGTAGAAATGTTTTCCAATCTCGATCCTGAAAGGTCTGGCTCTAATTTTTAGACTGTGCCCCTACTCCTAGAATCCCCAACCAGCGGAAATAGTTTCTCTCTATCCACCCTATCTGTTCCCCTTAATATCTTATAAACTTCGATCAGATCACCCCTTAACCTTCTAAACTCCAGAGAATACAACCCCAATTTGTGCAATCTCTCCTCGTAACTTAACCCTTGAAGTCCAGGTATCATTCCAGTAAAACTACGCTGCACTCCCTCCAAGGCCAATATGTCCTTCCGAAGGTGCGATGCCCAGGACTGCTCACAGTACTCCAGGTGCTGTCCAACAAGGGTTTTGTATAGCTGCAACATTGCTTCTGCCCCCTTGTACTCCAGTCCTCTAGATATAAAGGCCAGCATTCCATTAAGCCTTATTGATTATTTTCTGCACCTGTTCATGACACTTCAATGATCTATGTACCTGAACCCAAGTCACCTTTGGACATCCACCGTTTTTAACTTTTTACCATTTAGAAAGTACCCTGTTCTATCCTTTTTTGATCCAAAGTGGATGACCTCACATTTGTCGACATTGAATTCCATTTGCCACAGTTTTGCCCATTCACCTAATCCATCAATATCCCTTTGTAATTTTATGTTTTCATCTACACTGCTTACAATGCCACCAATCTGTGTCATCGGCAAACTTAGATATGAGACTTTCCATGCCTTCATCCAAGTCGTTAATAAACATTGTGAATAATTGAGGCCCCAAGACAGAACCCTGCGGGACTCCACTAGTCACATCCTGCCAATCTGAGTACCTACCCATTATCCCTACTCTCTGTCGCCTTTCACTCAGCCAACTTCCTAACCAAGTCCGGACTTTTCCCCCAATTCCACGGGCTTCTATCTTAGCTAACAGTCTCTTGAGGGACCTTATCAAATGCCTTCTGGAACTCTATATAAATAAAATCCATTGACATCCCCCTGGCCACTACTTTAGTCATAACTTCAAAAAATGCAATCAGGTTTGTCAGGCACGACCTACCTTTCACGCTGGCTCTCTCTGATTAACTGAAAATTCGAGGTGTTCAGTCACCCTATCCTTAATTATAGACTCCAGCAATTTCCCCACAACACTTGTTAGGCTAATTGGTCTATAATTCCCCGGTTTCCCTCTCTCTCCTTTCTTAAAAAGCGGAGTGACATGTGCAATTTTCCAATCTAGAGGGACAGTTCCTGAATCTAGAGAACTTTGAAAGATTATAGTTAGGGCATCTGCAATGTGCTTACCTACTTCCTTTAAAACCCTGGGATGGAATCCATCTGGTCCTGGGGATTTGTAACTCTTTAGTGCTATTATTTTCTTCATAGAATCATAGAAGTTTACAACATGGAAACAGGCCCTTCGGCCCAACATGTCCATGTCACCCAGTTTATACCACTAAGCTAGTCCCAATTGCCTGCACTTGGCCCATATCCCTCTATACCCATCTTACCCATGTAACTGTCCAAATGCTTTTTAAAAGACAAAATTGTACCCGTCTCTACTACTGCCTCTGGCAGCTCGTTCCAGACACTCACCACCCTGAGTGAAAAAATTGCCCCTCTGGACCCTTTTGTATCTCTCCCCTCTCACCTTAAATCTATGCCCCCTCGTTATAGACTCCCCTACCTTTGGGAGAAGATTTTGACTATCTACCTTATCTATGCCCCTCATTATTTTATAGACTTCTATAAGATCACCCCTAAACCTCCTACTCTCCAGGGAAAAAAGTCCCAGTCTATCCAACCTCTCCCTATAAGTCAAACCATCAAGTCCCGGTAGCATCCTAGTAAATCTTTTCTGCACTCTTTCTAGTTTAATAATATCCTTTCTATAATAGGGTGACCAGAACTGTACACAGTATTCCAAGTGTGGCCTTATTAATGTCTTGTACAACTTCAACAAGACATCCCAACTCCTGTATTCAATGTTCTGACCAATGAAACCAAGCATGCCGAATGCCTTCTTCACCACCCTATCCACCTGTGACTCCACTTTCAAGGAGCTATGAACCTGTACTCCTAGATCTCTGTTCTATAACTCTCCCCAACGTCCTACCATTAACGGAGTAGGTCCTGGCCCGATTCGATCTACCAAAATGCATCACCTCACATTTATCTAAATTAAACTCCATCTGCCATTCATCGGCCCACTGGCCCAATTTATCAAGATCCCGTTGCAATCCTAGATAACCTTCTTCACTGTCCACAATGCCACCAATCTTGGTGTCATCTGCAAACTTACTAACCATGCCTCCTAAATTCTCATCCAAATCATTAATATAAATAACAAATAACAGCGGACCCAGCACCGATCCCTGAGGCACACCGTTGGTCACAGGCCTCCAGTTTGAAAAACAACCCTCCACAACCACTCTCTGTCTTCTGTCGTCAATCCAATTTTATATCCAATTGGCTACCTCACCTTGGATCCCGTGAGATTTAACCTTATGTAACAACCTACCATGCGGTACCTTGTCAAAGGCTTTGCTAAAGTCCATGTAGACCACGTCTACTGCACAGCCCTCATCTATCTTCTTGGTTATCCCTTCAAAAAACTCAATCAAATTCGTGAGACATGATTTTCCACTCACAAAACCATGCTGACTGTTCCTAATCAGTCCCTGCCTCTCCAAATGCCTGTAGATCCGGTCTCTCAGAATACCCTCTGACAACTTACCTACTACCGATGTCAGGCTCACCGGTATGTAGTTCCCAGGCTTTTCCCTGCCACCCGTCTTAAACAAAGGCACAACATTTGCTGCCCTCCAATCTTCAGGCACCTCACCTGTAGCTGTCGATGATTCAAATATCTCTGCTAGGGGACCCGCAATTTCCTCCCTAACCTCCCATAACGTCCTGGGATACATTTCATCAGATCCCGGAGATTTATCTACCTTGATGCGCGTTAAGACTTCCAGCACCTCCCTCTCTGTAATATGTACACTCCTCAAGACATCACTATTTATTTCCCCAAGTTCCCTAACATCCATGCCTTTCTCAACCGTAAATACCGATGTGAAATATTCATTTAGGATCTCACCCATCTCTTGTGGTTCCGCACATAGATGACCTTGAGAGGCCCTACTCTCTCCCTAGTTACTCTTTTGCCCTTTATGTATGTGTAGAAGCTCTTTGGATTCTCCTTTGCCTTATCTGCCAAAGCAATCTCATGTCCCCTTTTTGCCCTCCTGATTTCTCTCTTAACTCTACTCCGGCAATCTCTATACTCTTCAAAGGATCCACTTGATCCCAGCTGCCTATGCATGTCATGTGCCTCCTTCTTCTTTTTGACTAGGGCCTCAATCTCCCGAGTCATCCAAGGTTCCCGACTTCCACCAACCTGGCCCTTCACTTTATAAGGAATGTGCTTACCCTGAACCCTCGTTAACACACTTTTGAAAGCCTCCCACTTACCAGACGTCCCTTTGCCTGCCAACAGACTCTCCCAATCAATTCATTACTGTTGCTTTACTTATGTTAATTTTATTGAGTCCCTGTTTCCGATTCAATATTAGTTTTCTTGGGATGGTATCCTCTTTTTCTACTGTAAATACTGACGCAAAGTAATTGTTCTACATGTCCGCCATTTCCCCATTGTCAATGACAATATCCCCACTTTCAGTTTTTAAGGGGCCAACGCTGCTCCTGACCACCCTCTTTTTCCTAATATAACTATAAAAGTTCTTTGTATTGATTTTGATATCCCTTGCAAGTTTCTTTTCATACTCTCTTTTTGTAGCCCTTACTATCTGTTTTGTGACCCTTTATCTTTCCCATTCGTCAGGATCTGTGCCATTTTTTGTCTTTTTGTATGCCCTTTCCTTATGTCTTATACTGTCCCTTGCTTCTTTAGTTGTCCATGGCTGTTTTTTTTGGCAAGTAGAGTTCTTGCCCCTCAGGGGTATAAACCAGTTCTGTATCGCGTTAAATGTTTCTTCAAACATTTCCCACTGATCATCAGTCGTTTTACCCATTAACAGATTTGCCCAGTTTACTGTGGACAGTCTCTGCCTCATCTCATTGAAGTTGGCCTTACCCAAGTCTAGAATCTTAGCAGCTGATTCACTTTTTTCCCTTTCAAACACTACACTGAACTCGATCATGTTATGATCGCTATTGGATAGATGTTCACGCACAGTTAAGCTGTTAACTAAATCTGGTTCATTACTCAATACTAAATCTAGTATGGTTTGCCCCCTTGTTGCCTCTAGGACATACTGCTGTAGAAAACTATCCCGGGACACACTCTAGAAACTCACTACCTTTCTGACAGTTGCTAATCTGCTTTTCCCAATCTTTGTGAGGGTTAAAGTCCCCCATTAAGACCGCTATGCCTTTCTTACACGCTTGTCTAATCTCTGCATTTATACAATCCAGCACTTCAGAGCTGCTGCCAGGGGTCCTATAATTAACTCCCACTATAGTCTTAGATCCTTTCCTATTTCTCAATTCAACCCATAAGGTCTCTGTTGGCTGCTTACCTCTCGTTATATCCTCCTTTATCATTGAAGTGATTTCATCTCCAATCACTAAGGCTACTCCTCCCCCTCTTCCATTTTCCCCATCTCTCCTGTAGACCTTATAACCCGGTATATTTGGTTCCCAATCCTGACCATCCTGCACCCATGTCTCAGTAATAGCTATCATGTCATACCCTCCAATTTGAATTTGAACCTGTAATTCATTTAATTTATTCCTTATACTCCGTGCATTTGTACATAGAACTCTTAGTTGGGCCACACACCCTAGTCTGACCTTCAGCTTTGATGCTGGGTTAATCGCCTTACGCCTTCTAGTTTTCACTTTATCTGTAGTGCCTGAAGTACACTTTCTTTCTGCTGCTCTACGCTTTTCCCTTTCACTTGTTCTTGAACAACTGTTTGTACTATTTGTATTGTAAATTTCCCCTGGGACTTCCCCTCTCTTGCTGCTCTCAACTTTACTCCCTTCTGACTCCCCGCTCAGGTTCCCATCCACCTGCCACTATAATTTAAACCTTACCCAACAGCACTAGCAAACACCCCCGCGAGGACATTGGTCCCGGTTCTGCTCGGATGTAACCCGTCCCACTTGTACAGGTCCCACCTTCCCCAGAACCGGTCTCAATGTCCCAGGAATCTAAATCCTTCCCTCCGACACCATCCCTGCAGCCACGCATTCATCCGGTCTATTCTCCTCTTCCGATACTCACTAGCACGTGGCACTGGTAGTAATCCTAAGATCACTACCTTTGAGGTCCTGCTTTTCAATTTATCTCCTAACTCCTTAAATTCACCAGTAGATTTGTTAAGCATGATTTCCCTTTCATAAACCCATTCTGACTTTGTCCAATCCCATTAATGCCTTCCAAGTGTTCTGTTAACACATCCTTTATAATAGACTCGAGCAGTTTCCCCACTACTGAAGTTAGGCTAACTGGTCTATAATTCTCTGTTTTTTCTCTTCCTCCTTTTTTAAATAGTGGGGTTACATTTGCCACCCTCCAATCTGTAGGAACTGTTCCAGAGTCTATAGAATTTTGGAAGATGATCACCAATGCATCCACTATTTCCAGGGCCACTTCCTTTCGTACTCTAGGATGTAGGTTATCAGGGCCTGGGGATTTCTCAGCCTTTAGCCCCATTAATTTCCCTAGCACAGCAGCAGAATTGTATTCTAGCACAATTTGTAACCTCATGGCCCGGCATATTCTTCACTCTACCATTACCAAGCCAGGGGATCAACCCTGGTTCAATGAGGAGTGTAGAAGAGCAGCACCAGGCGTACCTAAAAATGAGATGCCAATCTGGTGAAGCTGCAACTCAGGACTACATGCACGCTAAACAGCGGAAGCAACATGCTATAGACAGAGCTAAGCGATTCCACAACCAACGGATCAGATCAAAGCTCTGCAGTCCTGCCACATCCAGTCGTGAATGGTGGTGGACAATAAACCAGCTAACGGGAGGAGGAGGGCCTGCAAACATCCCCATCCTCAATGATGGCGGAATCCAGCACGTGAGTGAGAAAGACAAGGCTGAAGCGTTTGCAACCATCTTCAACCAGAAGTGCCGAGTAGATGATCCATCTCGGCTTCCTCCCAATATCCCCACCATCACAGAAGCCAGTCTTCAGCCAATTCCATTCACTCCATGTGATATCAAGAAACGGCTGAGTGCACTGGATACACCAAAGGCTATGGGCCCCGACAACATCCTGGCTGTAGTGCTGAAGACTTGTGCTCCAGAACTTGCCGCGCCTCTAGCCAAGCTGTTCCAGTACAGCTACAACACTGGCATCTACCCGACAATGTGGAAAATTGCCCAGGTATGTCCTGTCCACAAAAAGCAGGACAAATCCAATCTGGCCAATTACCGCCCCATCAGTCTACTCTCGATCGTCAGCAAAGTGATGGAAGGTGTCGTCGATAGTGCTATCAAGTGGCACTTACTCACCAATAACTTGCTCACCGATGCTCAGTTTGGGTTCCGCCAGGACCACTCGGCGCCAGACCTCATTACAGCCTTGGTCCAAACATGGACAAAAGAGCTGAATTCCAGAGGTGAGGTGAGAGTGACTGCTCTTGACATCAAGGCAGCATTTGACCGAGTGTGGCACCAAGGAGCCCTAGTAAAATTGAAGTCAATGGGAATCGGGGGGAAAACTCTCCAGTGGCTGAAGTCATACCTAGCACAAAGGAAGATGGTAGTGATTGTTGGAGGCCAATCATCTCAGCCCCAGGGCATTGCTGCAGGAGTTCCTCAGGGCAGTGTCCTAGGCCCAACCATCTTCAGTTGCTTCATCAATGACCTTCCCTCCATCATAAGGTCAGAAATGGGGATGTTCGCTGATAATTGCACAGTGTTTAGTTCCATTCGCAACCCCTCAGATAGCGAAGCAGTCCGAGCCCGCATGCAGCAAGACCTGGACAACATCCAGGCTTGGGCTCATAAGTGGCAAGTAACATTCGCGCCAGACAAGTGCCAGGCAATGACCGTCTCCAACGAGAGGGTCTAACCACCTCCCCTTGACATTCAACAGCATTAGCATCGCCGAATCCCCCACCATCAACATCCTGGGGGCCACCATTGACCAGAAACTTAACTGGACCAGCCATATAAATACCGTGGCTGCAAGAGCAGGTCAGAGGCTGGGTATTCTGTGGCGAGTGACTCACCTCCTGACTCCCCAAAGCCGTTCCACCATCTACAAGGCACAAGTCAGGAGTGTGATGGAATACTCTCCACTTGCCTGGATGAGTGCAGCTCCAACAACACTCAAGAAGCTCAACACCATCCAGGACAAAGCAGCCCGCTTGATTGGCACCCCATCCACCACCCTAAACATTCACTCCCTTCACCACCGGCGCACTGTGGCTACAGTGTGTACCATCCTCAGGATGCACTGCAGCAACTCGCCAAGGCTTCTTCGACAGCACCTCCCAAACCCACGACCTCTACCACCTAGAAGGACAAGAGCAGCAGGCACATGGGAACAACACCACCTGCACGTTCCCCTCCAAGTCACACACCATCCCGACTTGGAAATATATCGCTGTTCCTTCATCGTCGCTGGGTCAAAATCCTGGAACTCCCTTCTTAACAGCACTGTGGGAGCACCTTCACCACACAGACTACAGCGGTTCAAGAAGGCGGCTCACCACCACCTTCAAGGGCAATTAGGGATGGGCAATAAATGCCGGCCTCGCCACTGACACCCACATGCCATGAACGAATAAAAAAAACCCTAAATAATAACTTTCTTAAGAGTGGAGGAAGAGATTAGCGGGGAATATACATACATCTTTAAAGGTGTGAGTGCAGATTGAAAAGGCCATAAAGGTAAATGTCATTTTGGCTTTTATACATTGAGGCATTGCATACAAAATGTTTTCACAGAGTAAATAGTGAAAGATTATTTCCACTAATTAGCAAGTTGTTAACAGAGGCATAAACTCAGGATTTTCACTGGCTGAATGAAGGGGGAAGTCAGAAAAAATATTTCACTGTGGGTTATTAAAACATGAAATCCTTCATTACAAGCAGCTAATGAAGCAAAGATTATATCATTTAAAAGAGAAGTAGATAAGTATTTGAAAAGGAATAGAGATGGAGAAAAGACAGAGAAATGGGATTACAGGAGATAGCTTTAGTTGAACAGCTTTAACCTGCATAAGTGTGATGGGCTGAGCGGCCTCCCTCTGCGCTGTAAATTCTACAATTCTATTAATACTGCCATGCATCAGGAACATGAAAAGTAGACAGTGTATTTGGACTGACAACTGCTGTTGAAATAAAACACAAAACTGAAGTAAGGCAAATGAAGGGGGTATTGACCACACATATCACCACTCTATGGCAATGTGCCATAGAAAAAAAAGACTTGCACTTATATAGCGTCTTTCACGATCTCAGGACATCCCAAAGCCCTTCACAGCTAATTAATTACTTTTTGAAGTGTAGTCACTGTTGTAATGTAGGAAACACAGCAGCTAATTTGAGCACAGCAAGGTCCCACAAATAGCAATGCGATAGTGACCAGATGATCAGTTATTAGTGATGTTGGTTGAGGAATAAATATTGGCCAGGACACCAGAAAGAACTCCCACTGCTCTTCTTCTAAATAGTGCCATGGGATCTTTTATGTCCACCTGAGAGCGCATACAGTTTAACGTTTCATCCGAAAGATGGCACCTTTGACAGTGCAGCACTCCCTCAGTAATGCACTGGAGTGTCAGCCTAGATTTTGTGCTCAAGTCGCTGGAGTAGGAATTGAACCCACAACCTTCTGTCTTAGAGATGACAGCGTTACCAACTGAGCCACGGCTCTCACATTGGTGAAACATATGCTTAGTAACCCAATCCACAGAATTCACAATCGCATTTGCATTTCAATGTGAAAATGTCAAGCATAGGGTCTCCCCCCACCTTTCTGATCATAGCTGGTCTGTGACACAGGGATAAAAATAAAGCTTGTTCATCTTCACAAAACAGACAAACACATAGGAGCTATTTCAAAGCTATAATCTAATCTTGGGGTTTAAATCAGTTATAAGTTGCTCAAGCTGCACTTTAAGTTAAATAATTAAATACTGACATGTAATTATTTCCGGGTACTCATTATTCTTTACTTAACTGAATTTGACAATTTTTAAATATATGTTCGAGAGGATAAAATAATTTTGTAAAGTATGGTGATCTGAAATACTGTTGCCACAACACCTGAGGTGTGCAATAGCCTTTGTGTTATTCTTTTAAGCTGCTAAGGACTCTTCAGATAATCCCATCATGTAAGGATAAAAAGTAGAAAATATCCAGACTGTCTGGTGTATCCAAAATATTTTGTATAAAAGAAAAAACAATGGATACAAAGCATAACTTGAATTTTCACTAAGTCACTACTGCTGAACCCTAACATTCAGGAACAAGACTCCCACTCACTTGACATGCTGTCTATTTGGATTTGTAAATATTAATTAAGTAGTACCTGACAGTAATTGTATTTCTGTAGCTTGGAAGTAGCTTCTCCATATTTAGAAATTTGGTGATCTCCTCCAGAATTAGTCGAATGTCAGGATTTAGGTTATCCAACGTTCGAACCTCATTATTGATGCTAATTGCAGGTGTCACTGAGTTTGCAAGTGCATCTATAAGTTCAGCACGATAGTAGTTGTCTGAAAACTAAGAGAAAAGAATCTTTTTTAAAAAAAAATTATTAAAATAAACCAGATGAAAAGGACAGAGTACCACAATCAAAGGGCTTTGTTTAGTGTCCAGGATCCAGGTGGTTTTTAAATTGAACACATCTGGACTTCAAAATAAACTTGGGGGATATTTGAGTTTTTCTCATCTTTTATCTAAATTACATTTCTCAGAAACACAATAGTAAGTACAGCTGAGGTTTAAGAATTTTCTTTCAGTCATAATCTTAGAATCCTAAAACTACAAAGATATGAAAAGAAAGCTCTGGTGATGCATTACCTTGTTCTTCCTGTTGTCATTATATTTAATTAGGTCCAAAATAAAGGCCAATACTTCCTTGGGACACTGGTTATGGACATCCCGCAGCAACGCCATAGCAACAGGCATAGTCTGCGAAATAGGTGACATTAGTTAACTTTCATAAATGTATAATTTTCTAAAATCTCACCAATTACTAGTCTTGGAAACTATTTGCTGCTATAGTCATTAACTATAATTGAGTATGCAATTTCATTTTTGTTTAAGATAATGATGAATGTGGTTAGAAAAATGAAATTAACTTTAATGCTACAAAAAAACTGCCATAGAGTGGACTTGACGTAGTATATCCCAACACAACTTCCATATCAGTTAGTGATCTGAAGGAGGGGATTCTTCAGAGAAAAGAAACTGCATTTAGATAGCATCTTTCACGCCCTCAGTTCCACAGCCAATGAATTACTTTTGAAGTGTAGTCACTCTTGTTATGTAGGCAAACGGGACAGCCAAATTGCACACAAGGTCCCACAAACCGAAAGTGACTGATCTGTTTTGGTGGTATTGCCTGATGGATTAATGGTGGCCAAAATACAGAGAAATTCCACTACTCTTTTTCAAATAGTGTTTTGGTATCTTCATGCAACCTGAACAGGAAAATGGTGCCTTGCTTTAACATATCATCCATAAGGTAGCATCTCAGACAATGCAGCACTTCCTCAGTAAAGTGTCAGCCTAGATTATGTGCTCAAGTTCTGGAGTGGGGCTTGAACTCAACCTTCATACTCAGAAGCAAAACATGCTACCATTGAGCCAAGCTGACACTTTTATTTAGGTAGGCTTTCCCCACATGGAAGGAAGCAGGGTGCAGGGGGGTAGCAAAGCAGAAAAATATACCAAGGAATGTCATTATGCTGTTCCATAGCTTCTAGAAGCAAATTATGGTTCAGAATTGGCAAAAAATAGGAGCAGATTGACTGGTAAAAGGTGGCCAAAGGAGCGAAAAATGTAAAAGAAAATTATCGGCTTTAAAAGGTTTTCCCCGTACAATGCAAAATAGTACTGCGTTGGGAGAACTGCCAAAAACAAAGTTGTTATTCAAAATGAAACAAGACTGTAGTAAACTAAAAGTTACAATGACTGAATAGTCCAAGACAGAATTTGACAGACAGAAAGAAAGATGAGATGTCTGCAGACAAAGACTTCACCGTGGAATGTTATTGGTGATGCTTTATTTAATGAGAAGTATCCCTGCTACTGCTTCACTAACCAAACTCAGGTAGCTTAATTGCTTTCACAATTGTGGCAATATTATGAAAAGTTTTACCTTCTGTAGAAAGTAGCTTTGAAAGTTCATGAAATTGTTGGTCTTAACAATATTTGAACAACTCTTGCAGCAGAACATTCGAGTAAAGAGTGACTTCATGGCTGGAGGGCCTGTCCAAGTGCTCACCATGGCATTTGCAATCTGAAGGAACAATTCCAGACACAATGTACATTTCAAGTTTAAAGAGATAGCATACATGAGATATACTCAACGAGCTAATGAGATTACAACACATCTGTTTCTGAAAAGTGGGATGGGTTCCACCATCCCACTTGCTGAAAACCAGACTGATTGTCTCTGCATAATGGATTTGTTCACGTGGCTGAATTCTGCCTCTGTTGAAGCCAGCCACTGCTTTGATTCATGTTCCTGTGACGTGCTACTCAGGCAGACCTGTAGAATTTCTCTGATAGTTCTCTATCTGCAAGGTATTGAAGGAAAGAGCCAGGAGCATAGTGGCCCCCAGGCAATATTTTTCCTTTCCTGCCAACTGTGGGATGATACAAATATTCTAGTTTCTTATGGAAATTGCTTAGAAGAAGAATTTATTGTTTTGAAGCAAACCCCCAAAAAATGATTAGGTAATAAGTTTTAGGCATTAAGTTAATCAAAGTAGAAGATATAGAATTCAATAATATTTTCAGAAATATCAAACAATCATAGCATTAAACATACTATAGCATTCCTAGTGTGAAAGATAGAAAAGTACTTGGATGTATGTAATGTCTTGCGCAGCTTCGGGACATCTCAAAACACTTCACAGGCAATGAAGTACTTTTGAAGTCATTGTTATGATGTAGGGAATTTAGTGTGATATAACTGATTGAAGAAATACTTAGAGAAACACGGCAACCAATTTGCACACAGTAAGGTTCCAGAAACAGCAATGAGATGAATGGCCAGATAATCTGTTTTAGTGACGTTGGTTGATAGATAAATAAATATTGGCCGGGACAGTGGGAGAACTCCCCAACTCTTCTGCGAAAAGTGCCATGGAATCTTTTATATCCATTCAAGGGACAGAAGGGGCCTCAGTTTAATGTCTACTTCAAAAGACGGCACCTTTGACTGTGCAGCACCCCCTCAGTACTGCCCTGAAGAGTTAGCCTGGATTATGTGCTCAAGTTTCTGGAGTGGGGTTTGAACTTCTTCTGGCGGGAATGCTACCACTGAGTAAAACAAACATTAAAAAACGGATTATTATTAAATAATCAGTGAAAACAAACCCAGTTGCGTAACATCCTGAACCAAGTCTACCAGGTCTTTAGGAAAAAAGCAACGGGGTAAATCCTATGTACTTTTCAGGTTCCAACAAGTCTCAATAAATCACACTGCTCAACCACACAGTTACAGAATTCCATCACAGTTCACCTTTGCTAGGCGGAAGCAGGCTTGCATTCTGACTTTGTAAAAGCACTGTTCTTGTTCCAGGATATCTGTTAGTGCTAGCCGAGATGCTGGAGTAGGAAACTTCTCTAAAGCATGAATTGATTCTTCCTGTGCAACCACATCCCTCTCATAGCGGAGCTGGTACTGCCACATGAAATCCGCCTGCTCAAATTCCACCTTTCTCAAAACAGACATGTCTGGATCTATCCTTATCCACAGTAATGGAGAATCAGCACTATAAAAACATAAATGAACTATTTGTTTTAATATGATTTACTCAGCCATAAGGTAAAATGGCAAAATTGTTTGTTAAATGATTTTCCCAAACAAAAGATGCTAGTGAAAGTTAGCAGTTCCATTGTTAAAAATTACTTTAGCGGATAGAAAAAGACCTACTCCATTGCAGAAAGATCCATGTCCACTTCTTCCCCATTCAACAGTGGGATCTTCTTTTTCTTATTTCTAAATGGGGAGAATAATGACTTCCACTTAAAATAATGACCAGATTAGTGCTAAGAAGTAATTGTAAATTATATACTTGAAAATCATTTTCCTTTCAAACATCCCCCATGTATACACACTCAAAAACAATGATTTTTATTTACCAAGATGTGTCAATATCATTTTAAAATCATCTGATTAGGATTGTAGTTGTCGCTGTGTGGACCTCTTAGTGACAATTAACTGCTATGTGCCACAGCTTAAAAATTACTTTGAGGACTGCAGTACCATTTGTTCATCATGTAAAATAATTCAAGAATTTTAAATTTTGTTTGACATTGCACATGCACATATTTTGTTTACATCATATTCTATAATAGTTAGATTCTGTAACTTATTTTGGAAAACAAAATATACCCCGGGTATGATAATGTTCCTCATTCTTTGAATCCAGTTCAATTTATATATACAAATTAATACATCAACACGAGAATAAAAATACTGGGACACTGTCCTATTAGGAATTTGACTGCACACAGGATCTATTTTGGTCACGTAGTCTTTCTCCCAACTTGAAATCTAGAATTCTTTCCCCCAAAAGGATATGGATGCTAGGACAATTGGAGCTTTCAAGACTGAGATCGATAGATTTTGTTAGGTAAGGGTATCAAGGAATATAGAGCTAAGGAGGGTAAATGGAGTTGAGGAACAGATCAGCCATAATCTATTTGAATGACGGAGCAGATTCGAGGGGCTGAAATGCTCTTGTAATTGTGCAACATCTATCTAGAAAATGCAAATATCTATGTGTTTACTTGTCACTGGAAAGAATCTACAGCAAGATATGAAATCTTGAAACCAAGCACCGTTATTGACTGAACTGAGAATGAGTTGACCTGATCAATGCAGGCCTTCATCAACCATGAAAACAAAATTTTGAGACAGAAAGTTGATGTTGATAACTTCACTAAGTTGCAAACCCAACTAAACTTCAATTTTTTAGTCTTAGTTTTACAACCTATTAAAAACTACTAACATGCACATTTGAAATGACTAGTAAGATGATACTGTGAAAGATTAACGTTTTTCTTTATGCGCTGACAATAGGAGGAAAGACACTAAGGCATTCTAACACAATGAGGCCGTACATACATCAGTGATGGAACTGATCACATGCCAAATAACTGAATAGTGCCAAACTCTTAAAGGGATTCTGTCCTAGTGTTCACTATTCAGAAGGCAAATTAGGCTGGTGGCATGGGCGGACACATGGCAGATGAGATTTAATGCAGATAAATGCGAAGTGATACATTTTGGTAGGAAGAACGAAGAGAGACAATATAAACTAGAGGGCACAACTCTAAATGGGGTACAGGAACAGAGAGATCCGGGGGTATACGTGCACAAATCGTTGAAGGTGGCAGGGCAGGTTGAGAAAGTGGTTAAAAAAGCATTCAGGATCCTTGGCTTTATAAATAGAGGCATGGAGTACAAAAGTATGGAAGTCATGATGAACCTTTATAAAGCACTGGTTCAGCCACAACTGGAGTATCGTGTCCAATTCTGGGCACCGCACTTCAGGAAAGATGTGAAGACCTTAGAAAGGGTGCAGAAGAGATTTACTAGAATGATTCCAGCGATGAGCGACTTCAGTTACGTGGATGAAGTGGAGAAGCTGAGGTTGTTCTCCTTAGAACAGAGATGGTTGCGAGGAGATTTGAAAGAGGTATTCAAAATCATGAACGGTCTCGACAGAGTAGATAGAGAGAAACTGTTCCCATTGGTGGAAGGGTCAAGAACCAGAGGACATAGATTTAAGGTGATTGGCAAAAGAACCAAAGGAACATGAGGAAAATTTTTTTTACACAGCGAGTGGTTAGGATCTGGAATGCACTTCCAGAGGAGGTGGTGGAGGTGGAGGCAGATTCAATCATGGCCTTCAAAAGGGAACTGGATAAGTACTTGAAAGGAAAAATTTGCAGGGCCACGGAGAAAGGTCGGAGGAGCGGGACTAGCTGGATTGCTCTTGCATAGAGCCGGCGCGGACTCAATGGGCCGAAAGGCCTCCTTCCATGCTGTAATCTTTCTATGATTCTATTCTATGTACCCCCACCCTCCGTGTAATGGCCTTGCAACAAGTGAATATTAGAAATAGAAAATAAAGCATCGTAAGTTCATTTTTAAAAATAATTTTATAAAGTTAATTAAAAGAAAAAGATTGCTTCCCTCACCCAAAAACATAGAAATATGCAGAAGGATGTAAAATAAAATGGAGGATTCAGTAACAAGTATCAGTGCATAATCTTTCATTTGTTCCAGAGTGCAAAAGATAATTCACTGGAGAAAAACTGAAAACACCTAATGGCAGTGAGTTAGTACCAGTCTGATTCAGAAAAATTTCAAAAATTCAATAATCAACTTGTGGAACAAACAGAAAGCCACACCACCAGCCATGTTACTGACATTCCTGCACTTGTGCAAAAGACTGTCCTAATCCATTTATTTAGGGATATTTCGACACTCATGAAAGAACTGTCTCAAGGCATTTCTAGTGCAATCGTACAACTTCTTACAAAGTGGCCAAATTTTGGTGACCTCTTTCCTGAAACTGGAAAAGAAAAAAAAAGTTAAGTAGTGTCCATCAATTTGAATTCCATTTTGGTTGGGATAAACTTCTTGAAATCTTATCTTGCAAGACACTCACACCTACCGTCTACTCTTGGAATGGCAGGGAATATCGTGCTTTAGGCTGTTTTCTTCAATTTGTAGAGTGTGGTTAAATGACCCATCCAGTTCCTGTACGGTCACTTTAAGTGGTCCCTGCAAAAGGTTAAGAACTTTGGTAGGATAAGTTATATTAATAAAAAAAACATATGTGCAATTAAAGAACACTTGAGAGTGGTAGGAAGGACAATATTTTCAATATGGAACAGTACCCTCATAAAATTAAATAAAGCTATTGTTTTTAAATTTCCCTGATTTGTGAAGATGTTCCAAATATGCAGTTTTGTGGGGCAGCCTGCTGAACCCACTATGCTTGGTTCTCTTAGAAGACAGCCATCAAACTTGATGTACATATTAGATCTGTCAGACTATGGCTCTGACTGTTTTAGTTGGGAACATGCATCATTTATGCCCCTGCAACGCAGGCTGGACTCCACATAATTCACAAGTTCAGGACTGAACTTTTTAAAATCTCACAGTCGAGTTTATTTGGTCCTTACCACATATTTCTGGGTTCCCAAAGAAGTGTAATCTTGCTTCAGTTCCAACTCCAAGATGTTTCTTTTCCTATTAAACGCGAAGCTGCCGAAGAACTTCACTACACCACTCTGGTCACTACAGCATATAATTAAGGTTTTTTCATGGATTGAACATTGTGACTGAATTTGACTATTTTTATATGAAAACAAGAAAATCTGCAGGAGTTTAATATACCTACTTCTGAATTGATGGCATAGGTTTTACAACTCTCAAAAATTCAGTAGAGCTGAGGGGAGAACCGTGGGTTTGTATTTTGTGGAAGTATCTGGAACAAATAAAATGATTTGTATACTGAAAGGGTAACATTAAAGGACAATCATGCTGTGTAGAACCAAAATTCTGATTATAAATAAACATCAAATTTTGCAGAAGTAATAAGAGAAAAAAAATCTCAAAGGATACACCCACTGCTTTATTAATGGTTGAATATCTTTTCCAGACACATTTGAAATGGATTTCAAAAATCCAGTTGTTGAAAGCAGCATCTGGCTCCACATGTGCGACTGAAACTTCTGCGATGAAGCAGTGCTGGCCAAACTCAACAGTTTGTTGAAGACCTAAAGTAGTGAACAAAGGTCGTTGGACAACAATACAGTATTTTGCAACTACAAAGTTTATAGCACTTGGAAGCTACAAGTTTTAGTAGATAAATACTTAGTTCATTTACCCCAATAGTGATTTCTGCAGACCAATGCATGTTACTTTTTTTTTTAAAAAGGACCCTGAAATTACTCCAATGGACTATCAGCAGATAAATGTTTAACACACACTTCTAAAATAGCAGAGAAAGAAATTTCAGAAGAGGTATTAACTCTTAATATTGAAAAAAAGAGTGGAGAAGGGAATTTCGGTTTAACATTATGCATTCATTCATAACTATCACACAGTGCTATTTAAGGCCATGATTACTTAGCAGATAAAATGTACAATTCAAGATTTAATTTACAATTGTTGCTGTATTTTTTGCTGACTGAAGAAAAGACTTTAGGGCAACTTTGATTGGGGCAGCTGGGGGGGGGGGGGGGCGGTGTGTGGAGAAGAGAGGGAAGGAAGAGAGCCCAATTTGCATTGGACTTTCTGCTACTTTGTTTGTAGAGTCCCCCACTCATGTCTACTGATGCTGGAGTTCAATGTGGGGCAAGTGTGAGGTCATCCACTTTGGATCCGAGAAAGACAAATCAAAATATTTTCTTAATGCTGAGAGACTAGGAGCTGTGGAGGAGCAAAGGGTGCCCTGTGTGCACAAATCACTAAAAGCCACTGTACAGGTAAAGTAATCAAAACAGCTAATGGAATGTTGGCCTTTATCTCAAGGGGACTGGAGTACAAGGGGGAGGAAGTTATGCTTCAGTTGTACAGATCCTTTGTCAGACTGCATCTGGAATACTGCGGTCAGTTTTGGACACCAAACCTCAGGAAATATATACATTGGCCTTGGAAGGGGTGGAGTGCAGATTCACTTATGAGGACAGGTAGCATAAACTTGCCTTGTATTCCCTGGAGTTTAGAAGGTTGAGGGATGATCTAAATAGAGGTATTTAAAATGATTAAGGGATTCAATAAGGTAGATACAGAGAATCGATTTCCTCTAGTGGGAGTATCCAAAACAGGAGGGCATAATCTTAAAATTAGAGTTGGGCTATTCAGGAGTGAAATCTGGAATTATTTTTTTTTCCCACACAAAAGGGTGGTGGCAATCTGGAATTCACTTCCTCAAAAGGCTGTGAATCCTGGGTCAAATTAAATTTAAGACGAGATCAACAGATTTTTGTTGGGTAAAGGTATCAAGGGATATAAAGCAAAAGGTGGGTAAATGGGGTAAAGGTACAGATTAGCCCTGTTATAAGTGAATGGCGGAGGGGCTGAATGGCCTACTCCTGATGCACTGTACTCCTTTTTATTACAAATTAGAAAGTTATATGTTTGTGATTTTAAAACAAAATGGGACATACGTTTGAGAAATCGTGAAATTAAAAAGTTACACCATGGTGCTTCTTGTACTATTTTGAGCATGTTTGTTGTGGAGTAACAAGTGTATGTTGTGCAAGAAAGGGAAGTTTAATTTTTCATCCCACACATTAGATATCTATTTAAATTTGCATCATGGGTAATTCAAAACTAGAATGCCATTTAAACTTTTACTCATTCATTTTGACAATTAAATGATGAATGAAGCAGAGGTCACCGTGAAAGGTCACCTTCCAAGCAAGACTTGAGGGAAATGAAAGCAGTCAAAAAAAGCAAAGCCATTCCAAAGACACATTATGTTTACAAAGATGGACTGCAGAATCAAAGAAAGCAACTGAAGACAGCAAAAATCAAATAGACAACATCAGAGCAAACTAGATCAGACAGAAGGAAATAACTGTTTCAAAATCTGTATGAATGAATTTTGCTACAAACCTGGAGCATGAACTCCATGCTGATCCTGTTTTCAATGAGCCGCATCACCAGGTGGGCTTTACACTGAAACATCTTGTAATACTTCCAGGACAATGTGTGAGGATGACGGATTGAAAAGTGCAAATGTGGAGCAGGGCTGTAAGGATTTTTAAAAAGTTTAGAAACACTTCCACTACTGTTTCACATGCAACAGCTACATTTTCCACAAAGGTTTGTTGATATTTATATAGACCAACAGTCATCAGTGTTCATTGTTTCTTCCAATTCATTAAACTAATGTTTTCAATATGAAATTAATTTCAATACATCTAAAAAGACGTTTGGTGTGATATCACACAGTTCTGGGGCAATGGGGTGAGTCCCAGATTCAATTACTGGACTGTACTGATTTCGTAGAATCTCAGGCAGCAGAGTGGTTAGGGGCACAACTGATCTCAACAGTCCTGGGATAGAAAGAGTATCAAGAGTCCTCATTCCTGACCACAATTAAGTGACGCTTGCTGGAAAATGCCTGTATGGACATCAGATAAGGATAGGATTGAACTCATCTGTGATAACGCCCAAGGAAAACAGCCCAACACTCGCTGATTCGGCTCATAAACAAAGAATAGTCACTGAAATGACCAGCAGTGGACTGCTAGTGTCCGTGGAATTGTACTTAACCACGAGTCATTGCATTCAGGGTGGGGCTGGAGATTGGAAATTGAAGACATACACAG
Source organism: Heptranchias perlo (assembly GCF_035084215.1). Lineage (NCBI taxonomy): Eukaryota > Metazoa > Chordata > Chondrichthyes > Hexanchiformes > Hexanchidae > Heptranchias > Heptranchias perlo. Next base: position 95,127,003 of record NC_090327.1, read on the forward strand.
AAGAAAATCATGAGATTCCAACCAAGTGACAGATTCACAAACAGATACAATAAAAATTAAATCAGATGTAATATTATACGCCTATTATGTGAGGGGGTGGGAGGGAAAAGGGGGAGAGAGGGAGAGGGAGAGGGAAAATTAAGAACCCACATTGGTAGTTGTCACTAAGTGATGTTCTTTAATTTAGTATGTATTTTAGGGTCACAATAACTTGATGGTTGGGTGAGTTGATTTTTTAAAAAATTCTCTATAGAATGTTAAATTAAAATCAGTAACTAGCAACACAAAAGGGCTTTGTGCATTTTCAACCATAGCAACTGATACAACAGACCAAAGCAACTACAAATGTCACAAACTCTTCAAAGTTATCTACATGCGGCAACAGTCAGCTTTGTTTGGATCGCTCAACATAAAAGTCAATTACATGTTCCGTACAGAGAACAATCAGGGACTGCAAACAGCTACCAGGATGAACGAGTGTCAGATTAAAGGAGAGAAAACAGACGAAAAGAATTGAAGAACTTCCTGTAAACTTTCACACCAGACGAGTACAAATAAGAGATCACTTACGTCTCTTTCTCTTTCACCCCTGGAAATGTGGGATGCAGCAAAACACCACCGGTCCTCAATTCATAATCCACTATTTTGTCCAGTTCCTACAAAATAAAAATATAATTAATTACATCTTCCAATATTCAAATAATGTATTTCAACTAAAATGGTTATTTAAAAATGTAGGGTTCTTTCCAACAAACATGAATGTTAAGGAATGTCTACTTACTCCTGGTCCTGAATCTGCTTGGAAATAATGCCCTGTGACTCATTTTTTAAAACTGAATAACTTGTATTGAGTAAACATTAAATTTAAGTCCATTTTTGTGGAGGCAATCTGTATCCATAACAGAGTAAGACTGACAATAAGTGGTGCATTTGTGCAGTATGTGCTCATGGCAACTGAAAACTGGATTCAGACTCCTCCAGGCTGATTTGATGTAGAAGTGCGCAAATTAGCTGCTACGTTTGCCAACATTACAACAGTGACTAAACTTCAAAAGTACTTAATTGGACATGAACTGCTTTGGGTCGTCCTGAGGAAATGAAAGGCGCTACGTAAACGCAAGTCCTTTCTTTAATTCTTACAAAGGGAAAAGATTTGTATCCCAATTCTTGGGGTGAAAAGACAATGTGCTAAATGTCAGTCTCCTACCTATTAACTTTATTTTTATAACCTGAGAGTTGAACTAGAAAATAAAATTTATGATTCACTGTACATGAGGAAGGAAATATTTGCAAATAGTAATATTTGAAGGAAATTACATATAATCTTCAACAAAATTGTAATGATGGAAATTTCTTAATAATTGTATGTAATTTTGAATTTTGACCTGCACAAAACAACCAAGGTGCAACAACAATGATGGGGCAGGAGAGTGGTGCAGCTCTTTGGACTTTCAAACCTGATCTGCCACTGAATGGTAGAATACAGACTCATTCACAATTCTCTACATTCTAAGTGACTGATTTCAGCCACGATGCTATTATTGAGGTAATGAGCATGGTTTCGTGGGACTAAAAACAAAAGGGCCAAGTGGCTGGATGCAGAACTCCAACATGATCTCTCAAATTGGGAAAGCATGATGTAGCAAAACTTGACAGTGTAATAAAACATTACAAAAATTGCACCAATATTAAAAAGGAACATTATTTTCAGTGATTTCTAATGCATTACTTCATTTTCAGGTTAATAAGGGCAAGAACACATTGCAGAAGCAAAATATTTTTTAATAAAACATTAATTATTCCTGTAATTATTTGTGAAACAAGTTTTTTTTAAACCAAACAGATTGAAACACATCACCCAAATTAGCAGATAATATAAAGATCACCACAGAACTGGACAGGTCATCAACAAGCATCAGAAAGAATGTCTTAACTTAAAAATATAGCAAATCATAACGGTTTTAGTTGGTTCTTCATAGACATCCAATGATTAGCTGACATATTCTCACCAATTTTAGGGAAAATGCCGAGAACTTCTTTTATAAAAATTGGTTTGTACTGTACTTGATTTGCCATGCTGTGTGCAGAGAACCTTCTTCAAATTTAAATCCTTCTTCTACATAGTCTAATGCAACTATCAATAGATAACAAGTCTATTCCACTTTGCAACAGGTAATCCATATTTGATTAAAACACAAAGCTGTTCAGCACTTGTAATTCTAGAAAAAAAACTATATATTTTGTACACTAAAACAACTGTATCCAGCTTATTCAAAAACAAATACTTTTTTGTACATAATGCATGTTACTTTAACTACTCTAAAAATCATATTGCATCTACACTGAACAGGATAATTTCTTTTAAACCGTTGATGGAATATATTGCTATTAATCTAAATTTAAGTGTTAGTGAGGTTTCAAATTATCAGTAACGATAACTTGCATTTATATAGCACCTTTAACGTAGTAAAACGTCCAAAGATGCTTCACACGAGCAGTATCAAACAAAATTTGACACCGAGCCACATAAGGAGTATTAGGACAAGTGACCAAAAGCTTGGTCAGAGGTAGGTTTTAAAGAGTGTCTTAGAGGAGAAGAGAGAGGTAGAGGGGTGGAGAGGTTTGGGGAGGGAATTCCAGAGCTTAGGGCCCAGGCAGCTGAAGGCATGGCTGCCAAGGGTGGAGCAATTAAAATTGGGGATGCGCAAGAGGCCAGAATTGGAGGAGCAGAGAGATCTTAGAGGGTTGTAGGACGCGGTTGCAGAAATAGGGAGGGGCGAGGCCATGGGAGGGATTTGAAAACAAGGAGAATTTTTAAAATCAAGGGGTTGCCAGACTGGGTGCCAATGTCAGCGTACACAGGGGTGATGGGTGAACAAGACTTGGTGGGAGTTAGGATACAGGCAGCAGAGTTTTGGATGAGCTCAAGTTATGGAGGGTGGGAGATGGGAGGCTGGCCAGGAGAGCATTGGAATAGTCAAGTCTAGAGGTAACAAAGGCATGGGCTATGATTTGAACAGAAACATTAACATTCACTTTGTTCAGTATACAAGTCTACTATTTCATTAAATACTAAGTTTGAGAAACAAAAATAAACGATCAATATGAATAATAAATTTGCAACTGGTTCTGGCTTTCTAAAATGACTAAAATCTGGGCTAAAAACATTACAAATGCTTACATTGTTTCAGCTAAAACAAAAATATCGATATTATACATCACGAATACACCAATGACATATCTACATTTTTAAACCTGTTTCTCGTGGGTTAAATAATCAGCTTCTCATTTATAATTAGCCTGCCACTATTTTACAGTCAAGTTACCCTCTTAGATTGGGTTATTGGCAATGTTCATGGTACCTCTTTAATCCAGTGTCTGTACTCATTAACACCAAAGGTTTTCTTCATCCAAAGGCCATAAATGTACCCCGAGATCCCTTTCAATACCCACTCATCTGACCTGCAGAAGCAAAGTTGGAAGATATCACTCAAAAGAATCAAGAAATTCAAAATTGGTGCAACATAAAACATTTTTTTTCCCGCTGGAGCAGTTTAACAATATTAGCACTTTCCTTTCTTCAGATGTGGTGAAAAGAGGGAAGTGGAGAGAGTTTGTAACTGAATGCATAAGAACGTAAAAGATTTTGGGGGAAGAAAATCATAATTGAGGACATGTTTACAAATGCATCATTTCAAGTGCAGTGATTGGAGTGGGGCTGTGAAAGATAACTCTCCCATTCAGTTCCTTGCACCACACACTCTAAATGAAGGAGAAACAATTAAGTGTGGATTTTACAAAATACATCATAGGTACTTGTGGGTTCCAGTTGGTGTCATAAGCAACGAAAACACAACTTGCTTTATTAAAAAAAAATCTCATTTGTTCCTTACTTGATTTGAATTGGCATCCTGCAAGCCATATAAATGATTCCAAGCTGAGACTGGCAACAACATGCATATAATCTGTAAATTATTTCCTCATGTCACTTTTATCCTTAATATAAAACACACTCACTTTATCACAAATAGTCTTTGTTGTATTTCAATTAACTCTGAGCATTGAATTTCCTTTGCAGTTTTCAAACAGCGTATGTTTTCTGTGTTACGGCATCTGTAATTAGATGTATGCTCACAGGAAAACTTTTCCATTATTCCACCATGCTAACATTCAATCACAATTAATCATAGGCAACCACAACAACAATTTGCGTTTATGTAGCACCTGTACCATAGTAAAACGTTCCAAGGCGCTTCACAGGAGCAGTATCAAACAAAATTTCACACCAAGCCACATAAGGAGGTATTAGGACAGGTGACCAAAAGCTTGGTCAAAGTGGCAGGTTTTAAGGAGCGTCTTAAAGGAGAAGAGGTAGAGAGGCGGAGAGGTTTAGCGAGGGAATTCCAGGGCTCAGGACTAGGCAGCTGAAGGCTTGGCCACCAATGGTGGAGCAATTAAAATCGGGGATGCGCAAGAGGCAAGAATTGGAGCAGCGCAGAGATCTAAGAACATATGAAATAGGAGCAGGAGTAAGCCATCCGGCCCCTCAAGCCTGCTCCACCATTCAAGATCATGGCTGATCTTCTACCTCAACGCAATTTTCCTGCACCATCCCCATATCTCTTGATGCCTTTAATATCTAGAAATCAATCAATCTCGAAGGGTTGTAGGGCTGGAGGAGGTTACAGAGATAGGGAGGGGCAAGGCCATGGAGGAATTTGAAAACAAGGATGAGAATTTAACAAAAAAAGAGGCAGTCCCAGACTGGGAGACAATGTAGGTCAGAGCGCACAGAGGTGATGGGAGAACGGGACTTGGTGCAAGTTAGGATACGGTCAGCAGAGTTTTGGATGAGCTCAAGTTTATGGAGGATGGAAGATGGGAGGCCAGCCAGGAGAGCATTGGAATAGTCCAGACTGGAGGTAACAAAAGCACGGATGAGGGTTTCAGCAGATGAACTGAGGCAGGGGAGCAGACAGGTGATGTTACAGAGGTGGAAGTAGGTGGTCTTGGTGATGGAGCGGATATGTGGTCAGAAGCTCATCTCAGGGTCAAATAGGACACCAAGGTTGCAAATAGTCTGGTTCAGTCTCAGTGACCAGAGAGAGGGAGGAGTCTGTGGCTAGAGAACAGAGCTTGCAACAGGGACCAAAGACAACGGCTTCAATCTTCCCAATATTTCATTGGAGGAAGTTTTTGCTCATCCAGTATTGGATGTCGGATAAGCAGTGTGACAAATGAGACAGTGGAGGGTTCGAGGAAGGTGGTTGTGAGGTAGAGCTGGGTATCATCAGCGTACATGTGGAATCTGACGTCGTGTTTTCAGATGTCATTGAGGGACAGCATGTGGATGAGAAACAGGAGGGGGCCAAGGATAGATCCTTGCGGGACTCCAGAGGTGTGGGAGCGGGAAGAGAAGCCATTGCAGGTGATTCTATGGCTACGACTGGATAGATAAGAAAGGAAGCGCAGTCCCGCCCAGCTGGACGACGGAGGAGAGGCGTTGGAAGAGGATGGTGTGATCAACCGTGTCAAAGGCTGCAGACAGATCAAGAAGGATGAGAAGGTATAGTTTACCATCGTCAGTCACATTGGATGTCATTTGTAACTTTGATAAGGGCCGTTTCAGTACTGTAATAGGGGCGGAAACCTGATTGGAGGGATTCAAACATGGAGTTGTGGGTAAGATGGGCACTGATTAGGGAGGCGACAATCTTAGATTAAAAGCCCTCATGTTTCTTCCCATCATCAACTTAACACATCATCCATCAAAACGTTCCTCAAAATGACCATCGACATTGGTGATCAAGTACCTTAGCATAAAAGAGAAACCCTCCTTGTTGAAGATACTAATTATTGCAGTGTAAGGGAGCTAAATTAAAGGGGAATACCACGACCATCTTCACTATGGAAGAGGTTGCTGACATTGTAGCGGTTAAGGAGGTTGTAGTAGTGATACTGGATAGGATAAAAATAGACAAAGATTGGCAGTACTCAAAGTAGAAAAGTCAGCCGGTCCAGATGGGATGCATCTTACGTTACTGAGGGAAGTAAGGGTGGAAATTGCAGAGTATCTGGCCACAATCTTCCAATTCCCCTTAGGTATGGGGATGGTACCGGAGGACTGGAGGATTGCATATGTTACACCCCTGTTCAAAAAGGGGGAGGGGGATAAACCGGGCAATTACAGCCAAACATCGGTGGTGGGAAAACTTTGAGAGATAATAATCCGGGACAAAATAAATGGGCACTTGAAAAAATATGGACTAATGAATGAAAATCAGCACAGATTTGTTAAAGGAAAATCGTGTTTGACTAACTTGATTGAGTTCCTTGATGAAGTAATGGAGAGGGTTGATGAGGGGAGTGCGGTTGATGTGTATACAGACTTTCAAAAGGCATTTGATAAAGTACCACATAATAGACTTGTTTGCAAAATTAGAGCCCATGGGACTAAAGGGACAGTGGCAGCATGGATACAAAATTGGCTAGGGGGCAGAAAGTAGAGAGTAGTGGTGAATGGTTGTTTTTCAGACTGGTGGGAAATATACAGTGGTGTTCCCCAGGGGTCAGTATTAGAACTACTGCTCTTTTTGATATATATTAATGACCTGGACTTGGTATAGAGGATATAATTTCAAAGTTTGCGATTGACATGAAACTCAGAAATGTAGTCAACAATGTGGAGGATAACAACAGACTTCAGGAGGATATAAGAGACTGGTGAAATGGGCAGACACATAGTAGATGAAATTTGAAGCAGAGATGCTATGATACTAAGAGGCAGTGTGTCCTGTACTCTTTTCCCATATAGTCTTGAGGAAAAAGGCACAAAAATATTTCTCTGGCCTGTTAAGGGTAATTTCTCACCAGTAGAATGCTGATGATCCACAATGTTAAGGTTTTAAAACGGGAAAAACACCGGGCTGACAAACAGTTCTGCTACAAAGCAATTCTACTACAGGGTACGGTAGTCTTGAAGGACATAGCTGCCAGACTGGGCCTGCGGCACGTGGTGATCCAACCAACACGAGGGAAAAACCTACTTGATCTCGTCCTCACCAATCCACCTGTCACAGATGCATCCGTCCATGACAGTATCGGTAGGAGTAACAACCGCATAATTCTTGTGGAGACGAAGTCCCGTCTTCACAGAGGACACCATCCAACGTGCTAAACAGAATAGATTCAAAACAGATCTAGCAGCTCAAAACTGGGCATTCATGAGGCGCTGTGGGCCATCAGCAGCAGCAGAATTGTATTCCAGCACAATCTGTAACCTCATGGCCTGGCATATTCCTCACTCTACCATTACCAACAAGCCAGGGGATCAACCCTGATTCAATGAGGAGTGTACCAGGCGTACCTAAGAATGAGATGCCAACCTGGTGAAGTGACAACACAGGACTACATGCATGCTAAACAGTGGAAGCAACATGCGATAGACAAAGCTAAGCGATTCCACAACCAACGGATCAGATCAAAGCTCTGCAGTCCTGCCACATCCAGTCGTAAATGGTGGTGGACAATTAAACAGCGAACAGGCGGAGGAGGCTCTGTAAACATCCCCATCCTCAATGATGGCAGAGTCCAACACGTGAGTGCAAAAGACAACCATCTTCAGCCAGAAGTGCCGAGTAGATGATCCATCTCGGCCTCCTCTCGATATCCCCACCATCACAGAAGCCAGTCTTCAGCCAATTCGATTCACTCCATGTGATATCAAGAAACAGCTGAGTGCACTGGATACAACAAAGGCTATGGCCTCCGACAACATCCTGGCTGTAGTGCTGAAGACTTGTGCTCATGAACTAACTGCGCCTCTAGCCAAACTGTTCCAGTACAGCTACAACACTGGCATTTACCAATGTGGAGAATTGCCCAGGTATGTCCTGTCCACAAAAAGCAGGACAAATCCAATCCGGCCAATTACCGCCCCATCAGCCTACTCTCAATCATCAGCAAAGTGATGGAGGGTGTCGTCGACAGTGCTATCAAGCGGCACTTACTCACCAATAACCTGCTCACCGATGCTCAGTTTGGGTTCCGCCAGGACCACTCGGCTCCAGACCTCATTACAGCCTTGGTCCAAACATGGACAAAAGAGCTGAATTCTAGAGGTGAGTTGAATGACTGCCCTTGACATCAAGGCAGCATATGACCGAGTGCGGCACCAAGGAGCCCTAGTAAAATTGAAGTCAATGGGAATCAGGGGGTAAACTCTCCAGTGGCTGGAGTCATACCGAGCACAAAGGAAGATGGTAGTGGTTGTTGGAGGCCAATCATCTCAGCCCCAGGACATTGCTGCAGGAGTTCCTCAGGGTAGTGTCCTAGGCCCAGCCATCTTCAGCTGCTTCATCAATGACCTTCCCTCCATCAAAGTCAGAAATGGGGATGTTTGCATAGTGTTCAATTCCATTTGCAACCCCTCAGATAATGAAGTAGTCCATGCCCACATGCAGCAAGGCCTGGACAACATCCAGGCTTGGACTGATAAGTGGCAAGTAACATTTGCGCCAGACAATGACCATCTCCAACAAGAGAGAGTCCAACCACCACCCATTGACATTCAACGGCATTACCATCGCCAAATCCCCCACCATCAACATCCTGGGGGTCACCATTGACCAGAAACTTAATTGGACCAGCCACATAAATACTGTGGCTACAAGAACAGGTCAGAGGCTGGGTATTCTGCGACACGTGACTCACCTCCTGACTCCCCAAAGCCTTTCCACCATCTACAAGGCACATGTCAGGAGTGTGATGGAATACTCTCCACTTGTCTGGATGAGTGCAGCTCCAACAACACTCAAGAAGCTCGATACCATCCAGGATAAAGCAGCCCGTTTGATTGGCACCCCATCCACCACCCTAGACATTCACTCCCTTCACCACCGGCGCACAGTGGCTGCAGTGTGTACTATCCATTGGATGCACCGCAGCAACTCACCAAGGCTTCTTCAACAGCACCTCCCAAACCTGGGACCTCTACCACCTAGAAGGACAAGGGCAGCAGCCATGTGGGAACAATACCAACTGCACGTTCCCCTCCAAGTTACACACCATCCCGACTTGGAAATAGATCGCCGTTCCTTCATCGTCGTTGGGTCAAAATCCTCGAACTCCCTACCTAACAGTACTGTGGGAGAACCTTCACCATACGGACTGCAGCGGTTCAAGAAGGCGGCTCACCACCAACTTCTCGACGGCAATTAGGGATGGGCAATAAATGCTTGCTTTGCCAATGACACTCACATCCCATGAACGAATAAAAAAAGTAGAGGAAATCAGCATTCTGCCTAGTTCTGGACAAAGATCAATGGGTAACCATGTAAAAATTCAGTACTTGCAGGGGAGACACAGCAGCATAATCAAACAAACATGCATACCACCAGGATGCAAGTGTACTTCTGTGAGTCACACGTGGCAAGTTCTTAATTTTAAATTACTGCTATGGGGAGGTGTGAAGTTGAGACATGGCATATTTGGTACTTCCCACAGGGAACAATATTTGAGTCACTCTCACGCTGCTATAGAGTACTTCTGGCAGTTGCCTGGAAGTGGGTCTGCAGGCCATCTTCTTTGCCAGGGGTGGTGGGCGAAATCGGAATAGGAAAAGAAAACACAAAATATTGGGGGAAGAGAGGTTATGGGAAACATTCTGTACATGCACAGCAGTATCTGACTTGCAAAGACTTAATCCCAGTTTTGGAGATTTCCAAGAAAATGTTAAGTGAGAGGTGAAAAATAAAAAAGACAAATATTATTCTCAGATCAATTGCATAAACAATTTTTTAAAAAGTGAACAGGGAAGCACACGTTGATTGATGAATACATTTCTAACTTCAAGTCATTCCTGCCTACAGAATAAACTAAACATTAGAATCACAAAGGTTACAGCACGGAAGGCGGCCATTCAGCCCATTGAGTCCGTGCCGGCTCTATACAAGAGCAATCCAGCTAGTCCCACACCCCCGCCCTATCCCCGTAGTTCTGCAAATATTTTCCTTTCAAGTACTTATCCAATTCCCTTTTGAAGGCAGTGATTGAATCTGCCTCCACCACCCTTTAAGGCAGCGCATTCCAGATCAAAACCATTTGCTGCGTAAAAAGATTTTCCTCATGTCACCTTTGGTTCTTTTGCCACTCACCTTAAATCTATTCCCTCTAGTTCCTAACCCTTTCGCCAACGGGAACAGTTTCTTTCTATCTATTCTGTCTAGACCCTTCGTGATTTTAAATACCTCTATCAAATCTCCTCTCAATCTTCTGTTCCAAGGAGAACAATCCCAGCTTCTCCAATCGATCCACGTAACTGAAGTCCCTCATCCCTGGAATCATTCTAGTAAATCTTTTCCGCACCCTCTCTAAGGCCTTCACATCTTTCCTAAAGCACAGTGCCCTGAACTGGGCACAACACTCTAGTTGTGGTCCAACCGGTGTTTTATAAAGGTTCATCATGACTTCCTTGCTTTAGTACTCTATGCCTCTATTTGTAAAGCCCAGGATCATGTATGCTTTTTTTTTCAAAAAACGCTTCCTCAACCTGGCCTGCCACCTTCAACGATTTGTGCACATATACCCCAAAATCTCTCTGTTCCTGTACCCCTCTTAGAATTGTGCCCTCTAGTTTATATTGCCGCTCCTCATTCTTCCTACCGAAATGTATCATTTCGCATTTATATGCGTTAAATTTCATCTGCCACGTGTCCAACCATTTCACCAGCATATCTATATCCTCTTGAAGTCTATCACTATCCTCCTCACTGTTCGCCACACTTCCAAGTTTTGTGTCATCTGCAAATTTAGAAATTGTGCCCTGTACACACAAGTCCAAGTCATTAATATACATCAAGAAAAGCAGTGGTCCTAGTACCAACCCCAGGGAACACCATTGTACACCTCCCTCCAGTCCGAAAAACAACTGTTCACCACTACTCTGGTTTCTTGATACTTAGCGAATTTTATATCCATGCTACTATTGCCCCTTTATTCCATCGGCTTCAATCTCGATGACAAGCCTATTATGCAGCGCTTTATCAAACGCCTTTTGAAAGTCCATATAACACCACATCAACTGCATTGCCCTCATCTACCCTCTCTGTTACCTCATCAAAAAACTCTATCAAGTTAGTTAAACACGATTTGCCCATAACAAATCCATGCTGGCTTTCCCTAATCAATCCACACTTGTCCAAGTGACTGCTAATTCTGTCCCGGATTATCGTTTCTAAAAGTTTCTCCACCACCGAGGTTAATCTGACTGGCCTGTAGTTGCTGGGTTTATCCTTACACCCTTTTTTGAACAAGGGTGTAACATTTGCAATTCTCCAGTCATCTGGCACAACCCCCGTATCTAAGGATGTTTGGAAGATTATGGCCAGTACCTCTGCAATTTCCACCCTTACTTCTCTCAGCAACATAGGATACATCCCATCCAGACCAAGTGACTTATCTACTTTATGTACAGCTAACCTTTCTAGTACCTCTTCTTTATCAATTTTCAGCCCATCCAGTATCTCAACCACATCTTCCTTTACTGAGACACTGGCAGCATCTTCTTCCTTGATAAAGCCAGATGCAAAGTACTCATTTAGTACCTCGGTCATGCCCTCTGCCTCCATGTGTAGATCTTTTTGGTCCCTGATCGGCCCCACCCATCCTGTTACTATCCGTTTACATGCCTATAGAAGACTTTTGGATTCCCTTTTATGTTTGCTGCCAGTCGATTCTCATACTCTCTCTTTGCCCTCTTATTTCCTTTTTCATTTCCCCTCTGAACTTTCTATATTCCACAGTTGCATGCTCCATGTCCTCTACAGATATGCCTAAGTTAGTTTTTGGATATCCTTTATTAAAAGATAACTGTCTTTACAGGTTTTTTTAAAAAATAGGTTGCATGAGGCACCAGGAGTTCGTTCTTATTGTGCAAAATAAATAATTTCACCCAGAACACAGTAGAACTTAGTGCATTTATTAAATACTTGATTACTACTTTCAAATGTTGTGGATTCAAATCTCAATCTAACATTTAATTAACTTGCATTTATATAGTGCTTTTCACAATCTCAAGATGTCCAAAATGCTAATCAACCAATTATTTTTAAGTTATAATCACTGTTGTTGTGGGCAAACATGACTGCCAATTTGCATGCAGCAAAGTCCAATAATCAGCAAACAAGATGATTGACCAGTTCATCTATTGTTGGTGGTGTTGGTTGAAGGATAAATTTTGGCTGGGGCAACAGAAGAACTCCCAGAGCTTCTTTGAAAAGTGCAATGGGGTCTTTTACATCCATTTGATCAGGCAAACGGGGCCTCAATTTAATATCCCTCCAGCAATGTAGCATTCCCTTGGTACTGCGCTGAAGTGTCACCTAAATTATGTACTTATGTTTCTCGTGGGGCTTGAACCCACAACATTCTGTCTCCAAGGCGAGAGTGCTATTAACTGAATCAAGCTGGCATTCAGATAGTCCGTTCATTGTAATTTTTTATATACGTTGTGAAGTTTTCATAGTCCTGGAGTAGTCTATACAAAACTATCAATGTGGTAAATTTATTACGGTGCATGTCCTTGGCTATACCATTTTATATACTCACCAAGACATTCTGGAAATGAAACAGCCAAAGAACTGCTGAGCCAAAGCTTGCGCTAAACATCGTCTGGTAAGTGGCGTCTGATCTATAATCATGGCACTGTGCAGGAGGTTTGTGCTAAATGAAAGATGAGAAAATAGGGCTAAGGTCTCAGGCAAGCAAGACATTTTATTTAGTCAAAACAAATACTGTGGTCTAAAGGTGACAGAAATTCAGTTCAAATGTTAACAAGGCTGACTCTGTATTTCGTCAACTGATGGTATCACTGGAAACTTGAAGCTTGCCAGCCCTTTCATATTCACTCTTTAAACTCCCACTGCACAGTAATCACATAACAATTGGCAGTTGTTTAGCTGTTTCCAAATTCAGTGTTTTGAAAGAAATATTCCATTAGTCAACTATATCTTAAAGTTAAGAACAAACGCATTGGGACTGTTCGACTATAAAAGACTACAAACAACTAAAAGAACTGGCAATGAGCACAAAATATTTTTAAAGAGCTTAAAATCTGGGAACAATATTTCACCAACTATCAATTCAGTACAGGAATTCTGATCTGCTGTCAATATCATCTTTTTACGAGCGACAGATGAAACAACACTAACAGTATTTATTCGATGTTTCCCTATGCAGTAATGTCATTAGCCAATTACATTTCAATTATCTTTTTTTGCTCTTATATCTAATTAATCTCAATTTTTCTGTCTTCTTTACACTTTCCCTATGCCATGCATCATTCGCTAGTGAAGAAGTCAAGCAAAACAAAACAATCTTCTCCCAGACCACTGCAAATGCTCTTCCAGAACTGACCACTAGGATCTTTGCAAGAACACCCTATTTAAATTTATGCTGGTTTTCCCTATGTGGAAGGGCCTAACATGGCATCAATTTGTGGCTCAATTTGCTACTCAATACAAGGTCAGGAGCCTACCACATAAACCCACATCCTATGACTTAACTGACCTTCAAGTATTTGGCTCCCCCAATGGCTCAATGAGGTTATCATAAGGTACGGGAGTAACTAAGCCATACAGACCATGAAAGCCCCTGGTCTATCCCATTTTCTGCTGAATTTGCTGATCTCAGCCATGTCAACAGTTGGGCCATTACATCTCTCTTCTGCATCAGATGAAAGGGTTAAGGGAAATTGGTTTAAACTTCATCGTTCATATTGCTTTCCAGTGACCACTGCTGTGGACATCAATTGAAGTCAGGATCTGTGTACGTGTGAATAGTGACCACTTGGGTGAGGTAACAAGAGGCTACAAGTGCCCATGGAACAGTCCCTCTTAGGTTCAAGAGACAAATAGAGGGGAGAAAATTGATGGGGAAAAATTGAGACAAAAAACTACAATTAAATAAAAAAAAGATAATTTAGAAGTGAACTCACTTTCTTTAAATCAAGATAAACACTAGAGACTGGATGGTGCAATAAATTAGAGGTCCACCTTTTAATTTCTATTGTTTAGGCTCGTACCAAGCTCAAAATAATCTGCAGTCATAAGGCTCCCCCTTGAAACAAGCATGCAGTCTAAATCCAGTTCCTGGTGGAAATGGACCCAAAGTTATTGTTATGATGGTTGGCGAGGAAAATTCTGAGATTGATATCATCGAGACAGGGCTCAACTCTGCATCTTGCTATGCTATATCTGACCTAGACGTATCTGTCCCCAGTGCTATCAAATGAATGGGTCAAAGTTAATTGGCACTTGGAAAAATATGGGTCAATAAATGAAAGCCAGCATGGATTTGTAAAAGGCATATCGTGTTTCACTAACTTGATGAGTTCTTTGATGATGTAACGGAGAGAGTTTGATGAAGTCCCACATAATAGACTTGTTAGTAAAATTGAAACTGAAAAGTAAAAGTAAAATTGAAGCGGGATCAAAGGGGCAGTGACTGCGTGGATACGAATTTGGCTAAGGGACAGAAAGCAGATAATGGTGAACGATTGTTTTACAGACTGGAGGGAAGTGTGCAGTGATATGCTTAGGGGTTAATGTTGGGATCACTGCTCTTTTTGATATATATTAATGACCTGGACTTGGGTATATAGGACATAATTTCAAAGTTAGCAGATGACACGAAACTCAAATGTAGTAAATAGTGAAGAGGATAGTAACAGACTTCAAGAGGACATAAGACAGACTGGTGAAATGGGCAGACACATGGCAGATGAAATTTAACAAAGAAAAGTGTCAAGTGATTTATTTTGGTAGGAGGAGTGAGGAAAGGCAATATAAACTAAGTGGTACAATTTTATTTGGGTGCAGGAACAGAGACACCTGGGGATATACATACACAAGTCTTTGAAGATGGAAGGACAAGTTGAGAAGGCTGTTAAAAAGGCACACAGAATCCTTGGCTTTATAAACAGAGGTATAGATAGAGTACAAAAGCATGGAAAGTTATACTAAACCTTTGTAAAACACTGGTTCGGCCCCAGCTGGAGTATTGTGGCCAATTCTGGGCACCACACTTTAGGAAAGATGTCAAGGACTTAGAGAGAGTGCAGAAGAGATTTACTAGAATGGTATTAGGGATGAAAGATTTCAGTTACATGGAGAGACTAAAGAAGTTAGAGCAGAGAAGGTTAAGGGGAGATTTGATAGAGGTGTTCAAAATCATGAAGGGTTTTGATAGAGTAAATAAGGAGAAACTGTTTCCAGTGGCAGAAGGGTCAGTAACCAGAGGACACAGATTTAAGGTAATTGGCAAAAGAACCAGAGGCGACACTTATGCAGCAAGTTGTTATAATCTGGAATGCACTGCCTGAAAGGGTGGAAGAAGCAGATTCAGTAATAACTTTCAAAAGGGTTGGATAAATACTTGGAAGGGGAAAAATTTGCAGGGCTATGGGGAAAGAATAGGGGAGTTGGACTAATTGGATAGCTCTTTCCACGAGTAAGCACAGGCATGATGGGCTGAATGGCATCCTTCTGTGCTGTATCATTTTATGATTCTATGAATTAGCATAATAGTCCAAATTTTTGTTTAAACAGAGAAATAAAAATGTTGCATAATTGTAAGTGTTAAAATTCAGTAAAGTACCTAAAAGTTGTAAGTTCAGTCATTTATTGCTTAAAGTGGAAGGTTAAAATAAAGATCTGGAAATATTTTTTTTTTAAAAACTAGGTTCTAATGTGCAAATATGAAGCTTCTTTAGTTTGAAAACACTAGCCATGACTTCAGTATCATCTTGGGATGGAAACACCCTTAGACAGACCACAATATTACTATATTGTTCATCATTGCACATTTAATTAGATGGCTTGAATGTAATCTTCTACTTTAAGAAACTTGAGAACATTAATTGCTGCTAAAGGGTGGTAGAATATTTCTTGCGGTGCTTCACTCCATTCAAAAGGGGCAGGAATCTAACCTCAGACTTAACTCATTGAAGTTTAACTGAAAGTTTTACAAGCAGACTTACCCTGATGGCTCAATTCATTGTACATTCTATACTGTTGTACTGAGCCTTCAGAAAAAAAGTCACAGGTTCAAACCTTAATAGGTGTCGAGTTAGCTGATCGCAGTCCAGAGAGTGGTCGGGCACTACAATGGTTTCAGTATCCCTCGGGTAGGCAAAGCAGAGGAAAAATGGCCAGGGTTCCTACTCCTACTCACTATCCGTTGACATGTGTGATCATCAGGAAAAACCTGGTCACATTCTGATGTCCCTCACCTTCTAATGGGTTTCCAATTTTCAATCTAATGATTTAGCCATGGAATGCTGAGTCTAACGGTAGTGCTCCTGCATCATCAAAAGATCAGCTAATTCAGCACAAACTGTGGATTGAACCCGGAATACTCCAGTGCCAAATGGCTCAGTTTCACTTCAACAAAAGCACCAGATGAGTTCTGCGCGCCATTTAAAATTCCAAACTGCTTCCTTAACTGTCATACAGTAGTTTTTAAAATATTTTCTCCTTTCAACTTTTCAGTCTTCCCAGGACCATGCATCGTAACCCAGTCAAAAGCAGGCAAGCACTCTGCTTATAAGCCTCTGCCAATTCCACCTGAACAGGCAGCTAACCAATGTTTGAAAGCAGCCTGAAAAACTCTCACGAAGCAGCCCTCACGATGGGGAATGTCTACTATCCAATCAGCACCTCCTCCAAAATAAAAGATTTTCCCAATATACTCACCTTAAAATACTCATGGATGCATACGAAGCTACTTCTACATAGGCTTCATCAACAAATACAGTTTTATAATAGGCATAGGGGTATCGGCAGGTCAGAATCTCTTCATAAAACTCAAAAATCTCATGAAGAAAGGATGTGGTGTGTTTGAGGAGTGGCAACAGTTGGGGTAAGCAGAAATGTGTCACCTGGAAAGGCATGACATCAAAATGTGAAACAGATATGTTCTCACTTAAATAAAAATACATTTTTAAATTTGGCCAAAATAAGAAATACTATATTTAGTTTTCCCCCCATATGCAACTTCCATTGCAAGGAATTCAGCCTGATTCACAATTTTTGTCAAAGGCAAACTGCAACATTTATTGCGCTTAGCCACAACCTGACAACAAAAATTACTTTTCAAGCAATCAAAATATGAATCACTTTTCTTTCATATTAAAAACATAATTTCATGTAGATTGCTAAAAAAATGTTCTAAAGTAAAATTCCACTACATAGAACATTTCTTAATTTATAGTTACTTTGAAGTACTGTACCTTAAAAGAAGAAATGTTCTATTCTGGTGCAGAATACAGTGAGTGTGAAAGTGTCATTTTAAACGAAACAGTTGCATGAGAAATTACTGTCTTTATTAGAAAGGTAATATATTCTGAAGCAAGATAATCATACAGCATGCACTGTCTAAATTCCAGTTAAAATGTTTGAGGTGTTCAGTTTCTTTCTAATCCTCCATATTTCAATCTAAACTGTCCATACCAATTGCTTGTTGCTGCCCCCGTGTGTATTATTTAATGATAGCACTTTCAAATTACCAGCTACAATTTTCAAAATGGAGAACACACTCCTTTATTGGTCTATATGTAAAGCCAATAATTTCTCAGCAAGTAACCAATTCACTTTTAGTAGGAACACACACATTTTCTATAACATGGGCATTACAATCAATAAATTCTGATCTAAGAGTGTGGTTAAAATATCAAAAGCTCCATGAAATATTGCACCAATCATCACTTAGATTTTATTAGATTAAAATTAACATTTTTGTTAACATTGAAATGAAAGTATAATCCAGTTTAAAAACGATGAATGACAAAATTTAAAGTATTGAATAAACAAACTAAAACAACAATGGTAGTTAACGATTTATGAACCCATCCAATTCACAATTTTTCTAACAGGCAAGGGACATCAACAGCAATAGTTATACACAAACTCAAATATTAGGGTTATATAAGCAACACCAATAAACAAAATTAGCACACTGTGCTTTCATGCAACAGCCTAATTGTTCCATAGACTATCACCACTGCAATGTTTTCCTTAAAATTCAAATTTGTTATCCTTGAGCAGGAGATTAACACTGGTAATGGCATTAAGGTTTCCACCAAATATGAATCAGTCCAAAGATGGTGTTCAATATTATAGTAACAATTAGTTCATACATATGAAACTAACAATTATTTTCACTAATGTGTAAATTAGGTAAAAATTCATAAAATAAATCTTCACAAAGCTACTATAAGGGATCTCATTCTTTCATGTTAAGTAGCAAAGTATCTTATGCTGCTGCACTTATGATCAGATGACGTAAAACAGAAGGAAGACATTACTGTACAAGGAGTACTTAACATGTAATGCACTCCCATCTTTTAGTTTATATTTTTTCTATCTATTAAGAAAAATCTTAGATTACACAGCAATACCTCGCTGGTAATTATTTCTTTCCATTAAAAACAAATGGCATCATACAAACTCACAAGATAGCCATTATCGCTTATCATGCAACCATTACACATCATGGCCACTATTAGAATAGCCATGACCACCCATATCACCAAACCCAAACTTCTGCAGTCATGCAGATAAAGTTCATGTTTCACGAAGATGGTGATACTATAATTCAGAAGTGTTGCTAACAAAGATGGAAATGTTAATACTAATAGTTTATTTTTCTTTCTTACCATTATAGTTGCATTTTTGTTTTTGATGTTTAGACTTCAGAGTACGTCTATCTGCAGTAATTTATTTTAATGCCATATGGTAAACATTTAATAGCATGGCTTTTGGGAGCTTATTGCACAAACGCAGTCCTTTATTAGTGTCATTTGTAGGTGTTCATGGGGAACATGAAATAGTACATTGTAGGTGTATCTAATTTAAAATACAAATCTACATGGTCCATCATCTCCTGATCTACAAATCCCTCAATGACCTTGCATCTCCCTACCTCTGCAGCCTCCTTCACATGCCAGTACACACATAGGAACAGGAGTAGGCCATTCAGCCCCACAAGCCTGTTCCACCATTCAATTAGATCATGGCTGATCTATATCTTAACTCCATCTACACACCTTGGTTCCGAAATCCTTAATACCCTTACCGAACAAAAAATCAATCGCATTTTTGAAATTTTTAAATGAAGTAGCCTTAAGAGCTTTTTGGGGGCAAGAGTTTCAGACTTCCACTACCCTGTGAGAAGAAGTGTTTTCTGACATCATCCCTAAACAGCCTAGCTCTAATTTTAAGGTTATGCCCCCTTGTTCTCGACTCTCCCACCAGAGCAAATAGTTTCTCTCTATTTACCCTATCAAATTCTTTAATCATCTTGAACACTTCAATTAGATCACCCCTTAATCTTCTATATTCAAGGGAATACAAGCCTAGACTATGCAATCTGTCCTCATAATTTAATCCTTTTAGCCCCGGTATCATTCTGGTGAATCTGCACTGCAACCCCTCCACGGCCAATATATCCTTCCTGAGGTGCAGTACCCAAAACTGAGTGCAGTCCTCCAGATGGGGTCTAACCAGAGCTCTGTACAACTGTAACATAACTTCCACCCCTTTGTATTCCAGCCCTGTTGAGACAAACATTCCATTAGCTTTTTAAATTATTTTTTGTACCTGTCCACTAGCTTTTCGTGATTTGTGTCCTTGGACCCCTAAATCTCTCTGCTCCTCCACACTTCCTAGCTTCTCGCCATTTAGAAAATACTCTGATTTATCTTTCTTCGGTCCAAAGTGGATGACCTCACACTTTCCCCCATTGAACTCCATCTGCCACAGTTTTGCCCACTCACTTAATCTATCAATGTCCCTATCTACACTATTTACTGTTCCACCTTAGTGTCATCAGCAAACTTAGATATACGGCTCTCTATTTCTTCATCTAAGCCAGTTGTAAATATAGTGAAAAACTGTGGCCCCAGTACAGATCTCTGGAGGACACCACTAGTCACATCCTGCCAATTTGAGGACTTACCATTATCCCTACTCTCTGTCTCCCATCTCCCTACCCACGTCAATAGGTTGCCTCCAATTCCATGTGCTCTCATTTTTGTTAACAGTCTCTTATGTGGCACCTTATCGAATGCCTTCTGGAAGTCCATATAAATAACATCCATAGACACTCCCTTATCTACCACATTAGTTACCTCCTCAAAAAATTCAACTAGGTTCATTTGATATGACTTACCCTTTACAAATCCATGCTGGCTCTCTCTGATCAGCTCATATTTGTCCAAATGCCCAGTCACTTTGTCCCTTAAAGCATATTCTAGTGACTTCCCATAACTGACGTTAGTCTAGTAGGCCTGTAATTTCCTAGTTCATCTCTCTTACCCTTCTTAAATAGTAGAGTGACAATGGCAATTTTCCAACGAAAGGGGACAATTCCTGAATCGACAAGAGTTTTGGACGATCATGACTAACGCATCAACAATTTCCTTACCTACTTCTTTTAATACCCTGGGGTGGAAACCATCAGGTTCTGGAGATTTGTCTATCTTTAACAATATTAGTTTCTCCATTACCATGTTTTTACTTGTATTGAATCTAGTTGGTTCCTCCCCTTGATTTATTTTTAGTTTTCCTTGCATCTCTGATAATTTAACCTCACCCTCTTCTGTGAAGACCAATACAAAGTAGCTATGTAATAAGTCTGCCATTTTCTGATTTTGAATTACAATATTTCCTGTGTCTGTGTCATTAAAGGGCCCACATTACTCTTAGCCACCATCTTTCTTTTAATACATTTGTAAAAACCTTTAGTGTTGTCCTCGATAGCCCTCGCAAGCTTTATCTTGTACTCCCTTTTTGCGGTTCTTACCACTTTCTTTGTATCTCTTTGCTGTTCTTTGTATTTTTCCCAGTCCGCGGCATCTAAACTGTTCTTTGCCCTTGTATAAGCCCTTTCTTTGCCCTTTCTTTTAGTTTTATACTATCTCTCACTTCCCTTGTTGAGCAAGGTCGTTTAATTACACCTGTAAAACTCTTGGCCTTTCGGGGTATGTATCCCTTTGGGGCCTTTAGGGGTCTTGTATTGTACCAAATACTTTTTTGAACACCTCCCACTGTTCATCTGTAGTTTTATCAGTTAGTAGTTCTGCCAAGTCTATTGTGATCAATTTCTGACTCGTCCCTCCAAAGTCAGCCTTACCTAAATTTAAAACCTTGTGCTTTGTGACCCACCTTTGTCCCTTTCAAACCTCATATCGAATCCTATATTATGGTCACAATTAGTTAGGTGCTCCCTTACCATTCGATTGACGAATTCAGGCTCATTACTCATTATTAAATCTAACATAGCCTGTTCTCTTGTTGGTTCAAGAGCATATTGTTCCAGAAAACTGTCCCGAATACACATGAAATTCACTGCCTTTGGGACTCCAGCTGTTCTGCTTCTTCCAATCTATGTGAAAATTGAAGTCTCCCATCATAGCTACTGTGTTTTTCCAACAAGCTTCTCTGATGTCCATGTTTATGTATCCCGCTACTTTATCACTGCTATCTGGAGGTCTATGAACAACTCCCAAAGTCTTGCATCCTGTCTATTCCTCAATTCCACCCAAAGCTTACTGCCTGCTCACCTTTACTGATATCCTCTCTTTCTAATGCTGTGATAGTGTCCCTCATCAATATTGCTACTCCTCCTCTTCCAATTTCCCACTCCTTTCTAAAGGCCTAATAACCTTGAATATTTATCTCCCAGCCATGCCCAGCTTGTAGCCAGGTCTCAGTGATGGCCACTGCATCACAGCCCTTTAGCTGAATTTGCACTTCCAATTCACTTGTTTTACATCTTATGCTATGTGCATTAGTGTACAGAACTTTTAATTTGACAATTGACCCTGTCCTGCCTTTATGCCCTGATATTTTTAACATGTTTTAACTTATAATATTCCTTGTTTTTTTTTAAATCACTTCTGTTGTATTTTGATGTGGAGATGCCGGTAATGGACTGGGGTGGACAAATGTAAGGAATCTTACAACACCAGGTTATAGTCCAACAATTTTATTTGAAAATCACAAGCTTTCGGAGATTATCTCCTTCGTCACCTGACGAAGGAGATAATCTCCGAAAGCTTGTGATTTTCAAATAAAACTGTTGGACTATAACCTGGCGTTGTAAGATTCCTTACATTTGTATTTTGATCAGTTATTTTATTATTTCCTATTTTTTTTCCAAACTTGAAGTATTTATATAACCGTTTACACAACTGATTACCTGGACTTCACTCTCATCCCTTTCTTCAGTCTTTATCCCACCCCCCCACCCCAAACCTCATTTGCATCTCTCTTCCACTTCTGGTTGCAGAGCAGAGGCTGTCTTGGCCGAAAGCTATGGAACACTCTTCCATGACCTCTCCAGTTTGCCACCTCTTTCAAAAGCCTCTGAAAACCTACCTTGCCCATATCTTGGTCACATTCTCTAACTCTTCTCCATTCACTGCTCGGCATCTGTTCTCACCGGTATGAAGCACTTTGGAACATTTTATTACCTTGAAGGTATTCTATGACTAAGTTTCATTAAAATAATCCCAACTACTGTATTAGATCACCAAATTACATGGAGCAAATTCCATATTTCTCCCTTTTAGGTTATCCTCCTCTTAGCATACCGACCTAACTCCTTGGCTGAGAAAAACCAGGTGAGCTACTCCCAGGCATCTGACTACATCAACCGATAACCAAAGTCTAGGGCATGAGTAACAGCAAACGAGATTCTGCCCCTTCTTTTGCTGTGGAAGAAACTTGTCTTCATGTGCTAATTTTTCTGATGGTATCATTGGAATTACTAGCTTGCTGTGTGGAGCAATATGGGGACAAAGCGATCTCCTACCACTCTTTGGTGCAACACATTGTCACACCAATGCACATTATCCTCTGGTCTCATGATCTGCAGGGCCTTCAGGGCATGATATGTTGACAAGAATTTATGACAAAGAAAGCCTACTCCACACTAATCTAATTATTGCATCTTACCCACAGATTCCATATGGAAAGCTAACTGCATTCCAACAACAAAAAAAATCTTCTGAAATTTCAGCACATTGCTGGACATTCAGTCTAGAGTGCCTGTGCAGACTCCACATCAGAGATATCGACTCTAGTCCTATTTCTCTGCTTTTTCTTCAAATCCTTTACTATTACATTTTACATGTTGTGATGGATTTAAATGTCCCTCTTAAATGTTATGATTGGCTTGGTTCCAATAGCCACTTGTTGTAATGCATCCTCTCTCTGTTTCTAGTACTAAGCCTAAATTTATGTCCCTGCTGGTTAAAGCAGTGAGTAGCTGAGCCACACAAACCAGGACAGTCCATGGTTTGACCCCCAATTTGTGGTGTTAGGTGCTCTCAGCTGGGGCAGCAGTAAGGGTTCTACAATTGCCCCCAGTAGCCTGGATTAGGCAAGAAATCAACCAAGATTTCTGCTTTTCATCTAAATCTAATTAGTTCTGCACATATATGGACACCAGGGAAGGATAAGATTGGACTTGGCTGCAATGCTTCCCATGGTTATCTAACCCACCAACACTCACTGTCCAGGCTCAGACACTGAGAATGGCCATTTGGGTGAGGTACCAGTGGTGCACATCACCCATGGAACCATACCTCGGAAAGGAGCTAACGTCTTCCAAATGGAGTAAAGTAGGAGAGAAAATAAGGAGGAATGGAGGGTATTGTTGCAGTATAATATTGTAACAAACAGTGTTGCAATTATTTAATGATGATCTCAATAAATACGCTTCAACAATCTTCAGCTGAAATATTATTGCAGAACAGCTCAACACAAGGACTAAAAAGACTTGTTCCTCAACAAGAGTCATGGTCTAGAATTAGGTTAGAGGCACTTCCATTGTAATTGAAAATTATTCCTCTGCAGATGCATATTGAACAAATGAAAAGATGGAACAATAAAATCAGAACATAAAACTTCCTACTGAGCTTAATTAAATTATAAGATGAAGGAAATGATTAAAATTCTTCAAGAAAAGCAAGTCCAATACTTTTGGGGGGGGGTTGGAGAAATCAGACATTTAAAATCATTTTTAATACGTCAATCTGAAGAAAAACCCAAAAGCTAAATTTTTCAATAGCTATAGTTTTTCTCTACATAACTACATAAGCTGTGTACCACAAACCCAGAAAGAATAATGAACTGGATCCCCACATTTACTGTCATTCATTACATTTCTTTTTTACAAAAAAAATTCACTCTTCTTCAAACATACTGAACTACGGAATTTTTCAAGCTCAGCACAAAAAACTTACATATTATATAATGGGCATAATTTGTTATATAATATGGTTTTGAATCTAGCCAAACTTAAGTCAAAGGCTCCCATCTTTCTCTCACACACACACACACGGGGCTGCATGTCCTATATGTAAGCTTCAGTCCATTTCCAGGGTGTACGGGTCCACAGCACAAAAGTGCCTACGCTTGAATGAATTGGCAACTCTACTCAGAAGCCACAAGGAATGGAAATGGGGAGGCAGAGGGCACACTAATGCATCAAGAGGTATTCTTCTCGGTTGGAGGTTGAGGCAAAGTACAGGGAGCTTTGCACTATATCTAGCTTGTACACCTGACCTGGGAGTTACTTAATGATGTGACTGAATGGCCCAAATAAAATATGTTGTACTCCTCAGCATTGACAGTCAGCCAGCACCATCAGCACAAACATTCACTGCGTCTCTGATTGTCAAAAAAAGTTGCTCGGCTTTAAAAAGATGTAGCTTGTCCACACCCCTTTCATAAAAAGAAAAATCAGGATAGGGCTTAAAATAATGACATTAGGAGTAAAATGCAGGACAGAAAACATCATAGCAACCTGCCAGGCTGGTCCAAATAGTCATAAAATATCATATCCCATACCTCAAACCTCTACCAAATTTTTCACCAAGTACTTATCCAACTATCTCATTTTGCTGATACAATTGATCAGCCCCACTGCTTGCCTTTGCAGTCAATTCCATAAATTCACCACTCTGGGGAAAGTAGTTAAATATAAACTATCTTTTTACCTTCCTTCTTGTAAGATATTTCCTCTTCTTGTGACTATGTTGAATATATTCACGTTTATCTTGTCAGTAACTTTTAGGGGTAGAACCAGATATTTGCTGCTACTGCAGCTTAATGAATGCACTTCCAAAAAGTTCACTATAATGTCAACACTGATATTCACTTTATACATGGTACATAGCAAAACTTAAACCATCCATGCAATTTCCAGATTATGGAAATATCTAAAATATTTAGCAATAAAAAGTCAATATGCAAGTGATCTCTGTGCTATAAACATAGAAAATTGAGATCTTCAAGATTTTTATTCCTAACAAACAGTTCAGACCAAATATGGTTTAGTTCGACTTACCTCATGCATATAAGGATCAACCAGAATTTCAAAGGGGCCAACAGCAAGTGAAATGTTTGGCGCTGCTGTTGGGATAGTCAACATGTAGTGAAAAGTTTTTTTTCTCATGTCATGGGTATAAACAGATTCCACCAAATCTCCATTGGAAACTGCCACCATGGCAGCATCAACCGTGAACTCCAATTTCCATGTGCAAAGTTCAGAGTAAGAGTCAACACAGGGAAACCAAAATCTACGACAAAGTAAAAAAAGGCATATGCAGTCAAAACTCTTGCAGATCCTGCTGTGCTCCAAGTGGCTAAAAGATTGAACTTACTCAACACACAAATCTGTGTTTCACCTGCAATTTTCTCTCTTTCCCAAGGAGGTGTAACAATAGCCTCCACTCAATACCGCTACCACTCAATGTAGCTCAGAACATGAACTGAGTGGAGCGTGACTCGAGCCTGTTCCAGCATTGCATGGTAAAACTCAGCCCCACTGTGCTGCAAGCAACTATAATCATTACTTGTTGTAATTTACTGAATTATAACTATTTAATGTACATTTTAGTATTAATTACACAAGCAAAAAAATGCATGTATAAGGAATTTTGTTTGTGTAAAAGTATTAAAAGGATTTACTCTAAGACGTTTAGCTACTCACCTTGTAGAGTTTTCATATCCAAAGGAGAAGACATGTGCACCTCGCTCAGCCATGCTGCCTTCCAAATTCGGCACGACAAAATGAAGCCCTCCCTTTGGCTGGTCCAAGGAAAATTCTATATACACCTTCAAGACTTTCATCTCTAATAATGGCAACCAGAAAAAGACAGTACATTTCTAAGGTATTGTGTATTGCAAACTACCACTATAATTAACAGCAAACTTTTACATAATACACTAACTGATCTCCTGTGGAGTTGTTTGAAAGTTTGGAGTATAGTGCACACTTATGATATTGGGCTGCTAACCTGACCCATCACTTTTACACCACAACTTAGACACTCCATGTGGGAAAGTGATCTGAGCAGTCAACATCTGATATCAGAGGGCAATTACTATTGGAAGTTTCTCTAGATTGACAGCTGTCTTGATTTCTTTCCTTGAGGAAGAGGCCAGACAATCTAGTTTAAAAAAAAACTAGCAGGAAATTACTAACTTTCTTTCTCATAGTACTTACCAGGTCAAAACCCTGGCTTTTATTTAAGGTTGATGGTATGGTCAATCAGGGCTAACAGACACTGCCACCTATGACAATTAAGATGTTTTAAATTGCTGTGGGACGTTGTCATTCCAAATGATTGCCTTTGGTGGTTCTTTTTTTAAAGAAGTGTGACACAGAAATTTGCAGTGTGAAAAGTGATGGAAAGGAAATGCATACTAAACATGCCATTTTGAATATATTAGTGAATCTCCTGTGGCATTACTCACAGTAAGTCAGGTGAAAATGCCATTTTTTTAAATGACAGGAGCATTATACCATGTAATGTACTATATATTCTTCCGTTTCCAGTGAAACTGTGCCCCTTTAAGGACAGAAAATGTTAACTGCTGTTAAGTAAACATAGGGTAAATTCAAAGTTAAAATAGAGGTAAAAACCTGACATTTAGCAGCCTGTGAAGAGGTAGGGGGCATTGTGTTTAGCAGCATAGGGTGGGGGCAGACCTGGGGTTTGGTAAAACTTGGGTGGAGGTCCTCCTGCTTGGCAGCACTCTGGTGGACATCTGAGGATCCTAAGGTTTTGCAGCACTGATGGACATCTTAGAATTTAACAGTATAAGTTGGGGTGTCGAGATTTGGCAGTATTGCAGTAGTGATTTTGGTGTCTGGAGGTTTGCAGCACTGGTAGAGGGGATGGGGAAGAGGAGAGCCTTGGGTTTTGCAGCATAGCTGGGGGGAGGGGAGGGATGAGTCTTGGGGTTTGACAGCAACAGAGAAAAGATCTTTGGGCTCAGAACCATCGGGGTGAGTGATTGTGGTTTGGCAACAGCACAGAAGGAGAATCAGGGGTTATAAAAGAAAAAACTTGCACTTATGTAACTCCTTTCACATCCCCAGAATGTCCCCAAGTGCCCTTCACATTGCCATGTCATCCCACAGCACTACATAACCGAATTACTTTTGAAGTGCATCCACTGTAATTATATAGGCAAATGCTACAACCAATTTGCATGCAACATGGTTCCACGTTAGATAAATGTCTAGTTAATCTGTTTTTGGTAGTGTTGTTTGAGGGATAAATGCTGAACAGGACACTGGAAGAATAGTGCCACGATTTATTTTATGTGCACCTGAATAGTCAGTTTAACAACATCTGAAAGTCGGCACGTCCGACAATGCAGCACTCACTCAGTATTGCATTGAGTTGTCAACCAAGATTATGTGCTTAAGTCTTCGAGTGGATTTGAAGCCAGAAGTTTCTGACTCAAATGAGAATGTGCCACCAAATAAGCCAAGTTGACATCAAGCCTCATTTTTTTGTGGGGATGGGGAGGTTGAGGGAGAAGGGACTCTTAACCCCACTGCATTTTCTTTCACTATTTGCTTCACAATTATTCAATACATTTATGCCATTTTTTGCTTCACTAATTTAGAGTCATATATTCCTGCTGATCCCAAGTGAGCAATGGAAACATGGGGGAAAAATCCTCCAACACTGTTGTGTACCAGAATAACACAACATCTCCATTCTGCAGTTCTAAAACTTCAAAGTTTTTTTTATTCAAAATTATCCCTGGGCTAACCATTTTGGGCAACCATTCATGCCCTACATGCAGAAAAATGAACACTTCTATCTAAAATAACCTAAAAATTATTTGTTCTTGAGAGGTGGGTGACATTGGCAAGGCAGTATATATGGCCCATCCCTGGTTGCCCTGACAGACTTAGGAGTCAATCACGTAGTTTGGGATTGGAGTCACAAGTAGGCCAGACCGGGTAGGAATGACAGGTTCCTTCTCCGATGAGGTGAGTTTTTGTAATAATTCTGCAGGTTTTAGGGTCATTTTATTTGGTTCCAGCCCACAAATTAACAGATTTCTGGAATTCAATTTCATAACTTTACCATGGTGGGATTTGAACTCACAATCTCCAAGTTGCTAATCCAGTACCACAAACATTAGGCTACTGTAACCTGAAAGTTTATACTCTGCAGTGACCAATTATACTTACCATCAACATGTTTCCATAGTTCAGATGGAACCTTAATACACAGCTCTCCATTTCCTGTGTCTGGATCAACTGCGCTGACTGCTGCTGCATAGGCATTGGAAAAATAATTAAGATTTCGCCTAGAACGTAAGGGAGAAAAGAAAATGGATAAACTTCATATTTCAATAAGCTACAATGCCATAAGTTAATCAGGCAAAGCAATGCAAAAAGAATGGAGATAGGGCCTATGAGAATGTATGTCCACACTCTAAATTTTAAAACAGGTTAAACATCCGAGGCCTGGGTGTCTTGATTGTTTCTTCAGATTTACAGCAAAATTGTTTTGTCACACAAAAAAGTTATACAAATCCAGTTGAGAACAACAACAGTATCGGGTGCAAAGATGCCAAAAGTAACCATGTGTGTTATATCATCGAATGCAGGCCAAGACAATTATTACATAATCAGGATCACTTCCCTAATCTGAGAAGCAATAATATGACTTCAAAATCAGGAAATTTGAGTAAATATTTATTTTATTCTTTATGTTTAGGCTTCAAATGATGTGGAAATGGATATATTTTATATATCAATTTATCTGTATAATTAAAAGTTTTGCATCTAGTGCATGTCCATCATTTCATGTCTTTCAGAGGGGTCACATTTCAGTCTAAGCCATAGAACAAGTAGTAATTTAACAGATAATTCCTCATTTCAGCCAATCAAATATCTTTTTGACCATGCTTTCACATTCCTGTTTGGTGTCCATTAGTCCACCACTTTAAGACAGAGTCAACCTCAGGACATTTCTCTCGAAATAAAAGTTGATGTTTCTTCTCATGCTCATTGATACTACAGCTGCTCTTTTTGCATCTCTACCCCAGCAACCCTGACTACCAATATGTAATTTTGCTCAAAGACCAACAGAAGACAGCGAGGGCCAAAATTGCGACTGTCCCAATAATTATTTTTTCATTGCTTTAGGATGACTCCACTAGGTGATGTGTTTGCTGCAGATAAAAGTGACATCTCATTTTTAATCATGTTTTGTTGATTTTGGAAGGTGAAATGCACAATTGGTATTTGCTCCTATTTATTTACAGCATTAAAAAAAAAATCAGGGTCACAAACAGCATTACAACTCATTCATGGCTTTGTCACTTACAAGTCATTTGGTCAGGTCCACATTTTGTATCTAATAGGTCCTTAGCATGGGAACAGGAGTAGGCCATTCAGCCCCTCAAGCCTGTTCCACCATTCTGTTAGATCATGGTTGATCTGTACCTCCACTCTATTTACTCGCCTTTGTTCCATATCGCCGATATGCTTACCTAACAAAAATCTCAGGTGTTGAAAATTTCAAATAACCCAGCAACCACTGCCTTTTGGAGGAACAAGTTCCAGAAAACCACTAACCTTTTTGCATGAAAACCTGCTTCCTGATTTTGCTCCCAAATGGCCTAGCTCTAATTTTGAGATTGTGTCCCCATGTTCTCGATTCCCCCATCAGAGGAATTGGTTTCTCTGTATGTAACCTATCAAATGCATTTAACATTTTAAAAACCAGTCAACCTTCGATACTCAAAAGGAATACAAGCGAAGTTTATGCAAACCACTGTCATAATTTAACCCTTTACGCCTGGTATCATTCTGGAGAATCTGCATTGTACCCCTTCTAAGGCCTTTCCTGATGTTTGGTGCCCAAAACTGAAAGCAGTACTCCAGATGGAATCTGATCATGGTTCTGTACAGTTGAAGCATCACTTCCTCGCTTTTCAATTCCAACCCCACCGAAGAGTGCAGCGGAACACAGAGTGAACACTTCAGAGTTTGGTAAGTGTCGGAGTTCGGGGAAGTGGGGGAAGGAGGTGCTGCTTTGCCTTGCTTTTCCTAACTTTTTCCGCAGAGCGGCGGCGGACCTGAACAGCAGAAGACAGAATGGGGATAGAAGCAGCAGCAGACCTGCAACAAGAGCAACTACTGTGCGACGTCGCAGGTGAGGCAAGAGAGTCCGAGAGGTGAGGATAGTATAAAAGGGGAGACCGAGAGCGGAGGAGAGTCTGAGAGGTGAACGCAGGGTAAATCTAAGGCAAGTCATGGCAGCAGAGCTCGCACCCGTGATATGCTCCTCCTGCACTTTGTGGGAAGTCATGGACACTACCAGTGTCCCTGGTGACCATGTGTGCAGGAAGTGTGTCCAGCTGCAGCTACTGGCAAACCACATTTCGGAGCTGGAGCTGCGGGTGGATTCACTGTGGAGCACCCGCGATGCTGAGACTATCGTGGATAGCACGTTCAGTGAGGTGGTCACACCACAGGTAAAGATTACGCAGGCAGAAAGGAAATGGGTGACTGCCAGGCAGAGTAAAAGGACTAGGCAGGTACAGCAGGAGTCCCCTGGGGCCATCTCCCTCTCAAACAGATATTCTGCTTTGGATACTGTTGGGGGAGATGGCTTATCAGGGGAAAGCAGCAAGAGCCAAGTTCGTGGCACCACGGGTGGCTCTGTTGCACAGGAGGGGAGGAAGAAGAGTGGCAGGGCTATAGTGATAGGGGATTCAATTGTAAGGGGAACAGATAGGCGTTTCTGTGGCCGTAAACGTGACTCCAGGATGGTATGTTGCCTCCCTGGTGCTAGGGTCAAGGATGTCACGGAATGGCTGCAGGGCATTCTGGAGGGGGAGGGTGAACAGCCAGTAGTCGTGGTCCATATCGGTACCAACGACATAGGTAAAAAAAAAATGGGATGAGGTCCTGCAAGGTGAATTCAAGGAGTTAGGAGATAAATTAAAAAGCAGGACCTCAAAGGTAGTGATCTCAGGATTACTACCAGTGCCATGTTCTAGTGAGTATAGGAACAGAAGAATAGACAGGATGAATGCGTGGCTGCAGGGATGGTGTAGGAGGGAGGGATTTAGATTCCTGGGACATTGGGACCGGTTCTGGGGAAGGTGGGACCTGTACAAGCGGGACGGGTTACACCCGAGCAGGACCGGGACCAATGTCCTCGCGGGGGTGTTTGCTAGTGCTGTTGGGGAAGGTTTAAACTAGAGTGGCAGGGGGATGGGAACCTTAGCGGGGAGTCAGAAAGGAGTAAAGTTGAGAGCAGCAAGAGAGGGGAAGACCCGGGGAAATTTACAATACAAATAGTACAAACAGTTTGTCAAGAACAAGTGAAAGGGAAAAGCGTAGAGAAGCGGAAAGAAAGTGTACTTTAGACACTACAGCTAAAGTGAAAACTAGAAGGCGTAAGGCAATTTTCCCAGCATCAAGGTCAGACTAGGATGTGTGGCCCAACGAAAAGTTCTATATACAAATGCACGGAGTATAAGGAATAAATTAAATGAACTACAGGTTCAAATTCAAATTGGAGGGTATGACATGATAGCTATTACTGAGACATGGCTGCCGGATGGTCAGGATTGGGAACTAAATATACTGGGTTATAAGGTCTACAGGAGAGATAGGGAAAATGGAAGAGGGGGAGGAGTAGCCTTAGTGATTAGAGATGAAATCAATTCAATGATAAAGGAGGCTATAACGAGAGGTAAGCAGCCAACAGAGAACTTATGGGTTGAATTGAGAAATAGGAAAGAATCTAAGACTATAGTGGGAGTTGTGTATAGGACCCCTGGCAGCAGCTCTGAAGTGCTAGATTGTATAAACGCAGAGATTAGACAAGCGTGCAAGAAAGGCATAGTGGTCTTAATGGGGGACTTTAACCTTCACATAGATTGGGGAAAGCAGACTAGCAACTGTCAGAAAGGTAGTGAATTTCTTGAGTGTGTCCGGGATAGTTTTCTACAGCAGTATGTCCTAGAGGCAACAAGGGGGCAAGCCATTCTAGATTTAGTAATGAGTAATGAACCAGATTTAGTTAACAGCTTAACTGTGCGTGAACATCTATCCAATAGCGATCATAACACGATCGAGTTCAATGTAGTGTTTGAAAGGGAAAAAAAGTGAGTCAGCTGCTAAGATTCTAGACTTGGGCAAGGCCGACTTCAATGGGATGAGGCAGAGACTGTCCACAGTAAACTGGGCAAATCTGTTAATGGGTAAAACGACTGATGATCAGTGGGAAATGTTTGAAGAAACATTTAACGAGATACAGAACTGGTTTATACCCCTGAGGGGCAAGAACTCTACTTGCCAAAAAAAACAGCCATGGACAACTAAAGAGGTAAGGGACAGTATAAGACATAAGGAAAGGGCATACAAAAAGGCAAAAAATAGCACAGTTCCTGGCGAATGGGAAAGATACAAAGAGTCACAAAACAGATAATAAGAGCTACAAAAAAAAAGTATGAAAAGAAACTTGCAAGGGATATCAAAACCAATACGAAGAACTTTTATAGTTACATTAGGAAAAAGAGGGTGGTCAGGAGCAGTGTTGGCCCCTTAAAAACTGAAAGTGGGGATATTGTCATTGACAATGGGGACATGGCGGACATGTTGAATAATTACTTTGCGTCAGTATTTACAGTAGAAAAAGAGGATAGCATGCCGGAAATCCCAAGAAAACTAATATTGAATCGGGGACAGGGACTCGATAAAATTAACCTAAGTAAAGCAACAGTAATGAAGAAAATAATAGCACAAAAGAGTTACAAATCCCCAGGACCAGATGGTTTCCATCCCAGGGTTTTAAAGGAAGTAGGTAAGCACATTGCAGATGCCCTAACTATAATCTTTCAAAGTTCTCTAGATTCAGGTACTGTCCCTCTAGATTGGAAAATTGCACATGTCACTCTGCTTTTTAAGAAAGGAGAGAGAGGGAAACCGGGGAATTATAGACCAGTTAGCCTAACATATGTTGTGGGGAAATTGCTGGAGTCTATAATTAAGGATAGGGTGACTGAACACCTCGAGAATTTTCAGTTAATCAGAGAGAGCCAGCATGAATTTGTGAAAGGTAGGTCGTGCCTGACAAGCCTGACTGCATTTTTTGAAGAGGTGACTAAAGTAGTGGACAGGGGATTGTCAATGGATGTTATTTAAATGGACTTCCAGAAGGCATTTGATAAGGTCCCACATAAGAGACTGTTAGCTAAGTTAGAAGCCCATGGAACCGAGGGAAAAGTACGGACTTGGTTAGGAAATTGGCCGAGCGAAAGAGAGTAGGGATAATGGGTAATTATTCACATTGGCAGGATGTGACTTGTGGAGTCGCGCAGGGATCTGTCTTGGGGCCTCAATTATTCACAATATTAATTAACGACTTAGATGAAGGCACAGAAAGTCTCATATCTAAGTTTGCCGATGACACAAAGATTGGTGGCATTGTAAGCAGTGTAGATGAAAACATAAAATTACAAAGGGATTTTGATAGATTAGGTGAATGGGCAAAACTGTGGCAAATGGAATTCAATGTAGACAAATGTGAGGTCATCCACTTTGGATCAAAAAAGGATAGAACAGGATACTTTCCAAATGGTAAAACGTTAAAAACTGTGGATGTCCAAAGGGACTTAGGGGTTCAGGTACATAGATCATTGAAGTGTCATGAACAGGTGCAGAAAATAATCAATAAGGCTAATGGAATGTTGGCCTTTATATCAAGAGGACTAGAGTACAATAGGGCAGAAGTTATGCTGCAGCTATACAAAACCCTGGTTAGACCACAGCTGGAGTACTGTGAGCGGTTCTGGGCACCGCACCTTCGGAAGGACATATTGGCCTTGGACGGAGTGCAGCGTAGGTTTACCAGAATGATACCTGGACTTCAAGGGTTAAGTTACGAGGAGAGAACATAAATTGGGGTTGTATTCTCCAGAGTTTCGAAGGTTAAGGGGTGATCTAATCGAAGTTTATAAGATATTAAGGGGAACAGATAGGGTGGATAGAGAGAAACTATTTCCGCTGGTTGGGGATTCGAGTAGGGGGCACAGTCTAAAAATTAGAGCCAGACCTTTCAGGAGTGAGATTAGGAAACATTTCTGCACACAAAGGGTGGTAGAAGTTTAGAACTCTCTTCCGCAAACGGCAATTGATACGAGCTCAATTGCTAAATTTAAATCTGAGATAGATAGCTTTTTGGCAACCAAAGGTATTAAGCGATATGGGCCAAAGGCAGGTATATGGAGCTAGATCACAGATCAGCCATGATCTTATCAAATGGTGGAGCAGGCACAAGGGGCTGAATGGCCTACTCCTGTTCCTATGTTCCTATAAAGACCAATATTCCATGAGGCTTTTTCATTACTTTTTGCACCTGTGCACCAACTTTTAGTTATTTGTGTACATGCATACCTAAATCCCTTAGCTCCTAGTCTCTCCCCATTAAGAAAATATTCCAATTTGTCTTTCTCGGATCCAAAGTGCATGACCTCACACTTCCCCACATTGAACGCCATCTGCCATAGTTGTATCCACTCACTTAGTCTCTCTTTGTAACTTCCTGCTCTCATCCACACAACTTATAATACCTCTTAACTTAGTGTCATCTGAAAACTTGGATACACGACCCTCTATTCCTTCATCCATGTAATTAATATATATGGTGAAAAGCTGAGGCTCCAGTACAGATCCCTAGGGAACACCACTTGTCACATTCCGCCAAGCCGAACGAACCTTTTGTCCCCATTCTGTCTCCTACTTCCCAACCAATTACCTGCCCATGTCACAAGGTTACCTCCAGTTCCGTGAGCTCTTACGTTTGCTAATAACCTCTTGTGCTGAACCTTTTCAAATGCCTTCTGAAAGTCCATATGGACAACATCCATAGACACTCCCCTATCCACCATGTGAGTGACCTACTCAAAAAATTAAACTAGATTGGTCAGACATGACCTTCCCTTCACAAATTCTCAGTAATTCTTCAATCAACTGATACTTGTCCAAGTGCTCTGTCACTCGGTCTCCGATGATAGATTCCAGCAACTTTCCCACAATTGTTAAACTGATGGGTTGTGTGGATATCTGGTTTTTCTCTCCCTCCCTTCTTAAATAATGGAGTGACATTTGCAATTTTCCAATCCAATGTCACAATTCCTGAATCTAGGGTGCTTTGGAAAATTATAGCGAATGCATCTGCAATTTCTTCTAATACCCTGGGATCAAAACCACCAGGTCTTGGAGATGTGTCCATCTTAGGTCCCAGCATCCCATCTAGTTTCTCAGACTTTTGACTTGATCAATATCATCCCAGACTAATAATATAAAATACCACATTTAGAATTGAAAAATGGAATGACCAATAAAAGCTTCTGTTGTGATACTGAAATGTTGCTTGTTGTCCTTAACATTCAAAGTTGCAAAGAATTTGTAGTCTAAATCTAATGAAGAACTCTCAGCCAGGGCCACCATGGCCCATTATACACTAAAAACTTAAGCTTTCTCCCTGTTCTTTCAGACTCAACCTTACTCTCTGCCATAATTAGTTTCAGCACGTGGAACTATTGTAACATCATACTTACTGCTTTGATTCATGGTGGCAGACCTCTAAGGTTGGATCATTGTAAATGAAAGCAGCTTCCAAGTCATTTACTCTTACTCTGTAAATCCGGCATTGCTTGCTATTCAGTTTAATTCTATTGAGGTTAGCAAGTGACGGGAATATGGTCAACTCCACATACCCCTGCAAACATAAAACATACAAGAGTCCTGTTTAGTATGCCAAAAATTACTTCTTCATTTAATACAAAATTGAAGAAAATATAGCAGTTACTTACTATAACAGACTTCCTCTGAAAGTTTAAATTATTGATGCAGACCACCTGGTGAGTTGTACAAAGGCATAAATCAAAAGTAAATGACAGCTCAGTGTAGAGTAAGCTCATGCCAATTAATTAATTTTAATACACTTAAACAATCATAACAGTAAGGTGATCTCACATTTCTTGGCTTTAGTGCATAGGCTCTCAAATAGGGCTCATGAAGTCATCCTGTTTCTATTTATCTGGAGCCACCCACACTACATAATGATCAGCATTTCAAAAACTGTATTCTATATTTTTTCCATATTATTTCTCAGTGCACTAATAAAAATGTTTTATTAAATAGTGCATTTTCACTTGAGTAGTTGGCTCTATCAGAAGTTAGAATGGGGTCCCCAAGAACGTGTCACTATTTGCAAGGAGTCACCATTGCAGTAAAGTTTGAAAACCATTGCATTATGACAATGGCGTATGACAGATGTCAGGTTGATAATACAAGTGAGAACCAGGCTGAATATAGAAACTTCAGAGGGGAAGTGAAAAATGAAACAAGAGGGGCAAAGAGGGAGTATGAGAATAGACTGGCAACTAGGAACATGAGTAGGCCATTCAGCCCCTCGTGCCTGCTCCGCCATTTGATAAGATCATGGCTGATCTGTGATCTAGCTCCATATACCTGCCTTTGGCCCATATCCCTTAATACCTTAGATAGCTTTTTGGTAACCAATCTCAGATTTAATTTTAACAATTGAGCTGGTATCAATTGCCGTTTGTGGAAGAGAGTTCCAAACTTCTACCACCCTTTGTGTGTAGAAATGTTTTCTAATCTCACTCCTGAAATGTCTGGCTCTAATTTTTAGACTGTGCCCCCTACTCCTAGAATCCCCAACCAGCGGAAATAGTTTCTCTCTATCTACCCTATCTGTTCCCCTTAATATTATATAAACTTCGATCAGATCACCCCTTAACCTTCGAAACTCTGGAGAATACAACCCCAATTTATGTCATCTCTCCTCGTAACTTAACCCCTGAAGTCCAGGTATTATTCTAGTAAACCTACGCTGCACTCCCTCCAAGGCCAATATGTCCTTCCGAAGGTGCGGTGACCAGAACCGCTCACAGTACTCCAGGTGCGGTCTAACCAGGGTTTTGTATAGCTGCAGCATAACTTCTGCCCCCTTGTACTCTAGTCCTCTAGATGTAAAGGCCAGCATTCCATTAGCCTTATTGATTATTTTCTGCACCTGTTCATGACTCTTCAATGATCTATGTACCTGAACCCCTAAGTCCCTTTGGACAGCCACTGTTTTTAAACTTTTTACCATTTAGAAAGTACCCTGTTCTATCCTTTTTTGATCCAAAGCGGATGACCTCACATTTGTCTACATTGAATTCCATTTGCCACAGTTTTGCCCATTCACCTAATCTATCAAAATCCCTTTGTAATTTTATGTTTTCATCTACACTGCTTACAATGCCACCAATCTTTGTGTCATCGGCAAACTTAGATACGAGACTTTCTATGCCTTCATCTAAATCGTTAATAAATATTGTGAATAATTGAGGCCCCAAGACAGATCCATGCGGGACTCCACTGGTCACATCCTGCCAATGTGAGTACTTACCCATTATCCCTACTCTCTGTCGCCTTTCGCTCAGCCAATTTCCTAACCATATTATAACATAAAAAGGAATCCAAAATGCATATAAATAGTAAACGGGTAGTAAGGAGGAGTGGGCCCAATTAGGGACCAAAAAGGAGACCTGCACATAGAGGCAGAGGGCATGGCCGAGGTACTACATCAGTACTTTGCAACAGTCTTTACCAAGGAAGAAGATGCTGCCAAAGTTACAGTAAAAGGAGGTAACTGAGACACTGGATGGGCTAAAAATTGGAGGCACTCGAAAGGCTGGCTGTACTTAAAGTAGATAAGTCACCAGGTCTGGATGGGATGCATCCTAGGTTGCTGAGGGAAGTAAGGGTAGAATTTAGAGATACTGGCTATAATCTTCCAATCCTCCTTAGAAACGGGGGTGGTGGCAGAGGACTAAAGAATTGCAAATGTTACACCCTTGTTCAAAAAAGGGTTTAACATTTGCAATTCGTTAGTCTACGGGCCAGTCAGTTTAACCTCGGTGGTGGGGAAACTTTTAGAAACGATAACCCAGGACAAAATTAACAGTCATTTGGACAAGTGTGGATTGATTAAGGAAAATCAGCATGGATTTGTTAAAAGCAAATTGTGTTTAACTAACTTGATTGAGTTTTTTGATGAGGTAACAGAAAGGGTCGATGAGGGCAATGCAGTTGATGTGGGGTATATGGAATTCCAAAAGGCGTTTGATAAAGTGCCACATAATAGGCCTGTCAGCAAAATTGAAGCCCATGGGGCAATGGCAGCATGGATACGAAATTGGCTAAGTGACAGGAAACACTAGTGGTAAACGGTTGTTTCTCGTACTGGAGGAGGGTATACAGTGATGTTCCCCAGTGGGTCGGTACCGTGAC
Organism: Heptranchias perlo; assembly: GCF_035084215.1. Lineage (NCBI taxonomy): Eukaryota > Metazoa > Chordata > Chondrichthyes > Hexanchiformes > Hexanchidae > Heptranchias > Heptranchias perlo. The sequence goes on from NC_090327.1 coordinate 95,165,715, forward strand.
CACTGCTTTTCTTGATATATATTAACTACTTGGACTTGGGTGTACAGGGCGCAATTTCAAAATTTGCAGATAACACAAAATTTGGCAGTGTAGTGAATAGTGAGGAGGACAGTGAATAACTTCAAGAAATCAGACAGACTGGCGAAATGGGCAGACGTGTGGCAGATGAAATTTAACGCAGAGAAGTGTGAAGTAACACATTTCGGTGGGAAGAACGAGGCGAGGCAATATAAACTAAAGGGGACTTGAACCCACAACCTTCTGACTCAGGCGAGAGTGCAACCACTGAGCCAAGGCTGTCACCATTTGCAGACATGATTCCTGAGTTATGCTAATGGATGCCATAAATAGCAGTGTGTGTTCTGGAACTATTTATGAGATTCCAGAGCGGAATGAAATGAATTCTGTGCCACTGTTTTGACAGCTAAATTGAAAACATCCTGTTCAGTACATACATGGCTCTGGCACGGACTTCATTAGGAACAGCAGTAGGCCATTCAGCCCCTCGAGCCTGTTCCACCATTCAATTAGATGATGGCTGATCTGAACCTCAACTCCATTTACCCACCTTTGCTCCATATCCCTTAATACCCTTACCTAACAAAAATCTATCGATCTCAGTTTTGAATTTTTCAATTGACCTAGCCTCAGCAGCTTTTTGAAGGAGTTTTCCAGATTTCCACTACCCTTTGTGTGAAAAAGTGCTTCCTGACATCACCCCTGAACGACCTAGCGCTAATTTCAAGGTTATGCCCCCTTGTTTTGGACTCCCCCACAAGAGGAAATAGTTTCTCTCTATCTACCCTATCAAATCCTTTAATCATCTTAAACGCCTCAATTAGATCACCCCTTAATTGTCTATACGCAAGGGAGTACAAGCCTAGTCTATGCAACCTGGTCCTCATAATTTAACCCTAATAGCCCCAGTATTATTCTGGTGAATCTGTGCTGCACCCTCTCAAAGGCCAATATATTCTTCTTGAGACACTGAACGCAATCCTCCAGATGCGGTCTAACCAGAGCTTTATATAACTATAGAACAACTTCCACTCCTTTGTATTCCAACCTCCTTGAGATAAAGAACAACATTCCATTAGCCTTTTGAATTATTTTCTGTACCCGTTCACTAGCTTTTAGTGATTCCAATATGTGCATCCCTAAATCTCTGCTCCTCCACAGTTCCTAGCTTCTTACCATTTAGAAAATATTCGGATCTTTCTTTAAGTCGAAAGTGGATGACCTCACTGTCCCACATTGAACTCAGTCTGCCAGTTTTGCCCACTCACTTAATCTATTGATGTAACTTTCCACTCGCATCTGCACCATTTACTGTACCACCTAATTTAGCATTGTCAGCAAACTTGGATATACAAATCAAATTTGAAGGCTCTTCAATCATGTTGAACTTAGTGGTACACAACCTCAGTGTCCTTTTTGCCCTTCCCTTACTTACTCCACTGCTGAAACTTTCATTCACAACACCTTCATTCCCTCAACTATTAATTTCTCTAAAGCTCTTCTCAGGCAGCCCTTCAAAAACTTCAGCTAATCTAGAACTCCCAAGCACAAGGCTCCACATACATGCATCCATGCCAAGTTCCACTAGCTCCCTTTGCCCCAGAGAATAAAGAGCTGCTGACTCAGCTCATCTGCTGTTCAAACCTTTAAAATCTATGCTTTTGTTACCTCCAGACTTGACTATTCCAATGCTGTCCTGGCCAGAGTCCTTTTTTCCACCCCACCCCCCCAGGAAATTTGAGCCCATCCAAAACTCTGCCCTCCATATCCTAACTAGCACCAAATCCCATTCACCCATCACCCCTGTGCTCACTGACTTACATTGGGTCCCAGTCCAGCAACGCTTCAATTTTAAAATTCTCATTCTTGTGTTAAAATCCCTCCATGGCCTCCCCCTCCCTATCTCTAAGCTCCTCTAGCCCTTCAACCCTCCGATAACTCTGCATCCCTCCAATTCTGGGATCGTGTGCATCCCCGATTTCCTTCGCCCCACCATTGGTGGCCATGCCTCAAGCTATTTAGGTCCCTAGCTCTGGAATTCCCTCCCTAAACCTCTCCCTCTTCTCCTTTAAGACATTCCTTAAAACCTACCTCTTCGACAAAGCTTTTAGTCACTAGTCCTAATATCTCCTACGGTGGCTCAGTGCCAAATTTTGTCTGATAACATTCCTGTGACGTGCCTGGGGACGTTTTAGTACCCTGTATAAATGCAAGCTGTTTAGTTCAAATCCCTCCAAGACCTCTCTGGGGAATGCTCTCCAGCTGTACCAACCTGTATGCACCACTATTTCTCCTCCTCCGCACCCCCCCGGCAAATTTACACTTTTCCTCCTCTCATTTATACCCACCATTTCTGGAATCCCCCTTCCCAAACCACTATGACTTGCTGTCTCTTTTCGACCATCAGGAACCTCTATGCCCAAACCCTTTCAAATTCCTCGTCCTGCTGCGTGCCCACCTCTGCCTCCTTGCAAAGTAGTGAGAGATGCAGGTCGGAGTAGGGAGTGTACCGGAACCAGGAAAAGTTACAGAGGAACATAGAAATATAGGAACAGGAGTAGGCCATTCAGCCCCTCGTGCCTGCTCCGCCATTTGATAAGATCATGGCTAATCTGTGATCTTACTCCATATACCTGCCTTTGGCCCATATCCCTTAATACCTTTGGTTGCCAAAAAGCTATCTATCTCACATTTAAATTTAGCAATTGAGCTAGTATCAATTGCCATTTGCAGAAGAGAGTTCCAAACTTCTACCACCCTTTGTGTGTAGAAATGTTTTCTAATCTCGCTCCTGAAAGGTCTGGCTCTAATTTTTAGACTGTGCCCCCTACTCCTTGAATCCCCAACCAGCGGAAATAGTTTCTCTATCCACCCTATCTGTTCCCCTTAATATCTTATAAACTTCGATCAGATCACCCCTTAACCTTCAAAACTCTGGAGAATACAACCCCAATTTGTGTAATCTCTCCTCGTAACTTAACCCCTGAAGTCCGGGTATTATTCTAGTAAACCGACGCTGCACTCCCTCCAAGGCCAATATGTCCTTCCGAAGGTGCGGTGCCCAAAACTGCTCACAGTACTCCAGGTGCGGTCTAACTAGGGTTTTGTACAGCTGCAGCATAACTTCTGCCCCCTTGTACTCCAGTCCTCTAGATATAAAGGCCAGCATTCCATTAGCCTTATTGATTATTTTCTGCACCTGTTCATGACACTTCAATGATCTATGTACCTGAACCCCTAAGTCCCTTTGGACAGCCACTGTTTTTAAACTTTTTACCATTTAGAAAGTACCCTGTTCTATCCTTTTTTGATCCAAAGTGGATGACCTCACATTTGTCTACACTGAATTCCATTTGCCACAGTTTTGCCCATTCACCTAATCTATCAATATCGCTTTGTAATTTTATGTTTTCATCTACACTGCTTACAATGCCACCAATCTTTGTGTCATCAGCAAACTTAAATGAGAATTTCTATGCCTTCATCTAAGTCGGTAATAAATATTGTGAATAATTGAGGCCCCAAGACAGATCCCTGCAGGACTCCACTAGTCACATCCTGCCAATGTGAGTACCTTCCCATTATCCCTACTCTCTGTCGCCTTTCGCTCAGCCAACTTCATAACCAAGTCCGGACTTTTCCCTCGATTCCATGGGCTTCTATCTTAGCTAACAGTCTCTTATGTGGGACCTTATCAAATGCCTTCTGGAAGTCCATTTAAATAACATCCATTGACAATCCCCTGTCCACTACTTTAGTCACCTCTTCAAAAAATGCAGTCAGGCTTGTCAGGCACGACCTACCTTTCACAAATCCATGCTGGCTCTCTCTGATTAACTAAAAATTCTCGAGGTGTTCAGTCACCCTATCCTTAATTATAGACTCCAGCATTTCCCCCACAACAGATGTTAGGCTAACTGGTCTATAATTCCCCAGTTTCCCTCTCTCTCCTTTCTTAAAAAGCAGAGTGACATGTGCAATTTTCCAATCTAGATGGACAGTTCCTGAATCTAGAGTACTTTGAAAGATTATAGTTAGGGCATCTGCAATGTGCTCACCTACTTCCTTTAAAACCCTGGGATGGAAACCATCTGGTTCAGGGGATTTGTCACTCTTTAGTGCTATTATTTTCTTCATTACTGTTGCTTTACTTATGTTAATTTTATTTAGTCCCTGTCCCCGATTCAATATTAGTTTTCTTGGGATTTCCAGCATGCTATCCTCTTTTTCTACTGTAAATACATTTAAAAACATGTGACCGAGCAAGAAAAGAAATGGAAGATACTTATAATTTATAGGGTCTCGGGCTCTCGAACCCCTTGTCACCCTTCTTTCTGTTCATGTCTCGGGGCTGAGCTCTCCGCTCTCACTCTCGGTTAAATTCCACACCAGTCCGCGCTGCTGCTTCTTCTCATCGCTCGGAGAGCGGGCCCGACACTCTGCGCTGCGCTCTAGGGTGAGAGAGTGATTGGTGGGAGGGGGTGATGGTTGGCAGGGGCTCCGGGCCGGGGGAGGAGACGCTGGACGCGGTTTGTCCTGGGCCGGGGGAGGAGACGCTGGACGCGGTTTGTCCTGGGCCGGGCCGGGCCGGGGGAGGAGACGCTGGACGCGGTTTGTCCTGGGCCGGGCCGGGCCGGGGGAGGAGACGCTGGACGCGGTTTGTCCTGGGCCGGGGGAGGAGACGCTGGACGCGGTTTGTCCTGGGCCGGGCCGGGCCGGGGGAGGAGACGCTGGACGCGGTTTGTCCTGGGCCGGGCCGGGCCGGGGGAGGAGACGCTGGACGCGGTTTGTCCTGGGCCGGGCCGGGGGAGGAGACGCTGGACGCGGTTTGTCCTGGGCCGGGCCGGGCCGGGGGAGGAGACGCTGGACGCGGTTTGTCCTGGGCCGGGCCAGCGCTCTCCTTCTGTCATCAACTTTCCCCGCACGCACTCAAACCGCCATCTCCCACAGCAGCCATTTTGCTTCTAACCTTTAACCTCTAGTTCAAACCTACTTATTTTAAAAACAAAATTGTTTTAACTACGCGAAAAACTCAAATCATCATTTTTTTGCAAATAAAATAAATTTCAAGGTAATATATTTGTTGGGAAAAACTGCACTCTGATTCCCCGCCCCCATCATCTTATAAACCCGCCCCCCTGTGAATCTAAGAATTGCGCGCATGCGTGAGGGGAAAGGTTGCTATGGGTTACAGCTCACGACCGTGAATGGAGGAAATGGTGACATCATCGGGCGAGTTTGAGCCTGGGCTCTGAAGGTGAGGAGCGTCATAATCGAAAGTTGTATCCAGCAGGCGGCCGCCTTTGCAGGGCTATCCTGGATTCTCCAGAAATGTGAGCAACTTCGGAGAAAAATCATAAAGATGTTAAAGAAATTGTATGCTTCTTATTTTCTTCGACAATTGCAAAATTGAAAATAAATTTGTTGGACTATAACTTGGTGTTGTAAAATTGTTTACAATTGTCAACCCCAGTCCATCACCGGCATCTCCACATCATATTTTCTTTGAAGCAGATTCAATAGTAACTTTCAAAAGGGAATTGGATAAATACTCAGAGGGAAAAGAATTTTCTGGGAAAGAGCAAGGGAATGGGATTAATCGGATAACTCAGCCAAAGAGCTGGCACAGGCACAATGGACTGAATGGCCTCCTCCTGTGCTGTAACTACTATGATACTTACGTTTATTAGTTATAAAAATTTTGGAGGTGGGGGAAAAAGGCTATGTGACTGGGCAGAACTGTTGGAGATGGGAGGTCATGTGATGAAACCTTTAGGAATATGTCAAACCATAGTTGGCAATCCCACAGGCAACCCACAAAGAGTGATTGAAACATACAAGATTCTCTGTACTGAGAAGCTGAATCCTGTGTAATATCTTCTCAGTATGAATGTTTGCAAAATAACCAAATGTATTAGGTGTAACAAAGACCCCTGTACACTTTACTTCAAATGTACCTACTTTGGATGTAGTATCAACAAGAATGGAAAATATATATAAAGTAAATGCAATTTTTTTCAAGTGTAATGAAAAATTACACACTGACAACACTAATGGTGTAACAAAATGCAAAATGGAATTGTAGCAAAAACAGAAAATGCTGGAAACATTAGAGCAGGCAGCATTTGTAAAGAAAGAAAAGAAGTCAATGTTTCAGATATAACCTTTTGTCAGACATGCTTACCTTGAAGTGGTCCCTTCCAGGAATGCCTGCCTACCTTGAAATAAAAACAGAAAATGCTGGAAATACTCAGCAAGTCAGGCAGCATCTGTGGAGAAAGAATCAGAGTTAACGTTTCAGGCTGATGACCTTTCGTCAGAACTGGAAGAAGTTGAAGATTAAACAGTTTTTAAGCAAGTACAGAGCCGAGGAGGGGAGGAAAGAACAAAGGGGAAGGTCTCTGATAGGGCAGAGGGCAGGGGTGATTAAATGATAAAAGGGATGATGCCTACCTTGAGGAGGTTCTGCTCTCTGATGTGATTTCTGTTTGCTTCTTTTACCCTGTTCATCTTTGTTGCTATCTGTCGCCCTTCTTGTGTTTGATCATGTATTTGCTAAGACTCACTTTTACAACCACATCTCTTAGCAACTCTTTCCAACTCATTCCTCATTGATTTCATCTTAAATTCCACCATTCCTGTTTCAGATCCACCTGTGAGTTCTGACAAAGGGTTGTACCTGAAACATTAACTTTTTTCCTTTCATTACATATGCTGCCTGAGGTGCTGAGTGTTTCCAGCATTTTCTGTTTTTGTTTCAGATTGTCAACATCTGCAGTAGTTTTTTTTGGAAATGTAACATCCATTGAAGTCCAATAATCAAATGAATCAATACCAACAGTACCTGAAATTATGCCTTGAACTGTGTTTGTGCCATGTACACAATGTTCTTTCAAAGGTATTTGTATATATTTTGCATTCTTTATGAATAAAGTTTATATTTGGAAAAAAATACACGGCAATGGTCAGTTGTGAGCAAGTACATAAGTAACATAAGAAATAGGAGCAGGAGTAGGCCATACAACAGCTCGAGCCTGTTCCGCCATTCAATAAGATCATGGCTGATCCTCATATCCCTTAGATTCCAAAAATCTATTGCTCTCAGTCTTGAATATACTCAATGACTGAGCATCCGCAGCCCTCTGGGGTGGAGAATTCTAAATATTCATGACCCTTTGAGTGAAGAAATTCCTCCTCGTCTCAGTCCTAAATGTCCGACCCCTTATCCTGAGACTATGTCCCCCAGTTCTAGACTCTCCAGTCAGGGGAAACAACCTCTCAGCATCTACCCTGTCAGGCCCTCTTAGAATCTTATATGTTTCAATGAGATGTCCTCTCATTCTTCTAAACTCCAGAGAGTATAGGCCCATTCTACTCAATCTTTCCTCATAGGACAACCCTCTCATCCCAGGAATCAATCTAGTGAACCTTCGTTGCACCACCTCTAAGGCAAGTATATCCTTCCTTAGGTAAGGAGACCAAAATTGCACACAGTACTCTAAGTGTGGTCTCACCAAAGCCCTATATAATGCAGCAAGACTTCCTTACTCTTGTACTCCAACCCCCTTGCAATAAAGGCCAATATATCATTTGTCTTCTTAATTGCTTGCTGCACTTGCATGTTAACTTTCTGTGTTTCTTGTACAAGGACACCCAAATCCCTCTGAACACCAACATTTACATGTTTCTCACCATTTAAAAAATATTTCACTTTTCTATTATTCCTGCCAAAGTGAATAACCTCACATTTCCCTACATTATACTCCACCTGTCACCTTCTTGCCTACTCACTTAATCTGTCGATATCCCTTTGCATCCTCCTCACAATTTACTTTCCCACCTAGCTTTGTATCGTCAGCAAACTTGGATACATTACACTCGATCCCCTCATCTAAGTCATTGATATAGATTGTAAATAGCTGAGGCCCAAGCGGCACTCTAGTTACAACCTGCTAACCTAAAATGACCCATTTATTCCTACTCTCTGTTTTCTGTCCGTTAACCAATCCTCAATCCATGCTAATATATTACCCCCAATCCCATAAGCCCTAATCTTGTGTAACAACCAATTATGTGGCACCTTATTGAATGCCTTTTGAAAATCCAAATATACTACATCCACTGGTTCCCCCTTTATCTACCTTGCTAGTTACACCCTCAAAAAACTCTAATAAATTTGTCAAACATGATTTCCCTTTCATAAAACCCTGATGACTCTGTCTAATCATATTATGATTTTCTAAGTGCTCTGTTACTGCATCCTTAATAATAGATTCTGTTTTTTTCCCTACCACTGACGTCAGGCTAAGTAGCCTGTAGTTCCCTGTTTTCTCTCTCCCTTCTTTCTTGAATAGCGGGGTAACATTTGCTACCTTCCAATCCACAGGGACCATTCTAGAATCTAGGGAATCCTGGAAGATCAAAACCAATGCATCCACTATCTCTGCAGCCACCTCTTTTAATACACTAAGATGTAGGCCATCAGGTCCCGGGGATTTGTTGGCTTTTAGGCCCATTAATTTTTCTAAAACTTTTTCTTCACTAACATTAATTATTTTAAGTTCCTCCCTTTCATTAGTATTTCCGGTATTTTGGTGTCTTCTACAGTGAAGACAGATGTAAAATATTTATTTATGGTCTCTGCCATTTCCTTGTTCTCCATTATAATTTCTCCTGTCTCTGCCTCTAAGGGACCTACATTTATTTACGCGAATTTCTTCCTTTTTACATACTTGTAGAAGCTCTTACAATCTGTTTTTATACTTCCTGCTAGTTTATTCTCATATTCAATTTTCTCCTTTATCAATTTCTTGTCTATTCTTTGCTGATTTCTAAAAACCTCCCAATCCTTAGGCTTACTACGCTTTTTGACAGCATTGTAAGCGTCTTCTTTTAATCTAATACTATCCATAACTTCTCTAGTTAGCCACAGTTGGATCGCTTTTCCTGTGGAGTTTTAATTCCTCAAGGGTATGTATATTCATTGGGAATTATGAATTATTTCTTTAAATGTTCGTCATTGCTTATCTACCATCATATCTTTTAATCTAATTTCCCAATCTACCTTAGCCAACTCGCCCCTCATACCTACGTAATTGGCTTTGTTTAAATTTAAGACCCTAGTTTCGAACTTAACTACATCACTCTCAAACTCAATATGAAATTCTATCATATTATGATCACTTTTCCCCAGAGGATCCTTTATTATAAGATTACTAATTAATCCTATCTCATTTCACAATACTAGATCTAAAATATCCTGTTCCCTCTTGGTTCCTCTACATAGTGTTCTAGAAAACTGTCTTGAATGCATTCCATGAATTTGTCCTCCAAACTACTTTTGCCAATTTGGTTTGCCCAGTCTTTATGAAGATTAAAGTCCCCCATGATTATTGTGTTACCCTCTAATTTCATGATTTATACTCTGTCCAACACTATAACTACTGTTAGGGGGCCTATAAACTACTCCCACCAGTGTTTTCTGCCCCTTGTGATTTCTTAGTTCCACCCATACTGATTGTATATCCTGGTTTTCTAAGCTAAGATCCTTTCTCACGACTGACTTTATCTCATCCTTTATTATCAGGGCAACCCCACCCCCCACCCCACCCCTTTTCCATTTTGCCTGTCTTTTCTAAAAGTCAAGTACCCTGGAATATTTAGTTCCCAGTCTTGGTCACCCTGCAACCAATTAATCCATCCACCCCCACATATGGTTATGTCTTGAATGATTCCAGAACTTTCACCTCATTTACTCGATGTGAAAGTTCATTCCATGTTTTGATCGCTGAAGAATTTTCTTATATCAATCCAAAAATTAACTTTTCTAATTTGAACCTACTTCCCCTTGTTCTACTTTCACAATTTAATTTGAAGTAATATTAGAGATTTACCTTTACCATTCCCTTAATTATCATACAGCAATAACTTGCATTTATATAGCACCTTTAACATAGAAAAATCAATGCCAAGCCAAAGAAGGATCAAAGAAGGGTTTTAGGGAGATTCTTCAAGGAGAAGATGGAGGTGGAGAGGCAGAGAGATGTATGGAGGAAATTCTAGAGCTTAAGGCCACCTATGGTGTGGCAAAAGGAGTGGGGGATGCATAAGAGGCCAGAGTTGGAGGAATGCAGAATTCTCAGAGGGTTGTAGGGCTGGAGCAGATTACAGAGATAGAGAGGAGCAAGAGTATGAAGTGATTTAAAAATGAAGATGAGAATTTTAAATTCGAGGCACTGGGGATCCACGAACCAATGTAGGTCAGTTAGCTTGGGTGATGGGTGAGCGGGCCCTCCTGTGGGATACGATACAGGCAGCAGAGTACTGGATGAGCTGAAGTTTATAGACGGTAGAGGATGGAAAGCCAACGAAGAAAGCATTGTAATAGTCAAATCTGGAAGTGACAAAGGCATAGATGAGGGTCTCAGCAGTAGATGGGCTGAGGCGGCTGGGGAGACGGAAGGAGGTGGAAGTACGTGATGGAGAAGATATGGGTCAGAAGCTCAGCTCGTGGTCAAGTAGGACGCTGAGGTTGTGAACAGTCTGGTTTAACCTGAGAATTCCACCTCCGTAACATGTCCATCTCTGTCCCTGCCTCAGCTCATCTGCTGCTGAAACCCTCATCCATGCCTTTGTTACCTCTAGACTTGACTGTTCCAATGCTCTCCTGGCCAGCCACCCATCTTCCACCCTCCATAAACTTGAGCTCATCCAAAACTCTGCTACTCATATCTTAACTCGCACCTGGTCCAGTTCACTCATCACCTCTGTGCTCGCTGACCTGCATTGGCTCCCGGTCCGGGAACGCCTCGATTTTAAAATTCCCATCCTTGTTTTCAAATCCCTCCATGGCCTCGCCCCTCCCTATCTCTGTAACCTCCTCCAGCCCTACAATTCTCCGAAATCTCTGCGCTCCTCCAATTCATGCCCCTTGCACATCCCCGATTTTAATTGCTCCACCATTGGCAGCTGTGCCTTCAGCCGTAAGCTCTGGAATTCCCTTCCCAAACCTCTCCATCTATCTACCTCTCTTCTCCTTTATGATTCTCCTTAAAACCAACCTCTTTGACCAAGCTTTTGGTCACCTGTCCAATATCTCCTTATGTGGCTCAGTGTCAAATTGTGTTTGATAACGCTCCTGTGAAGCGCCCTGGGACGTTTTACTTTAAAGGTGCTATATAAATGCAAGTTGTGGTTGTTGTTAAGACAGTGGAAGATGGTAGAATTGATGGTAAAGGTAAGGAGTTTGTGACAGGGGCCGAAGATGATGGCTTCAGATTCCCAATGTTAAACTGGAGGAAATTGCAGCTCATCAAGGACTGGATGTCGGACAAGCAGTCTGACAACACAGAGACAGTGAAGGAGTTGAGACAGATCATGGAGAGGTCATCACTTCATGTCTTTGGAAGATCTCGCCAAGGGGCATCATGTAGATGAGGAAGAGGAGGGGGCAAAGGATAAACCTTTGGGGAACTCCAGAGGTAAAAGAGTGGGGGTGGGAAGGGTGGCCATTGCTGGTGATGCTCTGGCTACAAGTGGAACAGGTGAGGCAGTCCCCCTGAGCTGGACAGTGGAGGAGAAGCGTTAGAGGAGGATAGTGTGATCAACTGTGTCAAAGGTTGCAGAGAAGTCGAGAAGGACAAGAAGGACGAGGCAAGATAGTATACAGAGGTCACAGTTACGGAGGATGTCAGTTGTGACTTTGATTAGGGCCGTTGCAGTGCTGTGGCAGGGGCAGAAACCTGATTGGAGAGATTCAAACATAGAGCTGCAAGAAAGAAGGGCACGGACTTGGGAGACGACAACACGGAAAGGAAAGGGAGATTGGAGATGAGGACAGTAGTTTAAAAAGTCAGAGGGGTCGAGGATGATTTTTTTGAGAAGGGGGAAAATGTCAACAGTTTTGAAAGGGAGGGGCACATTATCTGATGGGAGGGATACATTTACAATGCCAGCTAGCATGGTGGCCAGGAAGGAAGTTGGGTAGTCAGTTTCTTAGTGGAAATGGGGTCAAGGGAGCAGGAAGTGGGTCTCACATTTAATAATAACAATTTACAATTATGTAGTGCCTCACAGAGACATAGAGAATGGAATTTACGTTGAAAAAAAGGAGATTGGGAGGAGTGACCAAAAGTTTGGTTAAAGGGGTGAGTTATAAGGAGTATCTTAAAGAAGGACAAGGAGGTGAAGAGACGGAGGAGTTTAGGGTGGGAATTCCAGAGAGTTTTTGGCAGCATCCCTCAAGCCTGATGGTGCTGAGTCCAAATGTAGCAATCTTACCCTGGCTGAGACCAGCCAATTCAGCGCAGACTTGCAATCAGCTTGGCCTGTACAGCTCAGTAGTGCATAGACCTGTGTATTTAACCATTACCTACTAAGTTTTCAAAACAGCCTTGTATTATGTCATTGTCTCAGATGGCCCACGCTGCAACCACTGACGTAATGGCACAAGACTGATCACAGTGCTTGGAATACAACTCAATATTTTTAAAAAGTTGCAGAAACACAGACACCACTCTAAATCCTCCACCAGAGAGCAGCATTCCCACAGTATTATTTGGTCCTGAATCCTGAATCAGACTCGTGGTACTTTTCCACAGCAAGGATTACTTGGCTTTCTTGAAACTTAGTTAATAAGTTCTCAATCAGTTTTTGAAAAGACATATCAAATTGGTAAATTCACTTCAGTTCTTCTGGCTTCAACAAATAGATATGGTAGTGTAGTGGTTATTTGAAACTGTCATATTGTCGTAAAAATCCAACTGGTTCACTAATGTCCTTACCTGGTCTGGCCTATATGTGACTCCAGTCACACACCAACGTGGTTGACTCTTAGTTGCCTTCAGAAGTGGCCTAGCAAGTCACGCAGTTGTATCAAACCTCTAAAAAGAATAATAAAACCGGACGACGGACCACTTGGCTGAAACCTAGGCATCGAATTAAAACACAATGAAGGCACATCCAGCCCAGTTGACCCTGCAAAGTCCTCCTCACTAGCATCTGGGGACTGGTTCCAAAGTTGGGACAGCTGTCCCACAGACTAGTCAAGCAACAGCCAGACGTAGTCATACTCACAGAATCATACCCATTAGCCAATGTCCCAGACTCGTCCATCACCAGCAGGACAGATCACCAGAAGTGGGGGCCCAGCAGTACAGTCGGATGAGAGTGGCCCTGGGAGCTCTCAACATTGACTCCGGACCCTCACGGCTTCAGGTCAGACATGGGCAAGGAAACCTGCTGATTACCACCTCAATTGATGAATCAGTGCGCCTCCATGTTGAACACCATTTGGAAGAAGCACTGAGGGTAGCAAGGGTACAGAATATATTCTGGGTGGGGTCTTCAATGTCCATCACCAAGAGTGGTTCGGTAATATCACCACAGACCTCCATAGCCAAGTCCTGATGAAAATAGCTGCCAGGCTGGGCTTGGAGCAGGTTATGAGAGAACTAAGACGAGGGAATAACGTACTTGACCTTATCCTCACCAATCTACCTATTGCAGATGCATCTGTCTATGACAATATTGGTAGGAGTGACCACCGCACAGTCCTTGTGAAGACCAATTTCCATCTTCACACTGAGGACACCCTCCATCGTTTCATGTGTTACTATCACTGTGTTAACTGGGATAGATTCAGAACAGATCTAGCAGCTCAAAACTGGGCATCCATGAGGAGCGGCGGTCCATCAACAGCTGCAGAATTGTATTCCAGCACAATCTGTAACCTCATGGCCCGGCATACCCTTTACTCCCCCATCACCATCAAGCCAGATGACCAACACTGGTTCAATGAGGAGTGTAGAAGAACATGCCGGGAGCAACACCAGGCGTACCTAAAAATGAGATGCCAACCTGGTGAAGCTACAACTCAGAACTACATGCATTCTAAACAGCGGAATCAGCATGCTGTAGACAGAGCTAAGTGATCCCACAACCAACAGATCAGGTCAAAGCTCTGCAGTCCTGCCAAATCCAATCGTGAATGGTGGTGGTCAATTAAACAACAATCGGGAGGAAGAGGCTCTGTAAACATCCTATCCTTAATGATGGCAGAGCCCAGCATGTGAGTGCAAAAGTCAAGGCTCAAGCATTCAAAACCATCTTCAGCCAGAAGTGCTGAGTAGATGATCCATCTCGGCCTCCTCCCAATATCCCCACCATTACAGATGCCAGTTTTCAGCCAATTCGATTCACTCCAAGTGATATCAAGAAACGGCTGAGTGCACTGGATACAACAAAGGCTACAGATCTCGACAACATCCCGGCTGTAGTGTTGAAGACTTGAGCTCCAGAACTAGCCGCACCTCTAGCCAAGCTGTTTCAGTACAGCTACAACACTGGCATCTACTTGACAATGTGGAAAATTGCCCAGGTATGTCACATCCATCAAAAGCAGAACAAATCCAATCCGGTCAATTACCGCCCCATCAATCTACTCTCAATCATCAGCAAAGTGATGGAAGGTGTCGTCGACAGTGCTATCAAGCGGCACTTACTCATCAATAATCTGCTCGCCGATGCTCAGTTTTAGTTCCGCCAGGACCACTTAGCTCCAGACCTCATTACAGCCTTGGTCCAAACATGGACACAAGAGCTGAATTCCATAGGTGGGGTGAGAGTGACTGACCTTGACATTAAGGCAACATTCAACTGAAGTCAATGGGGATCAGATGGAAAACTCTCCAGTGGCTGGAGTCATACCTAGCGCAAAGGAAGATCGTGATGTGGAGATGCCGGTGATGGACTGGGGTTGACAATTGTAAACAATTTTACAACACCAAGTTATAGTCCAACAATTTTATTTTTAATCCCACAAGCTTTCGGAGGCTTCCCCCTTCCACACCACCTGAGGAAGGGGGAAGCCTCCGAAAGCTTGTGGGATTAAAAATAAAATTGTTGGACTATAACTTGGTGTTGTAAAATTGTTTACAAAGGAAGATGGTAGTGGTTATTGGAGGCCAATCATCTCAGCCCCAGGACATCACTGCAGGAGTTCCTTAGGGCAGCGTCCTAGGCCCCACCATCCTAGGCCCCACCACCTTCTGCTGTTTTACCATGACTTTCCCTCCATCATAATGTCAGAAGTGGATCTGTTTGCTGATGATTGCACAGTGTTCAGTTCCACTAGCAATTCCACAGATAACAAAGCAGTCCATTCCCGTCTTATGCTTATAAGTGGCAAGTAATTCGCGTCACACGAGGGCCAGGCAATGTTCATCTCCAACAAGAGTCTAACCACCTCCTCTTGACATTCAGTGGTATTGCCATCACTGAATCTCCCACCATCAACATCCTGGGGGTCACCATTGAGCAGAAAGTTAACTGGACCAGCCACATAAATACTGTGGCTACTGTAGCAGGTCAGAGGCTGGGAATTCTGCAGGGAGTGACTCACTTCCTGACTCCCATAAGCCTCTCCACCACTTACAATGCACAAGTCAGGATGCTCTCAACTTGTTTGGATGAGTGCAGCTGCAACAACACTAAAGAAGCTCGACAACGTCCTGAACAAAGCAGTCCGCTTGATCAGCACCCCTTCGATCAGCTTAAACATCCACTCCCACCACGCTGTACTGTAGCTGCAGTGTGTACTATTTACAGGATGCACTGCAGCAAAATCGCCAAGGCTTCTTCGGCAGCACTTCCCAACTCCATGATCTCCACCACCTAGAAGGACAAGTGCAGCAGGTGCATGGGAACACCATCACCTCCAAGTTCCTCTCCAAGTCACACACCACCCTGACTTGGACATATATCGCTGTTCCTTCATCGTCACTGGGTCAAAATCCCTACCTAACAGCACTGTGGGAGAACCTTCACCACAAGGACCGCAGCAATTCAAGAAGAAGGCTCATCACCACCTTCTCAAGGGCAACTTGGGATGGTTAATAAAAGCCAGCTTTGGCAGCGATGCCCATATCCCGAGAATGAATATTTTTTTAAAATTTGCACGACGTATGCATATGTACGTCAATCTTTTTGTGCGTTTGGTGGTACAATGGTAAAAGGAAAAACGGAGTGTGCGAGTGTTACTTGATCGTTGTGCGTGCTTTACTTCCTTAGTTACTGTTTATTGGTTATCTGCTAAAATTGTGTGCAACACAGGGGGAAATGTTAGACTTCAGCAGCATGCAAACATAAGCAACATTTTATGGAGAGGGGAGCTGTCATCATGGTCACCTCAACCAATCGGAATAACCACCCTAGGTCATGCAGAAGAAAGCAAACCCAATCAATAACAAGCAGTTCCAACAGGACATAACGCAGCAAAGGGCAAGCAGCATCTAGTCGTGTTCTGGATGGAGAGCAGTGACAGGTCTGGCACGTCTCATTGTGCAAGTCAACATTCTCAGCAATCACTCTGATGAAATCAAAGTGCTGGATAAAAACCTAGAGCCCGATATTAACATGGAGATGGAAATGGAGCGGGGGTGAGGGGAAATAGCGGGCGATGAATGTGCAACATCATGGAACGGGTAGGAATATCCGATTTCAACAGGGGATGCCTCACCATCACTTTACTTCCAGGTTTCGTGTCTCCAAAGCACCTGTACGGGAGTGATGTGGACCCGCATGACGCGATTTCTTCTCGACTATTTAAAGGTCTAGTTCAGACATGAAATGGAGGAGCAGGTTTTGCAGGGTTTGATTGTAAAGAAGCAACTAGGAAGTTGAAGGGTGAGTGGGGGGAAGAGGAAAGGCTGTACCAGATTCTCTGATGTGCCTCAGGATGTGCTGCTGTGGGCAGTAAGGAGCAGGAGGGAGGTGCTGCTTCCAGCCAGTGGAAAAAAGAAGCCTGCTGCCACCACCAGGAAGGCCTGGCTGGAGGTGCCAGAGCAGGTCAGCAGCAGGAGTATGATGCAGAGATCATGAAATCAGCGCAGCAAGCGGTTCAATGACCTGACCAGGTCAGGAAAGGTGAGCATACGGTTATATTCACCCAGATCATGCATTGCACCCCCTCTCACTTGGTCTTGTCAGTCCTACTCCATTCACACCACTCCTCTGCCCCACATTACTCTCATCATACCCAAGCAGATCAAGTCAATGCACCTCCTGTCACACTTACTCCCTTGACATGCTCACCTCCCGTTTCCTCCTCCACTACTGCCAGTGACCGCAATCCTCATCTCATCTCATACGACCTCACTCACTCCTCTCATCACACATCCTGAAATGGCACCGTTAGCACAATCCTCAAAGGTATACCACTCACACTCCGTATGCATGTGCCTGATTCTCACCTTCACCGTTTGCCCTGCATCCATCGGACGTACACATTCCTCAGAGCCATTCATAGGTTTGTCGTGTCACCCTTGCAGGAGAAGGGAGTGTAAAATGTCAGGGAGAAGGTGAGGACTGGTCAAGGACCCCAAGACATGGTATAGATTTCCCCGCTGGAGAAGGAGGCACTTCAGAATCAGGCTCCCTCAGCATTGGCAAGGCTGGCGGTCCAGTGGAGAAGGGGGAGAACATTAATCTTCCATACCCGCATCTCCCATATAAGTGACTTCACCTTGGACCAGAAAACATTGATAACTCTAATGAAATGTTTCACTCTCATTCTCAAAGTGCCATTACTTAATATTGTCCATTTCTTCTTTGCTCCAGGGCCATCACATCAAGATCAAGAACCTGATAGGAAAGGACAAAGACTCCCCAGAAGAGCTGATACCTTCTGAGGATACACCATCACGTGATACAAGTGTTGCAGGCACCAGCGCAGATATCAGCACTTTGGTTGGGCCTCATTGACCGGTAGATGGAACTACACTTGGTTACTCTCACAGCACAAGTGAGCAAGAGCAGAGAATGGTGGAAGGGACAACTGATGAGATTATGCTCTGGAGGACACCGTCCTCTCCAAACTCGGCTGATCGGGACAAAGACGCAGAACCCCTGCGGCCAGCACTGAAAAGGAGCATGCTGAAGACACAGCAGCAACTGTGTGAGGTGTTGGTAAGCCAGCCAGGCACACTGTCCACAGGGAGGAGGGTGTGGCGAGCTCTATGGAAATTGTAGCTGGCCGCTCAGATAAGTAAATGCTGACAGCCGTCACGTCCTGCATGCAGGCTCTGGCCATGAACGTCTTGACAAGATCGTAGACAGGCTAGATCGGGGTTTCCATGGCGCCACTGATGATATCCACTCTGCTCTCCCATAGACAGTCCCAACTGTAATAACCATTATTGTCAATTTTGATGACAATTTCAAAGTTGCCGGTTAAAGCGTCTTACGTGCTCCGTTTATTTCAGGCAGGAGCTGCTCTGCTTCGTGATATAGGAACAAGGGACCATTCAAACCCTTGAGTCTGTTCTGCCATTCAATTAGATTATGGATGATCTGTATCTCAACTCCATTTACCCAGTTTGGTTCCCTAACACTTAATACCTTTGCCTAACAAAAATTTTGAAAGCCTCAACAGCTTTTTGGGGGTGGGAGTGCCAGATTTCCACTATCCTTTGTGTGAAGTGCTTTCTGACAATACCCCTTAAAGGCCAAGCTCTAATTTTACGGTTATGCCCCCTTGTTCTGGACTCCCCCATCAGAGGAAGTAGTTTCTATCTACCCTATCAAATTCTTTAATCATCTTAAACACCTCAATTAGATCACCCCTTAATCTTCTCTACTCGAGGGAATACAAGCCTAGTCTATGCAATCTGTCCTCACAACTTAACCCTTTTAGTTCTAGTATCATCCGGGTGAATCTGTGCTGAATCCCCTTCAAAGCCAATATATCCTTCCTGAGGTGGGGTGCCCAGACCTGAACACGGTACTCTAAATGGGATCCAACCAAACCTTTATATAACCATAACATAACTTCTACCTCTTTGTACTCCAGCTCCCTTGAGCTAAAGGCCAATATTCCATTAGTCTTTTAAATTATTTTTTGTACCTGTCCACTAGCTTTTATTGATTTTTGTACTTGGACCCCTAAATCTCTCTGCTCCTCCACACTTCCTAGCTTCTCACCATTTAAAAAATACTTTGATCTATCTTTCAAAGTGGATGACCTCACACTTTCCCACATTGAACTCCATCTGCCACAGTTTTACCCACTCACTTAATCTATCAATGTCCATTTGCAGCTTTCTGCTCCTATCTATACGATTCACTGTGCCACCTAACTTGGTATTGTCCACAAACTTAAACAAAGGAATAGATGTATATCTAAGTCATTTATAAATATAGTGACATGCTGAGGCTCCAGTACAGATCCCTGGGGGACACAACTAGTCACATCCTGCCAATTTGAGTACTCACTCGATAAGACAGTCTTCAAATTAAAACGCTATTCCACAAATAATATCACATAATTTTGCACATCACACATTTTGCCACCAGCAAAATGCTTTTCACTAACAGCAATTTCTAGGCTTCATAGATTTCTATAAATTTCTGATCAATAATTTAATAAATGTTGGTACAGATTTCACTGAGGCATTAACATCTCTCTATAAGCGTAGCAGTTGCCCGTGTGTCAGACGTGTTGTCTACCTGTCTGCATTTGCGCATTAAAATCAATGGAGTGCCCCAATTTTCCCCTTCCGCTGCCTGATGCCGCTCCTCCAGGAAGCCAAAGTTTGCTACACATTGTGTACAGAAATTCCTGATCTATAAGACTACTGCAGACAGCATGCAGAAAAGTTTCAATTCCTCCATAGCAACAGGTAGTGGTAAAGGGACAATCGGGGAAGAACAGTGCTAGCATGAAGTGGACGGGGTGAAATCAGAGAACAGTGCAGTTGGATCTTTCAATAATCAACCAGACCATCAGCCTATCACAACTCTTCCTCCCCACCCAGTTTAGAGGCACATTACTGTACCTCTTTCCCATCCACTTGCTTCCCGTTCATTGCCATCCATTTCCCTCTCTTCAGTTTTCCCTTGGTACTGCTCATACCTGACCCCTGCTGCTAATGGAAGAAATTCCAGCCACTGCATACTGTAGGCAGGAACACCCACCTTCATGAGAATTCCTACCTACAGTATGCACAGCAGGGGTCACTTCGATTATAGAAAGAATCTGCATTTATATGGCACATATCATGACCTCAGGACATCCCAAAGCATTTCATAGCCAGTAAATTACTTTTGAAGTGTGGTCATTGTTGTAATTTAGGGAAATGTAGCAGCCATTTTGCACACAGCAAGATCCCACAAATAGCTTCTGTTCTTGTATTTCGTGCTTCTCCCCCTAACCATCCCGAATCTCATGTGCCATAGGAGACCTGCAACTGCCCACATATGTTTCTAAATTTTCAAAGGCTGAAGTCTGAATCATTCTGAAGATAAATACCCTACAGATTCTGAAGTGTCTGAGAAAGTTGTTTATGGAAAGAAATACACTTTCATTCAAGATATTCAACAATAATTTGATTGACTTTAAAAAAACTTGATTATATCAAAGATAATGAAACAACAGATTTATCACTAGGGCAGCAGAACCATACCACTAAGAGCACTTACCTATTAAGCATTTTTCCTTTTATTAAACAAACATAAGGCTAGGTGTCATTACAGTGGTACACTCTCAATTCCCATTCATTGCAATGCAGTCAGAAGACACTTGTGATCAGCTACAGTGTCAAATACAGTACTCACTTAGCAATCAATGTGAAATATACACAGAGTAAATGGATATGCTTATTGTACATTCCGGTCTTGCACAAAAAGTCAGATTTTCATCACAAGCAGCACAACTACAATGAATTGAATCTTTAAAAGGAAAAGTAGCTTTCATAGAGTTAACAGATGTAATACAACAATCCAGTACACGAGTTCAAATTAACAGCCTACTCCTTAGATCGATGGCTGACAGAATTAACAGAATCTGAAGTTGTATTGCTATCAAGTTTTCTCAGAAAATATACCTTCCATTTCTAGTAACAAATTGAGAACATAATCAACCACTTCACCGTCTGTATTCTGAAAAATAAATACAGGCTTTTATCAAACAATTAAATTCGGAAGTCCATTAAAATGGAAGATGGCGTGAGCGGGAGGAACACAAGCACTTGTATGGAACATCTGGTTGATGAACATTCTTCTGATAGAATACTTGAAATCTATTTCATCATCAGACTGGCCTTCTGGAACTAAACACTTTCACACCATTCTGCATAGATGAACGAGCATATTTTGTCAGTAGAGTTCCAATGGTCTGCTTTTCTCCACATAATCCCCTGTTAAAATGAGAGGCTAATTAAAAAGGGTTTGTAAGTCGATTGAAATACAATGTCCAAATATATCAAATTATATTAACTGAATTTTCAATACTAAGCTTAGATTTTTCTTTAAATTTAAAAAGGGTCCATTTATCCTTCCATGGAGGGGAATAAATATGGCAAAAGCTTAAAGAAGAAACAAAGTGTAGGGGGATGGTGAAAAGTCCCCCTCCTCCATATATACTCTGAAAAAGGAACAGTTTACAAATCTACCTCCTAAGAGATATTCCTAATTTTTCAGCAGGTTTTCTGTAACCTGTGGAATTGGCAATTTGGGCCTTTCCTCACCAGTGAACTTCACTGATGGGAGTTATGATGACACCAGTGGGAATTTTGAGCATCTGTAGCCAGACTTATCCTCAATGCTAAATACCCAAAACTCTGCTGTTGTAACGGACATCAAAATGGCAGACAATCTCCTGTTCTCTCCATCAAGTATACAATCTTTGGACTCTTTCTCTGGAAGCATAGGGCTTTTTCCCTGGATAGATGATTTCCTGTGTTTAGTGATTTCATAAGGCTTACAGAGTGCACTAGCACCAATAGGCTAGACAGGAGAGAAAATACCTCAAAAGGAGTGTTCAGAATTGAGTCACCATTCTTAGCACTATTTACAGTTTCAGATATACCAAATTTTAATACAATGGAGCAATTATATTCATTTTAATACATGACCAGTGTATAATGAATGGTGATTAATATATCTTTCATCCTCTTCCTTCTCCTCAGATTGAAACGATCCAAGAGGACCCCCCTTTCTTAATCTGTTTCAATTAGTACAATTCTTAATGTGGAAAGGACAGTGAAGTCTTGTGGGTAAGAGGCTACATCAACGAATGCCTATTTCAAAGATCCACCCTCTTCCCAAGCTGCCGCTAATATCTGAATGGATAAAGAAATGTAGCATGGAAGATAGTTAACTGTTGCAGTCATCAAGTAAAAGCCTGCCTCCAGGAAGGTTTTGTGAAGAGAGTATTCCTGTTTGTCAGTCACAGAGATGAAGACACGAAACCTCTACAACATTCTTATTATCCAGACCTTTGTCAATCGCAGTAGAAAGGCCAGCTGATGCTTTGCGACTAAAGCCAAAGGGGGCAGCCACAGCTGGTTTAGAGAACTTAAAATGATACCTCTCTCAAATAATTAAGAAACAACAAACTTACATTTATATAGCACCTTTCTCATCCTCAGGACATTCCAAAGTGCTTCACAGCCAATGAATTACTTTTGAATTAAAGTCTCACAAACGGCAAATGAGATAAATAATAGGTGACAGACGTGGGTCAGTGGGATTAGTCTTGTCTCTGAATCAGAAGGTTGTGGGTTCATCCAATTCCAGAGATTTGAGCACAAAAATCTAGGCTGACACTCCAGTGCAGTCGTGAGGGTGCTCTGCACAGTCAGAAGTGCTGTCATTCGGATGAAACATTAAACTGAGGACCCGTCTGCCCTCTCAGGTGGACATAAAAGTTCCCATGGCACTATTTCGAAGAAGAGCAGGGGAGTCCTGGCCAATATTTATCCCTCGTCCATCATCACAAAAAATAGATTATCTGGCCATTATCTTATTGCTGTTTGTGGGACCTTGCTGTGCGCAAATTGGCCGCCACATTTCCTATATTACAACACTGACGACACTTCAAAGTTATTTCATTGGCAGCAAAGCGGGACGCCCTGAGGTCGTGAAAGGTGCTATGTAAATGCAAGGTCTTTCTTTTTTAAATGATCAGTTTTGGTGATGTTGGCTGAGGGATGGTCAGGACACAGGGAGACATCCGTGCTCTTTTTTGAACAGAGCCATGGGATCTTTTATATCCAACTGGCCAGGCAGACGGGGCTGCTGTCCAATGTCGCAACCGAAAGATGGCACTTCTGACAATGCAACATTCCTTCAGTATTGCACTGACGTGTCAATCTAGATTATGTGCTCAAGTCATGGGAGGGTTTGAACCCACAACCTTCTGACTCAGAGGTGAGAGTGCTACCACCTGAACCGAGCTAACCCTTACTGGTTCAGGCTTTATTACTGAATAACCACTCAACTGAAGTAGCGTGGTTCAAAGATTGTCTACCATGTCCTACACTTGAGTCTCTGATATGTTGTGGAATGTTCAAGAATTTTACTCCTTGCCAATTTTTCTCCCTTCTCCTCATGAAGCCATTGTTGTAGTACAGTTCCACAGGCCTCCTCAGTTTTCTATTCCAAAGGGCTATTAGTCACGAGTGTTAATTGTAACCAAATCATTTATATTAATTAGTGTTAATTATATTCAGATAGTGGGCATCAATTGGGGATTCTCTTGTATCCATTTATAGGAGGGAGCTTATTTAGGGGGTGCACAATGTGTCAGGGTGATCTCTGTGAATAAAGGTTTGGAAGCAACTGAAGACCAGGCTCTAATATTCTATCCTTCACCACCTGGCTATCCGACTTTTTACGAGGCGTGATAGTGAATGCTGGCAGACTGTTTGTGGGGGGATATCATTGTTGAGCCTGATCCTATCCTCACCCAAAATCATAGACATCCAGAATAGGTGACAGGATAGTGATCAGCAGTGGGAAGGTCAGCTGATTTTGCCTTCCCTAACCCATGCGCGCTACAGCCTGTTGAAATGTCACCCGAGGGATAAACTCAAGAGTCATCGGGCCGGTACGTAGGTTTTGAAAAGAAAAAGTTTGTACATAGGAGAACAAGCAATGTCATCCTTGCTTCTAGAATTGTTTACCAGGCAGCCCTTCAAACATCTTCAACAACCCCTCTTTGAAAGCTTGTAAAAGACATCAGTGCATGAAGTTGCACAATATAGGAAAACAGAGCAAGCATCATGATGACCATCCAGCTGTTTCTTGAAATAGCTGACAGGATGTGAAATATGTGAAATGGCTAGCAAACCCAGTGATCAAAACCATAATGTCAATCAATGCACTTCTCACCCAAACAATTTTCTCCTCCCTCCATGGCTTCATTCCACCCGACCTCTGCAAACTCCTCCAGCCTGACATCCCCTCCCATGCCCCCTGGTTTTTTGAGTCTGATTTTCTGTGCACCCCCCATTCCTTTACTATTTGTGGCAGAGTCTTCAATCCCCCTGGCCTTACTGTCTGGATTTCCCACCTTAAATCTCTCTACTTCTCTCCCAGTCTTTAAAACCTCCTTAAAATCTCTCTCTCTGACCAAACCTTCAGTCACCTCTCAACTCTCCCACAGAGGCTCGCCATACATTCCTTTCTCCTCAGTGAAGCATCTTGCGATGTTTTTCAATGTTAAAGGCGCTACATAAATGCAAGTGTTGATAAGGTTCAGTGATTGCTTGCATTCAATTCATTGATAAAGTGGTATATGAACATATGAAGAAAAGGTTCTGGTAAGTGCCCTTTTCTGTTTTGCTAGAAAGTTCAATTCAACCTGAAATTACAATGTTATCCCATAAATAAAATGTGTAAGTAAAATTCTCCAATAGTCACTCTTGGCCTGAGGAGGGCAGTAAGCATAGTATTTGCAATATGAACAAAACCATCATCAACCACAAGTACATCTAAGAAATAACGAGATGATCTCATGCAGTGTTGCTCACTTCCTTGGGCCTACTCAGACTCTCCTCAAACCCCTGTTTTCCAGTGTTGGACCTGCACAACCCATGCTCTAGCCTTAAGTCCGTTCAGCCCTCACTTCACACTGCTTCACGGTTCCTGGCTCATTCAGTATTCATTCTAGACTTGAGCTTGATCAACTCCCAGTCCAGATTAAGGATTGGGGGGTGGGGGGGGGTGGGTAGTGGGGGGGCAGAAAAGAGAGGTGCTCGGGATGAGGGTGGGGAGTGGGAACTTGGGCCTGAAGTCAGTGCTGGGAGGGAGGGATAAAATGAGAAGCCACGCTGGGAGGGAGCTAGTTAGGAAATGCGCAGTAGACAGGCCAAATTCCTACTATATTAGGCCTTGCATCAGAGGGTTAGAACAAGGCATCATGTTCAATTTTTTTTAAATTCAAAAAATGTTAGAGGGGGAGAACTAAAAACATTTGGGATTGGCAGGCTAAAATCCCCAAGGAAATACCTGCGGTCCCAGACAGGAGCAGCCAGAATGAGACAAAGTGTAGAGTAGCTGTAATTATTGGAAGAAAATAAATCTGTTGAGCTCCTGTCCCCACTGGTCCGTGGAAGTCACACGACCTATCAGATTACTACAGTAGTTGTAGGAGATGGGCTTGTTGGGCCTAATGACTTATTATCGTTTTTTTATGTATGTTTTTAAAATGCCATATCTCCAGAATTCAGCAAGTAACAGTGAACAGCAACAGACAATACAAACCCATGGGAATAATGTTACAAAAGTACCCACTGGATATATGGAACAATATCTTCCTGGGTCCACTTCTCCCTGATGTTAAAGAGGCTGTTGAAACGTTCGGGTGTGTTCTCCGACAGATCTTCCACCTTTAGTTGAAAAATCACTTGTGGCCTTGTATTTCTATCCACGAGAGCTACACCCTGTAGGGGAAAAAAAATTTAAAACACGCAATAAAGAACAAAATTAAAAGTTAGTGAACTATTTACTAACTTGAAAAACAGCAGTTGTTATCAAATGGATGATAAACAGCCAGTGGCAGAACACTTAGAACTTCAGCTTAGCTTCTCTGTTTAGAGTAAAACTAAATTCACACCCCCCATACAACAACTTGACCCTAGGCAGAATATAATGCTACTTTTTGTCAGCTGCCAAAAAGGCTTTCAAAAGTAGTCCCAAAGGCACTCTTCTCTTCCCTCCTCTCCTCTCCCACCCAACTGGTTCGGCAAATGCCCCACCAAGTGTGGTATTGAGCCAAACAGACCACAGGGTCCCAGATTCAACCCCTGATCTGTGCTAAGTTATCTGATCTCAGCCAGGGCAATGGTGAGCTCGACTTGCCTCAGCACTACTGGGCTAGAAAGAGGGCAGGGGAAATCAAGTCAGCTCGGGTTTCTAATCCTGGGTGAGGACAGAATTGGTCTTAACTGTGATGTGCTGTGGGGATGAATAGGCCTGCTGACTTACAGTTCCAAGTTCATACATGAAGAATGGCCATTGGGTGAAATACTAAAGGCCACTAGTACCCATGGAACCATACTCCAAGAGTTAATGTCTTCTAAATATTAGGTGAGAAATTGGGATGAAGAAAGTAAGCAGCCCAGTTAGCTTTCCCTATTCAGCCTTCCTCCTCCACTCTATGGACACGGGGCGCCTTGACTCTGCTTAGCATCACCTCACTCACAGCAGCACGTCTGAAACCAAGAACTTGGTGGAGGTCGGGAAATTGAACTTCCATTTCACCATTCTATAGTACTCAGTGTTAATTCTCCAATCTGATGAGCTGACATTTCACACAATGTCAAGAACCCTGATTTTAGAAAATTCAGCACAAACAAGACATGCTAAAAAAGGGAAGTCCAAGTGAATGCAGCACTAGACTGGGGGTCAAATGCAGGCCAATCACAGTGCAGTACTCTCCTGAACCAAGCCCTCCTGAAAGCATCAAAATGGTCTTAGCTTTTGCGCTCTCATTGGCTCAGGAAGTAGCTGAGACATATCGATCAGTAAGGTCCTCGTTCAATCACTGATCTTTGTTGAGTTAGCTGATCTCAGCAGGGCCAGTGGTGGAGGCACTGCAATTAGTTTCCATGCCCTGTGTTTGGGGGGAGGGGGAAAAAAAATCAGCCAGGGCTCAACTGTGATGCCACCCCAGCTTGAATATCCTGCCAACGCTCACAGTCTAGGTTCACACATGAAGAATGACCACTTCAGCGAGGTACTGCAGAGTGCCTTGTCCCCGTAGCACTGTATTCTAGCAAGGAGTCAATGCCTTCAGTCGAGGAAATGAAAAAATTTGGCTCAAAAAAGGGGTGAAAAAAACCTCTGCTTTTATTGGCTTGTGTTTCTATTTTTTGGATCAAAGTTACGTTTTTATGGTCTAAATATTTCACTAGGTACAGGGCTCCAAATTCCTGAATAGACTGTTACCAGAATTTTGCAGCTTTTTAAAATTCTTGTGCACTTTTGAATATCAAAATCAGCTTCAAAAAGCATCAATATATTTCCATTATGATGTTATTTTACAAAAGAAAACTATGCATGGCTTGTTTTCTGGCTATTTATCATTCACAATTAAATTAATTGAAAAATGCCAGCATTATAGAGTACATGTAGCTATTGCTGACAAATTCAAGTTCTAGTCACATCTATTCAGAGGACTCAACCCAGAACAGCAGTGGGAGCTGTTTCTCTACAGAGCAGTATGCAGGTTTTGCTGTGCCTATGCTAATCCCCATGAGCCGAGCTCATGTACTGCTTGTTAATAGTTCAAACAAGTTGTCACCAGAATTATATGTTTTTTTTTAGTAGGCAATCAGATCTCTCAAAGCGTAGCTCAGTGACAACATTTTTTATTTAAATTCTTTCTGCTGTGTGTTTCTGCTCATCTCCTGCTCTCCAATTTTCATACTGTTTGTTTTGTGCTCTTTCCATCTGTCTCTCTCACACTCACACACACACACACACACACACACTTTCTTTTGTTGTCATCTTTGTGTTTCTCGGTTTGTCTCTGATTCCTTCTTGCGTTGTCTGGGAGCTAGACTTATCCACAGGTCCATTCTTCAAAACAACGGTCCTAGTCATAGAAAGGGTAGTTTAAAACAGTCCTCTGACTGATGGATGTGCCATAAACAACCTACCCTGTATGAGGTGATGGTGTTATCAAAGAATGAGGGAGGGGGTTAGAAGTGGAGGAGTTACTGTAACTGAAAGACAGATGGCTCCAGCAAAACATCTACTGGCTCCAGAAATTCAAGGACACTTCGAAAAATAAAAGTTCCAAAAACATCAAGGATTACCAAAAGATAGTAATATCTATTACTTTCAGAATCACCATAGACAGTGATTTTAAAAATAAACCATAATTTTGTTCTGGATGGACCCCCATTCCCCAGACAGTAGCCAGTGTTTTTAGCCACTGTTGTTCAGTGCAGTACTAGCTCCAAATATATACTGGCTGAAGTACCACAGAGCATAGTGACAAATGATGCAATCACCAGGCTCCATGCAACTGATGTTGATAGAAAAGATGGGTAAATGCTCATCAGTCTCTGGAAATATTCTCTGCATGAACCAGTCTTCGTAGTCGCGCTTTGATCACAGTAGAAACTCATCTCAAACCGCAGCCTTGAACCTCAAAGCTGTTTGTAGGCGAGTGAGGCACAGGAGCAAGATTCGGCACGGCGAGGTCTGGGAACAAGAAGGAGGAGGGAGATGGGCCACATAAAGGCGAGAGCCTGGGCTCTGGGAGTAAGGAGGATACCAACCAAGAACAGGACACAGAGGGCTGAGGCTGCACATCTGCAGTGTTGTGGTGACTCATGACAGTGGTGGTGGTGTGGGGGATGCAGGGGAAAGAGAGAGAAAGCAGCTTTGTACTACAGTGAAATACGTGGGAACAAAGGCTAGGAATTCTAATGTGGAAGGCCAAGGAAGGTGGTAATAACAGCTGAGGCTAGGGCTAAAATTTAGGCTAATGGAATGGTACACAATTATGTTGCCAAATAATTAGTGATTTTTTGTTTTTAAGGAATTTGATTGCTTTTTAGTGAATGCGATTTTTTAAAACACTGAATCTTGCCTCCCCCCGCCGGCCTATTAAACACAGTCAGACACAGAACAATCAAGGTGATCACGTACTTACCAGCTGCCAATGAGATTTGGCACATACCTTCTGGCTAGAGACTGCATAAAGAAAGGCACAAACATTTAACAAAAAGCTATTGTCTGATATTGTTCTGGGCCTGGCCAGAGGAGGCACAAAGCAGGGATTAGCCATAGCCTCAGAGAAGGCAACCATGAATGAAGAATTCACTCACCGACTACTGTAGCACAGTCACTGAGTGGCACTGGCAATACCATGGGAGTCGGTTTTTTGCTCAGTCTCTACCAGAGTGCAGGTGTATAACACTGGGGGGGGGGGGGGGGGGGGGGAGTGGTGGTGGTGAGAGAGCAAAGTATCTTAAAAAGGAAAATAAACAAGGGAGAGGCAGTTGACTTGTCCAGTATTGATACAGCGCAGCAGAGAAAAAACACCACTAGTCCTTAAAGCATTAAACAGTTGTTCGCCAACGATTTGAGGAATTTTTACCTTGAGTTGATCCAGCCTTGTTGACATGCCCTCAGGTACACTCTGCTGCCAAACCTCCTCAAACTCAGACAGATTGAATTTTACAGCATTCTGTAACAGCATCAGTGCACTGGATTTGCAGACATCATCCTCATTTAGGGCATAAAAAACTTCTCCTGCTGAAAACCAAGTTTAACACTTTGGTAAGTCATTAACACATGTTCCAACAGAGTCCACAACCACATACAGAATGGACACACAATCATGGCTTTCCACAGAATGTTATGGTTTAATTTACAGAACAGGTTGGTATTTGAATCGAAACAAATGTCAACTTCACACCTTGAAATTGGCCCAGACCAAGTGCAGAAGTGGGCACCCAGACTCTCAAAGATCAGGACAGAGGAGGGGGATGGGCATTTGGCCCATCTAGCTAATCCTTCCATAGAAACACACAATTCCCATCACAGCATCTAACCGCTTTCAAAATGACTCCAGAGTACTTGTCGACACTACCCTGTCTGGAACACTATTCCGGGTATTGACTCTAATTATGATTTTTGTTTTAAAATATGGCAGCCATTCCCTCAGTTACCCACCCCCTCCCTCAAAGCTAGTTTAGCCTCCCATGAAATGTTCCCCGTCCCCACCTTAACCACTGAAGAAAACAGATTGTAGAAAATATCAACCAAAAATACAGTAACCAGGAAAATGCTCAGCAGAATGGGAAATGGGAGGGGGGGGGGGGGGCGGCGCAGAGATGGAGATTGGGGACTCGGGGTTGGGGGTGATGGAGACTGGGGAATGGGGTCTCAGGGGGGAGATGGAGACTTGGGAATGGGGCTCAGGGGAGACTGAGGGCCATGGAGATTGGGGCTTGAGTGGGGAACAGAGAGGGAGAATGGGGAATGGGTTAGACATGGGGATCAATATTTTCTGCAGAGTTGGGAGCAGCAGCAGCAACGTGGTGAGTGGGAGCGGCGCTGAGTGAGGAACAGCCAGTAAAGGGGTGAGTGAAACGTGGGGACCTTACTGTGGGTAAATAGGCCCTTTGTGCAATCTTTCAGGTCATTGTGTGCCGGCCGGTTTTGACATGTGAAGTCCAAGAACAGATCAGTTCAGAGTTGTCAACCTTCACACAGAACCTGAGTCCAAACCAGAGTCCAAGGAGAGAGGGAGAGAGATGGAGCCTATTAAAAGTGGCATCAACTGGGAACTGACCAGACCTTGTGCAGTGCAGGAGATTTCTGGCTATGGTTTCAGGGTGAATGTCGGGGGGAGGGGGAGTGGTGGATTATAGGATTACTACCACTTAGGTAGGATATTGGGTGTTACAATAACTAACTGGTAGTAATAGATGTATTATTGTTGGTTATGAGGGAAATCTGAGTGTTACCAGTATTACTATCAGTTATCGGTGCAATTTCAGTGAGTTACAGTTAATCACAGGTGGAATCAAAGTTTCTCCCATCTCTAGTTCCTCCCTGCAAATCACTCCCTTGCCCTCAGTTTCCTCTCTTCGCCTCCTGTTTCTTGGAACTTCTCGGACAACAGCCGCTGGCACGAAACCACAAGCAAAAATACTCAACTACAGGGGACCCAACCTTTATAAGGTAAATGTAGTAAAATTTGCAGATGTCACATAATCAGAACATCACGTGACCAAACCTCCAAGAATGCCTCCAAACAGAGTTGGCAACCTTACCACTATCCAAGAACAAACTTTATTCCAAATGACTAAGGAAAGACAACAAATCTGTGACATGTTCAGTGAATTTGGATGACTTTATAAATCACATGTATTTATTCATATTCATTCAAATCCCTCCAGGAAAGATTACGCTGTGTGAGCAAGATAAACGAGACCGGAAGAACTCAAAGGAATGTTATTTTTATCTAGTGTTGTCCAGCTTTGTCACTATTTAAGGCCAGAAAAGTAAATGGGGTAACCAGCTAACAAATAGGCCTGGATTTTCACTATTAAAATTTTCACATTGCAAGTCTTTGACATATGTCTGTTTAAGGTGATTGACATCTAAAAGGTGAATCCTTGTAACAATAAGTCATCTTGATTGGGCAGACATCAAAATAGATGGGAAAAGGAGTCTTACTTTGTAAAATTAAATATTAAAAAAATCGTGGTTTTTGATATCTAAACCAGAAGGTTGAGAAGGAAAAGGAAAGTCTGGAGATGTTTGGAGACATCTGGGAAGCGTTTAGAATAGCTTACAATACAAGTCTTCTCAGTCAAGAAAGTGTTCAGAATGAGATTTCAAGGATTTAAGAAGTTTAGTCAGACGCAAGCAAGCAATTTAAGCCTATTACGTCTCACAGTCCAAACCTCTGAGAATAGAAGAACAGAGGTTAATACAGTTCCAGGTGTACCTACAGGGTAAAGTGCAAGGTTACATGTACCAGAACAGAAAGACAGCAAGAGTGATTTCGCAAGTGTCCTCTGAGGAGAATGCAAGTTACCACAGAGACGCAGACCACCCAACTTTATCTACTGATATGGAAAGATGAGGTTGTATGATTTCCAAGAATAATAGTCAAACCCAAGCGCTCATCAGCTATACTCAAACAGACTTTAAACTTGCTGCCTAAACTGTAACCTGCTAGCTATGTAACTTGTAATCTTGCAGATTTACATTGTCTTGTACAATGAATGTAACCCTGTGTTGTAAGAAATAGAGTGCAGATGGTGTTGAACTGTTGTGGCACATTGAAACCATGTTGGAACCTGTAAAGATTGAACTCTGGCAATTAATAATTACTCAAGTATTTCATGTGCTCAATGCTTAATTTTACAGTGAGATTAATTATGTTATAGGTTTGTTAATAAATTGATATTGGTTCACGCTTATCGGTGTCTGATTTTGTTTTCGATGACTGGCAAGGAAGAGATTAAGCTAAATTATTCGACGGTATGCAGCATTCCATCTGGAATTGGATTGGGTAACTTAACACAATTTGAACTAGACAATTCAAACAAACTACACTTTAGGCAACAAATAAATCCTCAACGTGGAAAGTAAATTTCCAACCCTAAAGTCTGGTCTGAAGTTGAAGGAAAGAGGATAAGGACAAATTCACGAGAGGTGGGGATACTGCAGTATACAATCGGGGTGAGTAGTGGCCCTGGGACTCCTCAACCTGGACTCCGGACCCAATGAATTCTCATGGCTTCAGGGATAAACATGGGCACAGCCATCTCCTGCTGATTACCGCCCTCCCTCAGCTGATGAATCAGTGCTCTTCCATGTTGAACAACACTTGGAGGAAGCACCGGGGGCAACAAGGACACAAAATATACTTTGGACAAGGGACTTCAGTGTCCATCACCAAGAGTGGCACGTAGTACCACCACTGGCCAAGCCCTGAAGGACATTGCTGTCAGACTGGGCATGCGGCACATGGTGAGAGAACCAAGAGGGGATAACCTACTTGATCCCGTCCTCAAAAATCTACCTGTCGCAGATGCACGCGTCCACGATAACATTGGTAGGTGTGACCACCGCAGTCCTCGTGGAGACCAAGTCCTGTCTTCACACTGATGACACTCTCCATGTGTGGCTGAGCACCTTAGGAAGGATATATTGGCTTTGGAGGAAATGCAGCACAGCTTTACGAGAATGATACCTGGGCCCCAATATTAGCAGGGAGGCAGGATGCCAGCATGGGGGCGATTGGGGGCATGGCAAACCCGCATGAACTAAACTTAACGTTTCCAACGCAATCGCACGTTGATTGATAGTGGTTAACGTCCTCTCCGGGTTTCGCGCCCGGCAGCTAGCCTGATTGACAGGTTGGCTGCTGTCAGCAGCTGCAACGCGAGGGGGGTGGGGGCGAGAAAGAGAGAGGGCCAGACGTCATCTGCCGTTGGAACGGAAGACTTGGGGGCGGGGGGGGGGTGGTGGTGGTGGAAGATCTGGTTCCGGTGCTAAACTGAAAGACCGGGGTGGGTGGAGATCAGGAGGGTGAAGAGGGGGACATCGGAGCAGGTTTCAAAAGTAGGTGCATTTAGTGTTTTCATTTCCTTGCATGGTTTTTTTATTTAATTTATTTAGTTTCTTTTTCCCTGATCCAGCCCTTCAGGCCTGGTTTCACCAGGCATGAATCAAAAGCGGGGGGCAAGCCGTCCAGGTAAGTTAAAAATCTTTATAATCCCTTCATCTGTCACAGATAAAGCGCCTTAAGTATCTCAATGAGGTACATTTGGCTCTTTAACTGTCATCCCGCCGGCTTTAATTGCCGGTGGGACTTCCGGTGTCGGGTCGCCCGCGCGCACACAGGTGGGTCCCTGGGAAACGCGGAAGTCGGCAGGTTGGAGCCTGCTTCCAAAACCGAGCGGGATTAGCGGAATTTTCGCAATTTTCGGAGGCCCCCCCCCCCAGCATTTGCCTCCTAAAATCAACCCCCTGGACACCAAAGGTTAAATTACGAGGAGAGATTACACAAACTAGGGTTGTATTCCCTGCAATTTAGAAGATTAGGGGGGTGATTTGATTGAAATTTTCAAGATATTAAAAGGGAACTGATAGGGTAGATAGAGAAACTATTTCTGCTGGTTGGGGAGTCTAGGACTAGGGGACGTAGCCTAAAAATTAGAGCCAGGATTTTCATGAGTGAAGTTAGGAAACACTTCTACACGCAAAGGGTGGTAGAAGTTTGGAACTCTCTTCCGCAAACGGCAGTTGATGCGAGCTCTATTGTTAATTTTAAATCTAAGATTGATAGATTTTTGTTAACCAAAGGTATTAAGGGATAGGGGACTAATGCTGAAATATGAAGTTAGGTCACAGAGCAGCCATGATCTCACTGAATGGCGGAACAGGCTCGAGGGGTGAAATGGCCTACTCCTGTTCCTATGTGTGGCACTACCACTGTGCTAAGTAGCATAGATTAAGAAAAGATCCAGAAGCTCAAAACTGGGCATCCATGAGGCGCTGTGAGCCATCAGCAGCAGGAGAATTGTATTCCAGCACTATCATAAACTCATGGCCCGGCATATCCCTCACTCCTCCATTATTATCGAGCCAAATGGCCAATCATGGTTCAATGAGGAATGTAGAAGAGCAAGTAGTGAGTAGCACCAGTTGTACCTGAATATGAGGTGCCAACCTGGTGAAGTTACAACACAGGACGAAATGCATGATAAACAGCAAAAGCAGCATGCTATAGATAGAGCCAAATTATCCTACAACCAATGGATCAGGTCAAAACTCCAATAGCTTGCCACATTGAGCCATGAATGGTGGTGGACAAATAAGCAACTAACGGGAGGAGGAGGAACATCCCCATCCTAAATAAAGACACAGTCCAGTACAAGAGTGCAAAAGACAAGGCTGAAGCGTTTGCAACTATCTTCAGCCAGAAGTGCTGAGTGGTTAATTCTTCTCAACCGCCGACAGAGTTCACCACCATCACAGATGCAAGTGTTCAACAAATTCGATTCACTCCACGTGATATCAAGAAATGACCGAATGCACTGGACACAGCAAAGGCTATGGGTCCCAGCAGAATCCCAGCTGTAATACTGAAGACCTCTGCTTCAGAACTCGCTGCGCTCCTGGTTAAGATGTCCCAGTACACCTACAACACTGGCATCTACCCAACAATGTGGAAAATTGTCCAGGTCCAGGTATGCCCTGTCCCAAAAAAAACAGGACAAATCTAATCTGGCCAATTACCACCCCATCAGCCTACTCCAAATCATCAGCAAAGTGACACAAGGGCAGCAGACGCATGGGGACACCATCACCTCCAAGTCCCAGACCATCCTGACTTGGATGTATAATCACGGTTCCTTCATTGTCGGTGGGTCAAAATCCTAAATCTCCCGACTCAACAGCATTGTGGGAGCACCTTCACCACACAGACTGCAGTGGTTAAAGAAGGCGGCCCACCACCACCTACTCAAGGGCAATGTATGCCAGCCTTGTCAGCGACACCCACATCCAGAGAATTGGTAAATTTCTGTACATTAAAAATGCTATATAAATGCAAGTTGTGTTATGTGTAACAATTATACAGCTTTTTAACGAACTAGGACGAGTCACTGGTTTCAGAAGTAGAGAGGCAAGAGGAAAAACAAATGAGAGCGAGATTTGGAAGAAGAAAAGATATATACTGGTTTAATAGGAAGGTTTTGGGCTTGATTACTAGTCTGTGATGTTACCCAAGCTCAGCCTAGAAGGCTATGCAGGAACTACAATTGGCCTCAGTGCCCCAGGTTTGGGGGGTGCAGTGGATTGATAGCGGATTCATTGGCCAGCAATCCCATTCCTGCTTCCAATCTAGCAAATCCCGCTGAAAGTGTGCATGCATATATGAAGGTAAAATAACAAAAGGATTGATTTCATCTGCGATGGTGCTCATAATTAAATAGTCTACGAACAATACCTTGTCAGGTTCACATATGAAGATGGGCATTTGCGCAAGACACCAGTGATTGTGGAAATG
This sequence comes from Heptranchias perlo, assembly GCF_035084215.1. Lineage (NCBI taxonomy): Eukaryota > Metazoa > Chordata > Chondrichthyes > Hexanchiformes > Hexanchidae > Heptranchias > Heptranchias perlo. The sequence continues at coordinate 95,201,566 of NC_090327.1, forward strand.
TACGACAGAATGGGTTACTACCTTCAGAAGAGGAAGGGAAAGAGGAAAAAATTGGAAATAAAAGTAAGATTGGAGTTGGTGAGGGATGGGAAAATAAATTATGTTTTACTTGAAAAAAAATGTAAATACCATTATGTAAACCAATCATGTAATAAACCTCTCTAAATGTCCATCCGTTGTCACCAAATAGGAAAAAGGAGGAAGTGACACTGGGAGGAAGCCATATAATTGCCAATGAGCGGGGGGAGGAATTAGAGAAAGAGTTCCCCTCCAATTGATCTGTGAAGTCAGCCGATAGGAGGCAAAGGGGGAAGGTTGCCTACCTGCCTTCTTGGTCACATGAAATATAATGGCCTGGGAGAGAATGATGAGAAAGAGAAAGAAATTCATATTCTCTCTCAAAACAAAACGGAAAGAATTACCTAGTTTCAGGTCCCAGAAACCGACGATTCACTCAACCACAGACCCAACACATCATTCTATTTTAGATCCTAATGATTACACAAGTTCCTTTATTTTTGACATGGTAACATTCAAGATTTTCCATACTCTGAGTCACAACTATTTTAGAAAAAATAAAAACCATCACTAATATCTGCTGAACAAGCAGCAAGCCAAAGTACAGAACGTACAATGGAAAAGCGAACAAGTTCAGGCTGTGGGGGGGCGGAAAAGAGAGCAAGCGTGAGAAGTGAGAAGGCGGGGCAGAGAGACAACAACAAACGGGGGCAGAAAAATTAGATAAAAGAGGAAAAAAGGAGAGAGAAAAAAAAGAGAATGAGAGAGAGAGAGAGAGAACACGAACGTGCGCGCGTGCAACAGAGGAAGAGAAAAATCATGCATATGCCTTTGGGCAGAAATTCCTAACCCTACTTTATTACTAAAACTTGTTGCAGGCAGGTATTTGGGAGGCATTGCTTCAGCACACTTCTCTTTCTCCTCTGGAACACTTGGCTGAATCCACCCCAGAATGATGGGATGAAATTTGCATTGGTAAAGGACTTGATGAAATGGGTCTGCAGAACCAGAATCCTGTTCTTGATGAACACAAAACTGACAATACCCTGCGATTGATTGGCAATCTCATTCAAAGCGGACATGAGGGGGCTAGTGTAGAAAATAAGTATGAAACGAATGAAGTCGGAGATGTTCTTTGAAAACTGGGATTAAGGCAATTGTTGGAATGGGATAAGAAAGCTTTACCTTGCAGCCAGGTCATGCTATACCCGAGTTAGGAGTGTTCGATGATGCAAAATGTGCTCCATTTCGCAACACTAACATGAACAACATCAAGAAATAAATGTTTACAATAATTCTTTTCTTTAAAAAAACTGTTCTAAACAGCCTGGCAACTTATTTTGATTTGCAGTGATTTAACACAGATTAATGTCTAACTTCCCAAATATTGGGTCCCAAACTTCATCTTTAGTGTCAGGTAGAAGAAACATGCTTTGTTACCAAGAAGGAAAGTCAGAGAAGGAAATATTAGAATACCAAGACTTTCTCAAGCACTTCCTCGTGGACAGTTGTGCAGCAGTATTGATGCAGCCCAGAAAGCATGTCACACGCCTGCTCTCCAAGAACAATTATGAAATTATACATTCAATTATCTGTCTGTTACTTTCTTCATTTGAAGATGTTACTTTAAGTAGCCTGTTCTCTGTTGTTGGAAAGATACTTAAACCCAATTTGTAGAATCATAGAAGGTTACAGCATGGAAGGAGGCCATTCGGCCCATTAAGTCCACTCCAGCTCTATGCAAGAGCAATCCAGCTAGTCCCACTCGCCCGTCCTTTCCCCAAAGCCCTGCAAATTTTTTCCTTTCAAGTACTTATCCAGTTCCGTTTTGAAGACCATGATTGAATCTGCCTTCACCACCCCCTCGGGCACTGCATTCCAGATCCTAATCACTCACTGTGTTAAAATGCTTTTCCTCATGTCACCTTTGGTTCTTTTGCCAATCACCTTAAATCTATGTCCTCCAGTTCTTGACCCTTCCACCAATGGGAACAGTTTCTCTATCTACACTGACTAGACTCATCATGATTTTGAATGCCTCTATCAAATCTCCTCGCAACCATCTCTGTTCCAAGGAGAACAACCCCAGCTTCTCCAGTTCATCCACGTAACTGAAGTCCCTCATCCCTGGAATCATTCTAGTAAATCTTTTCTGCACCCTCTCTAAAGCCTTCACATCTTTTCTAAAGTGCAGTGCCCAGAACTGGACACAATACTCAAGTTGTGGCCAAACCAGTGATTTATAAAAGGTATTTCATGATTTCCATACTTTTGTACTCTATGGGGTCGATTTTGCAATGGTGGTAGGTTGGCAGCAGTGGGGGGGGGGGGGGCACGGTGAAGGTACACGTGGCAAACCTGCATGGACCAAACTTACCGTTTCCGACGCGATCGCATGTTGATTGCTGGGTTTCGGGCCCTGTCAATCAGGCTGGCTGCCGTCAGGAGCTGCAGCGTGAGGCGGGGGGTGGGGGGTGGGGGTGGGTGGTGTGGCGGCGGAGACAGAGAGAGAGCGAGACATCATCCAGCTCTGGAAAGGAAGATTGGGGAGAGGTGGGGGGGTGCAGGACACATCGGAGAGGATGCAAAGGTAGGTTCATTTTGTGTTTTAACTTCCTTCTATGGTGTTTTATGTAATTTATTTAGTTTCTTTTTCCCTGATCCGGCCCTTCAGAAGCATTGGGCAAGCCGCCCAGATACGTTAAAAATAGTTACAATTACTTCATCTCTCACAGGTAAAGTGCCTTAAGTACCTCAATGAGGTACATTTGGCTCTTTAACTGTCATCCCGCCGGCTTGAATTGCCAGCGGGACTTCCGTTTTTGGGTCTCCCGCGCGCACACAGTTGGGTCCCTGGGAAACTCGGAAGTCGGCGGGTTGGAGTCGGCTTCCGAACCTGAACGGGATTTTCGGAGCCACCCCGCCCCCAAAATTGCTCCCTAAAATTGAGCCCTGTGCCTCGATTTATAAAGCCTAGGATCCCGTATGCTTTTTTAACCGCTTTCTCGACCTGCCCTGCCACCTTCAACGATTTGTGCACATATACCCCCAGATCTCTCTGTTTCTATACCCCTTTCAGTTGTGCCCTCTATTTAATATTGCCTCTCCTCATTCTTCCTGCTGAAAAGTATCACTTCACACTTTTCTGTGTTAAATTTCATCTGCCACATGTCTGCCCATGCCACCAGCCTGTCTATGTCCTCTTCATGTCTATCACTATCCTTCTCACTGTTTACTATCCCTCCAAGTTTTGTGTCGTCTGCAAATTTTGAAATTGTGCCCTGAACACCCAAGTCCAAGTCATTAATATATCAAGAAAAGCAGTGGTCCCAGCACCGATCCCTGGAGAACACCACTGCACACTTTCTTCCAGTCCGATAAACAACCGTTCACCACTACTCTCTGTTTCCTGTCTCATTGCCAATTCTGTATCCATGTTGCTACTGCCCCCTTTATTCCATGGGCCGCAATCTTGATAATAAGCCTATCATGAGGCACTTTATCAAACGCCTTTTGAAAGTCCATATACACCACATCAACTGCATTGCCCTCATCGACCCTCTCTGTTACCTCATCAAAAAACTCAATTAAGTTGGTTAAACACGATTTGCCTTCAACAAATCTGTGCTAGCTTTCCCGAATCAATCCACACTCATCCAAGTGACTGTTAATTCTGTCTCGGATTATCGTTTCTAAAAGTTTCCCCACCACTGAGGTTAAACTGACTGGCCTATAGTTGCTGGGTTTATCCTTACACCCTTTTTTGAACAAGGGTGTAACATTTGCAATGCTCCAGTCCTCTGGCACCACCCCCGTATCTACGGACATTTGGAAGATTATGGCAAGTACCTCCGCAATTTCCACCCTTACTTCCCTCAGCAATTTAGGATGCATCCCATCTCGACCGGGTGACTTATCTACTTTAAGTACAGCCAGCCTTTCAAGTACCTCTTCATCAATTTTTAGCCCATCCAGTATCTCAACTATATCTTCCTTTACTGAGATGGTGGCAGCATCTTCTTCCTTGGTAAAGACAGATGTAAAGTACTCATTTAGTACCTCGGCCATCCCCTCTGCCTCCATGAGTAGATCTCCTTTACAGTCCCTAATCGGCCCCACCCATCCTCTGACTACCGGTTTACTGTTTACATGCCTGTAGAAGACTTTTGGATTCCCTTTTATGCCGACTGCCAGTCTAATGTCCTACTTTCTCTTTGCCCCTCATTTACTTTTTCACTTCCCCTCTGAACTTTCTATATTCTGCCTGGTTCTCACTTGTGTTATCAACCTGACATCTGTCATACGCCACTTTTTTCCGTTTCATCTTACTCACTATCTCTTTTGTCATCCAGGAAGCTCTGGCTTTAGTTATGCTACCTTTCTGCCTGGACTGTACCCGAACCATCTCCTCTTTAAAGGCCACCCACTGTTAAATTACAGTTTTGCCTGCCAATCTTTGACTCCAATTTACCCGGGCCAGATCTGTTCTCATCCCATTGAAATTGGCCGTCCTCCAATTGAGTATTTTTACTTTGGAGTGGTCCATATCATTTTCCATAGCTATTCTAAACCTTATGATACTATGATCACTGCCCTAAATGCTCCCCCACTGACACTTGTTCCACTTGGCCCATCTCATTCCCTAGAACCAAGTCCAGCAATGCCTCCTTCCTCGTTAACCCAGAAATATACTGGTTAAGAAAGTAATCCTGAACACGTCAAAAATTCCTCCCCCTCTTTGCCCCTTATATTATTATTGTTATCCCAGTCGATATTAGGATAGTTGAAGTCCCCAGTTATCACTGCTCTAGATCTTTTGCACTCTGTAATTTGCTCCTCTATATCCTTCCCACTCTTGGACAATTGGGGAGGGTTGGAGGGTTTTGGATCCATTGATATTAGCTCACATGGTTCCTGGTCCTGAGGTAAACCCCAGTGTTGTCTTATGAGACAGGGGAAAGAAATCTACAGCCTTGATCTACAGCTGCCCCATTGTGAAGTGGTTCAATGTTCCACTTCCCTGGGCCTCGCCCACTCTACACCATGCCTCCACCTTGGCTGTGAGACAGTTAAGAGGCCAGAGCAGATGGACATGGTATAGACAGCAGAAGTGATTGGAGCCATTTTGGTGGGGTTGGGGGGGGGGCGCGGGTGAAGGGTAGGTGTTCTGCAATTGTGATGCATTTTTGTTGGGCAAGTGTATTAAGGGTTACGGAAGTAAGGTGGGTAAGGAGTTACAGTACAGATAGCCATGATCTAGTTAAATAGTGGGACAGGCTCGAGGGGCTGAATGGCCTACTCCTGTTCCTATGTACAGATATACAGAAATGTAAATTTCAGCCCCAACAGATCAACGAAGATGTGTGGTAGTGAGGCATGTAAATCAGGAAATGGCAAGTTTGATTCTTGGCCTTCACTGAGTTAGCGAATTTCAGTCACGACAGCATTGTGGGAAATAAAATTTGCCTCAGCATCCCCATGAAACTGGAAGGGACCCACCACTTCTCGTTCACTGACCATCCAATAACTGATAATTGAAATGTGTAGATGTTGGGTCAAGGCAGAGTTACGGTCAAGCATGATGCCTTCTATGGTCAAATGAGCTGTTGACATTCACATCTTGGCTCAGGAGGAGCTGTCTGTTGAATCGCACGTCAGCAAAGAGTTAATGTCTTCAGAAGAGGAGTGTTAAGAGAAGAAAATCAGAAAGAAATTTTAAAAGTATCAATTCATTTTATTTAATAAAAAGGATTGAACTTCAAAAAAATCTGGTTGATCAGACCAATCGATATCCAATAGTAAATTTAAATTTTAGTTGCTGTAATATTATCAAGATCCCTACAATAAGTCCAATATCTGCCTTACCTTCATTTGTGTACCTTTTGCCGTAACAATTAAGGCAATGTTCTATCATCTCCCTGTAGGAGAAAACACAACCACACAGTTTAGTATAGTAAACAAATTATCAGGAGATAACATCGTACATTAAATATAACAAATATACAAATACATCACAGGTGTCAATATTTGTCAAGCTCAAATTGCTTGCTACTTCAATGAATTTAAAAGGAAATGGAAAGGGTAAAAATCAAGTATATTCTAGTCTGGAAGAAATGGAGTATATCGAAGGCTTGAGTTCCATGGTTATTTAGGGAGATGAGATCAAATTTGAAACAAAACAGCATTTAGCAGTTGCAGGACAAATCATAAAGAATACAAAGAATATAGGAAAGTTGCAAAAAGGAAGATTGGACAGGTTACGGGGGAGTATGTGAAAAAAAAAAGTTTTTAAAAAACAAATGGCAATAAAAAGGATTTCTATCGGCACATTAGCAGTCGGAGAATGGGTAAGGTGGGGTAGTGCCTTGAAAAGACAAAAGAGGCAAGCTTGTCGTGGAATGTAAGGGAATGGCAATGATATAAATAAATAATTTTCCTCAGTTTTCACAGAGAAGGTGGATTATCAAGAGTGTAGAACCAACAGAAGTGGATGTAGAACAATTAGTGGAGGTTATTATTCAGAGAAATTGGACTAAAGAAGTTACTCAAACTTAAGGTAGATAAATCACTAAAACATGATGGTTTCTATCTGAGGATCCTAAGGGAAGCTAGGGAAAATATGGCAGATACTGTAACAGCAATTTTCTAAAATTCTTTGAAAAGGAAAATTATGCCAGAAGACTGGAGGATGGAAGTTGTGACACCACTCTTCAAAAGAAGGGACAGGGATAAGCCAGGAATGTATGGTCAGCTGTAGATGAACTATTTGTTTTGATAATACAGGATTAAATTACTGAGCACTTGGAGAAACATGAAGTTAATCAAGGCCAGTAAGCACGGATTTCTCAAAGGCAGGTCATGTTACCCAACTTGAAAGGATTTTTTGAGGAAATAACAAAAAGGATAGACAAAGAAAATGCAGTAGATTTGGTGTATATAGATTTATATACACCACTTATGGCAAATATAATGGTACATGGAATTAATGGGAATGTAGCTGCATGGACAGGGAGATGGTTGGAGGGCTGAAAGCTAAGGATGGGGAAAAAGGAAGATTCTGAAACTAGAAGATGATATTATGAGTGGTACTCCACAGGAGTCTGTGATGGGGCCACTCTTCTTTACTATGTACATAAATGACCATGACTTGGAAATTGGGTTTAATATCATCGGCCATTCCCACAAGTGAACCTCACACCCACTACACACAATACCTTTACCTGCCCATTATTAGGTCAGAGAATCCTGTCACTGACTGGCTTATATGATTCTTTGATAGGCAGATAAATATACACTCTATTAGACCGAAGCTCCAGCCCTACCCAACAGACAAATTTATTTAACATCAAATAGGCAAATGAACAGCATTCAGTACAAAGAATTGACTTACAGCAATTACAAGCTCCACTATTCTTCTTCAAATGTCCTAACAAATACGTTTCTCTTCCACTAACTACATGGTGAAACGCCAGCGCAGAGCCAGTGATTTAGCCCAGTCCTTCTGTTGGCTTCAGAGTGATTGATCAGCAGTGCATGAGTAGCACACCATGGAGAGCTTCTGGCCTGAACTGTTTGTCAAAGGGACTACAAGGAATCATTGGCCCTGCCACATTTTCACTTTCAGACATAGCTGTCAATCAAATCTACTATCCTTGGATATCCATCACATCGGATGTTTGGAATTGAATTGGATGGCTTGTTCATTGATCAATAGTTTGAATGACCAGCTAGACGAGTCCCTGTGCAGATATAATGTGAACAATTAACAGAAAGGACTTCCTGAATAATGCATGTGTCTGTCTCACCCAGAGGTACAAATATTAGCCACACTGTAATGTAAATGCCATACAGCTTGAAGCAGCAGCTAACAATAACTGAATGTAACCCTGTGTGTACACTTTGGTAAGCAAAAAAGAAACCAATAAATAATCCAACCAAGACAAAAATGCTTCATTTTTGTCATGGTATACACATCAAAAGTTTAAAAATTACATGGAGATTCAAACAGCTGGTTATTTAATGAAGAAAAACTAACCACTGCATTGTACCCACAATCAAAACAACAAGATAAATATTTTATTTTATTTTTCCCCAATGTTCTTCCTTACTCTCCCGATGACAGCAACAGAGGGGACTCATACTGTGGTTCAGATCTAACGATACTAGCAACCCATCCTAATACCTCATTCAAGTAGCTGTTCTTGTGTGAACCTAACCAGTGTCTGTGGGCTGTATATCTTTGGGGACATCACAACTAAGGCCAATAATGTCCTTATCCAAAGTCCACATCCAAAGTCCACAAATGTACACTTTCCAGCAGGGGTGGCTGGACAGGCATAAGAAACGAGAACCTTCGGTAATTGTTTTTTCGTCCATGGGTTACTGAGGCCAATCATAACTATTTATAGTTCAACTTTAACCAATCTTTCAAATGCTAACCTTCTGTGTGCTTCTAGCATTTTCCATTTTAATTTAAGGTTTCCAATGTTTAATGGAACAATCCCACAGAGATAGAACAACAACTGAATGAACAGTCTTTTTTTAATTCGTTCATGGGATGTGGGCGTCGCTGGCAAGGCCAGCATTTATTGCCCATCCTTGCTATGATGCTGAACCTTTTCAAGAACTGCAAACACTGCACGTATCTTCAAAGCTCAGTTCCATCTCATTGAGGTACTGCACGAATTGAAAATTTCACCAGCCCCAAGTCCAGGTCTGACAGAAATAACAGATCCATTAATTCAGGTGAAAGATTACAGTTCCAGTTTTTTGCCACCAGAGATTTTGTTATCAGTAACATTTTAGGGTAAATAAGTCATTGAAACTGCAGCATTGCAGTATCAGACTGATCCTTGGTTTAAAAAAAAATCCAAAGATGAGCTAAATATTTTGGCACCCATTACAATGAATTTTACTGTCTGGGTGGTGGTAGGGAAATCACATAATTGATTGACACAATGGTATGCCCTGAAGTTGATTTTTTATTTTTATTCTCATTGTCACCATGTTGAATATCCTCCCCAAAACTTGGGAAGAGACTTCTAGTTATCAGATATAGCTGTCTTCCAGACATTATGCACAGGCAAACCCAGAGGTATCTTGTAAGAAGGCAACTATTTCACCCTTAAGGAACGGACTGACAAAATATGTTCCACCCAAGCTAGATAAGAGACAGGAAGGCCTGGAGTTTCCTCCGCATTTGCAGCCAGAGATATGCATGATCTGGGCGCAAACCAATTACGTGGCTTAAAAGATTGTGGAATTTTGGGTGTAAGTGAGTTGCACATGTAACAACAATATGCCCAAGTCACCTCGATCTTTTACGGCCGTCAATCAAATCCTCCGCCCACAAAACGGGACACGCCCCCAACTCTCAAATGCAAGCGTCATCCAATTGTGCTTGTTCGGGGAGGGGAGGAGGTCTCTTCGCATTGCGATCAGATTTTCAGGCGCAGCAGGATACAAAGACTTCTGGTGGTTAATTGTAACTTTGAGTACTTTTTTTATGAATTTATCCTATTGAGGCCTGCTATGTATTTTCTATGTTTCTTTTAATATATTTTTGTGGCTTAAGTATAAGTCACGTTAAAAATTGAAAAGCTTCACTGATTGCAGGTTCCTAAACGTGCTATGCCTGATGTGCATAAATGATGGTTGAAAGAAGAAATATTTGGTGGGGTTCTGCATTTTCCTTGGGCATCAATTATTTCAGCTGATTTACACCCATTTTAAGATTGGACATTTTCTAATGAGAGTGAGAGGATACTTGGGTGTAACTTGACATTGGCAAAATGGGCATGACACTGGGCACATTTTTGGGTCTAACTTACAGGTTGCACCCACAGAGGAAGCTCCAGGACACCATATTCTGGAACAATCTACTGGAATGAAAGACACCCCCTTCCCCCTTACTGTTTTCACTGTACTGGAGTGTGTCTAGATGATAATCGCCGACGAATTACATTATTAAACAACCACAGAGGCCTTTAAAAGTATTTTCTGTCTCACAACAATAAGTACTGTTCTAAATTTAAACAAAAAATTAAAAAAGTGAAAGCTACATTAAGCAGTAATTGACATAGACAATCAGAGAACCGTATTACATTTCACACACACTGATGTGAATTTCAAATCCTGTCAGGTGCTGTTATAAACTAAAGGCCAAAAATAAATCTTTCAATGAGTAGGCAATAGATATATAAAAAAAATCTGAATTGGGGGAAAAAAAAGGGATTTATTACACGTGGCAAGATATTATTGTGGAAAGCGACATTTAATGGAAAAAATGTGCTGTTCCCTCCATGGTTTAAAAGGGATTTGAACTTCAAAGCAACAAAAAAAAATATTGTGCCAAGACAGTCTTGCAACATCCTATTATTCTGTATATACAGCATTCAGTACCATCAAGTCGAATTGTTTTCCCTTCTGTGCATACACATTATTTATATTCACCAGCATATTGCAGTATGGAAGTATATCTAACATTTTGCCAGAAAAATAACAGCATATCACTGACACACACATTGGGTCTTTTTTTAAAAATTCGTTCATGGGATGTGGGCGTCGTTGGTAAGGCCAGCATTTATTGCCCATCCCTAATTGCCCTTGAGAAGGTGGTGGTGAGCCGCCTTCTTGAACCGCTGCAGTCCGTGTGGTGAAGGTTCTCCCACAGTGCCGTTAGGTAGGGAGTTCCAGGATTTTGACCCAGCGACGATGAAGGAACGGCGATATATTTCCAAGTCGGGATGGTGTGTGACTTGGAGGGGAACGTGCAGGTGGTGTTGTTCCCATGTACCTGCTGCTCTTGTCCTTCTAGGGGGTAGAGGTCGCGGTCGCGGGTTTGGGAGGTGCTGTCGAAGAAGCCTTGGCGAGTTGCTGCAGTGCATCCTGTGGTTGGTACACACTGCAGCCACTGTGCGCCAGTGGTGAAGGGAGTGAATGTTTAGGGTGGTGGATGGGGTGCCAATCAAGCGGGCTGCTTTGTCTTGGATGGTGTTGAGCTTCTTGTGTTGTTGGAGCTGCACTCATCCAGGCAGGTGGAGAGTATTCCATCACACTCCTGACTTGTGCCTTGTAGATGGTGGAACGGCTTTGGGGAGTCAGGAGGTGAGTCACTCGCTGCAGAACACCCAGCCTCTCTGACCTGCTCTTGTAGCCACAGTATTTATATGGCTGGTCCAGTTAAGTTTCTGGTCAATGGTGACCCCCAGGATGTTGATGGTGGGGGATTTGGTGATGGTAATGCCGTTGAATGTCAAGGGGAGGTGGTTAGACTATCTCTTGTTGGAGATGGTCATTGCCTGGCATTTGACTGGCGCGAATGTCACTTGCCACTTATCAGCCCAAGCCTGGATGTTGTCCGGGTCTTGCTGCATGCGGGCATGGACTGCTTCATTATCTGAGGGGTTGAGAATGGAAGTGAACAATGTGCAATTATCAGCGAACATCCCCATTTCTCACCTTATAGAATCATAGAAGTTTACAACATGGAAACAGGCCCTTCGGCCCAACATGTCCATGTCGCCCAGTTTATACCACTTAACTAGTCCCAATTGCCTGCATTTGGCCCATACCCATCTTACCCATGTAACTTGTACCTACAAAATTGTACCTGCCTCTACTACTGCCTCTGGCAGCTCGTTCCAGACACTCACCACCCTTTGAGTGAAAAAATTGCCCCTCCGGACCCTTTTGTATCTCTCCCCTCTCACCTTAAATCTATGGCCCCTCGTTATAGACTCCCCTACCTTTGGGAAAAGATTTTGACTATCTACCTTATCTATGCCCCTCATTATTTTATAGACTTCTATAAGATCACCCCTAAACCTCCTACTCTCCAGGGAAAAAAGTCTCAGTCTATCCAACCTCTCCCTATAAGTCAAACCATCAAGTCCCGGTAGCATCCTAGTAAATCTTTTCTGCACTCTTTCTAGTTTAATATCCTTTCTATAATAGGGTGACCAGAACTGTACACAGTATTCCAAGTGTGGCCTTACTAATGTCTTGTACAACTTCAACAAGACACCCCAACTCCTGTATTCAATGTTCTGACCAATGAAACCAAGCATGCTGAATGCCTTCTTCACCACCCTATCCACCTGTGACTCCACTTTCAAGGAGCTATGAATCTGTACTCCTAGATCTCTTTGTTCTATAACTCTCCCCAACGCCCTACCATTAACGGAGTAGGTCCTGGCCCCATTCCCACGCCATTGCTAACGGATAAGTCAGGATCGCAGATTTCAACGGCCCCATTTGTTGGTGGGAGACATTCTCAGGCAGGTGGGTTTGATGGAGGGAAGGTCAGTGATGAAGCAGCTGAAGATGGTTGGGCCTAGCACACTGCCCTGAGGAACTCCTGCAGCAATGCCCTGGGGCTGAGATGATTGGCCTCCAACAACCACTACCATCTTCCTTTGTGCTAGGTATGACTCCAGCCACTGGAGAGCTTTCCCCCTGATTCCCATTGACTTCAATTTTACTAGGGCTCCTTAGTGCCACACTCGGTCAAATGCTGCCTTGATGTCAAGGGCATTCTCACCTCACCTCTGGAATTCAGCTCTTTTGTCCATGTTTGGACCAAGGCTGTAATGAGGTCTGGTGCCGAGTGGTCCTGGCAGAACCCAAACTGAGCATCGGTGAGCAGGTTATTGGTGAGTAAGTGCCGCTTGATAGCACTGTCGACGACACCTTCCATCACTTTGCTGATGATTCAGAGTAGACTGATGGGACGGTAATTGGCCAGATTGGATTTGTCCTGCTTTTTGTGTACAGGACACACCTGGACAATTTTCCACATTGTCGGTTAGATGCCAGTGTTGTAGCTGTACTGGAACAGTTTGGCTAGGGGCATGGCTAGTTCTGGAGCACAAGTCTTCAGCAATACAGCTGGGATGTTGTCGGGGCCCATAGCCTTTGCTGTATCCAGTGTTCTCAGCCGTTTCTTGATATCACGTGGAGTGAATCGAATTGGCTGAAGACTGGCTTCTGTGATGGTGGGGATATCGGGAGGAGGCCGAGATGGATCGTCCACTCGGCACTTCTGGCTGAAGATAGTTGCAAACGCTTCAGCCTTGTCTTTTGCACTCACGTGCTGGACTCCGCCATCATTGAGGATTGGGATGTTTGCAGAGCCTCCTCCTCCCGTTAGTTGTTTAATTGTCCACCACCATTCACGACTGGATGTGGCAGGACTGCAGAGCTTTGAATGCAGTCTCGTGGCTTGTTATTCACCACAAAGTTTGGCTAAAATAGCAATGATATTTTCAGTTGGGTGGTACAGCTGTTAAAAAAAAAAATAATTGGCATCCACAAATGTGAAACAGGCTACTCCAAACCTTACATAATTTGCAGAGTGCTATCACACAAATTATTTCAACTCCCCACATTCAACTCGACTTTGATGTACTCAGGCAGTTGTATTCAAATTCAATGGATTAAAAAAAGCAATGTGTCACATAGGCTGGAGGGGCTGCATGGCCTACTCCTGTTCCTATGTATTTACTCCGACACTTATTTGTACATGGATGTTTTTGTTTACAGGCAGGAGGGGAAACCTTCACTGGTACTGAAATTAACTATGCCAGAGTATTAGGATGTTTCTTTGTGCCTGCAATTCCCCACAGAAACCTCTAGATCTCAGTCATGCTGTCTAAGGGAGGGGTTGAGCAGGCGCTTGCCATTTTCCCAAAGGTACGGAGGAGGGAGGTGGTGAAAGATTCACACATAGGCCAGGGCTTGAAAATTGCAGCTACAAGGAGAGATTGGATGGGCAGGGGTTGTTTTCCTTGGAGCAGAGGAGGCTGAGGGGAGACTTGATTGAGGTGTACAAAATTATGAGGGGCCTAGATAGAGTAGACAGGAAGTACCTGTTTCCCCTAGCGGAGAGTTCAAGAACTGGAGGACATAGATTTAAGCTGATTGGCGGAAGGATTAGAGGGGACATGAGGAAAAGCTTTTTTACCCAGAGGGTGGTGGGTTTATGGAATTCGCTGCCTGAATTGGTGGTAGAGGCAGGGACCCTCAACTCTTTTAAAAAGTACCTGGACCTGCACCTAAAGTGCTGTAAACTGCAGGGCTATGGATCGGGTGCTGGAAGGTGGGATTAGAATGGGCACCTGGTTGTTCTTCAAGCCGGAGCGGACACGACAGGCCGAATGGCCCCCTTCTATGCTGTATCTTTTCTATGGTTCTACACACAGTGTAAGATACCTCAAGATGAAAAATGGTGCAAGCTGCTGGGAGGAGGGAACGCAGAGAAACAAATGGAGAAGTTTTAAATAATTTTTATTTCACCTTGTGAGAGAACTTCATTGAACTCTGTCTGTAATTTAGATCATGCACAATATTTTAGGCCACATTTCTCATTAAGTCCAAGCAACTGCCCTTCATGGTGGCTAAGCCACCATTGACTTGTTAAAGAACAATTTTTTTTACAAAATGTTAATGTTAACACTAAGTGCCGTACTAAATCAAGAGCCTCTCCTCCCCGCCAGCCCCAATCTTTTTAAAATAAACTTACCATTCACGTCACTTCGGGTGGCACAATGAAATCTGCCACCAGCAAGGGGGGGGGGGGGGGGGGGGCGGGGGGGGGAGAAAGAGCGCAGGCGAGCAGGGAACACTGTATACTTAAATTGATTATTCAACATAAATATGTAATATTTATACGGACTGCAGCGGTTCACGGCGGGGGCTCACCACCACCTTCTCAAGGGCAATTAGGGATGGGCAATAAATGCTGGCCTTGCCAGCGACGCCCACATCCCATGAACGAATAAAAAAAAAATGCTGTAAGGTAAGCCTTAACAAACCAAAAGCCTTCTTTATATTTTACTTATACATTGAAGAGGCTTTTAGTTTCATTAATTTGCCCTTCATGTCAGTACAGATGCCACAACATCGGACATGGAGGGACCAATTACATTGTCATGGGGACAGCAAAGCAGCTTATCCTCTGACCCACATGAGCAATGCAATGCCATATCTGATAGTTTGTAAAATACTACTTAATTAACTTGATTGCTTCCCAACATGGAACCAGACATCAGCTGGACCATCTGAACATGCATTTATTTCAGCACCACAGATATGCTTTTATTACAAAGAAAATCATTAAGATATAAAGTTTCTGGGGAAAAAAATCTCTTACTGCTATTAAAATGCCACGAGCAACAATACTTTTAGCTTTGTTTTAAAAAAGGCTTTAGTTGGGCCAAAATGAAAGTTTTATTTGGCTCATTATCTTTCCTCTCTTTCTACTGTATAGAGAGATATTTGGTGGCAAATACACAGTATAATTCATGACACTTCTTCATCTTAAATAACTTTGAGTTTCCATTACATCGATATCCTTTTCTTCCCCCTCTCTTGTGAAACCGATGATTAATACTGGACTGCAGTTCCACAGGCACCAGTGGCCCTCAGATACCCAATCCTGTCCTTGCTGACACCAAGACACATACACTTTCCACCTGAAGTCACTGCATATTGTCATTGACAATGGGGAAATGGCGGACATGTTGAATAATTACTTTGCGTCAGTATTTACAGTAGTGAAAGAGGATAGCTTGCCGGAAATCCCAAGAAAACGAATATTGAATCGGGGACAGGGACTCAATGAAATTAACATAAGTAAAACAACAGTAATGAAAAAAATAATAGCACAAAAGAGTGACAAATCCCCAGGACCAGATGGTTTCCATCCCAGGGTTTTAAAGGAAGTAGGTGAGCACATTGCAGATGCCCTAACTATAATCTTTCAAAGTTCTCTAGATTCAGGAACTGTCCCTCTAGATTGGAAAATTGCACGTCACTCCGCTTTTTAAGAAAGGAGAGAGAGGGAAACCAGGGAATTATAGACCAGTTAGCCTAACATCTGTTGTGGGGAAAATGCTGGAGTCTATAATTAAGGATAGAGTGACTGAACACCTCGAGAATTTTCAGTTAATCAGAGAGAGCCAGCATGGATTTGTGAAAGGTAGGTCGTGCCTGACAAACCTGATTGAATTTTTTGAAGAGGTGACTAAAGTAGTGGTCAGGGGAATGTCAATGGATGTTATTTATATGGACTTCCAGAAGGCATTTGATAAAGTCCCACAAGAGACCGTTAGCTAAGATAGAAGCCCATGGAATCGAGGGAAAAGTACGGACTTGGTTAGGAAGTTGGCTGAGCGAAAGGCGACAGAGTAGGGATAATGGGAAGGTACTCACAATGGCAGGATGTGACTAGTGGAGTCCCGCAGGGATCTGTCTTGGGGCCTCAATTATTCACAATATTTATTAACGACTTAGATGAAGGCATAGAAAGTCTCATATCCAAGTTTGCTGATGACACAAAGATTGGTGGCATTGTAAGCAGTGTAGATGAAAACATAAAATTACAAAGCGATATTGATAGATTAGGTGAATGGGCAAAACTGTGGCAAATGTGAGGTCATCCACTTTGGATCAAAAAAGGATAGAACAGGGTAGTTTCTAAATGGTAAAAAGTTAAAAACAGTGGATGTCCAAAGGGACTTGGGGGTTCAGGTGCATGGATCATTGAAGTGTCATGAACAGGTGCAGAAAATAATCAAGAAGGCTAATGGAATGCTGGCCTTTATATTTAGAGGACTGGAGTACAAGGGGGCAGAAGTTATGCTGCAGCTATCAAAACCCTGGTTAGACCGCACCTGGAGTACTGTGAGCAGTTCTGGGCACCGCACTTTCGGAAGGACATATTGGCCTTGGAGGGAGTGCAGCGTAGGTTTACTAGAATGATACCCAGACTTCAAGGGTTAAGTTACGAGGAGAGATTACACAAATTGGGGTTGTATTCTCTGCAGTTTCAAAGGTTAAGGGGTGATCTGATTGAAGTTTATAAGATATTAAGGGGAACGGATAGGGTGGATAGAGAGAAACTATTTCCGCTGGTTGGGGATTCTAGGAGTCGGGGCACAGTCTAAAAATTAGAGCCAGACCTTTCAGGAGTGAGATTAGAAAACATTTCTACACACAAAGGGTGATAGAAGTTTGGAACTCTCTTCCGCAAACTGCAATTGATGCTAGCTCAATTGCTAAATTTAAATCTGAGATAGATAGCTTTTTGGCAACCAAAGGTATTAGGGGATATGGGCTAAAGGCAGGTATATGGAGTTAGATCACAGATCTTGTCAAATGGCGGAGCAGGCTCGAGGGGCTGAATGGCCTACTCCTGTTCCTATATTCCTACAGCTATCAGGAGCAGGAACCCCAAAATAATAACAGAAAATGCTGGAAACACTCAGGTCAGGCAGGAACCCCATTTGATGTACCTCCTCCCAAGTCTAGGCCACTAGGGACATCTGTAATACTCCTACTGCTGTCCCATGGAAGATCTTTCTGGTTTGTACCATTTGCCCACAGTCATCAGTAGAGCAAAGATCAAATGGTTGAAGATCATCTGAGCCCCAAGAGTATCAGACAGCCCGATAATACACCCCCTAAACATAAAAATATTTAGATTCCAGATTTATAATCGTACTTTCCCACTTGAGTCTTCGTTTCGAAGTTCATATTTGCCAATGTCACAAGAACACTTAAAAAATGAATGTACTCCTAAGAAATTAGAACATTTAACCCATTAAGAGAATATCGTAGAATGATACAGCACGGAAGGTGGCCATTCGGCCCCTCGTTCCTGTGAGCTGTTTGAAAGTGCCATCCAATTAGTCCCATTCCCCTGCTCTTTCCCCATAGCCTTGCCAATTTTTCCACATCAAGTATTTATCCAGTTCCCTTTTGAAAGTTATTATTGAATCTGCTTTCACAACCCTTTCAGGCAGTGCATTCCAGATCATAACTCGTTGAGTAAAAATGTTTTTCCTCATGTTGCCTCTGGCTCTTTTGCCAATCAACTTAAATCGTGTCCTCTGGTTACCAACCCTACTGCCACGAGATACAGTTTCTCCTTATTCACTCTATCAAAACCCTTCATGATTTTGAACACCTCTATCAAATCTCCCCTTAACCTTCTCTGCTCTAAGGAGAACAACCTCAGATTCTGTAGTCTCCCCACGTAACTGAAGTCTTTCATCCCTGGCACCATTCTAGTAAACCTCTTCAGCACCCTCTCTAAGGCCTTGACATCCTTCCTAAAGTGTGGTGCCCAGAATTGGACACAATACTCCAGCTGGAGCCTAACTAGTTTTATAAAGGTTTAGCATAATTTCCTTGCTTTTGCACTCTATGCCTCTATTTATAAAGTCTAGGATCCCATATGCCTTTTTAGCAACATTCTCAACTTGTCCTGCCTCCTTCAAAGACTTGTGTACATACACCTCTCGGTCTCTCTGTTCCTGCACCCCCTTTAAAATTGTACCATTTAGTTTACATTGCATCTCCTCATTCTTCCTACCAAAATGAATCACTTCACACTTCTCTGCATTAAATTTCATCTGCATTGGTCTGCCCATTTCATTAGTCTGTTTACATCCTCCTGAAGTCTGTTACTAACCTCCTAACTGCGACATTTCCGAGTTTTGTGTCATCTGCAACTTTAAATTATGCCCTGTATGTGCAAGTCCAGGTCATTAATATATATCAAAAAGAGCAGTAATCCCAACACCGACCCCTGGGGGCACCATTGCACACTTCTCTCCAGTCTGTAAAACAACCATTCACCACTAGTCTCTGCTTTCTGTCCCATTGACAATTTCATGTCCAAGCTGCCACTGCCCCTTTAATCTTATGGGCTTCAATTTTGCTAACAAGTCGATTATGTGACCCTTTATCGAACACCTTTTGAAAGTCCCTATACACATCAACCCCCTCTGTTAATTCAAAGAACTCAATCAAGTAAAACTCGATTTGCCTTTAACAAATCCGTGCTGGCTTTCATTTATTAATTAAATATTATTTTGTACTCTATGCCTCTATTCATAAAGCCAAGGATCCAGTATGTCTTTTTAACAGGGAAAAGGGAGAACTTACTCTGGGTTTCTATTGCATAGAATGAGAATCTGGCTTCTAATTCTTAATGTGACTCCATTACAGCTAAGAAACATCACTTGTTAACCTGCATTTAGTTGTATTTTCATGATTATTCTCTTAAAATAAATCAGAGTTGCAGGTGCTGTAGTTTTAACCAAACAATCTGAGCAAAACAATCACTACCATTTAACTTTGGGCTGGTAGAAAGTCACAAGTTCTGAAAGGAAGATTAATGACAGCACAGCAATGATCACTGGGATCAACAGTGAACAGATCACCATTTCCGCAATGCAATGAAGAAGATACCATAGTGTGCCAGGAATATGGCTGTGCTTTGTACATTTAATCTTTAACCCTTCCAATACCAGAAGAGACTTTACTCATCAACTAAAATAGAAATTTGAGTCACTGGCATTGGAAGAGTTTAAACAGTATCCTTTCAATTATGAAATGCTGGGTGAAATGAGGATCATCTGTTTTTAACTATCAAGACCCCCCCTGAGATTTTTTTATTAAAGAGTACATCATCAAATACACCTACAAAATATACACACACACTTGTCAACAATCAATTATACATCAACAAGTTCCCCATTGCCCAATTAAAATCAAGGACCAACAGTTGCAGGACAAGGCATTTTTCATAATGCTATATGAAATACAAATCAATTTACAATATGAACTGAAGAACAGCCATGAAATTCTGTGCCAAATTTCATGGACGTGCCAGGTCCAAAAACAAAATTGTTTTGAAACCAAATTAGTTTCAGTCATCATCACCAATGGTTTATTTGCACAGTAAATGTTACTCACCTTGGTTCAAGAAGTTCCAGTTCTTGGAGACAAATGTTTAGAGGAATCTTACTGAAAGACCAAGACTCTGAATCTACCAACTGGGTCACATGGTTCAGGAGCTTCATTTCATAATCAAATTCCAGAATTCTCCAGTACCCTAATTTGGGGAAAGCAAGGGGAAGTATAAAAACAGACGATTCCTTATTGAAGGTAAAAGTGCGCAGCTTGCTATTTTAGGAACAGAGATCTGGGGGTATATGTGCACAAATCATTGAAGGTGGCAGGGCAGGTTGAGAAAGCGGTTAAAAAAGAATTAGGGATCCTGGGCTTTATAAATAGAAGCATAGAGTACATAAGTATGGAAGTCGTGATGAACCTTTATAAAACACCAGTTCGACCACAACGGCAGTATTGTGTCCAGTTCTGGGCACCGCACTTTAGGAAAGATGTGAAAGCCTTAGAGAGGGTGCAGGAGATTTACTAGAATGATTCCAGGGATGAGAGACGTGGATGAAGTGGAGAAGTTGAGGTTGTTCTCCTTGGAACAGAGATGGTTGCTAGGAGATTTGATGGAGGTATTCAAAATCATGAAGGGTCGAGACAGAGTAGATGGAGAGAAACTGTTCCAATTGGCGGAAGGGTCAAGAACCAGAGGACATAGATTGAAGGTGATTGGCAAAAGAACCAAAGGTAACGCGAGGAAAAACTTTTTTACACAGCGAGTGGTTAGGATCTGGAATGCACTGCCCGAGGGAGTGGTGGAGCCAGATTCAATCATGACCTTCAAAAGGGAACTGGATAAGTACTTGAAAGGAAAAAAATTCAGGACAACGGGGAAAGGGCGGGGGAGTGGAACTAGCTGGATTGCTCTTACATAGAGGTGGCGTGGACTCGATGGGCCAAATAGCCTCCTTCCGTGCTGTAACCTTTCTATGATTTAGTTACAAATTTGTGATTAATATTCTGGCTTGCTGACAGTAACAGACACCATTCTAGTCAGCCCAAGCTTGTTTTCAAGGAAATGAGGCACATCAGTGGGAGTTCAGCTATTTCAGGCAAAACTTCATTCACCAATGAATCACATGCCCGGAGCTGCTACAACAGTGATGAACATCTGCAGACAGAATCACATAAACAAGAGCTCAGATGTAAAACAAAAGCAGCAAAGTTCATGCAGTTAATAAAGGTAATCTCACAATCCTGATCTTGCGGTCCTTTCTATTACTCTATAAAAGAATATTTTATATAATATATATTGTTTCAAGAAGAAATCTGTTATCACCTTACAGAAAGTATTATAGTAAACAAGCATAGTGGGTCCATGAGGTGCCAAGACATTATAACAACCTTCGCCAATGTAATCAGTGAAGGATTAGACCATCACATGACTGACAGTCGGGCCATACCAGGATTTGTTTATGCAATTGAATGTAATTATTCCCTGTATGGAAATATTGTCAGTTGAATGTCACACAGTGACCAAACAACTGAAGGTTAATGCTTCGGTTGGGCAGAATTGAAGGCTTCGATGCAAGTGCGCAGAAACCCAGGAAAAATGGCTTGAACTGCATTTACACCGGTTTTTGTGGCTCTATGTCCAAGTTACGGCGAACCAGCGGGAGAACCCCCTGAAAATTCACCTCCCTTCCAACTTACCTTCAATCCTGCATGCATGTATCAGCTGCAACTGCTGCATTATTTCCTGTTCACTGGCTTGAATGCTTTCCATTAAATTCTCCATTTTATACTGCAACACAGAGAGAAAAGCGATACCAATCAAAAAGAACAAACATATCGGATTTTAAATGTACTAAATTATGTATAAGAAAAACATTGAGGGGAGGGCATGCTGGAATAACAATGCATGGCTCTACGGGGTGGTAGGATGCAGGTTTAATTTTCCCAAAGAGTTTTGGTGCTGCTGTAAAGAGGCACAGAGTGAAGGGTCAAAAATCAAACAAAGAATCATCCTACAAGTCACTTTCACTCTCCACCCAGTTGCAAACTAAAGTTCCAGTGACAGAGCCTGGGAGCTGATCACCTGCCCACACAGCAAACCAAAGATGGCGTTGGTCCCAGAGAGATTTTGTGAAGGGGTGGGGGGGTGGAATGAGGATTGATACCTTCCAATAAGATTAGATATCACCAGGGCCCTCTCTCATAATACTAACTTTATTGCAAGCATAAAAATGTGGTTTATTATTTTACAGGTTGCGGATAATCTTTGCCTTATGAGGAGGTTCTTCAAGTTATGGAGCTTTTGCACACAAGATTGAAGATCAACAAGTCACCCTCAATGGCTCAGCAGGTTTGTCCCTGTGAGCAGCTAGATCAGGAGGGTCCCAGGTTTAATCCATGGTCCGTGTTGAGTCAGCTGATCTCAAACTGGGCAGCAGTAGGACCATGACAATTGGCCTCAGCATCGCTGGATTGAGGGGCGGGCAAAATCAACAAGATACTCCAGTTAGAAATCCAGAGTTAAAATACATTATATATTATTAAATGCATTCGTCCAAAACGTAGTAACTATACATGGACAATACCTTTGGATAATCTGAACTTCTTTCTTTCTCACTAGAAGGTCCCTCATATTGGTTTTCCATTAGAAGCTTCTTTAACTTCTTCAGTTTTGGCCGAGATATTTTCAACTCCCAGTAGCTTTTAGCAAAACCATAAATCTGTACAAATCATAACATATTTAATTGAAGTAAACACTATTATAGCATTTGAAAATCTTTTACAAAACAATGGCTGATTGGGGAAGAATTACAACGATGTGCAATCTCAACTTAGTTTGGGGCAATTTGTACCATTTCTTCAACTTGTTCATATTCAAACCAGTAACAAGGGATCCACTGGACACTTGAAATTTAATCCCAAACGATTTTTATTTTACTTTTAGAACACAATCCGCACCTTTTTACCTGTTTACTTACTCAAAAATGCCTCCATAGTCAAATATTTTGTCAAGCCAGCAAATTGCTCCACACCTGCCTTTCTCCGGCCACATTCCCAGGTCACGGGAGCTTTCTCCTCTGCCAGATTTTCCATGCTTACCTCACCCACCGCTATTTTGCTGGAATCATTTACACCTCCTCTGGACCAACCTTTTGTTTCTATACTTGTCTCATTATTACCTCCTTTATGTCATGCACCATCATTTTTGCAATTTAATCACTCCACCCTATCACAGACCTCTCCCTTTTGTTCTTTTCCTGACCCCTTTTCCCTGGCTTTGTACTTGCTTAAATATTGTTCATCTCTAACATCTTCCAGTTCTGTTGAAAGGTCATCAACCTGAAACTTTAACAGTTTCTCTCTCCACAGATGCTGCCTGACCTGCTGAGTGTTTCCAGCATTTTCTGTTTTTATTTCATATTTCCAGCAACTGCAGTATTTTGCTTGTTTCTATTGACTCTGTCCTATCCCTTCATAATTTTTAAACACCTCTATCAAATCACCCCATAATCTCCTCTGTTCTATTAAAAACAGCCCCAATTTTTCATTCTTTCTTTGTATTGATATTGCCACATACCAAGCAGCATCCTAGTGGATCTACGCTGTACCTTCTTGATTGCCCCAACATCCTTCCTATAGTGTAGAGCTCAGAACTGCACACAGTATTCCAACTGAGGTCTTCGTAAGGTTTCATAGATTTACCATACATCTGGACTTTTATAGTCTATACCTCTTGCCCAGTATTCCATTAGCTTTCCTTATGGATTATCTACTTGAAGTGCAGCTTTTAATATCTTGTGAACCTGAACATCCAAATACCTCTGCTCTTCCACATCACCTTGACTCCTCAAAGCCTTTTCACCATTTGCAAAGCTGAAGTCAGGACTGTGATGGAGAATGCACCACTCACTTGGAAGGATGCTGTCATAACAACACTCAAGAAGCTCAACACCATCCAAGACAAAGCAATCCGCTTGATTAACGCCCCTGCCACTGAACTCGATGTCTACCCCCTCCAGCGTTGGCACACTGTGGATGCATTTGCAACAACTCATCAAGTTTACTTCAACAGTATCTTCCAGCCCTCCAATCCCTACTACCGAGAGGAACAAGAGCAACAATTCATGGGAACATCATAACATACAACAACAACTTGCATTTATATAGCCCTTTTAACATAAGGCGCTTCACAGAAGCATAATCAGACAAACATTGACACAGAGCCCAAGGAGATATTAAGATGGTGACTAAAAGCTTGGTTACAGAGGTAGGTTTTAAGGAAGGTCTTAAACATGGATTGCTGCTGGGTCAAAATCCTGGAATTCCCTGCCTAACAATGCTACCCTTGCTATCTCAGCACAGATCAGGGAGCAAACCTGTGTGGCTTTATAATGCAATTACCCAATAAGCCATTTGTGATGCCAAATGTTAATGAAAAGTACTGATATTGGGGTATTTTCATTAAAAGTACAATTTGGTTGCAAATTACAACCAGTTTTTTTTTTAAATGCACATTTGTATCAAAATTTGGTGCAGATTTAGGTTCAGCTTAAGAGGGGCATTTGCAATTATACCTTGCACACAAATCGTAGGGTTAAGGTCTATCTGTAACACAAGAAACGGTCAAAAGTATGACACATTGCAATGACTCAAGGTAGCCAATAACGTGCTAATAAACACAGAGAATTAAATTCTATGACATTTTGAGGTTTTTTTCCACATCACTGTGGGTGAGCTGAAAACCTTTGAAAGAGCTATCCAATTAGTCCCACTCCCTGGATCTTTCCCAATAGCTCTGCAAATTTTTCTTTTTCAAGTATATATCTGAGCCCTTTTGAAAGTTACTATCAAATCTGCTTCCACCACCCTTTCAGGCAGTGCATTCCAGATCATAACAACTCGCTGCATAAAACAAATTCTCATCTCCCCTCTGGTTCTTTTGCCTCTGGTTACCGACCCCCCTGCCAGTGGAACTGGTTACTCCTTATTTATTCTATCAAAACCCTTTATAAGCAATAGCCAAAAAAATGAATGCCATTAGCCAAACGCCTTCCTTCCCATAAAGGGAAGAGCACTAACCAGTATCAAGTCTCTTCCAAAAATATATAGGAATGAACTATATATAACTGAAAAGAAATCAAAA
The DNA here is from genome assembly GCF_035084215.1 of Heptranchias perlo. NCBI lineage: Eukaryota > Metazoa > Chordata > Chondrichthyes > Hexanchiformes > Hexanchidae > Heptranchias > Heptranchias perlo. The sequence continues at coordinate 95,226,431 of NC_090327.1, forward strand.
TCTCTACATCCACTATCGACACAGCAATTAATTGGTTGGAGGGATTGCAGTAACTAAGGTAACAATGGCCATATTTTTAGGTTGCAATTTTCATCTCCTACTTAAGAAACTAGACCATACTAAAAATGGGATGTTTTTACCAGCAGGAGGGCAAAACCCCAAATGTATAAAAGTAGTTTTGTACCATAAATCTGGTATCTGGTATACAACAGAGCAAAGAGTAACTCAGCTGATATCGCCTACAAGCTCCATCAGTAAACAGGTAACAAAAAAAGTTACTCTTTTTCCCTTTCCTGAATGCCAATCAGGAGGTGTCAAAGATATTAAATTCTGTACCAGCCCAATATGCAGTAGTAGCCAACTAGTGCTGAATTTTAAAGTCACTACCACTACAGGTAGTAATACATTTTCTAATAACTGACCAATGGTGTTCATGCAGGGGGAGGGGTACTTCACCTTGAAATATGGGGCAAACTAGTGTAGCAGTTATGTTACTGGTCTAGTAATCCAGGGGCCAGGACAAATAAGCCAGATAACGTGAGTTCAAATCCCACTATGGCAGTTTGAGAATTTGATTTCATTTTTTTTTAAATTTGGAAATGTAAAAAAAAGCAGCCATCAGCAAAAGCAACCATGAAGCTGGCAGATTGTCATAAAAACCCAATGGGCTCACGAATTCACTTTAGGAAAGGAAACCTGCTGGTGTTACCTGGTCTGGCCTATGCATGACTCCAGACCCACACCAATGTGGTTGGCTCTTAACTGCCCTCTGAAGTGGCCTTGCAAGCCATTCATTTGCATCAAATCACTTGGAGTGAGTCAAGAAGTCCCACCACCACCTTCTCAGGACTAGGGATGGGGAATAAATAACGGCCTTGCCAGCAACGCTCACATTTGGAGAATGATTTTTTTTTTAAAAATCAATCTGCATCTCAATATACACGCATGTGTGCACAGAATTAGTTCTCCCTTTAAGAAGTCATTGTTTACATGAAAACTTCACCTGACAGTGTATCAAATGTGTGCTTGGGTCAGATGGAAGCTGATCAGGGGTTTTACAATCAGGTATGATGAGCATCAGGTTTGATGTATCAGCTATCTTCAGATTGTAAGTTTTATCCTCACTACACAGCACAGCATGTTCATCCTTATCACCTCGGATAATCAAGCTAAAAGCAAAAAAAAACAGTGAAGACTGATTAAACATTGTTTATTTCCTATTTTTTTTGGAAATGTCAAAAACATAAAAATTGTGCATCAGCTCTCCAAGGCCTAGAAAGTCCTAACCTATAGTATTGTACAGTTGCTTAGCAGAACAGTTATTTTAGGTGTTGAATGAAAAACACTGAGTTGTCAATGCAGATATATTTTCTTTCCCTTTTTTAAACCTCTCAATTTTTTCCTGATTTTCTTCCCCTGAAATTGTGACTCGACAACTTGCATGGCATTGTCTTTAATGTAATAAACATCCCAAGGTGCTTTATACACAATGCACATGCATTAACCGCTGTGACCATTAACAGTTGATTCCCAGGAAATGATAATCATTATATATTATTATAAACACACACACACAAGTTGCAATATACCCATCACATTCAGTGAAATAAACCCCACTGTGTCACTGACTTGTTGGGGATGCCACATATAATATTTAATACATGATTGCACCATCTACCACACCTCTTGCTTGTAAAAAATGTCCCCACAAATCTATAATCATTATAGGTAATGTCAAGTTTTTCAGTTTAGAACACTCACAAAGAATAAGACACTCTGGAGTACATTTCAGGACAGCAACACCACTCAGGATTTAAATGAAGGAGATTAGTAACTCAAATATACCTTTATTCACACAGAGATATCCACCATATAACTCCCACCAAATCTACCCTTTGGAGCAGGGGTATCCAAACTGCAGCCATGAGCAAACCAGTTTTGGAAACTCAGCCAACTAACTCAGTCCATTTTGTACTTGTATTCCTAACTTGTGGGTTAGCTCTATTTGAATTTTGTGAGCCAGATTTAGAAAGGTCTGCTTATAACATTGTTGCTTCGGCAATGGATAAATCAAAAAACCAAGATTCATTACCAGCAACTTGAGATACATCCACATTAATGGGAATATGTATATTTGGGGTCCTGGGAAATGCCATTGTACGCATCTATGTGGCCCATGAAGACAAAAAGTTTGAACACCCCTACTTTACAGACTCTTCCTGGTGAAAAGGGGCAAGAGAAAAACTTCGTACTGTAATCTCTTGATGTTTCACAGCATGAATCCTACCTCTGTCCAGATTCAATACATTTACAAAGCGTTTCATCTAGTTCCATTAGGCAGTAATCCCCCGACCTGACACTATCACTGAACGATATGCATTGAACTGACGGCTGTATCTCGGCTGGGTCCAGTTTCGCGACCTGTAAAGTGGCCTGAATCTCCTGCAAAGTCCTCATCTTGTCAAATTACTGCACAGAAGGTGAATGAAACACACCGCGCGCTCTGCGGTGGGCGGGCGACGGAACTCGTCCAGTTGGTGATTGACGTGGAGGACAACCAATAGAGAAAGAACTCAGGCCCGGAAACGTTCGAGCATTGGACGCTGTATCCAATCAGAGCAAAAGGCGGGAGAAGGTCAAAATATCGCGCCACTTCTTCACCTGGTTCTGTTGAGAGATGATGATAATAGTAATGGGCCCTGTGCATGTTAAGAATTACTCGGATTTTAAGCAGAGTGTATGCATACAGATGGGAGAATTTATAACGGGGAATAAGGAGAGGGCAGAGAAATTAGACAAATACTTTGTGTCTGTCTTCACCGCAGAAGACACAGTAAACCTCCCAAAAATACTAGAGAACCAAGGGTTTGGTGAGAATGAGGAAATGAAAGAAAGTACTATTAGTAAAAACATAGCACGAGAGAAATTAATGGGACTGAAAGTCGATAAATCCCAAGGACCTGATGATCTACATCCCAGGGTTTTGAAAGAGGTGGTTATAGAGATAGTGGATGCATAGGTCGTCATCTTTCAAAATTCTATAGGTTCTGGAATGGTTCTTGCAGATTGGAGGGTAGCAAATGTAACCTCACTATTTAAGAATGGAGGGAGAGAGAAAACAGGGTACTACAGACCTGTTAGCCTGACATCAGTAGTCAGGAAAATGCTAGAATCTATTTTAAAGGATGTGATAACGGGACACTTAGAAAATAATAATAGCATTTGGCAGAGTCAACATGGATTTATGAAAGGGAAATCATGTTTGACAAATCTATTGGTGTTCTTTGAGAATGTAATTAGTAGAATAGATAAGGGGGAACCAGTGAATGTGGTGTATTTGGATTTTCAGAAGGCTTTGGATATGGTCCCACACAGGAGGTTGGTGAACAAAGTTAGAGCGCATGGAATTGGGGGTAATATAACTGCATGGATTGAGACTTGGTTAACAGACAGAAAACAGAGAGTAGGAATAAATGGGTCTTTTTCACGTTGGCAGACTGACTAGTGGGGTACCACAGGGATCGGTGCTTGGGCCCCAGCTATTCACAATCTATATCAATGAATTGGATGAGGTGACCAAATGTAACATTTTCAAGTTTTCTGATGACACAAAACTAGGTGAGTTGTGAGGAGGATGCAAAGAGGCTTCAAGGGGATATAAACAGGCTAAGTGAGTGGGCAAGAACGTGGCAGATGGAATATAATATGGAAAAATGTGAAGTTATCCACTTTGGTAGGAAAAGCAGAAATGCAGAGTATTTTTTAAATGGTGAGAGATTGGGAAGTGTTGATGTTCAAAGGGACCTGGGTGTCCTTGTACATGAGTCACTGAAAGCTAACATGCAGGTGCAGCAAGCAATTCGGGAGGCAAATGGTATGTTGGCCTTTATTACAAGAGGATGTGAGTACAGGAGTAAAGATGTCTTACTGCAATTATATAGGGCCTTGGTGAGACTGCACCTGGAGTATTGAGTACAATTTTGGTCTCCTTACCTAAGAAAGGATATACTTGCCATAGAGGGAGTGCAATGAAGGTTCACCAGACTGATTCCTGGTAGGATTGTTGCATGAGGAGAGATTGAGTAGACTAGGCCTGTATTCTCTAGAGTTTAGAAGAATGAGGATTGATCTAATTGAAACATACAAAATTCTTACAGGGCTTGACAGGGTAGATGCAGGGAGGATGTTTCCCCTGGCTGGGGAGTCTAGAACCAGGGGTCACAGTCTCAGAAAAGGGGTAGGACTGAGATGTGGAGAAATTTCTTCACTCAGAGGGTGGTGAATCTTTGGAATTCTCTACCCCAGAGTGCTGTGGAGGCTCAGTCATTGAGGTACATTCAAAACAGAGATCAATAGATTTCTAGATATTAAAGGCATCAAGGGAAATGGGGATAGTGCAGGAAAATGGCATTGAGGTAGAAGATCAGCCATGATCTTGTTGAATGGCAGAGCAGGCTTGAAGGGCTGGATGGCCGACTCCTGCTCCCATTTCTTATGTTCTTACAATGAATGGGATTGGATTAAATTGACGGGAGATTTAGGGAGTATTTACATAACGAATTTTAATGTTGCAGGCGCTGAAGTTGGAGTGTAAACAGGCAAGTGTTCTGAGCCCTCAATGGGAACCGAAACTGGTAAGTTAATAACTTCATTATTGCTAGGTCAAAACACAGGGTAAACTGTTAGGGGAGCTCCCTGTCAGGTTTTTAACACTCAAACCTTAACGGACATGGGGAGGAACAATACCTTTGTGTGCTATATGTGACAAAGTCAGACATCATTTTTTAATCAACAGGTTTATAATTTCATCACTCCCTGCGCCTGGAACAGGAAGGACAGAGTTGCATTTATATAGCACATTATCACATCTTTCAAAAACATCCAAAGTGTTTAATGTACAATGAATTTCTTTGGAACATAGGAAGAGGAGTTGGCCATTCAGCCCCTCGAACCTGTTCTGCCATTAAATTAGATCATGGCTGATCTGTATCTTAATTCCAATCTACCAGCCTTGGTTCCATAACCCTTAATATCCTTGCCTAACAAAAATCTATTAATCTAATTTTTGAAATTTTCAATTGGCCTAGCCTTAACAGCTTTTTGAAGGAGAGACTTCCAGATTTCTACTACCCTTTGTGTGAAGAAGTGCTTTCAGACATCATCCCTGAATGGCCTAGCTCTAATTTTAAGGTTATGCTCCTTTGTTCTGGACTCTGCCACCATAGAAAACAGTCTCTATCGACCCTATCAATTCCTTTAATCATCTAAAACACCTCAATTAGATCACCCCTTAATCTTCTGTACTCAAAGGAACACAAGTCTAAACTATGCAACCTGTCCTCATAATTTAATGTTTTTAGCCCCGTTATCATTCTGGTGGATCTGCGCTGCACCCCCTCCAAGGCCAATAGAACCTTCCTGAGGTGTGGTGCCCAGAACTGAAATGCAGTACACTTAATGGAGTCTAACCAGAGTTTTATACAACTGTAACATAACTTCCACCCCTTTTTATTCCAACTCCCTTGAGATAAAGACCAACATTCCATTAGCATTTTGAATTATCTTTCGTACCTGTCTACTTTTGGTGACTTCTGTACTTGGACCCATAAACCTCTCTGCTCCTCCACAGTGCCGAGCTTCTCGCCATTTAGAAAATACATTATTTATCTTTTAGATCCAAAGTGAATGACCTTACACTTCCCCACATTGATCTCCATCAACCACAGTTTTGCCACTCACTTATCATCTATCAATGTACCTTTGCAACTTTCTGGTCCTATCTACACTATTTACTGTGCCCCCTAACTTGGTGTCATCAGCAAACTTGGATATATGGCTCTCTATTCCTTCAAGTCATTTATAAATATAGTGAAAAGCTGAGGCCCAGTACAGATCCCTGGGGGACACCACTATTCACAACTTTCCAATTTGAGTACATATACCATTATCCCTACACTCTGTCTTATACCTCCTAACTAATTGCCGACCCATGTCAAGAGGTTGACTCCAATTCCATGCGCTCTCATTTTTGCTAACCGTCTCTTATGTGGAACCTTATCAAATGCCTTCTGGAAGTCCATATAAATAACATCCATAGACACTCCCTTATCGACCACATTAGTTACCTCCTCAAAAAATTCAACTAGGTTCGTTGGAGATGACTTACCCTTTACAAATCCATGCTGGCTCTCTCTGATCATTTCATGTTTGTTCTAGTGCTCAGCCACTCTGTCCCTAATAACAGATTCTAGTAACTTCCCCATAACAGACATTAGACTAATAGGCCTATAATTTCCTAGTTTATCTCTCCTACCTTTCTTAAATAGTGGAGTAACATTGGCAGTTTTCCAATGAAAGGGGACAATTCCTGAATCGAAACAGTTTTGGAAGATCATGACGAAAGCATCTGCAATTTCCCCACCCACTTCTTTTAATACCCTAGGGTGTAAACCATCAGGCCCTGGAGATTTGTCTATCTTTAGTCTCATTATTTTCTCCATTACCCTTTTTTTACTTATGAATCATAAAATCATAGAAGTTACAACATGGAAACAGGCCCTTCGGCCCAACATGTCCATGTCGCCCAGTTTATACCACTAAGCTAGTCCCAATTGCCTGCATTTGGCCCATATCCCTCTATACCCATCTTACCCATGTAACTGTCCAAATGCTTTTTAAAAGACAAAATTGTACCCGCCTCTACTACTGCCTCTGGCAGCTCGTTCCAGACACTCACCACCCTTTGAGTGAAAAAATTGCCCCTCTGGACCCTTTTGTATCTCTCCCCTCTCACCTTAAATCTATGTCCCCTCGTTATAGACTCCCCTACCTTTGGGAAAAGATTTTGACTATCTACCTTATCTATGCCCCTCATTATTTTATAGACTTCTATAAGATCACCCCTTAACCTCCTACTCTCCAGGGAAAAAAGTCCCAGTCTATCCAACCTCTCCCTATAAGTCAAACCATCAAGTCCCGGTAGCATCCTAGTAAATCTTTCCTGCACTCTTTCTAGTTTAATAATATCCTTTCTATAATAGGGTGACCAGAACTGTACACAGTATTCCAAGTGTGGCCTTACTAATGTCTTGTACAACTTCAACAAGACATCCCAACTCCTGTATTCAATGTTCTGACCAATGAAACCAAGCATGCCGAATGCCTTCTTCACCACCCTATCCACCTGTGACTCCACTTTCAAGGAGCTATGAACCTGTACTCCTAGATCTCTTTGTTCTATAACTCTCCCCAACGCCCTACCATTAACGGAGTAGGTCCTGGCCCGATTCGATCTACCAAAATGCATCACCTCACATTTATCCAAATTAAACTCCATCTGCCATTCATCGGCCCACTGGCCCAATTTATCAAGATCCCGTTGCAATCCTAGATAACCTTCTTCACTGTCCACAATGCCACCAATCTTGGTGTCATCTGCAAACTTACTAACCATGCCTCCTAAATTCTCATCCAAATCATCAATATAAATAACAAATAACAGCGGACCCAGCACCGATCCCTGAGGCACACCGCTGGTCACAGGCCTCCAGTTTGAAAAACAACCCTCCACAACCACCCTCTGTCTTCTGTCGTCAAGCCAATTTTGTATCCAATTGGCTACCTCACCTTGGATCCCGTGAGATTTAACCTTATATAACAACCTTATGCGGTACCTTGTCAAAGGCTTTGCTGAAGTCCATGTAGACCATGTCTACTGCACAGCCCTCATCTATCTTCTTGGTTACCCCTTCAAAAAACTCAATCAAATTCGTGAGACATGATTTTCCTCTCACAAAACCATGCTGACTGTTCCTAATCAGTCCCTGCGTCTCCAAATGCCTGTAGATCCTGTCCCTCAGAATACCCTCTAACAACTTACCCACTACAGATGTCAGGCTCACCGGTCTGTAGTTCCCAGGCTTTTCCCTGCCGCCCTTCTTAAACAAAGGCACAACATTTGCTACCCTCCAATCTTCAGGCACCTCACCTGTAGCTGTCGATGATTCAAATATCTCTGCTAGGGGACCCGCAATTTCCTCCCTAACCTCCCATAACGTCCTGGGATACATTTCATCAGGTCCCGGAGATTTATCTACCTTGATGCGTGTTAAGACTTCCAGCACCTCCCTCTCTGTAATATGTACACTCCTCAAGACATCACTATTTATTTCCCCAAGTTCCCTAACATCTATGCCTTTCTCAACCGTAAATACCGATGTGAAATATTCATTCAGGATCTCACCCATCTCTTGTGGTTCCGCACATAGATGACCTTGTTGATCCTTAAGAGGCCCTACTCTCTCCCTAGTTACTCTTTTGCCCTTTATGTATTTGTAGAAGCTCTTTGGATTCTCCTTTGCCTTATCTGCAAAAGCAATCTCATGTCCCCTTTTTGCCCTCCTGATTTCTCTCTTAACTCTCCTCCGGCAATCTCTATACTCTTCAAGGGATCCACTTGATCCCAGCTGCCTACGCATGTCATATCCCTCCTTCTTCTTTTTGACTAGGGCCTCAATCTCCCGAGTCATCCAAGGTTCCCTACTTCTACCAGCCTTGCCCTTCACTTTATAAGGAATGTGCTTACCCTGAACCCTGGTTAACACACTTTTGAAAGCCTCCCACTTACCAGACGTCCCTTTGCCTGCCAACAGACTCTCCCAATCAACTTCTGAAAGTTCCTGTCTAATACCATCAAAATTGGCCTTTCCCCAATTTAGAATTTTAACTTTTGGGCCAGACCTATCATTCTCCATAGCTATCTTAAAACTAATGGAATTATGATCACTGGTCCCAAAGTGATCCCTCACTAACACTTCTGTCACCTGCCCTTCCTTATTTCCCAAGAGGTCGTCAAGTTTTGCCCCCTCTCTAGTCGGGCCATCCACATACTGAATGAGAAATTCCTCCTGAATACAGTCAACAAATTTCTCTCCATCCAAGCCCCTAATGCTATGGCTGTCCCAGTCAATGTTGGGAAAGTTAAAGTCCCCTACTATTACCACCCTATTTTTCTTGCAGCTGTCTGTAATCTCCTTACATATTTGCTCCTCAATTTCCCGTTGACTATTTGGGGGTCTGTAGTACAATCCTATCAAAGTGATCTCTCCCTTCTTATTTTTCAGTTCTACCCATATAGACTCAGTGGGCGAACCCTCGGATATATCCCCTCTCACTACTGCCGTGATGTTCTCCCTAATCAAGAACGCAACTCCCCCTCCTCTCTTACCTCCTGCTCTATCTTTCCTATAGCATCTGTACCCTGGAACATTGAGCTGCCAGTCCTGCCCCTCCCTTAGCCATGTTTCAGTAATAGCTATAACATCTCAGTCCCATGTACCCATCCATGCCCTGAGTTCATCTGCCTTGCCCATCAGACTTCTTGCATTGAAATAAATGCAGTTTAATCTAGACTTCCCTTGGTCTTTGCCCTGCTTTCTCAGACCATCTGTCCGGTCATGTTTTGTACACTCTCCCGTACTGCCTATTGTTTCTGTCACCACTTTACTTCCCACTGACTTCCTGCATTGTTTCCCATCCCCCTGCCACGTTAGTTTAAACCCTCCCTAACAGCACTAGCAAACACTCCCCCTAGGACATTGGTTCCAGTCCTGCCCAGATGCAGACCGTCCAATTTGTATTGGTCCCACCTCTCCCAGAACCGGTTCCAATGGCCCAGGAATTTGAATCCCTCCCTCTTGCACCATCTCTCAAGCCACGTATTCATCCTAGCTATCCTGTCATTCCTACTCTGACTAGCCCGTGGCACTGGTAGCAATCTGAGATTACTATCTTTGGGGTCCTACTCTTCAGTTTAACTCCTAACTCCCTAAATTCAGCTTGTAGGACCTTATCCTGTTTTTTACCTATATTGTTGGTGCCTATATGCACCACGACAACTGGCTGTTCACCCTCCCCCTCCAGAATGTCCTGCAGCCGCTCCGAGACATCCCTGACCCTTGCACCAGGGAGGCAACATACCATCCTGGAGTCTCGGTTGCGTCCGCAGAAACGCCTGTCTATTCCCCTTACAATCGAGTCCCCTATCACTATAGCTCTGCCACTCTTTTTCCTGCCCTCCTGTGCAGCAGAGCCAGCCACGGTGCCATGAACCTGGCCGCTGCCACCTTCCCCTGGTGAGCCATCTCCCCCAACAGTATCCAAAACGGTATACCTGTTTTGGAGGGAGATGACCGCAGGGGACCCCTGCACTGCCTTCCCACTCTTCCTCTGTCTGTTGGTCACCCATTCACTATCTCCCTCAGTAATTTTTATCTGTGGTGTGACCAACTCACTGAACGTGCTATCCACGACTTTCTCAGCATCGCGGATGCTCCAAAGTGAGTCCATCCGCAGCTCCAGAGCCGTCAAGCGGTCAAACAGTAGCTGCAGCTGGACACACTTCCCGCAAGTGAAGGAATCAGGGACACAGGAAGGATCCCTGAATTCCCACATCCCACAAGAGGAACATGACACGGCTCTGGGATCTCCTGCCATGACTTAACCCTTAAGTTAGCTTAACAACAACTACAATGTCAAGAGAGAAAAAAAAGGAAAGAAAAACTACTTACCACTCCCTTTAAGGAGTTTACTCCTTTAAATTATTCTTAATTTTGAGAATGTTAATTACACTAGGGACCTTGATTCACTAAAAAAAACGCTACTTGCTATAAGACCTGCAGACCTTACCTTTCTTTTTACTTTAGTTACTGTCGATAAGTAGAAATACTCACCTGAACCTACTCACCAATCAGGTGCCTCCCCGTGTCGCGTCCCTTTCTGATTCCTGACGTCACTTCGAACTCCGTCGCAGCTCCCTCCGCTCCGATCCGCTCCTCTCAGCTGTTCTCAGCTCCCTCTGAAATCCCGCCTTTTTATGCGATGCTCCCTCCGCTCCGATCCACTCCGCTCAGCTGTTCTCAGCTCCCTCTGAAATCCCGCCTTTTTATGCGATGCTCCCTCCGCTCCGATCCGCTCCTCTCAGCTGTCTATGTTAAATCTAGCAAGATCCTCCCCTTGATTTATTTTTAGTTTTCCTCGTATCTCTGATACTTTATCCTCTACTGTGACGACCGATGCAAAGTAAATATTTAGCAATTCTGCCATTTCCTGATTTTCAATTACAGTACTTCTGGTGTCAATCATTAAGGGGCCCACATTACTCTTAGTCAACCTCTTTCTATTAAAATATTTGTAAAAATCTTTAATGTTGTCCTTGATATCCCTCGCAAGCTTTTTCTCATATTCCCTTTTTGTAGCTCTTATTACTTAGTATCCCTTTGCTGTTCTTTATATCTCTCTCAATTCGCAGGATCTCTACTGTTCTTTGCATCCGTATAAGCCCTTTCTTTTAATTTTCTACTATCTCTCACTTCCCTTGTTGACCAAGGTTGTTTAATTACACAAGTAGAATTCTTGCTCTTTCGGGGTATGTACAGATTTTTTATTCCACCAAATACTTTGAACACCTCCCACTGTTCATCTGTCGTTTTATCCATTAATAGTTCTGCCCAGTCCACTGTGGTCAATTTCTGCCTCATCCCTCCAAAGTCCTCCTTACCTAAATTTAAAACCTTAGTTTGTGACTCACCCTTCTCCCTTTCAAACCTAGTATTGAATTCAGTCATGTTATGGTCACTATTAGCTAGTTGTTCTCTTACTATTAGATTGTTGACTAATTCTGGCTCATTACTCATCACTAAATCTAAAGTGGCCTGTTCTCTTGTTGGTTCAAGAACATTTTGTTCCAGTAAACTGTCTCAAATTAACTCAAGAAATTTGCTGCCTTTGGGAGTGGAGCTGTTTTGCTTCTCCAAGTCAATGTGACAATTATATGTTATCTCCCATTATAAACTCTCTGCTTTTGCAACAAGCTTCTCTGATCTCTGTGTTTATGCATTCTGCTACTTTAGCACTACTATCAGGAGGTCTGTGGACAACTCCCACCAAAAGTTTTACATCTATTTCTATTCCTCAAACTATCCAGAGAGTTTCTACTGTCTGCTCACCCTTACTGATAGCCCCTCTTTCTAATGCTGCAATTGTGTTCTTCATCAATATTGATACTCCTCCTTTTCCAATTTCCCTGTCCTTTCTAAAGACCTTATAACCTGGAATATTTATCTCTCAGTTATACCCAGGTTGTAGCCAGGTCTCAGTGATGGCTACTACGTCATAGCCTTTAAACTGGATTTGTGCTTCTAAATCACTTTTGAGTGCAGTGACTTACTATGTAGGCAGAACAACTGTGGAAAATCCTCTTACACAGCTTCATAGCCTGGAACCAATATTATACTGGCAATGCAAGCATAATGGTACATAGTTGAATGTAGACCTATCATCAGAGCATCCTCCCTTCACTGTATTGATACACTTCAATCATTTTAGCTCAGAACTGCTACACACCAAATGTGGAATTTTGATTATCACACATTACACCAATCCCTATTCAGATAGGAATCTTTGAACTCTTTCGTTTAGACTGGATTTGAACTCAGATGCCAGAGATGAAAAGATATTGTTTCAATGTTGGACATCACCCATTCCCAAAAAGAAATTTTCATTCTCTTTGTCTGCACTGTATTCAAACCCAGCTCCGAGAGATAAATGGACAATGTTCTGGTCTATTGTATGAAAAAATAAAAATAAGATAAGCACGTAAAGAATTCGTATCAAACAGGAATTTGTGTGGTTCTTATTTATGTTTTGGCAATAAGATACCAACTGTATTTGAGTTAAATGTTTGTTGCCCTTACACTTTATAATAAACATGTATTACTACAAAACAAATAACTCGGTCTTCATCCAGATCTGCCACCCAAGATTCAACTATGTCAACTTTAACCATTGTGTTTCCAAATTTTTTATTTGGAGGGAAATTATTATTATTTTGTATGTTTAATTTATTTAAAATATGCCATATTAATGTTATATATGTAGTTATAACATTTCAAGATAATCGACTGCAAATTATTTATTGATGAACTTCCAGTACTGTAATTATGATAAATGCCTTCAGTTTGAAAGTTATCATAGAGACCCTTTTTGTTCTTAGACCATAAGAATGCCTATAATGAGAAAAGAGTATTTTGCCCATTAAACCTTTTCCAGTGCTTCAGGCAGCCTGCACCCATTGTTATCCTTCACATTGCTCAAAACCTCAGTATTATTTAACTGGACCTACATTTAAATTCATTATTCCACCAGTTCACACCTTCTTTCAACAGAAACCTATCAATCTTACAGAGTTAAATGATAAGGACAGGTTGAATAAGCTTGGCTTGTATTGCCTTGAATTTAGAAGGTTGAAGGGTGATCTAATTAAGATGTTTGAAATGATAACAGGATTTAATGGAGCAGATACAGAGAAGCTACTTCCTCTGGTGGGGGAATCCAGAACAAAGGGGCACAATCTTAAAAATAGAGCCAGGCCATTCAGGAGTGAAATCAAGAAGCACTCTTTCACACAAAGGGTAGTGGAAATCTGAAATTCTCTTCCCCAAAAGGCTGTAGGTGCTGGGTCAATTGAAATTTCAAGACTGAGATCGACAGATTTTTGTTAGGTAAGGGTATCAAGGGATTATAGATGAAACTTGAGTAAATGGAGTTGAGATACAGATCAGCCATGATCTAATTGAATGGCGGAATGGCTGGAGGGCCTGAATGGCCGACTCTTGTTTCTATATTCCTTATCTTCCTTTTGACAGCATCTGGAGACAGTGTTCGCTGCAACAGGTAGCAGCAAGTACTGTGTCACAAATAAACAGTACGATGCAAGAAGTTCCTACTTACAGTTTGTTCACTTTAAAATTGAATGCCCAGATCTTATGTTGTGAATTCAGTTAAAATGAATTACTAGATTTGACTTTATCTTCCTCCTCTTTTCCACTAATTTCCTCAGTCCCCCCCACCTCCCCAACCTCCCCATCCCAACAAACATGTTTAACTCCTACTGGTACCTCCCTCAAGCTGCCTCCTTCATCTGTGAGCCAACATGAGAGTCAGCAGACTGTTCTACCTGAGTGGAGCACAGCAAGCTTGACCCTGTCCTTGCCCAATGTTCACAGACACACAGGAAGTCATTTTAACTATTTTGCCTGGCAGGAAACTGACAAAATCGTATGGAATGCTGGATTCACATCCCGCCCGATTTTACTGAGAGTAATATTGGTCGGGGTGTAAATCCAGCAATCCATCTGATCCCGTCAGTTTCCTGCCAGTCAAGATAGGCTAAAATTGCCCCCAAAGGGCCTACAGGTTTCACTGCATAACAATTCGGAATCAACAGTGTGCTGGTCGATTTTGCCCTCCTATCGAATGGCTCTACGGCCACTTGCTGTTTTGCTCTGGCTGAATTCAGCCAATTCAGCACAGATTAAGTTTTGAACTAAGCATGTTTGTGGACTGCACGGCCAGCTTGACAATGGCTTAGCCATCCAGATATTACTCCTTATTTTTATTTTAAAATATCCCTGAAACAAACAACTTGGTCTTTATTTTCCTAATCATTATAGTTTGCTTTGTCTGTTTTCATAACAGTTATGTATATCTATGAGGTAGAGACAGTTACATCTTTTAGTGGAAGAGGGAGTCACCTTTTGATTCCCCAAAGCCTTTCCATCACCGACAGGGTACAAGTCAGGAGTGTGTAGGAAACCCTCCACTTGCCTGGATGGTACAGCTGCAACAACACTCAAGAAGCTCAACACCATCCAGGACAAAGCAGTCTACTTGATTACTACTTCATCCACTAGCTAAATATCTATCCCCCTACAACACTGCACACCATAGCTGCAGTGTGCACTATCTACAGGATGCACTGCAGCAACTTGCCAAGGCTTCTTCGTCAGCATCTCCCAAACCCACAACCTGCACCATCCAGAAGAACAAGAGCACAGGTGCATGGCAACATCATCACCTCCAAGTTTCCCTCCAAGTCGCACACTATCCTGTCTTGGACATACACAGAATTATATAGACATATATTGCCATTCCTCCATCGTCGCTAGGTCAAAATCCTGGAACTTCCTACCTAACAGCATTGTGGGAGCAACTTCACCTCACGGACCGCAGGGGTTCAAGAAGAAGGCCCACTACCAGCACCTTCTCAAGGGCAACTAGGCAATAAATCGGCAATAGATCGGCAATAAATGCCAGACTTGCCAGAGACACCCATGTACCAAGAATAAAAGAGATAAACATTGAATCAGAGGAAGGGCTATAAGTGGGATTAGTTTTTGAATGCTCTAGCAAAGAGCCAGAACAGACACAATGGACTGAATGGTCATCTTCCATTTTGTAAACGTCTGCCATTCTGTGAACCTTTATTATTCTCTTCTATACTGTTCCTATTGCATCAATGTCCTTTAAGAATGATGATGTTGAGAACCAGACACAATACTGTTTCTAAGCGCAAGGGAAGGAAAGACAGCTGAATGGATAGACTGAACCTCAGTAACGAAGAAGCCCAAGAGCTATTTTTACTTTTTGTTCGAAGTGAGGATGGAGAGGGCAAGGGAGAGAGGTTTGAGGAGAAATTAGTAGTGGAGAAATGAAGCCAGGGCTTATTCTTGCTCTCCAGGATAATCCTGGAATAGTGGGTGGTTTTGGCAGATGAGAATGAGGCCTAATATGGCCCAGCCAGATTTGCTGATAGACGGTTAAGCCAGTTGTGCACCAGATACGCTCAAGTCTTCACCCCTTGGACTTGTGGGAGCGAAGATGAGGGTCATACCAGGTAGAACTACCAGGATGGGAGAGAGTAAAAGTTTTAGTAAGAAGATGCACATCAGTGGTGGAGGTGAGGGAATGGTTGAGCAGATCGAAAGCTGCAGACGTATCATGGCGATTGGAGGGCCAAAAGATAGACAGTTAGGAACTTGAAAATGCAATTGTAAATAACTTGGGGAAGAATTTTTTCTGATGGTGGACACATGAGGAATTGGGTTGGAAGGGGGTAGGGGGATGTGGGTGCAGTGAATTTTGTTATGTACACAAATGTACAAGAACCATACGTGCAGAGATGCTATTGCCAGTGTGAAGACACACATACAGCACCACATAACGAGGTTTTGAACTTTTTCCAAAGAAACTCTGTAATATAGTATGTTTATTAACAAACAGTGTCTGAGGGTCATGTCAAAGCACTGCACCACTTCACCTTCTGCTTCTCCCACTTCTCTCCCAGAACCTTCTGGGTCTTATCTTACATACCCAACTGTCCTCTTTCTCAGGGATGGGAGGAACAAGAACTACATCCGACCACAGCCCAACCCCTCTAGATTGTTATGTCAGACGGCTCTTTTTACCCAGTTGAAATTCTGAGTTAAGTACAAAAACTGAAGGGGGAGTGGGGAAATAAAATGGTGTTGTCTTTTGACAATATATAAATAGTTTGATTTCTAGTAATATCATGGATAGTTTCTTGAGTTACTTGCATGGTCATATTGGCTGCCAAGTTATTCTTGGGCATATATGGTATGTCTTGGGGAAACAATGAAAATTGGAAAATAAAACTATTGTTGATCCTATGCCCTTTCTCCCATGATAGTGATTTGTTTTAAATTAGACAGCATTTGCTCATCAAATTGAGATTTAACCATATTTTGTTCATAGGCATATTAATATTGGTAGAAAACCGTTTCACAAATGTTAGACAAGTCTCACTGGGTCTATTCGTAAAATCACATTGAAACATCCACAGTCTTCTTGATGGTTTGTATTGTATCTATAAAAATTGCATTTTTTTGTGATTAGATATGTAGTGCAGAATTTTTTATATTTTCCACATTTTTTTATTTCTAAAATTGCTCCCAATATTATAAGCAATATGCCTGAAAATGGAATGAGATTCCAGTTGGGTTGGTGGACTTTCCCCAGTGATTTAAAATACATTTTGGAAATCTGGGAACTCTGTAATGGGGTTCACATGATGCTGCAGAAATCCTTCTATATTCCAATGCAATATCCAACTTTCTTCTTTTATTGATTTACTCCATTTTTCTCTTTCCCTTCTCTAGTTATACATTCCTTTTGTTACATTTTTCATTTCCTATTCTTTTACTTATACATACTTGGCTTCCCTGATGGGTTTGTGAGCAGGTGCTGCATGTGATGTGGTACTGAACTATACGGATCAGAAGATTTGACCCCGGGTAACTGCTAAGTTAGCTGATCTTGATTTGGGTAATGGTGGAGGTCCAACCATTAACCTCGATGTCCGTAGGCTAAGGACGGAAAGGTATCATCTGGAATTCCTGCTGCTAACTGCTACCCCTTGCCCCTGCCGATCTCTGTAACCTCCTCCATCCCTACAACCCTCCGAGAACTTTGTGTTCCTCCAAATCTGGCCTCTTGTCCATCCTCGACTTCCTTCACCCCACCATTGGCGGCATAGGGTGGTTCCTCAGAGGACCTGCTGGCCTCTGAGAGTGCACCGTCACATCTTAGTGAGCCATCCACCAGCACAGATACACATACCTCGGTGCATCCTAGTCCTCAGTTAGTTGGGGTCCGCAAAGTAGTTAATTATATCTGAACAGAAGAATTTTGAGTGGAAAGTAAGAATTTTCAGTGAAAGCACAAAGATCTCGCAGTCAAAGCTTTGTAGGAAAGAACAGAATGCCCTGCTGCAATAAGTGACCTTTTCTCCCCATCTGTCAAAGAAGCATTTGAATGTCCCACTGCCCGTTGGCTGAAACACGTCTGTTGCAACATGGAGTGTTTCCCACAGCACGGGAAACACGCTGAGGATGTTTCAAAATTGCACCCCTGCCTCAATGTGGAGAAAATTAAGTAGTTCAACTACTTAAACTATCTAAACAACTGCGTCAAATATCATTTGCCAGCTTTAATTGCCGGTGGGACTTCCTCATTCAGGAGGTGTGTGCTAACCCAGATGTGTCAGTGGGGAACTCGGAAGTCTGCGGGTTGGAGCCGGGTTCCAAACCCGAATGGGATTTCCCCAATTTTCGGAGCCCCCCCCCCCCCCCCCAACGCACTCGCAATTTCCCGGGCATATTGAGCTCTTAAGATGATCGGCAAAAGAACCAAAGGCGACATGAGAAAAAACTTTTTTACACAGCAAGTGGAATGCACTGCCTGATGGGGTGATGGAGGCAGATTCAATGGTGGCTTTCAAAAGGGAACTGGATATGTACTTGAAAGGAAAAAATTTGCAGCGCTGCGGGGAGATGGGTGGCGGGGAGTGGGACTAACTGAATTGCTCTTGCAGAGAGCCGGCATGGAACTCGACAGGCCGAATGGTTTTCCTTCCGCGCTGCAACTCCTTCTGCGATTCAATAAAACGGTCTAAAAATAGGCTGCATATGCAATCACAATAATACGTAAAGTTGTAGCCTGGGTGATGTCTGGGGTGACCTACTGCTTGGCTCTATAAACATGTTCTGGTGGCATTGGACTCAGACCTCATCGCACTCCATTGGGCGAGATTTCTTTTTTAAAAAATACCTTTTACGACCCGTCTAGTTTAGCATTCCCGGGGACTCGGTAAGACGCGCCTGGGAAAGCTCCCATTCCCATTCCCATTCCGGCTTCAGTGGGCGGGTGACGTGTGTGTCGGGGCGTTCTGAAGGTGTATCCAATTTCTGGGTCGGAGTCAGCTCGCGGCGCGGAGTGGCTCGGCTCGGCTCGAAGGGAGTTTGGTTGTAAACAGAAAGTTTAATGTGAGAAAGAGAGAGAGAGCGCGATTGACCCACAGACTGCGAGCAAATTTCATTCTTTATAACAGAACGTAAGAAAGCAGGGCCGTGGGTCGAAATTAAGACGCGATATTAATGATTTTTTTTTAAAGTTTGCTTTTAGTTGGGGAGCGATGGCACGCGGAGAGCAATGGGTGTATTTGGTGAGAAATGGGTGTATTTGGTGAGAAATGGCATTTAATGTGCCAATTAAATCCGTCATTGCGTGAACCTTTGTACCAAAGGCACCGCAGTATAAAAATTGTTTTCAGGGCTTCGGGAAATGTAACGCAGAAGATATTTGCATACGGGTTATCTTGTGTTATGGAATTTAAAGCTTGACAGCTAAGATAACTGTAAGGTTAATGAATCATGGATGGAAAGATTCAACAAAATGTATCAGTTCTACTAGAGCGCTGCGTTTATATTTATATACGTGTGTATATCATTGCTCCTAGGGTAATGTCAATGGGTCCTCGATTCGTTAAGGAATTTAATTAACCTTGAGGTTTTTAAACTGAGGTTCAGGGCAGTTGTGTATGTAGTGAAGATTTTTTTAAAAGCGGAATACTGCAGCGTCTAATAGGCCGCGATGCATTAAATGCTTATAATTAGATTTTGGTTTAAATTGAATGGGTTGATTGTAGATAGCGAAGGGTTAATTGAGGTTTAATGAGTATTTACGTGCAATTTGGGGCTTGGTGAAGATAAGAATCGTGCAGTGTAGCTTTGTTGGTTTCCGTGTGAACACATTTGGTCGAGTAAAAGATAAATATTATGCAAAAAAAACCTCAAACGGAGATTAATTTTGCAATTCCATTAAAACTGTCTCGTGTCGGCGTAATCCGTGGCATTGTAACTTTACAGCGTGATATTGAGAACATTTTTTGTATTGAAGTCATTAGTGGTGGGAGCTTTGGCAACAAAGCTTTTGGTCTTTTCACGCAGGAAGCTGTTTAAGCTGGCACATACAAAACAGTTTTTCTCTCCTCCCCTCCACAAGGCGCTGCATTCCTGGAAATTTCCTAGAAATGGAAGGGATCGGTAACGCGATGCAGAAGAAAACTGCTGATCTTGAGCACATGGCAGAGGTTTTAATCACTGGGGAGCAGCTAAGGTATGACTGCTTGTTTGTAGCTGCTGCATATTAAGGGCTGTGGTAAGCTTCCCCTTCGGTATCATTTCCCTCTTTCCACATTGAAATAAAAGGCATTTGAGATAGCTGACTTCTATTTATATGCAAGCTGAATTTTTATTGTCGGTGTTTGCCGTTTTCCGGTAAGTACATGTTACAGCCGGAATGTTGTCCTTATGTGGAGAGTGCTTGCGGTTATTGGTAAAAGGTTCTTTCATCATAAAGTTGCAACTGAAACGGGGATAATTTTTTTAACTACAAAAATTAATGTAAGTTTATACATATTTTTGTGTTAATTATAAATTCGAAGAAAAAAAATCATTTTTAAAGAATTGATCGCTGTACTGCAGGGCTATTATCTTAATGTAAAATTGTCCGACTACTCTTGTTTACATCAGTAATGTCAAATGAATAATTTAGTAATTTGTATGTGATGTGAAGTGTTTTCCCGCCTCCCCAAATACGTCACGAAGAACTTGTCCCTTTTAATGAGTCGGAAGACATTTTCCTTTTTCCCCTCCCCACC
Source organism: Heptranchias perlo (assembly GCF_035084215.1). Classification (NCBI taxonomy): domain Eukaryota; kingdom Metazoa; phylum Chordata; class Chondrichthyes; order Hexanchiformes; family Hexanchidae; genus Heptranchias; species Heptranchias perlo. The sequence goes on from NC_090327.1 coordinate 95,246,787, forward strand.
CAATTTTTTTGACCTTTTTCTATCACGAAAAATATTTAACTGGAAATGTTCGGGTTCACTAACAGCAACAGCTCCAATTAAAAAACGGCCAGTTTGCAAATCTTTAATACTGTGGTCCATACCAGATGATACTGAGCATTGGAGGGGAGGAAAGCACTCACTCAAGTTGCCAACTTGGTTTAGGTGTGTTTTTTCTGGGCTATTCAGTTAGAATTAAATATGGTACTTTAATGACTAGATTTTGGTAGTAGATTTAACTGTGTATCTGATAATAAGATACCCACTAGTTTTTGATTTTTTTTTGTTTTGGGCTTGGAAATAGGTGACAAATTTATTTATCGGAAATGGCATTTTTCAGGTACTTAATCTTGTGCTATTTTTGAAATTATAAGATTCATGTTAGTTAACAATGAACTCTAAGGTACAACATACAGTTTTTATAGCTTCATTTTGAATGTACCCACATGTTCTAGTTTTTACTTCCCTGCCTGGTGAACATTCCAACATTTATCACTTGAGTGAATAAGTTTTTCCTAATATCTGTTTTAAAACTATTTCCCACTAATTTAAGTCTATGTCCTATAGTCCCATTTTTCTGCTTAATTTGAAGTATATTTTGCCTTCAAACAAGCAGTATTTGTTGATACCACTTAAAATTTATATACCTCAATGAGGTAATCTTTGCCTCTCAGAACTACCTGCTTTCAAGAGTGTTAAGATTAACTTCTAATCATTCCTTGGAGCTCATCCCTATTATTTTTGGGGTCAGTCTTAATGCACTGCACTTCGTTGTCTCTTGCATGTGCTCTGATTTTTTTTTCACTCTTAATTCAGATTATCTGTTAATTCAATTTATTTTCTGAGCAAACACCTCTCCTGTGGTTTATTTAAATTGCTTAATTTGGATAATCCAAAAAAAATCTCTCATCTCTTTCTCATGCATTGTATATTTGTGTAAATGTTTTGACCAATAAGCAATACTTTACATTTATACAGTGTTGAATTTAATTTGCTATTTTATGGGTTTACATAGTTAACAACAAAATCTTTTGCTGCATCTTTGTCTCTATTACTATCACTGACAGAGCAAATGTACCTCTTCCAGGAGTTGCAGTATAGGTGAGAGATAATTTTAAATGGCCAAAAATCATTCTACATTGTGTTCTGTGTATCTGGTGGGAATATTGTCCGCATGCTGTGTGGATATTGGCATTAAAGTCTAATCATTACCAGTTTTAACTCTTCAGGCATGTTAAAACTAATTGTTTCAGGTAAATGTACATTAGATTATCTAAGTAGGTAGGTGGATATTCAAGATGATTGTTTTCTCCTTCAATTTGCCTTCTCATGACCCATGTTGTGGCATGGTACCACAGGTGCAAGCATCCCTCTGGTATCTCAACAGTGGTTGAGATACCAGAGGGATGCTTCATGTGTGAGCTTCATTTGTGAGCTTGGACCAAAGGACCCATCTAACTTAAATGTGTCTTTTTTTTTCTCCATCATTTTCTTCTTAAGGTGCTGGATGCTGATGGAGTAGATTTTTCCAGATGGTGACAGCCCTCCAATATCTTGATGAAGTGGCCTTTATGTATGAGCCTTGGTGTAGGTGCTGACTTAGATAAAACATTAAGGGAGCTGGACTGAGACACACATTGCATGCACATCCAGCTAAGACTGATTTTAAGAAGAAAATGTATAGTAGACTGAATTTAATACAAAAAAGAGTATGAAAATAAACTTGCAAGGGATATCAAAATCAACAGACAATTTTTACAATTATAGTAGGAAAAAGAGGGTGGTCAAGAGCAAGGTGGGCCCTATAAAAAGTGATAATGGTGATATTGTAAATGAAAATAAGGAAATGGTGGACATGTTAAATAATTACTTTGTGTCAGTATTTACAATAGAGGAAGAGGATAGCATGCCAGACACCCCAAGAAAACTAATTTGAATTAGGGACAGGGACTCATCATAGTTAATATAAGAAAATAATTGCACTAAAGAGTGACATCCGCAGGACCAGGTGGTTTCCATCCCAGGGTTTTAAAGGAAGTAGGTGAGAACATTGCAGATGCCCTAACTATAAGCTTCCAACGTTCTCTCGATTCAGGCACCGTTCCTTTTAGATTGGAAAATTGCACATGTCAGTCCGCTATTTAAGAGGGAAACCAGGGAATTATAGACCTGTTAGCCTATTGCCTGTTGTCAGGAAATTACCAGAGTCTATAATTAAGGATAGAGTGACTGAACACGATGAAAATATTCAGCTGATCAGCGAGAGCCAGCATGGATTTGTGAAGGGTAGGTCATGCTTGACGAACCTGATTGAATTTTTTTTGAAGAGGTGACAAAGTAGTGGGCAGAGGAATGTCTATGGATGTTGTTCATATGGACTTCGAGAAGGCATTCGATAAAGTCCCTCATAAGAGGCTGTTGGCAAAAGCTGAAGCTCGTGGAATTGAGGGCAAATTATTGACTTAGTTAGGAAATTGGCTGAGCGGCAGGAGACAGAGTAGGGATAATGGGCAGATACTCAAATTGGCAGGATGTGACTAGTGGTGTCCCACAGGGATCTGTGTTGGGGCCCCAATTATTCACTTTTCATTAACAACTTAGATGACAAGGTAGAGAGCCACATATCCAAGTTTGCCGATGACACAAAAATAGGCAGCATTGTAAGCAGTGTAGATGGAAGCATAAAATTACAGAGATATTAATAGATTAAGTGAATGGGCAAAACTGCAGCAAATAGATTTCAATGTAGGCAAGTGTGAGGTCACCCACTTTGGACCTAAAAAATAAGTTGCCTCAGAGTACTTTCTAAATGGTGAAAAGCTCGAAACAGTGGAGATCCAAAGAGACTTGGGGGTCCATGTACATAGATCATTAAAATGTCAGGTATGTAAAATAATCAAACAGACTAATAGAATGCTGGCCTTTACATTTAAAGCGCTAGAATACAAGGAGGTAGAAGCTGTGCTACAGCTATGCAAAGCCCTGCTTAGACCACACCTGAAGTACTGTGTTCAGTTCTGGGCACCGGACAATAGGAAGGATATATTGGCTGTGGAGGGAGTGCAGCATAGATTTACTAGAATGATACTTGGACTCCAAGGGTTAAATTACAAGGAGAGATTACACAAAATAAAGTTGTATTCTCTGGAAATCAGAAGATTAAGGGTTGATTATATCGAAGTTTTCATGATATTAAGGGGACCTGAAAGGGTAGATAGAGAGAAACCGTTTCTGCTGGTTGGGGAGTCTAGGACAAGGGGACATAGCCTAAAAATTAGAGCCAGGACTTTCAGGAGTGAAGTTAGGAAACACTTCTACACACACAGGGTGGTAGAAATTTGGAGAAAGCAAGAAAGAACGCAAGAAAGGAAGCAACAAAGAAAGAAAGAAAGAAACGGCAGTTGATGCTAGCTCAGTTGTTAATTTTTAATCTGAGATTGATAGATTTTCATTAACCAAAGGTATTAAGGGATATGGAGTTAGGTCAGAGATCAGCCATGATCTCATTGAATGGTGGAACGGGCTAAATGGCCTACTCCTGTTCCTATGTTGAGTGGTGCAAAAGTTTCTTTCTACAGACAACCTAGTCTGACTGACTTTTAATCCACTCAAGACTTTAGCAGTCGTGACACAATCTTTTTATATATATATATATATATATATATATGTTTTGAGATGTGTTCGTAACAATTCAGGTAGCACACTTGACACACATGCAAATTTCAATACCACATGTCTAAAAGAAAGCTAGTCACTTCCTGTTCTTTTTTGGCTTCTAATTGACTTTAGGATCTGTACAGGAACAATTAACCTCAAACTGGCTTCAGGAAGGCACAACAATTAAACACTGTGGCAAAGTTAAATAAAGCTGTATACTTTTTTTATTCATTCATTCATGGGATGTGGGTGTTGCTGGCAAGGCCAGCATTTATTGCCCATCCCTAATTGCCCTTGAGAAGGTGGTGGTGAGCCGCCGCCTTGAACCGTTGCATTCTGTGTGGTGGCGCTGCTCCCACAGTGCTGTTAGGTAGGGCGTTCCAGGATTTTGACCCAGCGACGATGAAGGAACAGTGATATATTTCCAAGTCAGGATGGTGTGTGACTTGGAGGGGAACGTGCAGATGGTGGTGATCCCATGCGCCTGCTGCCTTTGTCCTAGGTGATAGAGGTTGCAGGTTTGGGAGGTGCTGTTGAAGAAGCCTTGACGAGTTGCTGCAGTGCATCTTGTCGATAGTACACATTGCAGCTGCAGTGCGCCGGTGGTGGAGGGAGTGAGTGTTTAGGGTGGTGGATGGGGTGCCAATCAAGCGGGCTGCTTTGTCCTGGATGGTGTCGAGCTTCTTGAGTGTTGTTGGAGCTGCACTCATCCAGGCAAGTGGAGAGTATTCCATTACACTCCTGATTTGTGCCCTGTAGATGGTGGAAAGGCTTTGGTGAGTCACTCGCTGCAGAATACCCAGCCTCTGACCTGCTCTTATAGCCACAGTGTTTATGTGGCTGGTCCAGTTACGTTTCTGGTCAATGGTGACCCCCAGGATGTTGATGGTGGAGGATTCAGCGATGGAAATGCCATTGAATGTCAAGGGGAGGTGATTAGACTCTCTCTTGTTGGAGATGGTCATTGCCTGGCACTTGTGTGGCGCGAATGTTACTTGCCACTTATCAGCCCAAGCCTGGATGTTGTTCAGGTCTTGCTGCATGTGGGCACGGACTGCTTCATTATCTGAGGGGTTGCGAATGGAACTGAACACTGCAATCATCAACGAACATCCCCATTTCTGACCTTATGATGGAGGGAAGGTCATTGATGAAACAGCTGAAGATGGTTGGGCCTAGGACACTGCCCTGAGGAACTCCTGCAGCATTGTCCTGGGGTTGAGATGATTGGCCTCCAACAACCACTACCATCTTCCTTTGTGCTAGGTATGACTTCAGCCACTGGAGAGTTTTCCCCCTAATTCCCATTGACTTCAAATTTACTAGGGTTCCTTGATGCCACATTCAGTCAAATGCAGCCTTAATGTCAAGGGCAGTCACTCTCACCTCACCTCTGGAATTCAGCTCTTCGGTCCATGTTTGGTCCAAGACTGTAATGAGGTCTGGAGCCGAGTGATCCTGGCGGAACCCAAACTGAGCATCGGTGAGCAGGATATTGGTGGGTAAGTGTGCTTGATAGCACTGTCGATGACACCTTCCATCACTTTGCTGGTGATTGAGAGTAGACTGATGGGGTAGTGATTGGATTTGTCCTGCTTTTTGTGGACAGGACATACCTGAACAATTTTCCACGTTGTCAGGTAGATGCCAGTGTTGTAGCTGTATTGGAACAGCTTGACTAGAGGCACGGCTAGTTCTGGAGCACACATCTTCACTACAGCGGGATGTTGTCGGGACCCATCGCCTTTGCTGTATCCAGTGCACTCAGCCGTTTCTTGATATCATGTGGAGTGAATTGAATTGGCTGAAGACTGGCTTCTGTGATGGTGGGAATCTCTGGTGAAGGCCGAGATGGATCATCCACTTGGCACTTCTGGCTGAAGATGGTTGCAAACGCTTCAGCCTTGTCTTTTGCACTCACCTGCTGGGCTCATTGAGGATGGGGATGTTCACGGAGCTTCCTTCTCCCGTTAGTTGTTTAATTGTCCATCACCATCCACAATTGGATGTGGCAGGACTGCAGAGCTTTGATCTGATCTGATCTGTTCGTTGTGGGATCACTTAGCTCTGTCTATGGCATGCTGCGTCCACTGTTTAGCATGCATGTAGTCCTGTGTTGTAACTTTACCAGGTTGGCACCTCATTTTTAGGTATGCCTGGTGCTGCTCCTGGCATGCTCTTCTACATACTACCATACATTGTGCAATACACGCTGTAATGCTCCTGGTCTTATAAAAGTGAATAACGCCATGGTGTTCACTTTTTGCGGCATTACTTCCACAATATTAACACCACGGAGAGTAAAATAGCTTCCCTGCAAAGTCTGGTTATAAGTGATGGCAGGCTATTTGTGAAAAGCATTGTAGCTAAATTTAATCCTATTTTCACCTCACATCTGCACCTATTCATGTACTTTCAAACAGGGGTCACTGGATAATGATCAAAAATGGAAACACTGCCCCTCATCCCTAACAGTAGAGACACTTGAGAGAAGTTTTGGTGATACAGTCCCCACCACTTAAAAAGTCCACGTTTAAAACGGGCAGTCACTTGTATCAGCCAAAAAGTGATAACCATTACCCATGTGCATTAACTTCAATTTCAGTGTTGCCGGTGCTCTGTTTCATTTCGGACAGAAACAGCTGTGTTTACTCACTAATTGCATTTCATTTCTACTTGGTGTTTCTGAAATTCAAATACTAAACATCAGAAGTTGAATTAATGTGTTTTCTTCAAAGCACAGTGGTTTTGCCATTTGCCTGCATTCAAATGATTAGGTTTTACCATATAAATTAAACCTGCCTTTAGAATTGCATAGTACACTTTATTAATCGTTGTTAAACTGCCTTGTTTGTGGCTGGGTCTGGGATGACTTAAATTACAAACAAGCGTACATAAATAAATAAAGTATATATGCTTTTAAAAAAATCATTAAATTGTGATTTAAAACATGCTTGAAAGTAACAGCACTTGTCAGGATTCTATTTTCTGTTTACATTGCGAAGCAGTGGATGTTACACAGATAAATGCAAACTGATAGAAAGTAACCCAGATATTGGCCAGGAGGTTCTCAGTCCATGAAGATAGCTTGATCCCACGCTGCATTGCTCACCACCTCCAGGATCTCAGCTGTCGGGTCATAATGGCCAAATGTCGTTCACACAAACTATAAGCGGTGGGGACTGTATCAACTTTGTTCTGTTGAGACGTGAAACCAATGCCCAGTCCACTGTAAAAGATCCCATGGCAATATTTGAGGAAGAGCAGGGAGTTCTCCCAATGTACTGGTCAACATCCTCCCTTCAAAAACACTACTAAAACTGGTCATTCATCTAATTTGATGATTTGCAAATTGGCTGCAGCACTTGCCTCCGTAACAATAGTGACTACTCTTCAAAAAAAAAGCATGTGAAATGTTTTTGGGTGTCCCAGTGATGTGATAAGGCACTATATAAATGCAAGTTTGTTCTTTCTAATGTCCGAACTCTGCCCCGACGAGGTCGCCTAACTCTTTGGAGATTGGGGTTAAACTGCAACCTTGGTGGTCTGGATGGCTCAGCATTGCACCAAATGGTATATATACCCAATGAATCATTTGGGAAGTGGTCTAAATTAATATCAGTAATTCATTATAATGCAATCTGATATGACAACTCATTGCAATCATGATTAGAGGTGCTGGTATGCCATTGGATGGCTGTTTTCAGCTCTGACTGGGATGTGGCCTGATGCAGTTAACATCATGGATTTAATCTGTATGTGGTATACCTGAAAAATCGTCACTTCTTCAAAGAGGGAATGTGCTGGATGTTTGATGGAATTTTTGGTGGTGAGCCCTGTCTGCTTGTTTTCTTTTAAAGGAAGAAATGTGGGAGTCTTTATCATAAGTCAACACACTGATCACAAGTACTCATGCTCTTATTCTGCTTACAGTAGGTTTTAAAAAAAAACACTGCATAATACAATGGCTTGACCTATGATGAGCTTGGATAATCAACTAAGCCACAGGAACTTGAACGAGCAAGTCCTCTGTTATAACATGCCCCCGATTATAATGTGGACTGTGGCTGATTCTGTGTATTTTCTTTTGTCTTAAAATTCTGCTGACCTTTACTGTAATATTTGAATGTACAGTGCACAATATACAAATTCAACAAGCAAGTATTATTAGTGACTTTTGAAGACACATTTAATTATTGAGCAGGTTGTACAGCATTTTGTTAACAGTGTAACCCACCTGCTTATTGAGATTACATCTACGTTCATTAGATACAGACAGGATAAAAAGCTCATCTTTTTTTCCCAATAGCTTAGTAAATAATTGTACTATATGCTGTAGCATTGAGCCATACAGACTAGGAAGATTCCATGTTCAATTCATGGCCTGTGCTGTACGTTGCCTGATTTCCATCTGAAGGTCTACCTGCACAGTTTAGGATCTTTTATTGCTTAAAAGATGTATATAATTACTGTGTTGCCATCAATTCCTACTTGGTCGACAACACTGTTGCTGTAAGTTGTCTGATCAGCCCTTTTCATGCAATGTTAGAGACCCATGTTTTTGTCAAAATTACCTCCTCCGCAAGGATCCAAGCACTCTGCAAGATATCAGGAGCAGACCTTAAAATGGGAGCAACACTTTTGGTGCATTACCGATACCGTATACTTCCATTTCCACTCTTAGCTCCACCCCCACTGTCGCTGAAACTTTCATCTAAGGCTTCATCGCCTCCAGACTCCATGACCTATTTTTTTGGCCTCCCAAGCTCCATCCTACACAAATCCCAAGTTATCCAGAATAGTTCAGAATACAACAGCTCAAGTTATAAATAAAATTGAGTCTCTAATTTTGTTAATTGTAGCGAGTAATTTATTTAATTATTAAATTCAGTCATAATAAACTAACTTAATTATTAAACCGAGTCAGAAATCTAATTAAAATCTCATCGGTACTGGATCATGAAAATAACCACAAACCAAGACCAGGATATGCTTTAAACAAAACATTTTTTTTTATTCGTTCATGTGATGTGGGCGTCGCTGGCAAGGCCAGCATTTATTGCCCATCCCTAATTGCCCTTGAGGAGGTGGTGGTGAGCCGCCGCCTTGAACCGCTGCAGTCCGTGTGGTGAAGGTTCTCCTTCTCAACAGGTTTTTGTTCACACCTTTGCTCTTATTTTTCATTCCCCCCAATCCAATCCCCCTTAATAGAAAATCATAGCAGTTTCAACACAAGGGAAGCGATTGGTGTAGCCGTTTGGTCTTTCTTGCCTGTACTCGTGGTAGCCATTCAACTGGAGCTCTGTAAATGTAAGTCCTTTTTCTCTCTGTTGGCCAACTGAGACTGCTTTTGCCTCACTTCCCCTCCCCGCCCGCCCCCCCCTTCTCAGATGGGAGGATTTCCAATATGTAGGACTTTGTATTTAATGAAGTACATTTTTTTTCTGTGGAGGCGCTGACAATCCATCAAGAGAACTACCTTGTGACTGGGAACAAAAAAAAGAGTTCCTTTGTTCTGGCTTCCATTTCATTTCATTTGTTTAGGGGAGTGGTTTAAAAATAATATACTCCACATGTAATCGGAAAATGTGTTGTTTCTTCCATTGGTGAAAAATTTTACCCATGAAGGGTTAAAAGTGTTTCACAGTTGCAGTATCATTTCAGTGGCTCCTGTTGAAAAATCTATAAAGTACACCAGAAACTATAGATGTGCTTCCCTTAATGTGTGCTGGATTGGTACTGAAATACATTAGTATTGTGGAGTATCTCCAGGGACTGTAACACTGATCCAGATATTCTCCATTTTTTTAAAAAAAGTAACCTTGCCCTAGTTGGTCTACAAGTGTAATGGAAGCCATGGAAACATGGAACAATCTCATTAATAAACCTTGCTGCAAAGATCAGTTTTCAGATATTAACAGCTGTAGAATCAATAATCAATGCAGACTGCATCAACCACAGTTAATGTGAAGTAGACATTGTATTGTCACTGGAGGGGAATATTCTCCATGTGTCCACCTGTGTGACACTCAACTGATCCTGGCATGTACTGTATTACAAGTAACATTGTGACCTTCATTGGTGAATTTTTACCAAATGTTAAAGTATGTTGTGACATCATATACTAATCAGCACCTAATTTCTCAAACTAGCTGCTCTGTCCTTTTTATGGAAAACACTTAAGCCCAGATATTTGTGGGAGGAAGCATGGGCACATGTCAGTAGCCAGGAAAGGCAGAGGTCCTGCCGAATTTAACGGCAGGACCTCATTAGAATTTTTCTGCTGTTTCCTGCCCAGCAGCCAGCCAGCTTTGAGAGGCTGGCAGGTGGGAAAGCCTGCTGCAAAAGGAGAGGGGTGGGGGGAGAAGAAGAGAGATCGGATCACGGGGAGGGGGGGATCGTCTAGTGATCACGGCAAGTTGGCTTGAGGGTCCGGGGACGGAGTGGGGGGTGGGGGGGGGAAACACTCCTGCTCCTCCTGGCCCACACGCAATGCTGGAAAAGCACTTACCTGCTGGATCCAGCAGAACTCGAGTCTCTTCAGCTGCCGCGTTTCCTGAGCCTCGGGAAACCCATGCTGGAGGCGTTAAATCCAAATGGCTGACAAAATCTGAGGCACGGAGCCACGTTAACATATTATAATTATTGACCCGCCTCGCGAGTGAGTTACTCGCCCGACCCCCAACCTGCCCCCAGGAAACAGAGAGAAGGAATAAACGGGTCTTTCTCCGGGTGGCAGGCAGTGACTAGTGTGGTACAGTGTAGGGATCAGTGCTTGGGCCCCAGCTATTCACAATATATATCAATGATTTGGATGAGGGAACTGAATGTAACATTTCCAAGTTTGCAGACGACACAAAGCTGGGGTGGAATGTGAGCTGCGAGGAGGATGCAAAGAGGCTCCAATGTGATTTAGACAAGTTGGGTGAGTGGGCAAGAACATAGCAGATGCAGAATGACGTGGATAAATGTGAGGTTATCCACTTTGGTTGTAAAAACAGAAAGACAGATTATTATCTGAATGGTGATAGATTGGGAAAAGGGGAGGTGCAACAAGACCTGGGTGTCCTTGTACACCAGTTGCTGAAAGTGAGCATTCGTGTGCAGCAAGCAGTTAGGAAGGCGAATGGTATGTTGGCGTTCATTGGAAGAGGATTTGAGTACAGGAATAGGGATGTCTTACTGCAGTTGTACAGGGCCTTGGTGAGACCACATCTGGAGTATTGTGTGCAGTTTTGGTCACCTTTATCTGAGAAAGGATGTTCTTGCCATGGAGGGAGTGCAATGGAAGTTTATCAGACTGATTCCTGGGATGGCAGGACTGATGTATGAGGAGAGATTGGGTCAACAAGGCCTATATTCACTAGAGTTTAGAAGAATGAGAGGTGATCTCATCGAAACATATAAAATTCTAACGGGACTAGATGCAGGGAGGATGTTCCCGATGGATGGGGAGTTCAGAACCAGGGGTCACGGTCTCAGGATACGGGGTATGCCATTTGGAACCGAGATGAGGAGAAATTTCTTCACTCAGAGGGTGGTGAACCTGTGGAATTCTCTACCACAGAAGACAGTGGAGGCCAAGTCATTAGATGTATTCAAGAAGGAGATAGATATATTTGTTAATGCTAAAGGGATCAAGGGATATGGAGAAAAAGCGGGAACAGGATACTGAGTTAGACGATCAGCCATGATCATTTTGAATGGCGGAGCAGGCCCGAAGGGCCAAATGGCCTACTCTTGTTCCTATTTTCTATGTTCAACCGGAAGTAGGTGCATTGGGGTCGGGTTTCCCATATTAAACAATTTACCCTGCCCCTCTTCCGCCTGCCATGGGGTAGTTAAAATGACCCCATTAGTGTCTTGTCGGGCATCAATACAAAAAGATTTTATTGTAAAAGAACAGACTTTCCAATGAATGAAATGCGTTGGAAGTTGTCAGCAACTCAGAATTGTGATATTCGAAAACCAGTTGGAGAGCTTTGGTGCAAGTTCAGCACACAGATGCAGCTCAACCTCTTCTCATTCCTACATTCATCATTTAACAGCAATAGAAGCTAATAGAAAGTATGCACATATCTTTTACAAACATGCCTTTTAGTATGATAATGATCCATGCATCCAAGAAGATTAATTAGTTGTGAGGGGAGAGGAAACTCCTTTCTTCACTACCTTCCCCCCCCCCCCCCCCCCACCATATATTAGTGTTAAATCCATCATTGTTTAATTGGGGGAAAAAATGGGGAAAAGGCACCTATTCTTGTATGTAGAAAGGTTAAATAACCGTTATTTACTGGTAATTCATTCATTAGTTGCTTCATGTATATTTCAGTAAATGACTAGCTCCTTCGTTGTGTTATGAAAGTGCTGTATATTTTCAGGGATTATGGGAATGTTGATGCTTTTGGACATGATTCACTGCATTAGATTTCGAATCTTGATGTGCTGTAGATAATGCAGTAAATGATCTATAAGGGTATTGGAGAACGGTAGCATAATGAAGAATCGTGAAGATGTTAAATCTTCTATACTGATTTAATTCATCTGGATTGGGGGGGAAGATATAAAAATATAAACTTTTTTTTCCCCTAACAATGCCACCCCCCACCCAATCATCCTTTCCTGGAGTGGTAACTGTCTGAGGTACAGTTCCATGGGTGTTGCCAGCTCTCCGGTATGCTGGTGAGAGCTCTGTGATTGGCTAACACAACACCGAACAGGGATTGGACTTGGGACCTCCTGGTTGTATGAATCAGTACATTATTATACTACATGGTTTGTTTATTAAAGCTGTGTGCATAATATTATGATGTGAAACTACAAGGTGAAAAAAATTGTATAAATGGGATTGGTTTCACTCACTGTTTCATTTGGGCACATATCCAACCCAGATTAATGAGATAAAAGCCAGTCTCCCCCCTCTTCATTTCCTCCCCTCCCCTCTTCTTCCTCTCCCTCCCCCCCCACTCTCTTCTTCCTCTCCTTTCTCTCCACCCCCCCCCCACTCTCTTCTTCCTCTCCTTTCTCTCCACCCCCCCCCACTCTCTTCTTCCTCTCCCTTCTCTCCACCCCCCCACTCTCTCTTCTTCCTCTCCCTTCTCTCCACCCCCCCACTCTCTCTTCTTCCTCTCCCTTCTCTCCACCCCCCCACTCTCTCTTCTTCCTCTCCCTCCCCCCCCCACTCTCTTCTTCCTCTCCCTTCTCTCCACCCCCCCACTCTCTCTTCTTCCTCTCCCTTCTCTCCACCCCCCCACTCTCTTCTTCCTCTCCCTTCTCTCCACCCCCCCCACTCTCTCTTCCTCTCCCTTCTCTCCACCCCCCCCACTCTCTCTTCCTCTCCCTTCTCTCCACCCCCCCAACTCTCTTCTTCCTCTCCCTTCCCCCCCCCACTCTCTTCTTCCTCTCCCCCCCCACTCTCTCTTCCTCTCCCTTCCCCCCCCCCCACTCTCTTCTTCCTCTCCCTTCTCTTCCCCCCCCACTCTCTTCTTCCTCTCCCTTCTCTTCCCCCCCCCACTCTCTTCTTCCTCTCCCTTCTCTCTTCCCCCCCCCCCACTCTCTTCTTCCTCTCCCTTCTCTCTTTTCCCCCCCCCACTCTCTTCTTCCTCTCCCTTCTCTCTTCCCCCCCCCCCACTCTCTTCTCTCTTCCCCCCCCCCCACTCTCTTCTCTCTTCTCCCCCCCCCCCCCCCACTCTCTTCTTCCTCTCCCTTCTCTTCCCCCCCCCCACTCTCTTCTTCCTGTCCCTTCTCTTTCCCCCCCCCCCCCCCACTCTCTTCTTCCTCTTCCTTCCCCCCCCCCCCCACTCTGCTTCCTCTCTCCCCAAAATTCGATGTGAAATTTAGGCATTATTTAATTACTTCCTATCTTGTACAAAACTATAGCATGAAACTGCCTGCAAGTTGGTAATTTCAGAGATCCCATAAAATGACTGGTGCAAAATTAAATAAAGTTTAGTCCAGTGAATTAGAGTGTTCTCATCTGAGGTTCGAGTTAAAATGAGTTGTTTGGCTGGAGTGGAGATTTATTCTGTGTCAGGCTATGAAATACTTGTTTTCTGACATTGGATGCTCAGGTGTGATAGTGTTCCATCCATGCCCTGATGTCCCTCAGCTTCAGGAGAAGAATTCATTTTTTAAAAAATGTTTACTGTTAAGTAAATTTTAAAGATTATTGTAGTTCTTGTATTGTAGCTTTGGGAGGAGGGGGAGAATAACCAGGGATTAGGTTAGAATGTAATTTCAATCAGAAAATTTATTGAAATGTCAGTAATCCAGAAAAATATCTAATAGTAACTGTTCCAAAATATTTTAAAATGAATTCCCTTCAAGATAGCAGCTTGTGTGCTTTTTTTTGCCAACCAGATTTATTGTTGAGATTTTTTTTGTCATAAACTAATGCTTAAAATGTTCATGTTGAATCATGTGGAAGATTGTGTTCGACATATCTGATCATCATTAGTTAAAATAATATTCTGTCCCCAGCTTTCCTGGATTCAAGTTTTAGTTTTCATCTGAAAATTATATTTAATACAGCTTTTTAAAAAGTACTGCAAATATCTGTGGAGGGAGCAAGAATGGCTGTTGTGGACTTGCATCCCAATCTTGAATGATCTTATTACAGTATTGTGGATGTGAATCCCAGCCTTGAAGGACCTTCAGACTTGCCTGCCCTTGTTAAAGGACTTGTCCTGCCTGGTGCCCATAACCCACTTCTCCATCTCTGAAAGAAAAAGGTCACAGTCAACTCGTCTGTAGAACAAAGAACTTGCATTTGTATAGTGCCTTGCACGGTCATAAGATGTTCAAAAGTGCTTTGTTGAAGTGCAGTCACTGTTGTAATGCAGGAAAATTTATTCACAGCAAGATCCCAAACCAGCAATGAGAGAATTGACCAGATAATCTGTATTAGTGATGTTGGTTGAGGAATAAATGTTGGCCACAGCACTGGGAGGACTCCCCTGCTCTTCTTCGAATAGTGCCATGGGAAATTTTACATCCATCTGAGAGCAGACTGTAGTCTTGGTTTAATGTCTCATTTGAAAGACTGCATCTCCCACAGAACTGTGCTGAAGTGCCAGCCTAGATTATGTGCTCAAGTCTCTGGAGTTGGTCTTGAACGCATCACCTTCTGACTCTGAGGTGAACGACACTAAGACAAGGCTGACACTTCAATTACAGAGCAGCATTTGGTGCTGGCTATGCAGAAGTCCATGATACAGACCAACCAGCCCTTTGCAGTGAAGGAAGAAGTCTGATGGATGGATGGGGGCGGGGAGGAGAAGAGGAGACAGTGTGTTGATGTGAATAGATGCTACACTTCACAAGCCATCCCTGTGCTAGTGACCTTTGTAGCGTTAGTTGGTACATGATGCACAGTTCTACTGAGTCAGCTGTAAAGCACAAAACATAAATATGCATTGAAACACTGATCGCCTCTGGGGACAGCCAGTGCATACCTGATTGATGGCATGAGGCATCTGTATACAGGGCAAGTATGCATAGTCTTGTTGCATTAGCAGAGGT
The DNA here is from genome assembly GCF_035084215.1 of Heptranchias perlo. NCBI lineage: Eukaryota > Metazoa > Chordata > Chondrichthyes > Hexanchiformes > Hexanchidae > Heptranchias > Heptranchias perlo. Next base: position 95,261,982 of record NC_090327.1, read on the forward strand.
TACAGTGAGTGAATCTTTTTGATCTATAAGCACTTTTTAAAGTAACTTGGAAAAGAAGAATAACTAGAGACATAAATAGGCTACAGATTATCTAATAGTATGTGCTGAAAGACTGGCTCTCATCCTGTTCTAAAGTGACATTTGAATTGATTGAATTTTTGGTTGCACTTGTTTTGTATTTATATTGTAGAATTTATATTGCTATTGAATCCACAACATAATGTGTGAGCTCAGGCAATGATTGTCAGCAGGCTGTTTGACTGGGGACCATCAATCAGCACTGACCTTAATTTATCCTACTTATGGACTTCCCAGCAGGGCCCACTGGATAGCGATGAGAAGTGGGAACCCTGATTGACTTTTCCCTCCATAGCCTGGGAGCAATATTGCAAATCGTAGTATCCCCACTGGTGGCCTGAATTGAGGTCAGAAAACTTGCCACAAACCAGGAGTTAAACCTGAGGATAGTTTGGGAAATATCTTTACTTCAGTATCTACTAGTTGACCTCGTAGGTGTTTTCTATTATAAATGTGGACATAGGGATTTATTATGGGGGGGAATAAGTGTGACAAAAATGTGACAACAGGGAAGTGCCTGCAGACATAAGAATTTTTAATGTATTATCGGTTGTGCAATATTATCAGAAACACGGTTTCCTTTTCCACTCAAATTGCTGAGTTTAGCCACAATACTGACGTAACTGATCAGATGTTGATAGTTATTGTTTTTATTATCCTAATGAATACAAAGTTCACAATTGGTGACATTAAAGGGTTCATTTTTGATGCAGTGTTGAAAGTTGTACACATTTTAGACGATTGAGGTGAACCATAGAAGTGATGCTATAACACTGCAGAGGCTGTAATTGATATTTAATTGGTATGCAAGAGTAAGGAGGAATTTATTTTTTTCCCAGTAGACCATAATTTATAAGCTTGATACAGATTGGACTTTTGAAACTGTCAAAGATCTTGCCTCTTACTACTATTACATGTTCCAGCCTGCCAATAAGTTTGAAAACATTTGAATTTAATTAAAGTATAGAAGTAATCAATGTTTTATAAACTAAATGAAAGAGTTTCTTGTCACAAGAACAATGTGTGAAATTTGTGGCTTTCACATGCCACACTAATGTGCAATTTACAGATCTGTGTGTTTGTGGGACGATTAAAGGTAGAGAGGTTAAGTGTTGATATTTTATATAACTGCTCTGATTACCATCCACTTCTGCCTAGTTCAAGTCCTAAAACAACCATAGTCTGGCACATACAACACAATGTACTCTTGACGTCACTTTTTTATCACTAGAGGTGGAATGGACTTTACTTTCTGATTTCACAAAGTCAAAAATTTTTTTTACTGTCCTCAAATTTGATCACTGTAGTGGAGGAAAGACTGCTTCAGTTCCAAAGTATAGTACCCTTGCTGTGAAGTTTTAATATCAATTTTTTTAAGCAGAAGTATTGCATTTGGGCTTTCTTTATATAATGCATTCTCTTAAATTTTCTCCAATAGTCATCTTATTTCAATTAAGCAGTCATGCTGGCTTTATTGGAGAAATTAGTTTTACAACAAAACACTTAATCTTGCAATGGCAGTTTTCAAGAGGATAGTTTGTCCCTTGGGGTGAGGGAGCAGTTCACATGTGATGCCTATTTTTCCATTAAATGTACGGCATTTATGATACGTTTAGCTAGTAAACGTATGACATTAACATTCAGCAGGTTTATAAAAACAAGCCGATGCAGGATAGAAACGTTACAGTAAAAGCAATTATAGAATCTAAACCAAAAAGATGACTGAAGGAAAATGTAATTTGAGAAATGTCGGAGAATTCATATTTTTGCCTCCTTCAGCAGTAATTGTAACCTAATACCCTGGGTATAATGCACTTAGGATATTGGATTGGCTCCAAAATCAGTTCTGGTTTCCAATTTAACTACAAACTCACCTTGAGCTGTGCAAAACTAGAACTGTGCTGATGAAAGTCAATTTTGTTCTGGACAATCTCTTACAATGCATTGTGTAGTAATGTTCTTGTGAGGCATTCTGTAAAAGAAAAAAAGAACTTTCATTTATGTAGCACATTTCACAGCTAATCAAGTACTTTTAAAGTGTAGTCACTGTTGAAATGTGGCAGCCAATTTGCTCACAGCCAATTCCTACAGACAGCAATGAGATAACTGACCAGATAATCTGTTTCAGTTGAGTGATAAGTGTGGTCAGGATACTGGGAGAACTCCCTTGCTCTTCTTTGAATAATGTCAAAATAATCTTTGTGTACCTAAGAGGGAAGACGGAGCTTCTGTTTAACTTTCATCTGAAAGATGGTACCTCTGACAGTGCACTGCACTGAAGTGTCAGCCTAAATTATGTGCTCAAGTCTCTGGAGTGGGGCTTGAACCTACAACGTTCTGACTCATGAGAGTGCTACCACTGAACCAAGGTTTACACACTGTTGCTGACAAAGCTTTGTGAAATTTGGAAGCTAACAGAGGGACAAGTCTAATTCAAACCCTCGATTTGTAACAGTGAAGTATCCAAGGAACCTTTACCCCATTATTTTACTGAATCAGGAATCTGCAGTTTTTTTTTATTCGTTCATGGGATGTGGGGGTCGCTGGCGAAGCCGGCATTTATTGCCCATACCTAATTGCCCTTGAGAAGGTGGTGGTGAGCCGTCTTCTTGAAGCGCTGCAGTCCGTGTGGTGACGGTTCTCCCACAGTGATGTTAGGAAGGGAGTTCCAGGATTTTGACCCAGTGACTATGAAGGAACGGCGAATATATTTCCAAGTCGGGATGGTGTGTGACTTGGAGGGGAACGTGCAGGTGGTGTTGTTCCCATGTGCCTGCTGCCCTTGTCCTTCTAGGTGGTAGAGGTCGCGGGTTTGGGAGGTGCTGTCGAAGAAGCCTTGGCAAGTTGCTGCAGTGCATCCTGTGGATGGTACACACTGCAGCTACTATGCGCCGGTGGTGAAGGGAGTGAATGTTTAGGGTGGTGGATGGGGTGCCAATCAAGCGGGCTGCTTTGTCCTGGATGGTGTCGAGCTTCTTGAGTGTTGTTGGAGCTGCACTCATCCAGGCAAGTGGAGAGTATGCCATCACACTCCTGACTTGTGCCTTGTAGATGGTGGAAAGGCTTTGGGGAGTCAGGAGGTGAGTCACTCGCCGCAGAATACCCAGCCTCTGACCTGCTCTTGTAGCCACCGTATTTATATGTCTGGTCTGGTCACTGTTGACCCCCAGGATGTTGATGGTGGGGGATTCGGCGATGGTAATGCCGATGATTGTCAAGGGGAGGTGGTTAGACTCTCTCTTGTTGGATTTGGTCATTGCAAATGTTACTTGCCACTTATGAGCCCAAGCCTGGATGTTGTCCAGGTCTTGCTGCATGCGGACAAGGACTGCTTCATTATCTAAGGGGTTGCGAATGGAACTGAACACTGTGCAATCATCAGCGAACATCCCTGTTTCTGACCTTATGATAGAGGGAAGGTCATTGATGAAGCAGCTGAAGATGGTTGGGCCGAGGACACTGCCCTGAGAAACTCCTGCAGCAATGTCCTGGGGCTGAGATGATTGGCCTCCAACAGCCACTACCATCTTCCTTTGTGCTAGGTATGACTCCAGCCAAGGGAGAGTTTTCCCCCTAATTCCCATTGACTTCAATTTTACTAGGGCTCCTTGGTGCCACACTCAGTCAAATGCTGCCTTGGTGTTAAGGGCAGTCACTCTCACCTCACCTCTGGAATTTAGCTCTTTTGTCCATGTTTGGACCAAGGCTGCAATGAGGTCTGGAGCAGAGTTTCCTGGCGGCACCCAAACTAAGCATCAGTGAGCAGGTTATTGGTGAGTAAGTGCCACTTGATAGTACTGTCGACAACACCTTCCATCACTTTGCTGATGATTGAAAGTAGGCTGATGGGGCAGTAATTGGCCGGATTGGATTTGTCCTGCTTTTTGTGGACAGGACATACCTGGGCAATTTTCCACATTGTTGGTTAGATGCCAGTGTTGTAGCTCTACTGGAACAGTTTGGCTAGAGGTGCGGCTCGTTCTGGAGCACAAGTCTTCGGCACTACAGCCGGGATACTGTCGGGGCCCATAGCCTTTGCTGTATCCAGTGCACTCAGCCGTTTCTTGATATCAAGTGGAGTGAATCGAATTGGCTGAAGACTGGCTTCTGTGATGGTGGGGATATCGGGAGGAGGCCGAGATGGATCATCCACTCGGCACTTCTGGCTGAAGATGGTTGCAAACGCTTCAGCCTTGTCTTTTGCGCTCACGTGCTGGAATCCGCCATCATTGAGGGTGGGGATGTTTACAGAGCCTCCTCCTCCCGTTAGTTGTTTAATTGTCCACCACCATTCACGACTGGATGTGGCAGGACTGCAGAGCTTTGATCTGATCCGTTGGTTTTGGAATCGCTTAGCTCTGTCTATAGCATGTTGCTTCCGCTGTTTCGCATGCATGTAGTCCTGAGTTGTAGCTTCACCAGGTTGGCACCTCATTTTTAGGTATGCCTGGTGCTGCTTCTGGCATGCTCTTCTACACTCCTCATTGAACCAGGGTTGATCCCCTGGCTTGTTGGTAATGGTAGAGTGAGGAATATGCCGGGCCATGAGGTTAGATTGTGCTGGAATACAATTCTGCTGCTGCTGATGGCCCACAGCGCCTCATGGGTGCCCAGTTTTGAGCTGCGAGATCTGTTCTGAATCTATCCCATTTAGCACAGTGATAGTGTCACACAACACGTAGGATGGTATCCTCAGTGCGAAGACGAGACTTCATCTCCACGAGGACTGTGCGATGGTCACTCCTACCAATACTGTCATGGACAGATGCATCTGCGACAGGTAGATTGGTGAGGACGAGGTCAAGTAGGTTTTTCCCTCTTGTTGGTTCGCTCACCACCTGCCGCAGGCCCAGTCTGTCAGCTCTGTCCTTCAGGACTCTGCCAGCTCGGTCAGTAGTGGTGCTACCAAGCCACTCTTGGTGATGGACATTGAAGCCCCCCACCCAGAGTACGTTCTGTGCCCTTGCTAACCTCAGTGCTTCCTCCAAGTGATGCTCAACATGGAAGAGGACTGATTCATCAGCTGAGGGAGGACGGTAGGTGGTAATCAGTTTATTTTATCTGGTGCCTTATTCACTAGGGAGTAAAAAGGATGTGAAAAAAATGTTCCTATTGCTTCATTTTCAGGAACAAAAATGCTTTAAGAAACAAACATGGACTTTTGTACAGTATAAAGGAAATGTGAAATATCCAAATGTTTTTAAACCATTTGGAAGTATCGGAAGTGTGAAGGTTCGGAACAATCTGAGCTTTTTCTAAATAATTCTGTGGTAAAATGCACATGACATGAATCTTTATCGTGGGCCACCATGCTATGTTATGGTGTGTCATGATATTGGCTAGCATCTGTTGGTTACCTGTTTCCCCACCTCCGATTCAAGTTTCAGTTCTCTTCAGGCACATGAAATTGCCTGCCTTCATCCAACTCATTTATCTCCCATTTCCTCAAAAAATAACACACACCACAATTAAATACACTTAAGAATTCCCAACAGGATTTCCTCAACAGATTTTCATTGCTTGACACATTAATTTCAGCTATCTTTTTTCTCTCTTTGTTTTTACCTTTTAATGTAGTTGTTGCAAATTTATCCATAAGTACCTTGTTATAAAACGCTGTGGCCTTGGATCTCTCTGGCTAAATACACCATGAGCATTATAGATAAGGGAGGTCTTGGGTTCAGTCCCTAGTCCGTGCTGAGTTAGCTGACCTCAGCTGGGATAGAGATGAGGTGCTAAAAATGGCCTCTTGTCACTGAGCAAGGGAGAAGAAAAATCATTGGGGATGGCTTGTGGTGGCTGTCTGTTGGTCCCGTCTGAAAAGTGCACTTGTATATACGTGGGTTGAAGACTGCATCAGGCTCAGCTGTGATGCCCTCTACAATAAAATGACCTTCATTGCTCAGGTTTATACATTTGGGTAAGATACTAGGGGGCCAATGCCTGTGAAACTTTAAATAAAAAACTTGCATTAATACATTTCTCAAATGCCCCAAAGCACTTCACATAAAACGAACCACTTTGAATTAGAGTGACTGTTACACAGACAAAAGTGACAACCAATTAGTGCATGACAAGATCCCACTAATGGTTGAGATGAATGACTAATTAATTAAACTGTTTTTTGTGGTATTGGTTAAGGAAAGTGTGTTAGCCAGGATATTAGGAGAACTCATCTTTAAATGGTGCCATGAGATTTTTAATATCCATCTGAACTGAAGGACAGTGCCTTCAACAATGCAGCATTCCCTCAGTACAGTATTTGGAATGTTAACCTAAATTATGTACCAAGTTCCTGGAGTGTATGTTAATGCTTGTACAATATGGGAGGAAATTGGAATGATATTGGAGGAAGGGAAGTGAAAGATTCCATTCATACTATAGGACTGAAGTGGAAGTGTTGTTGACTTAAAAATTAGCGGTAAGTTACCTACATTTAACCCTACTGAAAGAACAAATCAACAATGAATCTCCAGTCTTTTTGTAGAAAGAGTTCTGTTTGTCACAATGGGAGCAACATCTCTCTTTTGAGCTGCAATATAGCATGAAGTTTGTGTTTATTGGAAAATGAATGTTGAACAATTTGTAAATAACCTTCAAATCAAAGTGCATTGCAATCCCTCCTTCAGTTTAAGATTTATTGAGATTTTGTAAAATGTGGGATAAAGAAGTCATGAAATAGACTGGAGTGAATATAATGTGTTCATTGTAGAAATGTCATGATACAGTGAATAATGAATGGCTGATTGTATTGCAGTCTGTAAGACTCATAAGGGATTGAATGATTCCAAAGTGCCATTTTGTATCTGTTTCTGTATGGAGTTTGTACTTTAAGTTTTTGCTGTTGCAAAGATGGGTGAACTCATTCTTCGATTTGATTTTTTTCAAATTACTTTACTTGATAAGGGTCTAATTTACAAGCCAAAGATTTCTTGTACTTTTATTACATAGAGTTTGCAGCACAGAAAAGGCCATTCACCCCACCTAGTCTATGCCGGCATTTATGCTCCACACGAGCTGGGAGAGGAGCAAACCAGATTTTTTTTTAAGTCATCAATTGATTAAGAAAATAAGCTGAAAACTATTCTATATTCCTACTGGCCAAAGACCACGTCCTTTGGAAGTTACTGTAATCTTTTGCAGGTATTAGTTAATTTCTTTATTGGATTGTAACAAATTGAGAGTTATTAGTTTTGGTTTTTCCACAATCATTCACCCCCTCAAATATCTTTCCAATTCTCCCTTAAATTATTCCTAATTTCTTTCTACCTCCCTGGGCAGTCTGTTTCTATCTGTTGTTTTGGCCTTTTTCTTTTGGTTAAACTGGTTAAACCTAAACTGTCCGTGGATCTTCGCCCTTCTAAACTTGAGCTTGAATTGCCCAGTTTTAGTTTGTGGCAATCTCTAATATATCGGGTTCAATTAAGGATCTTGAATAATATCTGCTCTGAGCATTCTACTCTCCAGAGCAAACAATCCCAGGATCTTCAACCTCTCCTTACAGTTTAGATGATTTAAGCTTGGTATCAGTTTGGTGCGGCCAGATTTGTGTACAAGACTCTACGTGTGGCCATACCATTGTTCTGTATAGTCTCATTGTCACCTCCTGGAATTTTCTGTCTTGATCTGGCTATACATCCCCAGACCTGATTAGCTTTCATCACTGTATTGCTGGTTTCAGTCAGTTACCCACGACTACCCCCCCATGCCCTGTGTTGTTTCCTATGAGCCATTTAGTTTATATTCCTTCCCAATCTCATTACCATATATGCTTCCACATTAAAAGCCAATTTCTGCTCATCAGCTCACCTATCTAACTTAACCAGATCCCTTTTTGTATTTGGTTTGTTTCTTCCCTATAGGTTGAAACTTCCCTTCCCCCACCCACCCCCTTTTAGCTTTCTTTTCTTCCTCAGCTCCTAATCATTTGTACACACTATAAATGGCATCCTGCGAGCATCCCCTTCCCATATCAGCACAGCTCCATTCACAACGACCCGTTGTTTTCTCAGGGTTATCCAATTTTCAGTAAACTTCAGAAGCTTGTCTATTTCAGCCTTGCTACTTTGTGAACCAATCACTTGTGTGACAGTATTAAAAGCCTTGCTGAAATCTAAACATCTAATCTGCAGAATTTCTGTTGCCAACCAGCTCCACCTGTTCCTCAAGGAACTCTGGTAAATTTGTTAAAACAAGATCTCCTACCCGTAAACCCATACTGACTACCTTCTTACCATACCAAACCTATCTAGGTGTTTCATGATCCCCTCTGTAAGAATGCCTTAATATTTTACCCACAACTGATTTTTGGGCTCAAATATCTGTTACCTGATGCTGCTTTTCAAGATTTATGTTATGTTAGCTACTTTACAATCCTCAGGCACTGCTTCTATTACTAGTAATTCTCTAAAGATGGTGGCAAGGACATGACTGATTTTGTTATCCACTTCTTTTATGTACCCTTGTATGAAGTCGATCCGGGCCTGGTGCCTTCCTTTAAATTCCTCAACTGGTCAGTTTTGCCTTATCTGATATTTCTGTTTCTTTTTGATACCTCCCCTTCTCCCCCTCCCAGGAAAGTCAACTTTTATCCTGGGAGACTGATCACTGCTTCCTTCATAAATTAGGATAGAAGAATTAATTTAGTATATTTGCTTTCCCTTGGTCATTGAATATCATGCCATCTTTGGGATCTTTCAGTGGCCCAACCCTGATTAATTTTTCATCTACTTGCAACAAATATATTTATTTAATATTTCCTGCTATTGTAATAATTTCTTAATCTATCCCTGCTAAAGTGAAGTCACTCATAATCTGGCAGTAAGGTTGGATCAGTTTGTGTTTCTAATCAGCAATTTCTTCGCTCTCTTCAATTTGTTTAGATATATCTGGTGACTGTTGTCAGAAGAAGCTCTTGTTGTCTTCGCAGTTCACAATATTTTGGTGTTAAAATGTGGTTTTAGTCTTCATTAGATTATTGCAATTGTGCTTTCAGGCTAAGGCTTCATGAGGAAAAAGTTATCAAAGATCGGCGATATCATCTTAGAACCTATCCAAATTGTTTTGTCGCTAAAGAATTAATCGATTGGCTTCTAGATCACAAAGATGCTGGCGATAGGGACACAGCAATCAAGTTGATGCAAAAACTATTGGATCACAGTGTCATCCATCATGGTAAGTTCACATGAATAGTAAACATTTCAAATGAACGTTTTTTTTTAAGATTCAGTGCCTGTAATTTCTTGAAACAGATGGTTCAGTATACAGTTGGTTAATGTGATTGGGAGTGAGCCCAAATTTCACTCCATGCTATATATTTTTTTTCCCCTATCCTTCCTTTCATTTCCCAAGATGCTTGCTATTCCAGGCAGGTGACTTGATCCCAACCTTCTGATGAAGATGACCTTGATCCAGCTGCTATGTGGTGTGCAGAGTAGGATTTGGACGAACATCGATCAAAATGACTGAGGCTGGATACTTGCAGTGTGTGCAGTCAGAACAACCCTATGTCCTGTTTTGGTATAGTCCATCAGGACACCGATGTGTTGTCACCACACTTCTCACATTCCAACATGGAATTATTGTAGAATAGAATCATAGAATGGTTACAGTACAGCAGCAGGCCATTCAGCCCATGCTGGCTCTTTGTAAGAGCAATCCAGTTAGTCCCATTCCCCTGCTTTTTTCCCTTCAGGTATTTATCCAATTACTTTTCGAAAGCCACGATTGAATGTGCTTCCACCACTCTTTTAAGCAGCGCTCTCCAGATCGTAACCACTTGCTGAGTAATAAAGCTTTTCCTCATGTCGCCTTTGGTTCTTTTGCCAATCACTTTTTAAATCTGTGTCCTCTGGTTCTCAACCCTTCCGCCAATGGAAACAATTTCTCTTTATTTACCTTATCTAAACCCTTTGTGATTTTGAACACTTCTATCAAATCTCTTCTCAATCTTCTCTGCCCGAAGGAGAACAACCCCAGCTTCTCCAGTTTATCCATGTAACTGAAGTCCCTCATCCCTGAAAATATGCTAGTAAATCTTTTCTGCACCCTCTCTAAGGCCTTCACATCCTTCCTAAAGTACAGTGCCCAGAATTGGACACAATACTCCAGTTGTGGCCAAACCAGTGTTTTATAAAGGTTCAACATAACTTCCTTGTTTTTGTACTCCATGCCTCTATTTATAAAGCTCAGGATCATGTATGCTTTTTTAACTGCTTTATCACAAAAACCCCCACGTCTCTCTGTTCCTGCACCCCTTTTAGAGTTGTGCCCTCTAGTTTATATTGCCTCTTCTTGTTCTTCCTGTCAAAATGTATCACTTCGCACTTTTCTGCATTAAATTTCATCTGCCATGTGTCCGCCCATTCCACCAGCCTGTCTTTGTCCTCTTGAAGTCTATCACTATCCTCCTCGCTGTTCACTACACTTCCAAGTTTTGTGTCATTTGCAAATTTTTGAAATTGTGCCCTGTACACCCAAGGGCAACTCATTAATATATATCAAAAAAAAGCAGTGGTCCTCATATCGACCCCTGAGGAACACCACTGTATACCTTCCTCCAGTCCGAAAAACAACTGTTCACCATTACTGTTTCCTGTCATTTAGCCAATTTTGTACCTATGCTGCCACTGCCGCTTTTATTCCATGGGCTTCAATTTTGCTGACATGCCTATTACGTGGCACTTTATCAAATGGCTTTTGAAAGTCCATATACACCACATCAACCGCATTGCCCTCGTCGACCCTCTCTGTTCCCTCATCAATAAACTCAATCACGTTAGTTAAACACGATTTGTCTTTAACAAATCCATGCTTGCGTTCCTTTTATTAATCCACACTTGCCCAAGTGACTATTAAATTTTGTCCCGGGTTATCATTTCTAAAAGTTTCCTGACCACTGAGGTTAAACTGACTGGCCTGTAGTTGTCGGGTTTATCCTTGCACCCTTTTTTGAACAGGGGTGTGACATTTGCGATTCTCCAGTCCTCTGGCACCACCCCCATATCTAAGGAGGATTGGAAGCTTATGGCAAGTACCTCTGCAATTTCCACCTTTACTTCCCTCAGCAACCTCGGATGCATCCCATCGGAAGGGGTGACTAATCTACTTTATGTGCGGCCAGCCTTTCTCGTACCTCCTCTATCAATTTTTAGCCCATCCAGTATCTCGGCTATCGCCTTTTTTACTGTGGCTTTGGCAGCATCATCATCCTTGCTAAAGCCAGATGCAAAGTACTCATTTAGTACCTCAGCCATCCCATCTGCCTTCATGAGTAGATCTCCTTTTTGGTCCCTAATAGGTCCCACCCTTCCTCTTACTACCAGTTTATTATTTATATGCCTGTAGAAGACTTTTGGATTCCCTTTTATGTTGGCTGCCAGTCTATTCTCATACTCTCTCTTTGCCCTTCTTATTTCCTTTTTCACTTCTCTGTACTTTCTATATTCAGCCTGATTCTCACTTGCATTATTTACGAGGGTGTTGCCAGTGCTGGATAATTTTAGCCAAGAGGTAAGATTGGATAGGTTAAGATTGTTTTCTTTGGAACAGGGGAGGCTGAGGGGCGATTTAATTGAAGTCTACAAAATTACGAGAGGCCTAGATAGAGTGGATAGGAAGGACCTATTTCCCTTAGCAGAGAGGTCATTAACCAGGGGACATAGATTTATGGTGATTGGTAGAAGGATTAGAGGGGAGGTGAAAAATGTTTTCACCCAGAGGGTGATAGAGGCAGAAACCCTCATCACATTTTTTAAAAAGTACCTGGATATGCACCTGAAATGCCATAACCTACAAGGCTACGGACGAAGTGCTGGAAAGTAGGATTAGGCTGCTTGGTTCTTTTTCGGCCGGCGCGGACACGTTGGGCCAAGTGGCCGCCTCCTGTGCCATAAATTTTCTACGATTCTGATTATCAACCTGACATCTGTCATACGCCCCCTTTTTCTGCTTCATCTTACTCCCTACCTCCTTCGTCATCCAGGGAGCTCTGGCTTTGGTTGCCCTAGCTGTCCCCTTCGTGGGAATGTGCCTAGACTGTACCTGAACCATCTCCTCTTTAAAGGCTGCCCATTGTTCGATTACAGAATTGTTCTAAACTTATAACTTTTTTTTGATATGCAGAACTCAAAACATGCATGTATGTGTTTGTAATAGATATCATTGGCTGCATGTAACACTTCACTGTTACATAAATATTTATTACATTTACCTATGTTCTCCCAGCTCCACCTTGAATGTAGCTACCTCAGAATCTGGTCACTCATTGGTCCCATCTCACTCCTGACTCACCCCTGTTTTGGGGGGAAAAAAACCCTTTTGCCACATTCTGTCTTTTTTTTCCCCCATCAAACTGCCTCCACCTTGAAGTCCCAGCCATCATGATAATTGACCGTCAAGAACTCAGCAGGGGAGGCCATTTTTCAGCCTGTGATTTTAATGGGGAGGGTCATAGTAATTTCAGACAGGAATAGACCATTGGTCTATCTAGTTTACCTATCAATTATCAAGACCCTAACGCAATGAATAATAAACAAGTTATTCTAAAGGGATAGCTAACTAAATATTGGTAATAGAAGTAAGGAAGTGATACAAATGTAGTTGGTGTCTCCGTAATGCACTTCACTGTCATCTGAAAATTTGCTTCCATTAGCTATATTCTGTGAAGATGTAATATACATGAACAGTAAGAGCTTCCTGGTTTTCTTTAATTTGTTAAGTGTGAGTTGAAATAGGGTTTTTGTTACCCCACCCACCATCCTTTTGGAAGTTGCAACTGTTTGGAATTCAACATTGCAGTATGGAAGAAGTAAACTCAGTTGAAGAATATCTGTACATTGGTTTGCTTTCTAACTATTATACAAATCACTCTCAAGTTGTCATTAATTCAGTCTTCCTGTTGGTCAAGTATGTGACCTGGCTGTGGTTAGTTTGAAAGCAGAGTTGATAGGATAAAGTAATCTCCTGTAAATTGCTACTGGTGTGATATTGTATTGCGTGTAATAAAGCATTCCTGAAGCACCCTGAGATTATTGTTCTCTACTTAGCTGATTTCTACCTTCCAAAATGTGCTAATCTTGAGTTTTCCTGTGCTTTCTTTTTAGTTTGTGATGAGCACAAGGAATTTAAGGATGCCAAACTTTTCTACCGGTTCAGAAAAGATGATGGCACTTTCCCATTGGATAGCGAAGTGAAGGTTTTCACGAGGGGCCAAAGGATGTATGAAAAGTAGGTGTATTCTGTTTGAGATGGAGAGATACTAAGGGGCCTATATTTGAATTGCTGGTAATCCTTATGCCCACTTATTGCCTTGCAGGAAATGATAGTCTTGGTGTTGAAGCTACTTGGTTAATGCCAGTACAAATCTTGTATATTTACTATGATGTTAAATACTGTATACTGATGGACTTAAAAACAGCAATTGAATTATTTTTTGACAGGGTGGGGTAGATCCAATTAACTTATTATTAAAATGATGTACTCCACCTATAACCTGCACTTGGTCCAAGCCTTACTATGTCAACAGTAATGGTTTCAGACCATTAATAGTTTGGCTACTGAATATCTCCAGGTACCAAGACATGATTTTGTCTGGCATTGGGCAAGATGCCGTGCTCACCAGTATTCTAGAGGTGACTGATGCATTGTTCTATAATGTTCATCCATTTCCATAACTGAGAAGAAGCTGTTGCAAAGATGGCAAGAAATTTATTGCTGGCTCACTCATTGTTGGTATGGTTGACTGCACATGGAGAGACATAGGAACCAGCAGTCAATCATACGGGCTTCCATCTCCTTGATGATATGTGCAGCTGCAGCGAATGTGACTTACGGTTAATGAACAGCGCTGTGGGTCAACGTGTGACTCAATTGTTTGCTGTCACATCTGTTTTTAAACAGGATCACAACTGTAAGCTGGCCTTCTGGGCATTAGATGCACAAAGGAATGTAATCAATTCTATAGTAACCATTCAGCGTTCCCAAAACCCATTTTGGTGATTAAGCCCCTTAGGAAGGAGAAAGTGTTTTGTACAATGGCTACACAGAATGCACACTATCCATCCTTTATAATGTGTTGCACTCTACAAATCTCGCCATTGAGGAATGGCCTTTTGGCGTGGGAATGAGTGAAGAACGACACTTAGCAGCTTATAGCAGTAGAAACTGAGTCAGTATTTGAACCTCACTTACTTCCACTTCAGTTAAGGAATTTCCCATGCAATGCGATTGCAATCATTCACAAATTTTGCACATTTCATGATGTCCCAACTCGTTCGACTACCAGTTAGTTCTGAGAAAATGAATGTAACTTGTTTCCTGAAATTCCATCTCCATGCAAGGACCATTGCATTTGCAACTACTAACAATGACGTGTACGAAACTATTGCCTTAAAATCATGGTACAGAATTCACCAGTGTGTGTAGATGTTTCTGCTCCGAGTGATCCCTTGTGGTATCAGTACTGTTGCAGGAGGTTTGCAATCAGCCCGGGATGTTCATTCTGCAGTAGTGTGCAGGGGGGGAAATCGCTAATATTTTCTAATGCTGGTGTATTCGGGCAAGAAGTGTCTCAAATAATTGCTATGGAGGGAAATGTCTGGTATGTGAGGTTATGTGACCTGGTTGCACGACATTGAGTTCCTAGTCAACTATATGACCACAATGTGCCAGCTGTGATGGCTCCAAGCTTGATTTTGCAGATGCTCTGAGACCATCAATCTGGTTAAGAAGAGACCAATAAATACCGTTGGCTCTGCCAACACTTCCTTCATGTTTGATTGTGGGGCTAGCAAACCTTAACAAAGATCAGAGTTCCTTTTGATCTCGTGCCATACTTGGCCACAGTTAACATATTGACACTGATTCAACGGCAGCCTCCGTATCAGATTTGATTTGCCCCATACTGAGCTGCAACGAAGCTATTTCGTGGCCCAACATCGAATGTATTTGTTGCACAATTGAACTTTGCAATGAAAATCAGTCTGGTGATCTCTACCTACCTAAATCTGCTGCTAGCATGTCAGACCTATGATGCCTACAACCAATTTGCCTTAACCAATGAATGTACCACGATCTCTGTACAAAGTGATCATGACCAACACCATATGTAGATGCAAGTGTCTCAGTTTTTGTGGGTTTTGTTAACTGTAGTGGGATTTCTTGGACTCCAGATGTTTCAGGCTAATCCACAGAGCGATAGAACATATTAGAAGTGCATCACAGCTTGACTAAGAGGGCCAAGTGCCTCATTTGGTGCTTATTTAGGCGCTTAACTGTGATTACTGCAACTCAGTAATTGGTTGTTTCATTCTACTGCTGCAGTACATTTAAGACGTTTATCAGAATATATGCAGCACCCCAAGCTGGGCATTAAAGCATTTTAGGCAGTTATTTGGTTAAGTGCAAACCCCAAGTGTCTGAAGGTAGGCTTACTAATTGGCTGTCAGCTTGTTTACAGCTGAAACTGTGTAAAATGCTTACACCACAAAGAAATGCTGGAGCTTTCATTTTGCAAGTGACTGAAAAGAATGTAATCTGCTGCTCAATGAAAGATATTAAGGCATGTAAGCTGTGTTCTACAACTAGTTGTAAGGATTTCTCAATTTGATGTCTAGTATTTGGTGAAAAATGTTCCGATTCTGTGGCAGTAGGTAATGATGATTGATTGGAACGTCTGTTGAAACTTATAATTTTGATATTTGTTGTAGGGAACCATTTACTTTGTGAATGAGGAAGATTTAATCAATTTGTCCATATTCCATGTCGTATCAACAAGTAATGGAATTCTTGCTCACAGGTAGAGAGAGACCAAAATAGGAGGGCAAAGAAAAAAATTTAGTTGAGAGGCTACCCCTGCATCTCTACTAACTAAAGTTATATATTTTTAGCACTGGATGCATTAGCTAACCAGTTTTTATAAATTTGTACACAAGTCCAAAAGTCAAATGCATGTAATTATGCATGTATATCTGATTCTGACCCTGAATTAATTTGTTGCATCTCACTATAATTTAATTTTTCTTGTGGGCAAACGTCGCAGCTAGCAAATGCTATATAATTGTTTCTATAATAATTGGCGTGATTTTGAGCAGTCCAAAGATTCTGAAGTGCATCGACTTTTTGTTTGGTCAGTATTTGTGACTCCGCTGAAAACTTTGTATTTTAAAAAAAAAGTTCTCTCTCCTCTTTCTGTTCCTAAAGCATTGACTCCTTGTGACATAAATGGGCATCGGGCACCTTCCGATATCTCTCAAATGGCCATTTTTCACATCTGAGCCTAGACACTGAATGTCAGCAGGCTGTACAACTGTAAGAGTGTCGTGATTGAGCCTGATCCTGCCTATACCATACATCTGCGTTTCTAACAGAGATTATTTTATTCCCCTTCCTATGGTGTTGTCAGCAATTGTAGCGCTCCCTACTGCTCCTCTGACTGATATCAGCTAACCGACCATTAGTCCCAAAATGAACATTTCTTTTGGTCGCTTAAATCGTTTGATTGTGGATGGTAAAGAAAAATGAGGAGGTCAAATTGTTGCTTTTTTCACACACTCACTTACCTCACTGCTTAACTGGTGCTGCTTGATGTTGAGTGATGAATACAAACATGATAGTTGTCATCATTTCCCTTCCACCATTTCCCTTCCACCATCCTGTTTATTGCATCAACTCCGGTTGAATCCAACTTCCTGAACTTGGGCTGCATTTTAGAAAAATGGATGTCCAGTAAATTTGAAAGCTGAGCTCACTCGCCGTGCTTCTGTTGCAAACATGAGGTGAAGTTTTTCCATCAGTTTAGATGCAGACACACACAACAGTCCCATCCGTTTTTATGTTCTGACGGTACCATCAATTTTAAATTGAGGGTACACATCAGACAAAAATGTTTATTTCATGATGTATATGAAGTGGCAGGAATCCAAGGAGTAATTTACACTTTGAAGACACTTTTTTAAACTATTGGAGTGTAGTTAACTGTAGACTTATGATTTTTCCTGTGTCGGTTGTAGTTCGTGGTATAAACCAGTATCGTAGATCCATGAAAAGGTGGCTTTGTGAAATGCCATCGGGTTACATGTGCAAATCCATGTCCGGAGCCAGTCTGGAGTCTACCAATACAGGGATCCACTTTTAACACTGAGACTGACACCCCACTTTTGAGTATAAAAAGGGAAGAGTGAGGCATATAGGTTGCTGTTCCAAAACTAGATCAAAGAACCTGTAAGAACAAAAGTGGCTTCACACTGTGCTCAAGTACAGAATGGAGTGGTTAAGTCGACTAAAATCATCACAATGGTGTTATCAATAATAATTCGAATGGAATTTACACCAGGAAGATTGTCGGTGGTGTGCTATCAGTGAGTTAATACTACTGCGATGTACTTGTTGAATAAATAGCTTTTTTTGTTGAGAAGGTGGGCATCTTTCAGTGTCTTGCCCTAGAAATAATTTGTTTTAGTTTTGAATCTATATTTTGAATTTTAGTCGTATTTTATCTATATTATATCTTAGTCAGAAATGGTGGAAATTATAATGGGGAACAAAGAAATGGCAGAACAATTAAACACATACTTTGGTTCTGTCCTCACAAAGGAGGACACAAATAACCTGCCAGAAATGTTAGGGAACCAAGGGTCTAGTGAGAGGGAGGAACTGAAGGAAACCAGTATTAGAAAAAAAAATAGTGCTAGGGAAATTTAATGGGGCTAAAGGCTGACAAATCCCCAGGGTCTGATAATCTACATCCCAGAGTACTAAAGGAAGTGGCCCTGGAAATAATGGATGCATTGGTGGTCATCTTCCAAAATTCTATAGACTCTGGAACAGTTCCTACAGATTGGAGGGTGGCAAATGTAACCTCACTATTTAAAAAAGGAGGGAGAGAAAAAACAGGGAATTACAGACCAGTTAGCCTAACATCAGTATTGGGGAAAATGCTAGAGTCTATTATAAAGGATGTGATAACAGAACACTTGGAAGGCATTGGACAAAGTCAGCATGGGTTTATGAAAGGGAAATCATGCTTAACAAATCTACTGGAGTTATTTTGAGGATGTAACTAGTAGAATAGATGGGGGAGAACCAGTGGATGTGGTGTACTTGGATTTTCAGAAGGCTTTTAATAAGGTCCCATACAAGAGGTTAGTGTGCAAAATTAAAGCACATGGGATTGGGGGGAATATACTGGCATGGATTGAGAATTGGTTGACAGACTGGAAACAGAGTAGGAATAAAGTGGTCTTTTTCCGGGTGGCAGGCAGTAACTAGTGGGGTACCGCAGGGATCAGTGCTTGGGCCCCAGCTATTCACAATATATATCAATGATTTGGATGAGGGAACCAAATGTGATATTTCCAAGTTTGCAGACGACACAAAGCTGGAGTGGAATGTGAACTGTGAGGAGGATGCAAAGAGGCTCCAATGTGATTTAGACAAGTTGGGTGAGTGGGCAAGAACATGGCAGATGCAGTGTAACGTGGATAAATGTGAGGTTATCCACTTTGGTTGTAAAAACAGAAAGGCAGATTATTATCTGAATGGTGATAGATTGGGAAAAGGGGAGGTGCAATGAGACCTGGCTGTCCTTGTACACCAGTTGCTGAAAGCGAGCATTCAGGTGCAGCAAGCAGTTAGGAAGGCGAATGGTATGTTGGCGTTCATTGCAAGAGGATTTGAGTACAGGAACAGGGATGTCTTACGGCAGTTGTACAGGGCCTTGGTGAGACCACATCTGGAGTATTTGTGTGCAGTTTTGGCCTCCTTATCTGAGAAAGGACGTCCTTGTGCAGTTTTGGCCTCCTTATCTGAGGAAGGACGTCCTTGGCAATGAAGGTTTACCAGACTGATTCCTGGGATGGCAGGACTGACTTATGAGGCGAGATTGTGTCGACTCGGCCTGTATTCACTCGCGTTTAGAAGAATGAGAGGTGATCTCATCGACAGATATAAAATTTTAACAGGACTAGACAGACTAAATGCAGGGAGGATGGTCCCGATGGCTGGGAGTCCAGAACCAGAGGTCACAGTCTCAGGATACGGGGTATGCCATTTGGAACCGAGATGAGGAGAAATTTCTTCACTCAGAGGGTGGTGAACCTGTGGAATTCTCTACCACAGAAGGCAGTGGAGGCCAAGTCATCAAATATATTCAAGAAGGAAATAGATATATTTCTTAATGCTAAAGGGATCAAGGGATTTGGGGGAAGAAGCGGGAACAGGGTACTGAGTTAGACGATCAGCCATGATCATTTTGAATGGTGGAGCAGGGCCGAATGACCTACTCTTGCTCCTATTTTCTATGATTCTATGATTACCTGAGATTCTCAGTCTTGCCTTTTATTATTGTATTTTAGTTAGGTGTGGGTGTGGGTTTGGTCAAAAAATTGAACTTTGGCTTTTTTTTTGTTTCAAAATCTGTCATTGTTTCATTTATCATTTCTCTCAAAACTCACAACGCCATAATAAATGTTGAAATAATCTGGTATCTGAATAGCAAATAAAACTTGATTCATCTGTTCCAATTTTCAACGTTTGTTCAAAGTTGGGAACTACTGACCTGTATTAGTCCAGGAAGTAAGTTTAGTTTTACTCTTTGTTTTGAACTCTTCTTTTTATTCTAAACTTAAGAAGTGTATTCCTATTTTTGTCTTTGCTGGTGAAAATACCATAAGTTTCATTTATCAACTAGTTTTGTCTCTTTTTTTGTCATGAAACCACTGGCTGCTTTTGGCAAGAAAGTGAAAAGCATTTGCCATAGTGATGTTCAACTCAACATGAGTGGAGTAGTTATGCTTTTGGATTGTGGTTGGCTTTACATAGTAACCAGGAGACGTGGATTTGAATTCCAGGCTGATGTCCTGTGTTTTTTAAATTGTTCTTTTTCTTTCTCTTTTTCCTCTTTTCTGTGCCCCCTCTCAAAATTCCACTTAAGTGCTGTTAACAGTACAAGCAAAGGTGAGGAAAATTAACAGGGATCTGTCTTTGGAAATTCCTGCATGCAAAGTCTGCAGTTGCCTGATTTCTTTTAAATTTGGGTGCAATGTATGAGGTCCAGTGGCTGTGCATGGAATAAATAAATCAAAGCTTTAATATATTATTTATGCTTTTATTTATTTTTAATTGAATATTTTCTTGAATTTAAAAGTCATATTTCATCATACATTTCCTTCTCCTACACTTCCATGCAGGTTTACTCAGCCAAAAAAAAAACTTGAAAGGTCATGAACTTGTCTCCCGTATGGTAGTTGTCTCACCAACTCATGGACTAAGTGTATCATCGTAATCAAGAGCAATTCATTGTGGAATCCTGAAAGGTCTCATGTAATTGAGTTTTGGCTTAGATTCAAGAGCATTGACGCTGCATCCCTATTTGTGGATTCCTGTTTTTTTTCTCTCCAGGGTCAATCGCTGTTTATATGGGCATAACTATTTTTAAGTCATGGGCTGTATTTACGTTTTTGCCACGATAGGTTGATGAGCTCTGAGAACTTGCTGATGCAGACACGGGAGGAGGAAGGAGTGAAATACCAGCGTGCTTTCGTAGCATGTGAATTTGTCGACTGGCTGATACAAGAAGGAGAGGTTGCCATAAGGAGTGAAGGGGAACAGCTCTGTTGTAGGCTGCTAGAGCATGGCATTATTCAACATGGTGAGAAATTGATAAATTACTTTTTGAAGTGCAATGTAAAATGGTTCTTCCCCAATTTAAAAAAAATTACAATTACTTTCCTAATAGACCAAATATTCACTCACACTTTCTTTCCTCCCCCCCCGCCCCCCCCCACCATTGATAATCTCTCACATTTAAACCTGGCTTGACCTTTAAATGTCTTGGTCCATAACAATTTCATGTAATGCATTTAACCAAAGAGCTTTATGTGCTGAGCCATACATACTGGGAAAGCCTCTGGTCCGATCTGATATCAGCCAGGATAATAGCAGGTGTGTGTATTACAGTTTGCCTCGAGATCCCAAGGCTAGCAAGTAGAAACTCATCCACTCCTCATTTCTATTCAGTGACACTCTGCTGGAATGTGTGGGTGTTGAGGATGGGATTGGGCTCAGTTGCGACCTCTCTACCCTTGCAGTGGAGTAGCCTGCTGACACTCGTGTGATGACTGCCAACGTGTTCAGAACCGTACCCCAGCATGAATTACTACTTTCAGAGTAATAAGTAGGGAGGGAAGGAAGGAAGAAAATTGCACCAGTATGTTGGTGTTGATAGGTGCATGTCATTCACAGCACTTTGAGTTGGGTGTATTTTTGTTTAGAAGTCAAATTTGCCCAGAGAAGACATTTCTTTTGAATAAACTATTGTAATTATTTGTACTTAACATTTTAATTCCAGTTGAAACAATTTAAGCATCAGGTGTATAAAATTGTTGCCAAAGTTTTCCAAAATATTACACGATCCTTTGCTGAGCTTTGCAAGTCTGAATTATTTCCTAGCAGTCACCTGCAGAGGCGTGTGTCAGCATGTCTTGCGAACGATGAATCAGTAGCAATGCAAGTCTCGTTTTACAATATCAAGGACTTACTGGCTGTAAATGGGTATCTTCAGGTAATAAAACACACCCTGTTACTTTGCAACATTGTGCAACAAATCAGATGATCCTAACGAAGACAATCTCCATGGCACTCGAGAGGTTTATTACAAAATACTTGAATTAAAAATAAAAAAGGGATTTTAAATGTGGGTAAAGGATGCAAATGCACACATATTGGAGTCACTAGATAATGATTGGCAGCAGGAACTTTGGCTGATTTTGTTCTCTTGAACTGTAACACCAACACTGCCATACTGACTGAAATTAGATTTCCATTTGGTTTAATGGATGATGTACTGAGGACTTCTGTTCTCATGAATGGAAATATTGAGAACACTGCCCTTCAATGGTGTATAGTATTTATAAGCATGTGATTTTAAAATTGAAACATTTTGATGTTTTAACTTCTAAATTTTTACTTAAAGCTATTAAAAGTTTAGAGGGCACAATTTAATACATGCCCTTTGTCACATCTCTGCAAAGTTGATTACCAGCTTGAAAGTTTCCTAAGCATGGGGTTAAGTTTTAAAATTGCAAGATTACTGCCTCTGAATTTACCAGTTTCACCAATGAGTCACAGAGCTATTGAGCAATATTTAGCTTGATGTCCCCATATCCACTGTACAGACAACTTTTTATATTTGCTCTTGGGATGTGGGTAGCATTGGCAAGACAGCATTTATTGCCCTCTTCTGTTCTGTACAGCCAATTCTCAGGAGTTTACTGTGCTCTTAAGTGTCTGTAATCTGAAGAGCTGTTTTGTGTACTTCCCCATTTACTGGACAGTCTGTCTGACAGGGAAATGGTGCCAGTATGCCCACTGATGTGCCAATAGTGGGAAACTTCTCAGGTGCCAGATTTCATATTATGTAACAATGTTAGTAACATATAACTTTCCTGTTTGATCTACTGAAAAACCTGTTAAGTGTCAGTATAAGAATTTGTTTTTTTTCACAAGCATTTAGCATTGGCCAAATCCATATATTCTTTACATTTTTTTCCAGGGAATCTGAATTTGTCTTTGTGTGCTTTTAGTGATCCTATTTGTCTGGTGTGTGCTGCTGTTGTTTTCTTCTCTCTTGGAGCGTGCTGTTAGTGGTCTTATTTCTTCTTTTTTACGCCAATTTTCTCCCTCCTGCTCCCCTGACAGTGTTGATTCCTGCCGTTTCCATGGGTACCGTTCACTACCTCCCAAGGGCACGTTCTTCATGTGTGAGCCCTGACGGTGTGTCAGCTAGTTGTTCAATCATGGAGTGTTTCACAGCCAAGCCTGACTGTGTCCTTATGTAACATCCACACAAGAATGACTGCTGGATAGTGATCAGGAGCAGGAGCCCTGGCAGTGTTGCTTCCCCCGTCCTCCCCTCCAGCCCAATGGCGCAGAGGCCAATTATAGCAGCCGACCACTGTCTATCCGAGATCAACTAACTTAATTCAGACTGGAAGGATCATATTTTCTAATCAGTGTCTCTGTCTTAGAATAGAAAGGATTTTTTCTCTTTTTTATTGTTCCTCCTTTCCTTTGTGATTTAGTGAATAGAAGTCCAGTTTCTGGTTTTTAATGTTGCTTAATTAAAACTTACAGCTACTGTTGCATAATTTTTTTAAAAAAATTCTTCCAATATGCTGGGTTAGAATTTTAAAATTTCACTGATGTCTTTTTTTTCATGCTGCACTGTGACTTTTTAGCCAGGATTTTGGGGGGACAGGAGGGGAGGAAAGGAAAGGAAGAGTGTGTGTACACATACATTAAGTTGAGGTTTGTCTATAATGCCTTGGAAAGTGGAAAACCTCCAAAATTTGCTGTCCATGCTCACATAAATGGTGACTTCTGGAGGTACCAGAGAGCCCAGGAAGCTGACTCCTGCTTGAGCAAATGTCTTTAGGAGAAAGGGAAAACATTTGGGTGAGGTGGTTGAGGGAGAAAAAAGGTGTTTTTTTAAAAATCAATTTAAAATCATTAAGGGGCTTTTGCAGAACATGTGAAATAAGTTGGATGTTTGATTTGAATGAGCTCAATAAAGATCCATTTTAAAATATACTTTTATGTGTATGTACATCTATAAAGACTGGTGTTTTCAACCTAGCAGAAAGTAATGGTTAGGTTTTGATTTCATTTTTAATAACTATAAAATACTTAGTTTTAAAAATCAAAACTTGTTATGACTGTTCTGCCAGGCTGTACACACCAGCCTTTATGTAATCTAGCATGTTCCAGCATTTAGTCACAGTCGCAAAGTGTATCTGTAAATAGAAACTTTAAACAATTACACGGTCACATGCATTAGCAGAAATGAGGTGTATAATTCACTAGAATTGTCCAAATTTTACCAAGAAATTTCTGTAATGCTGAAGTTCAGTCTAGAACTCATGAATAACTAAAGCAGCTTTTACCAAAACAGCCATTTTAGTATTTTCCCCTCTTGTGTTTTAATGGCTTTTGCTGTGTATTAGCTGTCCATTCAGAGTTCAGTTTCCGTTGTGCTGCTTTGACAAACAGCCTGTGCGGTACCAGTGAAATTAATTCTATCTGTTTCACCATTCTTATTATCCCCTCTCATTATTCTGCACACAGTGGCCAACAAACACCACTTTGTGGATGGTAACCTCTTGTACCAGTTCCGCATGAACTTTCGCAGAAGGCGACGGCTGATCGAGCTGCTGAATGAGAACGTGCCCTTGGTGCCTGACAGCCATGAGAGCCCTTTCTGTTTACGCAAACAGAATTCTGACAACACTAACACCAGCTTCCTCTCAGGTAAAAATGTTTAGTGCTAATTTGCTTGGTGATTTATAGTCCTATTCAGTGTTCCACAACAAAGGCTTTTATTAATATTTTCATACCCAGTGTCTCTAACTTCCCTTATATTTGAAAAGTTGGTTTAGGCAGGTAATGTTTCACATACATGAACTCTGATCAGTTTACATTTTTATATTGGGTTTTCAAAATACTTTTGTTGCAGATATAAATCAGTGCCATTCAGTTCCATAGTTTTTGTTCCTCTTTTTTCTTGTGTGTCCTATCGTTTTCTTTTTTCTCCTCGCTCTCCCTTTCTCTCTTCGTGCTCTCGCTCAGTCTGTCGAATCAGGGTAAGACACCTGGTATAATCAAGTTCTTCCCCAAATTTCTCCGCCTCACATCCTGATTCCGCTATTGGACCACAGGAATATCTAGCCCCAAGTATCCATTTAACCGTGACGTTTTTATGACCTATTAAAAACAACTTTCTCCAGCTTAATCCTTGGACTGATCTAGAGAATTTCCGGCTGTGCTGTGAAAACAACGCTCGTGTTAAAAAATATAACAACTCAAAACAGCAAGATTAACTTTACTACCGTTACATTAATGAAACTAAAATGCCCACAGCATAATTTTGACGAATAAAAATAAATTCAATACAGCCCTTTCATAGTTTGGTACAGCACAGAAGGTGGTCATTCGGCCCATTGTGCCTGTGCCGGCTCTTTGAAAGAGCTATCATTTCCACTTGTTCTCCTTTCTCTGCCTGCCCTTTTTAAGGATTTAGTTTTAAATTTGGGATCTGTACATTTGAAGGTTTGCTTTAACTTCAGTTCGTCAAAATAATTCTCAAAGTTATGTAACCAAAGGTACATTCTGTCACTGGTTATGTCCACTAGGACTTTTTTCAGATTATGAAACACTGTACTGTCAGCTCTTCCGAAGAATGGGGGAAGCAGAGCTGTGGCGTCTTCTTCTAAAACAGGTGCAAGGTTTTAGTTCCAAAAGTAGGATTCATCTTTTAAAAATGTGAACTTGCATGCCAAAAAAAGAAATGGAGTACTGTAAAAAGCAGCTGCTTTTGTGGTGAAATGCAGACTGTGAATGTTTGTGAGATCCAGCATCTGGTACTTGTATATTGATTGTGATAAGAGATCTTGTATTAGCTATAATTACCCAAAATTTAATAAAATTGGATTTCCTGTTCTGTCACGTTCTGTTTGACTATTGCAAAAGCGTCTTTCTTATAATTTTTCGTCTAAAACTGCTGCCTTTGTGACAGTGTATTTTAAAGATGGATGTAAGAATTTTTTTGCTCAGCTGCTGCTGTTTAATCAATTTAAATGTACTAAATCATTCTTCTCTGCATACATGCACAATTCCTTGTCCTTGGTGTGAGAATGGGTAGAACAGTTCTTAGAAGAAAACATGAAGCAAGAAAAAAGCCATTTAACCTACCAAAAATCCACACAAGGTGAATTACATAGGTGTGACAGATAACGTTTTTGTGGTCCCAGCAGCACAAGGAATATTTGACAATGACGTCTTTGTCTCTGGCCTCTCAGCTCGAACTGACCCATGTTAGCAAACAGTCTTTTTAATATAGAATCATTTACACCACAGAAGGAGGCCATTCGGCCCATCGTGTCCGTGCTGGCCGAAAATGAGCCACCCAGCCTAATCCCACTTTCCAGCACTTGGTCTATAGCCTTGTAGGTCATGGCACTTAAGGAGCTCATCCAGGTATTTTTTAAATGAGTTGAGGGTTTCTGCCTCTACCACCCTTTCAGGCAGTGAGTTCCAGACCCCACCATCCTCTGGGTGAAAAAACTTATCCTCAGCTTCCCTCTAATCCTTCTACCAATCTGCGCCCCATGATTATTGATCTCTCTGCTAAGGGAAATAGGTCCTTCCTATCCACTCTATCTAGGCCCCTCATAATTTTGTACACCTCAATTAAATCACCCCTCAGCCCCCTCTGTTCCAAAGAAAACAACCCCAGCCTATCCAATCTTTCCTCATAGCTAAAATTCTCCAGTCCTGGCAACATCCTCGTAAATCTCCTCTGTATCCTCTCTAGTGCAATTACATCCTTCCTGTAATGTGGTGACCAGAACTGTACGCAGTACTCGAGCTGTGGCCTAACTAGTGTTTTATACAGTTCCAGCATAACCTCCCTGCTCTTATATTCTATGCCTTGGCTAATAAAGGAAAGTATCCCATATGCTGCCTTAACCACCTTATCTACCTGTCCTACCTTCAGGGTTCTGTGGACATGCACTCCAAGGTCCCTCACTTCCTCCACACCTCTCAGTATCCTCCCATTTATTGTGTCAGACTATTGGAAAATTGTCTGGATGGACCTCTGGAGCTAGGATTCCAAATGTATATATGGGGATGCCTCCGCACAAGTAAACATGTAATGCATATCAGAGCAAGCTCCCCTCCTATTTGAGCACAGCAAGTACGTGCACTGCTCTGAACTGTACAGGCCAAGAAGACTCTGTTTCAATCCCTCATCTGTGCTGAGATTACAGATTGGAGTAGGGATGCTACTGTTATCCTCAGTGCCTCCATTTTAAGAACGGGTGAAATCTGCTAGAGTTCCCAGTGACTCCTACTAGAAAGTGAGAGTTACTGCAGATTGCTGCTGGTGCTGTGGAATTCTACCTTAGATCATTGCCTTCAGAAGAGGAAGGAAAAAATTGAGTTGTAGTCATTTTGTTAACTTTCTAGTCTCTCCTCCTAAACAACCATCATTCTAAGAGAGAAAGTGCAAGAATCTTTAGTCTAGACTGGAATTATCCAAGTCCTACTGGATAAGCAGAAGAGATAACCGGTTGAGTTAAAGGAAAAAGTTTTTCTTGCCAACTTTCTCCCCTCTTGATGGCATTGATTCTTCGGGATATTGTTGTATGGATGACAGTTGCCCTCTGTTACCAAGTGGCAGCCATTCTTCATATGAACCTAGACAGTAAGTATCAGCAGGCTATTTGACAGCAAGGGACATCTCTGCCAAGCTGACCAGCTCATTGTTCAAAACCCACTAAAGCATACATCTAACAGGGATTATTGGATAGCATTCTTGGTCATACTGCTTCTTCGAGAGCACTTCCCAAACCCAGGACCTCCACCTAGTGGGACAAGGGCAGCTGGAGCATGGGAAGATACTTGCCTCCAAGTCACACACCATCCCAACTTGGAAATATATCGCCGTTCCTTCAGCGTCGCTAGGTCAAAATCCTGGCATTCCCTACCCAACAGCACTGTGGGAGAACCTTCACCACACGGACTGCAGTGGTTCAAGAAGGTGGCTCACCACCACCTTCTCAAGGGCAATGAGGGATAGGCATTGGGCATTAAATGCTGGCCTTTTAAATTCAGAAATAGGAATCCTGGCAAATCTACACTCCCCAGCCCCAAGCAGTGAGGCCAATTGAAGTGCCACTATTGTTGCCCAGGGTGAGATCCATTGATTTGGCATAGACTGAAATTTGAAGTTGGGGCCTTTTGTAGATTATTTGACTCCGCTACTCTCTGACGAATTGCACAATCGGGGAACAAACTAAATATTTTTATTAAACTTTTGAGGATTTTATAATGTCTTCAAATTTAGAATGACATAGAGGTGTATACATGTAATCATTAAAAACCTACAGAAATAATGCACATTTCCAGCAATTAATTTTGGACTTTTCAACTTGCTGACGCTGTACTGACTGAATTGATTTTTGGTTTGTCTTTGTATAGTGAGCCCGACAAAGGAAATCAAGATCATTTCTGCTGTCCGACGGTGTAGCATGAGCAGCAGTTGCGGCAGCAGTGGTTACTACAGCAGTAGCCCCACACCCAGCAGCAGCCCCCCTGTGTTGTCCAACCCAAAGTCTGGTAAGTTCCTGATGGTGCTGTGTGGGAGGTGCCAAAGGAGCTGTAAAGCTGCAAGTATTTTTTTTCAGCCCATCGAGATGCAGCTCCAGTTCTTGAGTGGAATGGAGTGCAAGACATAGTTTATAATTTACTAATTACGTTGAAAGGAATAGTTTCAAATTTCTATGTATATTATGTAGTGAAACCTTGACTTAAACATTTCTTCAAATGATTAACTTCAGTGTTTTTGCCTGTTCGTAAATACTTTGCATTTGATGGCATTGGTGACAATCAGTAACACATATAGCAAAATGTTGGGAAGTAGCTGTTTGTGAGGACTTTAATACATGTCAGTGATTAAAGCAATGAGTACTGACCTGTAAGGATCTGGAAGGTCCCTAGTTAATCCCCAGTCTGTCATCTTAGCTGAGCTCAGCCAGGTTGGTATTGGGGGCCCTCCTATTATTCTCTCCAGGTGGAGATCCACAAGGGATTTTGCCCGTGCCCCTGATCACTCTTCAACAACCCCTGCTGGAAGCTCCTGGGTGAGGGGAGGATTGGTCTGCCTGCTGATGCACATTCTTTAGAGAGGAAGAGGAGACTGAAAATCAGTGTGGGGTTGGGGAGGGAGGAAGGAAGGAAGAGGGGAGAGAGAGAAGAGGATAATTTGGAAGATGTCACATAATAAGAAAACATGTTTAGAGATGGTTTCGGGGCTGTGCTAATTTTTGCAGAGTGCTGCTAGCTAGTAATGATCAACAGATTTTGAGATATTGAAACCTTTCTTATGTCAGAAACCCACTCACTTCACTTTGGAGTGCAGTCCCAGATGTAAGTGGACACTCTGCAAGGGCCAGCCCAAAACATTTACTGAGTTGTAGATCATCCTCGTAGATTAAACTTGGCCCGAGATAAAAATTTTCCAAAGATTTCCGTCTTCCAAAATACTGCTGTTTTGAAGAGCTGAAGGGGTGATTGGGACGGTGCAGCATTCCTCTTTTTAATTAAATGCTTTCTCCATAATTAAGGAACCACTAACTAAATCATGGGAATACGCATGTGAGCTGGTAATGTAATAATCAAGAAGACGGGTGTTTTCCATGATGAGGAATTTCAGTCTTAGATACAGACAGACTGATGGCCACTTTATTCCTTTCAGTGACCCCCCCACCCCCCAATGCACTTTATTCCAATAAAGAAAAGGCTATTTTATTTATTCACGTTGACTGAAAAGTTAGAAGGCTGCCCTTAAATAGATAAAACTTGGACCATATTTTAATTAAATGTTATTTTCCAAAGATGTTAGGAAGCTGAGTAGTTCGTGAGAATTTTTATTTTATTTGCTAGATATGGTGTACTTGAATGTCTTTGTCTTGTTCCTTTCCCCTGCCCTAAAAGGCATTAATTACTTGCTGGAGCACAGTTCCATGGGCAAGTGATTGCATGTTTGAAGATAGGCAGTGAGTATTGGTAAACTATTCTACCATAGCAGGCATCACCACTGCCATCAATCCTATCCATACATGTACACCTTCCACCTGTCCCAGGTCATGTGTAGAGCCCTCTCCTGCCATACTATTGAGATCAGGTGGTTCAGCAACAGGCTGAGCAAGCTGGGACTTTCTCATCTGTGTAGTGTTGCATTTTACCTTTACCATTGAACATCAGGGCATCTTGAACAATTTTTAATTCTATATGCCATTCTGTATTCGATGTTGAAGGGGATATGTAAATGTATTTTCTTCTGTATAATATTAGTGAAAAAGTCAGCATGAATATTAAGTGGGAAAGCCTGCTTCATATTTAGAAGAATTATGATAATTATAAACAGATGGATCCAACTTATCCCTCTAGCAACTATTACTTGGGCTTTATGGAAAAATTCTTGCTGTATTATAGCTCTTCACTGATGCAGAAGTTTTTTTTTACCCTTTCCTCAGGAAACAAATTTGCTGGTTTAGTTTCATTGTTTAATTGAATTATATCCAGGTTGAGTTTCATGCTGGTTTCTGTTTTAAATCCCCTTTTTAAAAAAAAATGAATTCTGGCAAAAGTGTGAGTGACTTGTGGTCAGGACTCTTTTTTTGATGCTACAATGTAAGGTACAAGACAGACTTGTCCTTTTTAAAGTCATCCCTGATGGAAGGTTCCTGGCCTCACCCCAGGATGCCCTCGTGTCTTCCATTCTAAAGTCTGGAACTTGCTTATTGCACCACAAGTCCAGGTTTATTTTGCCAGTGGGTTCATCAATCCACAGCATCACTTGACTGACTATTCTAAGCTCACGTGGGAAAACTGATTATTAATTTGCTGTTTTCTCTTTTATATAATTTGTCCTAATCCTTGATTAGGATGAACTGGGGCATTGTCTTTCTAGTATAATTCTCTTTGGCAATCTATTTCCTTGTATGGCTTGTATGGGCCTGATCAATACAAATATTCTTGGGCACCGTTAGTCTATATTTTAAAATGCAATTTTCTTGATGGGGAAATTGCATTTGAGAAATATATATTCAAATATTTCAATTTAATATTTTGAGCATTACAGTAATACAAAAACACTACTTAGCTTTGACAAATAAGAGACTCATTTCCACATGTATTTGTGACTAAAGAAATGTCCTAATTTTTGGGGAAAAATGGTTTGTACTGTACTAGTAGCTGAAGTGAGCAGTTGCATGAATTGAAGATTGTACTGGTTATGAATCATGGTGCAGCTTCAGAACTCTACATTGTTTGTTTCAGTGCTAAAGAGGTCCGTAACAACAGAGGAACTCCTAACCCCCGGATCACCATATATGAAGAAGACAATTACAGTACGTCCTGTGATTTAAATCGATCACATACAGTGCTCCATTCTACTGCAGCTGCCAATAATTATTCTATTGCTAGTTCAGAGCTATGAAATCTTTCAGCTTTATTTATTACAATTAAACAGTGTTGCATACTTGAGATTCTGCAAAAGGAGAACAAAAGGCACAATTTATGCTTGGGTAGTTTGTTTGTGTGGAATATATTAAGGAGCTTCATCGAAGTAGATTTTGAACATTTTATGTTTTGCTTATGGACAGTCTCCACTGCATGCATTTTTTTAAAAAAAATTTGGAAGGATAGAAGCCAGTTTAGGCAAGAGGAATTATAGTTTTTTTTTAAAAAGCAGACTTTGGATTAAGGTTTGATATGCCTGTTTTTTAAAAACTTTTGCTAAGTGTATATTGGCTCCTTTTCAGATTGTGGGAGATGCAGTTGGCTGGGGATTTGTTGTACGTGGAAGTAAGCCGTGCCATATTCAAGCAGTGGATCCCAGTGGTCCTGCTGCGGCAGCTGGAATGAAGGTAATTTTTTCCCTGATGCACATTTAAATACAGATTGCCAAATGAATATTTCTGAGAAAAGCAGTCAAGCTTTTAGTTCCAGATTAGTGCTTTTTTTTTTAGGTTTAAATTTCAACATCCAAAAAATGACCTAAGGTTCCACAAGTACAATTTTAAGCTGGTGCAGCAAAGGAGGGACCTGGGGTTCACATACACAAATCTTTGAAGGTGGCAGGACAAGTCAATAAAGCTGGTTTTAAAAAAAAAAGCATACAGGATCTTGGGCTGTAAATAGAAGTATAGAGTACAAAAGCAAGGAAGTTGTGGTAAACCTTTATAAATCTTGGTTCGGTCTCAGCTGCAGTCAAGTAATATTTGTTGTGGACGCAACATGTACAATTGGACATTATCATTGCTTTTCAAAGTAAGTTTTATTAACAACTGCTGACTGGATCAAGTTTGCTGCAGATTGACCACATTGCAATTATATTTCACTATTCCAGAACTGCTTGATCATTGTCTATAATCATCATTGAGTTTTTGGGGTTCATATACAGATATTCAGATAAACAATTTCTGGTCAAGTTTAAAAATGTCTTGGCTTTTTGTCTGCCAATTGGATGAATTAAATTACTAATTTGGGCTCTAAACAGTGTTAGCTTATTATGGTGGTCACATTTTAGTCAGTGCTGGTTGATTACTTATACGCTTCTTTCTATACCAATTGATTCCAATGAGAGAGAGCAGTGGAAACCTGCAAACCACATTGTTTATTCTTTTCTGACATTGTCTCCTCACCCCTACTGAGGTGTTACCTGCTTGCTGGACGACAGTTTCCACGGGAACTGATTGCCCTCTGATACCTCGTTCAAGTGGCCGTTATTCGTATGAGTTTTGTCAGTGAATGGCAGCAAGCTATTCAACCTTGGTATTATAGAATCGTTACAGCACAGAAGGAGGCCATTCGGCCCATCAAGCCTGTGCTGGCTCTTTGTCAGAGCAATACTGTTGGTCCCATTCCTCTGCAGCCCTGCAAATTTTTTTCCTTCAAGTATTTATCCAATTCCTTTTTGAAAGCCACGATGGTCTGTCCGGTTTTATTCTTATATCAAAAAATGCAGTGGTTCTTGTACTGACCCTTGGGGAACACCACTGTATACTTTCCTCCAGTCTGAAAAAAACAATCGTTCACCACTACTCTCTGTTTTCTGTCACTTGGCCAATTTTGTACCCATGCTGCCACTGCCCCTTTTTATTCCATGGGCTTCAGTTTTCTTGACAAGTCTTGAACTTTGTTGACAAGCCTATTATATGGCACTTTATCAAACTCCTTTTGAAAGTCCATATCCACCACATCAACTGCATTGCCCTCATCAACCCTCTCTGTTGCCTCATCAAAAAACTCAATCAAGTTAGTTAAACATGATTTGCCTTTAAGAAATCCATGTTGGCTTTCCTTTATTAATCCACACTTGCCCAAGTGACTCTTAATTTTGTCCCAGATTATCATTTCTAAAAGCTTCCCCACCACTGAGGTTAAACTGACTGGCCTGTAGTTGCTGGGTTTATCCTTACACCCTTTTTTGAACAAGGGTGTAACATTTGGAATTCTCCAGTCCTCTGGCACCGCCCCCATATCTAAGGAAGATTGGAAGATTGTGGCCAGCACCTCTGCAATTTCCACCCTTACTTCCTTCAGCAACCGAGGATGCATCCCAACCGGACCAGGTGACTTATCTACTTTAAGCACAGCTAGCCTTTCTAGTACCTCCTCTCAATTTTTAGCCCATCCAGTATCTCAACAGCCTCCCCTTTGACAGTGACTTTGGCGGTATCTTCCTTTTTGAAGACTGGTGCAAAGTACTCTTTCAGTACCTCAGCCATACCCTCTGCCTCCGTGCGTAGATCTCCTTTTTGGTCCTTAATCAGCCCCACCCCTCCTCTTACTACCCGTTTACTATTTATTTGCCTATAGTAGACTTTTGGATTCCCTTTTATGTTAGCTGCCAGTCTATTCTCATACTCTCATTTTGCCCCTCTTATCTCCTTTTTCACTTCTCTGTATTTTCTATATTCAGCCTGGTTCTCACTTGTATTATCAACCTGATATCTGTCCTACGCCATCTTTTTCTGCTTCATCTTACTCTCTATCATAGAATCATAGAAGTTACAACATGGAAACAGGCCCTTCGGCCCAACATGTCCATGTCGCCCAGTTTAAACCACTAAGCTAGTCCCAATTTCCTGCACTTGGCCCATATCCCTCTATACCCTTCTTACCCATGTAACTGTCCAAATGCTTTTTAAAAGACAAAATTGTACCCGCCTCTACTACTGCCTCTGGCAGCTCGTTCCAGACACTCACCACCATTTGAGTGAAAAAATTGCCCCTCTGGACCCTTTTGTATCTCTCCCTCTCACCTTAAATCTATGCCCCCTCGTTATAGACTCCCCGACCTTTGGGAAAAGATTTTGACTATCTACCTTATCTATGCCCCTCATTATTTTATAGACTTCTATAAGATCACCCCTTAACCTCCTACTCTCCAGGGAAAAAAGTCCTAGTCTGTCTAACCTCTCCCTATAAGTCAAACCATCAAGTCCCGGTAGCATCCTAGTAAATCTTTTCTGCACTCTTTCTAGTTTAATAATATCCTTTCTATAATAGGGTGACCAGAACTGTACACAGTATTCCAAGTGTGGCCTTATTAATGTCTTGTACAACTTCAACAAGACATCTCAACTCCTGCATTCAATGTTCTGACCAATGAAACCAAGCATGCCGAATGCCTTCTTCA
This sequence comes from Heptranchias perlo, assembly GCF_035084215.1. NCBI lineage: Eukaryota > Metazoa > Chordata > Chondrichthyes > Hexanchiformes > Hexanchidae > Heptranchias > Heptranchias perlo. The sequence goes on from NC_090327.1 coordinate 95,296,324, forward strand.
CCACCCTATCCACCTGTGACTCCACTTTCAAGGAGCTGTGAACCTGTACTCCTAGATCTCTTTGTTCCATAACTCTCCCCAACGCCCTACCATTAATGGAGTAGGTCCTGGCCCGATTCGATCTACCAAAATGCATCAGCTCACATTTATCTAAATTAAACTCCATCTGCCATTCATCGGCCCACTGGCCCAATTTATCAAGATCCCGTTGCAATCCTAGATAACCTTCTTCACTGTCCACAATGCCACCAATCTTGGTGTCATCTTCAAACTTACTAGCCATGCCTCCTAAATTCTCATCCAAATCATTAATATAAATAACAAATAACAGCGGACCCAGCACCGATCCCTGAGGCACACCGCTGGACACAGGCATCCAGTTTGAAAAACAACCCTCTACAACCTCCCTCTGTCTTCTGTCGTCAAGCCAATTTTGTATCCAATTGGCTACCTCACCTTGGATCCCATGAGATTTAACCTTATGTAACAACCTACCATGCGGTACCTTGTCAAAGGCTTTGCTGAAGTCCATGTAGACCACGTCTACTGCTCAGCCCTCATCTATCTATCTATCTGTTTCGTCACCCAGGGAGCACTAGCTTTGGTTGCCCTACCTTTCTCCCTCGTGGAAATATACCTAGACTGTCCCTGAACTGTCTCCTCTTTAAACGCTGCCCATTGTTCGATTACAGTTTTGCCTGCCAATCTTTGATTCCAATTTACCCGGGCCAGGTCCGTTCTCATCCCATTGAAATTGGCCCTGCTCCATTTAAGTATTTTTACTCCAGATTGCTCCTTGTCCTTTTCCATAGCTAATCTAAATCTTATGATACTATGATCACTGTTCCTTAAATGTTTTCCCCCACTAACACTTGCTCCACTTGACCCACCTCATTCCCCAGAACACAATGTATCTGAAGCTTTGCAAAGTCATGCAAATCTGATCTGTTGTGAATACTTCTATAAAGTAAATGGTGCCCCTCCCCTCAGCTCCGTAGAGCTACAGTGGCTCTGCAAACTACAAAATACTTGATGCAAAATGTATAGCCTGCCAGCTGATCAAGGTTCAACTTTGCAGTTTGAAGAGAATTGTTTTTATGTATCCATTAATGTATTGCACACAGTAAGTGAGAACGTACACAGTTTTATAACATTTTATATAAAGTCTAAATAAATGTCCCTTTTTAAAGGCTACAAATCTGATTGTTGTTAAGTGAACAGTTCATCCAAATGCTAGTTAAGAGATGGGAGAAATTCTGGCTCCAATATTTTATGTTCCGGGAGAATTCCTTTGTTTATTTATACTCTTGATACTGCGTCACGGACAGGCAATGAACACTAGGCATCTTGTTATTACTAATAAAAACTATTGGATTTCCCGTGGCATTGCTCACAGTAAGATGGTTGATGTCCTGCTTTATAAAGATATGTTCTACCATGTAATGCAGAATACATTATTCTGTTAGTAAGCTGTATTGCCTCAAGGTCACAAAGTCTAATTTGTTAAGTAAATGGAGCCTTGGGGGTCAGACAGAGTTTCATTGCTACTTAGTTAGAGAACTTTGCAAGTTGGAATGTGCTCATCGGTTTCAAGGCTCAGCGACACAGGTTAATAAGGCCACAAAAAAGGCAAATCAAGCACTTGTTTCATTTTTAAAGGGATAGAATTGAAAAGCAAAGAAGTTATGTTAAACTTGTATAGGACCTTGGTTAGACCACACTAGAGTATTGTGCACAGTTCTGACCTCCATATTATAGAAGGGATGTAGAGGCATTGGAGATGGTGCAAAAAAGATTCACAAGGATGATACCAGAACTGAGAGAATATCCTTATCTGAACAGGCTGGCGCTCTTTTTTCTAGAAAAGAGAAGGCTGAGGGATGACGTTATAGAGGTCTTTAAGATAATAGGGTTTGATTGGGTAGATGTAGAAAAAATGTCTCCACTTGTGGGGGAGTCAAAAACTAGAGGTCATAAATTTTAAGTAGTCGCTAATAAATCCAACAGGGAATTCAGGAGAAACTTCTTTCCCCAAAGAGTGGTAAGATTGTGGAACTCACTATCGTAAGGAGTAGTTGAGGCAAATAGCATAGGAGCATTTAAGGGGAAGCTAGCTAAGCACACAAGGGAGAAAGGAATGGAAGAGTATGCTGATAGGGTTAGATGAAGTAGGGACAGAGGAGGCTCATGTGGAACATAAACGCTGGCACAGACCAGTTGGGCCAAATGGCCTGTTTCGGTGCTGTAGTTTCGATGTAAGTCACAATCTCTTTTTGCAGGTTGCAAATAACTTTTTTTTTATTCGTTCATGGGATGTGGGCGTCGCTGGCGAGGCCAGCATTTATTGCCCATCCCTAATTGCCCTTGAGAAGGTGGTGGTGAGCCGCCGCCTTGAACCGCTGCAGTCCGTGTGGTGAAGGTTCTCCCACAGTGCTGTTAGGAAGGGAGTTCCAGGATTGACCCAGCGACGATGAAGGAACGGCGATATATTTCCAAGTCGGGATGGTGTGTGACTGGGAGGGGAACGTGCAGGTGGTGTTGTTCCCATGTACCTGCTGCTCTTGTCCTTCTAGGTGGTAGAGGTTGCAGGTTTGGGAGGTGCTGTTGAAGAAGCCTTGGCGAGTTGGTGCAGTGCATCCTGTGGATGGTGCACACTGCAGCCACTGTGCACCGGTGGTGAAGGGAGTGAATGTTTAGGGTGGTGGATGGGGTGCCAATCAAGCGGGCTGCTTTATCCTGGATGGTGTCGAGCTTCTTGTGTTGTTGGAGCTGCACTCATCCAGACAAGTGGAGAGTATTCCATCACACTCCTGACTTGTGCCTTGTAGATGGTGGAAAGGCTTTGGGGAGTCAGGAGGTGAGTCACTCGCCACAGAATACCCAGCCTCTGACCTGCTCTTGTAACCACAGTATTTATGTGGCTGGTCCAGTTAAGTTTCTGGTCAATGGTGACCCCCAGGATGTTGATGGTGGGGAATTTGGTGATGGTAATGCCGTTGAATGTCAAGGGGAGGTGGTTCGACTCTCTTGTTGCAGATGGTCATTGCCTGGCACTTGTCAACTGGCACTTGTTAACTGCATTAAAGTAAGTACTAGCTTTCATGTATGAATAAAAACAGTGAAAAATTCTCTTTTTTTTTCCTACATGTATAAAACTAGAACTTCATTTATAGGATATTTTAATTAAGATGACATCCTTAAACTAGGAATTTTATCTAAATGCTTTAGCAAATTTGTTAAAAGCTCATAAGAGAATTTCTACCCCAAATAGAAAATGCTGGAAAACACTCAGCAGGTCAGGCAGCATCTGCGGAGAGAGAAACAGAATTAACTTTTCAGGTCGATGTCCTTTCATCAGAACTGGAAGATTAACAGTTTTTAAGCAAGTACAGAGCAGGGAAGAAGGGGGTGGGAATGGAGGAAAGAGCAAACAGGAAGGTCTGTGATAGGGTGCAGGACAGGAGTGATTAAATGACAAAAGGGAAGATGGTGCAAGGCAGAAGAGGGTGATAATGGGAGACGTGAAGAAACAAAAGATGGGTCCAGAGGAGGTGTGAATGGGAGGGAAGCATGGAAAATCTGACAGAGGAAAAGGCTCCTGTGGCCTGGGAAATGTGGCTGAGAAAGGCAGGTAGACACCAGAGATGTGGACTGTCCCACCGGCAGTGTACCGGTAGAGGATCACTAGCCCACACCACCTCTACTCCCTGTGGCTCTGGTGCAGCCAACCGCCATTACCAGCACCTGCTGTCGGAGAGAATGGGAGATCTTAACCACCATGTAACAATGAAGTCATTGGTGATGAATTGACTGGATCACATTCTGAAATAAGTGATATATCGCTACACAAATTAGGTCCCTTCATTAAATTTTAAGCTTATTTAAGTAGTGACAATTGTCAGAGCTGTTTGTGTACCAGCAAAGTTGCTTTTTTTAAAAAAAAACTATTAAAATTAAACACACTCAACTACAGCTTAAAATACTAGTATAAGTGTGGTTATTGTGCTATTACAGCAGTATTTCCATATCTGGTCTGCTTCAGTTTGCTTGAAACTACAAAGTGCCAGAAATAATTTTGGCAGCAAGTACAGTGGGAGGGGCTTGGATCTATTTGAGTTGGATGTTGCAATCATTAATGCCAATACAAGTTGTCAAGTGTAATATCTCATTAACTTCACCAGAAACATTCCTGTTTTTGTTTGCTTTTTTGGTTGTGTGGTACATCTTTTGGCTTCACTATTTAGTCATTACTAAAATTGATAGTTGTTTTGAGTGAAATCACATTAATGTTTCATATATTGCCAGTGGGTATAATTTAAAAATTAGTCAAATATTTAACTCTTAATTTAGAATTGCAAACTTTAAGATCAACCAAAAACTTATATTAAAAATGAAATCTCTTTTCCACCCCCCCCCCCACCACAAACCAAATTGCCTTTCTCCTCTACTCGTCCTGTTGTGTTCTCTGTGTGTATTTTTGGCTTGACATTTTAAATCCATCTTTCACTGAGACTCACCAACAAAAAAAGGACTGATCAGTGTGTGTACTATCACAGTATCTGTCTTTCAGTCTCTTGTTTGTTTGTTTTGTCTGAAACTAACCTGGAAAGAAACTCATCATGCTTAATGTAAATGAGTCTAATAATGGGTTACACCCACATCCTTTCAGCCTAAACTTGGATCTCCAGGATACTCTCAATGACTTGGAGGTAAAGACACTAGGCTCAATTTTAAAACCAAGCCGGGAAAGGGGTGGGGGAGTCAAATTGAGGTGGGGAAACCCATTATTACGGGTTTCTCTGACGTCCTTATGATTTTTACGTAAGGACGTTTTTTTTTTGTTGGTTTCCCGTCAGACTGATTGACAGGCTGGTGTCTGACGGACGGGAGACCAGCCAGGGAGAGGACATCTTCAGGTAAGTCTGCAGTTAAGTTTTTGTTTGTATGGATGGGGTTGTGACTCTTGGGATGGGATCGGGGGTCAGTCACGGTGGGCGGGAGCGTTGTTTGGGATCAGGGGTCCGCGTTTGAGGGAGGTCGTTGCAAGTAGGCTTGTTGGGCCTGGGAGAAGCACTCCTGCTCCTCCGGGCCCACATCACTGCTTCTAAACGAATAGTTCCAATGGTGAAGGCCTACCAGTAATCCGGAAAGGCAAATGGAATATTGGCCTTTATTTCTGGGGGGGTGGAGTATAAAAGCAGCAAAGTGATGCTACACCTGTACAGGGTGCTGGTAAGACCACACCTGGAGTACTGCGTACAGTTCTGGTGCCTTTATTTAAGGAAGGACATACTTGCATTGGAGGCAGTTCAGAGAAGGTTCACTAGGTTGATTCTGGGTATGGAAGGATTGTCTTATGAGGAAAGATTGAACAGGTTGGAGTTTAGAAGAATGAGAGGAGATCTTATTGAAACATACAAGATTCTGAGGGGGCTTCGATAGGGTAGATGCTGAGAGGATGTCACCCCTCATGGGGGAATCTAAAACTAGGGAGCATAGTCTCAGAATAAGGGGTCGCCCGTTTAAGACGGAAATGAGGAGGAATTTCTTCTCCCAGAGGGTTGTGAATCTTTGGAATTCTTTACCCCAAAAAGCTGTGGAGGCTGAGTCATTGAATGCATTCAAGACTGAGTTAGACAAATTTTTGATCAGCAAGGGAGTCAAAGGATATGGGAAAAAGGCGGGACAGTGGAGTCAAGGTAAAAATTCGATCAGCCATGATCTCATTAAATGGCGGAGCAGGCTCGAGGGGCCGAATGGCCTTCTCCTGCTCCTATCTCTTATGGTCTTTATAGTACTTCACCCCAGCAGCCATTCTTCACATTCTTGGCCAGGTTCTGTCATCAGGCTATTCAACTGTGGAGACCATTGCAGCCAGTGTCATCCTGTTCTTGATAGTTCTGTTCTCCATACACCTGCACTTCCACTGGAGCCTTTGGATATGTTCTGGAGTGCGGATTCTGGCTGTACTTTTCTTCTCTAGCTTGAAGGTGCTGGCACTAATATTAATCCTTCTGGGAGACTCTTTGGTGTTCTTGCATAATTACCAACTGTCCGTTTTGTGAACAGCAGCCACCAGCTTTCCCTCCCAACCCCTATTTTGTGTCGTTTGCTTGGCATCTGAAATAGAGTCATAGAGTTATACAGCACGGATAGAGGCCCTTCGGCCCATCATGTCGATGGGCCGAAGCTTTCCTGCCTCTGACTGACTCCCGCATACAGCGGTTTTTGGTGTGCGAATTTTATTCAGGTCTGATTTTTGAGTTAGCTTTTTTGAATTTTGTAGGTTGGCCTGTATGCACTTGATTGATATACTCACTGGTATTTTCTCTGCAGTAATCTTAACAAAAACACACATATTTAGAAGCAAAATATTTATGGATTCATTAAAAGTAGCACAGGAAAGTATCAGGGACTATCTCTCTCACTTCTGGGGGTTGGATTTGAATCTGTCTTAGACTAGTTAAGAAACATTCAGCTTTCTCTCCCAGTTGCGAAGTTGCAATATCAAGTAAGTCTGAGCTGCCTGATCCCAGTTTGTAGTCTTTTTAAAAACTCAAAGTACTAATTTGCAGCTTCCAGGAGGTAGTGTGAACATTGAATGGGGCAGGGGGAAATCTTGGACTGCTGTAATGAAATTAACCATCTGAAGTTTGGTTTAAGGCATATAGTTGAGGGAGTTTAGTCTGTATATAGCTGTGCTATATCTAATTTAGGTACATTTGTTGATATTGTGATAAAGAATTCCATTTCCTAACATGAACATTCCTCAATCTGACCATGAAAATTTATTTTAAAAAATTTTAAACTGCATTGTGTGAATGAATTAAAAGTTCACAGCATAAAGACAAGCAAACTATTAGGCATATTCTAGCTCTAATTTGGGACTTCTATGAGTACACACATGTCAATAATGGATTCTTAGAGATTACATGGTACTAACATAATATGCCAGCTGACAGTGCACGATGCTGTATGATCACACAGTGAGTTTAATCGTAAATTTTTATTGGAAGTTTACTTTAATGACGTATCCCAAATAAAAAATTAGAACCTGATCTTCTGTCCTTGCTAAAACTTTACTAAGTATCACACTTCACAAAGCATTGCAGTGACACTTGATGCTTAATTGTTTCTCTTTCAATTTTAGGTTCGGCAATTTGTCGTTTCTGTGAATGGCCTGAATGTTCTTCACTTAGATTATAGAACTGTCAGTAATCTCATTCTCACTGGCCCACGTACCATAGTAATGGAAATCATGGAGGAAATTAACTTCTGAATGATCGTTTGGAAACCTGCTACCAATCATGCAGTGGCAGTGGAAGATCAAAGTGAAATTGGAAATGCACACGTGCTCCTGTGTACACTGGAACGAAGGAATGTACAACACAGCTATTTGCTTCAGGAGTAAAACATTGCCTTGTTTATCTAAACTTTAATTTGCTTAGAGCTGCCTCATTGTCTGAATGTTTAAGGTTTTCTTGACACTGGAACTAGGATGTGCTTTTTATGAGCTGCCTGGTATATGCATTGTGTTGTAGTAATGCATCAGACACTTGAATCTTGAAAATGACTTCTGTCCTGTTGGTGCATGTTTTTGTACCCTACACATTTTTGTGTCTATTTGGATATTTCCCATTGTTCACCATGGGGTGTAGGGTGTAATTAATGAATTTTATTATACATGTGGAAGAAATACCTCAACCCTTGAACAAGTAGATTCCTGTTGACACTTTGGCAGCCAAAAAATATTTGCTATCACTCCTCGCCCCCACCCACAGTTTTATTTTCCTCCAACTAAAGTAAATAAAAATGCACAAAATACTTGTGTGCAAAATGTCCAGAGAGGGAATTGAGAATTTACAAATGTGGCTCTTGTATGGAGTAAATGGGTCCATTGAAAAGAATGGGGTCTTAGAAAATGATGGGATGAGTCTCCCTAATAGAATTACCATTGTACACAATGGTACTTGATGCAAAAGAAAGATTCAATGTTGTTTCTGAAGAAAAGGCAAAATGTGCTAAGTTGCAAAACCCTAGGTGATAAACTTTTGGTTTCCTACAACTGCCTCTTTGCTGTATTGAATACCATATTAAGATGTCATTTCAATTTATTGGAGAATAATAGTTGTTCAGCAAAGTTTTTTTAATAGAAGGATTCCAGTCATTTCAGTGTAAATGTATTCTGGGTACATTTCCCTAATTTCCTTTTGAACAGGACATGAGTAACAGAAAATGTTAATGTACACTGTTGAATGTAGAAATGAAACTCTTCTGGAATGTTAGTATCAAGAAGCCAAAGTTTACTGATCATTCTACTCATTGGAAAGATTGAGTGAATGCGAGGACAGTGGATTGTTTAGCTTCAATAAAGGGAAGAAAGCAAAGAAGAAAAATTTGCTTTGATTTTTACCTCTGACATTTTCACTGAAAGAATACCAAGTGAAACTCCAGATTAAATAAATACAGACTGCTGTGGAGTTACCTGTCATCTTAGGTCTTTAATCCAGATCTACTACGGAGTCTGCTATTATCAGACCAGCTACTGCCCCCGCCATGTGGGTGGAGACATCACTCATTTGGTGTGTTGGTTCTGTTCAAGAATGAAGGAAACAATATCTAGGATCTAATTCATATTTGAACTTAAATTTCATTTAATTGTAGGATTAATCATTAATTACAATTTAAATATGTTTTGGTACAATATGTTCAATGGTATCAGATTCTATGTTCAGTATTTTTAATTTTTTTATGGAGTGGTTCTTGTTTTCTCATGCCATGATTTGTTAAATTTTCTACAATTAATAGATTTTTTGAAAATGACTATAATGGCACACCTTGAAGCTTGAATTTACTTCAAACTAACATTTTTGTGCAGGCACATTTCAAGTCCTTGGATAAATTGGCCTTTTATGTATCATTAGCTGTAGTATTTTGCTCATGCTGCACAGGAGAGGGGGCTTGTGGTCAGCAATACAGATGTGAACTTTCTGAAGTTTTCTTGTGTCTACTTATAAATGTATTTTTTTTTAAAGTAGTAAAATGGTACTGGCTAGCTGGTTTATTTTACATGGCTTCTAATACAACAGCCACAGTCTCCTGGTACACAAATAGCGACAGTTTTTAAAAAAAATTCTATTGAAAAGTTTCAGCCATTGCCTGTTTTAAGCTAAATCAAACTTTAGGGAAAAGTTAAAGAAATATAGTTTATTGGTTTTTTTTTAAAAAAGGCTTGAAGAAAAAATAATTGATGAGTTTGGTCAGTTTGTTCACAAGTATGAAAAATAAATCAAAAGCATAGTCAGTATGAATGAATTGTACTGCAACAAGAATGAATGAATTTGCACTTCGATAGTGCCTTTCACATCCTCAGCCAATGAAATACTTTTGAACTGCAGTCACTATTTTTGTTTGGTAGGAAAACTTTGCACACAAGGTTCTACAAACAGCTAATGATATGAATGACCAGTTAATCCGTTTTAGTGTTGATCGTTGTGGGAGTAATGTTGGCCAGGCCATTGGGAGAACTCTCTGCTCCTCTTTGAATCGTGCCTTGGGATTTTTTTTATCCACAAGTCCTCAGTTTAATGTCTCATCTAAATGAAGACACTTCTGCCAATGCAGCACTCTCAGTATTGCATTGGAGTGTCAGCCGAGCTTAGGTGCTCATCAATGAAAAAGGTGAATTCCTAGAACATAACATGGCTAGTAAGCTGATCTATTTTATCCTACAGACACACAGCTCGTGCTGGAGATCAAAGTTCTAAAATACTGCTTGTTGTGACTGTTCACTTTTATTTCCCATCCAGTTTTTTGAGTGAAATACTGTTTCCTGAACATGGAAGTTGTGAGGTGATGACCATGATCGTGTTAGTACAACAGTTAACAGGCAACTTTGACATTTAAGAGTTCGAATCTTATAAAGCGCTGTAATTCCTTAATCAGGCTACAAATTAAAAAAAAATAAAGATTAGGGCAGTTTCTAACATGGATAAAAATTCCAATGTGGTTGTGCTATAATCGTTGATGTGCTTATATTCCACATGAAAGATTCTTTCAGCTGATCCTTTGAATATTTTATGTGACTATTTGTATTTCTTAGCAACAAAGATACAGATTTTGGAAAGCAAGCTCCTTTTATGGAAGGAACTTTCCCTTCTTTCCCCAGACTTTGAATTGGTATTGAAAATTGTGTTGACTTTGGATCATTTTTGTACTAGCAATGGGCTCTATTTGTATTAAATTGTGGAGCAGATAATCCAGAACAAATGCTTTTTTTATATATTTCAAAATATACTTTATTTCATAGAATTTTAAGGATACACACTGTTCAATGTAAATATCACAATTCAAAACCAGTACATTCAAACCAAAACACTACAGATTGTACACAAAACTACCTCATTATTACAGTTCAAACACAGTATTTCCAGAACAAATGCAATTATATTTCAGATCACTTGAAGCTACTAACATAATGAGCAGTCATTTAAAGAACAGCAGATCTTGAACTTGCTTGGATTACCTGAACATCTTTGAGCGAACACATGAATGTCATCAGTATGCCTCACTGAAGAAAGATTATGTGCATTAGTTCATGTGCTTCGGCTCTGTTGCCTTAGTACCTGAAGAGATTATGAAATCTAGTGCGAGAGTCAATTGACAGAAATTTTAGATTCAGCACTAGAGCTATTTTTGTCTTCAAATGCAAATATTTTTTAAAGAAAAATGTACCAATGAAGGATACCCTTCCCCCTCCCAAAAAACAACAAATTGCATTAAGCCACTGTAAAGCACCATGGGGTGAAAAGCAGTGGGGAGAAACTGGTTTAAGTTGTCCAAACTGCTTAACAAGTTATTTTTGCAAGATTGATTTAATTATTCACTGTGCCCAAATTATGCTGCAAAAACATTTTTTTCAGGAAATGGGGGCTGAGGGAAAGAAGAAATCTATTTCTCTTGACATTGTGTCAATGTAATGGAGGCTTGTGAACATATAACGTGTCAGGAGTTAAGGTGCTAAGTCATTTCATAGTGCAAACTATGCTCCAAGGAGAAAGCTCTAAATGGCTTGTATTTAATACATTAAACACTCCTCCATTATCTAGATGCTTGAATATATGAATTTTCATCATTTTGGGTAGCAAGTTTCAAAGTAACTATTATCTACACACAGCAAATGACAGCTTTGGAGAGATTGCCGGTAACCTTTCATCACTTGGTGTTGCACTGTTTGTTTTTACTGGCTCCCCCATATATGACAATTATAAATGGTATTTTTATTGAACACTGTTATTTGTATCTAGTGATTTATATAATGAGCATTTTCTACATCTTGGTAAAAAGACAAAAAAAAAAGACATGATAGTCTTAAAATTCAGCCAGGGCTAATTTCATCTAATGACAGAAACATTCCCCTGGTCAATGACTCTTCCCAGTGTGAGCGGACACTCAAGTGCTTTTTTCTCTTTACAAAAGAAATGATAAAAGTTCCAGTAACTGCACATAGTTTCCTTTTCTTTGTACGTGTGTACAGGGTAATCGATCTGGTCTCTGAGTATACAAAAAAAAACAGCAAATGCATGTTACACACGAGCACACTGCCATGGAATAGGCCATTGAAGTGACCTGCTACCTTTCTCAAGACATTTTTAAACTAGTTACCAAGTGGCCACAATGTGCAAACTCCGCTGCTTTCTTTCCATTTCTGTCCACTTTCCTCTGTGCCGCTCCCCCCCCCCCCCCCCCAAATTGGATACAAGGAAAGGTACAAAAAGAGGACAATTTGTATCTAAGTGGCAATTATCCTTCCATGAAAATTAATATTTGAATGTATTTGGGCAAGAGTGGTAGCCATTTTGGCATTCAGGTGCGGGAAGTATGATGGATAGTATTCTTTACGTTTTATTAATAAGAGGAAATTTGGTTGTCTACATCTATTGAGATTTTAGTCTAAATGGGGATTGAAATTTGCCTTTTCCCTGTAAAGACTTTAAATGTATTTGATTCATTGGCAATATATAGGCTGCTATGTGTCAACTCCCATTGAGAAAATTACATTTTGTACATAATACATCTATCTACCTCAAATTGACTCTCTGAATTGGTAAGAAAAGGGAGGATGTTTGTGCAGGGCTAAAGGTTCAACTCACATACAAGTAACATAGCCAAACACAAAAGGGGAAATCAAAGCACCCTCGTTCTAAGAGGTACTGTTAGCAGCCACCCTCTCCCAGTAGGGTATCTCTTATGAGACAAAATGATAAATAGATGTTCAAGCTCAGCAAGCCTAACATGCTCTGAAACTGATATACAAGTATAAAACAAAATTCTTAGGAAATATAAAATAGTGCCACTAAAAACCAGACCATGATTTGTAGTTTTAAGGCAAATAATAGGTGTGAATAAGTATAATCTGGACACTATATCTGATGTACAGCTAGAAAATTAGATGTTCCCTTTTTCCTGGGCATTTGGTTTCAATTCAGTGACTCAAATTTGTGAGTACTACAGATATTCCTAAATACAGTGTGAATTGAATTCCCTATTCAATCATTGTCTATTTTACAAGAGATTGTGTGCTGTTATTTGAGAACTTTGATTTCTGTAATCAATGGTTAATTTTTTAAAACTAAATGTGAGGTTGGTTTCATAAACCATGCATTGCCACCTTGTGTATTTGTTTTTTATTGTTGGATTCTGACAGGCCAGAGTTATGAATTACACTATCAAGTATTGTCCTGGAGGATTGCATAACTGAACATCGCCTCAAGTATTACATTAGCCTTTTTGATGCCATTTATAGTAGATACTCCAGTTAATCATGCTAAGTATGTTCTACAATAGGACATTTACAAGGATTACTGCTTCCATCCTTTTGTTTTAAGAATTTCTATTTTGTAGGTAAATATTTTAAACATAATTAGCCTTCGGAAGATTTTAGCAACTTGTATATAAAGTGTGAAGGTGAAAAATTCTAAGCCTATTTTAAGCTCATATAAGAATTTTTAAAATTTCTGTTTAAATACTTCAAATGCTTAATCCGAATGTTTTGTGCTGGTGCTATTAGCAATCTGTTTGAAAGGTTGATTAATTAGTTCTAAGTAATCAGTCTGAATTAGGTCTTCTCAGAGTCAAATCCTTACGGTAGGTGTAAAGCTGGGATAATTGATTTTGAACAGAAATAGGAATTCACGACCTAGACATTGGGATGGGTGGATTCTTTTCATAAATCAAATTTTCATTCTAGCTCAATGGAGGGTTGCAGGTTGGATCTCCCATCAATTAAAAGTTTAACTTCCTTATTTCTCTGACCCCAACCATATTTGCTTATGTGTGGTCAGGATATTCTGTAGATTATCGGTAAAGTTTTAACGTTTTTTAAACATCTTTGTTGGCTATACCTAGAATTGACTAGAAAAATGCCAGTAAAAGTTTAACCTTAATTCAAACTGGTAGTGATGGTTGGTTTTACAAATAATCAGAATTTAGATACAAACTTATTTTTGTAAATTTATATGTGGCTTTTAATTGGCTGATATTAACTGTACCAAGATGTATGTCATCACAAACTGTTATAGCTGCAAATATGAAATAAACCCATGTGTGTTAATCAGTTTTTGCAAAGATTTATTATTGTTATAACATGCTATACGCTTTCACTGCAGAAACTGGCTTGCACATAGAGTAACTGACCGACTGCATTAGTATTCTAAATTTAGCTCTTCAAGCCTGCACCATGTCTGATTTCATTCTGTACAGCAATTGGTTATGTGTCGTGGTTTGTTCTGGCTTAGATGCAAAAAGGAAAAACAAATTGATGGGGGTAATTTTGACTTTGGAGGATAGTGTAAAACGGGAGACATCGGATCAGGAAATGAAAATCGGGAGAAATGTGTAACAGCGGCTGATCCAATATCGCCCATTTTACACTCGCCCATAGTCAAGATTACCCAGATTCACAAAAACAAGACCAGATGAGAAGGTCTTTCGGCTAATCTAGCATCCTTGATTTAAACCTATGGTCCTCCCATCACAGCATATGACTGCCTCTTGAATGACTCGAGATGCTTTGGCTCCACTTGTTATCCATCTAAAACAATAATTATTGGAATCAGGGGGGTAATTTTGTTTGTTAGAAGATGCTAAACCCAAGAGAATATTTACTGTAGGTCTGTGAAATTTGTAACCGGGATATCGGTACAAACTGGTAAAATACATGTTCAGGATTGATGTCAGGAAGCACTTTTTCACACAAGGAGTGATTAATACTTGGAATGATCTAATGGGTAACAAGTGGAGCCAAAGCATCTCGAGTCATTCAAGAGGCAGTCATGTGCTGTGATGGGAGGACCATAGGTTCAAATAAAGGATCCTAGATTAGCCAAAAGACCTCATCTGGTCTTGTTTTTATGAATCTGGAAACATCTAAAACAATAATTATTTGTGTATCACATTGTACCTCTGAAAATATGGTCTGCCGATCTCTATTCTGAGATTCTGCTGACAAAGGGCAAGCTGGGAACTATTCATCCCATACATTTAATGAGTGCTTATTACTCAGTAGTTAAGTGTTGAGATGAGAGTTTACAATGAGGAATTAAGATGGAATAGTTATATTGGGAAACTATCTTAAATATAAAGTACTTCACTATGCATTTATTTTGCAAATGTAGCTTTTTAAGTAAAAATTTTCCACTTGACAAAACAGGATTAACCCTGCTCCCGGTGTGGAGCTGATTGCTTGTGACGTTGTATGTGTAGAAGTTAGCTTTTAGCCACTTCTACAAAAGTGCTTAGAAGTACTGATGAAATATCGACCCTTCAAAACTACATGTGGTCTCTTTTCATGCTAAGACTGTCACTTAAAACATAAATACCTAATTATGTTTGCTTCCTAATTATGCTATTAGTTTTCTTTATACTAGCAGTATAATTTGGGAATGAAGTTGCAAAATTGATGGTGTTTTGCCTTGTGTTAATCTGTAGTTTGTCCTGTTGGCTCTTAGTTACTGTTAAAAGTTTAACTTAGATTTGGAGACCAGTGACTGGAAATCTTCAAATGTGTGTAAGGATGTAATGTGCAGATTTCTTCTTTGCCTGAGATCACTCTGAAGTCAGGAGCAAAACTCTGATCTGCTGGCTCTGCATTACCAGAATCTGCACTATAATGGTGCCATTAGTCTGTGCTTAGAAAGCTGAGAGTGCTGTGTAGAATATATCGATGCTCTTCGAATTCTGGTTCTAGTACAACTGTAAGATTTAGGATTTTTAAGCCCTCCCTTGACAATGCAAAGCTGTTAACATTAGGCCAGAATTTGCTGGAGCAGGGCATCTCATGGCATGCCATATGAGTTGGATTTTTTTCCTCAAATTTCAGCTCTCAAATTTTTTGCATCGCAAATTGCTGGAAGTGCAATTTGATAATGAAGTCAATGGGACATCTGAGACCTTGGTGAACGACAGGGCCAATAGTCTATTTCCTTAACCAATGAAATTTAGGGACAGAGAAAGAAACTGAGGAACGACGGAGAAGGAAATAGGGTGAATTAGAGTCAAATTAGATAGAGAAAGAGAAATAAAATGAGGGAAAGAAAGATTGGATTAAGAGTGAGAGGAAAAAAGAGACAGAGAGGAAAAGTAAGATTAAAAATCTAAAATTTAAAAAACCTAGGAACAAGTTACTACCTGCAGGTTGGAAACTCCAATTTCAATTGTTCCCTTTCTGGGCCTCCGAGGTTCAGTGGCATTACAGGAACGTAAATCTGGTCATTAAAAGCGTCCTTACATCATGAAATACCAACCCTGGTAATTCTACGACGTTTAATTAGTATTTGCAGCGCAAATGCAGCAATTTCTTGAAACTTACGGAGAGACTGATGGTGAGATCCCGCTTTCGCAAAGCTTATAGCGGAGCAGTGCAAATCGTCCAGCAATTTGTGGCGATTCGCAATACATGGCGTATCTCTTCCTCGCCACAAATTGCTGGGTTTTTTAACGCTCTAACAACAGCGTGAACTGTGAACTCGCCGTTATTTTCCTAGCGAATCATGTCCCATTCTTCAGATTTAAAAATTAACCATAAATGTAGAACTGCTGGGAGGTGTATTTTTTTTTGATCATATGGAAGTTGATTATGATTTAAAGAATGGATGCACAAGTTTGCTTGGTTCTTTGTGTATGCAGGCTTTGTAAATGAGCCCAGCTGGGGTTTGACATCATTTAATGTCACAGCTAGATAAAGAATCCTCGGGAGTTTATTCTGCAAATTCAGCACAAGATTCAAGATACTAATTGCATGGTTGCACATTTGCCAGTTTTCACAATTCTACCATAGTTTTATATAGAATAGTAGCAAGGTAGTGAACTAATTAAGAAGTTTAGAAGACAATATAAATCAGGAGAGCGAATCCTGTCATTATACCATTGCCTTGAATTCATTCCAGAGTGCCTGTTAGTTTTCACAATTTAATGTTGGTTTAGTGAGTATTTTTGCAGGGGTTGGTTGTTGAACTGGTTGCAGATGTTCAGAGATTGACCACTGGTGCACTCTGTATTGCTGATGTATGAAATCACATTGCATGATTAATGATTGTGGCAGATTTACTGCAAGTTTGAGAATGTTTGAGTTCATCAGCAGGAAATTTTCTCACCGGTATTTATTCTAAAGTACTGGTGGATCCTCCATGGTGTTGCTCATGGTCAGACTGGGATCTGGAGCATGGTTGAGATGATCAGCTGCTAACATGGTCTGTCCTATTAGGCCACTGTTCAAGTGCCCCCTCTGAAAATCCAGATAATTGTAGCTGAAGTCAATTAGAGGTCAGTGAATAGTTTATAAATTTCAAACTCCAGATCAATGGACTGGCTCTTTTGTTTAAGATTGTTTTGCATCTGTAATAAGCGTGATGTATGATGTGTGACACCTGAAGCACGACAGGCAAGATTGGTATATGGAGAATATATATATCAAGACTATTTGAAACAAAGGAAAAAGTCTACAATCTACTTCTGATAATTTGAAATCATTTTTGTGCTTAAAAAATTGGAATTATCCAATAATTTGAATTAAGCAATGTTAGTAACCCCGCAAAGTGGTAATATAATGCTAAAATAATTAAATTAACTGATAATTCAAATTACATTTTGATCTTGAATTATAATAAACATTCCCTTGTTAATGAAATATAAAACTGATGCAGGTTAAAAATAGACTAATGTACATTAATTTTTGGTGAAAGTTTTTGTACTTTGAGGTGAGGATGTTGGTGTTACATAGTTGCCAACTGACTGTACTCAAGAGCAGACAATCCAGGGGAAAGGGGAATTTTAACTTCTGCCCAAAATGGGCGTGATGTCGGTCGAGCGACTGCAGCCAGCCCGAAGCCAGTATCCAGATGGGAGGCGGGCGTGCTGTGCACCCAAATAGATACCCACCTGACAATTGCACTGAGGGTGGCCAAAGTTCCTCCCCCACCCCCCACCCCCAGATTTTCCTCTGCCAGTTGCCCATCTTTCAGGCGAGAAACAGGTGGGTGAGAGTTGAAAATCACATTTTTGACCTGTTTGCTCCATTTGTATAGTGACTCCTAATTAGCATTTCAGGCTCTGGCTGATTCTCACGCCATAAAGAATGATTATTTGCATCTTCTGCGCACTCCACAGATATTGTGAAAAGCTATTTTAGGAGCTGCCAGCAAACAGTGATTGGCAGGTATGCAAAAGAGAGGCCATCAGGGCAATAAATGAAAAACACAGCTGAAAACAGGGAAGTGAAAACAAAAGCAATTTTGAGACTCTGTTCTCAGAAATAATAGTAGAGGGAAAGCAATCCAGCAACACATTTTACCCACTGAACCATCAATGGAAGCTATAACTGGTTTGTCGGAGAACCATATCCCATGAGGACTGTAACTACATATATTAATCAACTAATTAACTTTGAAGACAACCAAGTAATGTGCAGGGAGAGACTAGAAATTGCCACAATAAAAGTGCATATCTGTCAGTGGGCTTAATGTGTCTGAGAGTGCTGAGATATACCACACATTTGGCAGAAGATAAATTTAATGTAGATTTAGGATATTCTATCAAGTTTAAGATTGCATATAATTCACTCCACGTGATATTAAGAAATGGCTGAGTGCACTGGATACAGCAAAGGCTGTGGGCCCCGACAGCATCCTGGCTGTAGTGCTGAAGACTTGTGCTCCAGAACGAGCTGCGCCTCTAGCCAAAGTGTTCCAGTACAGCTACAACACTGGCATCTACCTGACAATGTGGAAAATTGCCCAGGTATGTCCTGTCCACAAAAGGCAGGACAAATCCAATCCGGCCAATTACCGCCCCATCAGCCTACTCTCAATCATCAGCAAAGAGATGGAAAGTGTCGTCAACAGTGCTATCGAGCAGCACTTACTCACTCTTTACAATCTATATTAACGATTTGGAGGAGGGGACCGAGTGTAACATATCAAAGTTTGCAGATGATACAAAGATGGGAGGGAAAGTAGAGAGTGAGGAGGACATAAAAAACCTACAAGGGGATATAGACAGGCTGGGTGAGTGGGCGGAGATTTGGCAGATGCAATACAATATTGGAAAATGTGAGGTTATGCACTTTGGCAGGAAAAATCAGAGAGCAAGTTATTATCTTAATGGCGAGAAACTGGAAAGTACTGCAGTACAAAGGGATCTGGGGGTCCTCGTGCAAGAAAATCAAAATGTTAGTATGCAGGTGCAGCAGGTGATCAAGAAGGCCAACGGAATGTTGGCGCTTATTGCTAGGGGGATAGAATATAAAAGCAGGGAGGTATTGCTGCAGTTATATAAGGTATTGGTGAGACCGCACCTGGAATACTGCATACAGTTTTGGTGTCCATACTTAAGAAAAGACATACTTGCTCTCGAGGCAGTACAAAGAAGGTTCACTCGGTTAATCCCGGGGATGAGGGGGCAGACATATGAGGAGAGGTTGAGTAGATTGGGACTCTACTCATTGGAGTTCAGAAGAATGAGAGGCGATCTTATTGAAACATATAAGATTGATCAGGTGGATGTGGTGAGGATGTTCCCAAGGATGGGTGAAACTTGAACTAGGGAGCATAATCTTAGAATAAGGGGCTGCTCTTTCAAAACTGAGATGAGGGGAAACTTCTTCACTCAGAGGGTGGTAGGTCTGTGGAATTTGCTGCCCCAGGAAGCTGTGGAAGCTACATCATTAAATAAATTTAAAACAGAAATCGACAGTTTCCTAGAAGTAAAGGGAATTAGGGGTTAAGGGGAGCGGGCAGGAAATTGGACATGAATTTAGATTTGAGGTTAGGATCAGATCAGCCATGATCTTATTAAATGGCGGAGCAGGCTCGAAGGGCCAATTGGCCTACTCCTGCTCCTATTTCTTATGTTCTTATGCTCTTAATAACCTGCTCACCAATGCTCAGTTTGGGGTCTGCCAGGACCACTCAGCTCCAGGCCTCATTACAGCCTTGGTCCAAACATGGACAAAAGAGCTGAATTCCAGAGGTGAGGTGAGAGTGACTGCCCTTGACATCAAGGTAGCATTTGACTGAGTGTGGCACTAAGGAGCCCTAGTAAAATTGAAGTCAATGGGAATCTGGGGGAAATCTCTCCAGTGGCTGGAGTCATACCTAGCACAAAAGGAAGATGGCAGTGGTTGTTGGAGGCCAATCATCTCAGCCCCAGGACATTGCTGCAGGAGTTCCTCAGGGCAGTGTCCTGGGCCCAAACATCTTCAGCTGCTTCATCAATGACCTTCCCTCCATCATAAGGTCAAAAATGGGGATGTTCGCTGATGATTGCATAGTGTTCAGTTCCATTCGCAACCCCTCAGATAATGAAGCAGTCTGTGCCCGTATGCAGCAAGACCTGGACAACATCCAGGCTTGGGCTGATAAGTGGCAAGTAACATTTGTGCCAGACAAGTGCCAGGCAATGACCATCTGCAACAAGAGAGAGTCTAACCACCACCCCTTGACATTCAACGGCATTACCATCGCTGAATCCCCCACCATCAACATCCTGGGGATCACCATTGACCAGAAAATTAACTAGACCAGCCACATAAATACTGTGGCTACAAGAGCAGGTCAGAGGCTGGGTATTCTGCAGCGAGTGACTCACCTCCTGACTCCCCAAAGCCTTTCCACCATCTACAAGGCACAAGTCAGGAGTGTGATGGAATACTCTCCACTTGCCTGCATGAGTGCAGCTCCAACAACACTCAAGAAGCTCAACACCATCCAGGACAAAGCAGCCCGCTTGATTGGCACCCCATCCACCACCCTAAACATTCACTCCCTTCACCACCGGTGCACTGTGGCTGCAGTGTGTACCATCCACAGCATGCACTGCAGCAACTCTCCAAGGCTTCTTCGACAGCACCTCCCAAACCCGCAACCTCTACCACCTAGAAGGACAAGGGCAGCAGGCACATGGGAACAACACCACCTGCACTTTCCCCTCCAAGTCACACACCATCCCGACTTGGAAATATATCGCTGTTCCTTCATCATCGCTGGGTCAAAATCCTGGAACTCCCTTCCTAACAACAGCATTGTGGGAGAACATTCACCACACGGTTCAAGAAGGCGGCTCACCACCACCTTCTCAAGGGCAATTAGGGATGGGCAATAAATGCTGGCCATGCCAGCGACGCCCACATCCCATGAACGCATAAAAAAAAACTAGTGTATGACTGCTCATCCCACTGTGTCCCTTACTGCATAATGCCAAATGAACAGGCCAAATTCATAAAGTTTGGATCTAGCAACTCCAGCCAAGTTCAAGAGTGACACTCAGTTCAAAGTATACTAAATGAGGCACCAAAGGGATCATCAATAAACACAAGAAAACATAGAACAAGAAAGACTTTTGGTCCAACAAACCCCCTCATTTCATAAGCCAGGTATAATCTACCCTATCAAGGATGGCACCACTGCATCAATACTCGTTCATCCCTAACCATAATTTAGCAAAACTCCAGAATATGTATTAATCTACTATTCACCTTGGCCTGCTGTCCTTCACAGACATTATCCCTCCCTAGCCCCGGAAGCGCAGGAATTATCATGTCCCATAGAATAATTCATCATTTGAGTTATTCCTTGTTCCATCATATACATTAACCATCAGCTTTTTAATCCATGTGTCATTTGTCAGCGTTTTACAAGAAAAATCAGCTTTTTGTACTGATATTGAGGTTGTCAGTGTAAACCAATCATGTCATTTAGAAGATAGAACTGAGGCCTGTTGGAATCAGACAGGTTGGAGGGTCGTACAGGAACCAATCAGAAATAACTTTGTCCCATTGTTTGTTGTGCTCTGCTTGAGGCAGAAAAATTTAAAATGTTATGGGTGTGTTTATCCCGTGTTTGTCCCCAAAGAAGTTATATATAATAAATAAGCTGCTGGAATGCAGCTTCTAAAAATGTTTTAATTTTCTCAAGAGGAAGTTTCTGGGCCATGCCAAGCTGTTGTCTTTATGTGATGGTTTATTTATTTCAATACTTATTGCAGCTGATTTATTTTTGGATCAGGTGGATGTTCCCTGGTGTGAATGTATTAACTGGCTTGATTTGACACTTCCTATCATTGTACTTGTGTAACTGCCAAGATTTGAAAATAAAATCGGGAGTGGGTGTGGAGTGATGACGTATTTTACTTAAAGTAAAATGAAATGATGCTGAGTTACAATAGACTCTAAAATGCCAATAAATGCAACTAATCAGGCATCAGAAATGAAAATGTTTGGGTGGAGCTTCCCACAGAAAAGAATTCCCATGCCTTCTGCACGCTCATCCCTTTTCAGTCATTTCTAAGTCACCACTGCTGCTAATACACTTCTGTGTAAAGCAATAAAAGTGATGGAATGTTGAGTATAGCTACAGCATAGATTATGGTAAACTAGTGTACTGCAGCATACTTAGTCTAACGCCTTGTCTTCACATGTCATAGGTTTATATTCAGAGCTGTTTTTGAGCTGTCAGCTTTGGGGCTGTGTCAGCTTTTTTAACATTGGTGGTCAGATTTTGCTCATTTTCTAGCTTGGCATGAGCACCCCATAGCTTTCAGTTCTCTCAAATTTTCATTATCAGGTGACAATACTGCTGATAGATAGCACAAAGAGCTCTTTGATTTTTAAAAAAATTCTTCTTCACTAAAATACAAGATGGCTATCAATACAAAGTTTTTCTCGTTAAACCTTGTTAAAACCTAAAGCCTGTCCATCTGTGTTGGCACTTCCTGTTTCTCATGCACAGTATTTTAACCAACAGCAATGAACAATGCAACACCTCATCACCCAATGACAAAACCCTTCTTAACATCTTGTTCCAAGCTTTGATTTATGACTCCTCTGAGGCCCACATCTTTCCCAGTGAGAGCTGCACTAATCTCTATTGCATTTTATTTGCAAGGGCTCATTTAAAGAACTCTCATGTTCCAATAAGTTAAATACTGTAACAGGTTCCTATATCAAAACGCCCATAAGGGAAAATCTAGATTCTCCACAACAATGTATCAAATATTCACAATTGACTGAATGCAGCAGATCAGAATTTGATTCACTCATTGTCACTTGATAGAATATGCTGACCATGACTGTATCAATCACAACTGGCTAATACTTCTAAAGTTTTATATTTAGAAAATATATCTCTAAAACTATGAGACTCCGCTTGTAGTGTGGTATGGCTTTTCGGCCATACCCAGACCAGCATCAGCCTCTTTGTGAAGGAGCAATTATGCTAATGAGGTCTGACTTTGCATTAACATTGTGTGGGAGGGCTCCACCTCTGGCTCTCCCTGTGCCATATAAATGGGTGAATTGGTAAGCCAACCACTCAGCCTGCTGTAGCTGGATTTTCAAAGCTGTCTTTTTGATCTGACAGTGCATTGAAAAGTTGTTTGTTTTGATGCAAGCAGAGGTATTTAACTGCATTGGAGACCACTATTTTTGCATACTTTCTTAGGGCACAGAATTTTCACCAATGGCAGGATCCTGAAGAGTACAGGGTGTGGTAAGTAAAACCCATGCAGGCATCATTGCGTCTTACAACAACCCCATAACCTACATGAACAGAAAAGCCTACCACTACATTAATGTAGAGGTGGTGTCTGATTATAGAAACATCATAACGCAATTCAGTGCCCGCAGTCCATGATGATGCCTTCATTATGCGGCTGTCCACATTATTACATGGCTCATATAGATTGGGCAGATGGCTATTGGGAGATCAGGGCTACCTTCTGGAGCCGTGGGAATGTAAGTACAATGAGGCACATGTATTAAACAGAGTTAATGTGGAGCACACCACTGGCATGTTCAAGTAGAGATTCCGCTGTTTGGACCACTCAGGCAGCTGCTTCTCTATAGCCCTGCAAAGGCGTTCAAAATAATCAGCATCTGCTGAATGCTGCATAACTTTGCAATACAAAGACGAGTATTCCTGTAATGACTTGCCTGGATGAGTGCCGCTCCAACAACACTCAAGAAGCTCAACACCATCCAGGACAAAGCAGCCCGCTTGATTGGCACCCCATCCACCACCCTAAATATTCACTCCCTTCACCACCGGTACACTGTGGCTGCAGTGTGTACCATCTAAAGGATGCACTGCAGCAACTCGCCAAGGCTTCTTCGACAGCACCTCCCAAACCCGCGACCTCTACCACCTGGAAGGACATGGGCAACAGGCACATGGGAACAAAACGACCTGCACGTTCCCCTCCAAGTCACACACCATTCCGCCTTGGAAATATATCGCTATTCCTTCATTGTCGCTGGGTCAAAATCCTGGAACTCCCTCCCTAACAGCACTGTGGGGAACCTTCACCACATGGACTGCAGCGGTTCAAGAAGGCGGCTCACCACCACCTTCTCAAGGGCAATTAGGGATGGGGAATAAATGCTGGCCTCGCCAGCAACATCCACATCCCATGAACGAATAAAAAAAAGGATGAAGATGAGGCCCATAGACTAGCGATAGAAGAGGAAGAGAAGAATGAGGGAGGAGAAGAAAAAATGGATGAAATTCAGGTCCAGCCAAGAAGATTAATGTGGTAGGCACTCACTGATAATTGCTTTTGGTAATTCCCAGATGAAGTTCTTGCATAAGCTTCAGAGACAAACACTATACATTGTACACAAAAATATCATCCTGTACATTTCCATCTATTATAGATTAAGTGCCATCATACTATCCATTGTAATATTAACAGGGTCTTTTCCAACAGAAGCACTGCCCACTAAGTAGAAATAAAATGTTCCAAACTTATTGTGTGATATTTAGATTTTGAGGTGAAACTATCCCCTATGACTGTGTTTCATTTGGTGTTTTTCTTTTAGCTCCTAATCTAGTGACATACCTCAGTACTCACTAAGTGCATGAGCTGGCAGGCTGCAATCCTTCGGTGTGGGCCTTAAGGGGATAGAGGTGGTGTTGTACCTCTGGGCACAGGGTTATGAGATGTCTCTGCTACTGGTGGATACACATCCAAGAAGGCAATGACTGCCAGCACCTGCCCATTAACTGACTCATCATCAATCCTTTGAGGAGACTAGGTGGTTTGGACAGATGAATGGTCATCTTGACAGGAAGGAGCTTCGCCTGCCCCTTCTTCTGCTATGCCCCAAGAACTGGATAATCTGCAGTTTGCATAAGAACAGCGTAGGATAAGATTTAGATGTGTGAATCCCACTATCATGATTCTCTTCAGCCGACCACTGAACTGTCAAGCCCAGCTGTCAAATTCCTATAGGTTGGAGCCCAATATCTCAATTGCCTAAGTTTCTCTGTCCTTGAGGGCTCCATTACAGATGTCTGTGAAGTAGCCACCATGGTGCACTACAATTGTGACAGTCTTTTGCACATTGCTGCAGAGGGGTTGGAGTTGCTCAGCTGTACCTTCTTTGACACGCCCTGCAAGGTGTTCAGCGTTGTCTCAAGGATGTCATGAGGGCCTGAAGGCAGGACCAGTAGTATACCAATCCTTTGCCCATGTCAAAAGCCTGGAAAACTGTTTACTCTCCCTCTGCTGCCGCCTCCACTTGCCCCTCCTTATTTGTGATCTGTGCTTCAACTAATGCTCTATTCTCAAGCTCACTATCTGAATGGCCCAGGACGCTTGGAACTGTGATGGTGGTAGTGGCGGGTGGAGTGCATTACCTGACCTGCTGGGAAGTGCTCTGTTTCTGACTGCCATCAACTGTCTCTGCCTCAACTTGAGCACAGGAAGATGTGTTATTATGGTTTTGGGAAGGAATGTCTTGCAACAAAGGTAAGGTGCCAATACATTGTGTGTCGTACTACAGTCATGCAATGTATGTCTCTTTGTTACTGAGTGAGGTAGTTAGTAAGGGTAACAGATAAAAGGAGGGTACTTGCTGCACAGAGGCAGCATGTCTCCACGGTCTCCTCCACTTATTTCTTCCACAGCCTCCTGCCAAAAATGCTGAGGGCCAACTCCTCAAGCCTGAACAGCTCCTTCAAATTAGCAGGTCCTCCACTGGTACACGTGAGCTCGCAGTGGTTGTCCGCAAAATACATCCATATGTTAGAAATTAGCAGAGCAACCAGACAACTGCCCCAGAGGCTAGTGTAATCCAATCCAGAATGCATGTGGGTTCTAGTGGCAGTACAGGTTCGGAGCATATCTTTCAATATCCATGTGTGAAAGTACAACCTATTTTTGGTAGTCCAAAAATTGTGCCCTACAGTTTCTCAGTAATTGTGTGGAAACAGGGAAGGTATGGTGCCTCCATGAGGTACTGCAATACATCATTATGCTTTGTGCCATGTGTACTATGTCCCAGCATCAATTTCATATACAAAGGTGTGCAAACTTACTTTGGCACGTCTGACTCTATTAAACTTTTAACTTAATTTTATCCAGTTCCCACAGATCTGGGGTGGTCCATTTACTCTCTCTGCTACCTCCATCCATCCAACTTGTAACCTCTCCTTTCCCTGGAGGTTGGCCTTCCACTCTGAAAAGTGGCAACGTCCTTTGTTCCAATTCTTGCGTGTGCATGTCCCATGCAGTTCTCCCTGAATTACCTCTTACCACCACTGCGACCAAGGCCACAAAATCTTATCAGCATAAACAAACAAATACTCCCCTTTAAGGGAAAGCAGCATGCCTCTCCCCCAGTCAATTGCACTTCCACCTTAGCTCCCAATACCTGCTTCACAGGTGCTAGGAGCCTATTACAATTAGTGGGAGGGGCTTGTATTGCAATTTCATGCTCTCCCTGCTGCCAGCGTGGGTCCGCCAACTCCAAAATGGCCAATTTCATAATTTCAAGTTAACTTGGGAATTATATGAAAATAAAATAAGGACTGAAGTTTTGGTTGATTATCCTTGGACTGCAACATAGTGAGTTTGAAAGTGAACACGTGCTTCAAACCCCTTTAATTCAGAAATATCTTCAATTATTTGATTAACATAATTCTACAATGGTATGATGCCTCCCTGGATGTCACTGAGCAGCTGCAGAAGATTCTGGAGGGGGAGAGTGAACTGCCAGAGGTCGTGGTCCATATCAGTACCAACGACATAGTACGAAAGAGGGATGAGGTCCTGCAGGAAGTGTTTAAGGAGTTAGGAAACAGATTAATAAGCAGGACTTCAAAGCTAGTAAACTCTGGATTACTCCCGGTGCCATGCGCTAGCGAGTATAGAAACAGGAGGATAGGGCAGATGAATGCATGGCTGGAGAGATAGTGCAGGAGGGAGGGCTTTAGATTCCTGGGGCATTGGGACCAGTTCTGGGGGAGGTGGGACCTGTACAGGCCGGATGGGTTGCACCTCCACAGAGCTGGGACCTATGTCCTTACAGGGAGGTTCGCTAGTGCTGTGGGGGAGGGTTTAAACTAATTAGGCAGAGGGGTGGGCACCAGGATGTAGCATTGGAAGGGAGAAACAAGGTGCAAAAAAGATTGGGAGAGACAGATAGCACCAGAGTAAAAAACAGTTCGGTATTAGATGGGATCAGACTAAGAGAGAATACAAGAAAGTCTAAGATAGGATACAGTGCATGTATGTAAATGCACGAAGCGTGGTAAATAAGGTTGGTGAGCTGCAGGCGTAATTAGCTACATGGGAATATGATGTTGTGGCGATAACAGAGAACTGGCTCAAAAAAGGGCGGGATTGGGTACTAAATATTCCTGGATAAAAGGAGTTCAGGAAAGATAGGGAAGAAAAGAAAGGATTGGGGGGTGGGGGGGGGGGCAGTATTGATTAAGGAGAATATTGCAGTGCTAGAGAGAGAGGATGTCCTGGAGGGGTCAAGGACAGAATCTATTTGGTTAGAGTTAAGAAACAATAGAGGTGCCATTACACTACTGGGCGTAGTCTATAGGCCACAAACGAGTGGGAAGGATATAGAGGAGCAAATTTGCAAGGAAATTACAGAGAGGTGCAATAGCCATAGAGTAGTGATAACTGGGGACTTCAACTATCCTAATAGAGACTGGGATAGTAATAGTGTAAGGGGCAAAGAGGGGAGGAATTTTTTAAGTGTGTTCAGGAGAACTTTCTTGACCAGTACGTTTCCAGCCCAATGAGGAAGGACGCATTGCTGGATCTGGTTCTGGGGAATGAAGTGCGTCAAGTGGAGCAAGTGTCAGTGGGGGAACATTTAGGGAACAGTGATCAGAGTATCATATGGTTTAGATTAGCTACGGAAAAGGACAAGGACCACTCTAAAGTAAAAATACTCAATTGGAGGAGGGCCAATTTCAATGGGATGAGAACGGATCTGGCCCGGGTAAATTGGAAAAAAAGATTGGTAGGCAAAACTGTAATTGAACCATGGGCGGCCTTTAAAGAGGAGAAGGTTAGGATACAGTCTAGATACATTCCCACGAGGGAGAAAGGTAGGGCAACTAAAGCCAGAGCTCCCTGGATGACAAAAGAGATAGTGAGTAAGATGAAACGGAAAAAAGGAGCGTATGACAGATGTCAGGTTGATAACACAAGTGAGAAACAGGCTGAATATTGAAAGTACAGAGGAGAAGTGAAAAAGGAAATATGAGGGGCAAAGAGAGAGTATGAGAATAGAATGGCAGCTAACATAAAAGGGAATCCAAAAGTCTTCTACAGGCATGTAAACAGTAAACGGGTAGTAAGAGGAGGGGTGGGACCGATTAGGGACCAAAAAGGAGATCTATGCATGGAGGCAGAGGGCATGGCTGAGGTACGAAATGAGTACTTTACATCTGTCTTCACCAAGGAAGAAGATGCTGTCAAAGTCACAGTAAGTGAAGAGGTAGTTGAGATACTGGATGGGCTAAAAATTGATAAAGAGGAGATATTAGAAAGACTAGCTGTACTTAAAGTAGATAAGTCACCCGGTACGGATGGGATGAATCCTAGGCTGCTGAGGGAAGTAAGGGTGGAAATTGCGGAGGTACTGACCATAATCTTCCAATCATCTTTAGATACGGGAGGTGGTGCCAGAGAACTGGAGAATTGCAAATGTTACACCCTTGTTCAAAAAAGGGTGTAAGGATAAACCCAGCAACTACAGGCCAGTCAGTATAACCTCGGTGGTGGGGCAACTTTTAGAAACGATAATCCGGGACAAAATTAACAGTCACTTGGACAAGTTTGGTTTAATAAAAGAAAGCCAGCATGGATTTGTTAAAGGTAAATCGTGTTTAACCAACTTGATTGAGTTTTTTGATGAGGTAACAGAGAGGGTTGATGAGGGCAATGCAGTTGATGTGGTGTATATGGACTTTCAAAAGGCGTTTGATAAAGTGCCACATAATAGGCTTGTCAACAAAGTTCAAGGCCATGGAATAAAAGGGAGCAGTGGCAGCACGGATACGAAATTGGCTAAGTGACAGGAAACAGAGAGTAGTAGTGAACGGTTGTTTGTCAGACTGGAGGAAGGTGTACAGTGGCATTCCCCAGGGGTCGGTACTAGGACCATTGCTTTTCTTTATATATATTAATGACTTGGACTTGGGTGTAAAGGGTACAATTTCAAAATTTGCAGATGACACAAAATTTGCAGATGACTTGGAAGGGTAGTAAACAGTGAGGAGGATGGTGAAAGACTTCAAGAGGACATAGACAGGCTGGTGGAATGGGCAGACACATGGCAGATGAAATTCAACGCAGAAAAGTGTGAAGTGATACATTTCAGTAGGAAGAATGAGGAGAGGCAATATAAACTAAAGGGCACAATTCTAAAAGGGGTGCAGGAACAGAGAGATCTGGGAGTATATGTGCACAAATTGCAGAAGGTGGCAGGGCAGGTTGAGAAAGCAGTTAAAAAAGCATACAGGATCCTGGGATTTATAAATAGAGGCATACAGTACAAAAGCAAGGAAGTCATGATGAACCTTTATAAAACACTGGTTCGGCAACAACTGGGGTATTGTGTCCAAATCTGGGCACTGCACTTTAGGAAGGATGTGAAGGCCTTATAGAGGGTGCAGAAGAGGTTTACTGGAATGATTCCAGGGATGAGGGACTTCAGTTCCGTGGATAGACTGAAGAAGCTGGGGTTGTTCTCCTTGGAACAGAGAAAGTCGCGAGGAGATTTGATAGTGGTATTCAAAATCATGAAGGGTCTGGACAGAGTAGATAGAGAGAAACTGTTCCTATTGGCGGAGGGGTCAAGAACCAGAGGACATAGATTTAAGGTGATTGGCAAAAGAAGCAAAGGTGACATGAGAAAAAACTTTTTTTACACAACGAGTGGTTAGGATCTGGAATGCACTGCCGAAGGGGGTGGTGGAACCAGGTCAATTGTGGCTTTCAAAAGGGAATTGGTTAAGTACTGAAGGGAAAAAATTTGCAGGGCTACAGGGATAGGGCGGGGGAGTGGGACTAGCTGTATTGCTCTTGCATAGAGCCAGCATGGACTTGATGGGCTGAATGGCCTCCTTCTGTGCTGTAACCATTCTATAATTCTATGAATTAGCCCATGGTGTTCAGCAGAAGCTTTCAGATGCTGGCAAAATATTACTGACAAAAAATACAGGCAGAATTTCACTGGTGTAAATTCCCTGATGGTTTAATGCACTGGCTATTGTGAACTGCGCCATAAAGATCGTGGAGATCCCAATTTGATCCTTGGTTTATGATGAGTTAATTGATCTCAACTCAAGCAGTAGTAGGGATGTTACAATTGGGAGGGGGGAAAAGATCAGACATGGTTCCTACTCCTGATTACTATCTAGTGGCCCCCTGCTGAAAAATGCATGTGTTTAGACACTGGGTGAACATAGGATCACACTTGTTTGTGATGCCCCCATGGGGAAATAGCCTGCCAACATTCAATGTCATTCCTCTCCAAATCAACCCCCGTCCCAGGCTATGCAACCTGATTTCAAGCCAATGGCACTCTGAAATCCATTGCTTGGAAATATGTAGTGAATCATCATCCAGTTTTCCCTTTCTCCCTGTGGTGAATTGCCTGGTTTTG
Organism: Heptranchias perlo; assembly: GCF_035084215.1. Taxonomy (NCBI): domain Eukaryota; kingdom Metazoa; phylum Chordata; class Chondrichthyes; order Hexanchiformes; family Hexanchidae; genus Heptranchias; species Heptranchias perlo. Next base: position 95,326,790 of record NC_090327.1, read on the forward strand.
GCTCACCACCTATTCACTGTAACACTGCTGGGATCAAAAACTCAGCATATGGAGCTCACGGGAACAAAACCATATTCTAACTCCATGACACTGTATTTTGGAGGCCATAAACAAAGATTACAAAAAAAAGTGGTATTTATTCACAGTCTTCTATATTATCACACATAATGATAGGAATTCTGCATCTCCACAATGATCAGTTGCTGTACTGACTTCATGAGCAATAATGTACAACTTAGTAAAATTATACAAATAAATAGGAAAGGACAATTAGGTCTGTGTGGGATTTAGCACCAAATGCTGATTATTCTAACGTGAGAGCAATTTTTATTTAAGCTTCAGCCTTTGAATTCATCAATTTGAGTGTCTGCAAAATCAAAGATAATGGGCCGGAATTTGCTGTGAAAATAACGGCGATCCTAACAGGGCTCACCGTTATTTCAGGGCAAATGAAAGAGCAACTTCCGGCGAGCGCATGTGCACAGTCAAAAGTGGAAATCTGGAAGTTGCTCTACCAGATGCCCTGCTCCTCCAAAAGCTTCGTGGGAAGGGAGATCTTGCCGTTCAAATGGCTGCAATGGTGCAAAGTTGCTGCACTGCCCAGCTGGAAATGAATTATTTTCACCAGAGAAAGGTGCGTCCAACTTTTTTAGTCTAACCAAAATTTTAAAAGCATGGTAAGTCTTAATGTCTGCCAAAAAACCTCTCTGGCACTGATAATTTACTTTTACAAGTGTGGAGTCTCAAACCTTCACATTTTAATTGTTGTTGGACGTTTAAAAAAAAAGTTTTAATTTATTTTTACTTTCTCTTTCTGTCTCTTTTATCTCTGTTTTTTATTTCGATATGTCTTACCCTCTCTTTATTTTGCTTTCTATAACTGATTTTACATTGAATTTACTATTTTAACTTACACTTCCTGGTTCTGTGTCTGCGTGGATTGTTAACGATGTTTCATTCTGCTTGGTTAAGGGGATACACAGTTCCTTGCCCCGCTCACACAGCTCACAGATGCCTGGGAGAGGGCGCTGCACTTTTTTCGGCTCCCCATTACAGGAAGTTGATGCCCAAAAGCCCGTGGATAGTTTGTGGATAAGTTTAAATCTAACGAGTACCAGGTGCCGTTTGTTCACCACTCAGCCCAAAATCCGGGCCATTGATTTCTTAAAGCAGGTGCTGCACGATTTCTCTTAAGACTGCTAGAAATCATGAACGTGTTCTCTCTCATCTACCACAGGGAAAGTGGACACATCTTCACTTTATGTTATGAAGAATCAGTTGTAGGCCCATACTGTTTAGTCTGTTGACAGAGCCAGGGGAAAAGGATGCATAATCCACCACTGGAATCCCAAGGTTGGACACTTCCATTGTGCCCTCTCCACACCACGCTCCCAGTGGATGTATACCCACAACAACTGCATCAAGGGAAAATGGATACACACTCACAATAAGAGCACTAGTGAAAATGGTGGGATCAGCTGCCCTCTGCACAACCATTGGACTGAGCATGCATGGTAGCTATTCATTATCCACCAACGGTGATGGTATGTCAGGATGTACCCAATGCTGCCCTACATGGACAGAGGGGCACTTTAAGAATGAGAGAAAAGAAAGACTTGCACTTTTATAGCAACTTTCACAATCTCAGGACGTCCCAAAGCACTTTACAGCCAGCGAAGTACTTTGGAAGTGTCGTCACTGTTGTAATGTACTTTCTCCTTTGTATATGTACAATGCTACTTTTTTAAAGTGACTCATCAAACTAAGCCCAAAATTACCCTAATTAAACAAACTTTGAGTATATTCCAGAATTAATTCAAATTTACCCAGTCTGGGGCACTTCAGAATATGAATTTGGTTTGTTATCATAACCAGTTTAAAAGAGAAAAATTTCAAATGGAAGGATGTGTAAGCATTAAGTGAGGAAGAGTAATCAGAGTTGCTGCCATGTTCCCTGCTATTACTGCATCATTAATGGATCTTCAGGCTGACATTCTTAGAGCAAATGGCTTGGCAGGGGTTCTGGGAAGTTCTTGTGAATATGTCACTACTTACAAATTTATTCAGGATCTTCAGAAAGAGGAAATGAACATTGAAACCACAAGAGCCAATACCAGGAAAGCAGCCAAGTCCACCAACGAAGAAAGAAAAGCACTTCAAAGAGAAATGGTGAGTCTGAACATATAGAAAGATCAATAAAATGAGCTCTTCTGGACTCTTTCATGAGCCAACATGTATGACTTAGCAACATTAAAATTACACAAGTAATAAGGACATTCAATGAACAGTAGCATCTTATACTTCTTATTCTAACAGGTACTGTCAATTAGTGAGACTTGGGATTGAATTTCTGCAGGGGTTCTCCCGCTTATCCACTGTAATGTTGGTGAAAGAGCTGCAGAAATCTTGGAAGAGTGATATAAACAGAGTTTGCACCGTTATTCTGAGGTTTCCGCAGCTCTTCTGCCAAAGCTGCAGCGGACAAGCGGGAGAACCCCCACCACAGAAAATTACCTCTATAAGTTTATTTACAGTTCAGACAAGTAATTAAAGAACTGTGTATCTCTGTTTTATAAGGCACTCATATCTAGGCTGTCCTTATGTGATGATAACACAGGAAGGTCTTGAAATTATTCTGTGGGATATTAGCATATGAATACTTAACATGCTTGTCTGAAATTCCTCTCTCCATTATTTTAGCAGAGGTGTTAACCCATTTATTTTGAACCAGTTAATGCCTCTACTAAAGTAGCAGAGAGAAATTTCAGACAAATACCCTAAGCTTTTGAACACTTTAAACTGATTAATACCTCCACTAAAATAACAGAGGATGGAATTTCAGATGAGCACATTAAGCATTCATATGCTAGAATCCTATAGCTTAATTTCAAGGCCTAAGTGCTTTATCCACTGGTTGAATAATTCATTTCTTTGTATTTGTGCTGATTGTCTAATTAATGAAGTATTGATACAGTTGTACTTGATTGTGGAGAACAGTCTTTGTTAGCTGTGGAGACAAAAGGGACTTAAAATTGAGGTTACACAATAAAGCTACAACATATATCAAACCAAGCAAATACTTTGACAAAGTAGCACAGCACTAATGTGGTTGTGCATAAGTATAAAAACAAAAGCATGATTGTCTTATAACCTTTTGACGGCACAATTTTACTTAATTTTCATCCGAGAAAGAAGTGTCAATTCTTCATCTCTGTCCATACTTTTTTTTTTAAAGACCAACAGTTCTCCCATGCTCATAGTGAGTCAGTGGTTATGCTGTTGGAAGGGAGGGAGGGGTGTTAGGTATGGAAGTGGGGAAGGAATTCATGCCCCCAGTGAAAGAATTTGGAAGGGAGTTTGTAAGAGATTTCATCAGAGACAGAGAAGTGAGTGGTTTTTGATTGGTTCCTGGAAAATAAATAAGTAATGTTTTTCCTTACCTGCTGCAAGCAGATAAATTAATAAATTGATTGATTAATTAGATAAATGCCATGGTTCCATTAATAAATCTTTACATGTCTCACAGAGGGGGAAAAGCACTTATACTTTCACTACTAAACCAGGTCCTACATACAGCAATGAGATAATGACCAGCTAATCTGTTTTCGTGATGTTGGTTGAGGGATAAATATTTGTCAGGACATCGGGGAGAATTCCCCTGCTCTTCTTCGAAAAGTACCATGGGATCTTTTACATCCATCTGAGAGGACAGATGTGTCCTCAGTGTAACGACTTATCTGAAAGACGGCACTTCTGACCGTGCAGCACTCTCTCAGTACTGTACTGGAGTGTCAGCCTAAATTATGGGCTCAAGTCTCTAGAGTGGGGGATTGAACCCATGGCCTTCTGACTCAGAGCGAGAGTGCTACCAACTGAGCCACTGCTGTCTGGATTGTGTTTATATAGGTCTTTAATTATTTTTTTAATACATGTACACATCTTTCTCTCAGAGAAGTAGGCACAGGAGTCAACCAGCTGTGGTAAAAAAATCAACAGGTGCAGTTTCAAAAGGCAAGTTAATCACATACTTTTAAATTTGCCCTAGGTATGTGGGTGACACTGGCCAGGCAGTATTTGTTGCCAAATCCTAATCATCCTTAATGCATTAAGGGTCAACCACATAGTGTGGGACTAGAGTCACATGTAGGCCAGACCAAGTAGGGGTTGTAGCTTCCCTTCCCTGAAGGATATTAGTGACGCATAAGAACATAAGAAATAGGATCAGGAGTAGGCCATACGGCCCCTCAAGCCTGCTCCGCCATTCAATCAGGTCATGGCTGATCTTGGAGCTCAACTCCACTTTCCCGTCCGATCTCCATATCCCTTGATTCCCCTAGAGTCCAAAAATCTATCCATCTCAGCCTTGAATATATTCAATGACTCAGCATCCAAAGCCATCTGGGGTAGAGAATTCTAAAGATTCACAACCCTCTGCGTGAAGAAATTCCCCCTCATCTCAGTCTTGAATGGCCGACCCCTTATCCTGCAACTGTGCCCCCTAGTTCTAGACTCTCTAGCCAGGAGAAACAATCTCTCAGCATCTACCCTGTCAAGCCCCCTCATAATCTTATATGATTCAATGAGATCACCCTTCATTCTTCTAAACTCCAGAGAGCAGTTGGGTTTCTACAACAATCCAGCAGCTTTTATTAGTCATTTTTTCAGGCTACAAATGACCAAATTTATTGAAATGAAAACTCCAACAACAACTCCAACAACAACTTGCATTTATAAAGCGCCTTTAATGTCGTAAAACGACCAAGGCAGCCTCTGGGCTGCTAATCCAGTATCATAACCACTAGGCTATTGTACCACAACCATTAGCAACGACAATAACAAATCACAAAAATCACAGGTATAATACAAAAATCAACATTTAGCTTACCTGTATTACAGAAACCAAAACAACAGTTTTGCTAAATACAGCTTTATATATTAACATTTTACCTTAGATCTCCTTCTTTGTTTTTTTTCAGATTAGAGGTATTAAATACAATCTTTTGAGTTAAAATAATGTAAAACTGTCCTTTCCTATTCCTTTCAAAAACAGTCCTTACATATAATATCAAATAGGTAAGCTGCGCTGGATGTATAGGGTATGAGTTTTTATATTAAAGACTATTAAATATAAAAGAGATGTAAAGATAAAAAAAACTTTTCTTTCTTATCTTTTCTTCTACTTCCATGCCAAATATCCCTGGCACAGTATGTAAAGGTTACTGAAAATTTCTGCTTAAATTAAGCATGTTTAAATTCAGGACATTTTTTCAGATTCTCCCTTCAAATTTGAATAATGGTCCAGTCTACCCAGAAGTTGCCATTTTTTCTGTTGTTGTTTTGAATTTTCTTAGAAAGAAATAAATAAAATAAATGCAGATGTCCTAACCATTTAGAATGTCACAAAACAAATAAAAATTAAATAATACCAAAATGTTAAAGTATAAGTTTTCATGTGTCACATATGTAACATCATTTGAGTATAGTAACCTTATATTAAGTTCCTATATCATGGTTTATGTCAGTTTGATGATTTTATACAAAAAAAAAATAAAAATACACACAATGCTTCTAATAATGGCATCTCCAGGTGTTTTTGTTATCAGTTCTTCTGCATTGATGGACAGCAGAAGGGAAGGGGGTGGGACATGGCCAGTCTTGTTGTCAATCATAAAAATGAATGCTGGGAACTGTTGCTACTTTGTTGAATCTCTTCAGGCGGCCTTTAAGGAGGAGATGGTTCAGGTACAGTCTAGGTACATTCCCAGTAGATGAGGGCAGTGCAGTTGATGTGGTGAATATGGACTTTCAAAAGGCATTTGATAAAGTGCCACATAATAGGCTGGTCATCAAGATTGAAACCCATGGAATAAAAGGGGGCAGGAGCAGCATGGATACAGAATTGGCTAAGTAACAGGAAACAGAATAGTGGTGAACGGTTGTTTTTCGGACTGGAGGGAGGTGTACAGTGGTGTTCCCCAGGGGCTGGTACTAGGACCACTGTTTTTCTTGATATATATTAATGACTTGGACTTGGGTGCACAAGGCACAATTTCCAAATTTGCAGACGATACAAAAGTTGGAAGTGTAGTAAACAGTGAGGAGGATAGTGATAGATTTCAAGAGGATATAGACAAGCTGGTTGCATGGGAGGACATGTGGCAGATGAAATTTAACGCAGAAAAATGCGAGGTGATACATTTTGGTGGTAAAAATGAGGAGAGGCAATATAAACTAGAGGGCACAATTCTAAAAGGGGTACGGGAGCAGAGAGATCTGGGGGTATATGTACACAAATCATTGAAGGTGGCAGGGCAGGTTGAGAAAGAGGTTAAATAGCATACGCGATCCTGGGCTTTATAAATGGTTCAGCCACAACTGGAGTATTGTGTCCAATTCTGGGCACCGCACTTTAGGAAAGATGTGAAGGCCTTATAGAGGGTGCAGAAGAGATTTACTAGAATGATTCCAGGGATGAGGGACTTTAGTTATGTGGATAGACTGGAGAAGCTGGGGTTGTTCTCCTTGGAACAGAGACGGTTGCGAGGAGATTTGATAGAGGTATTCAACGTCATGAAGGGTCTAGACAGAGTAGTTGGAGAGAAACTGTTCCCATTGGCGGAAGGGTCAAGATCCAGAGGACATAGATTTAAGGTGATTGGCAAAAGAAGCAAAGGTGACATGAGAAAAAACTTTTTTACACAGTGAATGGTTGGGATCTGGAATTCACTGCCCGAGGGGTGGAGGCAGATTCAATCATGGCTTTCAAAAGGGAACTGGATAAGTACTTGAAAGGAAAAAAATTGCAGGGCTACAGGAATAGGAACATAGGAACAGGAGTAGGCCATTTAGCCCCTCGTGCCTGCTCCGCCATTTGATAAGATCATGGCTGATCTGTGATCTAACTCCATATACCTGCCTTTGGCCCATATCCCTTAATACCTTTGGTTGCCAAAAAGCTATCTATCTCACATTTAAATTTAGCAATTGAGCTAGTATCAATTGCTGTTTGCGGAAGAGAGTTCCAAACTTCTATCACCCTTTGTGTGTAGAAATGTTTTCTAATCTCACTCCTGAAAGGTCTGACTCTAATTTTTAGACTGTGTCCCCTACTCCTAGAATCCCCAACCAGTGGAAATAGTTTCTCTCTATCCACCCTATTCATTCCCCTTAATAT